>NC_141687.1:34263110-35690110 GCF_964263255.1 Lissotriton vulgaris | reverse complement strand
TTGTATCAAGCTCACATCCTCATTTTCCTTCACTGGCATGCTGCTGTATAGGCCACTGGACTGCCCTAATAGTTGTACGCCACAACTATGCGAACCCTTGCCCAGCTAACGTTACATTATGCCAATGTCATGGTTCTGGGAGATTTTAACATGCAAGCGGATGTCTCAAACTGGCCTCAACCAACTTAGTCAGTTGACTCCTCAGCTCATAGCGCTGGCCATACGCTGGACATAGTCTTTTCAAATATCCATAGTATGAGAACAGAGGCCCACATGCCCTTGCTATGGACGGATCACTTTCTTGTTCCGTTCAGTTTTAGTTTTGAGGGCAACCAAACAATGAATGTCAAAACTTTGGAAAAGAGGAGGAACTGGAGGAAAGTCACAAAGGAGGCCTTTGGTCCTGCCATTCAAGCAGTCTTGCCATCTCTGACGGGCAACTCCAACAGTGATTCGACCCGATTCAACCTATGGATCACTAATGCCTTGGCTACGATCGCCCCTTTAAAAACTGTCACAGCTAATAGATCTAAGCCATCAGCCCCCTGGTTCTCTGTGAAACTTAGAGCAGAGAAAGATCTCTGTGAGAGCCTGGAGCACAGCTGGAGAAGGTCATACAATCCATCAGCTAAAAGCACCTATAAAGATATTCTGAAACAATTTCGCTAACTGATGAGGCTTAAGTTGAGAGAATATTTTGTGAGGCGCATTGAGAATTAAGAGAACTCCTCTAAAGAAATGTTTAATACTGTAAAATCTTTGGCTACTCTGGAGCAATGGAATGCACCTTTCATACTTCCCCTGCTCTGTGAATGAGCCTTTCGGATTTCTGTGAGGAAAAAATTCAAAAACGTTACTCCTCGTTCTCTCCGGAAGCTGGAATTGACGACAACCAGCAACCATCTCCCAACAAACCTCTTGTCACTTTTTTTGATTTTTTTCCCAATATCTGAAAAGGACTCACTTGAGGAACTTTTGAAGTGTAAGTCAGGCTCGCGGGAGGATCCTTTCCCAACTCAATTTCTTAAAATGGTGGCTTCCTGTGTAAATCCAATACTGAATCAAATTTGGAATACCTCTTTGAAATCCAGCATTTTCCCGGCATTATGGACACAGGCGTTCCTGCTGCCACTGCTTAAAAAGCCCAATCTGGATCTGGGAGTGCTTAGCAAATTTAGGCTAGAGATGATGGTTCAAAAACAGTTAGCCGCCTTTGTAGAAGCCAAGGGCTTGCTGCATCTGAAACAGTCAGAGAGATGAAGGCCAACGGCTCGCCCGTTATGGTAGTACTGCTAGATCTGTCTGCATCGTTCGATATGGTAGCTCATCTGACCCAGCTGAAGAGATTAAGTTATCTCAGCTTTCAGGGTATGGTGCTATCCTGGCTGCAGTCTTTCTTACAAGAACGATTTTAATGGCTCTTCGCCCATTTTCATCTTCATCCAAACCATTGGTTTGTCGAGTGCCACAGGGTTCGGCTGTAAGACCATTGCTTTTTAATCTATATTCAATCCCATTGGCTACTCTCATTGAATCCTGGGAAGTGAAGGTTGTTTCTTATGTGGATGATACACAACTAGTGTATTTTTTTTAGAGAACACTGTAGCAGCCTTCAATACCTTCAGAGTGCTTGAAAGATATTTCTAAGTGGATGAACAGCAATATTCTGAAATTAAACACAGAGAAGACTGAGGTTCTTTATTTTAGTCAGGTGACGCCGCCTTTATCCAGTCTCTGGCAGCCTTCGAAGCTGAAACCAACACCAGCTATGGTTGTGTCAGCTGGAAATCTGGGAATCAGGTTCAATACCGATCTCTCCTTTAAGGTTCAAATTCAGAAGATTTCCTCATCCTGTTTTGTGAAGTAAAGATTTATCAGGAAGCTTTTGCGGTTTCTCCCAGAGGAGAGCCGCAAGATCATTGTCCATGCTTTAGTGACCTCGCATTTGGATTATGCCAATAACTTATACCTGGGGCTTCCAGCTTATCTGATTCTCAGACTGGAAATAATTCAGATTGTGGTGGCAAGGATCATTTATCGGATCTCTCTTCACCATCATATCTCCCCCCATTTGAGGCAGCTCCATTGGCTCCCTGTGCCAAGAGGATCGAGTTTAAAGCCCTGACATTGGCCTTCAGAGCCTTAAGGGGCAAAGGGCCACATTATTTCAGGTATACGCTTAGAGTGTAACATCAGGAGCGAGCCCTGAGATCTAATCATCTGCGACTTCTTTGCTTTCCAAGATATGCCAAAGCTCAACGAGGTGGCAGGTCTTTCTCGGTAACGACGGCTAAGCTCTGGAACGCTCTGCCACCCACCTACGCTTGGCTGAGACAGAACAGGGATTCAGGAAGGACTATGCTCCCCCCAGAAACCTCCGCTCATCTAAGAAGTTTCTTCTATCAGTCCCCCGAGTTCGAAGAGCCAAGTGGGGAGGAAGAGCCTTGCTCCTAGATGGTGGAATACTGTACCCTATGAAATTAGGACTCTGCCATCGATGCAAACGTTTAGAAGGGTCCTGAAGACATGGCTTTTTGCCAAAGCTTACCCTTAGTTTTCTGGTTTTGCCTTTTATGATTCCTTTATAGGCGCCTTGATGCCTCTGGGAAAAGTCGCGCGTTATAAGTTTTATTTCATTTCATTTCATTTCATTTCAAGGACTTAAAAAATTGGCTCTTCAGTCAGGCGTAGATTAGCTGGTCTGTATTTTCTTCAATCGCGCTTTTTGCAGGTAGTTGAAAGCTCTATAAATGGGTTTGATTGAGTGATTGATTGAAGTCTTCAAAACCAAGAACCACAGATCCATGTGTAACTCTTTCTCTCAGATAGGGGCAATCTATAAATTACCTAATTCTTGGCTATCTATTTACACTGGAAACCCAGGAGTCCAAGCCCTTTATGCAGCCCCACTCTCTCTCCTGGACAGAATCCCTCAAACCTGTGTAACTCATAATGCTGCACATCCAGAAAACACATGTTTTGCCCCGGAGACCCCCTTCAACTGATATCTTCACTCTGCCCAAGTAATCAACCTGGGTGTCCCTGCTTATGAGACTCAAGTGCTATTCATTACCTTCCAATATCTTTGTGGATGTCGTAATAATCGGTCAGCCTCCTTATCTTGTGCATCAGCGAACCATCAGTTTCATCCCCGGCCCCATCTGCTTTAGGTTTAACTTGAAAAAATAATAGAGAGAAAATAAATAAGATGGAAATCAAGTAGATTAGATAAACTATCCAATGATTTCTGACAACTGCCACTTGCCCCCTCACACTGTCCGCATCATTTGCACAGTCAATCTGTCCTTCTTTAGCAGACTGGTCATTGGCCATATCTGATCACCCACACAGCAGTCAAGATGCAAACATGACAGATAGATAAAAATAAGACTGGAGGCGAAATCAGTTCACCTTACAAAGATATTGTCTGTTAAAGTGAGAGGCAGAACAGTCAAAAGGGTAAACAAGATGGAATGCAGGAAGAAGGGCATCAAACAACTGGTGAATCTTACATGGGGCGGTAGAGAGTTCCATACTTCAAGCAGCATACTCAAAAATGTGTTAAAAGTGTGGTACTGTACTGTTTGGAAAGTTCTTCAGATTTGACAATTGGTGGATTCCCCAGCAAGCATTCATTGCTGTATTTGGAATCCCAGGAAACTAAAACTACTGTAGGCTTACTGAACTCATGATTCTCATTTTTAGGTAATGATTCCCAGAGTGTTATTTATTTTACAAAAAATATAAAGTGTTATAGTTTTTGTAAAATAAATAACACTTTTTAGCCACAATTAAGCTACATTTCTATAATGAAAACTTACTTACTGAAATCCTAGTTCTGCTTAGTAGGAATATTCATTGAAACTCTGAAGGTAGAACGTTCCCACCTGCGTGAAGGGATCCTGGAACACTTACAAATCCTATACAAACGATGTAGCAGTGCTTGAAACATCTGGCATTATTTTTAAGTGAAGTCACCAACTCTGTAGCCTATACAGGCTAATTGTTTCCACAGTGTTTATTTTACCTAATGGAGTTCAATCAATCAATCAATCAATCAAAGCATTTGTATAGCGCGCTACTCACCTGGAGGGTCTCAAGGCGCAGTTCATTGCAACAGCAATCCTCAAGCCCTTGCATAGATTAAATGGGTGAATTTGAGCAAGTGACATACGTAGACTGATAGGTAGACTATAAAGAGAAGTCAAACACAACACGTAGTACCTCTTTAAGGAGTCAGCAGTTTCTATATTCCAGCATGCCATGCAATGGTAGTTGCTGGAGAGCCTCAGTTCTTTTTGACAGGTTTACATCTATATATCGACAAACTGAGGGCTTTCCACCATTGGAGAATAGATACAGGGGAGGAGGGAAGGTTGTTCATGTCTTCAATTAGGACTTTATGATGAAGAACTAGGATTACAAGCAAGTACTTTCCCTTCTGCATCGCAGGATCTTCACTGATAGTCAAGAATACAGAATACAGTAGCATGCTCATCCTCATGTGAAAGAGCAGGCTCTGTGCTCAAATGCTATGGGGGAAGAACGTATCTTAAAGGATTCTTAAGAGCATTGTGACCAACTATTGTTTCTATTGTATCTATTGCAGAATCCATGTCAAGGCAGTAAAGGTGGATGAAGTTTCTGCCTTACAAATGTCTGACACAGGGACAATTTTATGCCATGTAGCAGTCACTGCTTTTCCTCCTGCCATAAGAGCTCCGGTTTGACAAGTAAGGGTGTATTAGGAGCACAATGAAATACAAGAGAGTATCCTCCTGGCTCTGGAATGTTTGGATGTGTCTAAACATGTTTGAAGACTTAATTTTTCCTAAATCTTGTGTCTGATTCAGGTATAATATCAGTTCTAATTTCACATCTAGAAGGCATGGAATTATGTTTGCTGGAGTCCAAGGATTACTGATTACTAAATAAAACCAACAATGATGGAGATTTAATTTAAATTTTGAGAAAACCACTGACAAAAAAAGGATGTTCTCATTACCACCATATTGAAATGAAAGCAAGCGAGTACATTGCTCTAACACTGAAAGAGCCTAAAAGCCACTCTATGGGCAGAAGTTAAGGTCACTAAGACAGCTGCCTTCCAAGACAGAAACTGCTATGAAGCCTAATGCATTGGCTCACATATAGAAGTTGTCACTTTAAATGTCACCAGCCTCATCTCCTATTGAGAAAGTAGTGGCCAAAGATTTTACATTTGGTTTAACTCTTCTAAAAAGTCCTTAGTAACACGGATAGTTAATAAAGATATTTTCTCAGGAGCCCTCATATAAGGTGTAATAATTGCAAATATGTTCTGATAGAAGAGTACTGAAGCCTTCATTGGGCAAGCTGGTGAAGAAAATAATTACATCTTCTTGGTTGGAGACTGGGTCTGGAAATCTTTTCCATTTAAAAGCATTTTAGGTTCTTGTAGATGCTCTTTTAGCCTCTCTTAAAATGTCCGCACAGGCTTGTGGTATGTTTAGGTGCCATGGACAATAGATTAGGTTTACAAAGAAATTATAAAAAAACAACAAATAGAAAATGCAGTGATGGTTGCAGTCCACCACACCAATAAGTATTTTCAAGTGTTCACAATTACGGTGCTCAAAACCCCCACGGTCCCACTGCCAAATAACCCCCTGGAAGTGTACACATAAATACAACGAATGGGGAGCACTCAAAAGTCATCCAATATAACTTTAATTCGGTAATCCCCTCTTGGATACTATTCAAAGTTCAACTGTGTTACCATTTCCATTTAGTCCATTAATTCAGGTTTGTGTTCAACTTTATTAATTCATATTCAGAAATGATTTCACAGCTCAGCCAACAGGTTTAGTGTTATGCACCAGGACTTCCTCGAGGTTCCATATCCTCATGCAATGCTTACTGACTTCTGGTTCGTCAAATCAATTCGTACATAAATACTTAAGGTTAGTATCCGCATGCGGTCCCAAGTCACCACAGCAATAAAGGTACCATGGTGTATAGGACGAAATGATTTGGCTAGGCTGTAAAATCAACTCTGAAGATAAATGAATAAAGTTGAGCACATCATATACTTAGTTTCCTTTAATTAATGGAGTAAATGGAAATGGAGTACATAGGTAGACTTTGAATATAATAGTATCCATATGGGGAATGATGTTTACGTGGAAGCCTGTTCTGTACATGTATTGATAGGGGAAGAAACTCTGGAAGCCACCCTTTAATTTGCCACTTAGGAGAAATTTACATCATCTTAAATTGGAGTATTTAGCTTTAGCAGAACAGTTGGAATCATAGGGTTCCATAAAAGTGTAGAACATTTTCCCTGACCATTCGATCAAAAGGGCATTGCTCAGAAAGTCCCGTTCCTACACCCTGTAGAAGATGTCTGCACATTAAGCATTTTGAGAAGTTGTGTAGATGTCTATATGTGGAAACCCCCAATCTGAGAAGAAGTTGAGGGGCATATTAACATTCAGGACCCATTCATGATTTTCTACAAAGAAGCTGCTGAGAACATCTGCTTGGAAGCTCTGCATGCTGGCCAGGTATATCACTTGAAATTATAGATTCCTCCATCCTAGCCATTTCCAGTTTGTCTGGGCATCCAGTGAAATAATTCTGGACCTGGTGCCTCCTTGTTTTTGGAGGTAATGAATTGGGGTTTTGTTGTCCATCTGTACAAGGATCCCATTCGTTATTAGAGATGACAAAGATGACTGGAATGCCTTCAGAGCCAGATGGACTTTTCTCAAACCTAGGATATTAGATGGTATATGGATTTGTTGTTTGACTACAAGCCTTTGATAGGTCACTTCTGTAGATAGGTTATCTGCCCCATCAAAGAGGCACCCATCACAATTGTCTGAGCTGAAAGGTCATTGTAAAATGGGACTTGGAAGAGATTGACTTGCTAAAAGAGATAGGGTAATCGTGCTCTCCAAGTTGATGGATAGCACTTCCTGCGCCACATGGAAGAGACTGTCTTGCTTGAAGAGATAGGATACTCTGTTTTTCAAGTTGTTCCTCCATTAAGACCATCGGTCTATAAGCCACTTCTGTAGAGGTCTTGATGGAGCAAAGATTTGCACAATAAGCGACTTACTTGTAATCAAGAACCTCGAATAACCCTAAATAACTAATCAACCTGTTTGTCTTACTAATTTTGTACATTTCTACACTATATAATGTGTCCCAGTGAAGCTTGCCTATGTGTTTAGTAATTGTAATCCGCTTGCAGTAAAATGGCCGCTGCTACGCGGGAATTTAGTCTGTGCATGCGTCGGTCATACCCATGTGACGTGACGTATTCGCAGTTCTGGTGGGAATTTGTTGCTCATGCGCAATACAGCTAAAATGGCTGCTTGGTGTTCTCACATGCTATGAGCTTGCATTGCCGCTTTCGCATAGCTGTTTGTTCTGCACTTACTCATAATGCTATAGTTATTATAAAGTAAGGGATATAGTATAGCCAGTCATGGTATACAGTGTAATCTTTTATTCTGTGTTTCTAAATTGTTTTCGCTTGCTTTTCATGTATCGCATTCTTTGGGCCTGGAAGGTGCTTACTACCCCATCTTGGAAGCCCGTATGGTACCAGTCACGTGATGGGGGAAAAGAAAACCATGCAGCAGTGGAACCCAGCCAGCTGGCAGCCTCGCCCAAGATGCTCCTGGGAATCGACCTGTAACCCAGCAAGACGAAGCTGAACTGTACCTGAAATTGTTACATTTGTAATAAACTGCTGTATACTCTATTGTTCTCTGTAAAACATATGCCATGGGAAACTAGAATGTAAGGAGTGGGTACGAAAACTGAATATTAAGCCTGAGAAAGTCTAAAATGTAGGTGTTATGATGACTTAACCTACTCCTTTGTCCAATCAGAATTGGGGATCCTTACACTTGCAACATTTGGGGGTGGTACACTGACCCGAAAAACAGTATAACTAGCCTAGGTTTAGCTAGAGAAATTGCCCGACTTGTCCGAATAGCTGACCTGTCACTGACCCAACGCACTCTATAGGTGACTGATACAGAGAGCTGCGGAGCACTCTGTCCGAATTTCCACAGACCCACTCGGGGTTTTGGGAAACCTTAAGTGCGGGCGAAGCACTTTGCTGGGAGGTTCGAAAACCCAATCAGGGTTATTGGCAGATTCCTTGCAGAGAGGGAGTAGCGCAGGCGTTGCAACCGAAGCTGCGGGTGTTGGTCTTACCCTTTGGTGAACCCGGTCCTGATCCAAATTCTGGGGTTATCCTGTCCTGACTGTCCATGAGCTGTACCTCCTCGCCTACTGGCAACCTAAGTCCTTGAGGGTCCTTTCCCGTTTTTCCAAACTGACCTGTGGCCAGGGTTGGTCTTCACTCTATCCTAGGTAAATATAAAGTCTGTGTGGGTGTTCGTTTTATCTAAACTTGCTGTCCTAACGTCTCGAATAAAGCATAATTGCATATGTTACCTTTTCTTCCCTTTCTCTCTGTAAATGAGATTTTCATGAATTAATTGTCTATTAGCATGTTCCACTTTTCTACCTACCTTTAGTAAAATGCTAAATCGTTTTCTTATATAGTCTATGTTCCATTCTTACCCTCCCTATAGAAACTAAGCACATCTGGATAAACCAAATTTCATAAGTTTCAATTCCTTTGAACCGCTAGTGAATTTTGAAAGTCTACTTTGATTTAGCATGTTCCTTTTTTCCTTTACACGTCTTTAGTGAAGTTGTGAAAGTCTGTTGATCTAAAATAGCGTGTTCCTTATTTTCTCGTTTTATTTTTCAGATTTCTAAATGATTCTTAGCCTTATTCATATTTATACAATATTTCTAATTCTAGTTATAGATAGTTTGATCTGTGTTAATCTTTTGCTCATGGCATATGATGATGATGATTAGATAAAGGTTTTAAAACCTTCCTGAGTCTGTGGTTATTATAAAGAGTACAAACATTATTGAAATTGTATATTGTATTGTGTTGTCTACTTATTGCACAGCTAGCTCCTTGATCCATTGGGATCTAAGGTACCTGTGACGAGGATTGGTAAGTCAGGTACACGGGAATAAACAGAAAGGAACTGAATTGCTGGTAGTAGAGTGTAGGTTACCCGGTTAAAGTGTAATGAAAATATATTATGGGCCCAAGTGTGCATATTTAGTAATAAAAATTAGTCGGGTGACCTGCGCGCTCTATCAGTAGTTTTCTGGTAGCAGCAGTATGGTTAAGTACTAGTTAAAATAGGTAGATAGGTTACTTGCTGATAACTGTGTAAAATATAATTGCTTCTAAAATTGTATTTCTGCTAAAAGAATCGATCGATCAAATTTAAAATTGCTTTGAAATATTATGAAATGTTTTTGAAATATTTTTGATGAAATGCTGTTATAGTGATTCATGTATTAACACAACTTGTTAGTGACTGTTATATGTTTGTCTGGAATCCCCGGGGGCAGAATAGCGGGTGGTGAGGAGAATCCACCTCTCAGTGAGGTCAGTGGCTCGAGGAAAATTAGTGCACGGTTAGGCAGAACTGGAAGCGCTAATTAGGATTTTCTGTATGAATAATTGAATGAATGGTAGCAACGAGTTCACTAATGAAACTTCAATTGTGATATAACCTAGTAAGGGTCACACAAGAGGAGTAGAACGTTCGTCGGAGCTTGAGTGATAGCAAAAGAGTTCGCTAGTGAAACTTTAGACTTAGTATATATCCCGAAAAGAGTGGATGAGTCAAAGAAGTAGCAGGTTCTCTAATGCTTGTACGAAGGATAGGCAGAAGGGATCTATCCGCAGTATATGAAAAGTAGACAGAAGAGGTTTACTTGCAGTGAAACAAATCTTTCCTGTCTAGACACTCGAGTACAGTGGCGAATGTTTTACGTTGTAAATTAAATAAAGCACTTGCACTTTAAGAAAAGGAAATTGAGTGTCCGTTACCTTGTGAAGGAGGGATTCAGTCGCGGAGCTGCGCTGACGTCACTCTGTGCCGCACTGGTATTGGTCGAAACAGGGGGTGTGTAACGGAGCTGTTATTGTAAAGGAGGGGTGAGCGCAAGAGCGTGAGAACGTGTCTCACGGAAAGGCCGCTCTCCCATTGGTCGAAACTATTTGCAATCCCAGTGTAGTTGAAAATTGAAAGACACGCTAGCATTGGGAGAGTATAGTAAACAGGAGTACATATTTTTACACGATTTAAGTCTTTGCGAAATATATGTGGTATCCGACTCATCCCGAGACTCGACCTGAAACTAGTTACCAAGGGTTTGTGAGAGATCAGTGGAAAGGTCGTAGACTAAACGGAATGTACGGAGGCAAGAGAAAAATGACTCTAGTAGACAAAGTAAAGAATTATTTTAAGAAATACAAGCCAATCAGAACTAGAGAAGGAGTTATCATTCCACCACCAAACACTCCCGCTTCATTTATGAAGTTTGACAGAGGGTACCATGCTTGCGTATGGTTGGAAAATTGGGTGGGGAATTTTAACCTTTTTCTCTTAGAAGGTACCTTTAATGTTAAGATTTTCTTTAATTTGAGGACTCGAATGAATGATTTGCATCCCAGACTAACGCAATATGAGGCCCTAGAAGAATGGGAAATATAGGCTTTTGAGCGAGACAGACCCAGAATGGACAAAGGGTTAGCAAAATTGTATCCAAAAGCAAAGAAAGAGACGAGAGAAAAAAGAATGAAAGAATGGAGACAGAACATGATGGAAAAAGGACTGTTCCCAGTATTAACTGTAGACGAACCCGTGGGAGGTAAAAGGACAGAGAAAACCAGACACTTAATGACTGCTGGTGATTCTGAGGATGATTACCTGGAGTATTTTTTAATGAAAAATCCACCACCATATAATGAGGAACCTAGGTCCCTGAGTACGAAAAATACATTCTTTAGGCCTCCCTGTAATGAGGGGTCGAGCACGTCCGAACTGACTGTTCCATACTATAGGCCTTCCTGTCATGAGGAAGCAAGTATGGCAAATCCAAGTGCGCCGACTCTTTACCCTCCTTTAATCCCACAGATCGTACATGAAACCACCATGGAAAAGGTCTTACAGGACCTAGAAAGAGAGGCTCTAATTAAACAGAGAACTGAACTTATTCAGAAGATTTCCCAGTTAAATACAAGTCCTGAGGCTCTAACAATTCCAGTAACTATTGGCCCAGTTGTTACTCTGTACGGGGATAAACAGGCAAATCCAAAGACTCCAGTTGTAACTCCATCTGTAGTGCAGCCAAGAAAAGAGCCCTTAATAGTTGATGATCAGGCAAGTGAATGCGAATCTGTAATTTCCCTGATGGATTTACCCATAAGGGAACCAGAAGGCAATTCACAAGGAAAGAACATTCATATTGGTGCAAGAGAAGTCCAGATAGAGCCCTCGTCTGGTACGAGAAGTGCCACAGTAGTGACTCCTGAAGAAATAGATCGATGGACCCGAGAACTAGGGAGAATAAATCCTCAGACAAAACCATTAGATATTTACAAATTAAGAATAGAATTGGAAGAACTGATAGCTGGGAACGTAGGATTGGACAGGCTGAACAACCTTAGTGAGGAAGAATTACTATTCATTTGCAAAAGTATTACTCGAAACACCAGAGTGTTCCATGAGAAATTAATGGACACAGCAGCTAGCATGGGACTAGACGTTAGCAGATCCAAAGTATTACAAAAGCCCTACAGAGCAGAATTTTCTGACAAAGATTTAGAAAACATGAACGTGTCAGGGAAAAAAGTTCAGATAAGAGAATTATTGAATCTGTTGCAGAAATGGGGAGACTTAGAAAAATGGAAAGCCAGGTGGGCAAAGAAAAAGGAAGACAGTAGATCAAAACAAGTGACTTCTGAATATGTCCTAAAAGAAGCTGACAAGGCAGAAACATTGTATCCTATGAGAGAAGTGCCAGGTGGAGGATATGTACATGTTCAATGGTCCAGACAAGATATTGTGTCATTTACAAATGATTTCCTAAAATTACGACAGAAGCCTGTAGAGTGGTACAGACAAGTTGAGAGATTTGTTAAAGTTCAAAAATGCCTCCTGAAAGATCTAGATGGGTTCTTTGACATTGTGGTTCCCGTAGATTTGTGGACAGAATGTAAAATTGCTGTTGGCCAAGTGAAGAATATGCCAGAGACCCAAAGACAGGAGCTCCTTCAGGGGAGGTGATGAGGAAGTATGACCAGGTAATATTGTACCTGAAAGGAAAGGTGCCTGCAAAAGAAACTGATTGGACTCGAATAGATAGAACTACCCAGAATCGAGATGAAACTGTGCATTCATACTATGAACGACTGGTACAGGTGTTTAAGACATACAGCAGCCTGGACAATATCGAGATGAAAGACATGACCCATTTTATTTATTGATTTGTGTTAGGATTAAGACCTGAAATTTCACAGTGGATTAAAGATAATAAAATCTGTTGGCAAGCCAAACCTATAGATGAAGTCCTTAAATATGCAAAATACTGCGAGGATGAGCTAGAAAATAAGCAAAAGGAATTAAAGGAAAAAGTCATGTGGGCACAAGTAAAATTAGCAGAGCACCAAGAACAGCAGTTAAGCAAAATGACCAATACTCAGAATCAGAACCCTGGGGGTGGAGGAAAACCAAAAGTAAAAATGAGTCGTGAAGAGGCCAGGAAAAAGTTCCCCTGCCATGGGTGCGGAAAGATGGGGCAACGGAGGGACGAGTGTAAGGCTGTGCAGAACGATAATATACAAATGAATGATTTAAATCCGCAGGCGCAGAATGAGGGACTGCGGAAGACACAGCAACAGGTAAAACAGAATCAGTTGCCTCGTGCACCTAGGCCAAACTGTAGGAGCAAAGCACAACATACTGAGGAAGCAGAGGTTTGGGAAGGAAAGGAGGATAGAAATGCAGCAACTTCGCAATTTTTGTTGAATGATACATTCCTCTGTGACGAGCCTTTCTGACGGTGCCTGAGGAGGGAGGACGAGGAGTGCGTGCTTGGCGCCTCCTTGCCGGTAGACCAGTCAGGGCCATACATTGAAGGAAAGGTTGAAGGAAATGACGTCACCTTTCTGTTGGACAATGGTGCTACCCGTTCTACTGTGAGAACAGCAGACGTTCCAAACCTACCCCTCTCGGGAGAAGCGATCCAAGTAGTGGGCGTTTCTAATAAATTAATTAGTACCCCAGTTACAGAACCCATGGAAATTAAAATAGGGAATTTCAAAGAAATGCATAGATTCGTTGTTTGCGATTCAAGTCCTGTGAACTTACTAGGACGAGTTTGCTGTGCAAAATGAACTGCACCATCTTTTGCACACCAAAAGGCATTGAAATTCAGACCCCAGATGAAGACGGAATTTACTAATTAATGTTGATAAGACCTGACTCGGAAATTAAAAGACTGACAATACAAGACTTACCTGAAGAGCTCCAACAGACAGTGAAATCAGAGGTGTGGGATTTTACTGGGAAAGATGTAAGACTAATGGCAAATGTTGACCCAATTAAAATTTCAATAAAAGAAGATGCAGTTTACCCAAATACTAAACATTATAATATGAGTGCAGAAGTGAAAGCAGGAGTTGCTATTGAAATAAAAAGGTTGTCTGAAGCAGGTATCATACAGGAGGTAATGAGCAGTCCTTGAAATTCGCCCATAATTGGAATAAAGAAACCGAGTGGTAAGTACAGGGTAGTGCAGGACCTGCGCGAGGTAAATAAAATTGTTGTTCCTTGCTGTCCTATTGTGCCCAACCCTAAAGTGATCTTGTACCAAATACCATGGAATGCTGGATGGTTTACTGTCATCGACCTATGCCATGCATTCTTTTCAATCCCATTGCATCCAGACAGCAAATTTATTTTCTCATTTGAATTCGACAGTCATGTTTACGTCTGGAATCGTGTCCCTCAGGGGTACACGGAAAGTCCTTCAATTTTCAATCAAATTCTGAAAAAATGCCTTGAATCCTTGGTATTGCCTAGAGATTCAGTCCTGGTGCAATACATAGATGACCTCTTGGTGGCGTCTAAAAGCAGGAAAGACTGTGTCATTGATACCATTGCCTTACTGAACCACTTAGGTGAAGGGGGACATAAAGTGTCACCAGACAAACTACAGTTCTGTACCACTTCAGTGATATAGCTGGGGCACCAGATAGAGAAGGGTATCAGGAAAGTTACTACAGAAAGAATTAGGATAATTCAAAACATGCATCTGCCAAATACCCAGAAAGAAATCAGAATGTTTCTTGGAGGTGTAGGATACTGTAGACAGTGGATTGTGGGATTTGCAGTCCTAGCAAGACCATTGATAAAAATGACAAAGAAAGGAGAAAAAGATCCAGTGGAATGGGATGATGAAAGCATGACATAATTTGGGAAATTACGAGACTGTCTGTGTACAGCTACCGCATTGGGAATGCCTGACTACTCAAAAGAGTTTGCATTGTTTTAGACACACGAGACAATTGTGCACTTTCAGTCCTGACCCAAAGTCATGGTTTAACCAGACGACCTGTAGCGTATTTTTCCTCTACTTTGGATCCAGTGGCTGCTGGATTACCTGGATGTCTGAAAGCAGTAGCTGCAACTTGCATGAGTCTTGAAGAAAGTGAATCTATCATTATGGGACATCCTGTAACTGTGTATGTTCCACATGCAGTTGTAATTTTGTTGACCAGAACCAAAACTCAGTACCTCACACCTAGTTGGCTGACTAAGTATGAGAGGATTCTTGTAGGTGCAGGAAATTAACCATTTCTCGATGTAATATCTTGAATCCAGCCACTCTCCTACCAAACTCACTCACAGCAGGAGGGGAGAAGTTGAGCATGACTGCCTAGACCTGACTGAGTTCAGCACAAAACCCCGCCCTGACATAAGAACAGTACCTTTAACTGATGAAGATTATGAGCTGTTTGTAGATGGCTCATGCATGAGATATGAGATTGGAGGCTTAAGTGCTGCCTATGCGGTGTGCACTTTAGGAGGTCCAGTAGTAGCATCCTATTTGTATGGAGTAAAGTCTGCACAAGTAGCCGAATTGGTTGCATTGGCAGAAGCCTGTAAATTTGGGAAAAACATGAAAATAACCATATACACTGATAGCCGGTATGGTTATGGGGTTGTGCATAACTTTGGCCAATTGTGGCTGCAAAGAGAGTTCCTGACTTCTTCAGGTACTCCTATCAGAAATGGAAATTTTGTGCAAGAATTACTGGAAGCAATCCAGTTACCAAAAGCATTGGCAGTGGTCAAGTGTGCTGCTCACAAAGCTGGCGATAACAAAGTGACAGCAGGTAATCGATATGCTGACCAACTGGCCCAACATTGTTATAAATACATAATACCATTCAAAATAAATTTGGAGGTAAGCGTAAACAGCTGCCAACTTATGGTGTTTGAAGACATAAAAACATGGGAAGAACTGAGAGATTTGCAGGATGCAGCAGAACCAAAAGAAAAGGAAAGGTGGAGAAAATGTGGTTGTCGCAGAAGGAATGAGGATGGTGTTATTGTTTACCTTGATGATACGCCTGTGTTGCCAGACTGCATGCTTGCTCCTATGGCTAGATTGATACACGGAGATACCCATATAGAAAGAGATGCAATGATACCTGTTTTTAGACAGACATGGTTCAATTCGAAATTCAGAAACATAGCAGAGGCACTCTGCCAGAGGTGCTTAATATGTCAACAATTTAATCCCAGAAAGAAAACAGTAGTTTTACCAGGTATGATTGGAAAAGCAGAAGGTCCCTTCATAAGATTACAAATTGATTTTATTCAGTTACCACCCTTTCGAGGAATGAAGTACATCCTCGTCATTGTCTGCCTATTTTCAAAATGGGTAGAAGCTTATCCTGCACGCAGAAACGACAGCATCACTGTAGCCAAATTGTTACTGAGGGAACTAATACCTAGGTACGGTTTTCCAGTCACAATTGAATCAAACAGAGGTGGGCATTTTCAAAGCGAAATAATAGGATAAATCTGTGAAGCGTTCAAAATCACGCAAAAACTGCACTGTGTATATCGCCCAGAGGCTTTTGGAGTGGTAGAGCAACTGAATGGCACAATCAAATCAAGATTGGGAAAAATGTGTGAATCGACTAAAATGGAGTGGATAGATGCTTTGCCCCTAGTCTTGATGGGACTTAGAAGTATTTCAGACCGGAAGAGAGGCTTGAGTCCCCACGAGATACTGAAGGGAAGAGCAATGCGGCAAGCATGGGTGCTAGGACACAAACTGATAAACATATCTGATGATTTGGTGCTAGAGTACTGCAAGCAACTGGGTGACCAAGTGCGTTCTATCTCTCACCAGATTGGAGAAGACGCCGTCGCCAGACCAGCAACTCCAGCCCATGACTTGAACCCTGGTGATTGGGTTGTAATTAAGAAACATACTCAGAAGAGTTGCCTTACACCGAAGTGGGGAAAAAGAAGACAGGTGATTCTTGTTACCACAACAGCGGTGAAGTGTGCAGGTGTGCCACGGTGGATCCATGCCAGCCATACAAAGAAAGTGACAGAAGACGAAGAAGAAACTGAGGCTGAAGGTTGTGCAGCTGAGGAGTCTCCTGAAGTTGGTCCTGAAGTAGCTGAAGAAGAACAACCGAGCCCCAGTCAAGATGATTGGGTCCCAGTAGTCGACCTGACTCTCGATCCAATAAGAACCAGAAGACAAACCTACTTCGATAGAGAGTGGGATAGTGAGGACGAGACAGGAATAGAAGGAGATAATCAGATCATCGAAATCCATGTCAAATCTGATGATGAAGAAGGTCAGGTAGGGACAGATCAGGTTATCGACACACCTCCAAAAACTCCTGAGCCTGAAAAGGGACAGATAGAAATTAGAGCAGAAGTTCAAGCAGAAGAAAATCAAAAGTTCGAAGTGCTTGAACAGGATCAGATAGAAATAGATAAATGTGTTCAGGAAGAAGAAATTGAAAAAAAACAAAGCCAAATCCAGCATATACCTGAGCAAGGCCAGTTTAGTGACCAGGCAGAAGAAACTGACATAAGACCTGGATCTAGTCAGACAGGAGGGAAGAAGAAGACACTGAAACAGATGTGCCACAACTGAACGAGAATAAAAGAACATTTGAAGAAAGCCAAATTACAGTGCCAGTTAAAAGATTCAAGAAAAAAGATAGAGAACCGAAATTTGTCAAAAGACTGAGACTGAGACTAAAAACTATCGACGAAGAACCTGAGCAAGAAAGTCAAGACTCCAGTAAAGCCTAAGAGAAGAAGTGCCCGAATAAAGAGACTAAACAACAAGTATCAGAGTCCTGAATGGACTTATCTGGTGTTGGAAGACTTTAAAAATCTTGAAATAAGTGACGAAAGTGATGAAGAATTGATTGCTGATCAGACTGACGAAGAAGTGCAACCAACCTGAAAATTGTCCTGTGTAAGCAACCTGTGTAAAGTTACAAAGAGGGGTTGAGACTTCTTTTAAAAAATGTCTGATTCCACTGTGAATGGAAGGCCAAGACGAAATTGTTGTAAAACATGCTGCAAAGTATGTTTGTTTAGTATAGCATTAGTACTGATATTATGGATAGGACTAACTATAACCATTCCTTACATGATGAGTAAAGATACTAATTTGTACCCTATTAAATCAGTGACAAAAGACACAGAAGAGCTGCTAACGAAAGATACATCACAAAGAGTAGAAACACAAGGGAAAGCACTTAGCCTTAGACAAACTGGAATGGACTTAGATGCATCAGATGGGGAAGGACTACATTATCACAGAATAAAGAACAGAACTCATTTAAATGTATTTGCAAACTTGTTAGTACACTACATGAAGCAATGGAAATAGAAGACTATTACGTCTGTATGAAGCTACCTACTTCAGTAGCTGAGGGTGTGACCTACCATCATTTACCACTAACCTATGGATATTTCCTGTAGTATTTTAGCTAGTTTATTCTATAAAAGAGGACCGTTACAGTACTATTACTCTAACTCAGACGTGATATTTTCTGAACTTCCTATACGTGGAAATCTGAATCCTGTACATACTAAAAGTGATGTAACACGTTATATGGGAGAATATTTTCTAACAATAGGTACAATAGATTTAGGTGAAGCACATAGAGATAACTTAACATGTTCATTACATGAACAAGAGAAAATGTTTCTAGATATGGCAGAGAAAAGAAGAGAAAGTTTCCAAAGAAAAGCAAATGATAAAAGACAGAAAACTCCTAAGTGGGCTGAAAACATGGGGAGCACCTCAAATGGTGGAGCAAATGCTGCGTTGTTACTGGATTTCGAAAAGAAAGGGAAACGTTGTCTTCACAGAGAAAAGACTAGTTATTATAATAATATATTCATTGGTTCCAGTGAATGCGAACACAATTACAAGGTAATTGGAGGTTGGGGTTTCAATAATGGGTCAGAACCTGTGTTTCCCGGAATTTATTATATATGTGAAAACAAGGCTTATTTCAAATTGCCAGATCACTGGTATGGAAGCTGTTATTTTGGAATTGTCTTCCCAAAAATATACCATGTGAATGAAGTCGCTGGAAGCAATGAAAACACTAATGGATTAGTGCGTAGTAAAAGAGTGTAGGAGAAATACTAGGCGATATATTTAGTGCATTGATACCTGCAGTGGAAGTGACTCTGAATACACACAGAATTTGCAAATTGTCTACAGTGGTAGATCGGTTATCAACTGACACTGCTGCAGGTTTCCTGCTGGTCAATATCGAAATGGTTGCAATCAGATCTATGGTTTTACAGAATAGACTTGCTCTTGACACTCTATTGGCAAAAGAGGGCGGAGTCTGTATAATGTTGAAAGCGCAACATTGTTGCACTTACATTCCTGACAAAAGTGTTGAAATTAAGAAATATGTGAGAAACATAACTAATTTGGAAAAAGAGCTCAAACCACTGGAGGTTGATAGTTCCTGGAAGAGACTAACTGATGGTCTCTCCTCTGTAGGTAATTGGTTTTCTAACCTAGGTAAGAGTCTTGTGAGTAAAATACTGATGCCAATAGCGGTAATAGGCATATTCTTGCTCATCATATTAATTTGCTGCAAATGTCGAAAACACAAAAAAAAGTATGCTGTGAATAAGAGAGGAATGAAACAAAATGTTGATGAACTTGAATTAGAAGAGCTGAATAATCAGATTTATAAAAGGGTGAAAAATTCTCATCCTAATAAAGATGCAGAGAAAAGGCTGAATAAAAAGTTTGAAGAAATTTAATTGGGTGAAATGTGAAAAGTTGGCATCTGGTTCCATTAATAGTGATGATAGTAAATATCATCAAAGAGGGGATTGATGGAGCAAGGATTCGCACAATAAGCGACTTGCTTGTAATCAAGAACCTCGAATAACCCTAATTAACTAATCAACCTGTTTATCTTACTAATTTTGCACATTTCTACACTACATGATGTGTCCCAGTGAAGCTTGCCTATGTGTTTACTAATTGTAATCCGCTTGCAGTAAAATGGCCGCTGCTACGCAGAAATTTAGTCTGCGCATGCGTCGGTCATACCCATGTGACGTGACGTACTCGCAGTTCTGGTGGGAATTTGTTGCTCATGCTCAATACAGCTAAAATGGCTGCTTGGTGTTCTCACATGCTCAGAGCTTGCATTGCCGCTTTCGCAAAGCTGTTTGTTCTGCACTTACTCATAACGCTATAGTTATTATAAAGTAAGGGATATAGTATAGCCAGTCATGGTATACAGTGTAATCTTGTATTCTGTGTTTCTAAATTGTTTTCGCTTGCTTTTCATGTATCGTATTCTTTGGGCCTGGGAGGTGCTTACTACCCCATCTTGGAAGCCCGTATGGTACCAGTCACGTGATGGGGGAAAAGAAAACCATGCAGCAATGGAACCCAGCCAGCTGGCAGCCTCGCCCAAGATGCTCCTGGGAATCGACCTGTAACCCAGCAGGACGAAGCTGAACTGTACCTGAAATTGTTACATTTGTAATAAACTGCTGTATACTCTATTGTTCTCTGTAAAACAAATGCCATGGGAAACTAGAATGTAAGGACTGGGTACGAAAACTGAATATTAAGCCTGAGATAGTCTAAAATGTAGGTGTTATGATGACTTAACCTCCTCCTTTGTCCAATCAGAATCACATTTGGGGGTGATACACTGACCCGAAAAACAGTATAACGAGCCTAGGTTTAGCTAGAGAAATTGTCTGACTTGTCCGAATAGCTGACCTGTCACTGACCCAACACACTCTATAGGTGACTGAAACAGAGAGCTGTGGAGCACTCTCTCCGAATTTCCACAGACCCACTCGGGGTTTTGGGAAACCTTAAGTGCTGGCGAAGCACTTTGCTGGGAGGTTCGAAAACCCAATCATGGTTATTGCCAGATTCCTTGCAGAGAGGGAGTAGCGCAGGCGTTGCAACCGAAGCTGCGGGTGTTGGTCGTACCCTTTGGTGAACCCGGTCCTGATCCAAATTCTGGGGTTATCCTGTCCTGACTGTCCATGAGCTGTACCTGCTCGCCTACAGGCAACCTAAGTCCTTGAGGGTCCTTTCCCGTTTTTCCAAACTGACTCGTGGCCAGGGTTGGTCTTCACTCTATCCTAGGTAAATATAAAGTCTGTGTGGGTGTTCGTTTTATCTAAAATTGCTGTCCTAACGTCTCAAATAAAGCATAATTGCATATGTTCCCTTTTCTTCCCTGTCTCTCTATAAATGAGATTTTCATGCATTAATTGTCTATTAGCATGTTCCACTTTTCTACCTACCTTTAGTAAAATGCTAAATCGTTTTCTTATATAGTCTATGTTCCATTCTTACCCTCCCTATAGAAACTAAGCACATCTGGATAAACCAAATGTCATAAGTTTCATTTCCTTTGAACCGTTAGTGAATTTTGAAAGTCTACTTTGATTTAGCATGTTCCCTTTTTCCTTTACCCGCCTTTAGTGAAGTTGTGAAAGTCTGTTGATCTAAAATAGCGTGTTCCCTATTTTCTTCTTCCCTTTATTTTTCGGATTTCTAAATGATTTTTAGCCTTATTCATAGTTATACAATATTTCTAATTCTAGTTATAGATAGTTTGATCTGTGTTAATCTTTTGCTCATGGCATATGATGATGATGATTAGATAAAGGTTTTAAAACCTTCCTGAGTCTGTGGTTATTATAAAGAGTACAAACATTATTGAAATTGTATATTGTATTGTGTTGTCTACTTATTGCACAGCTAGCTCCTTGATCCATTGGGATCTAAGGTACCTGTGACGAGGATTGGTAAGTCAGGTACACGGGAATAAACAGAAAGGAACTGAATTGCTGGTAGTAGAGTGTAGGTTACCCGGTTAAAGTGTAATGAAAATATATTATGGGCCCAAGTGTGCATATTTAGTAATAAAAATTAGTCGGGTGACCTGCGCGCTCTATCAGTCTCATACAGAGCCTTGCATTTGGTGCAATTTAATAGCAAGTGGCTATTGACCCTAGAAGGGAGGCAATCTGATGAGTTGCTGAAACATGGTTGCTTGAATTAAAAAGCACTGCTGAGTGGTGGAAATTACTCTCTCCACTGACAGAGACACTTCTCCCCAGTCTGTAATCAAGATTGCACCCAGATAAGGCATCTTATGGAAGGGCATAGATGTAGACTTCTGAAGATTTATCTAGAGACCCACACAGTGAAGTTGACATGCTGACATCTTAAAGTTGTGGATCGCTTTTTCTGTTGAGTGTTCTTTCATTAACCAGTTTTCAAAATAGGGCTAAATATACATTATCTACCTGCAAAGGAAGGCTGCTGTCATAGCAATACACTTGGAAAAGGTCCTCGAGGATACGATTAGTTTGAAGGGGAAGCTAAGCATTGATAGTGTCCTTTTCCTACAGGTAGCTTCAGAATTTCTTCTATTTCCTAGATACTGGTATGTTGAAGTAAGCATACTGCTATGTCACTGCACAGATTCAATCCCATTTCTTGTATTGTGAAAGAAATTGATGAATGGCTAGAATCCCAAACTATTCATTCTTCATGTATCCATTGGTCAGCCTTAAGATTTGTCTAAATCCATGTTTGATGTCCTTTTTCATACCAAACAATATGTTGAGTAGATATCTTTTCCACTTTGAGATGGAGCAATAGGCTTGAATGCTCGCTATTGCAATACTGTTGCAGCGTCCCTTTTTCATAAGCAAAGGTGACATTTCGGTGCAGATTTCAGAATAATGGATAGTGAGAAGGATTTGAAGCGGATTCTGCCATTTTGATGCATATTGTCAAAACCTTACTTGGCATTGATGATGACACACTCTTAAGCTGTTTTGATAGACCCCCTCCCACCAGAGTGGTACACAGAGGAGAGAAAGTAAGATAACTATTGTCTAGCATGGGCTGGAAATTTGCCAGAAGAGGACTAATGTTGATGTTGCGGTCCTCTGCTTCTAGAAGTTATTCGCTAGTTAAATTATCTATGCTGACCTTTTGACTGGATTTGAGTTGCTGCAGCCCTGGAGCGATGAGATCCCATCCGATAATTATAATGTAGATTCTACTATTATGTACCAGTGTTATCATAGCGACGATTTCAAATATAGACCCATCTCGGTTTGACATATATGATTTGAAGTGGCCCAAGTTGTCCTTGGGTTTTTGGACTTATGGGAGAGTAATGGGATAGTAAAGTTCCACCTACTCATTACAGAAGGTTAGGTGATCTATACAGATCTTAACAGTTGGAGTGAGATCTCTTCTCCATGTACAACCTACCTTCCTTATTGCCAATAGCAAAGCTACAGAGGTGAATCACCGCACACTCACAGATACAGTGGTGCCACCTTCAAAGTTAGCACCATGTTTATCCCCATCATATCAGTGGTAGCGTGGATTACGACAATCCAATATCTGCTTAACAATGGGCAGGGCCAGGCTAGATTAATAAAATCAGTATCCGGTGCAAGAAATCTTACACACTTCAAGTGTTCTTGCAATTTAGTCTTGCACAGCTTTAACAGCGTATTGATAAGCTTGATGTAAACATTTAAAGTGTAACAATCTCAGGCGGCCATTGGGGAATACACAGCCAATCTGACCACAGCAATTCATCCATTCCTGAACTGGAATCTCCCCTCACAGATCTAGCTCCCATTTTACCCTGACCTCCAGGGCCACACCAGGAGTCTCTGATTCCATAGTGGAATACAGCTTTGTGACAGTGTGTGTGGTGGAAGGGATGGTAATGAGTAAGGACATTATTTTACATAAAATAGGTTCTTGTGGAAAAGAAGGGTATCTGGAGGTGATACAAAGTGAATGTATCTATAGCAGAGAATATCCCTCTGTCCGCCGTCCCCAGTCACTGACCATACTGTTCAGTAAATCTTTATTTCGATGATAAAAAACCATCATAAAAATACATGTATACAGTTAAAAATTGATTAAATGACATATCTGCACTTTATCTAAAAACAGAAATGTACAGTTATAAAAACACAATATTATATACATTCCTTCCTAGACCTTAACCTCTTGTATTTCTCAGTCTTACTGCTACTTTTAAAAAGTTCATAATAGAGCATAGTGTACGCATATCGTTTGCTCTTTGTAGAAAGAGTAAGGCAGACTTGGCATGACAAAACTTTGCCTCTCTCAAGATAGCCACCAAATATTTGCTTTGAGGCATTTGATAAAAAGGACACAAAAGTACAAAATGAAGGGTGTCCTGCGGAGACCTATTGTCGCAGGCACCCTTCTGCTCAATTGTTAGAGTAAAACCAGATGGATAAGACAGAATATTTGGTAACATATTGAGCCTAAAACGACACATTAAAAACCTGTCCTGCGAATTATACATCAAAAATAAATATGGTTCCATGCCCTCGCTATTACTTACAAGACAATGAGCAGCTACTGATCTCTTAGACAATTCAGAGCCTATTCTGCAAGATGCAAACTTTTCTAGCAGCAGTTTTTTGATCTGGACTTTACAGGAAGTAGAAATTGAGGTCGGGTTGTCGAAGAGATCCTGACGGTCTATATCCTCTAGCGTGACCTTGACATAATTTAGCCAGGGGATCTGCAGCCCCATATCCCTTTGTAAGCAATCTGCTACAATTGTTCTGCTTAATTCTGCCTCGGGGTTTACCCAAATTCTGAGCCATGCTATAATAGGCCTAAGCTTTACCTGGTCTATAATGTATGGGGTCCCTAGTTCGCTGTGCGCAACTGCCGCTGTTATACTCTGCGGGATCTTTAGGATCCTGCTGAGGTATTTGTCTTCCTCCAGCTGTAAATGTTTTGCAGTATTTATGGAGCTGTATAGGTTCATCACCTGTTCTGGGGACCAGCAGCCCAATCTTAGGGCAAAATTTAATATAGCACCGTTTGAGGAGACCAGTTTTGAGCAGTGTTCCTCTATTAGGGGTTTGAATTTTAGTGCCCCATCAAATAGAAGGTTATTGATGTAAAGTGAGAACAAAAAAGGAGCAAGGAACTGCTACTCCGCTAGTGCACGGAAAGGGTTCAGTACTCCCCCCCACCGTGATGAAGCGGACCCTAGCAGCGGTGTTCCATTGTAGCTCTCTGAGAATATTAATTAGTCCAGGGTCAATTCCCAAGTTGCTCATCATAACCCATAACTTGTTCCTGTTTACATTATCAAAAGCCGCGGCCAGATCGATAAATCCCAGATAAATAGTTTCGCTACTGGCTTTTGTATATTTCGCGACCAGCAAATAAAGGTTAAGACACTGGTCGCTAGTTCATTTTCCGGATCTAAAGCCATACTGGGTATCTACTATGGTGTGGTGCTCTTCTGTCCAGTCCATAAGTCGGTCTAATACTACCCGGCCCAAAATTTTGGCGGAGACATCAATCAGCGATATCGGTCTATAGCATTGGGGATTGTCCCTGCTTCCCTTCTTAAATATAGGGACAATTAATGCTGTACACCAAGACCGGGGCAGCCCAGTTTTATCAGCCGCATTTAGGACCCTCGTCATAATTGGGGCCCAAAGGTCCACATTGCTTAAATACAGATCTGGAGGGGTAACGTCAGGGCCTGGAGCTTTGTTACGGGTGAGACCTTGAATTGCCTTTGTTGTTTCTGTGAGGGAAAATTCTACTTCCAAGCTCCTTGTTCCGTCCCAACCCCCTTCTGGGTCCGTGTCATGGGTATGATTGTAAAGTCCCTCAAAGTGTATCACCCATTGTTCGGGGAGTATATTGGTACCAATCGCCGGGGCACTGCTGTCCTGGAAGCATGGCCTGTTAATAATCCTCCAGAATTCAGTCAGGTCCCTATTCTCCCCCGCCTTCCTCAGATTGGCCTTTCTCTGTTTTAACACAGTTTTATAAATCTGTCTAGAGAGGGCCACTTTTAATGTATCCCTGGGATTAGCTTTCAGGCTCGATTTTAGATCTCTTAATGCACAAGAGCAATTAGTGTCAAACCATCTTGGCTGAGTTGTATTTCTCCTGGGGCCTTTTGCCTTCATTAACTCGTCAACCAAGTTGGTTATTGACCCGAACGCCATGACCAAGGCGCTTCCCTCTATCAGTGGAGCCAGGCATTCTCCAATCTGACTTTTCCCCTTTTCTATTAATGATTTGTAGAATACATGGGCGTCAATTTTAGACCACCTAAGTCGTCTCCCCTGGTCAATTATCTTCAGCTCGGTGTCTACTGGTTTGCTCCTCTTAGGGCAGCCTCTATGCATTAGTTCCAGGACTAGAGGGTTGTGGTCGCAAAAAATGCTCCAGTCAGTTCTGACCCAGCGAACCAGTTTTTTGCAAAACTGGATACCACAATATAGTCTATAATGGTCGAGCATCCTCTTCCTTTAAAAGTTGGAGTAAGGGATCCCTCTTTTCCCGGGGCAACCAAATCAATAGTGTGTACTAGAGCATATGTGTCTAGTAGTTTGCTGAGTGCTAACCCCTCCGCATTGTGTTCAAAATGCGGGCCATACCACACTGACCATACTGGACCACTCCTCTGAATTCGACCTGGTGAACAGATCCAAACTTTGGCTTATTGTATTCTACATGGGCATGGACTCAAGTCTAGGTTACTTCTTGGCTGACTTACATAGGGATCTCTCAGCAAAGGGTGAGGGTCAACCAAGAAGGTAATTGCACACAGTACTTTAAATCTGGTAGAGGTGTGCGTCAAGGACGTATTTTAGCCCCGTTGCTTTTTACTTTGTATATAAACATGTTTTTATGTTTTATGTTTTTAGCCTCGGCCAGCTTAGAGATACCGCGAGTAGAGGACGGGGCTATCCCTGTGCTCCTATAAGCAGATGACGCTGTTTTATTAGCCCGTACAGCTGTAGAGCCCCAGAGGCTTTTGGATTCCTGTGGGGCCTATATGAAATACCCGGACCTAGTGGTCAACAAAGCAAACCACATACTATGACTATGGGCCAGAAATATAAAGGATCCACATCATTCTATTGTGAAGGTGTAGAGCTGACCAGGGTGACCTCTTTTACTTATCTGGGCGTACTAGTTGATGAGAGGGGCTCATGGGTTCCCCAACAGAAAGCAAAGCAAAAACAAATGCAATGGCAAGGTCTATGACTGCAGTACATGATTTTGCACAGCGTTTATGGGCCAGGCCAATCAAAGCTATGCTCGACATCTATAGGTCTAAATGTATAGCCATTGCCTTGGATGGATCGTCCATTTGGGATTACAAACCATCAGAGGGAGTACTGTGGAAAATACGTTTTTACGTACCCTCCTGTCGGTCCCTCAATCGACCTCAACTTTTCAAAATACATCAAGAGACAGGCGTTAGATACGTATCAGACCTGTTGAGGTTGGCCACGGTTGTATGTTGGCTTAAGACATTAACCCAGAGTTAACCCTGAATCACAAGATCATTAGGGACAGTCGCCCAGGAGCGAGCCAACCGTATCCCGTGGTTACATTATATCAAGCATACTTTAAATAAACTAGGGCGGCCAGATCGATATGGTTTCCAGGACCATACTGAATCTAGTAATGAGAGAGAGGAGACTGAGCTAACGAAACCCTCAGTAAAAACCTATTTTTTGTTAAAAACCTCCCCTCACATTGAACCTTACCTAAGAATTGTCACAAAGCCCTTCCACCACCTGCTTTTAACTAGATTTAGTTTTAATGTAATTAATGTCTTTTTAGGTAATCAGCGAGACTGGAGTAGGGCATTTGATTTAGGTCCTTCCACTTGTGACAATTTTTAGAATCAAGACACTATGCACTTTATAATGTTCTGTGAGCATTTCAATGTTATTCGCAGGAGGTTTTTAATCCCTATTTTAAGAGGAAAAGGTTTTATACAGGTAAAACCCACCTTGCTATAGCTTCAGTTGCTGAATGACCCATGGGAGATTGTTAACATTGCAAGTTTCCCAGTTGCAGCTGTTAGACTTAGGAAAAAACGGCACCCCATGATAAATATTTAAAGCGGATTCACTGTGCCTACATATTTATCGTGTTTATAGTTTTCATGCTGGCATTTTTAACTGTGACTTAATTGTATTGGGGTGATTTACCGCAATATATGAACTACTGGATGCTAGGGCTTTTTAGGTGATGTAAAGAAATTTGTCCCTGTAATATTTTTCTTTTCTAGGTCGCCCACATTCATTGATGATTTGTATTTTAGATTTTTTTGCAATGTACTGTGCGTTGATATATGTATTGTACATTTATGGTTTTTATTAACCGAATAAAGTGGTTTTGATGATGAGTGTTGTCGTTTTACCACCAAAGAGTTCTGCAATGATGACCAACTCTTTGTGGTTTATGTCAAAGCGAAGAAGGGGAAGGCCATGCAGAAGCGGACAATTTCCAATTGGCTCATACTCTGCATTAAAATCTGAAAATGCACTGGCCAATAAACAGCCACTGAAGGTTTGCGTGCTCATTCCACTAGAACTAGGGCTGTGACCACTGCATTAGCATATGGAGTTTCAGTCATTTACATCTGCCAGGCAGCAAGGTGGGCTTATCTGTACACGTTCACCAAGCACTACTACCTGGAAAAGTCGAGTCCGTTGGGACGGGTGTTTTGCTTTTTCGGTCTACAGGACTTTTTAGTGTGAAACTGTTTTACAGACCTGCCTCAAAAGAGGTATTTGTTGGTTATTGTTGGGTATCTATCCTAAGGTAAGGAATCTGTGGCTAGAAGTCTCTACCAGAGGAACAAGTTACTTACTTACGGTAGTGCCTTATCTGGCAGAGACTCTATCAAGTTGCAGATTCCTCATCGACCACCCATTCTCCCCATTTTACAAACAGATTTCTAAGGATAGGGTTTCTCCCCTTTCAGGGCCCTAGTTTTCAACACCAGTTGTCAGTGTTCTTCGTGGCTCCGCACTCCTGGTGTGGAAAGTTCATGAAAAGAAACTGAAATCAGAACACTGGACTGGTGCCTAAACAAGCACCGCGCACGTCACTTCTGGCGCAGACAACGCCACATGGAGACAAACAACGCCACCTATCGGCATGCAGGGGTACTGCTCACAAAAGAATTCAGCATCCAGTCCGATGCTTGGGGATAATTGTGAGGTAATTAATCTGCGGCTAGATGTCTTTATCAGATTTCATCTGTCTATCTGTTCCTCTATTTTTGCTTATCTGTTCCCTTTATTTTTAGCATGGCTACTCCATAGTTTTCTCCAATGACTGTGTCCTGGTCATGGCTTCCCCATATCACCAGATATTTGATGGGATCGGAACACTAGGGGAGAGAAAATCCAATTCCTTGACCTGTGTAGGGGAAGTAGGTGGAACAATTATAGTTTTTTCCAGTGAATCTTTAAATAATGTAAACTCTCTAATAACCATACTAAAACAGTGTGTCAGGTTACACAGATAGAGAGTATCATCAGCCTTTTCAGTGATACTATGAGATTCCAGGGGGAAAAGCGAAGTTTTTTATTACCATATAACTGTCGGATTGCACAAGCTAACTGTTGTGTTTCCAGGGCATATAGTAGTGAATATAGTAGGAGAGAAGGCAATTGGGGTGAATCCTGGTGGTAGGTCCCGTATATAGCGACCTGACACAGTTTATGAATATCACAGGTAGCCCCATTATGAACAGTGTCACAGAGAGAAAACCCATTCTAAGGAGTTAAATGCCTTTGTAGTGTCTAACAATACCACCACAGCCTCCAAATCTGGGTTTAGTTGGGGTATAAGAGCGAAAATTGATCTGAGATTATAGGATATGGATCTGCCTGGCACAAATCGAGCCTGGTCAGGGAGGACCAAATCTGGAAGGAGTAGCGGGTTAGCCAACACGTTTGCTAATATCCTGGTGTCAGTGTTGATAAGGGAAAATGGTCGGTAGGATTCACTCTGTGTGGAAGGTTTATCAGGCTTTAAGGGAGTGATGAGAGCAGTTACTCTAAGGAAGGGTTTGAGAGTATCCTTTCCCATCCCTTCATCGTACACCTGTGGAAGTCAAAGCCAACAACAGAGAATAGGCTTTATAACATTCTGCAAGGAACCCACCATTTCTTGGGGCCTAATTGTGGAGAGGTTAGATATGACCGCAGTAATCTCTTCAAGCATAATAGGTGCATCAAGGAATTCCCTGGGCGGACTCTTCACCCAGGTCATGGCTGTGCAATTGAAAAAGATTGAGCAATATCTAGAGGAGTCTATAGTCCTGTAAAGTACTAGACGAATTCGGCAAGCATATTGTCAGCTT
The DNA here is from genome assembly GCF_964263255.1 of Lissotriton vulgaris. NCBI lineage: Eukaryota > Metazoa > Chordata > Amphibia > Caudata > Salamandridae > Lissotriton > Lissotriton vulgaris. Next base: position 35,660,421 of record NC_141687.1, on the reverse strand, counting down.
CATATATATGTCCCCCTTCATCCCACACCACACGTCCCCCTTCATCTCCCACCAACAGTGTGTCTAGTGAGGATCGTGAGTGTCATTCAAGGGAGGCATGTTTCCTGCCAGGTCTCTCTGCCTTACTTTATTTATTTATTTATAACGTTTTATATAGCGCAAACAAGATCCCAAGGGATAACAGAGCGCTTTACAGTATGAATGAGAGGAATAACAAAAGCAGTCTCAACATCCTAGCAGGAGAAAGTATCCCTATTAGGGTCGAATTTGTTCATAAGGAATCGTTTAGCTTCCAATTTGAAAGTCATCGTTAAAGAAATTCTGCGTACTGCGTACTCATGCTGTGAAATGCTTGTGTAGGTGCTTCACCTCCTGGTCAGATATTTCTATAAAATATGTAAATTTAGTTCTAAACTTCGTGTACTTTCGAAGTGTATTGTGTTGCATATGGTGCATCTCAAACGTCCTTTATCTTATCTAGTTCACCGACAAGGCCTTCTAAAGTCCTCTACATATTCCTGATACTTATTATTTTCCTTTAGTTGTGCTTCATATCCGCCCATAAGTGTACTGACTCCATTTTACATGTTTCCTGTGTGTTGTTCAAGTGCTGCTGTGATCCTCCTTTCGCCATCAAGTCTCTTACGCTGCAATTCCTCTCACAGTCAACTAATATCCCCTTTTGGGTCACACCTCTTCTTGTCCACCCACTTATATTTTTATATCGTGGGAGATGCCACAAAGAGTGAGCTGAAAGTCAGTAGGAGTCAAAGAATCTGTGCCATGGCATTTTTCATACACCAATGCCATTTCGGCCAGATGACCGTATGCGCAAATGGTAACTGGTACTTGTGTACTACAGTACATATATAATCAACACAAATATCATACTAACAGGAGCAGTCTCTCTTATAAATGCTCATGGGTATTCTCAATAGAATGTCTAGCTGTCTTGTACCTATGATGAGTTGGAGAACTAACAGGACAGAGGGACAAAGGAAGCTAATGATTATTAGACACACCATACTCTACAGATCTATTTGTTTTGTATAACACAATATTCCACAGATCTCATTTGGGAAGGAGTACCTGCTAGCAATTCGATGGGAGCATACTCTGCTTCTGGGTAATAGAGATAATTTCACATGCTTTTCTAAAGCTATGCTAGGGGGAGAGGCAAAAGAGAGATCAAAAGAAGGGGAAACTGGACATAAAGTTATGTAGGCTCTTTCAATCCGAATATTGATAGTGTTATAAATGAGGCTGCTCTAGATGGCTTGCAGAACAATGCTGAGCTTCTCTCAAAAGGAGGAGGATTTTTGTTTATAGGACTGCATGTATATCAGGCAGACATTTTTTAGATGGCACTTTATGGCTATCTAGCATAGTTGATGTAAAGTTGGGAATACAATTCACGTTCCCCCTTACTAAGTCAAATGATCAGATTTTCTACTGAGGTTTGGAAGAGTAAACAAAGTGGGATAAGGGTAGGCTCCGGGTGGCTCTCTCCCTTCCTAGCTTGAGATCCACCATTTGTGCTGCACTTGGCAGACAAGAAGAAAGTTGCTTGGTCCCTACTCCAGCGCTTTTGGTTCCTCCCAATGAAATCTACATACTACAAGTGTCTCACCTGTGCGCACCACCAGCTCCGCTTTGCAGGAGACCTCCCCAGCCAGGTTCTTGGCAGTGCAGGTGTAAACTCCGCTGTCGTCTTCCACAGTGTTGAGGATGATGAGGGAGCACTCACTGTCGTCATATACAAAGGTGTGGTGGCTGCTCTCAGATATCAGCTCCTGATTCTACAAGTGGAAATGCAGAAATGCAAGTTAATGGTCCTAAAGGAAGAGGTCATGTCCTTTGGCTTGTGTTGCCCCATATTGGCTAAATGTTCAAAACTGCTGTCAAGCCTTAGAGAGTTGGCAATACCCCTATACCCACAAAGACAGATTCAATCAAGGGAAGACTAGGGCAGTCGGTGGGGTTTGTCGTAGGACTTTATTCAAATGAGGTGCATTTCCAGTACTCAGTATACAGAGGCTCATTATTTACATTGTTCATACAATGGTTTATTTCAAAACTTATTTTACCTGAAAGACTTCAGCTTTAAATGTGCTTAAGGCATAAGAAATCTCAGCCAACACATGTTTCTCCCTCTAAGCAGTACACACACCTGGGGTTTTCAAAAGGCTTGCAATCAGATTGATGTGGTGACCAGGAATGGGTTCAAGCTGGTACACTCTGTGATCTGTGTGGAGTAAGTCCAAGGTGCATTAGGACCTTAGTTCTGGGTCAGAGATGCAAAACCTCGTCACTACTGCTGGTAGGTAGTACCCTGCATTATGTTCTTGTAAAATCTGGTCCTCATATAGAGACAGCAGTGACTGCGAGTACCAATAACCGCTTACACCCAAACATGATCACAGTTACCTGTTCCCTTGCCCTACCTTACTCAAGTCCAAACATAGTTGGAGAAAACCATAAACATTACATTTGGTGTGTCATTGGGGAGGAAACGGGGAAGGAAGTGGGAAAAAAGAGGGATAAATATATGTGAGTATAGTGCAGTATACATTAAACATATAAATTAGACATGTCTAACCGTTGGATTCTACCAAAGAAATGAGTGAATTTCTTATTTTATCTTATTGTGCTGTAAATGAGGACTGGTATTATCATGCTAAATTTGAAAAACATGGTGGCTAAGTGATTTAAAAACCGGCGAGAGGTTCATAATGTGAACAGTGTTATTCCGTTTATATCGGTGCTTGATTTTTGATAGAAATGTAAATAAGGCATGAATCACAATGTCCTGAAGATGATCCTGTTATCCTTAAATAGGGATCGAAACGTCGTTGACACCCTACACTATATGTTTTTGACTATATCATATGAAAAGTCACAATAGTGTATTCATGAATCATTAGCCTGCAAAATTTGATTGTATGCAGACTGTCTCCTCTTGCATGACACCCACCTTCTATGTATGTCACACCTGTCTATATGTGGTAGTAGGACACAGGCCGTGTCCCACTTGATATTGTATAGATAAACTAACTACATCAACATATGCGTTATTAAACCCTGTCCGGCTGGACAGATGATATAGAATCCATTTTGATCTATATTTATTTCTCATAATTATGCCTGACTGTCTAGAAACCATTTTTTTTTGGAATGATGATGGGCTAGTGGTTTGGAAAGCAATAAATATGTCTCTCAGTCTGAGTCCCTGTTAGCCTTGACATTCAAAAAGAGCTTGTGGCTATGCCAGTAGCTCTGGTTTCGATGCCACTTTTAGCCTCACTTACAAATCTAGCTCCTTAATAGGTATCTGTATGCCTCCCTGTGACTGCACAGATACTAGTATCAACTGGAATAGGGTTTCATCTTTTAAAGTCTTTGACGGAGCATCAAATATACATGATGGAGGCCCTCTTTGGCTCCAAGGCAATGCTTTGGAAGCTGGCACAGTCGACTGAAGCAGACCTTTACCTTGATTTACAAGATAAAAATGAGCTGATCGCATGTATAGAGGTCTAAACTGATTATTGTATGGTCTATCACTGAATGAATTTGCCTTGTTTCCTGTCATTAGGAAAGTGTTGGAGATGCTGGAACAGCCTTGCTCTCCAAAGACGCTAAGTCTAATCTTAGTGGAAATGCTTTCCGTTACAATTACCACAGTGGTGCCCATGCTTCCATTCAAAAAGGATCTTACAGACCCAATCATGCCACCTTGGGAGAAGTCATTTTCAGTCCTTATACTCAGCAGACAGTCCCTTCAGAACCCAGATGTGGTGCTTCTAGAAGTGATTCTTGGGAGCAGGCCCACAGATACAAGTAGAGCAATTTGCACAGATCAATTGTTAAGTGTGTGAATAAGCATATATACATATGATTGTGTCTGTGTGTATATATATATATATTGACGCTTTCCTTTGCCCCTTGGTTAAACAACTCCCCTCTTATGTCCAAGACTCGGGAGACTTCCTGCGTAAGATCTATGACCTACCATGGGAGGATGATTACCTCCTCATGACCATTGACGTCACAACACTCTACACTAGCATTAGACATGAAGATGGCCTTAGGGCTATCAAGCATGCATTGAGAGCCAGACCAATAACTCTTTGGTTACATTCACAAATGCTGGTGGACATGACACAAGTTTGTTTAAACAACAACTTTTTTCTTTTTGAGTCTTCTCTGTATAAACAAATATGTGGAACCGCGATGGGCACCTGCTTCGCCCCCAGCTATGCTAATTTGCATATGGGCTGGTGGGAGGAGCAGGTCATCCGAGCGGAGTACCACATTGAATGGAGGGACAACATACTACAGTGGAGTCGTTATATAGACGACCTATTTGTAGTCTGGAAAGGTACAGAGGTCAGTGCACAGAATTTTGTGAAGAAAATACAGGCCAATAATCTTAATCTAAAATTCACTAGTGAAATTAGCACTACATCTTTAAATTTCCTAGATTTAACAATCTTTGTGAAAGATGGCCGACTACATTCACAACTATTCAGAAAACCCACAGCAGGAAATACACTGCTACACGCAGATAGTTTCCATCCAAATAGCCTCATTAGAAGCATCCCCTATGGGGAAAGTCTGCGTGTAATACGTAATTGCAGTGATCCAGGTCAGAGAGCTTAACACCCTTGAGAAAAGGTTCAAAGCTAGAGGCTACTCACACTCTAACATCACAAGTGCGATACAGAAGGCTAAAATGAGAAGCAGGGAGGACATCCTGTTTAAGAAACCCCCCAAGAATAAAGAAAAGGATCACTCCGTGAACCACATTAGGATGATCACTGCCTATAATAAACATAAGGCAGTGAGGGGTATAATCAACAGGCACTGGCATCTCATAGCTAATGATCCAGTACTTGTAAATATGGTGAAAAAGAGACCCGAGATTACCTTCAGAAAAGCCAAATCTTTTAAACAAATGTTGGTCTCTAACATGTTACCGGCAGCACCCCAGAAACAAAAAAGCGGGGCAGACTGGCTTAAAAGAAAACCAGGTTTCTTAAAATGCTCTAAGTGTAAGGCATGCACAGCGGGAATTAATACCCGCACATATCAAACCGGAATCTCCAAAAGAACAAAAACAATAAAAGGTTTTTTCAACTGCAAAACGGACTATGCTGTCTACGTACTTCAATGCCCTTGCGGGTTGAGATACGTGGGCAGCACGATCCATCCAGTCCATGTACGCATCTTGCAGCATATGAGAGCCATTAAGCATGTAGATCAAGCATATCTGGTAGCCCGGCATTTCGAGGCATTCCATAATCAGGATGTAACAGGGCTTTGTTACTTTGTCATTGACTCCATTCTGAGCAGCATACGGGGCGGGGATCGCCTACAAAAATTGAGGCGCCTGGAATCCAGGTACATCCTGGAACTCAATGCCAAGGCCCCTGGGGGTCTTAATGTGGAAGAAGACTTGAAAACACATCTTTAGAGAGGGATCTTTCTAGGGTGTGATTGAGTCTCTAAAAATTGTTGAAATTTGATCTATGGGTTCTGTACAAATTCTAGAGAAATGGGGAGAGGCAGGTTGATGATCCCCGCTCTTTCTATAAAGTTGTTTTTAATTGCACAATCGGGTTTAAGTGTGGCACAAGTACTTTGGGCAAACATCGGAAACCAGTTGAAATGTATTTGCCCACTTGGGCTGTACTCATTGGACATCAGACTGCACAGTGTGTGGGGGTTATTTGCCCACTTGGGCGTTATTTAGCAGGCTTGTAATATATTAGAGCCCGAGCAAGATTGCATCTTTCGCACTGAGCGTGGGGTTAATAAAGCTCTATGAGATTAAAAGAGCAAAAAACGTTAATGCTTGAACCGATGGCGCATGTATTTGCCATTCGGGATACTCCCCTGTCTGTTAAAATTATTTGCTATATGAGGGCACTTCACCCGTACAACAATGAATTTTAAATATGTTATTTAAACTGCTGTGTATTATTAATGAATTGTCGGACGATGTCTTTTTGCCAATTCTGTAAAGGGAGTAACCATTAGTCTTTCTTCCATTACTTTGGTTGTAACTTGTTTCCGATCACATGACCCAACACTTTTTTGCACTTTAAAAAGGTGAATGTTTGTATTGTAACTTTGGTGAACAAGCCTGCGGGTCAGGCGAAACGCGTCCGAGGGTTGACAAATAAATCAATTTGTCTGGTACACAGTCTCGCCAGCGTGTGGTTCTTCTACTCGTTTGCTTGTGGTAATTTTAAGAGACCCGGCAGCGGAGCTCTTTGGTTCAGGCGAGACACCCGTTGATCTGGAGGCGGCGACGATCTTCCGAGGCAAGGAGGAGAGAAGATATATATATATATATGTATATATAACAAAGCAGCTGATTACAATGGGCGGAGATCGTGCAGAGAAACGCTGCTAACGTACCTGCGCCTTCAGACTTGCTGCTTTAGAGGCTCGTGGCAGAAAGTATGGGACTTCAGCTGCAACCTTTAAAAACATTTTGCGATACCCCACTACACTGCACTGGACTTCCAGCACGCTGTATTATGGGACTGGTAGTCCCTGGGATTGATGCGAGCAGAGAGTAGTCCAGCGCAGGTGAGCCCACTTGCCACTTGGAAGGAGGAGCCTGTACTTAAGAACTTTCGAGTGGGTGTTCGCATTTCTCAACGGACTGTGGCATTTGAGAAAGGCAATTTGCCGAAACCGGTCATGCCTATGTTCTCAATAAACAACTGCTGAAGTCTCGCTGTGTCACTTGTGTTCTACTCGTAACGGAGGAGAAAGTGACTTGGTTTTAGAGCATTCCCTTTGGCGCGCACGAGGGACCCTTTCGCCCAGTGGTCATGGAAGCATGGGAAGTTTCTGTGAGGTTACCGAGGAGTCGGATATTCCATGACCCGCCACTGCAACCTCTGAGGTACAACAAAGCAGTTGATTACAATGGGCGGAGATCGTGCAGAGAAACGCTGCTAACGTACCTGCGCCTTCAGACTTGCTGCTTTAGAGGCTCGTGGCAGAAAGCATAGGACTTCAGCTGCAACTAAAAACATTTTGCGATACACCACTACACTGCACTGGACTTCCAGCACGCTGTATTTATTGGACTGGTAGTCCCTGGGATTGATGCAAGCAGAGAGTAGTCCAGCGCAGGTGAGCCCACTTGCCACTTGGAAGGAGGAGCCTGTACTTAAGAACTTTCGAGTGGGTGTTCGCATTTCTCAACGGACTGTGGCATTTGAGAAAGGCAATTTGCCAAAACCGGTCATGCCTATGTTCCCAATAAACAACTGCTGAAGTCTCGCTGTGTCCCTTGTGTTCTACTCGTAACGGAGGAGAAAGTGACTTGATATATATATATATATACTAGCAGCCCGTCCCGACGTTGTCTGGGAGCAATTAGGCTTCAGAGCCCCCGCATTCACGTAGAAAAAGGGATTGGTTAGGCTCTGGGTGTATTTAAACCTTTTCTTTCAGACCATGTTTTGGGTTTGCATTGGAGCCCACTTTTCCACCTCCTGGTCACTTTTTTAGATTCTAGGGCAGCATTTTATCGACTTCTGCATCATATCCACTCTTGTTAGTTTGCTCACTGACTTTCTGACTGTGCTGAAGGATGATCGTACTGCAAAAGCCACTATTTGCTTCTCTCTAGGCATACCAGCCCTCTCAAGCCTTCTGCCATATCCCTTGCGCTCCAGCTGGCTGTATACATCATACCTGTTCCCTTCCCACGCGGCATCTACTACACCTTGTCACAGCACCCCTTCCCACGTGGCATCTACTACACCTTGTCACCTGTTCCCTTCCCACGCGGCATCTACTACACCTTGTCACAGCACCCCTTCCCATGCGCTCGGTCTTTGTACCTCAATACCTGCTCCTTGGCCGCCTCAGCATCACGTCACTCCGCGCCCTTCCTAGCGCTGTTGCCTTGTGACTATCACACAAGTGAGTGACCCCTTTCCTGACCCTCTCTGCTACTCGCCACACGTCTCTCGTTTATCGGGTCCCCCTTTCTTCGCCTCTCGGTTGCTCCAATCACGTCTCACCAGTCCTCCAGTCTCCGCTTTTTGCAATCAATGCTCGGATGTCAGCATACGCCGCTCCTCCCCTCGCTCCTGATGTCATGACGCACCTCGCGGCCGGCGCTACTTTCAAGGGACTACTTTTTTTTATGGTAAATTATTTTAATTACGTTTTATTTTTTATTTTTATATAGGCTATGTCCATCTCCTGGACGTCCCCTTTCCAACGCTGTATAGGGTGTTGCGATTGGTGGTGTACTTTTTGAGTTTACCTGGCTCAAAGGACACAGTTCTCTCTTTATATATATACTAGCAGCCCGTCCCGACCTTGTCCGGGAGCAACAGGCAGCTTTCCCGACCCCCGGCCGCCCCGACATGGGTCGGGGAAGCTGCCTGTTGCTCCCGGACAAAGTCGGGATGGGCTGGGCAGTGGGTTGTTTAAAAGACATAAATGTTAATTATACCATAATTCCACACCTAATTGCCTGCCGTTTAAGGGCGGAATGCGCAGAAAAATCACCGTTCCTTGCCATCTTTCAAAACAAACATAGCGTGCTCCGAATTTCCAGGGGGGGGGGGGGGTCGTGCCTAGCCACAGTTTGCAGTGCTTTAGGCGGCAGTGTTCAGCCAACAGAGTGTGCGTCTCCCGCCCGGCCCGTCCCCCGCCTGCCCCGACCCCCGCTGCCTCTTAAACATGTTAAAACTACCCCGCCCGCCCAGACATTGTCCATGAGCCCGTCCCCCGTCTGCCCCGCCCCCGCTGCCTTACCTCAGCTGCTGCTCCTCATTGCACCGCTCCTCGCAGGTCGTCACTGCTCCTATCCCGCGCCATGTCTGCCGCTCCTGGACGCCGCGCTCCTGACGTCAGATGCAGGTCGCGGCCGGCGCTACTTCGAGGGGACTACTTTTTTTTAAATGTTAATTTTTCAAATCTAACTTATTTTTTAACGTTATATCGCCTATGTCCATCTGCACACCCTGAGGATTACAACAATGTATTGGGTATGTGGATTGGCGCTGTGGTTCCCGAGTTTACCTTGCCAAAAGGTGAGAGTTCTCTCTTTATAATAGTAAGTATAGAGTATAGATGGAGTTTTTTCTCTGGCAGCATCACAGATATGAAGAGACAGTCATTAATGTACATGGATTTTGGGGTCTGGCTTGACACAGCAATCATAAGCTTGACCTTTTGGTATTCCAATGCATGTTTTAAGAGGAATAGCAACGGTGGCACAGCTTGCCCTTGTGTTCTCAACACTAGTGAATGTCACAGGCGCATAGGACATCGTTTTTGCCTAAGAAACACAAGTTCAGGTTGGGCAGCACCAGTGCAAGCTTCCCCTGAGGATAACCTCAGTGACAGGGCAGGGGACAGCAGCGTATGCTGCCTCGCAAGTACAGGGTGGGCAGTAGCAGTGGAAGCTTCCCCAATGCATAACCTCAGTGACAGGGCAGGGGACAGCACAGCAACGCATGCTGCCTCACAGGTGCCTGTGCATCAGCAGTGCAAGGTCGCCTGTGTGCGGAAATAGGCATGCACTTGCGCTACCTCTTCTTTGTATAAACTGAGCTTGCAAACATCCTTTTAGCATAGAAAAGACAGAACTGTTGCCAACGCCAGTGCTTGTTTTACTGTCATACTACTAACCCCAGAGTCCAGATGGACCTTTCTGAAGATTGGGTGGTCCGGTAGATGGTCTAATGTTATGCGTTTGAGCTAAATCAAGATGGAAGAAGAAGAAATTCTTCCCGTGAGTTCTCTTCCAGATAATTCACGCCCTTTTCTGTCTCTCAATCAGTCCCCGAGTAATTGCTGCTTCACCTAATTGTGCGCATATGATTTGGACTATTGAACATCACTTGAAACACAGCATGGCTAGTGGCTTGAGTGGCCGTGGGTTTTGTTTGCCCTGGGCTGGCTGTATTGTACATACTGTTCTTTCTGGGTCTCATAATACAAATAGTGTCTTCTAGGAAAAGGTACCCCTCCACGATAAGTATTAGCACATTCCAAATGTGTCTCGTGCACCGTTGCACAGTTTACGTACTTGTTTCCAGAGATGTCTGGTTTTTCATTGCATCATTTTTCCGTGTGAACTTTGGGTTTATTACGAACTTCTGCATTGCTTCGGAATGTTTCTGCGTTTAACTTTTGTTCCTTTAGGGAATATTTTCGAAATGACAAGTCCTGCATATTTCAAACACGCTCCTGATATGTGCACGTGGCAGCTACGCCCCTGGGGCATGTTTTTATCGCGGTTCAGCCGCGAGCGCAGAAGCCCCAGCCTTCTTCACAGCTCCTCAATTCTCACCTGTCTGTCTGATGGTAGGAATCTGATAAGGTCGTCACAGCGCCCTTAGCACTTCACTCCGCTTGCTCTATCCACTTAGAACCCAAGATCAGGGAGTCTGCGGTGCTTGGGGGGGGGCAGGGGGGCGGGGGGGGTGTTTAGGAGCAGAAATTCCTAGCCAGGGCCAGCTCGCGCGCACGTGGCCAGAGCTGTCCATGAGCCCGTCTCCCGCCCGGCCCGTCCCCCGCCTGCCCCGACCCCAGCTGCCTCTTAAACATGTTAAAACTACCCCGCCCGCCCAGACAATGTCCATGAGCCCGTCCCCCGTCTGCCCCGACCCCCGCTGCCTTACCTCAGCTGCTGCTCCTCATTCCACCGCTCCTCGCAGGTCGTCACTGCTCCTCCCCTGCGCCATGTCCATGTCCACCGCTCCTGGACGCCGCGCTCCTGACGTCAGATGCAGGTCGCGGCCGGCGCTACTTCGAGGGGACTACTTTTTTTAAAATGTTAATTTTTCAAATCTAACTTATTTTTTAATGTTATATCGCCTATGTCCATCTGCACACCCTGATGATTACAACAATGTATTGGGTGTGTGGATTGGCGCTGTGGTTCCCGAGTTTACCTTGCCAAAAGGTGAGAGTTCTCTCTTTATAATAGTAGTATAGATACACTAGCAGCCCGCCCCGGCGTTGCCCGGGGCAGAAGGGGGCTGGGGGCAGCATCGCAGCAGAAGGGGCACAGCAGAGCGGCCGTTTTGTTGGTCCTGGCCGCTTCTGCCCACGCTTTGTTTTCCCCGCCGTCCTGACTTTGAAGAAAATGCTTTTTGAGCACTCAGTGTTTATGGTCCCCGCCCGTCGTTGGTCCTGGCCGCTTCTGCCCACGCTTTTTTTTTCCCCGCCGTCCCGAATTTGAAGAAAATGCTTTTGGAGCACTCAGTGTTTATGGCCCCTGCCTGTCGTTGGTCCTGGCCACTTCTGCCCACACTTTTTTTCCCCCCTACGTCCCGACTTTGAGGAAAATGCTTTCTGAGCACTCAGTGTTTATGGCCCCCGCCCGTCGTTGGTCCTGGCCGCTTCTGCCCACGCTTTGTTTCCCCCTACGTCCCGACTTTGAGGAAAATGCTTTTTGAGCACTCAGTGTTTATGCCCCCCGCCCGTCGTTGGTCCTGGCAGCTTCTGCCCACGCTTTGTTTCCCCCTACGTCCCGACTTTGAGGAAAAGGCTATTTGAGCACTCAGTGTTCATGGCCCCCGCCCGTCCCTTGGTGCGCACCCGCGGATGCTTCTCTTACCTCATCCGCCGCTCCTCCCCGCGCTGCTGATTTTACCGCTGTACTGCTCCTCCGCTTCTCGCCGCTCCGCAGCTCCTCCCCGCGCTCATGTCCACCGCTGTTCCTCGGGCTCCTGTACGCCGCTCCTCCCTGCGCTGCTGATGTCAGCACGCACGTCGCGGCTGGCGCTACTTCCAAGGGACTACTTATTTTTATATCGTAAATTTTTTAAATAAGGTAGATATATTTTTTTAATATAGCCTATGTCCTTCTGCTTGTCCTGACGTTTTCAAACATGTATTGGGTGTTTGGATTGATGGTGTAGTTTTCGAGTTTACCTGGCTCAAAGGTCACAGTTCTCTCTTTATAATAGTAGTATAGATATATATTAATGCACTGGAAAAAAACAAAGGTTAAATTAATGTTATAGCTAGGTGAAGAAATCAGTTGTAACATGCTGTTTAAATGTACAAAACTATGGAAATTCATCAGTTCTAGTTATCTCAAGTAACTATAACTCCTGCCCTAAGGTAACTATAACTCGTGTCCCCACCATGCACAGTTTTCTCTGCAATAATTTAATTGCAAATGTTGCAGTGATATTATCAAGGTATTTGGACAAAATACTGAATGGAAAATATTGTGATATATTAATTACGTGTCAAGAATATTGAGATGTCAAAAATAAAATTGACAGGAATATCGAAGGTAAGGATATCCTTTTAAGTGTTGTTTTTAATATTGTTAAAAAAATATTGAATTAGAAAATATATTTATAACATCATTTGTAAGTAATATTCTGTATGTATTCTATTATAGTGTGTTTGATTTTATATCTTTAATAAAAGAAAATATTTGTGTGTTTAGTAAGATAATGTATTACTTTTGAAATTTTAGAAATTAGTATTTTTTGTTGTATTAATGTGTAAGAATAATGTACACTTTTAGTAGTGGGATGTTGGGTTCATTGGGGGATGAGTTTGGGAAGGCTTTAAAAAAAGTGAGTATTTAAATGTAATGTTAGTTACTTTATTGGTATGCAAATGATTATTGGTAAATGTATACATTAATTTTGTTACATTCATTATTTTTCGAAATTATAGTTTGTAATTATTTCTGCAGTGTGCATATTAATTATATTAAATCAAAAAAAATATTTTAGTAAATATGTTAAAATAATTGCTATAATTTAAATGTGACTAAATATTTAGTCACATTTAAATTATAGCAAAAAAATGGAAAATCATTGTAATTTGTAAAACATTATATTTAATAATTGTTGTACATCAATTTTTCTTATAAATGTTAAATATTTTTAAGGGTTTTTTAATGTTTAAAATTAAAATGTAATTGTAAATAATTGTACAAAAATGTTTTATTTTTATATTTACATAATGTGAAATGTTGTCTAATTAAATTATGAAAACAGAATAAATATGTATTATGAATTCATTTATATTTTGTTGCATATTTATATGCAAAACGTTTATTTATGAAAAAAAAATTTAAACACATTTTAAATAACGACATTTTCAATATGCTTAATACTAAAATAAGTTCCCCTTGAGACCCCTTTCCATTTGTAACTACATTCCCACTCTCTTGAAGAGGGTGGTAAATTGCAAGTGTTTTGCGACTGCAAATGCGGTCGAAAAACATTCGTACATGGCTCGGGAGTCACTATTAGGAAGGGAACGTCCCTTCCTATTAGTGAGTCGCAAAACACTATTTTTCGAGTCGCAAATTATTTGCGAGTCGTAAAATAGTGTTAGTACATGGCCGAGAGGAAAAAGACATGCGTAAACAGGTCGCAAACCCGTTTGTGAGTGAAATTTTCCTTCGTACATCTGGCCCTTAGAATTGTGAGCAGCCTTGAGTGTTTTGATGAAATCGTCTCAGCATGAAAGTTTCTACATAAGACAGAAGACTGTGTGCACCTGGTGCTTACCGATCTACATGTGCCCAATAAGCTACAGAAGGTGGCTAACTGTAAATTTTTCAGCAGAGTATGAAGGCTGTGAGTAGTCGGACCTGCAGCACCTTCAGGCTTTGGATGTTTACAGTGAGTAGTCTTTCTTTTGAGAATTTTTCTGTGGTGTATTCCTCATGAGAGTTTGGTACCGTTTAAAGTCTCTGTATCGGGTAAACACTGTTTGCAGTACACAGTCTTCTACTCATGTCCAGAATTATTTATGTAACAGAGATTGAGTGTCAGGGGGGAGTTGTATTTCTCTGAACAGTATACAGATTGAACTCCTTGTAGAGTAGCGGTTACCTAGTTATGTATGGCTGATGGTGAACATGAGCTCAGCTACTAATGAAGTGTAAGAGGACCTCACACCAAACTGTACAGATATTTTTCCGCCTTCATTTTGCAAAAAGGACACCAAATAGTCTATGGCCTAAGATTTAGCTTCCTGTCAAATTTGTTGTAATCAGCCTGGGGAGGGGAACTGCGATGTCCCTCTCCTCCTTTCTATTAATGGGATCCCTGGGGCCAAAAACAGCCTAGGCTGTTGGGCCCTGACCCCCCCTCCCATCGTATTTTAAAAGCCCAGGAGATGGGGTCCCGGCATCAAGCCCTGAGAGGGGGGCAGTGTGTGCCAATCCCAGTATTCCCCCCAGGACCTCTCCCACGCGGGGGCATAAATAAAACTGCACAGGAAGGAACATGCTACTTACCAGTTTGCATCTGTTCTTGGCATGTAGAGCTGCAGATTCACACACGCCCACCCACCTCCCCGGGACCTGGAGCTCTACATGCCAAGAACAGATGCACACTGGTAAGTGGCATTTTCCCTTTGAGGCATATGAGCTGCAGATCACATACTATGCATGGACTGTACAGCAGTATCTCCCTTAGCAGTGGTCATCTGTATCAGTTGCAGTAGTTTGAAAGAGAGTTTTAATAATAGCTTGGCCTACAGAAGCTTGTTGTTTAGCTTGCACGTCAACACAATAGTGTTTAGTGAAAGTGTGTGTTGTAGACCATGTTGCTGCCTTACAAATGTCTTCTATGGGAATGTTCCCTAAGCAAGCATTGTTAATGTGCGTTTAGCCTTTTGGTAGCATATTTAGATACATTTAACGATCCACCTTGCAATCCCAGCTTTGGAGATGGGATTACCTTTGTGAGGAGTGAGAAAGCTACAAACAATTGTTTTGTTTTAAGAAAGGATTTAGTCCTGTCAATGTAATAAAGCAGGGCTCTTTTGACATCTTGGTTGTGAAGAGCTCTCTCTGCTATGGAGTCTGGGTTTTGGTAAAACATCGGCAGCTCTACTGATTGATTAAGGTGAAAAGCAGAGATGACTTTAGGAAGGAATTTTGGATTTGTCCTGAGAACTACCTTTTTACGATGTATTTGTAAGAAGGGTTCTTGTATGGTTAAAGCCCGGATCTCACTTACCCTTCTGAGAGAGGTAATTGTAATAGGGAAAGTTACTTTCCATGTGAGGAACTGAAGTTCACATTTGTGTAAGGGTTCAAATGGGGGACCCATGAGCCTAGTAAGTACAGTGTTGAGATTCCATACTGGAGAGGGTGGCAATCTAGGAGGAATGATTCTTTTAAGGCCTTCCATAAAGGCTTTAATTGCTGGTACCCTAAACAGTGACAAGTGCTGTCTGTTTTGTAAGTAAGCAGCAAGTGCTGCTAAATGCAGACGTATGGATGAGTATGCTAAATTAGATCTTTGTTGATGTAGTAACTAGCAAATGATGTTTTGGATGGAGGCATCCAATGGATTGATGATTGTTATTGCAGTAAATGACAAATTTCTTCCATTTTGCTGCATAGCAAGCTCTGGTGGTAGGTCGCCTGGCTTCTTTAAT
Organism: Lissotriton vulgaris; assembly: GCF_964263255.1. Lineage (NCBI taxonomy): Eukaryota > Metazoa > Chordata > Amphibia > Caudata > Salamandridae > Lissotriton > Lissotriton vulgaris. The sequence continues at coordinate 35,644,995 of NC_141687.1, read as the reverse complement.
GATATTCATACAGTCTGGTGGAAGGTTAAGGTAACCAAACTCTTGGACTTCAGGAGCCAGATTGCCAGGTTCAATTGTCTTGGGGGGGGTGGGGTAGCTGTAAGTTCCAGGCAGTAACCATATTGGATAATTTTTCTTACACACTTGTCTGTTGTGATGGATCCCCAGACAGGTAGGAACTGTAATAATCTTCCCCGCCGGAGTGGAATGGTCTGAGGGGACTGGAAGGAAGTCACTGTTTAGCAGCAGGGTAGGTGCAAGTGTTGTTGTTACCTTGGCCTCTCCCCCTGTTGTTATTTGCTCTATATCCTCCTGTAAAATATCCTCTATTGAGGATATTTGGGTATTGTTTTTAAAAGAAGATGAGGTAGCTGTGCCAATGTTTTTGGAGGCTCCTCTGTAAAAGGAGTAATGAAAGGAGCCACGTGTTTGCGGAGACTGAAATGCTCCCATGGACTTAGCAGTCTCTGTGTTTTTTTAATTTTCTCAAGAGTAGTGTCCACAGCCGGTCCAAAAAGTTGCTGTTGATTGAACGGCTGATTTAAAATAGTTGTCGGGACCTCTTGCTTAAAGCCTGAAATGCGTAGCCACGCATGTTTTCTGAGCAGTAAACTGGTATTGCTGGATCTAGAGGCAGTGTCTGCTGCGTCAAGGGCACATTTAATTGAGGCATTTGTTACTAGTTTACCCTCTTGTATGAGATCATTTGCTTGTGTTTTATATTGGTCAGGCAAATGTTGTAATAGGGTTTCCAGCTGGTCGTAATGGACCCTATCATATCTAGCCAGCAGTGCTTGAGTGTTGGCTATGCGCCAGTGATTGGCCGCCTGCGCAGCTACCCTTTTGCCATATGCGTCTATTAATTTAGATTCTTTATCCGGGGGAGGTTTGCGAATTGGCACGTTACCAAGCGTTAGAAACTACTAGAGAGTCCAAAGGTAGTTGTCCTTTGATGTACGCAGGATCTTCAGGAGCAGGTCTATATTTTTTATCGATCCTTGGATTAAGAATCCTGGCTCATACGGGGTCTTTGAATATGTCAGGGGCATGTTTATTGGTGGCTTTAATCATTGGTAATATTTTTACAGATTTTTGGGACTGTTCAAATGTATCTAAAAGGAAATCCTCCTCTGTTGTGTCTGGGTGTATTGTCACACATTGAAAAACAGCAGTCCTATTAATTAGTTGTCTAAAACCAATATTATCGTCTGGGGAGATGGTTTTGTTGGGTATGGCTGGGGGCTTGGGAGGTCTGGAATACCTATTGGATCATTGTAATCCCAATCATTTTGTGGTGGGTACTCTGGATCTGTGAATGGATCATTGGGTTCTTCCCCTAACCCTAGGTTATTATCATCGTCATCATAATCTGGTGGTGGGGTATTTTGGTTGAGAAGTTACAGGCAGAGGTGGTGTTACAGGTTTGGGTAGAGGAAGGGGATTAGTAGGAAGTATAGGAGAAGAAGGAGACATAGGTGCTGTAGCACAGTCCTTCTTCACAGGCACTGGAGGCTTTTTGCATGGCACAGCTGTGACATGTCCAGTTTTAGGGTTAATATATATATTTTTCTGTTTGGGATCAACAGAATCCGGATGAAAAAGTTCCTCTTCCTCGATAACCACTTTCGAGGTCGATTTTTTCGGTTCAGAGTGGTGTTGTTGTGGAGTTTTATGCTCTTAGGCCTTAGAAGGCGTGATAGAATCCTTAGACTTGTTTTTCGATTCCGAAGGTTTTAGTTTTGGAGCCGAGGCGTAATCTTTAGGTTTAGAAGTGTTCAACGTCATTTTCTCTATTGGCCTGGAAGTGTTCGGCCCGGTTTATCTTTTGATGTGGAAGGAGTCGGAACCGTTTTCAGAGCTGAGTGTTACTTTGGCTTCGTGGCCAAAGGCACAGGTGGGACTACTATATGCGGTTTGCTCAGTCCCAAGTTACCAGAAGGCGGGGCTTCTGAAGTGTGCTTTCGGTCTCGACTGGAGCCAACAGGCGAAGTCTTAACCAATGTCCTATTGTTTTGATGATGGGTTGGGCAGTAGTTCTCACTCATTGACCAGTAGTGATGGGGTCGTCTGAGTCATCTGCCTCTGACACGATTTCGAGATCTTCAGAATCTTCTTCTGGGACATCTGGGCCTTCATTAAAGATGTCCTCTGGTTCCGGAGCTGATCTGTGCACCACGATGTGTCGTTGAGCCTGACGATCTCGAATAGTCTTTTTCTGCTGGAAAGCTGGACTAGTCGTGTTCTGGAGAGAGGCGCAGGTTGCAGACCTTATGATGGTCACTGTGTTGAAACTTCGCACCACACTGGGGGCATTTCTTGAACGGCGTCCTTTCCGTGAGCCTTAGGCCTTACGGCGTCGATAGGGCCAGCGGCTCGCGTTGATGACTGGAATCGGATCGATGAAAGGCGCGCCAAAGATCTTGATGTCTGAAGTCAATCGAAGGAGCTTAAGAAGGTTTTACGCGTCGAAAAAAAACAATCTAAGGATGGAGTCGATGCGCACTATCGGCCAAGGGAGGATTCACCTAACTTGTGACTACAAAGACTTCTTCCACGACAGCAACAAGGTGCAAGTATCCGACCCCAACACCAGATGGCGATTTAATGCATAGTGTATGTTCTGCAGCTCATATGCCTCAAACACAGCGGTTATTTATATATATATATTTTTTACCACATATCTTCTGTGAGTTCAGGGTGAAGTTAAAAAAAGGTTTTTGGCCCCAGGAAGGTTTCCTGTGGGACCCAACCACAACCACCAGGCCTAGGGTTCAAGGTATTCCTACCCGGCACCCGAATGTATTTTTTCCCATTTTTCTTGGGACTCGGCCCATTCTGAGTCTGAAGATAGCTGATATCCTCCTGGTTGAAGTGTTTGTAGCCAATCAGATCTCCCCACGAGATCTGTTGGATTGAGTTGTATACATATACATAAATATGAATAACCAAGTATGGGGGAATTTTTGCGAATTCGCAAATTTGCAAATTCGCGATCCTCAAAATTTGCGAATTTGTGCGAATTTTTTTTTGCGTGTTCGCGGGGCGATTTGCGTGTTTGCGGGGCGATTTGCATGTTCGTGGGGCGCTTTGCATGTTCGCTGGTTTTTTTTTGTGCGAGACCGCTCGTTGTTGTGCCCCTCTGCCCCACTTGTTTTTGTGCCATTCTGCCCTCTGCCCCACGTGTTTTTGTGCCCTTCTGCCCTCTGCCCCACTCGTTTTTGTGCCATTCTGCCCTCTGCCCCACTCGTTTTTGTGCCCTTCTGCCCTCTGCCCCACTCGTTTTTGTGCCATTCTGCCCTCTGCCTCACTCGTTTTTGTGCCCTTCTGCCCTCTATCCCACTCGTTGTTGTGTCATTCTGCTCTCTGCCCCACTCGTTGTTGTGCCCTTCTGCCCTCTGCCCCACTTGTTCTTGTGCCCTTCTGCCCTCTGCCCACTCGTTGTTGTGCCCTTCTGCCCTCTGCCACACTCGTTGTTGTGCCTTACTGCCCTCTGCCCCTCTCCTGTTTTATTTTAGAATGGCGCCGGCAAGCTGCCAGCACCATTCTAAAATAGTTACTAAGTTAGCTTCATCAGGAAGCACTAATAGATAAAATAAAGCAGGTGCTTCTATTAGTGCTTCCTGTTGCGCCATTCTAAAATAGTTACAAGCTAGAAGCTTGAACTTTTGCCCCCCCCCGATCCGTTCCGCTCGCAAATTCGGAGGAATTCGCGGATTGCGAATTTGCCGAAACTCCGCGAGCTGAACGGATTTTGCACCCATGCTTATGAATAACCCACTGGCATTTGCCAGTGAGTAGTTATAGTTAGGCCCATGTTTCAATAGGAAGAGAAAGCTTTTTTTATGTACACCTGTGTGTATATATATATATATATATTCACACACAACACATCTCCTACTGCAACCCTTCGCCTTCGTGGGTGTGGCTCAAGCCGGCGGAGCAGCCGGAAATCAATATTCCAAAATAACGGCGTTCCTCACGAGCACTCGGGTAAAGGACAACACAGCAATCCACAACGTATCCAAGACGATAGATTTATTACTTCATAAATCTCGTGACGCGTTTCGCACTCCAGAGAGTGCTTGATCAAGCACTCTCTGGAGTGCGAAACGCGTCACGAGATTTATGAAGTAATAAATCTATCGTCTTGGATACGTTGTGGATTGCTGTGTTGTCCTTTACCCGAGTGCTCGTGAGGAACGCCGTTACTTTGGAATATATATATATATATATATATATATATATATATATATATATATATATATATATATATATATATATATATATATATATACTACTATTATAAAGAGAGAACTGTGTCCTTTGAGCCAAGAAAACTCGAAAAGTACACCACCAATCCAAACACCCAAGACATCTTTGAAAACCTCAGGGCAAGCAGAAGAACATAGGCTATTAAAAAAAAAACATATACGTTGTTTAAAAAATGTAGAAATAAAAATAAAGTAGTCCCTTGCAAGTAGCGCTGGCCGCGATGTCTGCGTGATGACATCATTTGCGCTCCCTGGCAACACTTCCTGAAATGGCGGCGAATCATGCTGCCCGGGGTGTCTGAGGCTGTGCAGCTCTGCGGATCGTGCCCATTGACGGAAGATCGCGACCTGCTGGGAGGACTGCCTGCTTGCTGCTAGGCGAAGTGGCGGCCTGTGAGGGCGGGGCGCCTGGAGTGGGACCGGACAATCCCTTAGAGCGCGGACAGGGGTGAGTCCTGGAGTGCCTGGCGCTGCTTCATGCGCGGGGAGCAGGAGGTAGCAAACGGTGAATTACAGGAGGAAGTGATTATGTTTACACAATTTTTCATACATGTTACTAAATGTTTATTTCCAAATGAGAAATGAATTAAACATTCAATTTTGACACATACTTAATGTTTTCGCTGCGCCTATTTTGGAGTTAAAGTGGCAGGGGCACTTCACCAAAGGAAATCGAGCGAACCTAGTGAAGCACAGTTTGGCTATCCATATGTATGTTCGATACCGTTTCAAAGCTTTAAGGGACATTGACCAGTATCAGTATGAGTGAATCTTGGCAGAAAAGAGTGGAGGCAGCGCAATGTCTCTTCAATGAGGAAAATGACGATATTGAGCTAGGCAATGGGACAGCTGTACATGGTACCACAAGTGAGAAAAAAACTGTGAAACAACTACTGACCCAAAATGAACAAGCATTTGCAATGCAATAGGTCTTGCATTTACCAGAGTTTAAGCTATTGGCATTGTAAATGACAATACCTTTTATCTGTTTTGATAATTAACACATAACTAAAAGGCATTGTAATTTACAATGCTAATAGCTCAAATTCTTGTAAAGGAGAGACCTATTTCATTGAAAAGAAGCGGCCGCCATTGTCACAGGCTGCAAGGAAAGTGAAAGCGTGCATGGCGTGCTGAATGTTACAGGAAAGCATGTGGTGCCTACAATAGGAGAAATGCATTAAAGAAAATAGTGCTTACAGACTAAATAACATGTACCGTGTAACAACAGAAGTAAAAGGGCCAGTCCTTATGGGAGGTTACAAATGTAGAAAAGGCGGTACTAAGGAGGGACTAACAAGCCTATTACCAAATCAGAAGCCAGCATTTACGAAGGACAATGACAAATATGTGCAGAGAGTGTGTGGGGCTTCAAGTCCTTACTCGAATAATGCATGCCTCACAGAGCAGCGCATACATGGCCCAGCTTGACCTAAATATTACATCACTTTTTAAAAACTCTCTGCGCTGTTTATCTGCACAGGTACTGGGACTGGACTTCTTGAAAGACATCATGGCGAGTCATGGAAAGACGCCATTTTCTGTTTTTACACTTAAAAAACTTGGAGCAGCTCAGACCAACACACCTGACAACAATGATTTGTGAAAGCGCAGTCTTGGAGTGGGAGATTGATGTCCTGGTGACATGGAGCCAACTGGTTTACCTGGGTTTGACATCATGTTGTATGTCTGCGTGCTGTAAACACATACTTCTTCACAGCATCACCTCCTAACTCCAGCACTTTAACCCATCAGCGGTGCAGGGGCCAGCGGGGTGAACGGGCTGCCAGGCAGATTCATAGCAACTGAATTCCTTCAACGAACATTGATTTGTAAAGGAAAGTGCCAGGACTGGAGCACCTTAAAAGGAGAAATCAGAAAGCCTCCTGGTAGGCCAGGGCGTCTGAGGCCTGTAGGGCTAAGGTGGAGTCAGCCAGAGGTCAGGCTGCCAGTCTGATGTGCAACTTGACTCATACTGATACTCCAATGGCCCTACCTTCCGCATTTCAACTAATTGGACCAATACTTCTGAAAGTAAATTAGTTTTAAGGCTTGGTCAAGTTGTATCCCAAAGGGGAGGAGACATGCAGAACCTTTACTCAGAAGTTGGAATTTAAAATATTTTCTGGTTAGAAAGTTTTCCTTGTTTACAAAGTACTCTAAATATTTACAAATTATCATAGTACTTGCAGCTAAAACAGTCCCTTGACTTTTAACATTCCAAATGAGTAGAAAGAGCCGTCCTGTGGACATGATATAGTCATCATAACGAGAGGAACCCGAGCCCAAGATAGCGCCTTGCATCTGCAAAATATAGCGCTTTGGGCACCAGAAAGTCGGATGGACTTCCAGCAGCCAGGATGCCGAGTACAGCACAGTCTGCAGTGAGCGACTGCAGACCTGCATTCGGGGGCGTGACACGGGCTCCTGCGGTGCAGGAGGGGAGTACCCTTTAGGGACCACCAACACCTTCAGAGGGCCCCATATTCATCCCAGAGAATTTTTATATGGGTGTGATATTGGAGACCGGTGTAACAAAGTAAGAGCGACTACTGAAGGTAATTTCAGGAGAGGCTTTAATGTGCAACCCCATCATTCGACAAGCTAGCCAACTGACCAACTCAGAACCCTCTGAAGTCCTGGTTCCACGCTAGAACATAGAATGTGGAACGAGGCCATATAATTTCTTCCTTCTTATATTTGAAATACATTTTTTAACAATAAGATATCAGCAACAAACTATAAACATAATTGGTCTTTCCCTTGAAATACACAAAAGAAGGGGAAAAACAGTATGTTGGTTATACACAACAAATGTAAAGTTGACGTCTCACAAAATCATTAACTTGGGCTTTTGCATTTTCCAAACGAGAAGATTCCCCACCAGAAGACTCAGACTCATGACTGTTCTCATTGTTAGGCCTAACATGAACAATGCGACTGTGATTCCAGATGCGACCATCATTGGTTTTGACAGCGTTTTTGAAAAGTTTAACCACACTCTTTACAGATGTGAATTTGGACCAGTTTTGACATCATACAGGAGCTTTAACTTTGACTTTGTCTCTAACATTGAACTTAACAAACTTACTAGACATGCGAGCTTCTAGATAGATCTTCCTTTTTTGTTGAAGAGCTAATTCCTTGTCTCTCCATTCACCAATGCCATTGTCCTTGAGACCTTTATTCAGAAACATCCACCCTGGATACAAAATGGTATTAGGTGATCTTCTTTTAAATAATTCAAAAGGTGTCTTCCCAGTTGTAGAATGAGGTGTAAATCTATAAGCAGAGATGCGATTTTGTAACTCATCCCTCCAGTTTAAACAGTTGACTCTTGCCAGTTGTATGATTTCTTTCAAAGTTTTGTTCAATCTCTCAATAGCACTATTTGACTCAGGATGATAAAGAGAAATTTTCTTTTTTCTTATTTTTTTCCTCATACGCCATTAGATGTGTCCAAAATCTGTTTTTCCTCTTTCTGCTGCCCCCCATTCGATTTATTGGCGCCAGCAGTATGTAGATTCTGATCAGATCTTAATGAAAGTACTTTGCACAGGACCCCTCCTAGATAGTCAGTTCAGTTTTTATAACTGGATGGCCCTATAAACTGATCCGGGGGATGCATACATCTGTGCAAAGGCTTAATCTTCGGACAAATAGGTCTCCGCTGTCACAATTTGTCAAGCCAGCCCATACATGGCAACCAGAAATGATTCGTCCTTTTCTAAGTGGCCCTATCTAGTTTTATTGTATATTTGATTGCATTTACCCAGTCTAAAAATGTCGCAGATATATTCTTAAGCCACCATTTGTAAATTTCAATGCGAGCAAGTAAGATTAAATAAAAGGAAAATTTACTTACATCTCGAGGTAACACCTGATAGTTCGTGAAGACGGCAAAAAATACCAACGTTATGCTCACCTGTATTTCGAAACTGAACATAACTTTCATACCTTCAATAACCGAACCCCAATATGTAAGTAGCATTGGGCACCTTAAAAACATATGGATGTCGTCAGCTTTTTCCTGCTGACACCTCGGGCAGCATGGAATAGGTCCCCTCGAAAATTTGGACAACCTAAGCAGGGACCAGTAGACTCTGTCCCTGCCTACAGCCAGGATTCTGGCTGTAGGCTCTTGATAGATTGATAGGATTGTTCTACGAAAGTTTTTACCCAGATTGCATTTATCTAAGACCTGAGCTAAATACCGCCAGTTCACGCGATCGAACGCCTTTGTGGCATCTAGTGTAATGCTATGTTATGTTAATTTCGATTTATATAGCGCCAAATCACCGACAGGTCTCTTAGCGCTTGCTTTGGTAACCCGTCCTGGCTTTCCCTGCGAGATAACCCCTACTGGGCATCCCCAAGGTGAAGACCAGGCATCCCATCGCGGTGGGGCCGTAGTGGAGATTAAGCAAGCTATTGCCCAGAGTTGCAGAGTGTGAACCCATGATTCGAGTAGGCACCGAGGCGAGAATTATCGAGTCTGTGGACATTTTTTAGCTCAAGACCCTGCCGCGTCGGGAATTGAACCCTGGTCCCGGGTCTGACCTCTGCATCAGGGTCTGCCTCCTCTAACCAGTGAGCCACACTTCTCCAGTGATCTAATGATAGCCAGCGGCATTTTATGCAGTGTCGCTATATCTATGGCGCCAACCAGGTTGTATTTCAGGTCCTGAATGCTCCTACCTTTCACAAAACCTTTTTGATCTTTGTGTATCACATCTCCGATAACTCTATTTTTTTAAAATTGTAAATGGCTTTTTAAACCAATCAATAAAGAGTATTATTATTATTATTATAACTCAATTTAGTCTCTCTGCTAAAATCTTGGTAAGAATCTTATAGTCAAGATTAAGCAGAGAGATTGGCCTATATGAGTCACATTGCTTGGTGGCTTAGATGGTTTTTTAATCAAGACCACCATTGCTTCATTCCATGAGGGGGGCACCTTGCCACTGTTCTCAAAGATATGGGCAAATAGTTTATGTATCACGGGCGAGGACTTCCGCTAGAGCTCTATACAGCTCGGCTGGCAGCCCATCTGGTCCCGGCGCCGGCGCCTTGCCCTTTTTCACATACTCAATTGCCTTAATTATCTCAGTGAAGCTAATCATTTTGTTAAGATTGGTAGTCTTCCCCTCATCAATTGTATTTAGAGAATATTGATCAAGCCATGAGTGAATCAAGTTATCTTGTGGGGTTAAATCTTCCCTGTAAGCCTGTTCCAAGTGCTTAAAAAAGCTTCTTCAATATCTTTAGGGTTTTCCAATAGCTTACCAGAGGTCTCACAAAATATATATTTTTTTATATTGTTTTTACTCAGGTCCTGTTTTGTTTTCCAGGCTAGGAGCTTACCACTAGATCCCCCGTATTCTAAGTGGGCCAGCTTGCCAGCCTCCCACCTTTTCCTCAACCTGGTATCTAGCACTCCTTTTAATTCTAGTTTACAAGATGACAAATTCCCATCAATATCCCCCTGGACTGTATCACTCTGGACAGTTGGATCTGGCTCTAGGTTCCGAATTTTTGCCTCAATTCCTTCTATTTCAGCCTTGTTTTTCCTTTGCCTGGCAATTTGTATGGATGTTATCTGACCTCTCAAGAAGGCTTTATATGCATCCCAAACCGTTTCTATTGAGGCAGTCTCCAAAGTAGTCAAGTAGAAGTTCTCTGTTTCTACTGCCAGCTTTTGCACAACTTCTTCCTCTAATAAGATGGTTCGATCCAGAGTCCATCTTTTGGTACCCTGCTTTGTTGAGCATTTCAAGGCTAGCGATACTGCTGAATGATCTGATAAATGCCCTCCTATGTGTTTTGAGTCTATCACCCAGCTTGGCAGCTCCACACTAATTAAGAAAAAGTCTAATCTGGACTTGTGTCCATATTTTATATTGTGGCACGGATATCCCCTTTTACTCCCCATTCAACTCCTCCATATATCTATTCATCCCCTTTGCTTCAATGAACTTATTAAGGAAGATCTAATTTTGCTATTCTGTACTGCTCTACTCTTGTAGGTTCTGCCCATCAGGGGGTCTAGCACCAGATTAAAATCCCAGGCCAGAATTAATGGATCCTGAAAAATTAATAACTCTGCCAGCAACCCCCTCAGTGGAGCTGGATCATACAGATTGGGTCCCTAATAGCCTGCCACTGTAAATTTGTGCATATGAAACCTAATAGTAGCTATGGCCCATCTGCCCATATTAGCTACTTTAGACCCTTCCACTGCAAGGGCTGAGTTATTTTTTAATGACAATAGCCACTCCCTTGCTAGTCAGCTGCTGTGTGGTGCATATTACTTCCTGAATCAATTTGTTGGTTTTTCACAGATCCCTCATCTCCTTTTCTGTAAGATGTGTCTCCTGAAGAATGAGAATTTGTTCAGGTATATCTTTTAAATATTGAAAAATTCTCTCCATTCTATATTTTACCCTCAGTCTGTTCAGATTCCATGACAAGTCCTTTAACTATAATGCCTGATCAGTCATATCTTGTGCAATATCTCACAATATGGGTAGTGTATTGCTTTGACAACCTATTTTGGCGCTTCAGACTTTTTTAGGGGGGGGTCCCTATGCTCCACACCGTGTGACCACCACTCTCCCCTCCTCTCTCCCACGCTAGTGCTCCCCTGGAGAACCCCCAGTCTTCCTCTTGAGGCCCTACTCTGGCCTTGAGGCTTCCCACCCAGGTACTCGGGCGGTGGTTAAATCTGTGTCTGTTGATTTTAACTTAAAGTCGTGAGAAAAAAGAAAAAAAAACGATACTAAAGAAAGAGAATTTTCAAAGAGGCCTGAAGTGCTTCCGGGCAGCTAGCTCACCAGCCGCGCCAGATATTGAATGTAAAAAGGATTCAGTTTCTTCCACCCTCTTGAAAACCCGCATTTTATTATTGAACATTACTTTCAAAGTTGCGGGAAATTTTAACTGGACTGTTGCACCTTTCTATCTAAAGGGGTCTAAAATCTGCCCTAACTCCCATTATCCGGAGGCTGTTATTGATGAAACATCCAATTTTATCTGGAACGTTATCCCTTCTGCATTTAGTTTACTCTTCTTTAAAGCTCTATTTAGTATTTAATCCTTCGGACTATAAGTTAGGAAGTGTACCAAGACTTTCCTAGGTCTAGATTTGTTTGGGTTTAGCCTAAATGGATCTCTTTGGACTCTCTAAATATCAGTCATAAGATCTTGCTCTGAAGAGTCAATTAGAGTCGATTGTTTAATCATCTTAGCCACAAAGTCTTTAATGTTGTTCCCCTCCGTTCCCTCCAGAACTTTGAGCAAGCGTAAGCTATTTCTTCTCTGAGAGTTCTCAATGGATTCTATCTTTTCCTGGAGCCCCAGTTCACATTCTTTTATTTTAGCGAGTTCTATTGAGTTTTCTGTGGTTTGAACTGTCAGTTCTGCCACTGTGGACTCCAAATCAGAGGCCCTGGCTGCCAGGGAATCAAGCTTGCCTTCCAGTTTTTCGCAAAAAATCTTGATTTCCCCTTGATTTTTTTCCGAGAGCTGAAATCTGTTCTTCATTTCCTTGCTTAAAGAATGTAAAAGTTGCAGGACAGGATGATGCTTTGGTAGATCCCCTAAATTCCCAGTGAGAGCAGGGGTACTCCCCACTTCCTTTGCCGTATTATGTTTCACCCTTGATACATTCCCACCTGTGGACTCAGTGTCCACAATGAGTGCCTTGCCCCCTGCTTTTTCTCCTTCATCAGACATTGTGAAACCTTCTGCTTCGAAACCTTCCAGCTGCCCCTCCAAAACCTGAAACTTATTTGGATTTAAGACTCCTTGTGGGTAGCTGAGCGGCCCTTCTAAATAGCTTCCTGAAGTATCTGGAACACAGTCCATTGGCTTCAATATAAGGGTAGTAGGTACAACTCTAAAGTAATCTTTTAACAAAGGTATAGGTTTTACCTAGGGTTGAATTGCTTGAGCTGATTGGTTTGGTAGAGTCAACTTCAAGTTTTTACTTTTTTTTTAGACTTTGTTATTTTTACAGATTTGGCACGCTTTACAGAAACTGCTAGTTTTGGATCTTTAGGTGACTTATCAAACCCACTAAGTATGTTATCAGATTTTATATCAGGGTTTTTATTTGTGCTTCGTGAAGCGTATCTGAGTGATGGACCCTCTTCTGTTGTATCCTCTGTACTCTTTGGTCTGCACTTCACTGCGGGTTTTCCCTCTGTAGCTACTCTCCCTTTCAGAGGAAGCCGATCACTTTTTCCATAGCTGTTCAGGCCATAATCTGCTCCCTCGACCACTGTGCAATCCCCTCCTCCTGTTTTGCACGAGTCTCCTCTCTGCCCCACTCGTTCGTAGCCGTTGCCGCACCAGGGAAGACCAAAGCCGCCACCTCCAGAGCATCTCCCGGGAGGTAAGCCGCGCTACGCAAAAAACTGGAAAAGTCCGGTAAAATGGACTCACTGTGTGGGTGCGGCTAAAAAGCGTTCAGGCGTCTTTTAAGTCTCTCTGGTGCTCCTGCGTTTTCGGCGTTTTCCTGGCTGTTGGCTCTCGCACTGCTCTTCCTCACAGCAGTGCTCCTTTCCTCCTTCAGGTAATAGTAAACTATTTTCAATTTCCAATTCCCCCATTCGGTTGTGGTCTGCTTGGCCTCTACTACAATCAACAGATAATTAGAAGTTCGTCAGCATTACGGAATCTGTCCCGTTCAGCTGGAGCCTCCGCGACCTGCTAGCCACTGGCCGCCATGTTCTCCGGGCACCCCCAGTGCTTCAACACACAGAACAAAGAGACATTTTCTTGTGTTCAATGCAACACTTCACCAGATAATCCTCCATTTCACGTGAACAAAATTGTGGCCCATTATCTGATAGTAACGAACAAGGAAAACTTTCACGCTTGAAGATAGAATCCAAAAAGAAAATGCTACTTACCAGTATGCATCTGTTCTTGGCATGTAGAGCTGCAGAGTTACACACTGTGCATAGATTGCCACCTAGTGTTGGGCCTGGATGTTTGCAGTTTGTTTTTGTCCTGAAAAGTCTTTGAAAGTCACGGGATAGGTAACTCCTCCTTTGGATCATATTGCGCATGGGCATCGGCTCCATACTCAGATTATTTTCGCCATTCGGGAAATGATGGAGCTTTGTAAGAAAAGTAAGGATGTCCATGAAAGCTGTATCTAACTAAGATAATACTGGAACAGATAAAGCCAGCCGGGGAGGCGGGTGGCATGTGTAACTCTGCATGCCAAGAAAAGATGCATACTCGTAAGTAGCATTTTTCATTCGAGGCATATGAGATGCAGATTACACACTGTGCATAGATTGTATAGCAGTACCCACACTTAGCAGCGACTACCCATATCTGTTGCAGTGGTTTGAAACAGTGTTTTGAGTACAGCCTGGCCCACTGTAGCTTGTTGTTTAGTTTGCACATCTACACAATAGTGTTTGGTGAATGTGTGCCGTGTAGACCATGTAGCTGCTTTGCAGATGTCATCTAAGGGAATGTTCCCTAAAAATGCCATTGAAGCCCCTATCTTTCTTGTAGAATGGGCTTTAGGAGGAACAGATAGCATACGTTTAGCTTTAAGTACCAAATCTGTTTGCATTTGACAATCCACCTAGCTATCCCAGATTTTTAGTTGCCTTTGTGTGGTGGTGAAAAGGACACAAAAAGTTGTTTAGTTTTACGAAAAGGTTGTGTTCTTTCAATGTAGTAGAGGAGGTGGTGAAGGAATATGAGGCGGAGGAGAAGGTATCCTTAGAGGAGAGGTTGCAATGTCCTTCTTTTTAGCATAGGAGCCGGTGCAGGTGCGTCTAATGGTCGTTTTTTAGAAGTAAGGGTCATTAGACCAGTTTTGGGATCTTTTGTGTAGGGTCTGGATGAAATAAGTCCTCTGTTGAAGGTAGATCCTTCGGTGCCAAAGGCTTTTTGGGCACTAAGCCCTGAGCATCTTTCGGCGTTAAAACATGTTCTTTGGCAGTCTCTTTGGATGGTGGAACATTTTTCTTTTTCGGCTCCGAGGGTTTTTCGGTTCCAAGGGTTTATTCGGCTCTGAAGCAGGGGAGTTAGGTATTTTGACTGGAAATTTCTTGCTCGGCTCCGAGTGTGGTTTCGGTGCCGAGGAGGTAGTGCTAGTTTTCGGTGCTGGGTGCTTGGATGTGGAAGCAGCTGGCGTGGAAGACGAAGATGGCTTCTTTTTTGGTGCCCGAAGGGTGCCCCGGCACCGAGAGAAGGCTGACTCGAGCCCGAGTCGTCTAAAGGCTTATTAGGCTTCTTTGCTGAGCTCAAAGGCGGGGCATGGGTAGCAGTCTCTCAGTGTGCACCCGGGCCCGAAGGAGAGGGTGTGACCAAAGCCTTTTTGGAGGGTGTTGAGGAAGGGTCGGCATCGATGTGTGTACTCACGACCCGCTGAGCTGGAGTGATGTCCTCGACGTCTGAATCTTCGGCAAAGGAACTTGTTTTCTTTCCCCAGTATTGGAACTTTCATAGATTCTCATGCTTTGTATCAGAGTAGCTAGCAGTAAGCAATAACAGCACATTTTGTTGCATGAGCATCAATACATCCTATCACACTTGTTATCATAGGAAACAAACACAACCTGCTACCATTGAAAGGAAAAACAGTATGTGATACAAAATGTGCAATATAGGAAGGAGTGATTGTAGGAAAAGCTCACCTCTCAATGAAAAAGATTTCTCAGGACTGCCTGTCCAACTGAAGCTTTGCTTCCAATTGAAGAGTCAAAGCAGTAATGCTTTGTGAACGTGTGGATACTGCTCCACGTAGCTGCTCTACAAATGTCTCTGATCGGGACTCCTGTGAAAAGGGCCACAGATGATGAGATTGATCTCGTCGAATGAGCCCAAACACGTCTTTCCAGCGGTTTGCCCGCTTCTTGGTGACAAAAATGAATTGCATTGGAAATCCAACAAGAGATGCCTTGTTTTGAAAGCATAAACCCCTTCCGCGGAACACTGTAGGAAATAAAGAGTTGGGATGATTTCCTGAAGCTTTTTGTGCGTTCCAGATAAAACTTCAAACATCTCTGGACTTCCAAAGAATGTAATGACCTTGTTGCTGGAGAAGTTGGTTGAGGGAAAAAAGATTTTAGAACCACCGGCTCATTCAAATGGAAATCCGTTGGGACCTTTGGAATGAACTTTGGATTTGTTCCAAGGATTAATGTCTCTCTTGAACTGCATAAAAGGTGCCACAATAGTGAGTGCTTGGAGTTCACTTATCCTCCTAGCCGATGTTAAGGCTAAAAGAAGAGCCAGCTTCCATGAAAGAAATTTAAGATCCGCTCTGTGAATCGGCTCAAATGGGGTTCCGTTCACTCTCAGGGACACCAAAGACCTGAACTGCTTCAAAAAGCTGCTCAAGACTCACCTTTTCAATCAAGCCTACTAATACATTGCTGTGCGCTCTCTAGGATTTCTCTGTGGTTATGACCCGCGCCAGGATACTTAAGAGTAGTCGTGCGCGTAACAAATACCCATATAACATATAACATAACATATAACATGAGATGAGCCAGAACTAAGTTAAGCTGCCAGACCGGAGACACGGCTGGACTGGAGGAAAAACTCTGAAGAGTCCTTTTAGGAATTGCTTAATAATTCTTGCCGACCAAAGAGAATGACCTGAGGATGTCTGCCTGAATCTAGAGATAGCCGCCAGATGTACTTTGACAGAGGAACGAGCCAGACCTGATTTAGCCAGAGAAAGAATGTAAGGTAAGATCTGATGCGGAGCTCAAGTATATGGATGGAGATTCTGCCGTTGGCACCAGAGACAGAACCTTTTCCATTTCGCCCGGTAAGTTTTATTCGTACTTGGGGCACGAGCCTGAGACAGGATTTCTTTACACTCCTTAGTGAGGTTCAAATTCTGGAATTCTCTGTGCTCAGGAGCCACGCTGTCAATTGGAGTGGGCTCGGATCTGGATGTAGCACTAGACCTTGAGACATTGTCAAAAGGGACGGTATGGGCTGCAGGTGAATTGGCTGATCTTGAGAGAGTAGGAGAATCTCCGTGAACCAGAACTGCCGGGGCCACACACGTGCGATCAAAATCATTATGCAAGGTTCCGCCTTGAGTTTCCTGATCAGTCTCGGAATTAGGGGTATCGGAGGAAAGGCGTAAACAAATGCGCCAGACCAGGCTATCGAAAGAGCATTCCCCAATGACCCTTGATGGTGATCCCTGCTTGCGTAGAATTGGCTTTTCTTGTTTTCTGGTGATGCAAACAGGTCTATGGTCAGAGTACCCCAAACTAAGAATACCTCCTCGAGAATGTCCTGATCCAATTCCCACTCGTGACTGATAAACTTTTGACGACTCAATGTATCTGCTGTTATATTGAGTGAACCTGCAAGGTGTTCCGCTGTAAAAAAAATCTTGTGGACAATCGCCCAGTTCCAAATTTCTTGAGCTTCTCTTGAAAGAATCTGGGATTGTGTCCTGCCTTCTTTGTTTATATAGTGATTGGCCGTCGTATTGTCCGTGCGAATCAGCACTGCGCGATTTTGAATTCTCGGAAGGAATGGTTGAAAAGCTAAGTGAATTATTATTATGATTATTATTACATTTCTTATATAGCGCCAGAATCGACCCCCGAAGGGGTATCTCCGCGCTTGCCTTGGGAACCCGTCCTGGTTTTTCCCTGTGAGATATCCCCTACAGGGTATCCCCAAGGTGAAAGCCAGGCATCCCGCCGCGGGAGGGCCGTTGTGGAGATTAAGCCAGCTTAATGCCCAGAGTTGCAGAGTGTGAACCCATGATTAGGTCAGGCACCGAAGCGAGAATTATCGAGTCCGTGGACATTTGAGCTCAACACCCTGCCGCGTCGGGAATCGAACCCTGGTCTCGGGTCTGACCTCTGCTTCAGGGTCTGCCTGCTCTAACCAGTGAGCCACACTTCTCCCTGAGTTCTAGCAGATTGATGTGGAACTTGCGCTGTTCGGGCATCCAATGACCACTCACGTGTAACTCCTGCAACACTGCTCCCCAGCCTTCCAGTGAGGCGTCTGTGGTCAGAACCATGGGAGATGGAGAGAGCTTGAAAGTTAAATCCTTTGAGATATTGTCCTTTATCATCCACCAGTTGCTTGCTTTTCTCATTACTGGTGTCACTGTTATCCTGTCGTTGAATGAGCTTTTCGCCTGGCACCATTGTTTGTCCGGTTGCTCTTTTAGTGGATGCATTCGAAGCCTGCAGTGTGGAATTAATGGTATGCAAGATGCAATCGTTCCTAGCAGGGACTTATAGAGACGGACTGATAGAGATTTCCTCTTTTGTAAGAGACGAGCCTTTTCTGTCGTTTCTCCGAAGGGAAAGTTTTGCAGCGATTCGTATCCAGAATGGAACCCAGAAACGTGGCCGACCTAGAAGGAAGAAGGACCGATTTGGACTTGTTGAGTTGGACACCCAGTTGGTTGAAAAGTTGAATGCAGCTTTTGACTGCCATGGAAACCGCCTGAAAGGATTGAGCTTTTATCAACCAATCGTCCAGGTAGTAAAAGATCTCTAGAGATTGCCTTCTGAGAAACGCCGCCACTGGGGCAAGAACTTTTGTAAGTATCCGTGGTGCAGACCTGAGACCAAAAGGAAGCACCTTGAATTGAAAGTGGCTCTTGGCTACTGTGAAGCATAGGTATCGCCTGTGAGCTGGTTGGATCGGTACATGGAAGTACGTATCCTCTAGGTCCAGAGTTGCCATGTAATCCCCTGGATTTAGAATACATAGAATGTCCTGAAGGGTGACCATTCTGAATGACAGCTTTATGAGATAGGTGTTGAGCTCCCCTAGATCTAATATTGGACGCCACTTCTCCTCCGTCTTGCGAACCAGGAAGAACCTGGAGTAAAAACCTTTCCCTCTTTGAGAGTGAGGTACAGGTTCTATCGCCCCCTTGATGAATAACTGGTGGGCTTCGAGACGTAGAAGTCGCAGATGTTTTGCCTCGGTGGCGCGAGGAGCTCTGGAAGGAGGAAGCTGTTGAAATTCCAATGTGTGGCCAAACCGAATGATATTCAGGACTCACTGGTCTGATGTAATGATCCCCCAGCTTCGCAGACAATGAGAAATCCTGCACCCCCACACTGATGTTACCGGAGGGGAAGGAACAGTAGAAAGAGCCAGAAGGCCGCTATTGTCTCTTAGATGAATCTCTGCCCTGGGGACCTTGATGGCCTCCTGTTGGCTGCCGAGAGAAAGAAGCAGATTGACCCTGCCTTTGTGAGTAGAGGCCTGTAGGTTTGAGATGATTGGGAATACAAGGAATAACATTGTTGGTATCCTCCTCTATTTGAATAACCCTTGCCTTTCGCTCTTCGGAATAGCACCTTACGGTATTGAAGAGTGCCTACGGACCTGGCTGTTTCCGTGTCCTTCTTGATATCCTGTAAGGCATCATCTATAGGCTTTCCGAAAAACATATCACCATCAAAAGGCAAATCCAATATTTTGTTTTGCACTTCAGGGCGAAACCAGGTAGCCCAAAGCCAGCCTTGTCTCCAGAGGACAGCTGAACCTGCTAAAGCTCTAAAAGCAGTTGTGGCGATGTCTATGGTGCAGCCAATTAATTCCGCGGAAGATCTCTCCCCTTCTTCTAAGATCTTCCTTGCATCCACCTTAGCACTCTCCGGTAACTGGTCTACAAACGGAGACATATTGCACCACATTTGGCAATCGTATTGTCCTAAAATTGCAAGTGTATTGGAGGCACGAACCAGGAGGCTTGACATTGACGGGAATCTTTGGCCGACATTGTCCAGGCGTCTACCGTCTTTATCCGGTGGAGAGGCCAGAGGAGCCGAAGAGTTCTTAGACTTCCTTTGTGCCACCTGGGAGATCACAGAGTCCGGCTTTGGTTGACCAACCAGACACGCAGGACTATCATCAGGGGCCCTGTACTTTTTCTACAGTCACGTTAGGATCGGAATGACGGTTGCTGCATGACCTTCACTCCCTCAGACCAAACATGCTCTATGATGGGAATAGAGTGGATGGATTTTCTATATGGCGCTTTGAAATCGTAAAGAAAGCAGTCCGATTGAACCGTTGGAACTCGCAGGCCAAACCGTTTCGAAGCCCTTTCCGCGAGGTTATGAAAACCACCGATGTCAACTGGTGGTGAATCTACCGGATCCGGTGAAGGTGAAGGTGGATCTGGGATAATGAACTCGTTCCATTTTCTATTCAGATCCGGGACCTCTGTCACATTTCCTCCATCATCTGAGGAATCGTTATCATTGTCCCCATACACTTGCCCTGATGTTAATCTTTGTTGAACCTCCGCAGGTTCTTGATTTCTTGGCTGAACCTCAGCTGAAGTGGAAGGTGGCAATGGTGGAGGGGGCGTCTGAATGGTTTCAGCAGTTTGGGAAGGAAACCTTCTTCTGTAGTCCATTAACATCATTTGCAGGTCAGTTATCAGAGCAGAGGGCAAAGAAAACCATACCCTGTTGAGATTGCTCTTGAATTCTTTCTCTGGGAGGAGGCTGACGCACTTCTTCGTAGTAGCCTTCTGAATAAGAATCCTGGTATTTTACGTGGAGCTGCGATGGACTGTAAGCATCTCCATAAGGACCATCGTCATCATCATCTTCTTCCTCTGAAGACTCCTCCTGTTGTAGATGATTCTAGGACTCTAGTAAATATTCCCGATTTCATGCCCTTATGTGGTTATATCAAATCATACCCTTATATAGGCATAAGAATCGTACCCATATCAAGACATAGCCAATGCAGTCCAAATACGGCAAGGCTACTCCCATAGACTCCGAGAAAGCACAACGTGTTCTTAAACAAACCAAGCCTCCAGCAGCCCGGGAATTCCTCCTGCTTCTGTATTGATTTGTGCTAGAACTCCTGGAGTCTTGAAAGAACTGCGAGTTCTTAGTGATGTCTTATGTCCAACCTTACGTCAAACTCTGCACCTTCCAGGTATAAATACACCAACATCTGCCTTAAGCAACACATGGTGGTTTGGAGCAGATCGGCTATCTACTTGCCCGATGCCCTGCTGATGCGAGTGCCGAAGGAAGCAGACCCTCCCTGCTGACGCACTGAAAGAGACGCTGTCTTTTCTCCTGCCAAGAAATCCAGCTCCAGTGTTTCCCGGTCACCCTTGCGGGTTGCTGGGAGATCGAGTCCTGAGAAAGAGATACAAGACCTCCTTCGATCTATAACCAAGGTAGGGAGCTGATTAGACCCACAGAGAATTCTTGATTCATATTCTTGGCAAAAAACTGCAACTCATGTACTCCTTACCTGTACTAGGCTTAAGTTAGGTACACTGGGGTAGGCGTATCTTAGAAACACCAGTTGAGTACGTTTAGTCATTATTTTATCGTTGTATGTATTTTATCCATTTTAAGTATCTTATGGCTTAGAAACCATATAAATGCCTTTACAGTATTATTTCATAATACTCATTTTACTGTACGCACTTTACTTTATGACAAGTATTGCAATTGTGGCAATTCACTTCTCTTGCATGAGAAAGTAGACTGCTCAATAAATAACCTTTTTATTGAAAACGCTTGTCTCTCTATTTCTCTGCACTCTGGTGAAACTAAGCATGCACGATTGACTGAGTGAAATAGCTATCTATTGTTTCCGCGACTCTGGAGATATACTCCTTATTCTGGGGGAGCAAAATTGTCATGTTTATGCGGTTGTCAGAAACTAATCCCTTCTTGTCTATTCAGGAAAGTTAACACATTCTTGTTTACTCAAGAACGTTTCTAGTGACCTCTGAGCTAGCTGGCACACACAATTAAGTCTAACATATTCAAAAGAGACCTAGTCGACCTCAGTCCTACGTCTATACTGTCGTTTATGTTATTCCAATGTGCAGAGCCTATTGGGAATATAGGAACTACACTACACTCCTCTAAAAGCAAGGCTGGAGGCAAGGGTGTCACCCTTCCTGGGGACGTCATATCCGGTGTTATCTGGCGCCTTCTTATTGAAATTCTTACTTTTTGCACCATCGACGGAGTCACCGTCGATGGGAATCGTTGTCGACGTTGTCGACGTTGTCGGCGATGGGGTAGTCGTCGACGAGAGCGCCGTAGACGGAGCCAAAACCATTGTCGAAGGAGGCGAAATCGTCGTCGGCATCGTCAACGAGCTTGTCTTCAGAATCAAAGCAGACGTCGTCATTGCCATCGTCGACGTTGTCTTCGTCGTCGTCGACACCACCGTCGGCGTTATCTTCGCCAACGTCGAGGATATTAATCTCGTCGACGATAAACAGAGTGATGGTCCAGTCGTCGACGTCGAGGCTGCCGTCGTCGACGGCAGAAATGGGTGATTGAAGGATTTTCACCGTCGTCGCCGATATACCTGAAGATGTCGCCGTCGACGAGCAGGTTTTCTTGTCAGACTTTGAATCCTGAGGTAGGGAACTAGGTCTTCTAAAACCTTTTTGTTTCCCAGTAGGGGGAGAGATAACAGAAGGCCCTTGTGATCCCTTCTGAGAAGAAACTACCTCAGAAATCAATCCCACTTTCTCCTTTGCACCTCGGTGAGGAGATTCTCGGGGACTAGACCTACCAGACCTATCAGAGGCCTTTCGAGAGGTCTTAGAAGGAGGCTCAGCAGATATTGAAGGGGAAGACCTACCCCTCTTTTTAGATCTTCTTGAAGAGGAAGCCGAAGAGGAATCTTCACTGTCGCTGGAAATGACCTCCTTTCTAGACTTCATCTTTTGCAGCCATGTCAGAAGTCTTTCTTCTCTGTCCCTCAATGTTTTAGTAGAGAAGGTCCTGCAGATCCGTAGCTTTGTGGTCCGGGTACAAGCAATAAATACTTGTCATCCACATACAGATGCTTCTTTGAGCAGGTAGCACAAGGCTTGAACAAGGCTTTCTTCTCTTTATCCGACATCTTTGTAGAAAAATAAGGTTGTTTTGATACTGTAGAAAGAAAAACTGAGCAGAGCTCAGAGGAGACTCCCTTAGCACAACGTGCAGTAGAAAATCTGAGGCTCTGAGGCTCTCTCAGGAAGGTTCTATGGGGTGAGGCAATTCTGAATGATTGTTGCAACTTTTTTGGTCTCTTTTACAAAAAGAGGCGGATAGGCTACAAAATGAGACGAGGCCTAGGCCTAGGTTTCTCTTTTGTACCTACTGCTATGGTATTTTCTATTTACCGAGGCTCCCATTCCGACGACGGGAAATGATACAAAGCATGGGAATCTATGAAAGTTCCAATACTGGGGCAAAGAGGATAGCTTTAATTTAGTTCCTTTAAATTCTCAATGGTGTCTGCCAACTCTTTTTTTGGTCTTACGCCACTACTTTGATATATGATATCCAAGATAATCAACCTCAGTTACCCCAAATTTACACTTGTCACGACTTGACGACAGACCTGCTTTAAGCAATCTCTCTAGTACATTAGTTAATCTGTAATCATGTTCTTCATTTGTTTTCCCATAGATCAAAACATCATCTAGGTAACACTTGACTCCAGGAATGCCCTTGATAATATCATTCATGATTCTCTGGAAAACAGAGGCCGCTGACACTAACCCGAAAGGCATCCTTAAGAACTTAAATGCCCCCATGGGAGTTGAGAATCCTTATTGAGGGTCAACCCGATGCCAGGTCTAAAGTACTAATATCAAGCACCTTCTAAGGTTCAAACCACTTCCTCAATATTAGGGAGTGGAAACTTGTCCACCACAACCTCCTTATTGAGAGCACGAAGATCCACACATAGATGAATCTCATTATTGGCCTTTCGCTCTACGACTATGGGAGCCAACCACTCTGTTGCCTCCACAGGCTCTATCACACCAGTAACTAGTAACCTGTCAATCTCTTTTTGAGCTGCCTCTTGCACACTGATGGGAATCCTCCTCACCTTGGCTGTAATGGCTTAAGCACCAAGTTTGAGTTTAATCCGGTAACCTTTAAAACAGCCTAATGTATCACTGAACAAACCCTCAAACTTCTTTACAAACTTGTTATCAACATTCTCAATTGATTGTACTTGCACAGGGGGTTTACCATTGGGATTGAGAATGATACCCAAACGTGCTTGGTGAGTCCAACTCAGTAAATTGCCTCCTTTCTCCGACACATGAATTTTAGCATCAGTGAATCTTCCATTGCATTCCACACAACTCATAAAATATCCCAACATTTGAATTGGAGCTCCTCCAAAGCCTGTAGGTCTAACGTCAGATTTTATCAATTTGATCATACTTAAAAAATTCCTCTCAAACTCCTCCTTAGATATGAAGGTGAGGTGAAAGCATGAATCAAATTTCATTTTAATCTTTACATCTCCCACCTTGACCCACTCAGAAGGATGTTCCACCCCACACTCATTCACTTGAAAAGAAACTTCTCTCACGTCATTTCTGTGGTCGGTTTTGTTCCGAAAACGACAATTCCTTGTGAAACGACCCCTTTTTCCACAATTGCTGCAAAAAACCTTGAGAGCAGGGCATTTTCTTGCATTAGCTCTGTGACCAAATTTACCACAGCAATAACAGGTTCCCTGAAACATCATTAAACCTTTCTTTTCATAATGCATATTAGCCACCTTATTTTCTTCCTCTCTACACTTGTAATAAGCAGTATCAGAATTTTGTAGTGTCAGATTTTTGTAACGCCTGACATACAACCTCTTCTACTTTCTCTACAAGACTAGGTGATTTTCCCACCTTACTCAACTCACCAACACATTTGAGCATATGTTCCACACGTTTAGCAGTAAGCATTACTTGGTCTAATGGCGGCTCATTTTTAACCAAAGCTCTTCCCTTATTTTATCACTGCAGTATCTTATAAAAAAATTGATCCTGTATTCCCTCTTCCACAAGCTCACCAAATTTTCAACTTGAAGTTAACTTCCGTAGTAAGGTCACAAATTCCTCCAAGGTTTCCCCCTATCCTTGTCCTCTTAACCCAAAGTAATATCGCTCCATGATCGTGATCCCCTTAGGCAGATAATGTAAATCTAATTGTTTGATGCATATTTCATATTCATTCAACCCCCTTTGAACTGCAGGGCTCAACTGTGGCAAATTCTCTAACACTTCTTGCCCCTCACCAACTAAACAGTGAAGTAGTATGCCTGTTTCCTCTCTGCACTCAAATGAGTGCCACAAACTCATGCATAATTTTCAAATATTTGTCTCAATTTTTTCCACTTCACCAGAGGTCCCCTGGATTAGATAGAAAAACAGAGGTGCAGTTACATTTTGCATTATAACAACCCTTAAAAAAGGATTAAACAATAAATGTAATACAGATTTTCAACAACACATTTTCCTTCCTTTTCCTTTTTTTTTAACACACTTATAACCACATAAATAAAAAATATGTGTATAAATAATGAAGATTCCCACCAAGACTTGTTATCAAATACTTTAAATCTCCTTAAAATGTTCCAATATAGGTGTGCCAGTCACCGGGATGACAAGTATGTCAGATCAATTAAGAAATTGAAGTATGCCTTAAAACACAGGACAAAAGGAGTGCTTGTCACAGTGATGACAGGTGTTAAGTTTTCCTGAAAACAAAGCACAAACCTTCTTTCTTCTTTTTTTTTAAACGAGAATTCTCCAAAACGCTGGATCCTCAAAATGGCCGCAGACGTCCTCAAGTAAACCTTCTGCTCTCTTTCTACGGTCGATGGAGCTTGCTTTCCGGTGATGGAGAGAAACAGCTTTTGGTCTTGTTTCTAGAGTAAATCGTGCACGATCAACCAACGCGTCACACATCGTGACCCGCAGACAGGCCCCTGCATTTTAAACAGCAATGCTCTGCCTCATTTGAAACTGCAATATCTCCTGGCACGAAAACTCGACCAACCGCTCTACCCTGCCTCCCCGACCTCCTCCATCGATGTATCCTCGCTGCCTCCACCAACCTACTCCGACAAGGTAGATTTAATATCTCTTGTCTTCCTTCAATTAATCTTCCTTTGCCGATTTTTCCTCAATGTTGGGGTTGCTTTACCTCACGATCTCACTCAATCGTCGCCACTGTTATAAAGTAAGCGGGACTACTGGAGGGAAGTTCAGGAGAGGCTTAACTGTGTAACCCCATCCATCGACAAGCTGGCCAACTGACCAACTCAGATCCCTCTGAAGTCCTGGTTCCACGCTAGAACATAGAACGTGGAACCAGGCCATATCACAACCGGCAAACGAAGAGCTACATCCGGGGGCGTGACATGGGCCCCGGCAGTGGGGGGGGGGAATACTCCTCAGGGGCCCCAACACATTCAAAGAGACCCATATTCAACCCAGACTTTTTGAATATTTGTGTGCTATTGGAGACCTGGGGGGCCTTATCACATTCTGCTGGGTGTGTGGGGGTGAGAAACATTATTCTTTACTCTGCTGTCTGGATCTGCGTTTGAGAGCACATTTGCAGGACCACGGCCCGCCCCAAAAGCAGAGTGTATCCTCAATCACCCCAAACCTGCTCCCATATTAAACACAAGTAGACACAAACGCGACGCCCGCACAATGTGGTGTGCAGAGAAGAGCATTTCACTCCCACCCGCAAAGTGATTTACCTTGTTCCGGTACTTTGGTGTGTGAGTTGGTATGTGGTGTCTGTGAGGAGGATCCCTGTGTAGTTTAGATCCTAGATGAGCTGAGAATTATGAGCAGAAAAGCTAAAACCAGAGCTTGTGTGCAAGTGTGAAAACGGTGGGAGTGAGAGACTTTAGGGCCTGGAAACGGCACAAGAGTGCACCCGCAATATTATATCTTGTGACAGCAGGAATTGTGCACAGTTGTGTTTGCGCAAAGTACGGTGGTTGTACGTGCTGGAGGGAAGCCCCAATGCCTGATTTCGGGGGTCTGAGAGTGGGGTCATTGTGTACATACTGTGTGCAGGAAAGGGTTTTTGTAAATGACCTCAGGCACTGTGCATGTTTATATTGCTTACATTAAATATATGCTCTTCCTCAAGCGTTAATCAGAAACACATTTCAGATGTTTTTGACTTTAAAACGAGGGAGTAGGTGGGCAGTTTCTGCCCTTGCATCAGGGCCCAAGGCACCCTTGCTGCTTGTTAAGAGCGGCTGTGCACAGGCGTGTGACACTACGGCATTCCTGAGAGGCCTCGATGCAGGCCTTTGCCATATATCCGCGTTAGGCAAGCCAGCACCTGGGATGATTCCTTCTGGAGGGCTGGTGTCTGCTCCCGGATCAAGCTCTTTAGCTGCTGTCTGTGAAACGACCGCCTGCCTCCGTTGGCTGGGCGAAATGTTGAAGAAAATGCTAATGTCTGATAAGCCTTCTCCAGCTTTGGTAGTTGGTCCATTATAACATGTATCGTGCAAGCTATCAAAAACACTATCAGGATCAGCACCATCAAAAGGTGGGGGACTGGGCACAATACAATGGAAAAGAAAGTGAAAGCACGCCATGCACGTGTTCTTCAGAAACACAGTCAAAAGCTATACACGTGCACATCGCCTGTCCGGGCGCATGCACATCTCCCGTCCCCCTCCCAAACAAAAATCGACGACAATAGATGCGCTGCGTCACTAGGTGAGACCTAAAAATTACTGAAGAAGAAGATTACTAGGTGTTGGGAGGTGATGTCTCTGGAAAATTGAATGGAAGTTGGCAGAGTACCGCAATGTTTAAGGATCCTTATCATCCCCACCTAACAAAATCCGAACCCCAGATTACTGGAGGAGTGATCGCAGTTAACGGCCACGACATGTAAGCACACAATAGGTCTCTTTATCCAAATACGTTAGAAGTTAGAAGAGACTTTAGAGGAAATTGCCAAACTGAAGGATATTTTAACTAAATAGCAGGATCAAGAAGAGATTCTTAATTTCACTATTAAGATGGAGAAGAGACTTGAGAAATATGAGGATGAAATCAAAACAAAGAAACACAGAAAATGTTATAAATATATATATATATATATATATATATATATATATATATATATATATATATATATTCACAGAAAAAACCATAGGTTATAGACCATATATAGTTAGGAATTTGCATTTACAAAACCTTGAAAATTCACTGAAAAAACCATAGGTTATAGACCATATATAGTTAGGGATTAGCATTTACAAAACCTTATTTTATTTGCACAAAACCATTGAAATTTCATATATAGTTAGTTGCACTAACTATATATCGCGGACCCGCAATCCACTGCTAATGATGTCACATATTACATCATTCATGACATGGTCAGTGACATCACTGATGACATCACTGATGACATCTCAAATGACATCACTGATGACATCACTGATGACAACATCCAGTGACTGTATGTTTCTGTAAAGTTAAAATATGTCTTACATATTGAAGAATGAGTGGATGTATAAGTGTCTGGATGAAGGATTTAGTAGGTGCATGACTGACTGTATGAGTGAGTGATTAAATGTGTCTCACTGAGTGCATGGGTTAGTGACTAAACTGTCTTAAATTGTGCATCATTATGTCTGTTGTTCTGTAAACTGTTGCATGTGTTGATAAGTAGCTATATGAGTAACTATATGGGTTATTGATTGGTTGCCCAAGTATTTGTATGGGAGACTGAGTATGTGTGTGGGTGGCTGGGAGGTGTATAACTCTGTGCATAGATGTGTGAGCAGTTGATTCCCTAGGTGTATGGGTTCAAAAGTGCATGTAGAAACAGCTGTATGGACAGTTGACTGTGTGCATGAGTATATTGGTGAGTGAATGGATATCTCAGTGCTACATGTCAAAGTAAGTACATATGTAAAACACACTCCACGTGAGAGTTGACATATATAAATAACTGAACATAAGAGCCAGTGAATGTGAGAGTGGCTGTATGAATCATTGTGAACTTGTATCAAGGATTGTATAAGAGAGTAAATATGTGTTAGTATATGTTTGAATAAGTAAGGTGTGTATAACTGTATAGTTGAGGAAATGGAGATGTGATTGATTCTTTGCATGACTGACTAGGTGTGTGAGTAACTCCATGGATGTGTGACAGTCTGTGAGTGCCTGTTTACACTGAGTGTATCTAAGGTTATATTAGAGTCTGAAGATGTATTATCACATAAATGATATCATCAGTGATGTAATCAGTAATGTCAAATGAGATGTCAGTGATGTCATCAGTGATGTCATTTGAGATGTCATCAGTGATGTCATCAGTGATGTCATTTGAGATGTCATCAGTGATGTCATCAGTGATGTCACTGACCATGTCATGAATGATGTAATATGTGACATCATTAGCAGTGGATTGCGGGTCCGCGATATATAGTTAGTGCAACTAACTATATATGGAATTTCAATGGTTTTGTGCAAATAAAATAAGGTTTTGTAAATACTAATCCCTAACTATATATGGTCTATAACCTATGGTTTTTTCAGTGAATTTTCAAGGTTTTGTAAATGCAAATTCCTAACTATATATGGTCTATAACCTATAGTTTTTTCTGTGAATTTCATTGGTTTTTTAAAAGCTAATATCTATAGCTGTAAAATATATTCTTTATTAAGTGACGTATCACGTAGCCCGTGAGACGCCTCATGATGCATCGCATAACCGTGACGTATCGTCTCTGCAGCGCAAACCAAACCCAAAACGTAAGCGCGCCAGAACACGCTTAAAGATATATATATATTTTTTTAACCTTAATTAGACAAAATCCACACGTGCACATATCACAAACGTTCAAAAAACACAATATGTCGGACTCCCGTTACGCTGCCGGTTAGCTGCCCGGTTAACGTACCAGGAAGCACCTTTACCACGAAAAATCGCAAATTTTTTTTCTTTTGCCCCGCAGGGAACTTTAATAGCCCCCTCATCAATCCTAGGGGTTCAGGAGGGGTCTGCCTTACCCCTTTCATTCATTTACACCTTTTTTTTCCACCTCTTGTCTCTCGATCCCACAGAGAGACAAGATGGCGGCCGCTCCAGACTGTTTACAATGTTAACAGCCAATCAGCTTCTCCTCAGACTCCCGTTACACTGCCGGTTAGCTTCCCGGTTAGCTGCCCGGTTAGCTGCCCGGTTCGCGTACCAAGACGCGTCTCTACGGCGAAAAAATCAGATTTTTTTTTTTTTTTTTTTTTTGGCCCCGCGTGGCTTTATAATATCCCCCTCATCAATCCTAGGGGGTCAGAAGGGGTCTACCTTGCCCTCTTTCCTTCATTTCCCCCTTTGTTTTGGCCTCCTCTTGTCTCTCGATCCTACCGAGAGACAAGATGGCGGCTGCTCCGGACTGTTTACAATGTTGACAGCCAATCAGCTACTCCTCAGACTCCCGTTACACTGCCGGTTAGCTTCCCGGTTAGCTGCCTGGTTAGCTGCCCGGTTCGCGTACCAAAACGCGTCTCTACGGCGAAAAAATCGGATTTTTTTTTTGGCCCCGTGTGGCTTTATAATATCCCCCTCATCAATCCTAGGGGGTCAGAAGGGGTCTACCTTGCCCTCTTTCCTTCATTTCCCCCTTTGTTTTGGCCTCCTCTTGTCTCTCGATCCTACCGAGAGACAAGATGGCGGCCGCTCCGGACTGTTTACAATGTTGACAGCCAATCAGCTTCTCCTCAGACTCCCGTTACACTGCCGGTTAGCTTCCCGGTTAGCTGCCCGGTTCGCGTACCAAGACGCGTCTCTACGGCGAAAAAATCGGATGATTTTTTTTTTTTTTTTGGGCCCCGCGTGGCTTTATAATATCCCCCTCATCAATCCTAGGGGGTCAGAAGGGGTCTACCTTGCCCTCTTTCCTTCATTTCCCCCTTTGTTTTGGCCTCCTCTTGTCTCTCGATCCTACCGAGAGACAAGATGGCGGCTGCTCCGGACTGTTTACAATGTTGACAGCCAATCAGCTACTCCTCAGACTCCCGTTACACTGCCGGTTAGCTTCCCGGTTAGCTGCCTGGTTAGCTGCCCGGTTCGCGTACCAAAACGCGTCTCTACGGCGAAAAAATCGGATTTTTTTTTTTTGGGCCCCGCGTGGCTCTATAATATCCCCCTCATCAATCCTAGGGGGTCAGAAGGGGTCTACCTTGCCCCTTTTCCTTCATTTCCCCCTTTGTTTTGGCCTCCTCTTGTCTCTCGATCCTACCGAGAGACAAGATGGCGGCCGCTCCGGACTGTTTAGAATGTTGACAGACACCGGAGAGCCAATCAGCTTCGCATCGCAAAGTTCCGTTACGCGAAAAGTACGTGAACCGGAGCGCTGCCCGGAGCGCTGTTACAGATATATATCTTGTTTTAAACGTTAATTTCTCAAAATCCACTGAAGCACATATATTGAGACCTAGCAAAGGCACATCGGCCTAACAGTCCCTACAATTTTGCCAAGTTTCGTGCAAATCCATTCAGCCGTTCGAGCTAAAAGTGAGGCCAACCGCCCTATGGAAAAATGAATAGGAAAAACGCGTTTTGGGACCCCCCTTTTTTCTCGGCCCCCCCTTGACGACCCCCCCCCAAATTTTCAGGGGCTGCTCAGAAACAACAAAATGTGCCATTTTCCTGAAAATTTCAGCCAATTCCGTCCACAAACGCCAAAGTTATTAGACATAGAATTTTCAAAAGTTCCATAGAGAAAAAATCCTAACTATATATACCTACTGGCTATCGCCAGTAGGTAATATATTATATATATATATATATATATATATATATATATATATATATATATATATATATATATATATATATATATATATATATATATATATATATGTATATATATGTATATGTATATATATGTATATATATATATATAAGAGTATAGGGTGAGGAGACTGAATGAGCCATGGTGAGGGGAGTGTATGAGTGCAAGATGAGGGGAGTGTCTGATTGCAGGGTGAGGGGAGAGTGTATGTGAGAGCAGGGTGCGGTGTATGAGTCCCCTTCTGGTGGTGCTGTTTGAATACAGGGGAGAGCAGTGTTTGTGTGAATGGAGGATGAAGTAATTGTATGAGTTCAGGCTGAGGGTAGTGTCTACATGAGTGCATGTTGAGAGTGTCCGTATGGGTGCCAGGTGAGGCAACTGTCTGTATAAGTAGATGGGGAGGAGACTAAAAGTACTGGGTAAAGGAAGTGTCTGTGAGTGCAGGATGAGTTGAATGTCTGTGCAAGTGCAGAATGAGGAAAATGTCTACATGAGTACAGGGTGAGAAGACTTTAAGAGTACAGTGTGAGGGCAGTGAGGGGAGTTTCTGCATGAGTGAAGGGAGATTGCAGTGTCTTCAAGAGTACATAGTAAGTAAGAAAGGGTACATAGTAAGAAAGGGGAACTAAGGTAGCATTAACTATTCAAAGTCTAACATTTAAAGGAAGTGTTCTCTGTGACACAATCCATATCATCCTGCACCACATACAATAAATGAATAGAGTAGGAGTTTGACACTGAATTAACTCAAAAAGATAGCTGTTGAATAGATAAACGGCCAGTATTACTTTGTTCGGTGGCCATCATGGACTAGTTTTAAGTGCACTACTGGCAACTGCTGCCTGCCTACACTGTGATGTGTGATTTGAATGATGAGTCGGTGTACAGCAGTGACATAAGGACTGTACTTTTCTCATGCATCTGCAGATATTACTCAGACTCATCATGACCACCAATGCAAAACCCAATTGGAGAGATGGGCTTGATAAAGCATCATTCTTGTGGATGGGGCAATGCAGATTTGTTCAACATTGAAAGAATCCAAAGTTATCTCTATTCAGACTCAAATGACGTTCTTAGAGCTCCACAATGTCAAGGAGGCTCTGAAGATAAAGCTTTAGATAGATATAAACACCACCTGTCAGGTGAATTAGAGATGCCTTCTTTTGCTGTTGGAGTTCCAAAATGAGACACTTGCCTATCGCATACATGCTAAAAAGATATTTCTACTCCCTTGAAAAGAAAATTGGACACTAGGCCATTTCCAGCATGTATATTCAACTCCTCACATGAGGATGTTCCAAGAGGATGTGCCATAGTCTTTAGAAAGTCACAGTGCCAGATTAAATTTGTAGGGAAAGTGGAAAGATGCAGAGTATAGAGAACGGTGGCATCGAGGTCATGGACTCTACATCCTTACCTACAATGTCATACCAACGCTCATCTCTTGTCTCCCAACACACCACGGGAGGCTCACCTTGTACCACATGATGTCAGGAAGGGGCTTCCCCTCCACAACCACCACGAAGCGTGCTGTCTCACTGGTCCCAATTTCAATATCTTCCATGATGGATTCAAAGCGAGGGGCCTCTACAGACAAAGAAGAATTAAGTCACTATCACCTGGAGTGAACATTTACTTATGCAAAGAAAGACACATATGTAAAATCCAGAAATAAACAGAGACTGACTGACAGTCATGCAAACAGGTGAAATAAATGGAGAAAGGCAGTGCTGCATAGGCAGATATCCAGGTAGCCTCATCCTGGTTTTCATCATCCACAAGCAACATACATGTAGAAACACTACTGCTTTAAGAGTGTACATCCCAACCCCAGCATGGCCTGGACACACATGGACCCTGCACAAGATCAACAATTGTGCTGACAGATCAACACCCGCAATTACATTTCTTTCTCCTAAGCATTGTTCAGCATTAAAAAGAGGTACGTGATACAATGCTGAAGGCTGAAAGAGTTAAATAACCACTGCTTTGTAATTTTATTACTATTTGTTGGTATGAATTGTAGAGCAAGCGATCATTAGGAAAGCATCCTGGCACTAATGCAATGTAACAGCCGCAATAAAGCTCATTCTCTCTTAACCCCCGCAACATGCAATTAGGGGGAAGTAGCATCCAGCAATGTCTTGTTGAATGAGGACAGACAACTCAGAATTGTCTTGACCACCATGGATTTTGTTAGCCAATGAGGGACATTTGAACTTCACTTTGGCTTGATGGCCAATCACTAAAGGGCTCTGAGAATAACAGACAAGGTTGAACTTCCTAAAGCTACCTGGACAGCAGGGTGTTGAACATGTGGTGTTGAGGAGTGATCAATAAGTAAGCTGGCACTTCCAAGCAGAGACTACAGAGGCAATTACAGAAGTAAAACCTTGTGGATGCACAAAGTAACACGAAAAGTAGGTACTCTTAGAATAAAAATAATAACTTCCCTGAACACACACTATAGAAGAGATCATGCATTCACTAAGGCATTCACCTGCTTTAGTAGGAGCATTAGCATCTCAAACTCCTGCCTTAGAAAACATGCCCATACAACACAAACAAGCAATGGAATGTGCAGCAAGCTACAGAAGAATAAAGGTTTCCTTCTACTCAACATTCTTCACGGCAATAAACAACAGAAGGAAAAGGAATTCAGAGCCATGTTGGAACTGAGGATATCAAAAAAGAAGCTTACGAAAGCTAATATCCGAATGCTGGCTCTGTCGTTAGAGCAGGTAGAGGACAATATCAGAGCTTTCAGTGTTTGTTGTTAAAGGTAAAGTTGCAGCTCTGAACTATATCTTATGTTTTGGAATCAAAAGATGTACAGCCTGCCAGACAACCCTCCTGTTTGTCATGTCCGCCTCTTTATAACAGGTATAGGAGTTTAGCTGAGGCCTCAACTCTCTGTATACTAACAAATAAAACACACTAAACACTGTCAATTTGGGTAAATTAAAAGAAAATAAAGATGTATGTGCTTTGGAAATATCATGTAAATAAAATGATCAGACGGTCAAACCCCTGATGTGTCACCTCCTATCTTCTTTGATTTCCTCCTCTGGTGCTGTCCTCCACTGGTACTGTCCCACTTCATCTGACCCTCTTGCTTCCTTCCCATCCTGAGCCCCAGACTCCACTCTGATCCTCTTGCATGACTAGACCTTTACTCCCAACAAGACAATCCAGGGTCTTGTTTCATAGCAGTGCCTATGATTCTCCAGGTTCCCGGCAGCTCCCTCTAATTCACTCTCAGAGTCGCGTCCTGATTCTATTACCCATCTCTTGACCCGACCCGTTGTCTGACCCATAACCCACTATAAGCCAATCACCATCTGTTTAAGTTCATTTGTCATGTACCTGCTAGCTCTAGGCAGATGGTACACCTGTCCACTCCATACCCATTCTTGGCCTCACAGCTGATCTCGCCAATGTCTTCTTTGCCAACCTTGAAGAGTTTCAGGGAGTGTTGGTCATCATCAGGCATGGTCAGCTCACAGACATCTTTCCTGCCCCCCAGAATGTCTCTGCCCCTGGAGTAAAAGACAAAATTACAGAGTACAACCTGAGCCATGTGTATAAGAATATGTTGGTCTTTGGTTAGTCGCCAAGGAAACAAATCATACATCATTACTGGGCTAACTAATCTTTAACAGTTATTACCATATTCTTATTTTACTCACACATTAGTATCATCAGGCTTCAGCTCTGTTAACTTAAAGTGCCATCTGGAGTTTTCTATTCAACTAGCCCCTGTGATTACACAAAGCTTCAGGCTTTACTGAATAATTCTGTTTGTTGGTGCATGTGATTATATACTGGACATGAATGAAGTTGGATAGCAAATGTCCATGTATTGTTTACTTACACTCTATCCCAGATAAAGTCAGTTCCATTCTGTGTCCCTTCAAGTACACAACAAGATTAACAATAAGAAAGTTTCTAACACACCATTAGTCCATAGTAGTATCTCTGGTTTCTTCATCATCCTAATTTGTGGGCTAGAATTGCATTCCTTACACACCAAAGTCTTTATTAAATGCCAATTTAGTGACAGTCAGGGATTCTAAAAATGTAAATGTGTACACCAGCCTGATTCTTCAAGATGCTCACAAACGCGATCTTTAAATTGCCACTTTTACATAAGATGTGAAAAAAACATTCATGATCACTTTAGAAAAATAGGGGAGTTTTTACATTGAAGAAAATATCTAGCAGCTTTGTGAAAGAGATACCATTTTGTTTGATTATTGTTTCGCGATTCAGCCCGTGGGACTCAGTAATGTGCAGTTTTGAGATACACCAAACATCGTAATTTCAAGAGTAGAGAAAATTGCTTCTACTCTATTTCGAGGTAATCACTCAGTTTTCTCAAATAGAAAGTCTGGCAGCCGAACCCCAATAGTTCCTGACTAATGAATCGGAAGAGCTGGCAGGCCAGATCATGATGTCACGTTCTGATAGCCCTTCATCAAGAGCATCATTTTTAAAAAGGCGTTTTGTATAACAAAGAAAGTATTTACAAATTGCCTATAGAAGGCTAAGTTGGCCAATTTCCGTGTATTTGTTTTCTCAAGGAAATCAGTTTAAATTCAGGAAAGTAGTCCCTTAGAAATATCATAATGACTAGAAAACTCTTTCACAAGTCTATTTTTAAAGGAAGAGCGACACAAAATAGGGGCAATATAGCATAGTAAAAGGAAGCCCGAAAGGCTGGGAAAACTTCTGCTGGTCCATAGCATGCCATGAACATCCCACCATGCCCTGTAGGTGGAAGTTGGACAATATGGTAAAACTGAGTATATTTCCATTTGCTCTTTCTCTAGGTAGGAGGGAGGATTGATTATGATTATAATAAAGGTTCCTCTGGATAAGAAGCAGGATAAAAGGTAAGTATTCCTTTTCTTCAAGAGAATGTTAATTTTTAGTCATAAGCACTGAATAGAATAGCAATCTTATCCCCACTAAAACCAGAGAAAAAACAGCTAAGTGAAAAAAACAATACTGCATTAACTGGGAAGATTCTGCAGAGAAGATTGGTCCCCTTGGGGGTCTTCACTGAAATTTGCATCAAGACAATAATGTCTTTTGAAAGTATGTGCTGACTGCCAGGTGGCTGCCTTACATACGTCTGCAATGGAAATGTTTCTCAGTACTGGACTAACAGCTTCACAGTTCTCTGATCCACCTAGCCAACGATTTGTTGGTATTACTGTAACATAGTAAAATACAGAAAACAATTCATTAAGGGCCCGATGTAGGTCGCCAATTACCAGTCGGTAACGGCCGAATTCGGCTGTTACCGACCGGTATTTGGGAATTGACATGCAGGTGGCATTTAATTTACAGAATCGGTATATTTACCGATTCGGTAAATTTACCGATTCTGTAAAATACTGAATCGGTAAATTTACCGAATCGGTAAATACAGATGTAGGTGGCACTGGAAACAGTGCCACAGGCCATTACCGATTCGTTATTTACCATGTAATACTATTACATGGTAAATAACGAATTCCAGTGTACATGCACATCTGTGCATGTACACCTGTGCCATGTGGCACACAGACATGCCATGCCCTAAGGGTATGTATGTGTGTCACATGGCACACAAGCCAGTAACAGGGGTGCAACAGGGTGTCAAAGTGACACCCTGTCCTCCTTGTAAAATCGGTAATTTTACCGATTCGGTAATTACCGAATTGGTATTTGCTATTGAATCCTATGGGCTTCAAGGCCCATAGGAATCAATGGCAAACACCGATTCGGTAATTACCGAATCGGTAATTACCGAATCTTACCGATTCGGTATTTTTACCGAATTTTTTACCTACATAACAATTACCGAATAGTAAATACCGAATCAGTAAAATTCGGTATTTACCATTCAGTAATTTGCTATTACATACCTCTAGGCCCTAGAGATGAACTGGTTTTAAGTAGCGAGCCCAGTTCGTAATAAACCATATTTAACAAAAAGATGGCCTGTCTGCCTGGCAGAAGCTTGGTTTGGTGGCTCAGTGGAGGAATGCATTTATGCCAGAAACCTGTGATTGATTTCAGTGCCTGGCCACAGGTTCAGATACCAGCAGGTCAACTCAGCCTTTCATACCTTCAAAGTCAATAAAAAGAGTACCATTAAGTTGGGTAACAATAGGCACCTGTTACTCAGTGCCACAATGCCCATGGGGTGCATGCGCACTTAACAAATATATATGTTATATTACGTCTAATGTCTTCAGTTTTATCACTATAGCATTTAAAACCTCTTTTAACATCAAGCAAATGCAAACACCTGTCTCCAGGAGGAGACGGATTCTGGAGGAAAGTGGGGAGGTAAATAGTCTGGAGGAAATCAGACACTGCTTCAGGCTGGAAATTCAGCTAAGTATTCATCACAACTTATAGGTGGACTCTATGGGCCCTAGAAAGGCCTTTTTCTATGACATATGTTGCAAAGTCACTATATGGGAATGCTTAAAAGGGGAAAACATTAATATGGACAAGACTACGTTTAGCTTCCAAGAAGGCGAAAGTCTCCTTAAGGGACTTTCCCTCTCAAAAGATCTTAACAACTGGGGTTTAAAAATAGATTTTTCTATACATAGTAAAGGCTACTAAATATACCTTCTTTGAAGAAAACTACAGTCCAGATTTGACCAATTCAAGAATGTATGGACGTAGCGCTTCTTTTTGACATCTGGTGGGATCAATGCTTTTCTGGAGCAACCAGATGCAGAACCTGTTACATTTAGGGGAATAAGATGCTCTAGTGGAAGTTGTCTCACTCAAAATGTTCATGAATTTTTATGGTAGATTTAAATGTCCTTATTGCAAGAGTCCAGGAGACAAACTGCAAAGTTCAACAAAGGAAGGTTGGGAAGCCAGATCTGGACCCCCAAACATGAGTAGGAGATCTAGGGCCAGATGTAGGTGGCCAAATACCGTTCTGTAACGGACGATTTCGGCCGTTACCAACCGGTATTTGGAGATTGAGATGTAGGGGGCCTAAATATTACCGATTCGGTAAATTTACCGGTTCGGTAAATCTAGATGTAGGTGGCACTGAAAACAGTGCCACGGCCCTTAAGAATTCGTTATTAACCACAAAATAATATTTTGTGGTAAATAACAAATTCCGGTGTACATGCACATCTGTGCATGTACACCTGTGCCATGTGACACACATACATGCCCTTAGGGCATGTATGTGTGCCACATGGAATTCTTAAGGGCCTGTGGCACTGTTTTCAGTGCCACCTACATCTAGATTTACTGAATCGGTAAATTTACCGAATCGGTAATATTTAGGCCCCCTACATCTCAATCTCCAAATACCGGTCGGTAATGGCCGAAATCGGCCGTTAACGACCGGTATTTGGTCACCTACATCTGGCCCTAGATCTCCTATTCAGGTTTGGGGGTCCAGATCCAGCTTCCCAACCTTCCATTGTTGAACTTTGCAGTTTGTCTCCTGGACTCTTGCAATAAGGACATTTAAATCTAACATAAGAATTCCAGAACATTTTGAGTGAGACAACTTCCACTAGAGCATCTTATTCCCCTAAATGTGTGTCACCTGGCACACAAGCCAGAATCAGGGGTGCAACAGGGTGTCAAAGTGACACCCTGTCCCCCTTGACAATTCGGTAATTTTACCGAATCGGTATTTACCGATTCTGTAATTGCCATTCATTCTTATGGGCCTCAAGTCCCATAGGAATAAATGGCAATTACCGAATTGGTAAATACCGATTCGGTTATTACCGAATCTTAGCGATTCGGTAAATGTTACTGAATATTTACCTACATGGCATTTACCGATTTGTAAATACCGAATCGATAACATTTGGTATTTACGAATCAGTAAATGCCATTTAAGTACATCTGGCCCTTGGGGCCAGATGTAGGTGGCCCAATACCGGTCGGTAATGGCCGAAATTCGGTAATTTCGGCAATTACCGACCGGTATTGGGCATTCGGGATGTAAGGGACCAAACAGTAGCTGAATCGGTAAATATACCGAATCGGTAAAGTTTCCGAATCGGTAACGTTACCAAATCGGTAAATTTACCGAATCGGTAAATTTACAGAATCTGTAAAGTTACCGAATCGGAAACTTTACCGAATCGGTATATTTATCGAATCAGTAAAGTTTCTAAATCGGTAAAGTTACCGAATCGGTAAATAAGAAATGGTAAAAATGAATTTCGAGATGTAGGTCCCCTTTTAAATACCGAATTCGCATGAAATTCGGTATTTAAGAGTCGGTATTTACCATGGATTGAAATCAGGTGGTAACCAGGTGCTGGCTATAAAAAAGGCCCCAAAATGCACCACTGAAACTAGAATGGCGCTGTTCTATGTCATTGCGAGGCGGCTACGGCTCCAGGCAGAAGGAGAGAGGGTCTGGAGGAGGGAGGAGCAGGTGTATAGGCAGAGGATCACACTATTCCAGCTCACTGAGCCTGAGATCCTACAGAGGTAAAGGCTGGCCCCACAAACAATCCTGGACCTCATCAGGGACCTACACCCACTTTTGGACCATCCTACCCCAAGGGCGCACGCCATCCCACCCCATGTGCAGGTGCTGTGCAGCTTACACCTGCTTGCATCTGGAAGCTACCAGAGTGTGGTTGTGGCGGTAGGTGGGGTGTCCCAGAGCTGTCTGTCTCGTTCTTTCAAAAATTCCTTGATGCCATGTTGCAGAGAATGCAGCACTACATTAGCTTCCCTGCAACACATTCAGAATTGCAAAGGACAAAGACAGACTTCTATCAGATGGCGCATTTCCCTAACATCATTGGCTGCATTGATGGTACCCACATACCAATATGCCCACCTGCTGCCACAGAGTACATTTATCGGAACCGTAAATCCACCCACACCATAAATGTACAGGTGAACTGTGATGCAAAATACGTGATCACTGACATAGTAGCCAAATTCCCAGGGAGTACCCACGACTCCTACATCTTCCAAAACAGTGGGATTTACGCATGCCTGACTGCGGGGGAATTCGGCGAAGGATACTTGCTAGGTGAGACACTGTGTGAAAATCACTTGAATCGTATTACAGGTGGATGTGTGTGAGCATGTGATTAATGTTAATTTCTTCTTACTAATAGGGGACAGTGCATATGCCCTCCGGTCCTTCATCCTCAAACCTTACCTCAACCCAACAACACCAAGTCAGAGGAGATACAACAGGGCTCACAAAACAGCTAGCAACATTGTGGAGCGCACCTTTGGCATGTGGAAGAGCAGGTTTCGCTGCCTCCATAAAAGTGGAGGGGCCCGCCAGTACACACCAATCACCTGCTGCAAAATGATTGCAGCCTGTGCAATGCTGCACAACCTGGCGGTCAAGAAGTGCACAGAAGTGGAAATCTCAGAATATGAGGACCATGACTATGAGGAAGCAGTGCCTGAACCACACACATCTGGAGGAGCAACATCAACTGATGGCAACACAGACGGGAAAAGGTCACACGCAACTATTTTTAAGTAAGTAAGGAGGCGTAGTATGCTACAACACTAGTTTAATTTTGTAATGACGTTGGTTTTTTAAAGCACAAAAGTGCAACAAAAAGCATTTAACTGCAATGCTCTCAGCTCTGGTTAACTTCACCATGAACTGTGAAAGTTATTTCCTTGCTCGCTTCCCAGTAACACTAGTAGGTTGTTCAGCCTGCTCAGTGTCTTGCTGGCCTGTGGCCTCAGCATGGCGCCTGCTCCTCCTAGTTTCAGGTATAAGGGTGCTTCCAATGCTGCTCCTGCTCGTGCTCTCCTCACTTACAGGCACATCCAGAGCAGCTGTGTGTGCAGTTTGTGCATTCAACAGCGCCTCAAGAGCACTGGTCATCCTGCCCATGGCCCTAGTGACCTCATTTGTGTTTTGTGTCATGGCCTCTTGCATGTTGGAGCTCCTCCTGCATAACAGAGATGCGGCAGTGGCCAGGCGGTTGATAGCTGTACTTTGGACAGGTGCACGATGCCTATCCTTGTACCTTGCAGCAAAATCATTGTCTAGTTTGGTGCATAGTAGTGCACCGAGTTGTTGATTCCCCGCATCCCTGCTGCCATCTCCTTGTTGACCTGTACCAGCTCACTGATGCCCTTTCCTATCTCCCCAATGTTACTATTCAGGGACCTCAGCTGTCGTTGGCATGCCTGGATGGCTCTTCTCTGCATCCTTTGTATCCGCAACATGCTCCCCTCCAGACCAAGGAACACACTTGGACCCTCAACTGGTGCATCTGCGGCCTTTCTTGCACTCTGCGGCGTCTTGCAGTACTCTGGCCCATGCCTGCACTGGAGTGTGTTGTGCCAGAGCTCACTGCTACAGGCAAGTTCTGTGGTCCGTCACCCTCCATGTCAGCTGCTACGGACTCCAAATCGGGGAGTGGAGCCACGACATGCCTCTTGCCTGGTTGTGATGGGGGTATCACATCATGCTGTGATGCTGGCATGTCTGGTGATGACAGCAGGAGAGGGGACTGAGATCTGCTAGGGGACGCCAGCAACTACTTGATGCAGCTTTGTCCTGTGGTACGTTGGGGGTACTTTGTCCTGCATCCTGACTCTCCACCCTCTCAGGTGGTGTCCCTCCAGCCTCCTGCGAACGCCTGCGAGACGTTTCGCCTGTGGACATATGAGCGTACATTAGCTAAGCGCTACTGTCTCACAGTCCCTACAATAAAAAAATTATCACATTGGCCATGTTCTGTATGCAGTCATTACATGAACTAGTTGGTTGGTGTGCTGTATGACATGTCCTTACATTTCCTGTCTACATATCGCATCATGCATTGGCCCTATATATTGCTAGCAGTACTGGACTTGGGTTCACTTGCCCACTAAGGGTACATGTAAGGGTGTTGGTATTGGGGGGAATGCAGTGCATTTGTCTTACCTTTTTTGCTTGCAGCTCTGGCTGAGCTGTCTACTTATCCCAGTCCGCAGACGCTGTCTGGTTCTATGGTTGAGGCCACCATCTCCTCCAGGTCGGTCAGGGGGGGTGCTGGGTTCTTCCCTCCGCCTGTTTTTATTGCCTGCTTGTGATGTTCTGCCATTTTCTTTTTGGTTTGGCTCCGCAGGTCATAAAAATGTTTTTTGAGGTCCTCTGTGTCCCTGGTGGTCACCCCAACGGCATTTACTTTCTACATAAGGTCCAGCCAGATTTT
This sequence comes from Lissotriton vulgaris, assembly GCF_964263255.1. Taxonomy (NCBI): domain Eukaryota; kingdom Metazoa; phylum Chordata; class Amphibia; order Caudata; family Salamandridae; genus Lissotriton; species Lissotriton vulgaris. The sequence goes on along the minus strand of NC_141687.1, from coordinate 35,602,898 downwards.
TCTTTTGGCTGATTCAGCCACAGTGAGGGACTGCCTGCCAAACAATTTGTGGTGCACCTTCACCACCTCCTCCACAAGGACCTGCAGCTCCATGCTGCTGAATTTCAGTTTCTTCCTCCTCCCAGGCTGCTCTTTTTCTTGGCTGCTTGACATTTTTCACTTTTAAAAGTGCTCAAAAACCTTTCTGCTGCTCCTGCACTCTGCTCGGCTTCAACTGCCTTTCCAGAAGATTCGAATTAGTTGCAGCTGCCTGTGTAGCCACTGTGAGAAGTTGGCCTGATATGCAGTGCTCACTATTCTAGTGAACACTATGTATCAGTCCGAACGACCCTTATTGATGATTGGTTGTAAGTCAACCTTATAGACCAGCTATCCTAGTAGCATGGACAAGAGCAGTCTTTAGGCTAAACTCTAGAGGGCGTGTTAAGCCAGCTGTTATACCATCACATATACCCCTTGAACACCAAGTGAAAGGACACCACACAAGTTGTTATGAAAATAAAAGGATATTTATTTAGAACACAACAGCCCTGGACTCTTTATGAGGACAGGGCGCTAAGCACAATACAAAGCTCTTAAAGAAATACTGAAAGTCGCACAATTTACACAAATGCCCGAGGGGCACGAAAAACAATATACTACAAAAGTGGAATGCGAAATACTAGCAGGTAAGTAACTAGTCTCAAAGGCTTTAGGATCGTTAGGACTGGACTACTGAACCTTCAGATTACGAGCAGGAGGCCTAGGGAGATCGGGTGCAGAGTGTGCACTCTCACGCGGGATGCGGGACAAAGTCTATGGATGCTAGATTTCGTACAGTTAGTGTTATCGGACAAATCCGACTAGGTAGAGCTGAAACGAAAAAGGATCTGGGCACTTAGATAGTTAACCTATGTTGGAGCACCAAAGTACTCAAGTTACCTAGACCAGGGGCTGCGGCTGCATAGGGTTCAAAAGACGTCGGGAATCCTCGTTACAGTCTATGGAGCCTGAAAGAAGAAGTTGCTGGCAGGCGACCAGTGATGAAGTTCGATGTGATCCAAGCCTGGATCGGTGAAGAAGGGTACCTGTAAGCAGAGGGGACCAAGTTCTGAATCACTAGCCAGTGATTAGATGGGCACCAGGATGGCACCGGATGGAGTCACCTCGACCAGGTGAGTGGGTGACGCTGGGCTCTGCAGTCTCTCGGACCAGGAGGCGTTGTCCGCGACCAGGATGGAGGTGCGAGCTGTCCCACGAAGGTATCTGCTGTCGGCGATGCTGGACCCAGGATTGGGGCAACAACTCTTGGCAAATGCAAGCCCACGCGGTAGACTCAAAATGGCGTCTGGAGTGGACCAGGAGGGTCCGGGGTGCTCCTCTGTTGGAGGGGAGCAAGGGCCAGTCTGGAGCAACCAGACCAGCGGTGGAAGTGTCGTGGTTCGTCGTCAGGAGGGCCACAAGCCAGCAGGCAAGTAGCCGGACAACGCGGTGAGCAGCAAAGAGCAGAAGGGCCCCACGCAGATCTCGTGGATGCTGGGGGGCTGAACTTCGGTGCTGGAGCTGCTCAGGGTTAGGGCTTCTCCAATACCGAATTTTACCGAATCAGTATTTTTCACCGATTTTTTTCCTGCATACCATTTTCCGATTCTAAAATACCGATTCGGTAAAATTCGGTATTTTAGAATCGGTAAAATCGATTTACCTACATCTGGCCCTAAGGTCTTTCAGAGTTGATATGTCTCGAATATATGACCGGGAGTACCTTTCACGAAAAACCTTGGTGGCTCGTATGACCCTGGCTTGGGAGGATGATCAACATTTTCCCTATGTGGACCGGTTACCCAGTTACCGTTTAAGGCGGGAAGTGTTAAAAATGTGAATTGGGATAAACCCATGTTATGCGAACAATGGGGTTCGAATCCTTATGATAGATTGCAATGGTAGATGCACTTGTATACTAGTACACCCTGTGATATTTTACACATTTTATTAGATTGTATGAAGATTTTAGATATACGAAAGGAGATTTTATGTCCGATTTAAAAAATATATAGGATCAAGAATAGGATGCAAGCTGTTAACCTTTTGGTGGGAATGGTGAACTTAGAGATAGCCTGTGCTATGGGGAAATATATGAATAAAGTTAAAGTGTTCCTCAAGTGCACAGTGAGCATTGTAAGTGGTCCCCTTAGGATTGTACGAGGTTGCGCTATTAAGGGATTACAGTATTGCTTGTCATATATATATGAAGGATTTGATGTATAAGTATGAATTAATTGATTTTAATGATTTTAATAATTTAGAATGATATAACACTCCTATTTTAAAGGGAAAGCTAAATTATGCGTGTCGAGATGTGCAATTTTTTTAATGATACTGCCATGTTTATGTTTTTTAACGTCATGATAAGAGGTAAATTGTATACTTTTATGGTTGTAACAAATCAAATAAAGTTTTGTTTGACTGACTGACCTTTATTGTTACGGATGCAAGCAAAAAAGCTCTTGGGCACTACTTTATCAGATACATAATGGACATGAAGAGTTGATTGCTTGTGCTTCGAGATGTTTGAAAGGTGCAGAAAGAAAACAAGTTACTTACCTGTAACTTTGGTTCCCCAGTATTGGTAACTTTCATAGATTCCCATGCTTTGTATCATTCCCCGTCGTCGGACTGGGAGTCTCGGTAATAAAAAATACCATAGTAGTAGGTACAAAAGAGAAAAGAAAGGCCTAGGCCTCATTCCCTTTTGTAGCATATCAGCCTCTTTTTGTAAAAGAGACCAAACTCTTGGCATCAGCCAATCAGAAGAGCCTCACCCTTAGAACCTTCCTGAAGGAACCTCAGAGCCTCAGATTTTCGTAGCCGTTGTGTACTAGACACCATACTTGCTGAAGGCTGAGCTTTCCCCGGAGAGGTGGGTGGGCGCATGGGAATCTATGAAAGTTACCAATGCTGGGGAACCAAAGTTACAGGTAAGTAACATGTTTTCTTGCCCCAGTATTGGAACTTTCATAGATTACCATGCTTTGTATCAGAATAGCAAGCAGTAAACAGCATAAAATACATTTTGTAAAAAAAAAAAAGGTACATCATAACATAAGAAATGAAAGAACAAAATGTGTTACCCATGGAAGGTGGGATAGAAAGGAAAGCTCACCACTCATTTGAAGAGGTTCCTCAGGACAGCGTGGCCCACTGCCGCATCATCCTGCTGCAATGATTCTAAGCAGTAATGCTTAGTGAACGTATGCACGCTGCTCAAGGTAGCAGCCCCGCAAAGAGGGCTGTAGAAGATGCCACTGATCTCGTTGAGTGAGCACGGATCCTGCCCACCAGAGGTTTCCCTGCAAGCTTGTGGCAATGGAGAATAGCACTTGAAATCCATCTCGAAATCCCCTGTTTGGACAGAGGAAGACCTTTGTTAGGACCGCCGAAGGCAATGAACAACTGCGAGGACTTTCTAAAGTCCTTGGTTCGGTCAAGGTAGAATTTGAGACATCTTTGTAAATCCAGAGTGTGTAATGTTTTTTCCGCTGGAGTAACTGGGTTCGGAAAAAATGTTTTTAAAATCACTGGCTCGTTTAAGTGAAAGTCAGTTGGAACTTTGGGGATAAACCTAGGGTTCGTCCGCAAGATGACTGTGTTCTTTTTGAACTGTAGAAACGGTTCCTGGATAGTAAGGGCCTGCAACTCCCCCACTCGCCTTGCCGAGGTGAGGGCTAAGAGCAAAGCTAGTTTCCATGACAAGAATTTCAGGTCTGAGCGGTGAATCGGCTCAAAGGGTCCTTTCATCAGTTGAGCCAGTACTAAATTCAAATGCCACGTTGGAGGAGGGGATCTCACTGGTGGATAGACCCGGAAAAGGCATTTGAGGAATTGTTTGACAATTCTTGAAGACCACAGCGAAGGACCAGACTCGGATCTTCTGAATCTTGAAAGTGCCGCCAAGTGGACTTTGATCATTGAATGAGATAGATTAGCTTTAGCTAGCGAAAGCAGGTAAGGCAGGAGTTGATGTGGTTTTGAGGTGAACGGGTCAACCTTTTCTTTCTTGCACCAAATACAGAATCTTTTCCATTTAAGTTTGTATGTCTTGTTTGTTGAAGGTGCCCTCGCCTGGAAAAGGATGTCTCTGATTTCCTTGGAAAGGGGGACATTCAGGTATTCTCGCTGGTCAGGAGCCATGCAGTCAGGTGTAACGACCTTGGGTCTGGGTGCCAAACCTGTCCTTCGGACATTGTCAGAAGATCCGGAACAACTTCCAGACCTATTGGAGGAACCAGCGACAGCAGATGGAGCTCGGTATACCAAAACTGTCTCGGCCATGCTGGGGCTATAAGGATCAACTTGCATGGTTCCGTCTTCAGTTTCCCGATGAGGCGTGGAATCAGGGGAATTGGTGGAAATGCATAAAGGAATCTTCCAGTCCAGGCTATTGAGAGAGCATTGCCTAGCGATCCATGATGGTGGAATCTGCTGGCGTAGGCTCGGCACTTCCTGTTGGTTGGCGTTGCAAACAGGTCCACCTCTGGCGTGCCCCAGGTTTGAAAGAGCTGATCCAGAACCTGTTGCTTCAGCTCCCACTTGTGACTGACAGAGGTGAGTCTGCTCAGTCTGTCGGCGCCCTCGTTCAGCGCTCCTGGTAAGTGCTCCGCCTTTAGAGAAATTCCGTGAAGAAGTGTCCATTCCAGAATCCGTTGAGCCTCTCGCGACAAGGGGAGTGACCTCGTACCTCCTTCCTTGTTCACATAATGCATAGCCGTGGTGCTGTCCGTCCGGACTAGCACTTGTGAACCCTGGAGCCGCGGAAGAAAGGCCTGAAGCGCTAGCCTGATCGCTCTGAGCTCCAACAGGTTGATGTGTAACTTTTGGTCGCTTGGAGACCAATGGCCGCTGATCTGCAGATCCTGCATCACTGCACCCCAGCCCTCCAAAGACGCATCCGTTGTCAGAATGTGAGGTGATGGAACTCTTGCGAAGGATAGACCTTGGCATAAATTGTCTTGATGCGACCACCAATGCACTGCCTTTCTCATCTGTTGGGTGACCATCACTTTGTCGTCGAACGATCCGTGGACCTGCTACCACTGGAGGTCCAGCTGTTCCTGCAGGGGACGCATCCGCAGTCTGCAGTGTGGAATCAGGGGTATACATGAGGACATCACCCCTAGCAGCGATTTGTAGTTGCGAACAGAAAGAGACTTTTTTCTGCGAAGGCTTTGTGCCAAAAATTGCAGTTTCAGAATCCTTTCTCGAGTAGGAAATGCCCTCGAGAGTCTTGAATCCAACACTGCTCCCAGGAACCGTGCTCTCCTTGAGGGCACCAGCGTGGACTTGTCTCTGTTCAAGGTGAGACCTAGATTCTGGAACAGATTGGTGCAAGCCTGCACCGCGTCCTGCGCTAATGCTCTGGTCGGGGCCTTTAGTAACCAATCTTCCAGGTAAGGAAAGACCTGGAAGTGGTTCTTCCGCAGAAAAGCTGCCACCGGTGCCAGCACCTTCGTAAAAATCCTTGGGGCAGAGCAAAGGCCGAACGGCAGAACTCTGAATTGAAAATGGCTCTTGGCTACTGTGAACCGTAGGAACCTTCTGTGTGCTGGGTGAATCGGGACATGGAAGTACGCGTCCTCCAGATCGAGCGTGGCCATGAAATCCCCCGGGCTGACCATCTTTAGAACGTCCTGCAGGGACACCATCCGGAAGGACAGGGAGATGAGATAGGCATTTAGCTCTCTGAGGTCCAGGATGGGGCGCCATTTCTCCAGCGTCTTTCGCACCAGGAAGAATCTGGAATAGAATCCCTGGCCCTGTTGGTTGGAGGGGACCGGCTCTATCGCCCCTTTGCAAAGCATTTGTTGGACTTCGAGCCGTAGGAGACGCAGATGTTTTGAAGGAATGGCTGCCGGGGGTCTGGGTGGAGGGACTTCCACAAATTCTAGAGTATGTCCACGTCTTATGATGTTGAGCACCCAACGGTCCGATGTAATTTGGGACCAATTCTGAAGGAATTTTGATACCCTGCCTCCAACTGAAGATCTCTTGGAGGAGGGAACAGTAGGCAGAGCCAAGAGGCCGCTATTGGCGTTTGGACGAGTCCTGTCCACGGGCAGCCTGCTTGCCTTTGTTGTAAGGCCGTGAGTAACCTGACGATTGACCTTGTCTCTGTTGGTAAGACTGGCGGTTTTGTTGATATCCAGAGCTGTTAGTAGAGTAACGCTGCTGCTGTTGTTGGTATGAACCTCTGTAATTGCCTCCTCTGCCTCTCGCACCTCTAAACGGAGTTTTGCGATATTGGAGCGTTCCCAGTGATCTAGCTGTTTCCGTATCTTTTTTGATCTCCTGAAGAGTATCATCGATCACTTTACCGAAGAGGGCCTCGCCATCAAAAGGCAGATCAAGGACCTTGTTTTGGATTTCTGGTCTGAACCAAGTCGCTTTTAGCCATCCTTGGCGTCGTAACACTGCCGCCCCTGCCAAAGCCCGAAAGGACGTTGTGGCAATGTCCATGGCGCAGTCTATGATCTCCATAGAAACCGCCTCACCTTCTTGCAAAGTTTTCTTGGCTTCCAGCCCTGACTCCGGTGGAAGTTGTTCTAAATATGGAGCCACATCGCACCATAATTGGCGATCATATCGTCCCAATATTGCCAAAGCATTGGCTGCGCGAATCAGAAGGCTAGCTATTGATGAGAACCGCTTGCCCGTGTTATCCAGCCGTCGTCCATCCTTGTCAGGAGGGGCCCTCAAGGGAGCAGAAGGGTTCCTTGATTTTCTTTGCGCTGCCTGTGATATAACAGAGTCAGGTTTAGGATGTCCCGTCAGCGCTGCAGGGCCATCCTCTGGCGCTTTATGCTTTTTATCAAGGCGCGATGGCACAGGGACCACCGTCGCTGGATTTTTCATGGTCTTCAAACCTTCCTCCCATAGATGTTCCACAATCGGAATGGATCTTGTGGTTTTGCGGTGCGTTTCTTGAAAATCGTACAAGAAACAGTCTGTGGTCTGAGCAGGCAACACCAATTTAAATCGCCCAGCTGCACGTTCCATCAGTTGATGAAAGCTGCCAATGTCAGCAGGAGGAGAATCACCTAAGTCTTGGTGAGGTGAAGCTTGGTCTGGGATGATGTAGTCATTGTACTCATCTCCTTCCCGGTCTGAGTCGTTATTATCACCGGATGAAACATCCGTATCATTATCATGATCCCCATCTGGATCATCGGCTGGTTCCGACGCAGCCTGAGGGACTGGCCGCTGTGGTTGAGGCGGAGTTTGTTCCGGGTGCACAGGAGGGACAACCGAAGATTGGCCCTTCGTTGGTGTTGACGGAGTAGACCTCCTTGGTGCTGGACGCTCGGCCTTCGACTTGTAGTCTTGCAGCATCTTGTGTAGGTCATGCAAGAATGACGATGGGACTGAAACCATGTCTTGTGGTTCATAGTCTCGTGAGTGGTCTGTTTGTGGATAGTAGCTTCCACCTTGTTCATATGCCTCCTCCGAGTCAGTTTCTTGACTTTTGATGAGAAGCTGAGATGGGCTATTTGCATAATCAAAACCATCTTGACCGTCCCCATCAGAATCCTCTTGGTCCAGCAACATAGTGGGAGGTAAAGAGGGCACTCTCCTTGGGGACGTCATTTCAGGCGTGATTCTTGTGAGAGAAATTGTCACCCTTCTCTCTGCCACCAGTATTGTAGGCTGGTTCGTCGATGCCGGTGAAATCCTCGTCGACGAGATTGGAAGTGCAGATGTCGTCGTCGTCGACGCCACCGACGACGAGCCCGCCGTCGATGTAGAAATTGTTGTCGTCGTCGACGCGCTCGTCGACGACATGACCGTCGTCGACGCCGTCGTCGACGTCGGCACTGTTGTCGTCGTCACCGCCGTTGACGATGATGTTTTCTTCGTCGACAATGTCGTCGTCCCCGCCGTCGACGATGATGTTTTCTTCGTCGACGATGTCTTCGTCGACGATGTCGACGGCATACCTTCCGTGGACGCTGCCGTCGAGCTCTTTTTCGACGACGACGACGGAGCTTTCGTCATCAACGCTCCCGTCGACGAGCCCGTCGACGGGACCAATTGGATCTTGGGCTTCATTTTCGTCGTCGACGGAGCCACCGCCGACGAAGTCTTCGTCGTAGAGGACTTGGAACTCCTCTCTGAAGAGTGTGAAGAGGGTTTTTTGAAGGCTGGGTCTGTCTTCTCACCCTTAGGAGGCAAAACCAGTTCTGCCTTGCCCGACCCACTGCGGTGGGGGGAACCTCCTGAACCTCGGCCATCAGACTCCCTGGGGGTCTTCTTTGAAGCCTTTGAGGGGCGCCCAGAAGAGGAAGATGGGGAACCTCTACCCCTTTTCACTGACATCCTTGAAGAAGCACAGGAAACCGATTCCTCTTCATCACTGGAAACTCCATGTTTCCTTTCCTTCTGCCTCTGCAACCATGTAAGAAGCCTTCCAGCACGATCTCTCAAGGTCTTGGTGGAGAGAGTGCGGCACATCTTACAGTCCTCCGCCTTGTGATCTGGATACAGGCAGTAGATGCAATCCTTGTGTTTGTCCTCCACAAACAGCCTTTTCTTCCCACAGGTGGAACAGGGCTTGAAAAGGGCTTTTTTCTTTTCAACCTCCGACATTTTGATGAAGAAAGAGATTCCTGATGATATCTGAAGAAAATTCTGAAGAAATAACTGTAGAAATGAGTTTGAAAGAGTAGAAATAGAGCAGAGCTCAATGGAGACTCCCTAGCACAACGTGCGGTAGAAAATCTGAGGCTCTGAGGTTCCTTCAGGAAGGTTCTAAGGGTGAGGCTCTTCTGATTGGCTGATGCCAAGAGTTTGGTCTCTTTTACAAAAAGAGGCTGATATGCTACAAAAGGGAATGAGGCCTAGGCCTTTCTTTTCTCTTTTGTACCTACTACTATGGTATTTTTTATTACCGAGACTCCCAGTCCGACGACGGGGAATGATACAAAGCATGGGAATCTATGAAAGTTCCAATACTGGGGCAATCAATTACTCCGTAATTGAGAAGGTCGCTCTGGCCATTTACTGGGCAGTCAATAAATTTACGAAATTTGTAGGTGGTTCCTCTTTCGTGGTTAAGTCTAAATCATAGGCCCCTTAAAGAGATATTTGAAAAGAAAGGTCTAGATTGTATCTCTTCCAGAATTAGAAGATGGGTCATCTCTTTACAGGAGTACAATTTCAAGTTTGAATACATTCCTGGTAGCACGAATGTGTCTGCTGACTGTCTGTCACGCCTAGTAGATATGGTTGAATCAAAGGACAGTTGTGATGCCGAAGTACAGTTTAATGAAGAGTTTGAGATTAAGGTGTGTGATATAACTATAGAAGCAATAAAAGAGGATGAGTGGAAATATGAATTGAACAAAGATGAACAGTTACAGGCAGTTATGAGTTTATTAACACAGAATAGGATCAATAGTCTTAGTAAGCAGTGGTCATTAGTGTCTCATGAGTTGGCAATTGTTGATGGAGTTCTAACTAAAGTTTAAGGAATATCATTATAAAAATGGCACATGAAGGTCACATGGGAATTTCTAAAATAAAAGAGCGAATCAGATTTTTGGTGGTAAGGCTTAGATTTGATGGTTGAACGCGCTGTTCGCGAGTTTGTCTCTTGTCAGTCAAGTGATGAAGTACTTAATCCAAGACATCCTCCAATGGTATGTAGGAAGTTGCCAAAGTGTCCATGGGATGAAATAGCCATTGACACAGTAGGTCCTTTGTATGGAGAACAACAAACTCCATATTTAATTGTTTTGTTGGACTTATATTCTCTTTGGGTGGAAGTCAGTTCAGTGAGGGAGAATACAACTCAATCTGATTTTACATTTTTGGATTCAATTTTTAAACGTGAGAGCTACCCTAATTCGTTTCTTTCGGACAATGGTCCTCAGTTCTGTTCTGTGGTAATGGAAGAATATCTTCTCAAGTGTGGTGTTCAACATAAAAAAATTTCCTTGTATCATCCAGAGGCAAATGGTGCCCTGGAGAGATTCAATAAAACTTTGAAGGAGAGCATTCAACTGGCAAGAGTTAACAGTCTTGACTGGAGGAAGGAGCTACAAAATCGTATTTCAGCTTACAGATTCACTCCTCATTTCTCAACGGGCAAAACTCCTTTTGAACTTTTCAGGGGAAGGTCTGCCAATAGTAGTTTGTGTCCAGGGTGGATGATTTTGGATAAGGGGCTGAAGAACAATGACATTGGGGATTGGAGAGAGAAGGAATTATCTCTTCAGAAGAAAAGGAAGATTTATGTTGATGCTCGCAGGTCAAGTAAAGTTACCCAATTCAAGGTGGGTGACAAAGTAAAGAGTAAAGCTCCTGTCGGGTGCCAGAATTGGTCCAAATTTACATCTCATTAAACTATTGTTAAACTTTTCAAGAATGCTGTAAAAACAGATAACGGTTAGATTCCTTACCTTAGAATATCCCCAGGCGTCAGTCTGGATCTGGAAACTTTAGCATAGCAGTACCCTTGCACGTCGGTAGGTGTCGTCTGCGGCTCCGCGTCCGTCGTCGCCGTCATTGGCGCTGGGATGACGTCGCCGGAGTACTTAGACGCCGCCCTCGCGCGCTGAGGTCAGTTCTTATACACAGCTTTTCCACGCCAAAAACGCAGAGTCATGTAAAAACCCAACACTGGTGCCATTTAAACTAGGGCCCTGAAAGGGGATGACCTTAACCCTAGATATTGGTTCGCAGAACGGGGAGGATGGGTGGGGCGGTAAGGAATCTAATACTAACTATTGTTTCTTACAGATATATTGTTACCGAAGAAGTAACTTGTTCAACTGAAAGAAACAGGTTAGTATTAGATTCCTTACCTTAGAATAGATACCCCAGCAATACCAACCCCGGTAGTGGGTCTGCGAACCAATAATCAAACCAGAAAGTCCTGGAGGACAGAACGGCCAAAGAAGTCATCCCTCCGGACTTGGCTGTCCAGGCAGTAGCGTCTTGCGAACGTGTGCAGCGAGGCCCATGTAGCTGCCTGACAGATGTCCTACAAAGGGACTCCCCGGCCCAGGGCAGTGGTAGCTGCCGTGGCCCGAGTGGAATGGGCCCTCAGCCCAACAGGAGGCTCCTTCTTCGCCAAGGAGTAACAAGCCTTGATACACAAGACGACCCACCGAGAGATAGTCCGCTTGTGCACCGCCCATCCCTTCTTAGCGCCCACGTAACAAACAAAGAGTTGGTCATCCACCCGGAACTGGCGTGTGCGATCTAGATAGAATGAAAGCGTACGTTTTGGGTCCAGACGGTGGAGCTGCTCTTCCTCTTTTGAGGGATGGGGTGGCGGAAAGAAGGTGGGCAAGATGATAGACTGCCCGATGTGGAAGGCCGTGACAACCTTGGGCAGGAAAGAGGGTCTAGTCCGCAACACAACCTTGTCTGGATGGACAGAAAGGAAAGGAGGTTTGGATGAAAGAGCCGGGAGCTCACTCACTCTCCTGGCAGAGGTGATGGCAACCAGGAAAGCAGTCTTCAGAGTAAGAAGGCGGAGAGGACAGTTGTGAAGTGGCTCAAATCGAGCACTCATCAAATAGGTAAGAACAAGGTTCAAGTCCCACTGAGGCATCCTAAACAGAACAGGGGGAAACATGTGTGTGATGCCTTTCAGAAAGCGATTTACAATGGGGGACTTGAACAAAGACGGTTGATCAGGCAGCCTTAGAAAGGCTGAAAGGGCAGAAAGGTAGCCCTTGATAGTGCCCAGAGCAGAGCCCTGCTGGGCAAGAGAAAGAAGGAAGAGAAGAACCTCAGAAAGAGGGGCAGAGAGAGGATCAACAGCCTTTGCTGTGCACCATGCCACAAATCTGTTCCACCTGCAGGCGTATACCGACTTTGTGGAGGGACGCCTGGCTGCCAGAATAGCATTAAAGACTTCAGGAGGCAAGTCAAATGGCCTCAACTGTCGCCGCTCAATATCCAAGCATGGAGTTGGAGACTGGACAGACTCGGGTGGAGGACCGTCCCCTGCTGCTGCGACAGAAGGTCCTCCTGAAGAGGCAGACGAACCGGGGGATCGACTGACATACTGAATAGCTCGGGATACTAGTAGCTTCGTGCCCAGTCCGGAGCCACAAGGATGACTTGGGCCCGGTCGCGTTTGCTCTTCTTCAGCACTCTGGGCAGAAGTGGTATAGGCGGAAAGGCGTACAACAGACCGCAACTCCACTCGTGACGAAAAGGGTCGCCGAGCGAGTGCCGCCTTGGAAATTCCAATGCGCAGAACTGATGACACTGCACGTTCTCTTCGGTGGCGAATAGATCTAACCAAGGCTCTCCCCACTGCAGAAAGAGACCTTGCGCCACATCCGAGTTCAGACGCCATTTGTGATCCATCATGCGCCGTCGGCTGAGTTTGTCCGCCCTGGTGTTCAGAGAACTTGCCAGGTGGTGAACCACCAGGGTCACGCCTTGATGTTCCAGCCACTGCCAGAGGCGCGGAGCCTCCTGGCAGAGGGTCCACGACCCCACCCCGCCCTGTTTGTTGCAGTACCACATGGCGGTGGTGTTGGCCGTGAACACCTGCACTCCACTCCCCCAGACAGAGGGGAGGAATACCTTCAGTGCTAGACGAATCGCCCGCAGCTCCAAAAGGTTGATATGGAGCCGGGACTCCGCCGGAGACCAGAGGCCTCTGATCTCCGCCTCTCCCATGTGGCCTCCCCAGCCCTGGATGGACGCGTCCGTCACAATTATGTGCTCCGTTTGGGGAAGGGAGAGGGATCTGCCGCTGACCCAATCGCGTTCCGTGAGCCACCACTGCAGCTGCCTACCATGAACCGCAGGTAGTGCCGGTGGCCCGGCAGAACGGGAATGTGGAAATAAGCGTTCTGCAAGTCCAACGCTACCATCCAGTCTCCTGGGTCCAGGACAGCTAAGACCTGAGCCAGTGTCAGCATTTTGAACTTCTCCTTCCGGTGGAAGCCATTGACGTTCCGTAGATCCAAGATAGGGCGTAGGCCCCCTTTGCCCTTCTTGGGTACCAGAAAGTAGTGGGAGTAGCAACCGCACCCTACTTCTGGCCCAGGAATGCGCTCTATGGCCCCCTTGGCCCAGAGGGCCATAACTTCCTCTTGCAGAAGTCGCAAGTGAGCCCCCGACACGTGGTGGCATTGCGGTGGCATGGCTGGAGGGGTCGCCTCGAAGGGGAGGGAGTAGCCCCTTCGGACGATTTGCAGCACCCACCTTTCCGATGTGACAGTGCGCCAGTGGAGGAGGTGATGGTGAACCCTGCCCCCCACTGGCGCCACATGGGCCTGAAAGCTCGGACTAGGAGGGTTTTGAGGCGGATGCTGCAGGGGTAGGTGTGGACTGACCTCGCCGTTGGCCCTGACCGCCGCAACAGCGGTTTCCACGGCCGCCACCGCATTGGAAATTTGTCTGCGGTGCATGGCTGGCAGCACGTGTGGGGGCGCCACTTCCTTGGCCACGAAAGGAGTGAAAGGCACCCGTTTGCTCGCGTGGGGCCGAGAGGCCCAAGGACTTGGCCGTAGCCCTGGAGTCCTTAAAGCACTCAAGTGCATGGTCTGCCTTGTCGCCAAAAAGGCGATGGCCATCAAATGGCATGTCCATAAGTGTATTCTGGACAGCGAACAAAAGTTGGCGGACCTCAACCAGGCGTGGCGACGAATCGCTACTGTCGTTGCCATTGCTCTGCCCAGTGAGTCTGTGGTATCCAGCCCACACCGGATGGAAAAACGTGCTGTATCTCGACCCTCCGCAAGGGCTTGGGCGAGTGTAGCCTTGACCACCGCCGGGCAGTCTGGCAGCACGTTCGCGACCGTATCCCACAGAGAGTGGGTGTAGCGGCCCGAGAGGCATGCAGTGTTGGAAGACCGCAGTCCCAAACTCAGAGAGGAGAATACCTGCTTGCCGTATAGTTCGTACCTCTTGGATTCCCGATCGGGAGGAGCCGTCGAGAATGCGGTCTGGCAGTTGGAGGCCTGGATGACCAGGCTGTCGGGGTGGGATGGGTGGACAGGAAACAATGGTCGCCCGGGGCAGGGCGGTGGCGTCTGGCCAATTTCCTATCTATGGGTGGACCTGTAGCGGGCCTGGACCAAGTGCACAAAAGAACGTCAGCCAAGCCCTCATTAAACGGCAGCAGAGGCTCAGCTGAGCTTGACTGCAGTTCAAGGACCTCAGTGAGGAGGTTAGTCCTCACGGCCGCGACGGGGAGTTCAAGGCCCAAGGCCCTGGCCGCCCTTGTCAGCAGCACACTGTAGGTTGCCCCCTCCTCCGTAGCCACGGTAGGCGGTGAGACAAAACCAGTGTCTGGCGAAGTGTCCAGACCACTGGCATCCCCAAGTTCACCTGTCCAGTCCTGCTGGGACTGACAATCACGTGTCTCAGACCCCTCCCAATAGACCTCTGAGGTTCCGTGATTCTGAACCCGTTCAATAAAGGTCATCGTATCATGACGATTTTGGTATCAGCGGACCGCAAATGACGAGTGCGGCATGTACGAGTGTTTTCGTCATAATCGACCTATGGAAACACTGTGTATTCAGGGATTTCGTTTGGACCTTTGGGTTCCATTTAGTGTACGGCAGCCATTTTGTGGCTGCCCTCACATAGGCCGATGACTACGGCCGAGCGAGTCCTTGGGACACGTACACCTTTAGCTGACTTCTGTGTGACCTGAACGAACTGACTCCCTTGCCCGAGGCTGACCTCGTTGAGCCAGTTCCTTGTTAGGCAGCTGATCAGATAGAGATCAAAGAGCAGGACATTGCTGAGTTTATGGTACATGCACACACCCTTCTATCTTGTTTCTCACCTGTTCCTGTTTCTTCCTTTATGGCTTAATTTATGATTTGGGTTAAGGTCCTTTTATTATGGGTTCATTTGGCCTGTCCGAGCAGGAATGTTGAATTTTGCCTTGTCATTTCTGGTGGGCCGGACAACTGAAAGTGGGTTTTTCGTTATGCGATACCTTTGAAATGTCACTGTGTGATTGGATAGTTTGTAAGTAATTGATGCTAGCCAGGAATGTGATTTTTGGAATAAAAGACGATGTCTCGCAATTCGAAATTGTGCAGTCTCTAGCGAACCACCCGTGTCGTGCTTCGTAGACCTCTGTTCCTGGTTGCAGCCAATAAATTTGATCTTTGACGTCACCCAGAAGTGTCCCGTGTCTCTGTTTGCCAAGACAGGTGAACTCGAAGACTTCGGACGTTTTCCCTGGCGCCGCTGGGTTCTAAAACCAGGTTCTTCAGTTGGAGCCCAACGTGGGGCGACTTCAGCGGTACCGGTCCAAGCCTGACGATCGTGAGGAGCTTCATGTGAAAATTCTGGAGGAAGGCCTGCCACTTCATCGACCCCTGTATGTCGTCGTGGTCCGAAAGTCTTTGCTGCGAGGTTCCCCGCTTTCCGACGGCTACGAAGGACTGCTGCCCTGACTGTCGCCCTGTCTTGGAGCCATTAGACGATTTGTAGTGCGAGACAATAGACGGGTCTTCTGGCGACGTCATCGATATTTCAGTTAAGTATGAGTGGAGCGTCTCCCAGTCCTTAGTTTTGTTTTGGGTATCCCCTTGGGATCTTTGATTTGGGCCTTGCAAGCTCCAAAGCCGAGGGATTCGTGTATTCGCGAGGCTATCGTATTTCGATATTCCCTTGAAGTTTGAAGCTAGACTAGTGAGCGAAGATGCCTGGTCTTAGCAGACTTGAAAGATATTTTGTTCTTCCAGCCAAGCCTTCGCCACTGTACCTCGCATCAACAAGACCACCATGGGAGGCAGATCCTTTTCATACCTGGCTGCTAAAACATGGAACTCACTCCCCTCTTACCTTCGCCTCACCCAGAACCACCTAGCGTTCAGAAAGCTGCTTAAAACGTGGATATTTGATAAATAATCCTCCTCCCCTCCCTAAGCGCCTTGAAACCCTCTGGGTATGTAGTGCGCTATACAAATTTTTTGACTTGACTTGACTTGTTGTAATAGGGATTCCCAGTTGGAGGACTCGTGTCCGGTTCCTCCGATTGGAACTCTGACCTATGAGCTCTATTTAAAACATGGCGTGGGCCCCAACACGTATAATGAAGTATGGATTAGATATACTAGGAAGGATGGTGTCCTAAAGTGGCCCCAATATGGTAGTTATGACACGGAGATTTTAGATAATCTTGAAGTTAAACTGTTCAAGAAGAAAGCCCGGCCGGCGATGTTTGACTCTTTCCGCCTATGGCGAAAGGAAGCCAAACAGAAAGAAATTAAGTTAGCGAAGAGAAATAAGAGAGACCGAGGTATGTCAATGGTGCAAGCTGCTATACAGTTTAGGGATAGCGAAGAAGAACAAGAGAGTGAACAGTTGCTTAGGCAACGTAAGATGGCGATAGATACGTGCTATCCAGCTTTGCCACCTCAGCAGCAAGATGCTAAGAAAGATCTTGAGAAAGATCCTTTGATGTCACACCTGTTGAGTTCGCCACCCCCTTGTGTGTAGAGTGCTACAGCACCTCTGCAACCTCCGGTTACTTTGCCACCTGTTATTCCACAACAGCCAGCTCCTCTTCCGTTGGCTCCTATTCCTTTGGCGCAGCCTCCTCAAGAGCCGCCGCCTTTTCTACCTGCTTCATCTGCAACTCTTATGACTGTATTGTCTACTCCTTCTGCTACTACTCCTACGTTAGTTTCCTCTCAGTCTGCTTTGTCTCCTTTTCTTTTGTCAAATTCTCCTTCTGTTCGACAAAGAATGACCGATACTGTTGCTGGTCTCTTTTCTCCTCTTTTTGGGTCATTGGGTATGACCCCTGTTTCAGAGCGTAAACAATTGCATAGCCAATTGCCTGGTCCCGATGAGCGGTCAGTGTTGGATCATTTAGCGCGTAAATGGGTTACTTATCCTTTGAAGTATAGTTTTGAGTGTTTTATGGATGTTTTCCGTCAATGGGAAGCACCGACGCAGAGATATGTTTTTGGGACAATGTGTTCTTTCCTTCGTGAAGAATGGGAAGATGGTGATTTGGGACAGTCTCCGCCTGAGTTGTTCCGTATACAGTCTGAGTTTGCGAAGGGAACTGTAGTGAGTGTTGACATTGAGAGAGCAGTTGCGACGTTGTTGTCGTTTAGGAGTGTGTCTCCTTCTCAGGCGTTGTTTGAGCCTGATTCTTCAGTTAGGAGAAAAGTGCGACAATATCCGATGAGAGAGGTTCCCCCAGTTTGGAGAGCGGGAGATCCAAATGCTATTCCAGTTGTTCCGCCGCATTTTCAGCGTGTTTGGGTACATGTTCCATGGAAGCGTTCTGAAGTTTTATCCCTTAAGCAGACTTTGCCTGATCCACGTAACAATCCTGCAGGGTACTATAAGGAATTATCTCAGACTGCAGATTCGTGCACTATGAATCTAGCCGACATAGACATGTCGTTTGGGAATGTAGTTCCACAGCCTATATGGGGACTAATTCGTCATACGGATCATGCGCAAGAGTTAGTTGATACGTGGGCTAATATTGGTGCCTCAGATAGCCGACAAGTTGGTGGTGCTAAACCTGAGCAACTAGTTGCAGAACTCCCTGGTAGGATTATTAATTACATGAAGTGGATACCTTGTTGAGCCGCACCAAGACACAGCACTTAACTAGTGCTCGGTTGTCGGGTTATGAATTGACACTCTTAGCGAGTCATGTGCATATAAAGAGATGCAACACGTTGAATCCAGCTACGTTGTTGCCGATTTCAGTTGAGACAGATGTTACTGAACAGCATGATTGCTTCCTTAGGACAGAGGAAGAAACGAAAGGGAGAATAGACCTTAGGGAAACTCCTCTTGCAGAGTGTGATGGTACCTTATGAGTTGACGGTTCGTGCTTTAAGCTTCCGAATGGTGATACGACTGCAGCATATGCTGTTACGACTTTGCATACGATTGTTGAAGCTGCACGTATCCCACATAATTCAGCGCAAGCAGCAGAGTTGATTGCATTGACAAGAGCGTGTGTGTTGTCGAAAGGGAAACGAGTGACTGTGTATACCGATAGCCAGAATGCGTTTGGTGTGGCTCACAGTTTTGGACGATTGTGGAAAGAACGTGGGTTCCTGACTTCGCAGGGAACTAAGATTCAGCATGGTCAGTTGGTGAATGAACTTCTTGAGTCACTTACTTTGCCGTTGCAAGTTGCGATTGTGAAATGCAGTGCACATAAGAAAGTTACTGATGATGTTGGTCGTGATAATGCGTTTGCAGACGAAGTTGCGAAAGAAACTGCAAGAGATGTAATGAGTCGAATGTATGTTGCGGGTCCGGCGAGATGGGTTCCGGATAGAAGTATGTGTGAAGATACGATTGAGTTTGTGAAGTCCATTCAAGCTGAAGCTACAGAGAAAGAGTTGATTGAATGGAGAGAAAGTAAGGGTAATCTGGATTCGAATGGTTGTTGGATTGAGTTGTCAGAGCATCAGCGATGGTTGTTACCTGATGCGTATGTGCTTCCAGTGGTTACGATGGCGCATGGAATGGCTCATATCAGTGTGCAAGGGATTTGCAAGTTGTTATCTCCAGTATGGCAAAATGCTGGTATTCCTAAGTGTGCAGAGAATTTGGTTAAGAATTGTATGGCGTGTTCGATGTACAATCCTGGTAAGGGAACTCCAACCCCAGCTGGTCATTTTGCGCCTCAGACGTATCCATTCGAGGTTTTGCAGCTAGATTTCATCCACATGGAGAGGTGCAACAACTTAAAGTATGTGCTCGTTGATGTTTGTGCCTTTTCAAGATGGGTGGAAGCATACCCTTTCAAAGATAACACTGCCTTGTCCACAGCTAAAGCCCTTATTAAGGAATTTTTCCCTAGGTTTGGTTTGCTGAGAATGGTCTGGAGTGACAATGGGAGTGAATTTGTGGGTCAAGTGATGAAGAGAGTGTGTGATGGTTTAGGAATAAGGCAGAAATTCCATGCTGCAAATCACACCCAATCAGCTGGCTTGGTAGAATGGTATAATGGCACCCTTAAGCTAAAATTAGCCAAGATTCAGGCGAGCTCTGGTCTACAATGGCCTGAAGCCTTGCCGTTAGCACTTCTGTCCACAAGAATGACTGTGCATTCACGAATGGGACTTAGTCCATATGAGGTTGTTTTTGGTCGCCCGGCAAATATATGGGGAGTGCCGCGGCCGACCAAATTCAGTGAAATAGAGCACCCTGTATTGCTTAATTACCTTTATGAATTGACGGCTAAATTGCGTGTTTTGCATCAACAGGTTCATGATACCTTGCCACAAGCATCTGAAGATCCAGGACATGCTATCGAACCTGGATCTTGGGTCTTCGTGAGAAATTTCCAGCGGACCAAGAACGAGCAGCCCCGCTGGATTGGCCCCTACTTGGTGCTTTTGTCTACGCGTTCAGCAGTGCGAGTGCGCGGTAAAAAGAACTGGATCCACGGCGTACATTGTAAGAGGGCCCCTTTGCCTCTGCCGTACGACCGGTGGGTCCAGGATGGTATTCCTGACTCTGAGCCTGAAACCGTGCCTCGTTTTCTGCCTTTTAGCGATGCACGTTTGATTGGAACAAACACTGAACAAGAAAGTGACAATCTTCTTCAAGAAGCTGTGCCTCCGTCAGTTCGCTTGGACAATTCTGAATCTGAGCTTTTGTTTCGAGATCAGACATTGCCTGGCAAAGGCCGTTATAATTTGCGACCAAGAGTCATTGGACAAATAAAAGAATACATTCTTTCCTTTCTATTTTTAAGGTTAAGCTCTCCTCTGAGAAACTGTTTTGACCGATTTTTGTTTTTCGAACCGCCATTCGGGTTCAGCTGTAAGGTCGCGGTGTCAAGTCTTTGGAGTGCAAGCCGAAGACGTTAGGCCGACGGTTCTGGTTGGTCTAAGGGTGTTCCCTGAACTGACAGACGCATTCCTTAGCACGGAACACCCTACCGCCGCGAACAGCACGATTAGAGGATGGAGTTTTTCGAGATGGAGAGACCTGTTGAAAGAATGAGCTTCAAGAGCAAAATATGTACTGTAATAAGTAGAAAACGTTTTTTAATATTATGTTTGTTTATGTTGTTTAGTTTAATGATGTTTCTAATTGGATATGTGACATTCTCTTTTCAAGTGACGTTTGTGCCCACTACGCAACCTATGCCTCCTCCTACTGTTTCTTCACATTCTTGTCACCCTCTGCCCGAACATGAAACTGTTAGAAGACTGGAATTCACCAATAATTCCTTTGTTCAGCTTCTGCACCAAAACCAGCTAGTAGTGAACACAACTAATTGTTGGGTGTGTGGTCTTATGCCTCATACTATTGATAAAGGTATTCCCTACCTGGTTCTGCCTTTCAGCTACAATGGTTCGGTGTGGGCATACAGAACGATGTTCATCTATGCTCCTGAAGTTTACCCCCTACGTTCTGTGAAGGATAGTCCGAAGACTAGAGCTCTGGTTAAGGGTATAGTCGACATGATTAGAGGAATAGATTCCTATGAGACTATCCCGAGAGATGAGACAGAGGCATACATTGGATGGAACGTTACTGGATATGGAGTTAGTCTGAGTGTTAACCAGCGAGCAAAAAGATCCTCTCCGATTTGGATAGTGCCCCATCAGGGTCATTATTGTCTGCAAGGTAATGGCAAGAATACGAGAGCTCAGTTAGGGAAGAGCGTCTGTACTGAGACGTATGTTTTTGCGTCCCAGACTTCTCCATCGTTTCTAGCAGCCAAGGGTACCTATTTCATCTGTTACGATAGAGCATACACATGGTTGCCCCCTGATTTCTCGGGCACATGTTTTGTCTCGTTCCTGTTGCCTCCTAAGTATACAGCTGCGGCAGATTACCACAGGACGAGAGTTGTTAGAGGTGTCTTCCGTAAGGAAGATACTGCGGGACAAGAATTGGGAGATTTCTTGAAGGGTTTTTTGCCGTTTTGGGAACCTATGGCTAACAGCAGGAAAATTCGGCAATTGACGAGAGTGGTTGAGTCCATCATAGTCGAAACTGCCGGTGCCCTTAGTAACTTGACTGCTGAGCTCCAGTCGGATCGTCTTATGACTCTTCAGAACAGAGTTGCGTTGGACATCATACTTGCAGATAGAGGAGGGGTATGTAAATTGATTAAATCGAGCTGCTGCGTTTTCATTCCAGACAACGCTCCGACAGTTTTCCAAGCCATTTCCAAGCTACATAAGATCTCCGAGTGTGGACGAAGGAGATTGGTCGTTAATGGGATGGTTTTGGGGATTGTTATCCACTTGGGGATGGAAGATTCTGATGGTTATTGGGATGATCTTAGCTATCCTTTTCCTGTTCTGTCTCTGTGTACAGTGTGCTCCTGCTATTTGTGGCCTTTGTGCTACTTCGTGTACAAGGAGACCTGTCCAGAGAGAGTTGCTATGTAATAGGATGATGCTACAGCCAAATCTTGATGATCTGATGAATATAGACCTGGATTCAGACTGACGTGAGTTTGTGTTTATTGCCTATGTAAGGGCAAAAGGAGGGTCTGAGGTTCCGTGACTCTGAACCCGTTCAATAAAGGTCGTCGTATCATGACGATTAAGGTATCAGCGGACCGCAAATGACGAGTGCGGCATGTACGAGTGTTTTCTTCATATTCGACCTATGGAAACACTGTGTATTCAGGGATTTCGTTTGGACCTTCGGGTTCCATTTTGTGTACTGCAGCCATTTTGTGGTTGCACTCACATAGGCCGATGACTACGGCCGAGCGAGTCCTTGGGACACGTACACCTTTAGCTGACTTCTGTGTGACCTGAACGAACTGACTCCCTTGCCCGAGGCTGACCCGTTGAGCCAGTTGCTTGTTAGGCAGCTGGTCAGATAGAGATCAAAGAGCAGGACATTGCTGAGTTTATGGTACATGCACACACCCTTCTATCTTGTTTCTCATCTGTTCCTGTTTCTTCCTTTATGGCTTAATTTATGATTTGGGTTAAGGTCCATTTATTATGGGTTCGTTTGGCCTGTCCGAGCAGGAATGTTGGATTTTGCCTTGTCATTTCTGGTGGGCTGGACAACTGAAAGTGGGTTTGTCGTTATGCGATACCTTTGAAATGTCACTGTGTGATTGGATAGTTTGTAAGTAATTGATGCTAGCCAGGAATGTGATTTTTGGCATAAAAGAGGATGTCTCGCAATACGAAATTGTGCAGTCTCTAGCGAACCAACCGTGTCGTGCTTTGTAGACCTCTGTTCCTGGTTGCAGCCAATAAATTTGATCTTTGACGTCACCTAGAAGTGTCCCGTGTCTCTGTTTGGCAAGACAGGTGAACTCGAAGACTTCGGGCGTCTCCCTTGGCGGCACTGGGTTCTAAAACCCGGTTCTTCACCTCATCACCCATCTCCTGATAATCCGGGTTGTCAAAGGATGGGGCCGGTTCGTTGAAGTAAAAATCTCCAATCAGCGTTGAGGTGACACCCTAGGGATCGGCGCCGGTGAGGTCGTCAGGTCAACCAGGGACGACCCGGATCCGGAAGCGGATCCAGCGGGGCCCTGCGGTGCCAGGCCCGAAGGCGTCGGCGGTGTCGGGCCGAAGCACCCGACCCGCTGGGGTCCCCAGACGGGTCCGCTGGGCCTGAAGGCGCCGTGGAGCCCGTCGGAGGAGAGAGTGACCTCCTGGCCATGAGGAAGCGCTCGATCTCCTCCGGCGTCGCGTTCTGCCCAGGGACCAAAGGGTATGTAGCAGGCCGCGAAGCCCACGACTCCGACGGAGCCGCGTGGGTGGTGTCACCCGAACCCCCGGCCGCGTCGTGCGACCGTCGGGGGAAGTCGGAAGAGCGATGACGTCTCTTCGACTTCTTGTGCTTACCTGACGACTTCGAGCCCGAAGACCGATGGTGACTCCCGGAGCTATGATGGCTCCGACCCCGAGAATGGTCCCTCGACCTCCGACCGGACCGGGACCTCTCGCGGCGCGGGCCGACTGCCGGAGCTCAAGCCGCTTGCGGGACCGCTCCCGCCTAGCTTTAGACGTCAGGGCTCGGCAGTCGGGGCAGACCTTGTCGTCGTGGTCGAAGCCGAGACAGTGAAGGCACCAGCGGTGAGGGTCGGTAACGGACATCAGTCGGTCGCAGTTCTCACAGGGTTTAAATCCAGGCATCCCTACCGGCACCGTTCGAAGTCAAAAAGACTCTGAAAAATGATCAAAAGGGATCGAAAAAGTTAGTCAAAAATTGACTATGGGAACCACTTTTTCTGGATCGGCGCTGCTGGCGCGGAAAAAAGAAGACCTGACGTCAGCACGCGAGGGCAGCGTCTAAGTACTCCGGCGACGTCATCCCGGCACCAATGACGGACGCGGAGCCGCAGACGGTGCCTATCGGCGCGCAAGGGTACTGCTACGCAAAAGTTTCCGGATCCAGACTGATGCCTGGGGATAATCTAAGGTAAGGAATCTAATACTAACCTGTTTCTTTCAGATCCCATAGTTTCTAGTGGGGATTCATCTGGTGTATGTTCATATTCTGGGTCCACTCGTAAGAGCTTAAGAGTTCACAATGTTCCTAATTATTTACGAGATTATGTGAGGTAATGGGTGATTTTGTTTTTATGTGAGGTATTGGGGGTTATGTTTTTGGTCTTCGCTATCTTGTTTGTTAATGTTCTTATCTCAAAGTGTAATATTTCAAATGTAAAGGGGAAGAAGTGTGATGATGTGATCTGGTTCTATGTTCTGTATTCTAGCATACAACCAGGTCAGCGTGGGGTTCTGATGAGTCAGTTGACAACTGTTATGAGTTGGTTGAGGTTGTTAAATAAATACCTCTCACTTTAACCTTAACCTGTGTGAGCCACTTTACTACACCTATCTCTAGAGATGTTGAACAAAGCTGTTTTAAAAGGTTTGGAAATGTTTTCAGGCTGAAAAAAACATTAAAAAGGTCAGGCTTGGTTTGCAGGCGGAGGAATAAAGTTTGTATCAGAATGTCACTTTTAGAGTTCAGCCCACTACACCATCTGTGCTTTCTTACAGCTTTCACTGACGCTTTGCCTTCAAAAGGTTTTTAGTTATTTTCATAAGATTGGCTACCCGGATCTCAATGAAGGACATTTCAGTGTAATTTGGTTGAGCAGGGAACCCAGTGTTTGAAGACGAGCCACTTGTTTAGGCAGTCCACAAATTACACACTTCAACACATCCAACCCCCTTGTGACATAAACACAAAAGGAAGGAGTCTAAGCGAATCCATTGAATACTTACTTAAGGCATATGAATAGTCTTATCGGTTTTACAGCAGGCTACTCAAGAACTATAACATGGTCAGACATATCCACCTGCTGTATATGGTCTGCATTTGGGCATGGAGAGCCATTGGCTCCAATACTGAGGGCCCATCCCCAGTGGGAATATTGGGGATTGTTCCATTAGTCACCTGGCTCAACATGGCTGTAGCCCTGGCCATTTAGGTGACACAATTGAAAAGCCTTCTATGAGGAACTGAAAGACTAACAATCTTTTGCTTTCTCCATCACTAAGTATAAGTATAAACCATTTTGTAACGCGCTCTGTTACTGGAGAGTAACAGGCAAAGAACAAAACATCGAGGGATCCTCCTAAGCTGCACTCTTGAATAGGTGAGTTTTCAGGTGCTTTTTGAAGGCAGCCACTGTCGGCGTGGAGCGCAGATGGAGAGGGAGTGCATTCCAGGCCCGAGCCACCACAACAGACAGCGACTGGCCGCCCAGTCTGGCACGTTTAAAACAGGGAAGGGACAGTTTAAACAAAGAAGCGGATCTCAGGGCGCGTGCCGGGATGTACCTTATGAATCTCTTTCTCAAGTACAAGGGGCCTTGGTCATGAATTGCACGAAACGCCAACACCAAAGATTTGAACAAAATGCGTTGTGCTACAGGAAGCCAGTGAAGCGAGCGCAGCTCTGCGCGGACGCTCTTCCATCTGGGGATGTTAAATAGTAGACGTACAGCCGCATTCTGAATAATTTGGAGGCGTTTGACCAGGTATGCCGGAATGCCACTGAACAGTGCATTCGCGTAGTCGAGGCGAGCCAGTATGAGCGCCCTGGCAACCAACTCTCTGGCCTCCCTAGGGAGTAGGGGGAAAAATTTACGGAGCATTTTCAGAGTGGCAAAACAAGTGCCTGTAAGTTTTTTGATATGATGCTCAAATCTGAGATCCTCCGTAAACCAAATGCCCAGATTTTTAGCTGGTCTCCCCATCTCTTTTGGGCAGGGAATATTAGAAGGCCAAAGTGTGCTCATAAATGAGGGAGGAAAGGAGCCATAAAAGAGCACTTCGGACTTGTCCTCATTGCACTTCAGCTGGGCCTGTGTTAACCAGCGAAATACCGAGGACAGACACAAGTGAACTGTAGACGTGTCCAGATTGTCGTCTGGCCAGGTGAACAGCAATTGAGTATCATCAGCATACCCCAAGATTTTAGCCCCAAACTGTTCAGCTAGATAAACCAGGGGTGTAATATACACATTGAACAGTAAGGGGCTAAGAGTGGACCCCTGCGGGACCCCTGTAAGTAGAGGCTTGGGCTCAGAGGCATGGGGGGCATCCAGACCTGCTGGGTCCTATCAGATAAAAAAGAGGTCATCCATTCCAGCACCACTCCCCCAATGCCTATGGCAGACAGCCGACCGAGGAGGAGGTCATAGGGGACAGTATCGAAAGCGGCAGAGAAGTCCAATAGGATTAGGACCGCTCTGCCACCTCCGTCTAGACATTCCCGGATTGCCTCGGTCATCTCCACCAGGGCCGTCTCGGTGCTATAAGCAGCCCTAAAGCCCGATTGGGCAGGGTGGAGGGCATTAGATGTTTCGACAAAGCTCTCCACTTGTTGAAGAACTACCTTCTCACAGATTTTCGTGAGAGCAGGTAGAAGGGAGATGGGTCGGTAGTTCCCAGGAACTATTCAAAGGTTTGTTTAGGATCCGCAGAAAGGAATGAGCATTTCTGTTTGTTTGTAGCCTTCTTGGAATTATTCATTACTGCTTTGAGTACAAGTTATCTCGACTCTTTGATCTGGATTGGCGGAGTGCTATCTATATCTTGTTCTTCATTAGTCCATGAATGGTCAAGATTTTCTCAATTTTTGGAAGGACAGCTTCTGATGGGAAACACCAGGTTATATATCACATCGGGGGAGCAGCAGAATTGAGCACACGTTTTTCAGTTTAGGGAAGGCCAACCAGTAACACACTTTATTTGGTCATTTAGTCAACCATAATGTATTACTAAGATTGTGTCCAGTTTATTTATTAGTTTAGTTTTTCATAATTTCTACTTTAAGAGATTATAGTTTTACAGTATCAACTAGTTCCAACTCTTTAAGTGACTGGTGTTAAGATTTTTCAGCTGTTATATAGGATGAAATGTTTTGGTAAGTTATTGATGACTGTTGGAGCTACATTGGTCGATTATTAGGTTTTTATATTTTTGAATATGCCAGTTTGCAACAGTTTTTAATAACTATATACAATAAAGTTGTTTATATTTTTCAGTGGGACTCACTGATTTGTTCACTAGTTATGGCAGTGAGTCACCTCTTGATCCGATGGCCAAACACTGGTAATAGCATCCTTCTCTACTACTTGATACACTCCTGGGAACCAGACTCACTCGCTGGTGCGGCACTTAGTTTTAAAGCCCCAAGTGAGATTAGTGACCCTACAGATACATTTCAAAATATTTTCTCAGATGTGCTGTTGTTTGCTCATTTGCAACATATAAATTTCAAAGAAGTTCCATATACAAATGCTTCAGTGACTAAGAATAAAGCAAGTAATGAAGCAGTCAAATAAAAAGGAACACATCCATGTTACAAGAGCACACATTGTAGTGCCGTCATTAGAGGTCCAGAGGTACAACTTCCGTAGATTAGAAAGAAATTCAAAATCAATGGCATGTAAACACGTGATACCAAAAACTTCATATACTCATTCAAATTTCAATGTGGGGGAAGTTATATGTTCGTAAGACTCAACATGAGATCAAGACGTAACTTTATGAACATAAGAAGATATAGAAGCAAGAATGCAAAATCTTCACTGGCAAAACACTTTAGTAATTTTAGACACAATGTCAGATGAGGTTTCACTTTTTTTAAATGTATAAAAAAATAAACAAGACAGACAAAATAACCAATTCTTCAAAGAGAATGTTGTTTCAATAAATCACATTTTTTAGTTATTTTTTTTTTAGAGCTTTTGGCTGTAACCTTGGTAACTGATAGATATTACAGAGAGCCCTAGAAGGCGGAGATGTGAGTTTTAGTTAGA
Organism: Lissotriton vulgaris; assembly: GCF_964263255.1. Classification (NCBI taxonomy): domain Eukaryota; kingdom Metazoa; phylum Chordata; class Amphibia; order Caudata; family Salamandridae; genus Lissotriton; species Lissotriton vulgaris. Next base: position 35,575,654 of record NC_141687.1, on the reverse strand, counting down.
GTTGGGCAATTAACTTGGTTCTAGCTACCAATTGCGTTTGTGGGACATAACATTATCAAAACGTCATGTGTCTATTACAGGTGAATGGATCAAGCCATGGTGTGTGCTCTTCTTTCTTCTTTCATTTAGATATATTACCACTCATATAATATAAATGCCCTCATTATCAAACCTATTATTGGTAGAGGGCAGTCATGCCATGGCTGCTTGCCTGGTTTCAGGCTAGTCTCTTTCAGTGGTGTCTCTAGAAGTGAATTTTAGGAGGGATGCACATTGGGCTACAGGTAGGACTTGTGGCGCCATCTGCAACAGCACATAATCACCACTGAGTACTTATAGTAGGGAGCCGGTTCCCACAGGAAATTTACTTTTCTTTTATTAATACCTTTGGTGCTGTTTGATGAATCTTCACTAAACTTCCACATAAAAAGAATAAGCCAACTTTGCTCGTTCCTGAAAAGTTTCGAAGTGATCTGTCAAAGGAAGGCTGAGAGAAAGGGGATCCCAAAACATGCTTCCCCCATAAACCTTTACATAGAACACTTGAACAGCAAAACAGCAAAAACTTCTAAACGGATTTGAATCACATTTGGCAGAAAGAGAAAGTTTGATCCAGAAAGCATGCTTTTTGTGATTTGGTGTAAATCCGTTCAGGAGTTTTGGGGAAATGAGGGTTCAAAATGTATGTGTATATATAGCAACAGAATATCTTCACTGTACTTCCACCAAGTACCACTGTACTGCGAGCTCAAAACATGCAATCTGAGTGGCTGGCCGCAATCTGAAGAAATTGCGGCTGCCTCTGTATGACTAGGGGATTTGGTCCCTGTGTTGTAGGAAATCAAATATAATAAGGGAGAAGGGTAGGGGTACTCTTATACACCCTAGGCATTGAAAAATACTTTTTTGCTGCGCCATGGCATTGTGGTACTACTGCAATGCTCAGCGCAGCGGAACCAAGGCACTACCAAAAAGAAATATTTGGACCTTGGGGCAGTGAACATTTCATTGAATGTGATGTGAGGTAATAAGCATGGTGAAGGCGTGATCATAGTTCGCACCATTATGATGTACTGCTTATGACTGCACATATTACATAACTGATGATATCTGATATCTACAGCTGTTCAAGTTATACTCAGCTTCATATCATTTCTGAATTTCAGTGCTCTTTAGGTTTTTATTATGTGAACACATATGTATAACTCCAAGGTAACCTTTGTTTTTTCTCCTACTAAATGTTGAAGGTTTTTTGAATGTAAGTTACATTCTTAGTACCTTACGTATAGCTCTTCTAACTCTTTTGATTACTGTGACTGCCAAAGTACAGTCTTTTTGTTTTACTGTGTCGCCTCCTGGCACATTCAGCATGTGGGGCACAAGGGACGGCCAGGACACAGAATGCTGAGGCTCGTGCCCCATCTGCCCCACCTCTAAGGAGACAAGTGTTCTTTGCAGGGGCTGGTCAAACGAGCATACGCCAAGGCAGGGCAGTTGACATCTTTGGCTTGCTGGACACCACACTACCTGCAATCTACTCATGTCTTGGCCTGTTGATCTGAGTCGCAAGACAAGCATTCCTGAGATGTGATGCTGGCAGGCCCTTTTTCCTATCTCTTCTTCCACTGACATGGCTGCAATTGTGGACTCCGTGTCGGCTACATGAGTTGGCCACAGCACAGATAAACACTGTAGAATGAATACTGCTTTCAGTTTCATAGCGGGCTCCTTAAAAACCTGTTATTTAAGCCTGCAGGATTATATTGATCTGGATTCTGATTTTTCTTCTGGGTCCAGCACTGTGGAAGTTACCAGTAGAGGTGGCTGAGCCAGGCAATGTCATTGAGCGGCATCCATTAATGATAGTTTTTAAACATGAATTAGTCATGCCCCTATCCACTATGCCGACAATAGCACTATTGAATTAAGAGACAAGTCATTTGTCATGTGTACCCTGTGTGGTCTAGATTCTTTTTATACATGAAGCAACATTGCATTCTTAAATCAGGTGATTGAAAGCACACATCCCGAACTGCGGTATTGGAAAGTGCTCTCATATATGATAATAAAGAAAAAGGAGATTTGGTGAAAAACATATATTGCCTAGTATCACAGAATTTTGTCAAGTGAGGAACCTGGGACTGCTCCCCGGTTTTCTGGTTTCACATTATATAATTCGGCCACTAGATGGGTATCTCTTACTCTCTCCAATGTTTGCATCAAGGGTTAATGGTTTGTCTTTTATTCTTGGTGCATGAGGTATGACCATGGGTGGCATGCAGAAGCCGGATGAAAGCTTGGCTCGGTTTGGGCTTGAGGCTCCAAGAGGACCTAGAGCAAGCCTGGCGTGAGCTTCCCATGGCTCATCCACCTCTAATTTCCTCGAACTTCTTTAGACTAGCATAGACTTTGGGTTGCTCTCTCACTTCGAAACAGGTTTTTCACAGTTTGCATCAATTTGTGAAGTGAGCATTCAGGGGAACACAACTTATCTCAGTAAGAATGTGAATGAAATATGAAATGTGGGAGGCCAACCAAACCCCGACTCACCATAACTGGTGCAAACCTTTACAGGAGAAATTTTAAATGCATTTTTTTTACATAGGTTCATGCAGATTCATCAAGTTTAAACAAAGTATATTACAAATGAAAAGAGGCCAAAAGGATGGTGGAACCTTCTTTACCAATGCACCTGACCACAATAACCAAAGTTGGCCGTTATCTAGGCCTGATGTCATATGTCTCTTACTTGATGTAGAAGATATGATTTAGACAGAGTAACACTGACATCCGGATGTTTTTAAGCATGTAATTGTTTGTAACTCGGCTGAGTTGACAGATGATTCATAATTGTAATGATTTGTTTATATGTTTTGTTTTTTTGTTACAATACAGCCCTGAAGAGGTCCCGTTTGGGACGAAACGTGTCGGCTGTGTTTCTTTGACAAATGGATTAATAAAGAAAAGACCCTTTTGATAAAAACCGCTTTGGAATTGATTCTTGGTATCTATTGTGACAAACTTGTGACCTAGTTTGCACAATTCCTATATGTGGTGCACCTGTGCCTATAAATCTAACTATATTACAAATGTAATTTAAGATTGGGATTTCCTCAATTTTTGAACAGCTCTTGTACATTATAAATATTTGGAGCCTCCTCTCACAACGAACGCATAAACAGTGCATCTGGCTCTAATGGCGTATTCATAACACTAAGTAACAAATCAACATAACAGGAGCATGCAGTATGCTATATTATGCGTAAATATAATGATAAACAATAATCCACGGCTTGCTAGCACTACCGTATCTGTGGATTCATACCTTTTCCAGGCAATTGCAGCCTCGACATGGTTCAGCGTCACAACGATACCTGTTGGTTGATTCTCCACAACGTATACTATGTCTGGCTTGTCTATGATGATGGGTGCATCCTCCAAGTAAGGGCCTGTCAGGAGAATTTATGACACAAGTGGAAACACATTATCACAGGCTTTAAAAGATTCTATTTAACTGTCTTGTGACTGGCTATGAATTTAGGGCTGATTTAGAGTTTGGCCTAGAGGGTACTCGTTCACACACGGAGTACTGCCAAACCATTGTCCTCCTGCCTCGTTTAGAGTTGGGCAGAATGCCAACTTTCCATTGAGAGCCCCAACTGACAAAAATCTCCCCCCGACAGAGTAGTAGCAAGGGACTAACTCAACAACCCAAGTAATGAGATTCTATTTAGTGCATGATAAGTTCTCAGTTTCAGGGCTGATGGGAATAGTACAGGTCAGAATATACACGAAGTTGACATGTCATACACTAATAGCATCTCATTACTCATGTTGTTTAGTTAGTGCCTTGATTTATTGTTAGACAGGCCACTGTTACTATTGTAAATATTGGAATGTTTTTTAGCATCACACCCCATCCCCTCATGAGAACTATCTGGAGCACCTTATGCACCCTTTCTTTTGTGAAGCAACCGTACGAATATGCAACTTATGATTAACTCACAAATATAAAGTGTTTTTGATAACCACGCTCTCCCTGGTTTTTGTTTCATAGAAGCTAATTGTGGGTGGCTTGATTTGTGTTGTTTTTATCCTTTAAATTCGTGAGTCAGTTGGACTATTTGTTTGATGTCCCATTGTTAGCCCAGGCCCAACAGCACACTCCGTATACCCTTTTGTTATGCAACAGTCCCCTAAGGATAAGCTGTGGGCTGAAGAGCAAAGGTCCGGCCTATTTAGATGAGCAAGATGAGGCACAAAGTTGAAACCAACAGAAGAACGCATGGGCACTACTGGGCAATACCCTCAGTCTCTTACTGCACAAGTCACCAGTGCCTAATGTGTGCCAGTGAGTTTCGGCGGTTGGCAGGTGCTGCTTGGCAAATGGCCTCTTTGCCTAACTCCTGAATGCAATACTCCAGATGATCAGAAGTAACTGCATCCTACACCTGTCCTGCCCTTCCAGTTAAAGTTAAAGTTGCAACATGAGCAAAGGTTAGAGTATGAGCTTGGGGTAGAGCATGAGTTCAAGTTAGGGTATTAGTTCAATTTAGAGTATGGGTTAAGATTAGGTTATGAGTAAAGGTTGTGGTAGGAGTAAAGGGTATGCTATGAACTAAGGTTAGGGTATGAGTTAAGGTTCGGGTATAAGTTAAGGTTATGGTATGAGTTGGATTTAGGGTTAGTATAAGCTATGGAATAGGATAGTGCTTCCACTATGGATTGTCTTACACTTCTGAGAAATATTTGTTTCATTTGTACTTAAAAAAATGTAAGCTCTCTGTGTGAGTGGCTCGAAGTTAGATCCTAACTTTATTTCACCTGATAAATAATGATACCACGAGTTTGTCATTTAACAGGTGAGATAAATAGTACCTACTACAAGCCGCTCCACTACAATGGGGCATCACATACAGATTTTGGTGCTTACTGCAACAAAATGCACATGGCCTGGTGCTTACCAGGCATTTTCTCCCCTAAAATTCCAGCACAGGGGATGTGGATATTATCGCACTCAATATATACTAGGGCACACATTTACAAACATTTTGCATTGAGTTGCATTACGTTTTTAACGAAGACCCAACACTAAGTGTTGAGCCCCAACACAAAGTGTTGGGTTGGTATTTATAATCCAATGCATATTACAATTTGCATTGGATTGTAACCCAAGTAACACAACGCAGCGTAATGCACTGCCGTGCATTAGTTTTTGTGAGAGAAGCGTTCCATTTATAGTGCATGGGCGTTCCCATGTATCCACCTATGGCATTTAAGACACATTCATATCTACAGAGACTCCCTGAGGCTGGTGTAACGAGGAGAAACATTTGCATTTTTACTGCTTTCTGCAGCACACATGCAATGAGGAAATTGCCTTTCAGCATGGTGTTTGTGCAGGAAGAGACCAATTCCTGCACAAAAGCTATGCTTTCCCCAGCACAGACACCCTTGCAGTATGTAACATAGGTTTTTGTGTTTGCACATGGCAGCATAAAGTGCTCCAGTGAAGGGATAGAACAGAGCAGCACCACTTCCTAGCAGACATGGAGCAGTTCTGTCTTTCCTGTTCATGCAAAACAGTGCAGCAACTTCACTTTCTGAGCTGTGCTGTGCTGCGTTGCGTGATTTATTTGTAAAAGTGGGCCACGTGTGATAATGAATGCAAAGCCTATAATTCTAATACCAGGAATTACCACGCATATCTGTAATTATCGGCAAACTCATAATGAGCGCCTTAGTGGCTAATGTACCAAAGCACCATTTTCAGATCTTTAACTATTTATAGACACCAAAGAAAACAATAACAAATCACCTATTGTCAGAACACCCGTCATTTCCAAAATACTTGTGTTTCTCAGCAAGCAAATGTGCCAGCATCAGCAACTGAGAAAGAATATGCATTTGCTGTTGCTTTGATGCAGCCTTGACTCTAAATGATACTTTGTGTGATCCTATACATTTCCTCTTGGGTCAGAATGAAATGCACTGGAATTAGACAATGTTCAGAGGTCGGTGTTTCTCATGTGAGCACCATAAGGTAACTATAGGCGTCATTGACACAAAGACCACAGGATAATATTTGTAACTGTGATAATCATGGGACCTATCCTTACTTCAACCATGGGATATGTTCTTACCTCGGTCAAGAAGCTCAGTCGTTTCGCTTGGAGGTGAGGGCCTACTGTTGGTTTTCGGCGTGGATGTGATGACCCGGAAAAGGTACTGGACCCCTTTGGCTAGCACGTGGATAGTGTGGGTGGTTTCCTTCAGGTTGCTGGCGACGGTTGTCCACTGGCCTGTACCTAATGCTTGCTGTTGCACAATGTAGGTGACTTGTGCAGGATCTATGCAAAAAAACACAGTGGGAGATCTTAGGTAGATGATCTGCTTTATAGCCTGCTCTATCAGATGTCCCTCTGAACAAAGTGACCAACAGGCTGAAAGTAAAGGCACAAAGACTTCTGCTTCCCATGCACCATACCTATGTCCCCACCTCTAGCTTGTCAACCCTCTCTACATCTGTGTGACCATTCAACTCCAGACTCAAATGTACTTATTACCACTCATGGATATCTCTTCCACATGGATCTCTGCTGCCCTCCTCCACTGTCTATATAAATATATCAGGATTGTATTTTTCAGGACACGGCACTCTCATGTCTCTTCTTGTATGCATGAGATGGATCACATCAGGACACATATATTCTGTCAAACTCCTCTCTTTCCATGTGATACTTTGGGTATGATTAAGACCATGGAGTGCCCATCCTCTGAACCTAGAGATGACCAGCTGCCCAGTAGACATCTCTTAGATTGGCAGGAACAACTGTGACAGAGGTTCCTGTCAATGTATTAAAAGTCTGACAGATTGCTCTGTTAACATTAGGGCACCATCCTTCAAACATTTAATCAGTTGTTTTATTTTCAAAAACAAAATCCCAAAGCAGGTTTTAAAAGAAATAAAAATACAACTAATAACCCCGCACCACAAGAATTGTCTTGTACACTGTGTGGGCCAGTTTGTAGTTTTCCCTGCCCCTTATAGGTAAGGGACACTGAAATCTGGCTAGCTGACAAGCCACTCTAAAACAGGCAGGTGGTCAAAGGGCAAACATCTGAAGGTCTTTACTCATTCTGGCCTTAAAGGAGACCAAGTAGTCTACATCCCTGACATACAGAAGTTTTGCCAAATTCTAGATGGGGCAGACAGATCTTCAGTTTGTGGAGATGGTACTCCGCCACATTTGCGACAGAGTACCCTCTGTCGCAAACTCTAAACAAGGGCCTTAGTCTTCGAAGATATACAACATCATGCCCCCAAACTCCTATGATAGTCAAGGCTGAAATATACCTACAGATCCCCTGCATTTCTATCTATCTAGTGGACTATGGCAGGACCCCCACAAACCCCCCTCACTGTCTTCTGTGTTTCCATCTAATGCTCTCTCTGGTAGAACAACTGGACCTTTGCTAATTCAGTTATACTTTGATAGTGTATCGGAGAAGTCTCACTCTCTTTCTCCTTTTCTCTCTATCTGGATTTCAAAATGGCAGACTATTAAAAGGACGTTTAGGTCTCTGCTGCCTAGTACATCTCAGAACTCAGTGAACCCTACATATCTCTACCCATGCATCATGGGGAAAGCACATCTAGCAGCATTTTGACCACTGGTCCTTGTCTACTAACTGTCAATCTCTAGATCCAATTATCGCTTGTCTGCTTGCTAGAAATCACTGACCCTTTGTATACATTAACTCTCCTTGTCTCCCTAGTGATGTCCATCCTGAAACTCAGAGTTCCAGTCTGCCGGTCACACTTTCGCTCCCATGTTATTGTTCTGTTCATTACTCTGTGGAACATGATTCTCATTTACTCTCCTTGTCTCCCTGGGATTATCAATCTTAGTACTCAGTGATTTCTTCTACCCATTCACTCTCCTCGAATTCTTTTCATTGTTCATTTCAGGACTTGCCCTCACGATATTGTCCATATCAGGTCTAACTGATTTCTGCTAGTCATTAACTCTCCTTTTCTGTATGTAATCATTCATTTGATGAGTCACTAAACACTTCTACTGATTCACTTTTCTTGTCACCCAGTGATTGTCAATCTCAGGACTCACTGACTTCTGAAAATTCTTTCTAACTGTCCCCCTGCCATAGTGATCTCAAGACTCATCCACTTTTTCTATCTCTTCTTTATAGGAGTTTCTGTGTAATTATCCATCTCAACACTCATTCAATTTTGTGTTGTTTACCTATGGCAGAGTCCAATCTTTTAGGTTTGTTCCATTTCAGGGTGACGATTCTTCCTGTTACTGACGCCACAACAGGAGGTCCATCTGGGGGACTTGGAACCACATCTGGAACAGGCCAAGTGCAATTTTAACAATCATGAATGGCTAAAGGGCAATTACAATCAATGGGGTAGAGGTAAGAACAGTAAGAAGAAAGGAAAATTCCAAGGCTTGCTACACCTTCTTGGTTCACCTCAGATCAATTTCACTGAGTCTAACAATCTCATTTACCACAGCATGTTCAACTTACATAACTCAGATCCTGCAAGTCTAAATATGTTAGGACTTAGCCCCAGAAATAGAAAGTATTCTTTTCACAGAATCAGGCCATCTTGCTATTGCAAATTTCTTTTTCTAATGTACAAACCAGAAACTGCAACATGGGAACAAGTTACTGAATTGAAATATGACTTTATCAACCAATACAGATTTTGGGCCCGATTCACAAAAGTGATCAAAGACAAAATCCTAACTTTACACCTTTGGCATTCACAAAAGGCATTTACTGGTATTAAAGTTAGGATTCCTAACTTTCCTACTATTGAACTGAGACAAAATCCTAACTTTACGACTTTTGGTATTCACAAAAGGCATTTAGTAGTAGTAATGTTAGGATTCCTAACTTTACTACTACTAACTGCCTTCTGTGAATACCAAACGTAGTAAGTTTACGTTTTTATCTCCAACTACCCCTCCTGTTACCTCCAGTAAGCCCCACACAGTGGGATTGCTAAGAGGTCTTCGGAGGCCATGTCCCCTTTCTCCACCACTCTGAAAACGCGACTACTAGTTAAAGAATCATTTGCAAAGCGATAGGTCTCACATTTGCAAAAGTTAGAGCTATTGGCATTGTAAATGTAAAAGTGTTTTACTAATGTTTCTTGGAGTGGAGTGGATGTAGGTTGTGTGTAGTGCAATTATGTGGTGTGTTGTGCAGTGAAATTATGAAATCATTTTAGTATTAACAGAAGGCACTTCCTCATCAATGAGTAAGCGCCTTCTGTGAGTACCAAAATGAGTAAGTGCCTTCTGTGAATTCCAAAGTGAGTAAATGGTAGTAAGTTTAGGATTTTGTCTTAAAATAGTTCTGTGAATCGGGCCCCAAGAGACAAAAAAAAGAAGGATCCACTGAGGTGCACTTCTGGGCCTAGTCAGAGATATGAGCAGTGCCACTGGAATTATGCGACTGTTTGGCTGCACTGACTTTCAAACAATTATACATTTTCTGCATTTGCCACATAATCCATCATCTGCTGCATAATCAGCAGATTTGAACAAAGAAAATCCTGGTTTCCAACTCAAACGTTATCAAACATGCAGCGACAAGTGTTACAGTGTGGTGAAAGGCGCTTTGGAATCCTAGAATGGTCACCTTATTGCTAAATGTGGGTCTTACATTGATACTAATGGTGTGTAAACCACTCTTGCTTCTTTCTGAGCCTCTCTTGCCTCTTTCTGCATTTCTGGTGCTTCTTTCTGCACCTTTTTTTCTTTTTCTGCACTTCTTTTGCTTCTTTCTGCTCACCTTGCCCCCCTTCCATACTCAAACTATCGGCTGACATTTTTGGTCACAAGCTCACTGAAATTTTTAACGCCATGTTTAATTCAGGTGTTTTCCCTTCCATTTGGAAAAAAACTGTTATTAAACCACTTATCAAAAAAGTACTCTTGACCCCATCAATGTCACCAGTTACAGGTCATAAGCCTGCCTCCCATTTCCAGCTAAAATTGTGGAAAAGATCATGAATGTGCAGATCTCCGAATACATTGAGCATAACCAATATCTAGACGACTCCCAATTTGGATTTAGGAAGGGACACGGCACAGAAACCGCCCTAATCAAAGCCTCGGATGAAATCAGGATGATCTTGGACGGTGGGGGGGCTGCAGTGCTCATACTGCTTGACCTCTCCGTGGCATTCGACACGGTCGATCATGGTACTTTGATCGACCGTGTCGTGGCACCAGGAATATCAAAAAGCACTATTTCCCTTCTCTCCTCCTTCCTCACCAACCGGGAGCAGTCCGTGTCATTTGGTAATTTTTCATCATCACCATTTGTTCTACCTTGTGGTGTTCCCCAGGGATCCTCGCTAAGTCCGACACTTTTTAACATCTATGTGTCTGACTTGGCGAGGATCATTAAAGCTCATCCACTAGCATCATACGCAGATGATTAGGGGTGAGCGCAAAATCCGTTCCGCTCACGGATGTCGCGGATTTTCGGTAAATCCGCAATCCGCGAACTCCCGCAAATTTACCGAAAATCCGCGAGCTGCGGATTTGGGGGGCAAAAGTTCAAGTTGTAACTATTTTAGGATGGCGCCGGCAAGCTGCCAGCACCATCCTAAAATAGTTACTAAGTTAGCTTCAACAGGAAGCACTAATAGATAAAATAAAGCAGGTGCTCGAGCACCTGCTTCATTTTATCTATTAGTGCTTCCTAATGAAGCTAATTTAGTAACTATTTTAGGATGGCACTGGCAGCTTGCCGGCGCCTTCCTAAAATAGTTACAGGATGATGGGCACTGGGCAGCTCACTCGAGAGACCCCGGCGCTCTTTGGTGTGATGGTAAAGTTAATCAGCCCCCCCAAAAATGTGTGTTTTGTTGAGGCTGGGTAGGTGTGCGTTCTCCCTATATCTATCGTCGAAAATTAGCTATGATGCTTGATGGAGGCCTTTGCATAATTGACTTTAACGAGCTCAATCCCTGTGCAGTTCCTGTGACCACAAGCTTCTCTGATCCGTGCCTGTCCTTTTATACACACAAGAGGCATGTGAACTCGCATATAAGCCCCGTCGTTTTGGCCCCTCCCCACACACTAGTGGTGTGTGCACCACCTTCGCGCCCTTTACCCACTTGATGGACAGCTCACTCGAGGGACCCCGGCGCTCTTTGGTGTGATGGCAAAGTTAATCACCCCCCCCAAAAAAGTGTGTTTTGTCGAGGCTGGGTAGGTCTGCGTTCTCCCCATATCTATCGTCGAAAATGAGCTATGATGCTTGATGGAGGCCTTTGCATAATTGACTTTTATGAGGTCAATCCCTGTGCGGTTCCTGTGACCACAAGCTTCTCTGATCCGTGCCTGTCCTTTTATACACACAAGAGGCATGTGAACTCGCATATAAGCCCCGTCCGTTTGGCCCCTCCCCAGACACTAGTGGTGTGTGCACCGTCTTATCGCCGTTTACCCACTTGATGGACAGCTCACTCGAGGGACCCCGGCGCTCTTTGGTGTGATGGCAAAGTTAATCAGCCCCCCAAACATGTGTGTTTTGTCGAGGCTGGGTAGGTGTGCGTTCTCCCCATATCTATCATCGAAAATTAGCTATGATGCTTGATGGAGGCCTTTGCATAATTGATTTTCACGAGCTCAATCCCTGTGCAGTTCCTGTGACCACGAGCTTCTCTGATCCGTGCCTGTCCTTTTATAAACACAAGAGGCATGTGAACTCGCATATAAGCCCCATCCGTTTGGCCCCTCCCCACACACTACGTGTGTGCACCGTCTTCGCGTCCTTTACCCACTTGATGGACAGCTCACTCGAGGGACCCCGGCGCTCTTTGGTGTGATGGCAAAGTTACACACAGACCCCCCCCACATTTAACCCTTTCGATGCTGATGACGAGCTCAGCTCGTCATGATGCACAGTTGAGCTGTGCTGATGACGAGCTGAGCTCGTCATGAATACATAGTAAGAGCAATTTCCAGCACAGGGGGGGAAAACACCTAGCAGCCAAGGTGTTAAAAAATCCGCAAAATCCGCGAATCCGCAAATTCGCCGATTTTGCGGATCCGCAAATACGCAAATTCACGGATCGTGGATCCGCGAAATCCGCCCAGGCCTACAGATGATACTCAGGTTGTCCTGGCGATTAATATTAACGGTCAGAAAGTGGCCCGCAATTTCCAACTTGGAATGCTTGCAATAAGTGAGTGGATGACCGAGAATTGCCTTAAACTAAACTCGGATAAAACGGAGGTAATGGTTTTTGACAATCTCTCTCCGGCCTGGTCTCCCACTTGGTGGCCAGCAGATCTTGGACCTCCTCCCACCCCGGTCACCAAGGCTAGAAACTTAGGGGTGATTTTTGACAGCAAACTGTCATTCATGCATCATGCTAACGCGGTGGTCTCCTCCTCGTTCTTTACTATAAGAATGATCAGGAAACTTCTCACCTATCTTCCCACAAGTATGATAAAAACCTTAGTCAGCACTCTGGTGATGAAACGCATCGACTATTGTAACGGACTCCTTGTTAATGCCCAAGAAAGAGTAATGAACAGACTGCAGCTTGTGCAGAATGCGGCCGCCAGACTGATCACAGGGACACCCAAATTTAAACCAATCTCTAAAGCAATTAGACAGCTCCACTGGCTACCGGAAAGACTCAGAACTAAATTCAAAGCCTTATGTATAGCCTTTAAGACTATTCATGCATCAGGACCTGCTTTCTTGAAACAATCTCTATGTCCCTACAGACCGGCACGAGCACTACGGTCCTCCACAGCAAGCCTCCTAGAGGTTCCAAAAACAAGACCAGACTATACACGACTATGCAGGACCAGGTCCAATTATTCAACCACAGTCCCTGAGGCTCTGGAACGAAGAGTTATAGCCCTCGCTAACACACGAGCAGTGGGACTTTCTCTGTAAGCAGCTGCTTGAGTTATCCCCCAATTACAAGCTGTGCCTTATTCATTTTAAATTTTTGCATAGATATTATAGGACTCCTATTAGCTTGTACTGCATGCGCTTAAGAGAGGATGAAAGATATGGCTTGGGACTGTCTGAAACTGATGGAATTCTGGCGCAACATTTTTGAGGCGGTTAATCAGATAGTGGATAGATCCGACACCCCCACCCCACATTTGGGCCTGTTAGGCCTTGTGAATGATACTGTGCCCCAGAAATGGAAACTACATGCCCTCCTGTTGTTGTTTGCCTGACGGCAAATCGCTATAAAATGGGGTAGAAGAAAGGTATCCACATTTAAGGCATGGGTGGCGGATGTAAGTTATGGCCACACACAATTGGGGCTATTTTGGGAGCTGATGCCTGTGGCTTCTAGGCCGAGAGACATTTGGGAGCCCTTTCTGCAATGAACCAGAGCCCGGAGCATTCCCCCACAATGGGAGACTCTGCAGAGGCCCCTTGATTATGTCTGTGCTGGTCTACTGGGAGCAAGTGCTGTTGTCCTTCTCTGTTCACAGTTCTGTGGATATTGGTGGGCTGCCAATGCCATCCTTATGTGTACTGTACATAAATGCTGTTCCCCTGTTCCTAGATGTTCACCCCCATAACTGTCCCGAGCAGATGTGATGTACTGAATGTGTAAACTTATTCCACCCAAAGTATCATTCCACTCTGAATATGTTGATGTAACCATGTCCTGCAATGTGCGCGGATGGATTCGAAATTGTTATAAGATGCTGACCTGACCGGTCTCAGTTGTTGGGTTTTGATTTGTTTGTATGCTTTGATTGTATCCCTCGCAAGCCATGGATCCAGATACTCGATTGTGTACGATTTCTTTGTTTTGAAAACTCCAATAAATAATTTTTTTTTAAAAAGTTCTTCTGGAAAGTTTGAGGCATTGATAACATTTTTCCACATCGTGTGTGGAAGGAAGACAAACCACACAAACAGAATGGGGATCTGTTTTGGACATCTTCTTCCCACAGGAAGGACACTTGTAGAATAAAGGTGGCATTACTGACTATAAAAAATTCTTGAGGAATGAGTCAGAAAAGATTAAACAATACTACCAGCTGAAAATACTGTCGAATAAGACAGGAAAAAAACAAATTCTGATTGAAAAACAATCAAATTCAGCAGAGCTCGGGTTTCAGGTTCCTCACAGAACAAGCCGGAAAAAAGAACTAACCTAACTGTCACCTGTGGGGCATGATGGGAGCAGGGTCCCTCTGGAGGCCTTAAAGGCAAAGTGTTCAGATTCCCTGAGGCCTTAAAGGCGAGGTGTCAGTCTGATTTTCTGTACAGGGATATTATTTCTGTATGCAGCCTACTTAGGCTAATTGCCTTTTATTACAGGTTATTTGATGGAAATAAAAGGTTTTTCTGTCTATGGAATGCATTTTAGGCTCATGCCTTTTTCTTGCATTGTTTTCTATAGTTTATTTTCATTGACCAGAAAGTATGTAATTATGGCCTTATTAGCCTATAGGTTATGGTTGGGCTGCATATTATTAGTTTATAAATGTATATGTGTATAATTTGTTTAGTACTATGTACTCTATTTATATATTTACACATATATATGTATTTGGTCATGCATTCCAAGTTCCCGCTCCTGGGCTGAGATTATTCAGTGCTTATGACTATTAATGAGTATCCCTAGGAAGAGAACAAACATATTAACTTCTACAATATTGCATTTGCCATGGATTGAATTCCACTATTAATTTTTTTCTTTCTTTTTAGGAAATAAGATGTGCACTCCAGTGAAGAATGGCAACTGTAAAACTATTCTGGAATGACTCTAACATCCTGGAATTTTTGCACAGAAGAAAATAAGTTACTTACTTGTAACTGTGGATCTCCAGTATTGGCATCTGTCATAACTAATTTCCCTACTCCGGTATTACATCTTTTCTAGATTCACATTCTTGAATCAGAATAGCACAGCTAAGCATAAAAACAAACTGCGTAGTGAACTGACAGCAGATGGTGGGAATGAAGCGAGAGTTCAACTTATTGGAATAGATAATGTAACACCACTTGTCCCACTGCCACATCACTCTGCATTTGTGAATCTGTGCAATAGCGCTATGTAAACATGTGTCTGTTTTTCTATGTTGCTGCTCCACAAATGTCTTGAAGAGACACACCAGCAAAAAGAACAGTTGATGTAGAGACACTTCTAATCGAGTGCGCTCATACTTTAGCCAGTACGTGCCTTCTGGCTCTATAATGACGAAACTGAACGGTTGCCAAAATCAGTGTACTAAAAGTGTGTATTGACCTTTCTGACACATCCTGAGAGATTTGAAGAAATGTTAAGACAATTGGCTCATTTAAATGAAATTCTGCCAGAAACTTAGGGGGTTAGACCTCGAAATTACTCTATCATTTCTGAACTGCATAAATGTTTATTTAATTGTGAAAACCTACATTTCACTAACTCTCCTTGCTGATGTCAAGGCTAATAACAATGCGACTTCCCATGACAGAAATTTCATAACTGCTTTTTGAATGGGCTCGGATGGCTCCTGCACCAACTGTGAAAGTACTGTATTAAGTTGTCAAGGTGGAGGAGGCTAATTTATTGGTGCGGAGGACCCTGAAAATTCCTTTAAGGAACTTTTTGTTAATCATACTTGACCATAAAGATGGTAAACCAGATGATCTCCTAAAGGATGATATTGCTGTGGAGCACACTTTTATTAAAGCATGAACCAAACTTGTTTCAGCTATATCTAACAGATAAGGTAGAACGTGCTCTGATGGTGCTGTTATAGCGTGAATTTTCGACTTCTGGCACCAGATACGGAAACACTTCCATATACGTTGGTAAGTTTTGTTCATAGAATCAAATCATTTGGACTTCCTAAGACAATGGCTGAGATTTTGTATCACCCTGTTTTTTTATGTAGAGCATCGTGGTGGTATTGTTCATGGTATTGTTCATGTGGGTTAATACTGACAACCCCCTTATTGGGAAACAATGCGATTACAGCGTGGTTGTTACAACGACTCGTTGTTGCAGTGCAGTACCATTACAATGCACGCCATTACAATGACTTGCTGTAGGGGGCACTGTAAACTAAGGAATAGTATGATTTACTATTCCAACACCTTCCCTACTGTTGCACACACTGGAGTTGGAATAGTAAATGATACTATTCCTAAGTCCAGCGTGCCCCCTACAGCAAGTCGTTGTAACAACATGAATTGTAATGGAACTGCGATGTAACAACGCGGTAGAAAGAGCAAAATGCCATTAATGATTGTTTATGTGAAGGAAGTTGTCCTTTCCTGCAAATAAACAATCAGTAAGTAATGACAATTTGCTACTTCTATATGTGTTGCATTCTGCAGCACACATAAAGTAACAAATCGGCATTAGTGATTGTTTATGTGCAGGAAGGTGTAATTCCCTGGTGCCTGCATTGGCAAAAGGTAGCTAAATTTAGTGCTAGTGCTAGGGAAAACACAGAGAACACAGCAGAATAACACTTTCCTATATTGTTTAAATGCCTATCATCTCTATCAAGTGGCAGGCAAATGAGTGTGGAACGATTCTTGAGGCAGGGCAGAGCTGCTTGTGTTATTAGGGAGTGTGGTTTTGTGTATCCAATAAAATAAATCGAAATGTTTTCTGGTGCCTTATATTTCTTATCCAATTTGGGTGAGACAAGATGATTGCTAGATTCTTTACAACTTTAACGTTCTTCCTAACAAAAGAATTCCACAATAGAGAATGCTCTTACTGATTTTCTATGAAAGCTCTTTAACGTCATATAAAAAAAATCTGTTAGTTTTTAAGGAATAAGGAATTCAAATCTTTTTGCCACTCTTTCAATCCTCCAATGACATTGGGATGAGAATCCACATGTTGCGTAGCAGCTGGTGTTGGAGTTGGAATTAGGTAGTAATCCCACTCATTGGGTACATCCTGATCTTTCTGCACTTCTTTCTTCTCCTCTTTCTTCATCAAAAGACATTTCCTCATATGGTGGTGGGACTGCAAGGGTTAATACAGGTGTCTTCTTAGGCGAATGCACCATTGGAACTTGGCCACTTGCGGAGTTGGTGGTTGTATACTAGAAGACTGCGAGACCTCATTGATTGTCTTAATGATGCAGTCTTTGTAGGTTCTGGACACCTTTAATAATAATCTTCCCACACGCTCTTTAAGTCATGAACCAAAGCCCTTGGTACTTGTATTGTGTCTTCTTAAGGCTGATAATGACTTTATGGTTGGTATTGGCCCACATATTGAATGGGTCTATACGCATATTCTTGTGCTCCAAACAAATTGTATTCTTCCTCAAAATATTCTTTACCTTCCTCTTCTTCTATATATTTTACATTTAATTTGGAAGGACTATGAGCAGTTCTAAATGGTTTGACAACGTCATCTGAATCCTTTTCATCTAATAAATGTGTTGTTGGAAGTGGTGACACCTTACCGGGGAAGGTATGCTCTAGCATTAATAAAGTTGGTTGGGAATGTATTTTATCTATTGATGACAGTGTTGCTAACAATGGTGTCATCTGACATAATCGGTGGTTTCACCATCGACAATGTTAGTGTTACAGTCATCAACAGGGTCATTGAAGTTTCTTTGACAGTGATCTCATCAACCCTGCAAGTTGCTGTAGTAGAAGTTGTCTTAGATTTTTTTCCATCAACAGCAACGCCATCAAAATTGTTGTCGTCGCCAATGATGTTTTCAAATACGTTCTTTTCATTACCAGTGACAGTGATTTCTCAGTTGACAGCAATTTGTAGGGCTTTTTGAATTGTAAAACCAACTTGGGAGAAGGTGTTGCAGGCTCAGATTTTGATTTTCCTGAGAAAACATCCACTTTCTTATGTCTGTGAGAGCATTCTGCCTGGGGACTATGCTCTCTTGATGACCCGTAAAGGGTATTTTTTAAGGTGGGTCTTGAGGCAGTTGACTTTCCGACCGCTCCCTTTTATGAGGCTTTATATTTGATTTTGAGGAATCATTATCCTCCTTAGAAATGGGAATGTCCTTTTCCTTAGGTTTCTGAAGCCATAAATAGTAGCATTCTCTTCCAATCCTTTAACGTTTTTGAAGAAAACGTTTAATAGATTTCATATTCTTTTAACTTTTGTGATGAGTAAAGGCAGTAGATACATTCCTTGTGAGGATATTCTGAGTAGAGCCTCTTCTTACACATGTTCCACAAGGTCTGAATAGGCCTTTTGTTAGCTGGCTCTGACAACCTTAGCAGTCTAGTTTCTTCAGTAGAAAATATTGAAGCTAGAGTATATATACATATATATTAATTACTAAAGAACTCTCTTTGAAGTACCTGAATCTAGATAAACTGGGCAAGGCTCAAGGAGACTCCCATCACATGATGCACAATAGAATATCGCAGGGAGGGAAGTCTCTAAGGGGAGTGTTCGACAGGGAGCTGCAGTCTGATTGGCTGGAATTCGGTTATTGTAGGTCAGATACTAAAGTGAATGTATTCTAGCCCTTATGCACCCTTATGGGCAATGTGTAACAATGTACTGCTTTCAAGCTATAACTTGGAACTCCCACTTCGATGAAGGGGAATAAGTAAAGCATGTCAATCTATAAAAGTTCCAATATTGGAGAATGAATACATGTAATGGCAACACAAGTGTATCGGAAAGAAATGCAAAGGCTGCAACGCTTTTGCAATTTCTCAAGTCCTTCCTAAAGGTCCCTCTCAAGTCAGATAAAATTGCTTGAAATATCAATTATAAAGCTGAGGGTTGTGGCTTCAACCTATAAATTTGCATATACTGTGCTATAAGTCCTCTGTCACTTAGATAAAGTTAGGGGTCAAAAACACAAACTTCCAATTATCAATGCTGAGAAACGTGTATCCTATCCCTCATAACAACCATCTCAGTGAATTTACAAATGTCCCACAACTAGATCTGTCTAGATTGGCTTATTAAAATATAGTCTATGCAGGCCTACCAAATCAATAATATGTAAATTAAAAGGAATCCAAAATCAAGTGGCTAGAATGTGTCTGAACCTCACAAGGCATGAGCCCTTCTCACCTGCTCAGAAGCAGATTAACTGGCTGCCTCTACAGCGAAGCATTAGGTTCAAGGTATTATGCATTACCCACTAGGAAATCCTTGAGAAAGCTCTCCATTACCTGGAGAGCCAGGTAAGCTGGGGAACCAGGTTCAAGCCTCGGCGACGATGACATCCTGTGATTCTGGGCAAATCACTTAATCTCCCTGTGCCTAACAAAAATGAATGTGTCCTCATGTAATGAAACTGGTGCTAAGAAAAGCTCTCTGATACCCAATCTCTTCGGGTCTAGTTCGCGGGTCTAAAACTCTTAAAAAAAATATATATATATATATAAAAATATATATATCCATCACAAGTTTCTCCACGTTTAAGGCAGCACTCCAGGCAGGTAGATTTCAACAAAACCTTTATTTTCAAAGGCGGCAAAGCAGACCGCAATTCATTTCCCTTCCCGACGCGTTTCGGTGCTAACGAGCACCTTCATCATGGGCGTGGCATGTTGAGCGAGATATGGAGCATAATGTCACTGTTTATAACTTACCCTTGTTGCTCCATCCCCTAATCACCAGGACCAGGCCATAATCTCTGTTAAGATCATCTATGCCCAGACTTCTCCGATATACTTGAGATAGAATTAGATTCTACATTTCAATGTCCGCCGAAATGTTCACCTTGACTATGTCATTCTAATGCTTTTTCACCTGACTTCATCTACCTGGAGCATGGAACTGTACCAACTAGATGGTTTCCAACACCACCTTGGGTTTTGAAGCGGTCACAAGGCAGCATGACTTTGCTGCATACACCTCATTAAATTAGGAAATGAATAAATATGAGCAGTAAATAGCCATTTAGTTCACTCTCCCCCAGCAAGGATTTCCACCCAGTCATCGTCCCTTTCTCCATATCCCTGTGTGAGGCAGTACTAGAATGGTGAGTTCTGGGGCACATAGAGTTTACATTGCCCAATGGTTTTGTTACTCGCATGTACCATTGTTTCTATTAGTTCTGATTCATTGTTCCATGTTCACTTCTTACCTTTGAAATTCATTTCATTTTTCAGCGGCTGTCTCAGTCTCTCAGGAATCTTTAGAAAGTGAAGGAGCCAGTAGGAGCCAGCTGTGAAAGAGATGTTAAGAGTGGACATATGGCCTTACCTGCAACGTAGAGGTGAGCATAGCAGGCAGCCTTCCCCACTTTGTTTGAGATGACGCTTTTGTAGACACCAGCATGGGAATGGCTCACAGAGGAGAAGACCAGGCGATGGATATCCTTATCTGTCAAACACAAAAAAATATCAGCAGAAGACACCAAAGGAGAGAGCACCTAGACGGAGAAGGCTTTCCAGGAAAATATTCTGTGTAGATCACTCAGCATACAGCTCTTGTTATGGAGGTACAGCAAGGATGGGGCAGTCTGCTGGGAAAATTATGGGCTGAGAGCCCTGCTGGGAGATACAAAGGAAAGATGAGTATGAATAGAGATGAAAGATGTCCAAGTAGGGAGACAAAAGGTAGAGTCATCATGGAACAGCAAAATGGTCCATGCTGAAGAGGGTTGATAAGAGAAATGGGTACTTAATGGCAGGCTTGAAATGAGAAGGTCAGGAAAGGACACCACTGGGCAGAATCATGTGGGAGTGCAAAAGTGAGAAGACAGGTGATGAGGGGGTGTTGGGAAAGAAGCACACGCAAGAGCAAAGTGAAAGAGAGGCATTATATGAGAGGCAGATGAGGATGAAGGAAGTCCGTCACATGGAGTTGTCTTCCCCTCTACTCTCACAAGTGGTTCTTTCCCAACACTCTCGATTTACCCTTCTCCTTTTTAGTCTCTCTCCATAAGCCTGCCCTATTGTGGTCCTCACACAGCCTTCTCTTTCTGGACCTTACTTTTTGTACCTGGTTTCCCTTGTCCCCCTTCTCCTGCATGGACCAGTTTTGATTGTCACAATATTGAAAGACAAAATATTGCCCTGCAATAATATTGTATCCAGTACTTTGAGTACTACATTATTGTGAATTATATGTAAGTAGTGACAGATTTACTATTCGTAACTCCCCATCTATGTACTTTGAAGATACCAATATCTTCAAAATACGCAGATGTAGCAGGGCAATACATAAACCTCAATATTGTGGTAAAACATAGAAAGGGACATGATCTGAAATAAAAAGAAAGAAAGACGTAATGGGTAGTTACAGGACTAGAGAGACAGGATGTATTTGAAGGACAGGCACATTGGAAAAGTATTAGAGAAGAAAGACAATCTCACATTCAAGGGAATGCAGGACTTGATTGGAGGGAAGGAAACAAACATAGTTTGAGATCAAAGGAGAAGACAGGCATAGCAAAAGAGAGGGAGAAAGAGGAATACCTGATAACAAAGGGGAAGAGAAGCATGATAGAAGAGAACAGAAGAAAAGGGTAAGGGGCTGAGATCAAAGAGGAAGAGAGTAGGAGCAAAGGGGTACAAGTGACATGATGATGAGAAAACAGGGGAAGGCATGAAGGAAGAACTTAGGGCAGAATGACAGGCTGAGAGAACATTGGGAAAGAGTGGGAACATCAGCGAGTAGAGGGGAAGAAATAAAGGGTCGGATTGAAAAGGTGGAGAGAGTAGAGAGGTAGAGTGCCATGGGAAAGACTGCATAATGATCTTTAAAAGGGAAGAGCAGCGTGATGAAAGGGGCACGTATGTGTCGATCCTGAGTGCAGCATTTGTAGTGGCACTGGGGGCAAGGGGTGAAATATGGCCAGAACGCCCTCATTTTGGGCAGGAAGCCTATTATAGCTTTTTGTCGTTGGGCAAATGGCACCCTTTCTATGCCACTAGAAGAAATGGAAGTAGGGCACGATGCAACAACACAGGTAACAGAATAACGTTGGAAGAGGAAAAAAGCAAGTAGGGCATGGTCCAACGTCAACAATGTTTGACAACGTCCACCATATTTCGAATAACATTTTAAAAACAGCATGTGTTTATATGTTTTACAACTAGTCAGCATTGGTCAGCTGGGGAATTTTCTTTTAACATGGGATATTCCAAAGAACATGCAAAAAGTAACATCACTCCATAGATTATGTGCCAACTTTCATGCAGCTATAACCCACTAAGACCATTAGGGGGTTTTGAAAATAGTGAGAAATTACACAACAAGTTTTGAAGAAAGTGGAGGGTTTTTCGTAGGGTATAAACATACGTATAATTTGGACATAAGCAAAAGGACTACAGTGCCATTTATTTAGGCAATGGGTGTGTGATGTTTCCTCAAACTGATGTTAGAAGATATTCAGGAAAGTGAACAAAGGCAAACATGTCACTCAACAAATTACTGAATACATTTTGTCCGTAATCCCCTGGTATCCCAAAATATGACGTTCACATAAAAATGGCATCCTTAGCACTGACCGTTGTCCACAATCCAAGTACATGTAGGAGCATACTACACAAGAGCAGCATCTGGTCACTTCTAAATTTTGCGACTCACTGAACTGATACCTATTCCCAAACCACAGACCGGCAGCAAATACAGATCTGACCAGTCTCACAATGTAGCCCTCGCAACTTACTCACATGAATTGAAGGCACTCAGTCACGTGTGCATGTCCAGCTCCCCCGGTTACAACAGACGCCTCTCTAATCCACACCCTACCACAATGTAGCACTTGCAGACTTACTCACTCACATGAACTGAAGGCACATCGTTGTGGTGCTTGCGTATATCCAGCACCCCCGGGTACAACACACGCCCCTCTAACGCACACCCGACAACAATGCAACCCTCACAGACTTACTCACATAACCTGAAGGCACATCAGTGTGGCACTCGTGCATGTCCAGAACCCATGGGTACAACATACACCCCTCTATTACACGAACTCCCACAATGCAGCACTAACAGACTTACTCACTTGAACTAAATGCACATCGGTGTGGCACTTGTGTATGTCCAGCAGCCCCGGGTACAACACATGCCCTCTAACCCACACCCTACCACAATGCAGCCCCCACAGACTTACTTACATGATCTGAATGCACATCAGTGTGGTACTAGTGCATGTCCAGCACCCATGGGTACACAACACACCCCTCTAACACACGCACTCTCACAATGTAGCACTAACAGACTTACTCACATGAACTGAAGGCACATCGGTGTGGCACTTGTGTATGTCCAGCACCCCCGGGTACAACACACGCCCCTCTAACCCACACCCTACAACAATGCAGCCCTCACAGACTTACTCACATGAACTGAAGGCACGTGAGTGTGGCACTCAGTCACGTGTGCATGTCCAGCACCCCCGGGTAAAACACATGCCCCTCTAACCCACACCTTACAACAATGCAGCCCTCACAGACTAACTCACATGAACTGAAGGCACGTGAGTGTGGCACTCAGTCACGTGTGCATGTCCAGAACCCCCGGGTAAAACACATGCCCCTCTAACCCACACCTTACAACAATGTAGCCCTCACAGACTAACTCACATGAACTGAAGGCACACCAGTGTGGCACTCAGTCACGTGTGCATGTCTAGCACCCCCGGGTACAACACATACCCATATAACACACGCCCTACAACAATGCAGCCCTCACAGACTTACTCACATGAACAGAAGGCACATCGGTGTGGCACTTGTGTATGTCCAGCACCCCCGGGTACAACACACGCCCCTCTAACCCACACCCTAGAACAATGCAGCCCTCACAGACTTACTCACATGAACTGAAGGCACATCCGTGTGGCACTTGTGTATGTCCAGCACCCCCGGGTACAACACACGCCCCTCTAACCCACACCCTACAACAATGCAGCCCTCATAGACTTACTCCCATGAACTGAAGGCACGTGAGTGTGGCACTCAGTCACGTGTGCATGTCCAACACCCCTGGGTAAACACATGCCCCTCTAACTCATACCTTACAACAATGCAGCCCTCATAGACTAACTCACATGAACGGAAGGCACACCAGTGTGGCACTCAGTCACGTGTGCATGTCCAGCACCCCCGGGTACAACACATACCCATATAACACACGCACTCCCACAATGCAGCACTAACAGACTTACTCACATGAACTGAAGGCACATTGGTGTGGCACTTGTGTATATCCAGCACCCCCCGGTACAACACACGCCCCTCTAGTCCACACCCTACAACAATGCAGCCCTCACAGACTTACTCACATGAACTGAAGGCATATGAGTGTGGCACTCAGTCACGTGTGCATGTCCAGCACCCCCGAGTAAACACATGCCCCTCTAACACACGCACTCCCACAATGCAGCACTAACAGACTTACTCACATGAACTGAAGGCACATCAGTGTGGCACTCGGTCCCTCGTGGATGTCCAGCACCCCCAGATACAACACACAGCCCTCTAATCCACACCCTTCCACAATGCAGAATTCACAGACTTATTCACTTGAACACAAGCTGCACACTCCTCACTGTTCCAAACACCCACTGCGTTCACATTTGTTCCCAAATCTCAGACTTGCACCTAAGCACAACTGCACGTACAGTTACAAACCCGAAGAAAAAAAAAAGAAACAACACATGCCTGGAAATTGATAGCTCTTGTAACAATTATTTTGGCAAAATATTTTCTCATTAATACTTTTAAATTATAATATATAAAATCTAATGGAATTCCAATGTAGATGTGGCAATACAGCCACAAATCTTTGTGAGACAAGGCTGTAAAATAGAAACGAACCCACAGCTATATGAAATGTATTTAATGATGATCCTAGGACAGGGAGTGGACGGACTCAGACAAAAAATCAGCCCGATCACTAAAATAAAAGTGGCCCCTATTAGTGAACTAAATAAGTAAACAGGAGGCCCACATTTCCAAATGAGGCCAGTTTCGAACTTTTAAAGACACGCTGTATGGGTATTTTGCAAAGTATAGGAGAGTGCATGCATTTGTGTTTATTATTGGCAATATTTATGGTAAAATCAGGAAAATCAACAGGGATGCCAGCCCTACTTGGCCATGAAACAGTCCCACAAACTGCTAGAAAAGCGGCCCAAACACTGATGTGTCGGAGGAATCGCTATCGTCCATAAGAAATCAATCCGCATCTCAACCAGCTCTGACGCCAACCTCGCTAACTCCGAACACCTTCACTTCCAGATCCACATCGACCCCAAGACCACACTCAGAGGCACCCTCCTCTACAGACCACCAGGACCCCGCGCAAAATTCAGTGAAGATATGCATTCGGGACATGAAAAATGCATGCTGCCATTGAACCTAGAATATAGGAAACATGTCTCAACGTTAAATGGCGACAGAAGTAAGTAAAGTCCCTTTATTCTAAAATCAAGAAGAGAAATTCCTCATCTTGGACCAAGTGTCTATATCAATCTTTCATCTCATATTGCACAAGTTTCTATATGAGTACCAACACCTGATCTAGCATAAGACAAAAACCGCTAATGTTAAAATATAAACATGAAATAGGATTTTATTAACTTCAGCACAAGTGGCTCAGACTAGGATGTAAGAGATCAAGAAGTTTGTGAGTAACGATAATAATTGTATTGTGTAAAATGTCTGGCTTGTAGACAAGTACATTGTCTAAATTTAGTATTCTTTTTACCATTTAGAAGTTTAAACTTTGTTAGTCCTGAAGAAGGTGAAGGCATCAAGGTGTCACCGAAATGCTGCATCAACTGTTTTCTAAATAAAGTTTTTAACTGACAATTTTTTTCTTTTTTTTTAGATTATAACCTCTAGTGGAAGGAATATTATGGTGTTTATTGAAGCTCGAAATAGCTTAAATTGTATGTTTTGAATATATGCTTATGGTCAATAAAGTGTTGTGAGTTTTTTTAACATATTAGCTGTTTTTGTCTAGATCAGGTGTTTGTACTCATATAGAAACTTGTGCAATATGAGATGAAAGATTGATATATACACTTGGTCCAAGGTGAGGAATTTCTCCTCTTGATATTAGAATAAAGGGAATTTACTTACTTCTGTCGCTTTGTGTTTGCCCCGTCCCTGTGCTTTGCACTGGGGTAGCTCCCTTTCTCTTATTCTGGTCGATGTTAAATGGGCCATTGTCTTCAGATGCAACATTTATGAATGATAGATAATAGTCTATCCCCCAAAGGGAACATTTTTGTGTGCACTGTGCCTAGAACTGCACCCAAGAAAGTTATGTTATGTTATGTTATGTTATGTTATGTTATTTGGTTTTTTTTATAGCGCTCGGCTACTCCATAGAGTGTCCCGGCGCTTTTATTGACGAGCCAGTAAAAGATAAAAACACAACACAGTAAAAAACAGACCAAGGATAAGAAGAACAAGAGCCACCTAGAGGGCAAAAAGCCAAGTTTTAAGGCCCTTCCTAAAGTTTAACAGATTAGAGGTAGAGCGTAATGCAAGGGGCAAAGTATTCCAGAGCTGTGGCGCCAGCAGCCTAAAAGAGCGACCTCCAATCCGGGCCCTCTTAACTCGTGGGACCACAGCAAAGAACAATGCTTCAGACCTCAAAGATCTGGCCGGATGGTAAAAGGCAAGCCTCTTCTGGAGATATTTAGCTCCCGAGGCATAAGTAGGGCATGATGGGACAGTGGAGATCAATAGGCTCTTAAAGGTGCAGTGTTTCATTCACATTGTTTCAATGCTGCAGCCTATGCAGGCTATATTACCTTATCCTTCTCTATAATTGAATGGAATTGGCACTATAGCCTGTCTTAAGGCTACACATTTCTACATTTGGTGACATATACTTTCTAGCCTTTCCGATGTAAGGCGAAGATATTGTGAAAATGTGACATTGAAAGAACTGCTCTGGGGACCCCACATATGGGCAGAACTGTTCTTTGCTGATGATTATCAATGGTGATCCACTGAGTGAGAAGAAAAATGTTACCTACCCAGTAAGCATCTGCTTGTGGCATGTAGTGCTGTAGATTCAAATCCTTAGCATAATCTCACCATGTAGTGTTGATCTCGGATGTGTGCAAGTTGTTTTTGAAGAAAGTCATTCAAGGCACAAGATATGGTAACTCCTCCACTTGCTGGGAATGCGTATGTTCATCGATTACGGGGAGGAGGGTGACTGCATGTGAATCTACAGCACTACATGCCACAAATAGATGCTTACTGGGTAAGTAACATGTTCCGTTCAAGGCATGTGCGCTTTGCTTAGCATAGACTGTAAAGCAGTCATCCTCTAGAAGCGGTGACTAACCTTTGAAGGTTAACTGGTTTTGAAATAATGTCCAACATTGGCTTCGTGATGGGCCAGCACAACTACATAGTAATGTTTTGTTAATGTATGCGGTGTAGACAATGTAACTGCCGTAAATTATGACAGCTATAGGTATATTTCTTTACAAGACCATTAATGCTCCTTTCTTTATGAGTGGATTGAGCTCTTGGTGGGGTAGGCAGTGTTCTTTTGGTTTTAGCGTAGCAGCTTTGTACACATTTCACATTCCAACATGCAATGCCACCTTTAGATATGGCTTTGCCTTTGAGTGGTTTTGAAAAAGCAACACACAGTTGTTGTGTCTTTTTAAATATTTTGGTTCAGTTGGTGTAATACACAAGGGCCTGTTTAACATCTAAAGTATGTAGGGCCTTTCCACAACCAAATCAGATTGGGAAAAAGGCTGGTAACTCAATAGACTGATTAAAGTGGAATTGAGACACCACCTTTGGTAGCAATTTTAGGATTGGTACCACCCTAACTCTATAAAGATGGAAAAAGTGGTTTTCCAAGGTTAATGTCTGAATCTCACTGACAAGTGAATAAAGTGATTGCAAGTAGGAATGATACTTTCCATGATAAAAACTGGAGGGAGCAGGAATAGAGGGGCTCAAATGGATGGCCCATTAATCTGGTTAATACAACGTTGAGATTCCACGTGGGGAAGGTAGTATCCTAGAATGACCTTCTTTAAGTTCTTTAAGAAAGGCTTTGATGACTGAAATCCAAATAGGGAAGAGTTTTTCCTGTTTTTTTAGATATGGGGCCACAGCTACTAAACATAGCCTTATAAATGTAAAAGCTAAACAAGAGGTGTGTAAAAGAAATAGGTAACAGACAATCTCCTGAACCTTGGCCTTTAAAGGATCAATATGTTGGAAAGACAATAGTGAACAAATTGTTTCTATTTTGCAGCGTAACAGGCAGGTGTTGTGGGCCTGTGTTCTTCTATGACAATGTCCATACAAGGTTGTCACAGATTTAAAAAGCCAAACTCTAGGACTTCAGGATTGCAAAGTTGAGGGACCTGGGGTGTTATTTCGCCATGGCTCAGCGTGAGAAGGTCCTGCCTGTTCTAAGTATATCTTGTAGGGAACCACTGATAGTTCTGGAGAGTGGTGAACCAATGAATGCTGTGCCAATGTGGGAGCAACCAGGGTAAGGGTGAGAGATGTCTGTCGAAGTTTGCGTATCACAAACGATGTAGTGGGAGGTGGAAAAGCATAAGCAAATATCCTAGACCAACTTATCCATAGTGTGCTGCCCTGGACTGTGGGTGTGGGAACCTGGAGGTGAAGTTTGGGCATTTGGCATTTTCTACTGTAGTTAAAAGGTCTATGTCTGGTTGACCCCATCTCTGAAAGTATTGGGAGAGGACTTGGGGGTGGAGTTCCCACTTGTAGACTTGTTTGTGCCTCCTGCTAAGGAGATCTGCAAAGTCATTGTCCACTCCTGAGTGGTATCAGGTAAGTGTTGAATGGTGTACCGGAAGACCCACCTCCAAATGTTTATGACTAGATGAGAATGCTGAGAAGCTCTGATGCCCACCTGCTTTTGGAGATAATACATGGCAGGCACGTTGTCTGTCTTGATCAGGACTACCTTGCCAATGAGGTTGGGAAGGAAGGCTTTGAGCATTAGATGAACAGCTACTAATTCAAGGTGACTGATATGGAGATGTCTGTGTTTGAAAGTCCAAAGTCCCTGGACAGTTAGATCTAGAGGATGTGCTCCCCAACATGTGAGGGAGGTACCTGTTGTTATGTCTGTGAGACTGGGTCTAAAAATGTCTTCCTTCGAAGAGATTGTTGGTATTCCACCACTGTAGAGAGTGGTAATCTTCGAGGCCAACCGACACTTGATCTTGCCATTGACCCTCTGCTTGAGACCATTAAGGCACTAAGCACTCTTGCAACAGATGCATGTTTAGTCTGGCATGAGGTACTATGGCTATGCATGAAGCCATCATACCTAGGAGACGCATGACTGTCCACACGGTTGTTTGCTGATGAGGCTGGAACTTGGGAATGAGTGCCTGAAAGGAATGAATTTGGGCGATATTCAGGTAAGCTATCACTCTTGGTGAGTTGAGGATGGCTCCCAGGTATGGTTGTATTTGAAGGAGTTGGAGGTGGGATTTGACTGCCTTGATGTAAATGTAGAGTATTTATATAGCGCACTTCTACCCGGAGGCCTCGTAGCTCTGTATTCATACCGCTGTGGAACCCATCCTGGCTTTTCTGTGAAATGTCCACTCCTGGGCACCCCAAGGTGAAGCCAGGCATCCACAGCGCTGCTGGGGCCGTTGTGGAGATTAAGCAAGCTATTGCCCAGAGTCACAGAGTGGGACCCATCAGGGTCTGCCGCTCTAACCATTGAGCCACGCTTGTCCATGGTAAAGCCTAGTTTATGTAGTAGGTTTATGGTGGCTTGAGTGTGTAGGAAGCACTTTTGACGAGTAGCACTTTTGATGAGCCAGTCATCTAAGTATGGAAAGACGTGTATGTTTTGTCTGTGCAGGTGAGCAGCTACTACTGAGACATTTGGTGAAGACTCTGGGGGTGGTTGGCACCCCAAAGGGAAGCACTTTGAATTGGAATGCTGACTTTTGATTACAAACCTGAGATACCGGCGATGTGCCGGATGAATAGGAATGTGAAAGTAAGGGTCTTTGAGATTGAGTGCAGCCATGAAGTCGCCTTGTTGTAATAATGGGATGAGATCTTAAATGAAAGTGCTCTTAAAGTATATATTGGTCTGAGATCCAAGATTGACCTCAGTGACCCGTCCTTTTTGAGAGTAAGGAAGTAGAGTGAATAATCCCCTGTGCATTGCTGGTGTAATGGCACTTGTCCTATGGGTTCTTTGGTAAGAAGTGCCTGAACCTCTTCCTTGAGTAACTAGTACATATGTAGTGGTGAAAGTTTGTGTTTGCGAGGTGGAATGTTTGGAGGTGTGGAAAACAGCTCCAAACAAAAAGCATGTTGGATAATATCCAACACCCTCTAGTCACTGGTGAAACTCTGCCAGGTAGGAAGAAACCCTTGTATTCGATCCGACAGGTGCTACATTTTTTATTTGATGTGAGCGAGATTAATAAAGCTTGGGAAATGCAGTAGGCTTCAGGGCGCTATAGTCTCAGTGGTCTGATTCAACCAGAGCAGATCAGCAGAACTGCAAAAGCGCTCTGGGGTTTCCGTATAGAGTGAAAATTCAGGTCTTTGAAGATTTTCTCAAGGGAGATTTGAATTTAATGCTTGTCAGATGAATTGGCAGCGAGTTCCACAGTCTTGCTGCCACTACCAAGAAAGCTCTCCCTCCGCATCTCTTCTTCTGAACTCTGGGCACTGTCACCAAGTTGAGGTGAGCTGAGCAAAGATTTCTCCCAGGGGTATATCATTGAAACATTGCCTTGATTCCCGCCGGCTTGCCAGATAAAGGGCCTTGTGCACTATGCAGATCGCCTTGAACATAATTAGCTTTTTTATTGGGAGCCAGGCCAAATTATGAAGTTTCTTGGCCACCGACTGCAGTTTTGGAATGTCGGGAGTGAGCCTGGTCAATGCATTGCACCATATGCAGTTTGGCTTGGGTGCCGTTGTTGCTATCTAAATAAAGGGCATTACAGTAGTCAATTTTTGAAATGACTAACACTATGGCCACCTGTTTTCATGCCAAGAGGGGGATGAAAGTAAAGATGTTCCTCAACATTATAATAAGCCAGAAACAAGTTGACGATGCCAATTTAAAGAGAGCCTGCAGTCCAAGATCACCCCTTCTTAGCCTTCTCTGTTGGCATAGCTAAAGTACCTAATGTTTTACGGCCACCAGTTATTATTCAAGACAGCGCTTTGTATTCCGAAAAGCAGCACCTCAGTCTTTTCCCCATTGAGCTTCAGGTAGCTTTTCCATCCACCTTCCTACTGCTTTCATACAACGGTTGAAGTTAGCTGCAGTAGCTTCTGTATCTTTCATAGTTGAGAGACTGCTTGTAGCAACATCAGATCTATTTTTTTGACATATATGAAATACTCTCCAATACTTACTAGATATGATGGCATACGGGACCGGACCTTGAGATATATGGGTCTGCCAATTCATCATGCAACGACTTAGGTGATACTTATTGATTATATAGAACTCTCTGTTAGGAGGCAGACTGGACTATTTGTGCAGGTATCTTTCCAACTATATTTGGGAGATTCTTGATTCAATCTTGACAAATCCTTAGGTGACTACCTTTGATGCCGCTTTTTTAATGAATTGCAACAATTATGTCAATTTCTTGATACCCCCTGGAACTAGGGATGAAGCCTTGAGAAAGTCACTGAACGTGACGAAACACGTGTCGGCTGTTGTTTACCGTGGACCAGGACGAAGAGGACACAACCATTGTTCTTAGTTGCTTTCTGATTGTGATATAACATTAGGGAATACATGTCCTTTCCTGGCCCATGTTCTAAGATATGTTACTGAAATTGTTCCATTTGTTTTCTAAATAAGTGTCTCATGAAAATTTTGATGTTCCAAACATAATCTTTGTATTAAATTTCATTTTGATTCAGAGAACGTAAACTTGTCTGTTGCCAGTGGTATTTGAGTCGCCAAGGGAAATACATTCTCTGCTCTATCCAAATATAGAACTAGATAAGTGACTCTAGAGTGCCGGGATATATATATAGAAATTTTGTGTTTGACAGTTAATGCATTGGCAGGAACTGTGAATTAAGCATCTAGGTAGTAGGGTGCTCTTCTATGCCGAGTGGCACCAAACTCGAATGGGTATTTTCGAAATCTAGTGACTGCAA
This sequence comes from Lissotriton vulgaris, assembly GCF_964263255.1. Classification (NCBI taxonomy): domain Eukaryota; kingdom Metazoa; phylum Chordata; class Amphibia; order Caudata; family Salamandridae; genus Lissotriton; species Lissotriton vulgaris. Next base: position 35,543,554 of record NC_141687.1, on the reverse strand, counting down.
AATATATCACTCTGTGACCCAATCTGACTTCACATGTGCTACAAGTGCGCCTCCTTAACATTACTATCATTTAGTCTTATCACAAAAAAGTTTGTATTTTTTATCGACCCTTGGTGTGATGACCGCATCCTTGAACATATCAGGTAAATGTTGTAGCATGCCTTTAAGCATCGGAAGATATTGCGCCAAGCGTTAGCTAGAGGAAAGTGTTTCAAATAACAAGTCATTTTCCATTGGTTCAGTGAGGAGCTGAACCTGGTGTAAAGTGGCCACCCTACCTATAATGTCATGATAGGTGGTGGTATCGTCTGGAGGAGAAGGGGTGGCCTAATAAATATCTGGGTCTGTGTCAGTAGGTGGGTCTGTATCATAGGTGTCCCACCGTTCATCTTGTGGTGGAATGAGGTATTGAACTTCGTTGTCCTTGTGTCCCCCGAAAGAGTGAATGAAACCTTGTGGAGAATGTTGTGGTTCTGCATGAGATGAAGGCAGTAGGGAGTTTGCGCGTGGTACAACAGGTGGTGGTGGTGGGTTGAGGGGCAGTGGGATTGTAGCCTTATCTACTTTTATCCTGTGCTTTGGTGGGATTGGTATCTCCAAAGCATCTTCAAATGTTAACTGCCTTTTGGCTGGTTGTGTTCCGGCATAAGGAAGTCTAGCCAGTATACAACCAGTATCTGTTCGATAGTTGCCAAGAACTATTCTCTCCTTGGTAATATGAGTTTCTATTGGCACTGTGGGCAAGCTGGTACACAGGCCAACATACCTGTTGGTGGTGTCTAGAATCAGCCTGACACCAATCCTACAGTGTATGATGTCAAAACACGCAGATCCTATATAGGTTTCATAGGAACTACACAACAGCATGGAAAGCTATGTCAGTGGCCAGAGTTAACAAATTGTGTACTGGCTGTTTTGGTGTTGCCCTTCTCAAGTGCCAGTGTTGAGAGGGCTTTTTCACAGAAGTTTACATGGGAAGGAAAGTGCGAGCGCACATGACCAAAGACTCACTGAAGAAGGATTGTATGGTGTACCTCAATAAGTTTAATTTGCAAAAATAAATTTGGACCTCATACACACTATGTGTACACTGCCTATATACCATGCACTTTCAGTGCAGAAAGCAAGTAATAATATAAGTAAAACATTACATAAACACCAGAAAAACACAGTTTCTGTTGTTTTTAGTGTGAAATCGTTTTTATTAAGTTTCAACAGCAAGATGCAGTGTGCTATGTGGCCGAGTCATAGGCATTTAGCTACCGTTTTGCTTTGCAGAGCATCAAGATAACATACATAGAGACAAAAATGAGAAAAATTACAATTCCCCACCATTGTTCTCCCCCGGTCTCCTCCCCGGAACCTGAGTAATGGAATGAGAAGCAATCCTAACCCTCCATACCATCTGGGATATTGCCCCAGGTCAGGAAGGCGAAGCAGCCACAGGCATCTGGGGCAGGACAGCTCGGGGAATTTGGTACACAGCAGGGATACGAAGGGGCGCCACACATCAGCGAAGGAGGTCCCGTCGCCTTGTAGAGAGGTGGTGATGCGCTTCATGGACAATACATACCACAGGCGGGGTAGCCAGCCCTGTATGTTTGGTATAACATCTGTGCCCCAATGTGATAAGACGTTTTGTAGTGCCGCCCCAAAGGCAATGCCTATTTGTTTGACCTTGTGGGACTTGAGGGGATAAGTAAGTCAGTCTGAGACCCCTAAGATTATATGCACAGGAAAGTGGAGGAGTGTAGTGTCAAAGTTGTGGTCTATTTTGTCTAGCACCTGGACCAGTACCTAGTAAGCGTAGGGAATTCCCACAGCAGGTGTAGAAGTGTGCCATCAGAATCGCACCCTCTCCAGCAGGTGAGGGAGCGATCAGGGTCGCTCTTGTGGAGTCAGGCGGTCTATGGTACCAATACGTCATTATCTTAGTGGCCGTCTCAATGCTATTGATATTACGCACTGAGTGTCTAACTCGATAGTAAATGTCCGACCCTTCTCTGGAAGTTAGTGCCCTACACAGTTCAGCCTCCCACCGTCTTTGGCCCGCGGAATTGGTCGGCTGTTCCGGGGCCGTAGGAAGTGATAGAGTTCTGTGATGAGTCACTTGGGGGAATTTTTAGAGAGCAGCCATCGCTCATACTTGGCGAGGTACCGCCCCGATCCTGGGCGAACCTGGGGCCGCTTGACACAATATCATATTTGCAGGTAGTGATAGAGCTCTGTTTCTGTCACTTGGAAGTTAGTCTTAATATCTTCAAAGGGGTGGGGCCGTCAACGTTGAAGAAATGTCCCACTGATTTGGGTCCCTCCATGTCCCAGAGGCTAAACGTGTTTCTGTCAAGTCCTGGAGAGAAATCCCGATTTTCTGTAACGAGAGTAAGAGGTGAAGGTAAGGTGGTCAAACCATTGCGGGTGGCTGTTGTGTCCCAGGCTGCCAGTGTGCACGGGCCCTTGGAGAGCCATAGAGCCCTATGGGTCTATTGACCTTGCGGAGGAATGAAATCTTCCAGAGAGCCATCATCGTGAGCGTACGCTCCATGAATAGCCAGTGTTTCTCCGATTCCGGCAGAGCCCACTCTAACAGAGCTCTCAGTTGCGTTGCCTTGTAGTAGCAGCCAAGGTCAGGAATCCCCAACACCCCCTCTTCATGGATAGCTGAGAACCCTATTCAGTCATGGCCTCTTGTCTGCCCAAACAAATTAAATAAATTCAGAATGCAGTAGTTTTAGAACACCCGGAGGGGGTTCTACCGGGAGGGTTTGAAAAAGATATAGGATTTTGGGGAGTATGCTCATTTTCAGGGCAGCTATCCTACCCAGACAGGGAAGATTTAATGGTTGCCACCTATGGAGCACTTGTTTAATTTGGCGCACTAACCGAGTATAATAAAGAGAGTTAGTCTCCGCCATGGACGAAGACAGCAGGATGCCCAAATATGGTATAGCTTTTTGGTCCCATTGAATAGTGAACATCTGGGCCAGCGCGGTGATGGTGGTCTGTTTCAGCGAGAAACTCAACAATTTGGATTTGACTACATTGACCTTGAAGCCAGAGGCTGCTGCGAACTCCTCTAATTCGATCAGGAATTCTGGGACGGAGGTGTGGGGGGACTTAAGTGTGGCAACCACATCGTCTGCATAGAGGCTAACTGTGTGGCGCTCTCCTCCGAAGAGGATTCCCTTGATCAGCCTGTTCTCCCGTATTTGCTGGGCCAGCGCCTCCATATAGAGAGCAAATAGTAAAGGGGAGAGGGGGCAGCCTTGCCGCATGCCTCTGGCGATGGGGAAAGGTGTAGAGGTGAAACCATTCACCCTAACAGTGGCCGATGGGTGACCATAGCCACTAAAAACCCACAGTCGAAAGCAACGGCCGATTCCAAATTTCTCTAGGACAGTCTCCAAGAAGAATGCCTTCTCAGCATCTATGGAGAGGAAAACACATTCCTCAGACTGCCTCTGGGAATTGTCTAGGAGGTGTAACAACCGTCAAGTGTTATCACTGCACTGTCTGGCAGTGACGAATCCCGCCTGATCTGGATCGGTCAGGCCTGGCATCATGGGCTCGAGTCTTGCCGCCAGGATTCCCGTAAAGATCTTAAAGTCGATGTCGAGGAGTGATATCGGCCTGTACAAATCACAGTGTCGATTGTCTTTCCCGGGTGTGGGTATTGCCGCTACTGACGCTAGGAGCATAGTAGGTGGCAGTTCCCAGGTGTCGGCAACCGAGTTGAAGAGTCGCGTTAGTATGGGGGCCACAAGGGGACAAAACGTTTTATAAAAAAGGGCGGTAAACCCATCCGGGCCGGGGGCTTTAAGAAGTTTAAGGCAGGTTATAGCTCAGATAACCTCTTCAAGTTTCATGGGGGATATCCAGGGTGGCTGCCTGATGCTCAGTCAACTTGGTGAGTGTTATGTTCTGACAATACCTAGAAGGGTTTTGACAGTGGCTGGGCAGAGTACAAGGTGGCGTAAAAGTCTCAGAATGCGTCAGCCATGTCTTCGCCACATGTGTGTTCCGCACCATCAGTGTTCTGGATGAAGGGGACCGCCGCTGCTTGTCTCTGCAGCGCAGTTTATGGGCTAAGAGTCGACCGCATCTGTCCCCACCAGTGTAAAATGCGTGCTTCAGGAGAAGGGCGACATATTCCGCCCTATCAAGGTAAAGGCTAGCCAATTGTACCCTGGCTGCTTTTAGATTCTACCAAACCCGGGGGGCCCGTCCTCTTGTGAATCCATTCCGGTTCCAGCACCTGCTCAGTTAATTCTTCCTTTTTTTCTCTATGGGCCTTGTTGTCTGCGGCAGAAGTGGCTATGAGGTCCCCATGGGCCACCAACTTAAGTGTTTCCCAAAGGGATATGATGGAGGTGCTGTGTGTGTCGTTTATAACCAAGAGGTCCTTTAGCATCTTCGCAAGGCGTGTCACTACCATAGGGCCCTGAGTCGCCATGAATATGGTGGTCTGAAAGAGGGGTGGAACTGTAGGGTCATTGTCAGACCGCATGATCAGAGAGCATTTGGGGCTTAATGATCGATGATTGCAACAATGGGAGGAGAGAGATAAATAACAGGAAATGGTTGAGGTGTGCATAAGTCCCCCTGGCGTGGGAATAAAAGGTGTAGTTGCGCTTATGGGGGTGGAGGTGCCTGCACATGTCTACTAACCTTAGATTGTGTAACCACCGGCGGTGGGTGTCTGAAAGAGCCTTTGTTGCCCCCTGTCACTGTTCAGAGCGATCCAGCTGACCGTCAAATACTATGTTTAAGTCGCCCCAAGAAGAATTTGTCGGTCGTGTATGGAGGTCAGGTCTCCTATCGTTTTGTGCAAGAAGGCTTCCTGTCCATCTTTGGGGGCGTAGAGAGTGACCAATGTCAAGATATGTCCCCCTATAGTCACCAAGTGCGCCTGGAGGCGGCCTTTGCCCTCTGTCACATTGGTCCCCACCCTCCCGGGAAATGTGCATGGGACTAAGATAGCTACTCCAGCCCTTTTGGTGGGGGGGGAGGAGTAATATTAAATGGGAAAGCATTAGAGGGCATTCTATAGGTGTCACTGGATTTCAAATGAGTCTCTTGGAGCACACAGTTGTGGCCCACAGAGTTCTCCAAATAGGAAAAAATTGCTCTACGCTTCATGGGATTGTTGAGCCCTTTCACGTTCAGTGTAAGAATCTTAATGCTCATCTGCTGGAGGTGGGGAGGGCTACGCTTTTTAGGGGCCAGTAAACTGGACGGCCTGTAGACATCCTAGAGGGATGGTAATCTAAGGTAGCTAGTGACATGATGCATGGGTAGGTAACCTGTAAAGGTACAAAAGAGATTCTGCAAGGGGGAGGAGACCCCAACAGTATAAAAAACAATGACCCCAAGGATCCCAACAACATATACAAACAAAAACCCATACTTAACAGTGACGTAAAAGTAGCTCAAAAAGGTCAAAGTCAATGTCACAAGCGTCTTGCTCGTAGTAAAACAAGAGAAGGGCACACGTTGCCCAGAGCTCCCCTCTCCCGCCAGACAAGCAAATGGGAATGTTTGCAACATCATCCCTCGGAGGTGAGGGTGTACCCATACCGTACCAAGATGCAGTCCAAAAATACATATTTCACTCCAAGGATGCCCCGGTGAGAGTTGATAACACTGCTTGCCCTTCTTTAGCCATGGTGCCTGGATCAGGGCGTATCGCTGGGCTTGGGGGCTTGATAGTGGTCCATCCAAGGCCGCTGGGGCACTGGCGCTGGTTCTGACTAGGCTGATCCGGCTGAGGCCCATCGAGGCCCAAGAGTTTGTAGGCCACCTGGAGTGAGTGGATTTGCCTCAGGTGAAGATCAACCGGACGGATGCCCCCAGGAGTATTTTATGCCTTCTTTGCGGAGCTGGAGTGTGATCGGTCTAAAAGACTTGCGTTTTAGCAACGTGTAGGTGGCCAGGTCCTGACCTAATGTGGGTTTCTCTCCTTGGTAAGCAAAGTCCGGGTTGTGCCTCGATTCGTGAAGGATCCTTTCTTTGAGCTGGAAGTCATGAACTCATGTCAGAATGTCAGCTGAGGGCGCAAAGGCCAACCTACGAGTGCCCACCTTGTGTGTACAATTCAGCTTGATCAAGAACTCCAGGGGCTCCGCCAGGATGGATCGGAAAAGGTCTGCTACGAAGGTCTCAAGATCGCCCGCACCATCAGTGTGCACTGAACCCCGGATGCGGAGGTTGTTGCGTCGGGACCTTTTCTCCAGGTCCTTGGTGTGGGCCTGCAGGTCTAGGTGTTGCTCCTGCAGTCGGAGAACCTCCTGCTGGAGAGGTTCAATTTCTTCATCTCGCCCTGTGTCCTGGTCCTCCAGCATATTGACTTGCTCTCCCAGGGAGTCCATATCACGTCACACTTCTCGGAGATCTGCCGGGAGGTCACGCTTCATTGTGGCAAGGTCGTCCTCGAGGGTCGAAAAGAGGGACTCCAGGAAGGAACGGCTGACCAGGCCATCTGGTTCCTCACTTCCTGAGGTGTCGTCTCGAGCCCTGGGCCCAACCAGACATCAGGCTTTTGGGAGGATTTGAGTAGCAGCTCCTTGACCGATCGACCTTGCTTTTGGGGGCTGTCATATCTGCTATGGGGTCTTCGTCCTGATGGGGGCCAGTTCCGCTACAGTCAGCGACAGAGGAAGAGCCCTATGGAAGCACCAAGAGTCTTGTTGTCTTGCCTGGAAGCAATTCAGGTCCCTCACTAAAGGCACAGTTCTCTTGAGGTGCGTTAAAGTCAGATCAGGTCGCAAGGCGCGGGCATTCACTGCAGCGCTACCAACAGGCCTTCGCGCAGGGGCACCCCCTCCAATCCAGCTGGCAGCCTAACGATTCACTACTTCCAGCAGGAGGGTCTATGACAAGGGGGAGCTTTGGTCTCTGTAGGTGCAAACCTGGTAGTCTTGCTCAATGATCAAGGCACAATGGGTGTGAGCTCACTACCAATGTTGCTTGTGCCTGCCATCGGGGAGATCGCTAGAAGGTAGGCCAGGCCGTCTGCAGCAGATTCCCCAGAGTGCGCACTCCCAAATCATCCCCCTACCTCCGGGGTCGTCCAGCCATAGGTCACGAGCGCCTCCAGCACCTCAATGTCCCCTCAAGTGCTGTGGTGGCAGGGTGCTCCCCGCAGCCGTCAACTCAATCGCTCCTCCTCCGCCGGGTCCGCAATGATGAGGCCCACGTGTAGACATGGCGCCGGGGCATCGCGTAACTATCGCGGGCCGGATCCTCCTCTGCCGAGTCAAGCAGGGCCAGTCCCTGTGCCGCTAGGGGGGGCTGGTGTGTGGTTAATATGGCACAGTGACTCCTCGAAATGCGCCGGGACCGTCGGAGAAACCAGACCCCCGCGGGTACCGCCCGAGCGCTTTCCGCTCTTCAGGACCCTCTGCAGTGCGTCGAATCGGCACGCCACCAGGTCAAAACTGGTTTTTGAGCAATGCCCCTGCCTCCACTCCCTCACTGGTGTGTAATGCAGTTGCGGGGTGCCTCCTCACCAAAAACAGAACTCCCGTTCTGCTAGGATTACTGTGAGAGGCCTGGAGGGAGTGGAGAGCTCCGTAGAAGCATCTTAGCACGACACCATCTTGGCCACGCCCCCATTCTGTTGTTTTTAATGGCATGAAAATGTGTAACCACTGATAACCACAGTTTTTTTAATGTATTGAAAATCACTTGAAAACACTGGAAAAAAACCAACCAGAATTTACTAAAAATAGAAACAGGAAAGCCTAAGTATATTATAAACTAGTAACGGTTCCACTCCCTGGGGACTGCCTTTTCCACAGCATGGGAAAAGTCACACTAGTAATATATCTCAAGCTAAGAGGAGGAGGTTTTTACAAGAAACCTCAGCCGAACACTTCGGTGTCAAATGCAATGAATAAAGTGGTCTACTCTTTTAAAATGGGGCCATTGATTGTTGGCAACTCTGTTGCAACTGCCACCTCAAACCCTTTAACACCTACAGGTGAAAATAATTCTCTGCAGCAGGTGGAAGAAAGTGTGCAAGAGAGCAATGAAAGTAAAGGAATATGGAGGTGAAAACCTTGATTGGGGTTCTGCTCAAAAGAGGGATGACTACTATCCAATTGGCAAAACCCACTCACGGGTATACCTGGGCGCCCAAGTGAAAGATTTTTTGAAATTCTGGATAACCAAGCAATTGATTATTTATACAATAATATGACTCTTTTATTATGACGAATGGAGCAAAGATGTTGCAAAGAAGTTGAAGCCTGGAGATAAACATCTGATCGTGATTATGAATGCAGGTGGCTCGCTCCTCTGTGTTAGAGCATGGGCTTATTCACCAACTGAATTCTTCAGAATGGTCATCCTCCCCATATTTGAATGAGTACATTAAGACCAAGATTAGGGATTCTGTTAAGAGAGTTACAAGGATGAAATAAGGGCACAATGCCCTAAACCAGCAATCCTGACTATGGTGGCTATAGTGCTAACAAGATTAGGAGCTTTCTTAACCACATCCATGCTACAGCAATTCCTCCTCTCTGCTGCAGATCCATGATTCCCATTGTTCATGACAAGCTCAGCTCGTCATGAGCACACAGGCAGTATACTGCATGACGAGCTGAGCTCGTCATGAGCATGGAAGGGGTTAATAGGGAGGTAAGGATCCCAGAACATGAGTAGTTAAAGCATGGCCTGAGGTCAGGAAAAGATACTGGATGCTTTAGGTCCAGTTGCCATATTGCTGTGGTGGAGCAGGCAAAATCTTCAGGTGAGGTCCTTGCTCCTGATCTGTGATGACTGGAGCTCAGAGAGCAAAAGGTGATGATAACACAAGATTTATCCTATGAAAGGAGTTAGAGTCGGCTATTACATGTAGACCCGCAGTTGGGGGCTGTTAGTAATCAGGAATTCTTCTTTGGAGATGAGTTAATAAATGAAATTGAATGATATGTGCTTTATGTCTCTGGCAAGGCCCATTCTTCTTTAGCAAGAAATTTCAGATGGATCTTTCCCAGAGTCTTTTTAACTTCAGATAACAATTCAGGTACCACGTGTCTATGTTCTTTCAACAAAGAATAAAGGGAGGATTCATCTACACCATCAGACTCCAAGAAAAGGGGTGGTGGAATGTAAGGTAAGAGTGATTCCCTCTCAGTATGTCAAGATGGGAGGCAGACTGTCTTTATTTGAGCATTGTTGAAGTATGATTTTGGGTGATCCATGGGTACATTCAGACAGTTCATGGGTTTCAGATAGTATTTTAAGCTACCCCAATTTTGGAAACAGCTCTAGTGCCTACGATGTTTTCTTAAGATGGCGAACATTTGATTTCAAGAGAGGTGCAGGAGTCATGGCGGGAATGGGTGATGATCATTTATCTAGACAATATGATGCAGGCAGTGATAGATTTTATTCAGAGCATGGAATCAGTAGTCAACAAGGAAAAATCAGACCTGGTATTTTAAAGGAAGGTGGAATTCTTGGAGTTCCTAGTGGGCTCAGAAAAGCAAATCCTGTCTCTTACAGAGGCAAAATTGAAATCAATCAAGAAAGAGTTGAGAAAAGTGTTGACTCACCAGCAGATTTTTCTGTGTCAGCTTACATGGCTAGTAGGGTTACTCTAATAGTCAATTTAGGCAATTTTTGCAGGTCCTCTTTCTCACAGGGCAATTTTGAGACTAAAGATAAATGGCCATATTAATGGCAAGTAACACTGTGAAGCAAGTAATATTGCTACGATGTGCAGCATTACAGGGAAAATAATAAAGGAAATAATAGTCCCTGAAGACCGTATGGTGATAACGCGCTCTATAAATAGCAATTATAAATTACAAATGACAAGTGTGAACCTCGACATCCTCTGTAAATAGTAAATAACGATCAATTGATTGGTCCAACTGGAAAAAGTACAGTTTTATACAATTATTCAACATTTAAAATCGCAAAGAGAAAAACATATTAAGCTTTCTTAATTAAGGCATTTAAGGGTAAACTGGTGCTCCCAAACGACACAACGGCGCAGTGAAAGTGAGGTAAGTGGGGATGAATTGCGCTAGTGCAAAACAGTATATGAACAAGGATGGTGACTGATAAGAATGAAGAGGTGTTTGATACACACTCTGACACAGAGTGAAAGGGACCAATGTTGCCTTTATTACTGTATTACCCAGGTCCCATGGGTACAGGGTTGCTTTTTTTTCTTTCAAATGCGTTAAAGGGAAAGGGCAAGATTGCACTGTTTTCAGCCTTCTAGCACAAACACAAGCACTCTTGCACCATGGTTCAACGATGCCTGTGTTGCATGCAGAATTGTTTTTGTGGAGGGACACATTCCTGCAAAACAACAATACTGAGAGGTATATTCCTCTTTTCATGTGTGCTGCAGAATTGGGACCAGATCAGAAAGGGTATAAACGGATAATTATGCATGTCGATAGCACAGTGGAGAAGAGAGATACAGGCTGATCACAGCCCCTAGAATTGGGACTAGGTCTAAGATGGTAGGATGAGACAGAGACGCATGCTGACAGGGCACAAATCGAGGGACACAAGCATATGGTGATAGAGCAGGGAACAAAGAAAGGGGAATTTAGGAGATTAGAGAGGAAGGGTTGCCTTCAGAGGTTTCTTGGGAACGTGAACATCCAAAAATCGGGTACATAGTGGAATCTTGTAAAACTGGTTCAGTGGTCTAGATAAAGATTGCTATCAGAAACTCTACAGGAATGGGAATATCATACATTCAAGTTCTAGTGGTGACAAAGTGCTAGAGAAATCTTACCACGCACATTCAGCCCAAGCCAACTGCAAAACACAGAGATTAGGCAATATGAGTCGAAACAAACAAAATGGCTTCCTACACTGTGTCATCCTGCGGTCCTCAGTGCTCTGGATCTTCTGCCCATTGTGGAACCATGTGATGGTGGGGTAGGGAAGGCCAGTGACCTGACACTCCAGGACTGCTTCTTTGGACTCAATCACATCCAGGTCATGCAGAGGCTTCAAAAAATCTGGCATAGTGAAGCGTTCCACTTCATTCTCAGGTAGTTCCGGCTCCTCTGGGATGGATGGCATCTTCTCAAGTTTCGATCTACAGCAACAAAAGAAAGGATCTTACATAGGCAGCTCTGTCACAATTAAGCTTTCTTAATCAATGGCAGTGTTTAATTCTGTACTGGCTAGATTGTTCTTTGTATAGAGTTCTGTGTTGTGCTATGTTTTCCTGTACTGACTATATATGGCCATATAAGACTTGGTTTTAGAGTGTACTAATAAACGTACATTCACATATTTGTTAATACAGTGCAAATGTCAAATTCGAATTTATCACAACAGTAATCAAAACTGACACCAGAAAAAAACTTTTTACTGTCTCAAAGACTGCATTAAACAAAGAATTAACCCTCCTAATAGTCATGGAGACTATTCAATATGGCTTTAACAAGCTGCACAAATGTAACCCCTTGCATCATGGTTTTGTTTAAATACTTTTTGCTGAAACACCAACACATGAAAAGAAGCATACCATAAACTATATATGCCGGTGCAGAGAGTGTGATATGTTATTTACTACCACTATTGAGTTAGGGGAGAAGCACCATGACTCTAGCGAGACTGCAGCTCTCATTTGCCCCACTACATGCTCAGCAGTTGTAATAAATAGCATATTATAGTCTTTGCAAACGCATATTTATCTCCCTCTTACATATATATATATATATATATATACATATATATTACCTACTGGCGGTCGCCAGTAGGTATATATAGTTAGGATTTTTTTCCTATGGGATTTCTGAAAATTCTATGTTGAATAACTTTGGCGTTTGTGGACGGAATTGGCTGAAATTTTCAGGAAAATGGCACATTTTGTTTCTGAGCAGCCCCTGAAAATTCTGGGGAGTTTCGTCAAGGGGGGGGCCGAGAAAAAAGGGGGCTCCCAAAACGCGTTTTTCCCATTCATTTTTCCATAGGGCGGTTGGAATCACTTTTAGCTCGAACGGCTGAATGGATTTACACGAAATTTGGCAAAATTGTAGATATGGTTTGCCCGACGTGCCTTTGCTATGTCTCAATATATGTGCTCCAGTGGATTTTGAGAAATTAACGTTTTAAAAAACAGATATATCTGTAACAGCGCTCTGGTTAGCGCTCCGGTTCGCGTACCTGACACGTAACGGAACTTCGCGAAGCGAAGCTGATTGGCTCTACATTCTAAACAGTCCGGACCGGCCGCCATCTGCGATTTTTTGCCGTAGAGGCGCGTCCCGGTACGCGAACCGGGCAGCTAACCGGGAAGCTAACCGGCAGCGTAACTGGAGTCTGAGGAGAAGCTGATTGGCTGTCAATATTGTAAACAGTCCGGAGCGGCCGCCATCTTGTCTCTCGGTAGGATCGAGAGACAAGAGGTGGAAAAAAAAAAGGGGGAAATGAAGGAAAGGGGGTAAGGTAGACCCCTCCTGACCCCCTAGGATTAATGAGGGGGCTATTAAAGTGCCCTGCAGGGCAGAAAAAAAAATTTGTGATTTTTCGTGGTAGAGGCGCGTCCCGGTACGCGAACCGGGCAGCTAACCGGCAGCGTAACGGGAGTCCGCCATCTTGTGTTTTTGGAGCGTTCGGTTCGCGTACCGGGTAGCGTCCCGGTAAGCGAACCAGGGGAAAACCAAGAGAAACAGTAAAAAAAAAATGAAGGGATTAGATTTCCACCAAACTTTGTAAAATTGTAGGGACTGTTTGTTTGATGTGCCTTTGCAAGGCCTCAAGATATGTGCACGTGTGGATTTTGTCTAATTAAGGTTAAAAAAATATATATTTCTGTAAGCGTGCTCCGGCGCGCTTACATTACGGGTTTTGTTTGCGCTGCAGAGCCGATACGTCACGGTTATGCGACGCGTCATGAGGCGTCTCACGTGGCTAAAGAATATATTTTACAGCTATAGATATTAGCTTTTAAAAAACCAATGAAATTCACTAAAAAAAACATAGGTTATAGACCATATATAGTTAGGAATTTGCATTTACAAAACCTTACAAATTCACTGAAAAAACCATAGGTTATAGACCATATATAGTTAGGAATTTGCATTTACAAAACCTTAAAAATTCACTGAAAAAACCATAGGTTATAGACCATATATAGTTAGGGATTAGCATTTACAAAACCTTATTTTACTCACACAAAACCATTGAAATTCGCATATATAGTTAGTTGCACTAACTATATATCGCGCACCCGCAATCCACTGCTGATGATGTCACATATTACATCATTCATGACATGGTCAGTGACATTACTGATTACATCACTGATGACATCTCATTTGACATTACTGATCACATCACTGATAATATCATTCATGTGATAATACGATGAACCTCTTCAGACTCTAATATAACCTTAGATACAATCAGTGTAAACAGACACTCACAGATTGTCACTCATCCATGGAGTTACTCATACATCTAGTCAGTCATGCAAAGAATCAACCACTCCTCCATTTCCTCAACTATACAGTTATACACACCTTACTAATTCAAACATATTCTAACACATATTTACTCTCTTATACAATCCCTGATACAAGTTCACAATGATCCATACAGCCACTCACACATTCACTGGCTCTTATGCACAGTTATTTTTATATGTCAACTCTCACATGTACTGTGTTTTACATATGCACTTACTTTGACATGTAGCACTGAGATATCCTTTCACTCACCAATACACTCATGCACACAGTCAACTGCCCATGCAGCTGTTTCCGCATGCACTTTTGAACCCATACATCTAGTGAATCAACTGCTCACACATCTATGCACAGAGTCATACACCTCCCAGCCACTCACACACATACTCAGTCTCCCATACAAATACTTGGGCAACCAATCAATAACCCATATAGTTACTCATATAGCTACTGATTAACACATGCAGCAGTTTACAGAACAACAGACATAATAATGCACAAATTAAGACAGTTTAGTCACTAACCCATGCACTCAGTGAGACACATTTAATCACTCAGTCATACAGTCAGTCATGCACCTACTAAATCCGTCATCCAGACACTTATACATCCACCCATTCTTCAATATGTAAGACATATTTTAACTTTACAGAAACATACAGTCACTGGATGTTGTCATCAGTGATGTCATCAGTGATGTCATTTGAGATGTCATCAGTGATGTCATTTGAGATGTCATCAGTGATGTCATCAGTGATGTCACTGACCATGTCATGAATGATGTAATATGTGACATCATCAGCAGTGGATTGCGGGTGCACGATATATAGTTAGTGCAACTAACTATATATGCGAATTTCAATGGTTTTGTGCGAGTAAAATAAGGTTTTGTAAATGCTAATCCCTAACTATATATGGTCTATAACCTATGGTTTTTTCAGTGAATTTTTAAGGTTTTGTAAATGCAAATTCCTAACTATATATGGTCTATAAGGATTAGTTACTTACCTGTAATCCTAGTTCTCATCCAGGGGTATACTCATCAAAGTCATAAACTATGAATAATCCCTGCCCATGTGCGGGATCCCGGAGCATATAGAAAATACATATAAATATATATGTATAAATATGTGAAACATATAATAGCAGCCTAAAAAAACATTTTCTAACTGGCAAAAGTGCCGCAAAATTACATAAATTAGCATACATACAGTAGTACCCTTCCAAACCCTAAGGAAGAAAGAGCAGAAAACATTTGTATACAACAATGCTTTATTGCCATAGGAAAACCTGTAATTGCAGGCATTTGCCAGTAGGCTGCAGTAGAGTATAAAGCAAACAGAGAAAACTGACACCTTGCCTTTAAGGCATTAGAGTAGGGGTACCGTGCCTTTAAGACCTGAAGGCAACCCCCTGCTCCCATGGTGCACCACAGGTGACAGTTGGGTCAGTTCTTTTTGGAGGTGAATAACACCTGAGGAGATCAATAATAAAACATCTCATAACTTAGTAACTTTGCTCGTCCGGGGAGGTGGGCGGGAGCTTATGACTTTGATGAGTATACCCCTGGATGAGAACTAGGATTACAGGTAAGTAACTAATCCTTCTCATCCAGGGGATACTCATCAATAGTCATAATCTATGAATAGATTAGCAAGCTCATACCCAAAGTCTCGCGGACGAGCAAGAAGTGTAAAAACTTCACAGAAGAGCTAAGACATATATTGACAATACATCTTAAGCAAACAAGTTCCTTAAAGAGGCCTGCCCTACTCTGGCGTCGGCCTGAGTATCTGAGTCCAGGCAATAATGGCGGGTAAAGGTATGGACAGACCGCCAAGTTGCCGCTTTACAAATTTCAGAGATAGGAACATTACGAAGGAGAGCTGTAGTGGAAGCTTTCCCTCAGGTAGAATGTGCATGTGGTCTACCCTGCAAGGTTTTGTTAGCTAGTTGGTAAGCAAAAGCTATACAGGAGACAATCCAGCGAGAAATTTACCGTTTGGAAGCTGACAGACCAGTATTCGTACTGCCATAGTTAACAAAAAGCCGGTCATACTTTCTCAGAGGCAGGGTTTTTGACAAGTAAAACTTCAGGACCCTCCGGAGATCAAGGGAGTGTAATGACCTCTCCGGGAGAGTGGAAGGATTAGGAAAAAAGGTAGGTAAGGTGATAGACTGGTTGATATGAAAGTCTGAAACCACCTTAGGCAGGAAACTTGGGTGTGTTCTTAAAACCACCCTATTGGCATGAAAAACCGTGTAAGGTTCCTTGCAACACAAGGCCTGGATTTCGCTGACCCTACAGGCAGAGGTAATCGCCACTAAAAAAGCAGCTTTCCAGGTCAAGTGCTGCAAAGAGGCCTTATGGATAGGCTCGAAAGGAGCACTCATCAGCTTAGTCAGTACAATATTCAGCTCCCAGGGAGGAGAGGGAGACCTCACCGGTGGGAAGACTTTTTTCAGGCCTTCTAGGAAATCCTTAACTACAGGCATAAGGAAGAAAGATGTCTGATTGGGAGACTTCCTATATGCTGTGATGGCAGCTAAATGAACCCTGATGGAGGGATATTTCAAGCCTGATCTTGCTAAATGCAAAAGGTATGGAAGAATCACCTGCTCTTGGCCATGTACCGGGTCAAGAGAACCATATGAAAAACCTCTTCCACTTAAAAGCGTAAGACTTCCTAGTGGAGGGTCGCTTAGATTCTTTAAGAATAGTCATGCAGTCTGCTGGAAGGTCTAGATGTCCATACTGGATGACCTCAGGAGCCATGCCGTCAAGCGAAGGGAAGGAAGGTTGGGGTGCAACACCCTCCCCCGGTCTTTGGTCAGCAAGTCTGGATGGCATGGTAGGCGCCGGTGAGGAACCTCCAACATCTGAAGGAGATCGGGGTACCACCACTGGCGTGGCCACTCTGGTGCTATCAGGATCATTCTGGTGTTGGTCCTGTAGAACTTCTGGATCACTGCCGGGATCAGAGGCTGGGGGGGAAAGGCGTAAAGTAACGTTTGAGACCAGCTGATCAAAAGGCCATTCCCCAGTGATCCCTGTTGGGGGAACCTGGACGCGAAGACGGGGCATTTTGCGTTGTCCATGTCTGCGAACAGGTCTACGTCTGGTACGCCCCAACACCGAAAAAGTTCTTGAGCCACTTCCTCGTTGAGCACCCAATTGTGCGCTTCGACGAAGATTCTGCTGAGGCAGTCTGCTTGGACGTTTTGAATTCCTGGTAGATGAACTGCCACGACGGACAGGCCTCTTGCTAGGAGCCAGTGCCAGATGGCTTGTGCTTCCAGAGACAAGACTCTTGACCTTGTGCCTCCCTGCTTGTTCAGATAGAACATTGTTGTTGTGTTGTCCGTCTGAATCTGGAGGTGTTTGGTGCGCAGGGCAGGATAAAGAGACTTGAGAGCAAGATGGACTGCTCGCAGCTCCAGGAAGTTTAAATGAACGCCTTGCTCTATCTCGGACCAAAGGCCTTGAACTTGGAGTTGGTCCATGTGAGCACCCCAGCCTTGGAGGGAGGCATCCGTGACAATTGACTGAGATGGAGGAGGACGATGAAACGGAACTCCTCGTAGAAGATTGGATCGTTTAAACCACCATCTGATCGAGTCCCTGGCTCCTTGAGGAAGCATGACTCCGGCTTCCCACTGATCCGATCTTTGAGACCACTGATCCTCGAGGGCTTGTTGCAGAGGTCTCATGTGAAGGCGAGCATTGGGCACAATGTAAATGCATGATGCCATCGATCCCAGCAGAGAGGACACTTGTCTAGCAGTTGGGGCCTGATTGTCCAGAAGAAGGCGAGCCTTCAGAAGCATAGATGACAACCTCTCTTCCGAAGGACACACGCTTGCCTGAAGTGAGTCCAGAGAAGCACCCAGGTAGTGGATCCGCTGGGAGGGGTTGAGAACTGATTTCTTCAGATTGAGGCCCAACGACTTCATCAGTTTGAGGCAGAACGAGAGATGGTTCTGAAGCAGAGACGGAGTGGAGCTCTTCAACAACCAATCGTCTAGATATGGATAGACGAAGATCTTTCTTTTGCGGAGAAAAGCAGCCACCACCGCCATGCATTTTGAGAATGTCCGAGGTACAGATTTCAGGCAAAACGGTAGTACTCGATATTGGTAGTGACGTCGTCCGATCTGAAATCTTAGAAACTTCCGATGTTTGATGGACACTGGTATGTGGAAGTAGGCGTCCTGCAAGTCGATGGCACACATCCAGTCCCCCTGGTGTAGGTGTGGGAAGATCTGGTGCAGGGCAAGCATACGGAACTTTTCTTTTCGTATGAACTTGTTTAACCTTCGAAGGTCTAGGATGGGTCTGTATTCTTTGACAGATCCTTGTTTTTGAACCAGGAAATATCGTGAGTACACTCCTTGATTTCTGTGAATCAAGGGAACCTCTTCTATGGCCATTTTCTCTAGAAGGACGGAGACTTCGTCTTGTAGCAATTGAGTCTTGTAACGTGGAAGATGTTGCAACTGGGGAAACAGCTGAGGAGGAGGGGATTTGAACCTCAGCAAGTAACCATGCTGCACAATACTCAGCACCCACCTGTCTTTTGTAATGGATTGCTACTCTGTCAGATGATGAGAAACACTCCCTTCCACCGGAGTGGTGAACAGACTTGGAGGAAGCAATGGCTCAGGGCTTAGGAGGTTGTTTTGAGTTGAACTGCTGTCTGGTATTGCCACCTCTTCCTCTGCCAGGACGACGCTGCTGGAACTGCGTCTTCTGTTGCGACTGGGTCTGCCACTGAGGGGTTTGAACCCTCTGTTGGAAGGCCTTCCGGTCACCTTGGCGAAAGCGTTTCTTGAACTCCTTGCGCTTTTCTAATCCCACAGCTTTGACGGTGTCCATTTCAGCTTTCATTTTGGACATTTCGTCGTCCGCGTGTGGACCAAACAGAGATTTCCTGTTGAAGGGCAAATTCAAAATCTTCTTCTGGGCATCTGGTTTGAGCCCTGTCAGGCGGAGCCAGGCTGAACGACGGGAACAAATGCCACTTGAGTAACCATGAGCCGCAAGATCTGAGGCATCAACTGCGGCGCTAATAACTTGATTGGCTACCAGGCCTCCCTCCTGCAAAGACTCCAGAAAATCTTGGCGATCTTCCTTGGGGAGCTTGTCTGTAAAACGAGTCATGGAGTCCCAAAGAGACCTGTCGTACCTTCCAAGTAAGGCAGAGGCACTCGCCACCTTCATAAAGGACGAAGGGGTGTTGCATACCTTCCTTCCAAAAGAGTCCATAAGCTTGCTATCTTTTTCAGGTGGTACTGAGGAAGACGTAGAGCCTGCATGGGACTTCATGGCAGCCGCCACAATGATAGAATCCGCAGGAGGATCCGATCTGAGGAACAAGGGATCCTCTGCAGGGGCCTTATACTTTTTGGCTATTCGAGATGGAACAGATCCCACCACTGCTGGTGTGAGGAATGTAGCCATAGCTGGTTCTAGGAGGCCAGGGACCAGGGGAAGTAGAGGTCTGGGCGCTGTACGATGACGGAGGGTATCAAAGATCACAGAAGTGGGAACCACTGGAGTGGTCAGCGTGATATTAAGCTTTGTTGCTCCTCTGACTAATACATCTGAGAAAGTCGCGAGGTCATCAATCGGAGAGACTCAGGAAGGTGGCGTAGAGGAATAGGTCGGAGAATGAATCTCGGTAAGAAGATCTAGTCGATGACGACCTTGTGGAAGACCTTGTACGTCGCCTCCTATGGGACCTGTCACGATCCCTGTTGTGACTGTCCCTAGATCTAGACCGATGTCTTGATGGAGACCTTGGTCTTGGCCTGACAGGAGATTTGGATCTGACTGGAGATTTGGATCTTGGTCTTGGCCTGACTTGAGATTTTGATCTTGGTCTTGGCCTGACTGGAGATTTGGATCTGGCAGGTGTTTTTGACCACACTGGATAACGTGATCTGACTCGCGATCTCGGTCTGGGTGACCTCCTGGGGCTCCGAGGAGATCTAGCTGGTCTAGCTGGAGTCTTCGCCTTAGAAGGTGAATATGTACGGGAGTAGTCCGAGCCCGGACTACTCTGTCCAGATACAGCCCCTTGAGGATGAGAAATCAAGCTGCCCCCTGATTTGGGCGTAGATTCTGGAGAAACCTGCACAATGTTCAAGCCAGGAGATGACGATTTTCCTCCTGAAGACTTTGAACCCGGTGACTCCACCTCTGCAGTCACTTTATCCCTCGACGGCGAAACCCTCGACGTCTAAGAAGTCTGGGTGACTAACGGCGTTGAGCGGTGTCTTGAATCACGCCGTGAAGAGGCCGACTGAGAGCCTCGACGTCGATCTTCCTCGACGTCGATCTTCCTCGACGTCGATCAGGAGACCTCGACGTCGATCTTCCTCGACGTCGATCAGGTTGAGGTCCTTCATGACGTCGAGTCGACGACGTTGCTCGACGTCGTCTCGACGATGACCTTCCTCGACGTCGCGTCGACGGGCGACCTTCCCTGACGTCGCCTCGGCGTCGACCTCCTTGACGTCGAAGGATGGGATCTGACAGTCCCTCTCGACGGCGGCCCGCTTGCCAGCGGCGACCTAGATGCCGTCCTAACTCTCGACGCCGATCCCTCCCGGGGTGGCGGAGAGCGTCTCGACGTCGACGGAAGCCTCGACGTCGACGGAGACTTAGAAGTAGCAGCAGCCATGGACTTCGAGCCCGAAGCATGGTGCCTCGACGCCGACTTACTTGACTGCGGCGGAGATCTTCGGCGTTGTGAAGATGATCTGGGCCTTTTCGACGGCGTCCTCGACGTCGACGGAGATCTTCGACCTTCATTCCTCTTTCTGGAGACAGGAGAGGTGGAATGACGCAGTTTCTGGGCATGCTTGCTTGTAGGAGACAATCTAGGGGCTGAGGAAGCACCCACCTGGTGACTCTTGTCCATCTCCTGAATGGCATGAAGTCGAATCCTCTCCCTGTCGCGAAGAGTCCGACTTTTAAATTTTCTACAATGATGGCACTGATCAGGAATGTGTGAAGATGGAAGACACACAATACACACAGAGTGTGGATCATTCTGAGCCATCTTTTTGTCACAACAAGGACATTTCCTAAAAAGAGCAGGCATTCTGACAGGCTATTCCTATGGGTTACCACAGAAAAATAAATCAGAAGCCTTATTTATTCAAAAAATGTCGAATAATTTGAGAAAACTCTCAAAAAACCAATTTCAGTTGAAAACTGAAGAACTCAAGCTCCAGGATCCTCACAGAAGGAGCCGGAAAAAAAACGGACCCAACTGTCACCTGTGGTGCACCATGGGAGCAGGGGGTTGCCTTCAGGTCTTAAAGGCACGGTACCCCTACTCTAATGCCTTAAAGGCAAGGTGTCAGTTTTCTCTGTTTGCTTTATACTCTACTGCAGCCTACTGGCAAATGCCTGCAATTACAGGTTTTCCTATGGCAATAAAGCATTGTTGTATACAAATGTTTTCTGCTCTTTCTTCCTTAGGGTTTGGAAGGGTACTACTGTATGTATACTAATTTATGTAATTTTGCGGCACTTTTGCCAGTTAGAAAATGTTTTTTTAGGCTGCTATTATATGTTTCACATATTTATACATATATATTTATATGTATTTTCTATATGCTCCGGGATCCCGCACATGGGCGGGGATTATTCATAGCTTATGACTTTGATGAGTATCCCCTGGATGAGAACCTATGGTTTTTTTCAGTGAATATATATATATATATATATATATATATATATATATATATATATATATATATATATATATATATATATATATATATATATATATATATATATATATATATATATATGGTATGTATATACAGTGTGTATATATATGTATATATATATTTGTGTGTGTGTATATATATATATATATATATACACACACAAACACACACACATATATAACATATAGATATATATATACACACTGTATATACATCATATATGTATATATAGAAAGAGTGAGAGAGGTAAATATGCAGATGCAAAGAGTATAAAAAACTAGTTACTTACCTGTACACTATGGTTCTCCAGTATTATCTTTCATAGATTCACATGCTTGTATCTTCCCCGTCGTTATGGTGGGAGTCCCACGGTAACAGAATGACCACAGCAGTATCATAGAGAAAAACTGCATAGAAAATCCCATAGGGAGTCACATTATTTGGTAACCAGACCTCATTATTGTTTGGTCCAAAACTCATATAACCATACACAACACAGGACCTGTTCACACAGTGAATCTCATCCTCAGATCCTTACCAATCTATACTAATTACCATTGGGCCAGCGGTTATATGAGTGGGGATGACCTGTTTTCTACCCATGCAGCTCCTTGTTGTTTATGGTCCAAAACTCAGCCAATCAGTCGCCAGCCCTGACATCACACTCCCCAGCAGAGTCATCCTACCTCAGATTTCCTGCCCCAAGTGAGAGACAAGCATATATCCAGAGGTAAAATATTCTACCTGAGAAATGGGGGGGCGGGCGGGCCGCATGTGAATTTATGAAAGATAATACTGGAGACCATAGTCTATAGGTAAGTAACTCGTTTTGTCTCCAGTATTGAATCTTTCATTGATTCACATGCTTGTATCAGAGTAGAGAGCAGTACAAATGCCCATTTGCGTTTCCAGGATAGAACCCTAATATCTCTGGGCTCTGCTCCTAAACATTGAGAAATATGAAACCCTGGACGCCATCCAGTATCAATAAACAGTCCCTGCTAGCAATATATATGGAAAGATAGTAATCACAGAAGAGGACTAATACAGTATATAACTTATGTATATATACAAAGATATACGTATATCTATACTTGGATAATATAGTTTGAAAAAATACCTTATTGGAATAATGTCGAAGAACTGCTTGTTCCACTGCTGCATCCTCCTTCCATGCAGTATCTGGACAATAGTGTCTACTGAAGGTGTGTACGCTTCTCCATGTCGCTGCTCTGCAGATGTCTGGAAGTGACACGCCTGCGAACAGAGCCGCTGAAGTCGCCATCTTTCTAGTAGAATGAGCGTGCACTGGAGCGTAGAAGTTTTCCAGCTTTTTCGTGACATTTAAGAATGGCTGATATCACCCATCTTTAGATACTTGATCTGGATAAAGCTAGGCCTTTCCTCAGCCCAGAAAAGGCTACAAACAGCTGCTTTGTTTTCCTAAACGACTTTGTTCTGTCAATGTAGAACTTCAAACATCGTTTAATGTCCAGAGAGTGTAGGTCTCTCTCCGCTTCTGTAGTAGGATTTCCCAAAACTGTAGGCAACACTACAGGTTCATTGAGATGAAAGATTGTAGGCACCTTAGGAATAAATGTTGGATTTGTTCTCAGTATTACTTTTTCCTGTCGAAACTGAAGAAATGGTTCTGCAATCGAGAAGGCTTGAATCTCGCTGACCCTCCTAGCTGACGTAAGGGCAAACAGCAAAACCGTCTTCCAAGATATGAACTGTACGTCCGCTTTATGCACCAGTTCAAACAGCGGTTTCATGAACTGTGTTAGAATCCGCGAACAAGACCCTTGCGGGTATCAGAGCGCTTTACAATAAATGTGTATAGGTATAACAAATCAATAGAAATAAGCAAGACCATAAGAATAATATCAAGAAGCTAAATGAAAGAACAAGGCACAGAACTAATATTGTGAATAAGGCAGAGCGCATTACAATAAATGTGTATAGGCATATAAAAAAAAAATTTAAATAAGCAGGACCGTAAGATTAAAGTCAAACATTATGGATAAAGAGGACAATATTGATTGGCTGCAAAGGCAAACAAAGTTAGATGGGACAGTCGAATAGGGGTACTCCAGAGAAAAGTAAAGCAATGTTTATGTAAATTTTGCCATAAGGATGCCTTTTACTTCCAGTTTGAAGGAAGTGGTGGAAGGGTCCCGTCTAATTTCTGGTGGCAGGGCATTCCATATCCTGGGTGCCATTCCTGAAAACGAATGATCATACGTTTTTTTCTGCTTGAATTTTTGTGGTTTCAAAAGGAAGTTTTCCGCACTTCTTGTTGATATTGAACCATCAGATATTGTAATTGAAATTGAAGTTAAAATATTTATAAAGCGCACGACTACCAAGCGGTTTCTTGGCGCTAGGGATGCAACCATGGGACAGTGGGAAGGACGAACTACTAGTGTGGGAAGGCTTGGGCAAAGAGAAATGTTTTCAAGTCCTTCCGAAACTCCAGATAGTGAGGGGAGGACCTGAGGAGTGGAGGGAGGGTATTCCAGAAAGTGGCGCTAGCGTGGAGAATTTGGCGCCTCCTGACTTCTTCTTCTTAAAACGAGGAACAACCAAAAGAGATTGCAAAGAAGAGCGCAACTCTCTGCTGGGAAGGTAAGCCTTGATTTCGGAGGAAATTAAGCCGGGGGCTTGGAAAGTGATACAACCCATCTTGAACAGGGCACGTTCCCGGATAGGCAACCAGTGTAGAGCTTTGAGCAGCGGGGTGACATGATGAGACTTGGACAGGTTATAAACAAGTCGGGCTGCCTGGTTCTGAACCAGTTGCAGTCTCAGACGATTGTATGCGGGGACGCCGGTATAAAAGGCATTGCCACAGTCTAAACGGGAGATGACCATCGCAGACAGAATGAGTTTGAGTGCAGAGAAGGAGAAAAAAAGTGACACCTTTCGGATAGTGCGAAGAGTGAGGAAACACAAGGAAACTACTGAGCTAATCTGAGAGTGCAAAGTGAGGTGGGCATTACGTTTTATCCCTAGTGGTTTGACCAAAAAGGAGGGGATAGGAGGAGAACCCAGGGAGGGGGGCCAAAACAAAGAATTCCAGGGACTGGAGGAACCACCTTTCAAAACCAACTCGGTTTTGTCAGGATGGAGTTTCAGATGGTTGTAGTTCATCCAGTCCCTGATGAAAAGCATAACAGAATTAAAATTATGAGTGGAATCTGGAGAGGAGGATACATTGAAAATAAGCTGGAGGTCATTAGGGTAGTTATAGATCGTGACTTCCATCTGTTGAAGTGCCAAAATGAGAGGGGAAATGCACAAATTAAACAGCAGAGGGGACAAAGAAGATCCTTGCGGGACCCCGCACTGAACCTTATGGGAGGGTGCAGAAAAGGTGGCCTGGTGGACGGTCTGGGTGCGATCCCTCAGAAAAGAGGCCAGCCAAACCAAGGCGGTTCCCCTGATGCCGGCCGCCTTGACACGGGAGAGAAGGATGGAATGGTCCACCGTGTCAAAGGCGGCGGACAAATCGAGAAGAACCAAAGCCTGGGTTTGGTTGGTGTCCATGCCCTCTCTGAGGTTGTCCATCACAGAGAGGACTACGGACTCCCTGGAGTGCGCTGGGCGAAAAACGGCCTGGCAGGAGGCTAGACAGCCATTCTCCTCCACAAAGATGCTAAGAGTTCTGGTGGTATCACGTTCCAATATTTTGCCTAGGAAAGGGAGAAGAGAAATGGGACGATAGTTTGCAAGTGAGGATAGGTCTGCACCGGGCTTTTTTAGAATGGGAATAATAGTCGCGGATTTGTGAGATTGAGGGACAATGCCTTGGGCGAGGGAGTTATTGAGGAGAGTGAGCGGAGGAGAGGGACAGGCCAAATAGATTTGTTTTAGAATATGAGCAGGGCAGATGTCGGATGGAGAGCCTGACTTTATAGTTGAAAGAAGGGACAGAAACGATTCTTTAGTCAAACGGGGAAAGTGATCGAGGTACGACCGGGGGGGAAGGCTGTGGGTCAGAAAAAGAGGGAGAGGGATGGGGAATGTTGGATTTAATAGCTATAATTTTCTCCAGAAAGTAACTGTTAAGCGAATCACAAAGGGTCTGGGATGGGGAGGGTTTAAGGGTAACTCTGTCCGAGAAAGCCAAGTCCTGCACAATGGAAAAGATTTCTCTCGGTTGATTTTCAGCGAGCAAGATTTTAGAGAAAAAGTACTCAGTCTTAGCAGAGAGAATGGACTTCTAATATTGGTTCAGAAGTGTGGTATATTGAATTTTGAGAGTGGGACAATAGGCACGTCGCCAAGCTCGCTCCGCTTGCCAGAGGGCCAGCTTTTTCTCCTTAAGTGCAGCGTTAAACCACCTATTGGCGTCATAATCGCGCCTGGCAGTAACTCGCCTGAGTGGGGTCACCTGATCACAGCCTCTGGCGAGCCATTTGTTTAGAGAGACCACTTGGGAGTGAAAGGGGAGATCTTGAAGGTTAGGGCTAGAGGCGGAATGGGAGGAACACAGAGATGTCATGTCAACATGATTCCAATTACGGGCCCAGGTGTTCCTGGGCAGAGGAGGTTTCTTGACAAGGCTGGGGTGCAGGAAAAAAGAAATAAAAAAATGGTCAGACCAGACACAAGGGGAGACCACAGGGGAGAAAACAGAACAGTTAAGCGACCAAACCTGGTCCAAAATGTGGCCATGGATATGAGTAGGGGTGTGAACATGGGACAAAAAATTAAAAGAGCGGAGAGAATCCGAGAATTCTTTAGATAAGAGGTCTTCAGCCGGGTCAGAGGGCCAAAAATTAAAATCGCCAAGCACCAGGATGGAGGAATTATTCACTGCCAGAGTAGCCAGCAGGTCCTGGATGGCAGGAAGGAAGTGCGGGGTAGGTTGTGGGGGGCGGTACATAAGCAAACAGGTGAGAGGTGGCGAGAAAGAGGCAGAGCGAACGACTAAATAGTCGACCGTTGCAATAAGAGGGGCTGATAATATCTGAAAATGAAGGCCAGCGCGGACAATGAGGGCAACGCCGCCGCCAGCCTTACCGACCGGTCGGTCGGCGTGGATAGCGTAATAGGAAGAAGGGAGTGTAGCTAACAGGGTTGGAAGGGAATCCGGACAGAACCAGGTCTCTGTGAGAATCAAAAGATCAGGTTTATGCGTGTTTAGCAAGACAAAAAGTTCATGGTAATGCTTGACCGCAGATCTAGTGTTCAAAAGAAGAACGGAGATTGCAGGGCTCACAGAGAGTGAAGGGAACGGCTCTGGTGGGATGAAGGGAGGAGGGACCGGGGCCAGGATGTGGGGAGTGGAAGGAATTGGCGTGAGGCTGAGTTTGGAAATTTTGACAATGGTGGAATCTGCCAAGGTCCACGGACACTGCACAGATCGAAGCTGGACTGACAAATAAGTTAAAAATTGGGCATAGTGGAGTGCCCCTAGCCCCGGCCGGCCGCGGACGGGCGCACACGGGCTTGCCTTTGGCGTGCCTTCGGCGCGCCGCCGGCGCCCGTTGCGCCAGCGCATGGGGCGTCCATTTGAAGGAATGGGAGCGCGATGGCTGCTGCGCTCACCCGTGACCCACCACTGCCCCACCAAAGATGGAGCCCGCAACCCCGTCAGACCTCCGGAACAAGTGGCACTCAGCCGTGCCGGACCGGGGCTAGGGGAGCGGGAAGGCAGAAAACAAGCAGCGGCGAAGGGTAAGGGACAGAACACAATAGTGATTTTAAAATTTTACAGCTAAAAATGCGAGGCGAGCCCATGCACGACCAGCGTCCGCGAACCCACTGCCACTGGGTTTAAGCGTCCGTTGCGCGTGCGCATGGGGCGTCTCTTTTGAAGGAATGGGAGCGCGATGGCTGCTGCGCGCACCCGTGACCCACCACTCCCCCACTAAAGATGGAGCCCGCAACCCCGTCAGCCCTCCGGAACAAGCGGCACTCAGCCGTGCCGGACCAGGGCTAGGGAAGCGGGAAGGCAGAAAACAAGCAGCGGCGGAGGGTAAGGGACAGAACACAAGAGTGATTTTACAGCTAAAAATGCGAGGCGAGCCCATGCACGACCAGCGTCCGGAAACCCACTGCCACTGGGTTTAAGCATGAGTTTTTGTGCGAGATAGCTTGGTGCGCTATGATGTAGGGCCTTGTGCATCATGCAAGCAATTTTCAGGTGGATTCTGGCTTCAAATGGCAGCCAGTTTAAAGATTTTAGATCCGGGGAGATGTGGGCCCTTTTTTTCGAGCCAGTGATGAGTCTCGCTGTGGCGTTGGTGGAGGCTCTAAGGGGAGCTGTGGCGGTTTTGGGAAGATCACATAGTGAGACACTGCCATAGTCCAGCCGCGGTAGCACTAAGGCCTGCACCACTAACCTAAAGTCATTTGGGGGTAGGAAGGGCTTAAGCTTCCTTAGTGTGTTGATCTGAAAGTTTGCTCCCTTCGTTGCATTACTAATATGCTTCTGCATATTGAGGTTACAATTCAAGGTTATACCCAGTGATTTCGCCGAGTCCACAATGGTTGGTTGAACATCTAGTGCTGTAAGTTGTTTTATCAAATTGTGCATAGTGGGGACTTTGGCTGGGGGAGCAATGAGGAGGAATTCAGTTTTTGAGGCGTTCAGTTTGAGATGATTCACTGCCAGCCAGGTTTGGGTGGTCTTAAGAATATTGTTGAGCAAAGTAATGTCATCCAAGGTATTGATCTTGCGGTAGAGTTGGGTTTTGTCTGCATACATGTGGAATTGCACGTTGGATGTTTGTAACAGATCGGTAAGAAGTTCCATGAAGAGGCTGAAGAGTGTAGGGGATAGTGAGTAGTCTTGTAGGACTCCTAGCGTGACCGGAACTGGTTTGGACAGTGTGTTG
Organism: Lissotriton vulgaris; assembly: GCF_964263255.1. Taxonomy (NCBI): domain Eukaryota; kingdom Metazoa; phylum Chordata; class Amphibia; order Caudata; family Salamandridae; genus Lissotriton; species Lissotriton vulgaris. The sequence goes on along the minus strand of NC_141687.1, from coordinate 35,515,503 downwards.
TTGATTTTGAATTTTTGAGTCCTGTTTTGCAAAAAGGAGGTGAACCAGTCAAGCACTAGACCTGAAAGACCCATGTTTCTTAAAATATCTTAACGTACTGATTTTTCATCTCATTAACTTGCTCATAAATGAAATTGTTTAATTCCTTTTTAAATTGCACATAATACTGTTTTTATGTACTTTGTATGATTTTAACAAATCGAATAAAGTTAATTTGACTGACTGACTGACTGACCCATTCTGTGTTTCAACAGATCTAACAAGTGTTTGTGTTTGACCGTGTCGAACTCTGAGGAGAGGTCTAAAAGGATGAGGAGACATGGTTTGTTACGATCAAGGAGTTGAAGTGCATCGTCAATGATGTGTGTCATGGCTGATTCCGTGCAATGATTTGAACGGAAGCCGGATTGGAGTTTATTTAGGAGGTTTAAGTGGTCGATATGTTTTGTCGGTTGGTGATGAACACATTTTTCCAAAAGTTTGGCCAGGGTGGCAATATTGGAGATAGGGCGGTAGTTGTTGAGGTCCATGGGATCAGCGGTGGGTTTCTTAAGGATGGGAGACACTTGCCCTGTCTTTAGTGAGTCAATAGAGGGTGACTCAAATGTACCCTCAAATGTACCCTGCCTCATTAATGATACCTAGAAAGTGAAAAATTATGCCTGGGGCACTGTCTGCAAAGAGTAATTTTCACTCCTATTACATATTACAACTTGAATCGAGGTATGCACTTTAGAGTCCAAGGAGACAAGCAATGGGACCCTTTTCCTGTAAATGTTGGTGACAATTACAGAAAAATAAAAAACGACCATTCTGGTCTTCTTGGACACCCACTCCTTCCACCAAGAGGTTTTCATGCTTCAAATATCAGAAAGGTACCCCACTATTTTCTTCATGAGTTCATTTATGTACGCATCATAAATTCAGATGTAATTGTATGTTTAGGAAGAGGCAGACGAACCGGGGGATCAACTGACATACTGAGTAGTTCAGGATACCAGTATCTTCGTGCCCAGTACGGAGCCACAAGGATGACTTGTGCCCGGTCGCTCCTAATCTTCTTCAGCACTCTGGGCAGAAGTGGTATAGGCGGAAAGGCGTATAACAGACCGCAACTCCACTCACAACGAAAAGCGTCTCCGAGCGAGTGCCGCCATGGAAATTCCCACGCGCAGAACTGATGACATTGCGCGTTCTCTTCGGTGGCGAATAGATCTAACCAAGGCTCTCCCCACTGCAGAAAGAGACCTTGCGCCACGTTCGAGTTCAGACGCCATTCGTGATCCATCATTCACCGGGGGCTGAGTTCGTCCGCCCTGGCGTTCAGAGAACCTGCCAGGTGTTGAACCACCAGGGTCACGCCCTGATGTTCCAGCCATTGCCAGAGGCGCAGAGCCTCCTGACAGAGGGTCCACGACCCCATCCCGCCCTGTTTGTTGCAGTACCACATGGCGGTGGTGTTGTCCGTGAACACCTGCACTACACTCCCTCGGACAGAGGAGAGGAATGCCTTCAGTGCTAGACGAATCGCCCGCAGATCCAAAAGGTTGATATGGAGCTGGGACTCCGCCGGAGACCGGAGGCCTCTGATCTCCGCCTCTCCCATGTGGCCTCCCCAGCCTTGGAGGGACGCGTCCGTCACAACTATGTACTCCGGTTGGGGAAGGGAGAGCGATCTGCCGCTGACCCAATCACGGTCCGTGAGCCACCACTGCAGCTGTCTCGCAGAGCCCTCCGAGATCTGGACATGGTCGGACAGGTTGCCGTGATGCTGGGCCCACTGAAACTTCAGGTCCCACTGCAGAGCCCGCATCCGCCAAGGGGCGTGATGCACCAGAAGAATGCAGGAAGGCACCGCCCCAGAAGCTGCAGCGTCAACCTGACCGAAACTCTGGATAAAGGTTGGAAGATTGGAATCAAGAGGTCTGCCGTCGTCTGGAGGTGGCTGACGACTGTCTGGGGCGAGCCCGCCTTCAACAACCAGTCGGCGAGGTAAGGGAAGACTGAAACCCCTAACCTGCGGAGATGAGCTGCGACCACTGCCATCACCTTCGTGAACACCCATGGGGTGCTGGTAAGGCCGAAAGGGAGCACGGTAAACTGAAAGTGCTCGTGGCCTACCGTGAACCGCAGGTAACTCCGGTGGGCCGGCAGGACGGGGATGTGGAAATAAGCATCCTGCAAGTCCAACGCTACCATCCAATCTCCTGGGTCCAGGGCAGCTAAGACCTGAGCCAGAGTCAGCATCTTGAACTTCTCCTTCCGGAGGAAGCCGTTGACATTCCGTAGGTCCCAGATAGAGCGTAGGCCCCCTTTGCCCTTCTTGGGTACCAGAAAGTAGTGGGAGTAGCAACCACGTCCTACTTCTGGGCCAGGAATGCGCTCCATGGCCCCCTTGGCCAAGAGGGCCAAAACGTCCTCCTGCAGAAGCCGCAAATGATCCCCCGATATGCGGTGGTGTTGCTGTGGCATGGCTTGAGGGGTCCTCTCGAAGGGGAGGGAGTAGCCTCTTCAGACGATCTGCAGCACCCACCTGTCCGAAGTGACAGTGCGCCAGTGAGAGTGGTGATGGCGAACCCTGCCCCCCACTGGGGTCACATGGGCCGAAAAGCACGGACTAGGAGGGTTTAGAGGCAGATGCTGCGGGTGAGGGTGTGGACTGGCCTCGCCGTTGTCCCCGACCGCCTCCACGGCGATTTCCACGGCCACCACCGCGCTGGATGTTAGCCTGTGGTGTGTGGCTGGCAGCACGTGTGGGGGTGCCCCTTCCTTGGCCACAAAAGAAGTGAAAGGCACCCATTAGCTGGCACGGGGCCGAGAGGCTTAAGGACTTGGCCGTAGCCCTGGAGTCCTTAAAGCGCTCAAGCACATGGTCTGCCTTGTCGCCAAAAAGGCGACGGCCATCAATGTGTTTTGGACATAGGCCGAAAAGTTGGCGGACCTCAACCAGGCGTGGCGTCTAATCGCCACCATCGTTGCCATCGCTATACCTAGTGAGTCGGTGGTATCCAGCCCACACTGGATAGAATATCTGGCTGCATCCCGGCCCTCCACAAGGGCTTGGCCGAGTTTGGCCCGTACCTCCAACGGACACTCTGGCAGCACTTCCGCAACCGTATCCCACAGAGAGTGGGTGTAGCGGCCCAAGAGGCATGCGGTGTTGGAAGACCGCAGTCCCAGACTAAGGGAGGAGAAGACCTTTTTACCATACATCTCGTACCTCTTGGATTCCCTGTCCGGCAGAGCCAATGGGAATGCGGTCTGGGAAGTGGATGCCTGGATGACCAGGCTCTCGGGGTGGGGTGGGTGGACAGGAAAACCAGGTCACCCGGGGCCGGGCGGTGGCATATGGCCACGTTCCTATCTACGGGTGAACCCGTAGCGGGCCTGGTCCAAGTACCCAAAAGAACGTCGGTCGAGGCCTCATTAAACGGCAGCAGAGGCTCTGTCGGGCATGACTGTTGTTTAAGGACCTCAGTGAGGAGGTTAGTCCTCACGGCCGCGACGGGGAGCTCAAGGCCCAAGGCCTTGGCAGCCCTCATCAACACCACACTGTAAGTTGCTCCCTCCTCCGAAGCCACGGTAGGAGGCAAGACAAAACCAGTGTCTGGAGAGGTGTCCAGACCACTGGCATCCCCAAGTTCACCTGTCCAGTCCTCTTGAGACTGACACTCTCGGGTTAGAGGGTCCTCAGACCCCTCCCAATACTCCTCATCACCCATCTCCTGATAATCAGGGTTGTCAATTGATGGGGCCGGTTCATTGCAGTGACGCCCAGTGACCCCGTTCCGACGCCGAAACCGGAGCGAGGGAGGCATCGGGGATGGCGCTGCCCGAGGACGGCGCCGGAGGTGACACCTGACACCGGGGGGGTTGTAAGGTCCACCGGCGACGACCCAGATCCTGAAGCGGGTCCAGTGGGGTCCCGTGGCGCGGGGCCCGAAGGCGCCGGCGGCGTCGGGACCGTTGGGCCCTGCGGCGCTGGGCCAGAAGGCGCCGGCGGGACCGTGGGGCCCTGCGACGCCGGCGGCATCGGGCCGAAGCACTCAACAGCGTCGGGGCCAAAGCCCCCGACCCGCTAGGGGCCCCAGATGACTCTCACCCAGAGACCGGAGGGTGTGGAGCTGGACGCGACGCCCGCGACTACGACGGAGCAGCGTGGGCGGTGTCACCCAAAACCCCAGCCGCGTCGCGCGAGCATTGGAGGGAGTCAGAAGAGCGATGACGCCTCTTCGACTTCTTGTGTTTCTTACCTGACGACAACTTCGACCCGGAGGAGTAGTGCTGACTCCCGGAGCTGTGGTGGCTCCGACCCCGCGACCTGTCCCTCGACCTCCCGTGGGACCGGGCCCTCTCACGGCGCGGGACCGACTGCCGGAGTTCGAGTCGCCTGCGGGACCGCTCCCGCCTGGCTTTCGAAGAGAGGGCCCGGCAGTCGGAGCAGGCCTTGTCGTCGTGGTCGACGCCTAGACAGAGTAGACACAGGTAGTGTGGATCCATGACGGACGTCGTGCGGTCGTAATCCTCGCAGTGCTTAAATCCAGGCATCCCTATGGCACTGATCGGAGTCGTATGACTTCGAAAAGATGATCAAAATGATCCAAAAAGTTAGTCAAAAAGTGACTAGACGTACTGCTTTTTCCAGATCTGCGCTTGCTGGTGCGGAAAAAAGAAGAACTGAGGTCAGCACGCGGAGGCGGCGTCTAAGTACTCCGACGACGTCATCACGGCGCCCACGACGCCGACGACAGACGCGGAGCCGCAGACGACGCCTACCGACGCGCAAGGGTACTGCTACGCAAAACATTTCCGGATCCAGTCTGACGCCTGGGGATATTTCCAAGATAAGGAATCTATCACTAACGTGTCTCTTTCAGATGACATCAAACACAACTCAAGATTCACTCAGCCTTCTTATTGTCAGTCAGTGAGCAGAAGCGAATTCTAGAGTGAAAGCCCCAAATAATAGCAGGCACAGTTGCCTACTCTTGCTTTTTTTATTTTAGGCACTTGATAGAGAAGTTGTGTGCTAGTTTTGAATACATGCTGAGGTATTTGATAAACTGTGATATGACTATCAGAGAAGGCTTTGTGCAAAGTACATGCCTCTGTCTGAGTGAAAGCCAGAGCAGCTTCTGGCCTAAAATACGTAAAAAAATCAGTTTATATGAAATTAATTAATATTCTTACATGTGTGATGCTGCAGCTGGTCGGGGCTCCTCCACATAGAGCTCTGCGGAACACTCCACCTCACCATGCTCATTCCGGGCAGTGACCACATACTGACCCTCATGCTCACTCCCAACATGGGAGATAACCAAGGAGTGGTGACCTTTCTCCTTCAGAATACGGACAGTCTCGCTCTCTTTCACAGGCTGACCTGAGGGACAGAAGGAGATTAATAAACATGAGAGATGAAAAACGGGTAAATGTCTAAGGGTTACCACAGAGGGGTAGGAAGAAGGAAATGTGCAACACCTGGATCAGAGGCACTACACAGATGGGTGCAACATTAATCAAGTTTGAGAAGGAAGATAAAGAAAATGAGAAGCTACAAAGATATGGTGCATTGGAGCTCACAAAGGAGAGCACTGTGAAATTAAGGGACTTTAGATTAGTTGAAGATTCATATATCTTACAATCATTTAGTCTTCTACTGTAATCTGTGTACCAGCGATAAAACTTTCATATGAACTGGACTCATGCTTTTCCTCCCTCAAATGGATGCTTCCACACTTCACAGATCCATCCGACCTTGAAGCAGACACAACTGAGCAGGAATTAACAAGCTCTTACAAAGAATTAAACATGAACCCCCAGAAAATTAGCTTGAACTAAGTGTTATTAATGTATTTAAATGTATTCAGCATGCTAACAGATGCAACCTTAGCATGGGAGGCAAATACACTGACTAGTACTCTAGTTCATACTTCGACAATCCTGAAAAAGAAGATGGACTGTGTGTTCTGTTCCTTGAGATAATGGAAAAAAACCTGCTACAGCAGCTTTTGTAGATGAATTGTACAGGCCTGGACTAGCCAGGTAGAAGGGAGATGGTAGAATCTTGAGTGGTTTCGTTAATGGGTTATGTCCCTTAAAATACACCAGACACACTGGGGCTGATTTACAAAGGTAAACATACACTTCTCTGTAAGTACACTTTTTTTTCAGTGTTTACAAACTATGATTTAATAGCAACTTAATGAAACCAGAGTCTCGGGAGTCGTAAAGTTACAATTAAATCATTGAGCCCGATTCACAAAGGTAAGCTGAGACGAAAGTCTAACTTTACGACTTTCGGTATTCACACAAAGGACATTTACGAGTAGAAAAGTTACCCTTTTGTCTCTGTTTAACTTAAGTTTTGGTCTTAATTTACCTTAGACTAGACTTTTGGTTTCAATAAAACTTAAGACCAAAACTTTAGCTAAACTGAGACAAAAGTCTAAATTTACTACTTGTAAATGCCCTCTGAAAATACCGAAATTCGTAAAGTTAGACTTTCATCTCAATTTACCTTTGTGAATCAGGTCCTTAGTTTGTTAATATCAAAAAAGAGTATACTTACAGAACAGTGTAAGTTTACCTTTGTGATTCAGGTCCTACATGTCTACAACTCAAGTGCATAAAGGCCTGGCATGGACTGTGCTCAGGGGGCCTTAACTTGTGCTCAGTTTACCGGCAGTTCTACAGTTGAGTGTCTACAGAACAAAACACCAGGATCTATGCAGCCAAGACCCAGCCAGCCATGCTCTCAACCAAAGTGACTCCTTGTGAAGCAATATATGTCCTTGTTCCCCAGTTATGAGCTGCGTATGCATTGAATGCAGTCAATGCTTTGAACCAATAGTGCCTGACCCATGCTGGAGGCAATAGGATAAGAGTGAGCAAATTTAATTTCAATTCCTGGAAGAGAGGAATTGATTAAAAGCCTCCTCATGGGTCCTGGGACATTACCACTGCTTGCTAAGCATGGGGTGAGGAAGCAACTCTGGGAGATCTCACTGTCACAAAATGCTGGAATAACAAATCTTGAAAGAAATACAAGTTCCAATCTCAACAAAAAGAATATTCTCAAAAATGTCAAAAGGCGTCAGAGTCTTGGTCCCTATAAACTTGTCTGGGTGGGGACAACTGGACTTCATTAAGATGATGTTCACACTAGTAATGCTATAAACGGTGTCAATGTTTCCACTTATCTTCAGTCCAACCTTTTCTTGGCACTCAATAAAACTATAAATACTGGGCCAAATTAACAAGGACGTAACGCAGCCCTGCGTTACTTCAGAAGCAAAGCGATGCGCCATGTTTACAATGTGACGTATCCTTGAGCTCTCCCCTGCGCTGGTGCACATTTGGATGCCATGCGTAAACACAGGCACCCTTGCACCATGGTGCAATGGTGTCTGCGTTGTGGGGATGCTGGTTTTTGTGAAGTAAGGGACACCTTCCTGCACAAAAACAATCACTAGATGTGTTTTCCTCTTTCTAGCAACACACATAGAAAGAGGAAAGAACAAGGAGAAATAAAAGTATTTCTCCTTGTTGCACCTCCTTAACCCTCTCTTGGGGAGGCGTAGGATCATAACGCATTCCCAGGTTTACAAAACATTGTAAATCTGGGATTGTGGTAGAATCCATGGGTGTTGTGTGGGGACACACACAGCACGAGCCATGGAACGCCCCTTTCACGCAAAGTGCTGCGAAAAAATGGGCCGTATTTACAAGGACATGAAAAGCAATGCAAGGGGACTTTACGTGTCCTTGTAAATATGGAGCACCACACTGCCCACAAAAAATGAAGCGCCGGCGGCTAAAGGGGCTTGTAAATATGCCCCACTATTCTTTGGAATGGGAAGCATTCTTTAAATTTTAACACGAAGGCTCCATTTATCGAAACAATATAGAGGGGTGAATTTACAAGACTTCATTTTCACGAGGCTACCTTATGGTTCAACCAAACGTTCCCTTCAGATCCTCCAATGGAACCTCCTAATGTTAAACTCATGATGTCCCTAGCCAATCTGGAGCGATTAGGACTTTACTTCACCATTAACTAGAAATCCAAAACCAAACAGTGTGTCCGCATTTTGACCTAGAAAGTAATCAGCTCAAACAACAGACTCCTGGACCTAATGTACAACTAATGGCTCAAAAGATGTATGTGTCAGAACAGTGTTCTAAAAACGACCATGTCTCACTTTTCTGGAATATTAGCGGAGGAACACGATCTACACTGTTAAGAAGTCCTTTAAATGCATCATCACAGCAACGTTCTATGATATCCAAAACATATAAAAACATGCACAATAATGTTCAGATATATAATAATGCATGAGAATGGATGAGATTGCTCCATTGGTCACTCTCTGCTGGATTGGGCCATGCCTGGAGATCCTTGATGCGTGAACAAACTCAAAAGTAGATCTGGGAAAGGCCACCAAATGTTCCAAATTAGCAAGGGGCTTGACACACTCATACCCTTTGAATGGCGTTTCCCAGCGTGCTTTCTCTGATGCAACATTCGTGCACTCTTTTACTTGACAGCCTTTTCACACTGAGAGCATTTCTATGGTTTGTCAGCAGTAGGAACTCTAAGATGTAGTCAACTTTAGCCTTATGTGAGACTTGTTAGTTTGAGACTAAGTAATTGCACAGAGTTCTATGTAGGAATGAACGGTGACTGTGAGGGCGGCTATCACGCTGCCAAGGATGGTCTGCATTAGAATGTTTTAATGAATCATGATTGTAGATGCTCCTAGTTTGGTTTACTGTTCCAATATCTGCAATGGAATTTTCCTGGCATGATTGTCACCAAGAAAGGATTGGAGTTTAGGTTCACTGTGTAGACTTACTTGGGATCTTTCTTTCTTTTTTCTTTTTCTTTACAGAGTTATATATAGCGCGAACTTGATCCGAAGGTATCGGATATCAGAGCAATTTACCTGGCACCAGTTGCGTCACACAAGGACACTTTCATATTTGTTAGGCACGGGGAGATTAATCGATTTGCCCAGGATCACAGGATGTTCAGCGTCATTGCCGAGACTCAAACCCAGTTCCCCAGATTTGAGGTCGACCACTCTAACCGTTGGCCAACTCCTCTTCTCAATGTTATCATCACTTCATCCACCCTAACTGTACCCTAGCAAACTCTACAAGGCCGGCCTCTCAGACAATGACTGCTGCTGGCAGTCGGAGAAAAGAATGCTACCTGTCAGTTCTACGGTCCCAAATTAAGGATATGCCGGAGTAAGTTCTTGAGTTAAATCCTAAACAGCCTTGCAGCAGACTCATTCATGTATTAAAAAGTTACTTACGCCAAACTCCTGTTAACTAAAAGGTAGAGAAAACATGTAGCCCCCAAATCACAGTCGCAGACCAGAATATCACAAGCACAGACCAGAATATCACAAGCACATGGAAAGCCTGGGACTCTCCCACTGTTTCTCACTGGTTGGACAATGCCAGTTGCACAGACTTGAGACTAAGGGGCCCATTAGGATGTCGGGCGGATTGCCTCCGCCAGGGTAGCGGTGGCCACCGCCACCCTGGCGGAGGCAATCCGCCCGACATCCTTCCCTGCATTCCCCCCCGCCATATTACGATGGCGGAGGGGACCCCAGCGGTGGGAAACACCGCCCGCCTGTTTTCTGCCCCGGTCGCCTTGCGGCCGGGGCGGAAAAGGGATAACATGGTGGCGGTGTCTATCAGACACCGCCAGCCATATTAGATTAGGCATTTTTCGATGTTTTCCGTGGCGGCAATGCCGCCACTGAAAGGCATGCGGTGTTCACATTGGGGGGCCCCTGTAGGCCCACAGAGTGACAGCCAAAGGAGGGTGGCACACAGGGGGGTACCTGTGGTACCCCCCTGCATTTGCATAATCGCAGCTGCAGGCACCACGCGGTGCCTGCCGCTACGATTATGCAAATGCGTGCATTTGTTTATCACATTGTGGCAGGCTGTGCAGTGAGCACCGCCCCCCACAATGTTAAATTGAGGAATGCGTCCGCCACCTTGGCGGGCGCATCCTAATGCCAATGTCGGGACCCCCGCCCTTTAGGCGGGCGGTCCCGATCTCCGTTAGGGTTGCGGGCGGACAAAGTCCGCCCGCAATCCTAATGTGCCCCTAAGGTAGCTGACAATGATAACACTTATATGAAATGTACTCCTTCGTTCAATTGCTTTATATAATATGTTCTTACCCCTGGACATTTCTTTCCATCTCTTTTATTTCTTGGGTAGCTCAATAATCATCAATCATCATTTCCCCACACTCACACAGTCATATCTTGCACCAATAATGCCGCTCCTGCAAAAACATCATCATCTTGCGTCATCCAGCTATTCAGCACATGCTACGATCGCTTGGTTTAATACTCTGTGCTTAGCTTTGTTATTACCCACAATCATTAAAATATATATATACACACACACACATATTATATACACACACACACATATTATAACACACACACACATAAATATACATATAGAGATGTATATATAAATATATATATATATATATATATATATATATATATATATATATATATATATATATATATATATATATATATATATATATATATATATATATATATTTATATACCCGCTCAATTTTCACCGTTTCTGGAGAAAATAAGCACTCGCGGGTGGCGTTCTTAAGGAATTTTATTTCATGAACAAACGCGTTTCGGCAGTCTGCCTTCTTCGTTGTTGCCAACACACCACAGGCAGCCGTCTTTTAATCGATTACAATACGTGTAACAAAATGACAACTGTGTGGACCTCCAAGATAACGTTGTAAATCATCTGCCATCTTACCCATATATGTTTTCAATGTACACGAGGTGAACACAAGTGTATCAGCCTAAATATAACATGGGGAATTTTAAAAAAACGCCGAAACTGTTATTAGCACACTTTTGAATTTTAAATTTGTGTGTAAATCTAATATAAATTCTACGCAGTTTAAATTATGAATGAAGTGCTATGCAATGTGAATAACAGTAGTCATGTATGCATCTACATGTAAATTATATGGTGTAAGATGATTTACAGGTGAAATTGCCGCATTACAGCACCTGTCCAGGAGTGCTGTAATGTCTATATATAGTTCTAGCAGGAGGACTGGGTAGGACAACCTTCAGTGGCCTTCCAAGAATGCTTTCACCTTTATATAAACTAAGCACTATCAATGGTAGTAAAACACAATTCCCTATCGACACAAATAAAAAAAAAGAAAGACACTTATAAAAAATTTGAAAAACCTATTACTACTTTAATAAAGAGTTAATAGGTAGAATAAAAGTACCAAGCAAATTACTTACTTACATCCAAAGCATAACGCAGAACAGGGGAAAACTGTACCTAAAACATCATGCATACCTTCAACTTTTGCAATGTCAGTCATTAACCATTCAGCTAATGATTTGGCATCACTATGTACTGTGGTAGCTTGCACCCACATTTCGCACACAAAAAGTGAAAACTGAGTTCACAACTTTTATCTATACATTATAAGTTATAAAACTGTTACACTACTTACCTCCACTACCCAAAATAAGCATCTGCGCACTATATTATCTAATCCAGTCAACCTTTCACGAAATCTGAATGACGGATTTCAAAATACACACATTGAAATAAATTAGGCATCATGCATTGAATTTAACTACCTTTGAGACCCCCCACAACATATACATATTATAGTATATATGTAGGCGAAAAAACATTTCCATATTTATACGCACCTTAATGCTACATTTCTTGTAATTTTCGCACTACACTTTACACCACTCCACTGTCTAGCTGTTTAGTTATGCCACTGCACTGTAATTTCCAGTATGTTATTCCTCTTTATGACACTACAGTATACGCCACTACATTCTACACTAATCCACTGTACGTTACTCAACTGCACTTGACCCAACTGGACTGCACACCATTGCAATGTACACCACTATACACTATTATACTGCTCACCAGTGAATTATTTTACACTTATGTGTTTGTCAGTTTACTGGACGCCCCTAAACTACTGCTCACAACTCAATACTATTCAACCGTACCATTCTCAAATGTACACTATTCCACTACATGCTATTCCAGTATGGCCCATTTGATGGCACACTACTGGAGTGCACGCTATTTCAGTTTCCGCTACAACACTCCACTCTACTGCATTGCATTAGAATAAACTATAAGCCACTGCACTGTACCACATTCAGCTGTATGCTATTTCCCTTTACAAGAGTGCATTTTACGCCAGTCCACTAAACCACATTCCACTGTACGTGACTACACCATATGCTTAAATAATTAACCCCATGGAGTTTGACATCACTGTACAGTATGCTGCTCCATCAAATAGCACGCCACTCTACATCTAAACAGTTAAGACCACTAAACTCAACTTTATTACAGTAAACACTACTAAATTCTACAGTACTTCACTCCACCTCACCATAGGTTATGCTACTCCACTATACGCTATAGCACTGTACTGTATTACACACCATCCCACTGTAGTCTACAGTATGCTGCTCCACACCACTGCACTGGATCACTGACAGAATATCGACGGAAAAAATATCGACCTACAGAAAAATCGTCGTAGGAATATCGGAGACAAGAATATCGACATCCTATCTACAACATGGTAAGTACAAAAATATCGAAACCAAAATATTGTTCTTAAAAATATCGAAATTAAAAATATTGATTTTTTTTAAATGAAAAAAAGTGTAAAATAAAGTAAATAATACTTTTAAACCAAATAAACATAATAAAAAATATGTAATATTGTTTAAAATTAATAAATACATATACAATAATATAACATTAATTACACATATACATAAAAATTATAATATATACTTACTTAATAATACGTTTTAATAATTATTTTAATAACGTATACATTATTAACAAATATTATAAGTTACAAATACATCTACACAGATAAAACAATAACATAAATAAAAAGTGAAAAATTATATTTAATAAATAAAAAAGTAAATATTTTTAAAATTAATAATATACTACTTTATCAAAAATAATAATACAAATATTAAATAGCTAAAATTAAAATAAAACTACTATTCAAAGTCCCCAAAAAATTACAGTAATGATAACATTGGACAGCGTAACACTTAAAATTACTATTCCAACTCCAGAGGGTGCTACAGTAGGGAAGGCGTTGGATAGTGTTGGGGTAAATATTACTATTCCAGCTCCAGAGGGTGCAACAGTAGGGAAAGCGTTGGATAGCTTAGCGGTAAAAATGACTATTCCAACTCCAGAGGTTGCTACAGTAGGGAAAGCGTTGGATAGCGTAGGGGTAAAAGTTACTATTCCAACTCCAGAGAGGGCAACAGTAGGGAAAGCATTGGATAGTGTAGGGGTAAAAATTACTATTCCAGCTCCAGAGGGGGCTACAGTAGGGAAAGCGTTGGATAGCGTAAGGGTAAAAATTACTCTTCCAACTCCAGAGGGTGCAACAGTAGGGAAAGCGTTGGATAGCGTTGGGGTAAAAATTACTATTCCAAATCCAGAGGGGACAACAGTAGGGAAAGCGTTGAATAGCATAGGGGTTAAAATTACTATTCCAACTCCTGAGAGGACAACAGTAGGAAAAGTGTTGGAAGCGTAGGGGTAAAAATTACTCCTATACTGTACTCAGGTATACCTCATTCCACTTTACTATTCAAACTCCAGAGGGTGCTTCAGTAGGAAAAGCTTTGGATAGGGTAGGGGTAGGGGTCAAAATTAGAATTCCAACTCCAGAGGGTGCAACAGTAGGGAAAGCATTGGATAGCGTAAGGGTAAAAATTACTATTCCAACTCCAGAGGGTGCAACAGTAGGGAAAGCATTGGATAGCGTAGGAGTAAAATTTACTATTCCAACGCCAGAGGGTGCAACAGTAAGGAACGCGTTGAATAGCGTAGAGGTAAAAATTACTATTCCAGCTCCAGAGGGTGCAACAGTAGGGAAAGCGTTGGATAGCGTAGGGATAAAAATTACTATTCCAACTCCAGAGAGTGAAACAGTAGGGAAAACGTTGGATAGTGTAAAATTTAAATATAAAATACTTATAAATAATTTTTCTATTTAAAATAATAAATAATATAATTATTAAAAAAACTCTACATCATTTACAAATACCCATTAATAATTATTAAAAACATAATAACAATTGAATATTTCATTAACAATAAATTAACAATAAATACCATTACATAATAATTAATAAATACTACTAACCAAATAATAAATATTGAACAATAAAATATGTTTCATTACAAAATATTAATTATTTAAAATTAATTCACAATTAAAAAATATTAAACAACAAAATTGTTTTCCCTACCAAATGATACTTTTTATGAAATATAGATTGCCAATTAATTAAAAATAATTTCCAATTAATAAAAATTAATTACCAAATAAACATTTTAATTGCCAATTAACACAATTAATTACGATTAAAAAAATTAATTACCAATTAAAAAATTAATTATCAATTAAAATATGTAATTGCCAAATAATAATTAAACATAAAATATTTATCCACACCAATAAATAAAAAAAATCATTAATTAATTACAACTAAATTACTTCCCACCCAATTCCCCTATACACCCACAACACGCTACAGAAATGAACACAAAAATTAATTAAAATTAATTTATAATTCCTAAACATTTATCATTAATTTAGTATATTGAAATTACTTCCCACCCTATTCCCTTATAAACCCACAACCCGCTCCAGTACTAAAACATAAAATTTACTTAAAAATAACATTATTAATATAAAACAATAATACACATATAATTTAAAACAAGTAAAATACTTTACAAAAAAATAATACACATACATAATAATATACATAACAATAATACAAATATCAATATTAGTAACTTCGATAGTACTTACATCAATATAAGAAAAATTGATATTACTTACCTTCGGGTCGATATTCTGTCCAATGATATTCTTGACCTCAATATTTTGTGCCTTCGATATTTACAACTCGATATTTCTGAAGGTCGATATTAATAACTCGATATTTAGACTGTGTACCCACTGCACTATATGGCACTCCAATATACGCCACTCCATTTTACACATTTTAACTTTACAACACTACACTAAACCACACTACACTTTATGTAAGTTCACTGTACAGCACTAGACTTTACCCCACTCTATAGCACTTCAGTATACTCCACTCCAATGTGCGTTATTTCAGGTTAAGCCACTCAAGTGTTCCACACGCCACCATATGCCACTTCGGTGTACGCTATTTCAGTACATAATATTCCAATATAGGCCCCTAAACTGTACAACACTGCATTGTTTACCACTACTTCTATGTCACTACGGTATACATGAATACAGTGTACAATATTTACAAGATGCCAATTCACTTTACCACACTTCACTTTATGCGATTCCACTGCATATCAGTGCACTGTACACCCCTACACTCTATGCCACTCTATTGTTTCAAAGTTCCCTGTACACCACTCCGCTGTATGGTATTCCACTATACTGTACTCAGGTATACCTCATTCCACTTTACTCCACTTCACCATACCATATTATACTCTACCAGACTACACTTCCGCAGCAGGAACGCCACAATATTGTACCACACTCCACTTATTACCACTCTACTCCAATAAACTAAACTAGACAAATATTAGAAAATTGTTACTAACATGGTAAAAAACATTGAGATTCAAAAAATAAACAAAGGTTACATGGTGGTCATAATTAGGCATCCTTGATTTAGGTTTGGTATACAAACCCAAATAAGCTCCACTAACATTAGAAATTCTACAGTTATAGTTCTCTTATTTTTATTATTTATGCACCATGAACAAACTTATTCATGCCAAACACACCGTGCACTGCACAACCATAACACATTAATAACTTAGACTTATCTGTTGAAATTATCAGTTACCCACCGCTTTCATATTACTGTAAGTCATACTTATCACTTACATTTATACCTACACACCACCTTTCAATTAACATCACTCGCGCACTGCCGTACACACTCGTGTCACCTCACTCGCCAAATTGAAACAACTATAACTTGCCAATCTACCACGCACTGTGTTCTGGTTAATAATATCATTTCTCATATTCATAAGTGTTTTATTTACTGCAATAAATTCACAGCCTATGACTTAGGTAATATCCAAGGAGATATGTAGTGCATTGAGAAGGCGCAAGTTATAGTTAATGTAGCGTGGCGAGTGAGGTGAGAAGTGCACGAGTTTCCAAGTTTCACTAACTATTACTGGTGTGCAACTTTTGTTTCTGTTGTGTGAAAAACATTATATATATATCAGTGAGCAAGGATGTAAGTCCGAAACGCGTCTGATGACTGGCGCCACCTTTACCATTTGATCAGTAATAAATTTCTTTTGTAACCGAAGCCTGGTTTGCGGTAATTATTGAAGCAGTCTGTGAACTTGTGTGTGCTGGCTGACGGCTGCCGCCGGCAACAGGTTGGATTCCATATATATATATATATATATATATATATCTCGCACGAAGCAGGCAGTTGATGAGACGAAAGACCAGAAGATATGAGTGATTACAGGTGAAATCAGGTAAGGGGCAAAGATGACATGAGTGGTAGGATCAGAAGGAACACACAGACGGACATGATTACCAAAGTGGGTCCAAGTGACAGCAGGCGGAGGGGTTCCACTGATCTTGCAGTCCAGGCGGGCCGTCCGTCCCTCCACTACATCCAGGTCTTCCATCTTCCGAGTGAACATCGGCTGGACCGAAGGTCGGACCGTCAGGACACCACTGCACGTCAGCTCATCTGAAAGAAGCCCTCAGTTACTATCCATGAACTATTATACGGTAGTGACACATCATCACCAAATAGCTGGAACTTTCTGTGTTCATCTTTGTTTAAAACTCTTCACACATGTTAATGTTTTACAGGTATGTGTCCGTAAAAAATGTACTTTCTCTGTACACATGCATGTGTCTTTACAAGGATGTGTGTTGTGTGTATGTGTTAGCTGGTCTTGTAATCATTCTCAGAAAATATCATAATCTGTGCTTCATATTGTCCATGTTTGACATTATTCTGCACTGGAGGCAATATTTGTTAGAAAATGTTGTGAAAATATTCTCCAGTTGCACCGCATTGTAAGAAAGCAAGAGACTTTACTTTTTTCAGGATCGAACTTAAAATAGTCCTGAATAACAACTATCTCTGTAATGAAGCCTGGCAACTTGAATGTTAATCAAACAATGAAGTGCTTACCACCATTCATCAGAGTTGATTCCAATCCTTAACTGTGAGCTTGTGGACGGTATGTATGGCCTAGACCAAGGGTGTCCCATATAAATACAGTAGGGCAGAACCCATGACATGTTTTCGTGTAATTCACATACAGTTTGTACCATTTAAAGAATACAAATACAAATTATTTAATTAGAGGGTATGCTGAAAATGTGGCATGGATCAGTCCCTCAGTGATTGACACCGCTGTCTGAGATGCTATCTCTGCATGACAAGTACTACCTAAATGCTTTGAAATGTATTTTTACTTGCATAAGAAATCTGGCTCACAAGCAGACAGGAGGTCACAGCAACATAGGAGTCTTCATCTGCATCATAGTGGAACCAAGCTAATTGCTCATTATCAAGAGAAAGATATTTTACCAATTGCCTTAATTTTCATTCTTACAGCTAAAATCTAGCAAGCAGCCACTAAAAGGTACGCAGGATGGGTGTAGATGGCGGACACCTCTTGCAAAAGAGAATCCTATCCGGCATAATCCTTTTGCATTGAAACAACTTTGTGCTTTATTTTGCCCTCTTCCAATTTGACAGCAGACGGGCAGTGACTGCGGCCTGCTGCAAAGTTCAGTTTTCCCCCACTCCCGACTACTGACCTGCGGCCAATACAAGAGATACATGGAGGCCGTGGTACTAGAGGCCTTGAGTTGGGGTCATCGACATCATAGCCACCTTGACTCTGGATTTGCGGCCTGAACAAGTGGTGCAGCTCCAATGATAACTCCATCCGTTCTCCCAAGGGAAGGACAACTGCACTGTGGCATCTGAGCAGAGGAGCTGCCCTACAGAGGTCGGCGGTGACAGGCCACCACGCCCCAGTCTGATCGCTTTGGTAACTGGCCCTGGAGTTGCTATAGTGAAGGAGTTAGAAAACTGCACATGGGCGGTAGGGGTTGGGCCGCACACACACTATGAATACTGAGACAGTCCGACCTGTCAGCAGCCACTCGACCTTGTACCCCTTTCATCTTTTTAGTTGAATACCTTGGGTCCTGAAAGCCCAAGGGGCCCACGCCACAATGCAGCTGACTCTTGGCTCTGGATCGGCCCCAGCGGTAAGGAGGTTGCTGTCTCCTGCTCGAGGATCCTAAGATACTGTGGACTAGGTGCTGGGAGTCTGTGGGGAGATATACCTTGCCTTGCAAGTTCACAGGGGCTTGCTGTCCAGTCATTGCCACTACCTGAAGGACATTAGGCATTGGTGGAGCTCAGTCCCTACTTGGGTCTTTGCGGCTTGGTGCCAGATGACTGTCTGGCAGACAGGTGCTAGTGGGAATTTCCCTTGGATGATAGGAGCCACTGTAATGCGGAGGACTTTCTGGCAGCCAGCTTTGGGGTCCCTTGGTGGGTGTTGACTGTCAACAGACAGTGGTGAATTGCAGCCCAAATGTGGATCTACTGGGCTCTTAGCTTGAACACAGATGTTGAGACAATAAAGACCCAGGTGGAGTGTTTCCTTGAATCTGTGATGGGATTTTGGTGCACCTGTGCCTGTTTAGCACCTCTTGAAGACCATTTATATCCTGCACATATGGCCTAGAACTACTTGGAAATTGCTGATATTGACTCTCCGTAACAGATCTTAGGGTTTGGCGCATTGACTTGCCTCTTGTCCAGCAGGAGGGACAATGGTAAAAGAGAAAAGACTCCCCAAGCATCGGAGATTGAGAAAATATACGAAACCGCTAGTGGTGGCAGATGCAACACCCTTAATCAAGCATGCAGCGATGGAGAGGACTCCCCCTTGTGCACTGGTGTTATTCTGAAGGCGATAAGTCCTACCTGCAGGCTCTGGAGCTCAAGATTGGAGCTGTGGGGGAAGATGTGGTGTTACTCCGCTAGGGCATCCATAATACCAGAAGCAGAGTGATGGAAGCGAGAAACTGCATCGCCACGCTCAAGATCTCGGTGAAATACCTCCATCAATGGTTGCATAAACTACAGAGCGCTTCAGTGTAACAGCAGCCAGAGTTGGAGATGTGGAAGGCCATTCATGGAGAATAAACCACAGGTTTGTGGGGATCACTGAAGGGTCAGAGAGCCAACATCCTAAAAAATGTCTAAACAATTGGCTGTGGACTTTCCTCCTGCAGGATAAACTCTCTGCTTGCTTTTTGACTGAATGGGTGCACTGTGCTCTCCTATGTAAGCTACCTTCTTGGGCCGTTGTGTGTCCAATGATAGCCCGCTTTCTAAACAACAGGGCCCGCAATGAGGTGTTGAGTGCAAGCAGATGGTTGGGTGATGTTTGACTTGATTTTCAAAAGATTTGTATCCTTCCCAACTACACACGAATGGTATAGCAGCAAAGAAAAACTTTTGACCAAGTAAAACAAAAACTCAGAACTATGGTAATCCAGTACATAATCCTGTACCCTGTAAAATGAAGCCTTTCAATATCTTCAATTGGGGTTACTTGCTGGAGGTTCTGCAGATCATGAAGTTTGGGCCACAGCATCAAGATTGGATTAAACTGCTTTATACTGAGCCGAGTGCCAGGGTTGGGTGTGTCCTTTCCAGTCCGACAGGTTCGATCTAGGCAGAAGGACGTAGCAGAGGCGTCCCCTCTTCCCACTTCTGTTCAATCTTGCACAGGGGACCCTTGCAGTGTGGAAGTTGCATGATAGGGTAAATAGTGCTGGGAGAGAAAAAGCATGTCTTATCACTCCATGTTGACAAAGCACTTTTTTTTACCTCAGGGCCCTCCGAGACTCCTTAGGGATCCAGGTCCGGTTACTGAACGATTTTGGGGCCATTTTGGGTCTGCATATTAATTGTAGTAAGTCCAAGTTGTTCCATCTTTCTGTACTGGTTGGGACTGTGGTGGGTCAGCTGCCTTGTATTGGTTTACAGTTGGAAACAGATCACTTTTGCTACTTGGGTATCATGGCGGCGTACTCGCGGGACAAGCTATTTCAGCTCCATGGCAGCAGGGTGTTTGACTCATTGCACTCATCGAACGAGTTACTTACCTTCGGTAATGCATTGTCCATCTAGCTGCAGATTCCTTACCTTTGAATTTCCCAGGAGTCAGGCTGAATCTGGAAATCTTTGCTGAGCAATACCCCTTGAGCGCGCTGTTGGTTGGCTCCATTAGGCTCCAGTGACATCGTCGGTATCGGTAGTGTCAGTTATGACATCGTAGTACCTATATAGGCACCACCCAGGTGCGCGGATATCTGTCCTTTTTGATTGTTTTCCACGCCAGAAGCACAGAGCCACAAAGTAACTGATGCAGTCATGTGCAACACTAGGGACCTGAAAGGCGGAGTAACCCTGACTCCACAATATTAGCCTGCAAAGTGGGGAGGCATGGGTGGGGCCGTAAGGAATCTACAGCTAGAGTCTCTACCAGATAATGCATTACCGAAGGCAAGTAACGTGTTCATCTGACTTCTAGCTTCAAATTCCTTAATTTTGAATTAGATACCCAAGCCATACCATCCCAGCGGTGGGCTGTAGACCAATACCTTAAACTTGAAAGTCCTGCAGGACCGAGCGGACAAAGTGCATGTCCCTACAGACCTGACCATCCAGGCAGTAAAAGCTTTGCAAACGTGTGCAATGAGGCCTACGGTGCTGCCTGACAGATGTCTTGGACAGCGACACCCCGAGCCAAGGCTGTAGTCACTGCCTTTCCCCTGGTGGAATGGGCCCTTAATCCCTCAGGATTGCCAAGGCATAGCAGATTTTAATGCGGAGAACGACCCCGCGAGAAATGGTCCTTTTCTGCATTGCTCTTCCCTTATTTGCTCCCATGTATCCCAAGAAGAGTTGGTTATCCACCTGGAACACTTTTGTGCGGTCAAAGTAGAACATCAATGCTCTTTTTGGGTCCAGTCGGCAGAGACACTCCTCTTCCTAAGAGGGACTCAGGGGGGCGCAAAGAAGATGGGCAACGTGATGGATTGACCCAGATGGAATGGGATCACAACTTTTGGTGAAAAGGAAGCCTGGATGCAAAGCACCACTCTGTCTGGAAAGGAGATTAGACAGGGAGGCAAGCAAGATAAGACCTGCAACTCACCCACCCTGTGGGCCAATCTCAATGTTACTAAGGAGTCAGTTTTGATGGTCAACAGCCGGAGGGGACAACTGTGTTGAGGCTCAAATGGAGCACACATCAGGTAGGTGAGGACAATATTAAGGGCAAGAATATAACAAGAGGAGGGAGAGGGGAAGTGGATTCGGTCTCCCCTGGCAATTTACATAAACAGAATAGAATCCACTCTGGTAGTGGTAGTGATCTCTACAATGGTGGGGAGCACACAGTGTTGTTTTAAATACCCCTCACACACCAACAGGCCCCTTGGTGTCATGCTTCATCATTGGGGTCTTCGCTCCCCTCTACGGGATGCGGCATGCTGCGACTCACGACTACGTAGGAGCACTGAAACTGAACTATGTGTTGGTGTGTGTGAGGTAAACAAGTGTGAGTGGTGAGGTGGTGAAAAGTGGTGGTTAAAAGATACCTGGCTCGTAGGTGAAAAAATAATAAAAAGTTTTTATTAAGCCCTCGGCTAGCATCATTAAAAGGGTGCAGGGTGAGGTTGTTTACTGCAAATTAGGGTACATCAACCTCAAAAGAAGTAAGTATGGTGTAATATAGGTTTAGTTTCTATGCCAAGAATCTATCCAAGATTTGTCTTAGGGTCTAATCGGCTCCATACCTTAGTTAGAATGAAGGAGGTCTGGTATCTTTGTCTCGGACTCGATTTCCCAACACCCCGCAAGGGGAGCTTGGAAACACTGGAGCTGGATTCTCAGTGAGAGAAAGGACAGCTTCTCGATCAGTGCGTCAGCTGGAGGGTCGGCTTCCTTCGGCACTTGCTGTAGCGAGCTCCGGCGGGCAAGTAGACAGTCGAACTGCTCCAAACCACTGTGTGTTTGCTTGAGCAAGGGAAGGCATATTTATACCTTGAAGGTGCCTGGTTTGACGTAAAGTCAGGCATAATAACGTCAGCAAAGAACCCCAAGGGAATGGTAGTTCTTGGAAAACTTCATGAGTTCTTGGACAAATCAATATTCAAGTAAGGGGATGTCCCTGGCTGCTTATGCCGATTTTCCAAGAAATGGTTGTGAGTTTTTAGTACAGGTGGAAGTAGCCATGCCTGTATTTGGACTGCATGGGCTATGTCTAAATATGGGTATGATTTATATGCCTATATAAGGGCAATGTGAATTGTACCTATATAAGGGCATGAATCAGGACAATTTCACTTGGGTCCTAAAACGCCATACAACACCCACTTCACTTTATTATGTTCGAAATTACTAAACTCTAAGCATTTAAAACATATCTAAAGCATGATGTGTTAATAACCCCACCCAAAATACAAAAAATGCATTTGAAATGGTTGTACACGAAAATGAGCAGAGAGGTGGACTACATTTCCAACTGGGCCCCTGGGCGTCCCGGGTCACAAGTTCAATCTCTACCCCTGACTTACTTCTAGCCCACTCCAAATAGGGTGAGAGGGTTTCAGAACTGGGGCGTCCAGGATATTCTGGACTCTAGATTACAGGATACCCAAATGCTCCGGATGAGAAACATTAACAATGGCCCTAGGAGCGATCTGCACGCCCTCACCAATAGATTTAGTGTATTAGACCAGCTGGATTGACGCCCGATTAGGGGTCCAGGCCGGTCCACGATGGGTGGCGTCGAGGGCCTGTGCACTGCCGCCTCGGGTGCTGCGGCAGGGTACATAGAAACTGAGCCAAGTCAGGGCAAATACTCCCTATAAATACACCGGTGGAGGGACCTGCTTGGGGGGCAACATGAACTCAGCAGATTTAGAAACTAGGGCGGGGATGGTAAAGGATTCTATCAAAATCCTCTCCTGGAATGTGGCCGATATTAAAAACAAATTGTTGTGCCCAGACTGGGGAGCATTTGTGGAAAGTAATGATATTTGCCTATTTCAGGAAATTGGGCACTGGTAGGCGTACAAAGGTGTGGGTATTCCACCTTCAGTGAACCGGCAACTAAGAAGGGGAGGGGTAGACCTTCTGGGGGACTTAGTATTTGGGTCGGCACCCACCTGGGGGCACAGGCTGTCCAGATTCCCACAGATTTTTGAGACGTGCAGTGTGTGCTACTTACACTCCCTAGAAATAGGCAAACTGCGCTAATAAATATATACTCGAGACCAACCGTAAGTGAGAAGGAGTCTGCAACTATTGACCAACTTGTGCAGTTCATCTCAACTCTGGATCCAGCAGTTACTCTAATTGTGGGTGGTGATCTTAATAGCCAATTTGAGCAACTTACTGACCCAACTCATGATGGCCCAGATGATGAGGACCAGCACTGGCTCATCCCGGAACCGCAGATTCCGGTGGTGAGAGACTGGACTCACAAATTAATTCCCTCACCCTCACGACCTCTCTTAGAGCCTGTAATGGGAGGACAAACTCCGATAGACCTGTTCAAATGACATTTAATAGGGAGGGCCAAAATTCCATCCTGGATTACATCCTGGTGAAAGCTTGAACCTGGGGTATGGTATCAGATTTTAGAATCTATCCTAGGAAAGATAGTGACCATAACCCCCTGGTCATGTTTTTGAAACCCGGGAGCTTGGGCCTGTTAAATCCAGGTTCTGACCCAAATTCAATTGGCCCTCCGCTCTCATTAACCAACAACAGGCGGAGAGTCAAGGGGCCATATATATTGGGTTCTCCTAATAAACTGGCAGAAGTTTACCAAAGGTCTCTGCCCTATCTTAGCGACATGGCGGAGGTGGAGGAAAATCTGGGTGCTAGCAAGGAGCCCCTAAATATTCATCAGGGGCTCGTGTGGAACCTTGGTGAAGTGTTCTACCCAGACGGGAGACCTAAGGTAAAATCAGTCACTGTCCAACCCTGGTACAACGCCCAGTGTAGGAAAGCTAAAAAATAACTGGTTTGTGCGGTTAAGGTTCAGGATAAAACTAAGATTACGCTCTACCGGCGTTTGTATAAGCTGGCCACCAAGAGGGCAAGAAAGGAGTGGGAGGCAGATAACTGGGAAGATCTAAGAACTGCACTAAAGTCCAAAGACGCCAAATCTTTCTGGACAATTGTTAGTTGTGGGAGCGAGGAAGGAAACATGACCAATAAACCCAATATAGCTGCATCGGCTTGGGAGGTACATTTTGGGGAGTTGTACCCCCTCCTGAGTAATGACGGTTTAATGACCCCTCTCCCATGCCCTCCCCCCATGAGTATCGACTGGAGGGGTCATGGGAGATTACACCCTCGGAGGTTGAGGCTGCCATTCTGAAATTGCCCCCAAACAAGGCCCCTGGCTTGGATAAGCTACCAGGTGACTTGTACCGTTCAGAGCCAAATATATGGGTCCCCTATCTTTGTGTTCTTTATAATGCTATTCTAAAAGGCAAGGACCCCCCGGATTCATGGAGGGGCGCCAAAATAGTCCCTATCTATAAAAAAGGATGCCCCCTGAAACTGTCTAATTATAGGCCATTTAGCCTTATAGACGTCTCCCAAATATTGATGGGACGTATCATCTTGGGCAGAACACAGACTTGGATGGAGGAACATGACATCTTGTCCACCTTCCAGGCTGGGTTCAGGCAGGGTACATAAACTGTGGATCAGTTATTTAGACTCCAGGTTCTGTACTGGAGAATAGTGACTGTAGAGGGTGGCAGCCTCTACATGATCTTTGTTGACCTTCGGTCAGCGTTTGACCTGGTTCCCAGAGATAAACTATGGAAGGTTTTACATGAGTTGGGTCTACCTTGTTACCTCCTCAATGTTCTAGTAAGGCTTTATACTGATAACTACGCCCAGGTGAGGTGCGGCAGGCAGTGCAAATTATCACCACCCTTCCCGGTCAAACAAGGGGTTTGCCAGGGCTGTGTCCTGGCTCCCACCCTTTTTTGTCTGTACATAAAGCCTGGTAGATCTACTTCTTGGGACCAGAAACACAGACGCCTCGAAGCTAGTCACTAAGCATGGGCGAATTTTGCGAATTCGCGATCCGCGAATTTGCGAATTCGCGATCCGCAAAATTTGCGAATTTTTGTTTTTTTGCGTGTTCGCGGGGTTTTTGCGTGTTCGCTGGGTTTTTTGCATGTTCGCGGGGCTTTTTGCGTCTTCGCGAGCCGCTTGCATAGCGAAGTTACCCATGCCGTCGTTTATGGGAGAGGGAGAGAGAGATAGATAGATAGATAGATAGATAGATAGATAGATAGATAGAAAGAGAGGGAAAGAGAGAGGGAGAGAGAGAACAAGAGAAAGAAAGAGAGGCCGGATCTCTGAAGGGCCAGATTCCTGAGTTGCCCCTACAGAACATACAGCTTTTTATTTTTAGCAAAATGCATATGAAAATTGTGCTGTAAAAGGTCTCTTTTAGTTTAACCCCTCCTGACAACTCAAAATGGGTGTATTTGCCATCCTCTCCCTTCTTCCTGTTTTTTATATCTGTAAGTGCTTCCTGATGAGGTTTAATTCCTTGGACAGGTGCCTCGTTGCCTACTTGTAACTATTCTCTGACCCTGCTTCAAGGGTCAGAGCAGGGTCAGAGAATAGTTGCAAGTAGGCAACGAGGCGCCAGGAAGCAATTTGCAGCAGGTGTCCAAGTTGAATTTAATTTGTTTGTAACCCTTTTGTAAAGGTTACAAAGAAATTAGGTTCAACTTTTGCACCTGCTGCTGTAACCCTTGCTTGGCTGAAAATTCGTCCCCGCTGATTCACGGATTTCCCTGCGATTTGGCGAGATTCGGGGATCGCGAAATCACGGAAAACCCGCACATTCGCCCGCGAAACTGATTTTACGCCCACCCTTACTAGTCACGGGCCGGGTTCCCGCTTTGATGTTTGCGGACGACACCTTGCTGTTGTCCAAGACATCAACGGGCATCCAATGCATCCTGGACGGCTTCACATGCTTCTGTATCTCGAGGGGTTTGGAGATAAACCTGGATAAAACCAAGTTTATGATCTTCAACCCCCGAGGCAGACACGCCCGAATCCGCTCTTGGGAGGAATTCCCCTTGAGAGAGTCAAAACTTTTGAATATTTGGGTATCACCCTGGGGGAACCTTTTGAATGGGACCCGCAGTTGACCAAAGCAACACTTAAATTAACAAGAGTGGTGGAAGGATGCGGCCCCAGTTATTGAAATTTACAATGTGCAGGCTAGAGCAGCTGCACTACATGGGGCTGAACTCTGGGGCCACCAAACTTCCCTCAGTTTAGCGAAGTTAGAACACACTTTTCTGAGGAATATACTAGGCCACCCTGTGAGCATCCCACTTGTACCATTGCGTTTGGACTTAGGGTTGCTCCCTATTAAAGAGGTTATGGCATCACGACCCTTAATATTTTGGAAAAGATTGTGGTCCGTGCCGGAACTTGTGAACTTGTGTCCTATAGAAATGAATTTAGGGAAACCTGGGATGCCCTGAGAGGCAAGAACATTAGGTGGCTGTTACATATAAAGACCATTAGCAGTAGGATAGGCCTACCTGAGCTATGGGAGACCCTGGATGATGCTTGCCTGGAGATCACCAAAGCTGAGGTGATCCGCCACTGCAAGAACTATAACCTAGCCTTTCTTCAGGTGAGTTCAGAGGTGGGATGATTGACCACTGAGTTCCTTCAGGTTAAGGCGGAATACAAAAGGGAAGAATTTTTGGATGTAGTATTCCCTGCACTAGCAAGAAAGCTCTATATGCAATTTAGATTGGGCACTTTGCCTCTTAGAGCTTTCTCTAGTAAATGGGACAAAAACAACCATAAAGAATGCCCTGTTTGTGGTTATCATTTGGAAAATGAAATTCATGACTTTTTCTTTTACCCAGGGTACCGGGGTGCACGCAAGTACTGGCTAATCCCCATCTGTAGAAACTTAGGATTTCGCCAGTGCTCACATGCAATGAGACTCTTAAAATATGACACGCATTCCCCTATCACTTTTGCTGTTTCCCGTTTTTTTAATACAATGTGGCATCGGTGTAGGAAATCGGTTAGTGGTTAGTATGTACTCCTGTCCCAATTCAATGTGATGTTCGATAACAAATCTAGTTTAATCCTGTTTTAATATGTATTTCATTTTATTGCATATACAATGTATTTTAAAAGCACTTCATATTTATTGTCTTAACATTTGTATTGTATGTATTTTTCTGTTTTTTTAGTCCTCTGAGGCCGAAATAAAGTTATTGAATAGGAATCGGCATATGTGCTGTACGCATTTTCTAAAAGCAATATTTTCATTCAAAGCATATAGTATGACATTGGAAATGCTATCCGAATGAATCATGAAATTACATTTATGAAATGGCTCTTAGATACAGAAGAAAAAGGTTAAGACCATTCCATGGCAGAATATATAAACTGTTTTGGTTGCGGACAAGGTCAAATATTGTCTCTTGGAATTATTCAAAGAATTCTTGTTCTCTAAGAATAGTTCTACTTTAAGCAGATTACTTTGTGCCAAAAAAAAGTTAAATTTTGGAAAAAGTCAAATCGTAGAAAAATAGAGTTCTCAATCTTAGAAGTTTTGTTTTGAAAAGTGAAGGTTGAATCCAGAGTCCATAGAACGCTGTGTGCTAATTTCAAAAGTGAACCTCATTGTTTGGAGAAATCATGAAATCTTCTAAGCTGGTAAAGAATGTGTCTACCACAGTAGGTGAAAGTTGGACTACTTCGTTAAGTAGACCGATTGCACAAAAATGTGAAGCATCGCCATCAGCGTCAGCCACATTAACAATGTTCGAAGGAGATGGAGATGGTACTTGTGTGCCAGTCGATCCATGTATCTCACCGTCAGCAGTTTGCGTCTGTGAGACATTAATGAATGCCGTCATCAGGATTGGTAGCCGGTGGGGACAACACAATGCATGGGCCGTTGCTGAACTAAACAGAGTATCAACATCCGTTGCAGGACTGATGGTAGTGTCAGACAGATATCTAACACGCATTCTTCTCCACATAGCAGGTATTGTAGTACAGGTAAGATGCAATCTTGCCAGATTGGTGGGAATGATAGAAACAACATGGTATTCAGATCTCTTAAACAAGTCAAGCCCAGAATCTGTATCATGCGCTCACAACACATCATTGCCAGGAGAGTGTTCTCCAGGGAAATCTGGGTGTCCCTGGTGACTGGACTTGCCATATTGGAGCAGAAGGAACAAAAATAGTATTCCTGCTACGAGTCCTAAAATGAGAGGCAGGCCGCCGAAGACAGAGTGCACGAAGTTTGGAAATATGCAGAGGCTTCAAAGGGTACTAACAGTCCCGAAAAAACTGTCTCAAATACAAGTACAATACCACTGGTATCAGACATGTTTAAGATACGACCTAACATTTCTGCGAAATGTATAGGGCAGTTTGTGGATAAAAGGACATGTATTTCTGCAGAAGACCTTACAACTTGTAGTTCATATGTCTCTTTGGACGAGGTCAGTGGCACAGTTGTTTACAAAAGAATGGCTTTCATTCTGCTTAAAGTATCAATTCGTATGGAAGAGATGTTCAGTGAAGGCCATAACGGCAACTCCCCGTCTGTCTTAGTTTTTGGAAACAATACTTGCATACAACAAGTGACCCTGACTGACACAGTTACAAGATAGGCTATTCCTGGCAACATGATTCAGAAAAGGGGGTGGTGATGAACAGAGTGTCTGAATTAAGCAGACCACTCTTACCCAGTCCAAAGATCAGGGCTTGATCCATCACCGTTATTTATCTCACTGCACCATCCCAGTTCAGAACCTGGCTATATGCAAATCAGTCTGTCCCTGGCCCAGTGCATCATGGGAACAGGGCAGACTAAACTACCAAGCCAATTCTTCACCAGAAAGGAGACAAGCTACCGGGGACCGGTTTCTGGCATTTCAGCCGTCGTCAGCCGGCTTGCTTGAATCCTGATGGTGCAGTGAGAAAGGGACTCATGTCTGAGTATACCCTGCCACACCTATAGTGGCAAAAAACGATTCAGAAAAGGGGGTGGTGATGAACAGAGTGTCTGAATTAAGCAGACCTCTCTTACCCAGTCCAAAGATCAGTACTTGATCCATCACCGTTATTTATCTCACTGCACCATCCCAGTTCAGAACCTGGCTATATGCAAATCAGTCTGTCCCTGGCCCAGTGCATCATGGGAACAGGGCAGACTAAACTACCAAGCCAATTCTTCACCAGAAAGGAGACAAGCTACCGGGGACCGGTTTCTGGCATTTCAGCCGTCGTCGGCCCGGCTTGCTTGAATCCTGATGGTGCAGTGAGAAAGGGACTCATGTCTGAGTATACCCTGCCACACCTATAGTGGCCAAAAACGATTCAGAAAAGGGAGTGGTGATGAACAGAGTGTCTGAATTAAGCAGACCACTCTTACCCAGTGCAAAGATCAGGGCTTGATCCATCACTGTTATTTATCTCACTGCACCATCCCAGTTCAGAATCTGACTATATGCAAATCAGTCTGTCCCTGGCCCAGTGCATCATGGGAACAGGGCAGACTAAACTACCAAGCCAATTCTTCACCAGAAAGGAGACAAGCTACCGGGGACCGGTTTCTGGCATTTCAGCCGTCGTCGGCCCGACTTGCTTGAATCCTGATGGTGCAGTGAGAAAGGGACTCATGTCTGAGTATACCCTGCCACACCTATAGTGGCCAAAAACGATTCAGAAAAGGGGGTGGTGATGAACAGAGTGTCTGAATTGAGCAGACCACTGTTACCCAGTCCAAAGATCAGGGCTTGATCCATCACCGTTATTTATCTCACTGCACCATCCCAGTTCAGAACCTGGCTATATGCAAATCAGTCTGTCCCTGGCCCAGTGCATCATGGGAACAGGGCAGACTAAACTACCAAGCCAATTCTTCACCAGAAAGGAGACAAGCTACCGGGGACCGGTTTCTGGCATTACAGCCGTCGTCGGCCCGGCTTGCTTGAATCCTGATGGTGCAGTGAGGAAGGGACTCATGTCTGAGTATACCCTGCCACACCTATAGTGGCCAAAAACGATTCAGAAAAGGGGGTGGTGATGAACAGAGTGTCTGAATTAAGCAGACCACTCTTACCCAGTCCAAAGATCAGGGCTTGATCCATCACCGTTATTTATCTCACTGCACCATCCCAGTTCAGAACCTGGCTATATGCAAATCAGTCTGTCCCTGGCCCAGTGCATCCTGGGAACAGGGCAGACTAAACTACCAAGCCAATTCTTCACCAGAAAGGAGACAAGCTACCGGGGACCGGTTTCTGGCATTTCAGCCGTCGTCGGCCCAGCTTGCTTGAATCCTGATGGTGCAGTGAGAAAGGGACTCATGTCTGAGTATACCCTGCCACACCTATAGTGGCCAAAAATGATTCAGAAAAGCGGGTGGTGATGAACAGAGTGTCTGAATTAAGCAGACCACTCTTACCCAGTCCAAAGATCAAGGCTTGATCCATCACCATTATTTATCTCACTGCACCATCCCAGTTCAGAACCTGGCTATATGCAAATCAGTCTGTCCCTGGCCCAGGGCATGTTTTTCTGCAGAAAACCTTACAACTTGTAGTTCATATGTCTCTTTGGACGAGGTCAGTGGCACAGTTGTTTGCAAAAGAATGGCTTTCATTCTGCTTAAAGTATCAATTTGTATAGAAGAGATGTTCAGTGAAGGCCATAACGGCAACTCCCCGTCTGTCTTAGTTTTTGGAAACAATACGTGCATACAACAAGTGACCCTGGATGACACAGTTACAAGATAGGCTATTCCTGGCAACATGCCACAGCAGCTGTGATCATTCAACATAATATAGCTTCCATTCGAACGCTGCCTAAAAATTGGATCCATCACTTCAGCTGGAGAACCTTGCAGTTGGCAGGATAAGTTGGTAGAAGAACCATCGCAGGCTCCATGTAAGTTAATACCCTTACATAAAAGTGTACCGCATAGTGCGCTTTTGCAGTTTGTACCACTAAAAATACTTCTTATCCCCCACTCCAACATCTGTGTGTATAAGGTAATCCCAGGTTGACTTGATGTATTCTTTACCCAACCTTTCATATACGCCAGCTGGTATATGTTTCAAACAATATTGAAATTGGAAAATCGTCACCGGCAGAGTGACTGTGCCGTGTATTATCCATTCTGTTGCTGGCTGTTCAGAAACAGTTAATGGTAATCTTTTCAGTTTTTCTATGCTCAGCACTGTATAGTCTGCTTCTTTTTGTGCCAAAGTGATTTGTTTATCTGTAAGGTTAAATTCAGCAAACAATGACGTGTTGTTGATTAGACACCATGGCACATATCCAGAACACAGATTTTGTAACGTCCAGCATAAAAGCATTATAGAACGCAATTGTGACTGTCCATGTTGTAACATGAGCAAGTCCTGTTCCATTATGTCTATGGCAGAGGATACTATGCTGTTTAAAGAATAAATTCTGGATGAAAGATTTGTTAACCCAATGTCAACTACAGAGAGAGATTTCTCTAAATTAATATGATCAATTTCTCGTATTCCTTCTGCAGTTTCTGTTTGTGTCGCTTTCCAAACTTCATTATAAATGGCATATATACCAGCGTATATAATCCGTTTATGATGTGGTTTTGCTGATCCTTGTAAGAAGTCCCTCAAATCAACGCCTTCTTTAAGTAAAGATAAGTGTTGTTTTACCTCTGTTAGTGTGGACTTCTGTGCCACTCAAGGCACAGTTTTCCTACACTGTATGATATTACTATATCTGGATGTTGTCTCTGGACACATCTTGGATCTGGCCTAATGAATGTGAGCACTTGTGTCTTATTCAGGAATCTATTTTGACAGTTGTTTGTGTCTGTGGGCCAGATTGACCATTTTTTCCAATCAGGATTAGTTCTGTTTTTAGGTTAAATTGTTTTTACGTCAACCACCCCCCTGAAGTGTTCTTACTATCAGGTGTAGGTATAGGTGTGGACGGTTTGTTTAAATCTTTTATCTTTTAGCTAAGCCAAGACAAGATATCTGTTAAACAGTGTCATTTAAAAACATTATTTGTTCAGGGATGATGCAGGCTCTAAATAAAGCTTCTAATCCATGCACCTGCCAGTCTTTTGTGCCTCAGACAGTTTTTGTCTCAATGTTGTCTTTCCAAAAGTCAACGCCTAATGTATACAGTTGAGCATAAAAAGCCGCAGAATAAATGTGCTTAGTATTAGTCAAGATACTTTTCATTCCTGTCTTATTAACATTTTTAAAGTAAAATGTTTATGGATTTGAGACATTAAAACCTGAGGAGTATGGACATTTTTCATAGAATGTTTTTGAGCTACCCTTTGGTGGCGTTGGACAATGTTCCCATTGATTATAAGTATAAACATTTCTAGGGTTTGCAGATTTTTGCAAGAAATGATAACAGTACGTTTGTTCATAATCTGATGAACCTTCTAAGTATCCATGTTTTTTACATTTTGCAGACATCTCTAAGTCTGACATCATATTATTAATAGTCTCAAAGTCCCAATCATCAGAATAGGAGCTGGGTGAAACAAAATCACTCAAGGAAATCTTGAATTGATGTAGAATCTTCAACAGCTCTGCAGGACAAAAGATGTCATAATCAATTCTGTCCCAAGCTATACCACCGGGTATAGAAACGACTGTGATGTTCACTGATGACAAGTCTCTTTTTGTTCATGATGAGATGATTTGTGTGGCTTAAGGAGTAAGTTGATGTTCTTACTTGCTGTGTCCATTTTACTATATTTTCCATTTATTAGCATTCCTAAAGTTAGTACAAGAGTCAGCCAAAGTATGAGGGAAAATACGCCTAACACAATTCAAAGTTTAACCCATGGTGAAACTAGATACGTTTTTTCCAGTTGATGAAAAAGTTCTGTTACTTGTTCCTTAAAAGTCTTATTTGATGGTGACGTTTCAGGTTCACTGGTATCCTCGGAAAACTTATCAAAGTTGATAAAATAGCCAGAAGTAGTTCTGTCAATCGTAGAGTTTGCATCAGGATTATTTGAAATCGCTGGAGCTACCTGATCACTTGTTATATTAGTATAGTCAGATGCTATATCATTGTAGACAGGAGTTTCTTGATGAACTGTTATTTGGGTTTCAAGAGGTACAAGTTCCATGGCTTTGTAGCATAGTCCTTCTTTTCGCACTGCAGATTCTTCAAAGGTGATGAGTCTCTCAGTTTGAACCTTTTGGATAGTAGCCAGATTTGGTTGTTTGCTACATCTTTGGAGTCCACTTGGCCTACTACTTATGATTGGCCACATGATGTGGCTTTACCAGGTCGATAGATACAAACTTGTTCTCCTTTCTTCCAGCAAGGGGCGGCAGTAACACTGTTCTTGATCCGTGAATTACTAGCACAGGTACTGGTTGTCTATAAGAGGGCCCAAATTCCTTCTTGTCCTAATTTTTTTCTCTGACTAGATCCCCAATCTTTGGAATCCAGGGAGGGACAGGTGGTTTTTCTTCAGTGGTCATTGGCTTCTGTAATGTGTTGCTTTGACTTCTTCTTGTTTCAGTTAAGTCCTGCAAAACAGCCACATGGTCTTTGATATCAAAAGGTTTTTGTTCTACCACTGTAGTATGATGATCAAGGTCCTGGACAATCATTCTACTACAAAAAAGGATTTCATATGGAGTGATTCCACCCTAAGAAATTCTTTGCAGATTGTATAGTCTACGTTGGACACTTATTAGATGTTTGACCCACCCGTCACCCGAACCTAATACCCTAGCTGTTATAGATTGCTTTATGTCCCATTTTTTTCTCTCCAACAACCGAATTTCCCTCAGGATGGAATGGACTACAATACCGCAATACAACGCCCAGATTGGCCATGGCCTCCTTGTAAGCTTGAGAGCTAAACGCCGACCCTGGTCAGAATGTAGCGTGCCAATTGCGTATGTGCCGATAAAGACTCGCAAATCTTTTATAACAGTTTGAGCGTCAGCCGAGCGCTGAGGCCACATCCAAATGAATCTGTACTAATAGTTGTGGGACCGCATTCATCTATAGTGACGTCATGGTGTAGAAAGTCTAATGCTGTCTAACAATGCTGTATGTACTGGGCTTGCTACACTGTAGTCAGGTATCTGGCGGCATTTTCTGCTGCGATCTCTGTTGCAGTCATGGCAATTAATTGCAAATTCGTGAATGTGGGCATTCATCCCTGGCCACCAGTACGTCTCTTTTAAATGTAGTATAGATTTAGAGATCCCTTGATGTATCAGACCCTCTCCCAAATGTGCTTCATGTATCAAAGCTACTCCTCCTGTTTGGAATGACTCTATCGCCCACACCAGGGATTCGAGCAAAAGGAACGGAGTTAGCGTCAATTATGTATGAATATTCGTGTGGATATTTTAGAGGTAACGCTGTACCGCTGCCTTTGCTTGTGGCATTGACAGCTATTATTATTTTGACAGCTATTTTTGTTTTAGAACGAGTGATTGCAGCTACTGAGGTTCCGTGACGGTTCCGTGACGATTTGAACCCGTGTTTTCAAGTTTGTCGGAAATACATAATATTGGTATCAGCGAACCGCAAATGATCCATTTAGTATATCCTGGTGTTTTCGCTACGCTACGAGCAAGAGCACTCCTTTTATAAACACATTTCTGATCTACCCACGGCATCCATCTTAGATCATGGCCGCCATTTTGTGTTTCTTGCCCTCACATACGCAATAACCTCTGATCACTTCATTTCGATTAAGGACACGTAACCTTAGCCGAAGATTCACCTCTTTCATGACACGTGCACCTTAAACCAGATCACGCTGTAGCTGCATGACTCGACAAAGGCTGCCTCCTCTGCCCGAGGCCAGTCATGCCAAACTGGTCTTCGTGTCCATTGTCCTGATCATGATTAGGCGGCCGAAGCCGGTAGCCTTGCCCATTTACAACCCACAAACATCTCTTATCCCGCTTTCCTATCTTCCACACCTGGCTCTGTTTCTTTCTTTCTGAATCTTTATTAGGGGGAGGTAACGAACTTTACGATGAGGCGGTCCGGGTCCTGAATGCAATATTGACAGGGAATTGTGACAAACTAGTGGGAACCCCTCTCTTCGCAATGTTTTGCCTCAGATATTATCGACGGTTCCTGTGTAACGCCAAATATTTATTGTTTTAGACACAAAGGTTTTGGGAATGTATTACATGTAAAGAATTTGCCCCTAGCTTAAAATTCAGTATATAAGGAGCAACCCTCTTTGTACAAATCGAACAGGCTCCTGGTTACTGCCCATGCGTAGTTTCTGTGACTTCTGTGTCCCTGCAGTAATAAACCTTTGGTCTTTGACGCCACCATCGAGAAGCCCGTGTTTCTGTTCATTTGTGCACCAAGGCAGGTGGGAACTCCGGGGTCTTTGGGTGTTGTTCCCTGACACCTCTGGACGGAACCAAAAAGTCCAGAACTCCAATTGGCGCCCAACGTGGGGCCACGTCATTCGGTACCGGTCCAAAAGCCTGAAGAGTTCGAGAAGCTTCGTGTGAAGATTCCTGAGGGAGGCGCCCCACTTCATCGATCCCGGCATATCGCAAAAGTGGCCCGAAGTTCTCTTCCACGAGGGTTTCCCGTTCAGGACGGCTGCAGTGGGCCGTTGCCTTGACCGTCGCCCTGTCTTGGACCCGAGGTGCAGTCCTTAGTACGGCGAAACGTGACGGGTTTCTCCTTGGTGACGTCTTCAGTGACTCAGTTAAGTATTTAGTGATAGCTAGCTGGTTACTTTGTGAGGATTGTTAAAATCCTTGATCGGTTCTTGGTTTGGTTTGGTTTTGTAAGATTATCACTGGTTGTTCTAGTTACGATAATCTATTTGGTTTAGTTTGGGTATCGATACATCAGTTCGTTTTGGTAGGCCTAAGTTCTTGGTTCGAGTGCACATATTTGTTCCGTGTTTTGTTTGTTTTGTGTTCCGGACTGAAAATGGTAAGTCGGAAAATGTTGTCTTGTTTTGGTTGCAACCGTGACTCACGATTGGAGGACTCATGTCTGGTTCCTCCGATTGGGACTCCCCTGTATGATTTATATTGTAAATTTGGTGTGGGTCCTATATCTTATAATGAGGTATGGGTCCGTTATTGTAAGAAGGATGGTGTCCTTAGTTGGCCACTGCATGGTAGTTTTGAACCCGAGATTCTTGACAACTTAGAAGCGAAATTGTTTAGGAAGAAAGCCCGGCCGGCAATGTTTGATTCTTTCCGTTACTGGCGAAAAGAATCCAAACAGAGAGAAATGAAAAGGTTGAAGAAAGAACAGAAAGAACAAGAAGAGCTGACTCTAGAGCAAGCGGCTAAACAGTTGCAGGCTAACGAGTGTGAGAAGGCCATAGATGTAGCAATTAGAGAGCCTAACTTAGCGATTGACAAGTGCTATCCTGCCTTGCCATCGAAAATGGCTAAGATACTGGAGGATTCCGAAAACGATCCTCTGTTATCTTATCTGTTACGGTCACCTCCACCGTATGCACAAGGTGCTGCGGCTCCACTTGTCCCGAATGTTCAATTGCCGGTTGCTGGACAACCTGGTGTTCCTGCTCCTGTTCCCCAGAATCAAGTTCCTGTACCTCCTGTGATGAATGTGAATGTTCCTACAGCTCCTCCTCTTCCTGCACTGCCAGCCTCTATACCTACATCTGTACCTACTATTCCACAAACTATTTTTCTCGATACTCCTACTGTTCCGTTATCTATTCCTACCTCTACTGCATTCTCCACGTCTGCGAGTGTGCTAACTCCACTTTCTGTTCGTCGAAGAATCACTGATTCTGTTACTAACATACTGTCTCCTTTATATAAATCTTTAATTAAGACTCCTACTCCTGATTCAGTTCAGAGACGTAGTCAGCTACCAAGTACTGAGGAACAGGGAATTTTAGATTCCACGGCTCTCAGATGGATTTCGAAGAGTAGAAGATATAGTACGAGAGATGTGTTAGACACATTTATGCAGTGGAAGGAACCAACACAACGGTACGTCTTTGATGAGATGTGCTCGTTGTTACGTGAAGAAATAGAAGAAGACGATGTTGAATCGGATTTGGAAGATTTAATTAAAATTCAAAAAGAGTTTGCTGCTGGAATGATAGTGGGTGATAATATAAAGGAAGCGATGGAACTTATTTTAAGTTTTAGGAATGATCCATCTCTTCGTTCGCCGAGAGATTTAGAAAAAGGTAAAATGAAGCTAAGTCGCCAATATCCTATGAGGGAGGTTCCTCCAATCTGGCGCGAAGCAATACAACGTGATGATAATGCTGGTATTGCAGCTGCTCCAGCACAGTTCCAACGAGTGTGGATACACATTCCATGGAAGCGAGCTGAAGTGCTAGCGGTGAAACAGGCCTTGCCAGATCCACGCAAGAATCCTGCTGGATATTACAAGGAATTAACACAGACAGTTGAGGCTTGTATAATGAACTTAGCGGACATCGATATGTTGTTTGGTAACGTAGTTCCGCAACCAGTGTGGGCTAAAATTCGTAGAGAGGATCATCAAGCTGCCTTAGGTGGTGATTGGGCAGCTATCACTGCAGCAGATGGTCAGCAAATAGGTGGTGCAAAACCCGAACCTCTAATTGCTAATCTTCCAGGTAGAATAATTGATCTAATGAAAACTCTGATGCCAGCATTGCGTGTAAACTGGGACAAGCTGTCAGCATGCAGGCAGAAGAAAGACGAAAGTGTCTCCGACTTCTTCACGAGGTTTGAAGAGACTTTTGTAGATCATAGTGGTCAGGACATGAGTACAGAAGGAGGACAAAGACTGTTTGTCGATAAATTTGTGCATAATTTGTTACCTGAATTATGCAATAAATTAAAGGATTCAGAAAGTGCGTGGGCTGTATCTACAACAGCGCAAATACTTGCGACTGCACAGTACTACGAAAATAGGGATAAAGAGGAAAAGGAAAAATCAGAAAAGAAAACGAAAGATTTAAAAACTAAAGTTCTTTTGCAGCAGGCGTATCCGCCTCGCACGAATCAATCTAATACGCAGCAAAGTTCGTACCAAAGGACAGATTATAGCTCATCAAGACCTCAATACCAGTGGAATCAGTGTGCGTACTGTAAGAAAGAGGGTCACTATAAAAATGAATGTCCGATCTTAGCGCAAAATAATGCAGCAGCAGCTCAGAGAGGTCGTGGTGGTTTTGTGCAAAATTCTAGAGGTCGAGGACGAGGTGCTATGCCTCCACAAACGAATGATCGTCCCCCCAATCACTTTGATCAACGAAATGGACAATCCACTCAACAGAATAGATCTCAACAATATCTTGTTGAGGACTATTGTGAAATAGATGAGGGTTTTCAGCAAAATGGGTACTAGGACAGCCATGGACAGAGAGAGGGAGTAGTATCAGTTCCAGTGGATCAGAGTGGGCCTTATGTCGCAGTAGCAACATCAGGTGTAGTCGAACCGTTTCTGTTGGATACTGGTGCCGCAAAAAGTTCTATCATTCATGCGAAACTCCCTGGCGCACCTTTGTCCGGCTCAACAAATGTTTCAGTAGGTTTTTCAGGCGCCCCTGTTTACAACCCGATATCTGGTCCTTTGTCTATTTCTGTTGGACCGTGCCAATTGAAAGCACCCCTGATTTTGACGACAGGTTGTAATGAAAATCTGCTTGGTTTAGATTTGTTAAAACGACTATATGCGACATTGTACTGTTCTCCGGAAGGAGTACAGCTTACATTGGGTAAAAATATCACCTCTCCGATGTACTTGTCAATGGACGCACTCCCGCCAGAGCTACGTTCACTCCCTGATTCTCTTTGGGCGACTGGTCCTAATGATGTAGGTCTCCTAGAAATTCCACCGTATGTGGTAACTTTGAAAACAAATGTAAAATTTCCAAGAATTCCCCAATATAAAATATCTAGTGAAGGAGAGCGTGCACTTTTATTCATTGTGCAAGATTTGATTAAGAAAGGTGTGGTTGAAGAAACTAGAGGAAATGTCTGTAACAGTCCTGTATTGCCGATTCTGAAACGAACTGATCCTACAAAACCTCCAGTGTACAGGTTTGTCATAGACCTTAGAGAAGTTAATAAGATTGTAGTCCCACAGTTTCCTGTAGTGCCAGACATTACTGCCTTGCTAACATTGATTCCTGCTACAGCCACATGGTTCTCAGTTATTGACTTAAAAAATGCCTTTTTCAGCATTCCGATAGCCGAAGAAAGTAGAGATATTTTCGGCTTCTGTCTAGGAGGTCGCAGTTTCAGATTTAAACGCGCTCCACAAGGCTATTGTGAGAGTCCATCCATTTACAGTCAAGCATTAAAAAGCCAGTTAGATTCTTTTGTCCTTCCTCCAGGTTCTGCTCTAGTACAGTACGTAGACGATCTTCTAGTGGCTGCCGATGACAAGGAAACTTGCAAAGCAGCTACAATTTCCCTATTGCATCATTTGTCTAATTTGAATCACAAGGTGTCTCCTTCCAAAATGCAATACTGTTGCCAAGAAGTGACCTACCTAGGTCATCTCTTGTCAAAGGAGGGGAGGAAGTTGACCCCAGAAAGAATAAAAGCAATTACACAGATGAGTGTTCCACGCACACAGAAAGAAGTACGTGCCTTTCTAGGTATTACCTCCTACTGTAGGCAGTGGATTCCAAATTTTTCTCTTTTAGCGAAACCATTGGTAGCTTTAACTGGGAAAAATGTTCCGAGTCCGGTGCCATGGTCTGATGAATGTCAGGAAAGTTTTACTGAATTACGAAAAGCATTGTGTTCAGCTCCTGTATTGGGTACACCTGATTACAGTAAGCCATTCACGCTCTACGTTCACGAGAGAGAAGGTTGCGCGTTGAGTGTTCTGACACGGAAGTTTGGTGATAAACAACGCCCTTGTGCGTATTTTTCATCAACATTAGATCCGGTGGCCAGAGCGTTGCCTAGTTGTTTGAGAGCTACAGCGGCAGCTGCGGCTTCCATTCGACAATGTGCTGGTTTGGTAATGAACAACATGCTAGTGGTCATGGTTCCTCATGCAGTGGATACACTCATGAACCGAACGAAGACACAACACCTTACTAGTGCGAGATTATCTGGTTACGAGCTGACATTACTAGTGAGTCATATTCAGATCAAAAGATGTAATGTATTGAATCCAGCGACACTGTTGCCGACTGATCAAGAGTCGAGTGATTCCGAGCCACATGATTGCTGTTTCAAAACGGAGGAAGAGACAAAAGGACGCATTGATTTGAAGGATACTCCGTTATCAGATCCGGATGGTACGCTGTATGTGGACGGGTCATGTTTTAAATTGGAGAATGGTGATGTGACTGCTGCTTACGCAGTAACGACTTTGAAAACGATTGTGGAGACTGCAAGAGTGAGTCAGAATTCTGCCCAAGCTGCAGAATTAATAGCCCTAACGAGAGCATGTGTTTTAGCTGAGGGAAAGAGAGTAAATGTGTTTACAGATAGTCAGTACGCATTTGGCGTGGCCCATAGTTTTGGCCGGTTATGGAGAGAAAGAGGTTTCATTACGTCCCATGGGACTAAGATCCAACATGGTCAGCTAGTTAATGACTTGTTGGAATCTCTAACCTTGCCGACTGAAGTTGCGATTGTAAAGTGCAGTGCTCATAAAGCAATCACGGATGATGTTGGTCGCGGGAATGCTTTTGCTGATGAAATTGCTAAACAGACAGCTAGAGACACGATGAGCAGAATGTATGTTGCTACGTCTGCAAGATGGATTGCTGAGTCTGGAATGTGTGAGGATACTATGGAAAGTGTGAAAGAGATTCAGAAAGAAGCAACTGAGGAAGAAAAACGTGTATGGAGAGAAAGTACGGGCAAGTTGGACTCGAATGGATGTTGGATTGATTTGACAGAACAACAGCGTTGGATGTTGCCCGTTGCGTATGTGCTTGCAGTAGTAACGATGGCGCATGGAGTAGCGCATATAAGTTCTAAAGGGATATGTAAGATGTTGGCTCCGGTCTGGAAAAATGAGGGAATCAGTAAGTGTGCAGAGAGGGTGGTGAAAAATTGTATGGTGTGCTTAATGCATAATCCTGGCAAGGGAACTCCAACTCCAGCTGGTCATTTCGCTCCTCCTTCCTGTCCCTTTGAAGTGATTCAGTTAGATTTCATTCACATGGAGCGCTGCAATAATTTGAAGTATGTCCTGGTGGTAGTTTGTGCTTTTTCCAGGTGGATAGAAGCATATCCATTAAAGGACAACACTGCCCTATCAACTGCCAAAATTCTTCTCAAAGAATTTTTCCCTAGATTTGGAATGCCACGGATTGTATGGTCAGATAACGGAAGTGAGTTTATAGGGAAAGTTATGCAGAGTGTGTGTGTCGGCCTAGGACTGAAACAGAAACAGAAATTTCACAGTGCAAACCATCCCCAGTCTGCTGGTTTAGTGGAGGGTTACAATGGTACCCTCAAGCTGAAAATAGCTAAAATACAAGCATCCACAGGTTTAACCTGGCCAGACGCACTTCCTTTGGCCTTGTTATCAACGAGAGCAACGGTACATTCTAGAATAGGGCTTAGTCCGTATGAAATAGTCTTTGGTCGCCCGGCAAATATCTGGGGTGTGCCAAGGCCTAAAGAGTTTTGTTCCATAGAATATCCTATGTTGATAGACTACCTTTACGACTTGACTGCTAAATTGAGTCTTATTCATCAACAGGTTTTCGATGCTTTGCCAAAACCTCCGGAGAGTCCAGGGCATCAGCTGAAACCGGGAGACTTCGTTGTCATCAAGAACTTCGTGAGGACGAAGAACCTTCAGCCGAGATTTGTGGGACCTTTCCAAATCTTACTGGCAACGAGGACAGCAGTTCGTGTAGCTGGCCGCAAGCACTGGGTACACGCATCACATGTTAAGCGTGTCCCTTTGCCGCTCCCTTACGACGACTGGGTAAAGAAGGGAATTGGTGCCTCCGAATCTGAAAGCACACCGAAGTTCATCTCTTTCAGCGATGCCGAATTGATTACTGACACTTCAAAACCTGACTCTCCTCCTGAAAAGACTCCTTTGAACACTGAACATTTGTCTCCAGCATCAGAAGAAACTTTGCTATCTGCGAACTTAAACACTGCAACAGCTGCTAGTGATACACTATTTTCCGATCAGACAGTTCCAGCAAAACAGAGATATAACTTAAGAAGCCGTAAAATGGACAAATAAAGCAGGCAACTGCATATTGTGATTTTGATATATTGAACCTTTGCTTTCAGCCAGGAAGTTTGCTATTGTTTATTGTTTTTAAAATTGCCTTGCCGTCTGGGTAGCCGTAGGGTCGTGGCTGTGTGCCTAGTTTGAATCAGCAGGGGTCTGACACAAGGTCGATCTTTCTGTTGGTTCTGGGAACTCCCAGGGCTGATAGAGGCATTTTCATCTACGTACACATCATCAGTGGTCGCGAGCGGATTGTAGAAGATGGAGCTTCCTGCGCTGCAACGAGAAAATGTGATTTATGTTCACAGAAACAGACTTAATAGAATTCTTCATAGCAAATGTTTTTTGATGCAATGTGCCATTACATTTTTGATTATTTTAGCAACATTGGTGGGTGGAATCGTCTTTAGTATAAATTTGATTTTTGTGCCAGTTACTACAGTACCTCCCCTTGATCCTGCCACTTCTACTGTTTCTTCTATACACTCTTATCACTCGTTTCCTGAACATGAGCAAGCCCGACGCTCAGAATTCACCAACAACACTTTTGTACAGCTCTTGCACCAACACCAACTGGTAGTTAACACTACAGACTGCTGGGTGTGTGGCTTGATACCCCACACTATGGATAAAGGTATTCCCTATTTGGTTTTGCCTTACAGCTATAATGGATCATTTCAGGCCTTCCAAACCATCTTTGCTTATGCCCTTGAAACCTATCCTCCACGTCCACCGCGTTCCACTAAATATAACTCTGCCAACAAAGCCTTAGTCCAGGGGATTATTGACATGGTCAAGGATGTCAATAATACTCCATCTTACCCTAGAGACGAATTGCGAGTATATTTAAGTTGGAATACTTCAGAGTATCGCCTTAGTTTAGGAGAAAGCAAGCGTAAAAGCTCAACTCCAATCTGGGTCGTACCTCACCGAGGTCAGGTCTGTTTGCAAGGTAACGGGAGAAATCCGAGAGCTCAGCTAGGGAGGAGTGAGTGCGTAGAGACTTGTGTGTTTCCGGCTAACTCTTCCCCTGCCTTTCTCACTGCTAGGGGTACTTACTTCATTTGTCGAGACAGAGCTTATACATGGTTGCCTGCCGACTTTTCAGGATCATGTTATATTGCTCGATTGTTGCCTCCGACATACACTGCTTCATCTGATTACCACAGAACCAGAATAGCGAGAGGTGTCTTCAGCAAGGAAGATACCGCTGGTCAGGAAGCTGAAGACTTCTTCAAAGGCTTCCTTCCGTTCTGGGGGCCTATGGCCAATAGTAGAAACATACGTCAGCTAACACGGGTAGTTGAATCTACTATTACCGAAACTGCTGGTGCCCTTAGCAACTTGACAGCTGAGCTTCAGGCGGATAGGCTCATGACGTTACAGAATCGAATGGTTCTAGACGTTATACTTGCAGATCGAGGTGGGGTATGCAGAAT
The DNA here is from genome assembly GCF_964263255.1 of Lissotriton vulgaris. Taxonomy (NCBI): domain Eukaryota; kingdom Metazoa; phylum Chordata; class Amphibia; order Caudata; family Salamandridae; genus Lissotriton; species Lissotriton vulgaris. The sequence continues at coordinate 35,471,588 of NC_141687.1, read as the reverse complement.
GATCCAATCGAGCTGCTGTGTCTTTATTCCTAATAATGCTCCAACAGTCTATGAGGCGATCTCTAAGCTACACAAGATTTCCGACTCTGTACATGTAGACAAGGGAAACTGGTCCTTCATGGAGTGGTTTTGGACTCTGATATCAGCGTGGGGATGGAAGGTTCTGATGGTCATTGGTGTCATCTTAGTATTCCTTTTCTCATGTTGTCTGATTATCCAGTGTGGTCCTGCTCTGTGTAGTATTTGTGCTGCAACTTGTCTCAGAAAACCACCTGCGTTTGGAGAAAAGGCACGAGAAAGGATGATGATACAACAGCATGTCACTGACCTGATGAACATAGAACTAGATTCTGACATAGACTGAGTGATTGCCTATGTAAGGGCAAAAGGAGGGTCTGAGGTTCCGTGACGGTTCTGTGACGATTTGAACCCGTGTTTTCAAGTTTGTCGGAAATACATAATATTGGTATCAGCGAACCGCAAATGATCCATTTAGTATATCCTGGTGTTTTCGCTACGCTACGAGCAAGAGCACTCCTTTTATAAACACATTTCTGATCTACCCACGGCATCCATCTTAGATCATGGCCGCCATTTTGTGTTTCTTGCCCTCACATACGCAATAACCTCTGATCACTTCATTTCGATTAAGGACACATAACCTTAGCCGAAGATTCACCTCTTTCATGACACGTGCACCTTAAACCAGATCACGCTGTAGCTGCATGACTCGACAAAGGCTGCCTCCTCTGCCCGAGGCCAGTCATGCCAAACTGGTCTTCGTGTCCATTGTCCTGATCATGATTAGGCGGCCGAAGCCGGTAGCCTTGCCCATTTACAACCCACAAACATCTCTTATCCCGCTTTCCTATCTTCCACACCTGGCTCTGTTTCTTTCTTTCTGAATCTTTATTAGGGGGAGGTAACGAACTTTACGATGAGGCGGTCCGGGTCCTGAATGCAATATTGACAGGGAATTGTGACAAACTAGTGGGAACCCCTCTCTTCGCAATGTTTTGCCTCAGATATTATCGACGGTTCCTGTGTAACGCCAAATATTTATTGTTTTAGACACAAAGGTTTTGGGAATGTATTACATGTAAAGAATTTGCCCCTAGCTTAAAATTCAGTATATAAGGAGCAACCCTCTTTGTACAAATCGAACAGGCTCCTGGTTACTGCCCATGCGTAGTTTCTGTGACTTCTGTGTCCCTGCAGTAATAAACCTTTGGTCTTTGACGCCACCATCGAGAAGCCCGTGTTTCTGTTCATTTGTGCACCAAGGCAGGTGGGAACTCCGGGGTCTTTGGGTGTTGTTCCCTGACACCTCTGGACGGAACCAAAAAGTCCAGAACTCCACTACGGAAGCCGTTTGCACAGCTGCCTTTGCGGCTTCACCAGCCAATGAATTCCCTGCAACGTGAACGCCATCACGTTGATGACTCAGTGTATGGATCACGTGAGTTTTTTGTAGTTCTTTCTGTAATTGAACCACTTGTTCCCAAAGCAACTTATGCTTGTTTGTGCCACCTTTGCATCTTTGAAACCGTTTTGAACGCAGTTCTGCAAATATTCATTGTAAGATTGGACACAATAACAGGAATCGCACACTATGAGTGTGTGGAATTCGCAATCAGTATTTTCAAGCGCCATCTTGAATGCTTGTAGTTCAGCTCGCTGAGCTGTACAACCTCCTAGAGATTGTGTTTTACTGACAATAGATCGGAATTTACCATCGCACCAGCGACCTTTAACGATCACGCCCGCAGCACTATAAGCTTGTTTATCCCAATTGCGGTTTTTGCTGATTCGTCTGTATAAATTATACATTTGTATTCTTCTAGAGGCAGAATCTCAGTGGGCAGAGGACATTCTTGTTCGTATTGTAGAAATTCTTGTGTTTTCAAGTAAGGGTCAAAAACTTATTCACCGTCTGTTGCAGCAAGAGAATTAGCCCATTGTATCCAGCTCGGATGTAAAGCTTTTGCATTTGGAATGCTCGCTTTCGTCACTGCCTCTAAGGCAGGTATACAGGTGTAATGACCATTATGTGTTTTCCCTGTGCGAGGGCTCTCTCTTGTGCTACTGCAGTTAGAACCGCTGTCAGAATTTTTTCTGTAGAAGTGAATTTAATTTCAGCTTGTGTGACAAGTGTGATTTATAAGCTATTGGTACTTTTTCTCCTCCATAGAAGGTTAAGTACGTGAATACGCATCTTCTTGGAATGATTCGGATTACAAGGTTGCGTACGTTTACGAGTGTTTGTGTTTTGTTGCTAACATGTCTGGTTGCACTGAACACAACATTTTTGTGTGTCTTTGATTCCAATCAACTGTTTTCGAAATCAGGTTTGATTAATTCGTAAAGAGGTTGAAGCCTTTCTGCGTAATTTAGAATGTAAGTTCTTCCGAAATTCAGGAAACCTAGAATTGACTGTAAGTTTTTCCGCATTTTTGTAGGTTGGAGCAGGGCATACTTTTCTAAAAAGTTGGCTGCCAGGATTTTGCCTTCACTTGAAAGTTTGTATCCTAAAAAAAGGATGTTGAGGTGGGCAATTTGTGATTTCTTAAAATTGAATTTGTACTCTTCAGAGGCGAAGCCAAGTATTATGGTGCTCACCCTGTTCAAGTGCCTGTCCAAGCCATCGTCTGTTAGATAGATGTCATCGACATAAGATAATGCCTCATCATCATACGTTTGTAGTAACTCTGTTACTCTGGCTGAAAATAACCATGGACTATTCTTGAATCCCTGGGGGAGACGGGAGAAGTGATGCTGTGTCCCCATAATTGAGAAAGTGGTCAAGTACCTGCTTTCTGGTGCAATGTTTTGACAGAAGAAACCGTTAGAAATATCTAATGTGGTTTTATATTGTTTACCCACAATGTTATTCATTAGTGCTGCAGTGTGTGCATTTTGTACTGCAAAAGTTTTGCAACAAGAGTTTAAATGTCTGTAGTCCCAAACTAGACGATATGTATTGTCTGGTTTGGAGACAGGAAACACAGGATTGTTCATGGACAAGGTGCATGTTTCAATCACCCCTTTTCAAGTTGATCTAATCCTGTTTTTTAGATTCTTGCTTAACTGGATACTGCCTCTGAGCAGTTGGTTGAGTTTTTAACTGAATTTTATGGTGAGGAGAATCCTCATCCCATCCTACATGATTTTTATATAATGCTGGAGCTTGGGCTACAGCCCATTTTCTGGCATAGGTGTATTTTGAGTGAATTGGAATATGATTAGAGAAGGCTGGCATAATGATGTCTTCGTGATGCATAAAGAGAGTATATGGAACCCAAAGAATATGTGTCGCACAGCTATGAGGCTGATAACAGCCTGGTTAAGTTTGTCTATGTATAATGTTTATTCTAGATGAAACAGTGTACTCCAAAAGTTCTCAAAGAAAATCTTTTAATACAGAAAAAGAAGCTTAAAGCACCGAAAACATGGGAGTGTAACTCTATTCATTATACATTCAAACCCAAACCCATTGAAGCCAGATTCCTGAGTTGCCCCTACAGAACATACAGCTTTTTATTTTTAGCAAAATGCATATGAAAATTGTGCTGTAAAAGGTCTCTTTTAGTTTAACCCCTCCTGACAACTCAAAATGGGTGTATTTGCCATCCTCTCCCTTCTTCCTGTTTTTTTATATCTGTAAGTGCTTCCTGATGAGGTTTAATTCCTTGGACAGGTGCCTCGTTGCCTACTTGTAACTATTCTCTGACCCTGCTTCAAGGGTCAGAGCAGGGTCAGAGAATAGTTGCAAGTAGGCAACGAGGCACCAGGAAGCAATTTGCAGCAGGTGTCCAAGTTGAATTTAATTTGTTTGTAACCCTTTTGTAAAGGTTACAAAGAAATTAGGTTCAACTTTTGCACCTGCTGCTGTAACCCTTGCTTGGCTGAAAATTCGTCCCCGCTGATTCGCGGATTTCACCGCGATTTCGCGAGATTCGCGGATCGCGAAATCACGGAAAACCCGCACATTCGCCCGCGAAACTGATTTTACGCCCACCCTTACTAGTCACGGGCCGGGTTCCCGCTTTGATGTTTGCGGACGACACCTTGCTGTTGTCCAAGACATCAACGGGCATCCAATGCATCCTGGACGGCTTCACATGCTTCTGTATCTCGAGGGGTTTGGAGATAAACCTGGATAAAACCAAGTTTATGATCTTCAACCCCCGAGGCAGACACGCCCGAATCCGCTCTTGGGAGGAATTCCCCTTGAGAGAGTCAAAACTTTTGAATATTTGGGTATCACCCTGGGGGAACCTTTTGAATGGGACCCGCAGTTGGCCAAAGCAACACTTAAATTAACAAGAGTGGTGGAAGGATGCGGCCCCAGTTATTGAAATTTACAATGTGCAGGCTAGAGCAGCTGCACTACATGGGGCTGAACTCTGGGGCCACCAAACTTCCCTCAGTTTAGCGAAGTTAGAACACACTTTTCTGAGGAATATACTAGGCCACCCTGTGTGGCATCCCACTTGTACCATTGCGTTTGGACTTAGGGTTGCTCCCTATTAAAGAGGTTATGGCATCACGACCCTTAACATTTTGGAAAAGATTGTGGTCCGTGCCGGAACTTGTGAACTTGTGTCCTATAGAAATGAATTTAGGGAAACCTGGGATGCCCTGAGAGGCAAGAACATTAGGTGGCTGTTACATATAAAGACCATTAGCAGTAGGATAGGCCTACCTGAGCTATGGGAGACCCTGGATGATGCTTGCCTGGAGATCACCAAAGCTGAGGTGATCCGCCACTGCAAGAACTATAACCTAGCCTTTCTTCAGGTGAGTTCAGAGGTGGGATGATTGACCACTGAGTTCCTTCAGGTTAAGGCGGAATACAAAAGGGAAGAATTTTTGGATGTAGTATTCCCTGCACTAGCAAGAAAGCTCTATATGCAATTTAGATTGGGCACTTTGCCTCTTAGAGCTTTCTCTAGTAAATGGGACAAAAACAACCATAAAGAATGCCCTGTTTGTGGTTATCATTTGGAAAATGAAATTCATGACTTTTTCTTTTACCCAGGGTACCGGGGTGCACGCAAGTACTGGCTAATCCCCATCTGTAGAAACTTAGGATTTCGCCAGTGCTCACATGCAATGAGACTCTTAAAATATGACACGCATTCCCCTATCACTTTTGCTGTTTCCCGTTTTTTTAATACAATGTGGCATCGGTGTAGGAAATCGGTTAGTGGTTAGTATGTACTCCTGTCCCAATTCAATGTGATGTTCGATAACAAATCTAGTTTAATCCTGTTTTAATATGTATTTCATTTTATTGCATATACAATGTATTTTAAAAGCACTTCATATTTATTGTCTTAACATTTGTATTGTATGTATTTTTCTGTTTTTTTTAGTCCTCTGAGGCCGAAATAAAGTTATTGAATAGGAATCGGCATATGTGCTGTACGCATTTTCTAAAAGCAATATTTTCATTCAAAGCATATAGTATGACATTGGAAATGCTATCCGAATGAATCATGAAATTACATTTATGAAATGGCTCTTAGATACAGAAGAAAAAGGTTAAGACCATTCCATGGCAGAATATATAAACTGTTTTGGTTGCGGACAAGGTCAAATATTGTCTCTTGGAATTATTCAAAGAATTCTTGTTCTCTAAGAATAGTTCTACTTTAAGCAGATTACTTTGTGCCAAAAAAAGTTAAATTTTGGAAAAAGTCAAATCGTAGAAAAATAGAGTTCTCAATCTTAGAAGTTTTGTTTTGAAAAGTGAAGGTTGAATCCAGAGTCCATAGAACGCTGTGTGCTAATTTCAAAAGTGAACCTCATTGTTTGGAGAAATCATGAAATCTTCTAAGCTGGTAAAGAATGTGTCTACCACAGTAGGTGAAAGTTGGACTACTTCGTTAAGTAGACCTGTTGCACAAAAATGTGAAGCATCGCCATCAGCGTCAGCCACATTAACAATGTTCGAAGGAGATGGAGATGGTACTTGTGTGCCAGTCGATCCATGTATCTCACCGTCAGCAGTTTGCGTCTGTGAGACATTAATGAATGCCGTCATCAGGATTGGTAGCCGGTGGGGACAACACAATGCATGGGCCGTTGCTGAACTAAACAGAGTATCAACATCCGTTGCAGGACTGATGGTAGTGTCAGACAGATATCTAACACGCATTCTTCTCCACATAGCAGGTATTGTAGTACAGGTAAGATGCAATCTTGCCAGATTGGTGGGAATGATAGAAACCACATGGTATTCAGATCTCTTAAACAAGTCAAGCCCAGAATCTGTATCATGCGCTCACAACACATCATTGCCAGGAGAGTGTTCTCCAGGGAAATCTGGGTGTCGCTGGTGACTGGACTTGCCATATTGGAGCAGAAGGAACAAAAATAGTATTCCTGCTACGAGTCCTAAAATGAGAGGCAGGCCGCCGAAGACAGAGTGCACGAAGTTTGGAAATATGCAGAGGCTTCAAAGGGTACTAACAGTCCCGAAAAAACTGTCTCAAATACAAGTACAATACCACTGGTATCAGACATGTTTAAGATACGACCTAACATTTCTGCGAAATGTATAGGGCAGTTTGTGGATAAAAGGACATGTATTTCTGCAGAAGACCTTACAACTTGTAGTTCATATGTCTCTTTGGACGAGGTCAGTGGCACAGTTGTTTACAAAAGAATGGCTTTCATTCTGCTTAAAGTATCAATTCGTATAGAAGAGATGTTCAGTGAAGGCCATAACGGCAACTCCCCGTCTGTCTTAGTTTTTGGAAACAATACTTGCATACAACAAGTGACCCTGGCTGACACAGTTACAAGATAGGCTATTCCTGGCAACATGATTCAGAAAAGGGGGTGGTGATGAACAGAGTGTCTGAATTAAGCAGACCACTCTTACCCAGTCCAAAGATCAGGGCTTGATCTGACTGCACCATCCCAGTTCAGAACCTGGCTATATGCAAATCAGTCTGTCCCTGGCCCAGTGCATCATGGCAACAGGGCAGACTAAACTACCAAGCCAATTCTTCACCAGAAAGGAGACAAGCTACCGGGGACCGGTTTCTGGCATTTCAGCCGTCGTCAGCCGGCTTGCTTGAATCCTGATGGTGCAGTGAGAAAGGGACTCATGTCTGAGTATACCCTTCCACACCTATAGTGGCAAAAAACGATTCAGAAAAGGGGGTGGTGATGAACAGAGTGTCTGAATTAAGCAGACCACTCTTACCCAGTCCAAAGATCAGTACTTGATCCATCACCGTTATTTATCTCACTGCACCATCCCAGTTCAGAACCTGGCTATATGCAAATCAGTCTGTCCCTGGCCCAGTGCATCATGGGAACAGGGCAGACTAAACTACCAAGCCAATTCTTCACCAGAAAGGAGACAAGCTACCGGGGACCGGTTTCTGGCATTTCAGCCGTCGTCGGCCCGGCTTGCTTGAATCCTGATGGTGCAGTGAGAAAGGGACTCATGTCTGAGTATACCCTGCCACACCTATAGTGGCCAAAAACGATTCAGAAAAGGGGGTGGTGATGAACAGAGTGTCTGAATTGAGCAGACCACTGTTACCCAGTCCAAAGATCAGGGCTTGATCCATCACCGTTATTTATCTCACTGCACCATCCCAGTTCAGAACCTGGCTATATGCAAATCAGTCTGTCCCTGGCCCAGTGCATCATGGGAACAGGGCAGACTAAACTACCAAGCCAATTCTTCACCAGAAAGGAGACAAGCTACCGGGGACCGGTTTCTGGCATTACAGCCGTCGTCGGCCCGGCTTGCTTGAATCCTGATGGTGCAGTGAGGAAGGGACTCATGTCTGAGTATACCCTGCCACACCTATAGTGGCCAAAAACGATTCAGAAAAGGGGGTGGTGATGAACAGAGTGTCTGAATTAAGCAGACCACTCTTACCCAGTCCAAAGATCAGGGCTTGATCCATCACCGTTATTTATCTCACTGCACCATCCCAGTTCAGAACCTGGCTATATGCAAATCAGTCTGTCCCTGGCCCAGTGCATCCTGGGAACAGGGCAGACTAAACTACCAAGCCAATTCTTCACCAGAAAGGAGACAAGCTACCGGGGACCGGTTTCTGGCATTTCAGCCGTCGTCGGCCCAGCTTGCTTGAATCCTGATGGTGCAGTGAGAAAGGGACTCATGTCTGAGTATACCCTGCCACACCTATAGTGGCCAAAAATGATTCAGAAAAGCGGGTGGTGATGAACAGAGTGTCTGAATTAAGCAGACCACTCTTACCCAGTCCAAAGATCAAGGCTTGATCCATCACCATTATTTATCTCACTGCACCATCCCAGTTCAGAACCTGGCTATATGCAAATCAGTCTGTCCCTGGCCCACGGCATGTTTTTCTGCAGAAAACCTTACAACTTGTAGTTCATATGTCTCTTTGGACGAGGTCAGTGGCACAGTTGTTTGCAAAAGAATGGCTTTCATTCTGCTTAAAGTATCAATTTGTATAGAAGAGATGTTCAGTGAAGGCCATAACGGCAACTCCCCGTCTGTCTTAGTTTTTGGAAACAATACGTGCATACAACAAGTGACCCTGGATGACACAGTTACAAGATAGGCTATTCCTGGCAACATGCCACAGCAGCTGTGATCATTCAACATAATATAGCTTCCATTCGAACGCTGCCTAAAAATTGGATCCATCACTTCAGCTGGAGAACCTTGCAGTTGGCAGGATAAGTTGGTAGAAGAACCATCGCAGGCTCCATGTAAGTTAATACCCTTACATAAAAGTGTACCGCATAGTGCGCTTTTGCAGTTTGTACCACTAAAAATACTTCTTATCCCCCACTCCAACATCTGTGTGTATAAGGTAATCCCAGGTTGACTTGATGTATTCTTTACCCAACCTTTCATATACGCCAGCTGGTATATGTTTCAAACAATATTGAAATTGGAAAATCGTCACCGGCAGAGTGACTGTGCCGTGTATTATCCATTCTGTTGCTGGCTGTTCAGAAACAGTTAATGGTAATCTTTTCAGTTTTTCTATGCTCAGCACTGTATAGTCTGCTTCTTTTTGTGCCAAAGTGATTTGTTTATCTGTAAGGTTAAATTCAGCAAACAATGACGTGTTGTTGATTAGACACCATGGCACATATCCAGAACACAGATTTTGTAACGTCCAGCATAAAAGCATTATAGAACGCAATTGTGACTGTCCATGTTGTAACATGAGCAAGTCCTGTTCCATTATGTCTATGGCAGAGGATACTATGCTGTTTAAAGAATAAATTCTGGATGAAAGATTTGTTAACCCAATGTCAACTACAGAGAGAGATTTCTCTAAATTAATATGATCAATTTCTCGTATTCGTTCTGCAGTTTCTGTTTGTGTCGCTTTCCAAACTTCATTATAAATGGCATATATACCAGCGTATATAATCCGTTTATGATGTGGTTTTGCTGATCCTTGTAAGAAGTCCCTCAAATCAACGCCTTCTTTAAGTAAAGATAAGTGTTGTTTTACCTCTGTTAGTGTGGACTTCTGTGCCACTCAAGGCACAGTTTTCCTACACTGTATGATGTTACTATATCTGGATGTTGTCTCTGGACACATCTTGGATCTGGCCTAATGAATGTGAGCACTTGTGTCTTATTCAGGAATCTATTTTGACAGTTGTTTGTGTCTGTGGGCCAGATTGACCATTTTTTCCAATCAGGATTAGTTCTGTTTTTAGGTTAAATTGTTTTTACGTCAACCACCCCCCTGAAGTGTTCTTACTATCAGGTGTAGGTATAGGTGTGGACGGTTTGTTTAAATCTTTTATCTTTTAGCTAAGCCAAGACAAGATATCTGTTAAACAGTGTCATTTAAAAACATTATTTGTTCAGGGATGATGCAGGCTCTAAATAAAGCTTCTAATCCATGCACCTGCCAGTCTTTTGTGCCTCAGACAGTTTTTGTCTCAATGTTGTCTTTCCAAAAGTCAACGCCTAATGTATACAGTTGAGCATAAAAAGCCGCAGAATAAATGTGCTTAGTATTAGTCAAGATACTTTTCATTCCTGTCTTATTAACATTTTTAAAGTAAAATGTTTATGGATTTGAGACATTAAAACCTGAGGAGTATGGACATTTTTCATAGAATGTTTTTGAGCTACCCTTTGGTGGCGTTGGACAATGTTCCCATTGATTATAAGTATAAACATTTCTAGGGTTTGCAGATTTTTGCAAGAAATGATAACAGTACGTTTGTTCATAATCTGATGAACCTTCTAAGTATCCATGTTTTTTTACATTTTGCAGACATCTCTAAGTCTGACATCATATTATTAATAGTCTCAAAGTCCCAATCATCAGAATAGGAGCTGGGTGAAACAAAATCACTCAAGGAAATCTTGAATTGATGTAGAATCTTCAACAGCTCTGCAGGACAAAAGATGTCATAATCAATTCTGTCCCAAGCTATACCACCGGGTATAGAAACGACTGTGATGTTCACTGATGACAAGTCTCTTTTTGTTCATGATGAGATGATTTGTGTGGCTTAAGGAGTAAGTTGATGTTCTTACTTGCTGTGTCCATTTTACTATATTTTCCATTTATTAGCATTCCTAAAGTTAGTACAAGAGTCAGCCAAAGTATGAGGGAAAATACGCCTAACACAATTCAAAGTTTAACCCATGGTGAAACTAGATAAGTTTTTTCCAGTTGATGAAAAAGTTCTGTTACTTGTTCCTTAAAAGTCTTATTTGATGGTGACGTTTCAGGTTCACTGGTATCCTCGGAAAACTTATCAAAGTTGATAAAATAGCCAGAAGTAGTTCTGTCAATCGTAGAGTTTGCATCAGGATTATTTGAAATCGCTGGAGCTACCTGATCACTTGTTATATTAGTATAGTCAGATGCTATATCATTGTAGACAGGAGTTTCTTGATGAACTGTTATTTGGGTTTCAAGAGGTACAAGTTCCATGGCTTTGTAGCATAGTCCTTCTTTTCGCACTGCAGATTCTTCAAAGGTGATGAGTCTCTCAGTTTGAACCTTTTGGATAGTAGCCAGATTTGGTTGTTTGCTACATCTTTGGAGTCCACTTGGCCTACTACTTATGATTGGCCACATGATGTGGCTTTACCAGGTCGATAGATACAAACTTGTTCTCCTTTCTTCCAGCAAGGGGCGGCAGTAACACTGTTCTTGATCCGTGAATTACTAGCACAGGTACTGGTTGTCTATAAGAGGGCCCAAATTCCTTCTTGTCCTCATTTTTTTCTCTGACTAGATCCCCAATCTTTGGAATCCAGGGAGGGACAGGTGGTTTTTCTTCAGTGGTCATTGGCTTCTGTAATGTGTTGCTTTGACTTCTTCTTGTTTCAGTTAAGTCCTGCAAAACAGCCACATGGTCTTTGATATCAAAAGGTTTTTGTTCTACCACTGTAGTATGATGATCAAGGTCCTGGACAATCATTCTACTACAAAAAAGGATTTCATATGGAGCGATTCCACCCTAAGAAATTCTTTGCAGATTGTATAGTCTACGTTGGACACTTATTAGATGTTTGACCCACCCGTCACCCGAACCTAATACCCTAGCTGTTATAGATTGCTTTATGTCCCATTTTTTTCTCTCCAACAACCGAATTTCCCTCAGGATGGAATGGACTACAATACCGCAATACAACGCCCAGATTGGCCATGGCCTCCTTGTAAGCTTGAGAGCTAAACGCCGACCCTGGTCAGAATGTAGCGTGCCAATTGCGTATGTGCCGATAAAGACTCGCAAATCTTTTATAACAGTTTGAGCGTCAGCCGAGCGCTGAGGCCACATCCAAATGAATCTGTACTAATAGTTGTGGGACCGCATTCATCTATAGTGACGTCATGGTGTAGAAAGTCTAATGCTGTCTAACAATGCTGTATGTACTGGGCTTGCTACACTGTAGTCAGGTATCTGGCGGCATTTTCTGCTGCGATCTCTGTTGCAGTCATGGCAATTAATTGCAAATTCGTGAATGTGGGCATTCATCCCTGGCCACCAGTACGTCTCTTTTAAATGTAGTATAGATTTAGAGATCCCTTGATGTATCAGACCCTCTCCCAAATGTGCTTCATGTATCAAAGCTACTCCTCCTGTTTGGAATGACTCTATCGCCCACACCAGGGATTCGAGCAAAAGGAACGGAGTTAGCGTCAATTATGTATGAATATTCGTGTGGATATTTTAGAGGTAACGCTGTACCGCTGCCTTTGCTTGTGGCATTGACAGCTATTATTATTTTGACAGCTATTTTTGTTTTAGAACGAGTGATTGCAGCTACGGAAGCCGTTTGCACAGCTGCCTTTGCGGCTTCACCAGCCAATGAATTCCCTGCAACGTGAACGCCATCACGTTGATGACTCAGTGTATGGATCACGTGAGTTTTTTGTAGTTCTTTCTGTAATTGAACCACTTGTTCCCAAAGCAACTTATGCTTGTTTGTGCCACCTTTGCATCTTTGAAACCGTTTTGAACGCAGTTCTGCAAATATTCATTGTAAGATTGGACACAATAACAGGAATCGCACACTATGAGTGTGTGGAATTCGCAATCAGTATTTTCAAGCGCCATCTTGAATGCTTGTAGTTCAGCTCGCTGAGCTGTACAACCTCCTAGAGATTGTGTTTTACTGACAATAGATCGGAATTTACCATCGCACCAGCGACCTTTAACGATCACGCCCGCAGCACTATAAGCTTGTTTATCCCAATTGCGGTTTTTGCTGATCCGTCTGTATAAATTATACATTCGTATTCTTCTAGAGGCAGAATCTCAGTGGGCAGAGGACATTCTTGTTCGTATTGTAGAAATTCTTGTGTTTTCAAGTAAGGGTTAAAAACTTATTCACCGTCTGTTGCAGCAAGAGAATTAGCCCATTGTATCCAGCTCGGATGTAAAGCTTTTGCATTTGGAATGCTCGCTTTCGTCACTGCCTCTAAGGCAGGTACAGGTGTAATGACCATTATGTGTTTTCCCTGTGCGAGGGCTCTCTCTTGTGCTACTGCAGTTAGAACCGCTGTCAGAATTTTTTCTGTAGAAGTGAATTTAATTTCAGCTTGTGTGACAAGTGTGATTTATAAGCTATTGGTACTTTTTCTCCTCCATAGAAGGTTAAGTACGTGAATACGCATCTTCTTGGAATGATTCGGATTACAAGGTTGCGTACGTTTACGAGTGTTTGTGTTTTGTTGCTAACATGTCTGGTTGCACTGAACACAACATTTTTGTGTGTCTTTGATTCCAATCAACTGTTTTCGAAATCAGGTTTGATTAATTCGTAAAGAGGTTGAAGCCTTTCTGCGTAATTTAGAATGTAAGTTCTTCCGAAATTCAGGAAACCTAGAATTGACTGTAAGTTTTTCCGCATTTTTGTAGGTTGGAGCAGGGCATACTTTTCTAAAAAGTTGGCTGCCAGGATTTTGCCTTCACTTGAAAGTTTGTATCCTAAAAAAAGGATGTTGAGGTGGGCAATTTGTGATTTCTTAAAATTGAATTTGTACTCTTCAGAGGCGAAGCCAAGTATTATGGTGCTCACCCTGTTCAAGTGCCTGTCCAAGCCATCGTCTGTTAGATAGATGTCATCGACATAAGATAATGCCTCATCATCATACGTTTGTAGTAACTCTGTTACTCTGGCTGAAAATAACCATGGACTATTCTTGAATCCCTGGGGGAGACGGGAGAAGTGATGCTGTGTCCCCATAATTGAGAAAGTGGTCAAGTACCTGCTTTCTGGTGCAATGTTTTGACAGAAGAAACCGTTAGAAATATCTAATGTGGTTTTATATTGTTTACCCACAATGTTATTCATTAGTGCTGCAGTGTGTGCATTTTGTACTGCAAAAGTTTTGCAACAAGAGTTTAAATGTCTGTAGTCCCAAACTAGACGATATGTATTGTCTGGTTTGGAGACAGGAAACACAGGATTGTTCATGGACAAGGTGCATGTTTCAATCACCCCTTTTCAAGTTGATCTAATCCTGTTTTTTAGATTCTTGCTTAACTGGATACTGCCTCTGAGCAGTTGGTTGAGTTTTTAACTGAATTTTATGGTGAGGAGAATCCTCATCCCATCCTACATGATTTTTATATAATGCTGGAGCTTGGGCTACAGCCCATTTTCTGGCATAGGTGTATTTTGAGTGAATTGGAATATGATTAGAGAAGGCTGGCATAATGATGTCTTCGTGATGCATAAAGAGAGTATATGGAACCCAAAGAATATGTGTCGCACAGCTATGAGGCTGATAACAGCCTGGTTAAGTTTGTCTATGTATAATGTTTATTCTAGATGAAACAGTGTACTCCAAAAGTTCTCAAAGAAAATCTTTTAATACAGAAAAAGAAGCTTAAAGCACCGAAAACATGGGAGTGTAACTCTATTCATTATACATTCAAACCCAAACCCATTGAAGCCAGATTCCTGAGTTGCCCCTACAGAACATACAGCTTTTTATTTTTAGCAAAATGCATATGAAAATTGTGCTGTAAAAGGTCTCTTTTAGTTTAACCCCTCCTGACAACTCAAAATGGGTGTATTTGCCATCCTCTCCCTTCTTCCTGTTTTTTATATCTGTAAGTGCTTCCTGATGAGGTTTAATTCCTTGGACAGGTGCCTCGTTGCCTACTTGTAACTATTCTCTGACCCTGCTTCAAGGGTCAGAGCAGGGTCAGAGAATAGTTGCAAGTAGGCAACGAGGCGCCAGGAAGCAATTTGCAGCAGGTGTCCAAGTTGAATTTAATTTGTTTGTAACCCTTTTGTAAAGGTTACAAAGAAATTAGGTTCAACTTTTGCACCTGCTGCTGTAACCCTTGCTTGGCTGAAAATTCGTCCCCGCTGATTCGCGGATTTCACCGCGATTTCGCGAGATTCGCGGATCGCGAAATCACGGAAAACCCGCACATTCGCCCGCGAAACTGATTTTACGCCCACCCTTACTAGTCACGGGCCGGGTTCCCGCTTTGATGTTTGCGGACGACACCTTGCTGTTGTCCAAGACATCAACGGGCATCCAATGCATCCTGGACGGCTTCACATGCTTCTGTATCTCGAGGGGTTTGGAGATAAACCTGGATAAAACCAAGTTTATGATCTTCAACCCCCGAGGCAGACACGCCCGAATCCGCTCTTGGGAGGAATTCCCCTTGAGAGAGTCAAAACTTTTGAATATTTGGGTATCACCCTGGGGGAACCTTTTGAATGGGACCCGCAGTTGGCCAAAGCAACACTTAAATTAACAAGAGTGGTGGAAGGATGCGGCCCCAGTTATTGAAATTTACAATGTGCAGGCTAGAGCAGCTGCACTACATGGGGCTGAACTCTGGGGCCACCAAACTTCCCTCAGTTTAGCGAAGTTAGAACACACTTTTCTGAGGAATATACTAGGCCACCCTGTGAGCATCCCACTTGTACCATTGCGTTTGGACTTAGGGTTGCTCCCTATTAAAGAGGTTATGGCATCACGACCCTTAACATTTTGGAAAAGATTGTGGTCCGTGCCGGAACTTGTGAACTTGTGTCCTATAGAAATGAATTTAGGGAAACCTGGGATGCCCTGAGAGGCAAGAACATTAGGTGGCTGTTACATATAAAGACCATTAGCAGTAGGATAGGCCTACCTGAGCTATGGGAGACCCTGGATGATGCTTGCCTGGAGATCACCAAAGCTGAGGTGATCCGCCACTGCAAGAACTATAACCTAGCCTTTCTTCAGGTGAGTTCAGAGGTGGGATGATTGACCACTGAGTTCCTTCAGGTTAAGGCGGAATACAAAAGGGAAGAATTTTTGGATGCAGTATTCCCTGCACTAGCAAGAAAGCTCTATATGCAATTTAGATTGGGCACTTTGCCTCTTAGAGCTTTCTCTAGTAAATGGGACAAAAACAACCATAAAGAATGCCCTGTTTGTGGTTATCATTTGGAAAATGAAATTCATGACTTTTTCTTTTACCCAGGGTACCGGGGTGCACGCAAGTACTGGCTAATCCCCATCTGTAGAAACTTAGGATTTCGCCAGTGCTCACATGCAATGAGACTCTTAAAATATGACACGCATTCCCCTATCACTTTTGCTGTTTCCCGTTTTTTTAATACAATGTGGCATCGGTGTAGGAAATCGGTTAGTGGTTAGTATGTACTCCTGTCCCAATTCAATGTGATGTTCGATAACAAATCTAGTTTTAATATGTATTTCATTTTATTGCATATACAATGTATTTTAAAAGCACTTCATATTTATTGTCTTAACATTTGTATTGTATGTATTTTTCTGTTTTTTTTAGTCCTCTGAGGCCGAAATAAAGTTATTGAATAGGAATCGGCATATGTGCTGTACGCATTTTCTAAAAGCAATATTTTCATTCAAAGCATATAGTATGACATTGGAAATGCTATCCGAATGAATCATGAAATTACATTTATGAAATGGCTCTTAGATACAGAAGAAAAAGGTTAAGACCATTCCATGGCAGAATATATAAACTGTTTTGGTTGCGGACAAGGTCAAATATTGTCTCTTGGAATTATTCAAAGAATTCTTGTTCTCTAAGAATAGTTCTACTTTAAGCAGATTACTTTGTGCCAAAAAAAAGTTAAATTTTGGAAAAAGTCAAATCGTAGAAAAATAGAGTTCTCAATCTTAGAAGTTTTGTTTTGAAAAGTGAAGGTTGAATCCAGAGTCCATAGAACGCTGTGTGCTAATTTCAAAAGTGAACCTCATTGTTTGGAGAAATCATGAAATCTTCTAAGCTGGTAAAGAATGTGTCTACCACAGTAGGTGAAAGTTGGACTACTTCGCTAAGTAGACCGATTGCACAAAAATGTGAAGCATCGCCATCAGCGTCAGCCACATTAACAATGTTCGAAGGAGATGGAGATGGTACTTGTGTGCCAGTCGATCCATGTATCTCACCGTCAGCAGTTTGCGTCTGTGAGACATTAATGAATGCCGTCATCAGGATTGGTAGCCGGTGGGGACAACACAATGCATGGGCCGTTGCTGAACTAAACAGAGTATCAACATCCGTTGCAGGACTGATGGTAGTGTCAGACAGATATCTAACACGCATTCTTCTCCACATAGCAGGTATTGTAGTACAGGTAAGATGCAATCTTGCCAGATTGGTGGGAATGATAGAAACCACATGGTATTCAGATCTCTTAAACAAGTCAAGCCCAGAATCTGTATCATGCGCTCACAACACATCATTGCCAGGAGAGTGTTCTCCAGGGAAATCTGGGTGTCGCTGGTGACTGGACTTGCCATATTGGAGCAGAAGGAACAAAAATAGTATTCCTGCTACGAGTCCTAAAATGAGAGGCAGGCCGCCGAAGACAGAGTGCACGAAGTTTGGAAATATGCAGAGGCTTCAAAGGGTACTAACAGTCCCGAAAAAACTGTCTCAAATACAAGTACAATACCACTGGTATCAGACATGTTTAAGATACGACCTAACATTTCTGCGAAATGTATAGGGCAGTTTGTGGATAAAAGGACATGTATTTCTGCAGAAGACCTTACAACTTGTAGTTCATATGTCTCTTTGGACGAGGTCAGTGGCACAGTTGTTTACAAAAGAATGGCTTTCATTCTGCTTAAAGTATCAATTCGTATAGAAGAGATGTTCAGTGAAGGCCATAACGGCAACTCCCCGTCTGTCTTAGATTTTGGAAACAATACTTGCATACAACAAGTGACCCTGGCTGACACAGTTACAAGATAGGCTATTCCTGGCAACATGATTCAGAAAAGGGGGTGGTGATGAACAGAGTGTCTGAATTAAGCAGACCACTCTTACCCAGTCCAAAGATCAGGGCTTGATCCATCACCGTTATTTATCTCACTGCACCATCCCAGTTCAGAACCTGGCTATATGCAAATCAGTCTGTCCCTGGCCCAGTGCATCATGGGAACAGGGCAGACTAAACTACCAAGCCAATTCTTCACCAGAAAGGAGACAAGCTACCGGGGACCGGTTTCTGGCATTTCAGCCGTCGTCAGCCGGCTTGCTTGAATCCTGATGGTGCAGTGAGAAAGGGACTCATGTCTGAGTATACCCTTCCACACCTATAGTGGCAAAAAACGATTCAGAAAAGGGGGTGGTGATGAACAGAGTGTCTGAATTAAGCAGACCACTCTTACCCAGTCCAAAGATCAGTACTTGATCCATCACCGTTATTTATCTCACTGCACCATCCCAGTTCAGAACCTGGCTATATGCAAATCAGTCTGTCCCTGGCCCAGTGCATCATGGGAACAGGGCAGACTAAACTACCAAGCCAATTCTTCACCAGAAAGGAGACAAGCTACCGGGGACCGGTTTCTGGCATTTCAGCCGTCGTCGGCCCGGCTTGCTTGAATCCTGATGGTGCAGTGAGAAAGGGACTCATGTCTGAGTATACCCTGCCACACCTATAGTGGCCAAAAACGATTCAGAAAAGGGAGTGGTGATGAACAGAGTGTCTGAATTAAGCAGACCACTCTTACCCAGTGCAAAGATCAGGGCTTGATCCATCACCGTTATTTATCTCACTGCACCATCCCAGTTCAGAACCTGACTATATGCAAATCAGTCTGTCCCTGGCCCAGTGCATCATGGGAACAGGGCAGACTAAACTACCAAGCCAATTCTTCACCAGAAAGGAGACAAGCTACCGGGGACCGGTTTCTGGCATTTCAGCCGTCGTCGGCCCGGCTTGCTTGAATCCTGATGGTGCAGTGAGAAAGGGACTCATGTCTGAGTATACCCTGCCACACCTATAGTGGCCAAAAACGATTCAGAAAAGGGGGTGGTGATGAACAGAGTGTCTGAATTGAGCAGACCACTGTTACCCAGTCCAAAGATCAGGGCTTGATCCATCACCGTTATTTATCTCACTGCACCATCCCAGTTCAGAACCTGGCTATATGCAAATCAGTCTGTCCCTGGCCCAGTGCATCATGGGAACAGGGCAGACTAAACTACCAAGCCAATTCTTCACCAGAAAGGAGACAAGCTACCGGGGACCGGTTTCTGGCATTACAGCCGTCGTCGGCCCGGCTTGCTTGAATCCTGATGGTGCAGTGAGGAAGGGACTCATGTCTGAGTATACCCTGCCACACCTATAGTGGCCAAAAACGATTCAGAAAAGGGGGTGGTGATGAACAGAGTGTCTGAATTAAGCAGACCACTCTTACCCAGTCCAAAGATCAGGGCTTGATCCATCACCGTTATTTATCTCACTGCACCATCCCAGTTCAGAACCTGGCTATATGCAAATCAGTCTGTCCCTGGCCCAGTGCATCCTGGGAACAGGGCAGACTAAACTACCAAGCCAATTCTTCACCAGAAAGGAGACAAGCTACCGGGGACCGGTTTCTGGCATTTCAGCCGTCGTCGGGCCAGCTTGCTTGAATCCTGATGGTGCAGTGAGAAAGGGACTCATGTCTGAGTATACCCTGCCACACCTATAGTGGCCAAAAATGATTCAGAAAAGCGGGTGGTGATGAACAGAGTGTCTGAATTAAGCAGACCACTCTTACCCAGTGCAAAGATCAGGGCTTGATCCATCACCGTTATTTATCTCACTGCACCATCCCAGTTCAGAACCTGGCTATATGCAAATCAGTCTGTCCCTGGCCCAGGGCATGTTTTTCTGCAGAAAACCTTACAACTTGTAGTTCATATGTCTCTTTGGACGAGGTCAGTGGCACAGTTGTTTGCAAAAGAATGGCTTTCATTCTGCTTAAAGTATCAATTTGTATAGAAGAGATGTTCAGTGAAGGCCATAACGGCAACTCCCCGTCTGTCTTAGTTTTTGGAAACAATACGTGCATACAACAAGTGACCCTGGATGACACAGTTACAAGATAGGCTATTCCTGGCAACATGCCACAGCAGCTGTGATCATTCAACATAATATAGCTTCCATTCGAACGCTGCCTAAAAATTGGATCCATCACTTCAGCTGGAGAACCTTGCAGTTGGCAGGAAAGTTGGTAGAAGAACCATCGCAGGCTCCATGTAAGTTAATACCCTTACATAAAAGTGTACCGCATAGTGCGCTTTTGCAGTTTGTACCACTAAAAAATACTTCTTATCCCCCACTCCAACATCTGTGTGTATAAGGTAATCCCAGGTTGACTTGATGTATTCTTTACCCAACCTTTCATATACGCCAGCTGGTATATGTTTCAAACAATATTGAAATTGGAAAATCGTCACCGGCAGAGTGACTGTGCCGTGTATTATCCATTCTGTTGCTGGCTGTTCAGAAACAGTTAATGGTAATCTTTTCAGTTTTTCTATGCTCAGCACTGTATAGTCTGCTTCTTTTTGTGCCAAAGTGATTTGTTATCTGTAAGGTTAAATTCAGCAAACAATGACGTGTTGTTGATTAGACACCATGGCACATATCCAGAACACAGATTTTGTAACGTCCAGCATAAAAGCATTATAGAACGCAATTGTGACTGTCCATGTTGTAACATGAGCAAGTCCTGTTCCATTATGTCTATGGCAGAGGATACTATGCTGTTTAAAGAATAAATTCTGGATGAAAGATTTGTTAACCCAATGTCAACTACAGAGAGAGATTTCTCTAAATTAATATGATCAATTTCTCGTATTCGTTCTGCAGTTTCTGTTTGTGTCGCTTTCCAAACTTCATTATAAATGGCATATATACCAGGGTATATAATCCGTTTATGATGTGGTTTTGCTGATCCTTGTAAGAAGTCCCTCAAATCAACGCCTTCTTTAAGTAAAGATAAGTGTTGTTTTACCTCTGTTAGTGTGGACTTCTGTGCCACTCAAGGCACAGTTTTCCACAGTATGATGTTACTATATCTGGATGTTGTCTCTGGACACATCTTGGATCTGGCCTAATGAATGTGTGCACTTGTGTCTTATTCAGGAATCTATTTTGACAGTTGTTTGTGTCTGTGGGCCAGATTGACCATTTTTTCCAATCAGGATTAGTTCTGTTTTTAGGTTAAATTGTTTTTACGTCAACCACCCCCCTGAAGTGTTCTTACTATCAGGTGTAGGTATAGGTGTGGACGGTTTGTTTAAATCTTTTATCTTTTAGCTAAGCCAAGACAAGATATCTGTTAAACGGTGTCATTTAAAAACATTATTTGTTCAGGGATGATGCAGGCTCTAAATAAAGCTTCTAATCCATGCACCTGCCAGTCTTTTGTGCCTCAGACAGTTTTTGTCTCAATGTTGTCTTTCCAAAAGTCAACGCCTAATGTATACAGTTGAGCATAAAAAGCCGCAGAATAAATGTGCTTAGTATTAGTCAAGATACTTTTCATTCCTGTCTTATTAACATTTTTAAAGTAAAATGTTTATGGATTTGAGACATTAAAACCTGAGGAGTATGGACATTTTTCATAGAATGTTTTTGAGCTACCCTTTGGTGGCGTTGGACAATGTTCCCATTGATTATAAGTATAAACATTTCTAGGGTTTGCAGATTTTTGCAAGAAATGATAACAGTACGTTTGTTCATAATCTGATGAACCTTCTAAGTATCCATGTTTTTTACATTTTGCAGACATCTCTAAGTCTGACATCATATAATTAATAGTCTCAAAGTCCCAATCATCAGAATAGGAGCTGGGTGAAACAAAATCACTCAAGGAAATCTTGAATTGATGTAGAATCTTCAACAGCTCTGCAGGACAAAAGATGTCATAATCAATTCTGTCCCAAGCTATACCACCGGGTATAGAAACGACTGTGATGTTCACTGATGACAAGTCTCTTTTTGTTCATGATGAGATGATTTGTGTGGCTTAAGGAGTAAGTTGATGTTCTTACTTGCTGTGTCCATTTTACTATATTTTCCATTTATTAGCATTCCTAAAGTTAGTACAAGAGTCAGCCAAAGTATGAGGGAAAATACGCCTAACACAATTCAAAGTTTAACCCATGGTGAAACTAGATAAGTTTTTTCCAGTTGATGAAAAAGTTCTGTTACTTGTTCCTTAAAAGTCTTATTTGATGGTGACGTTTCAGGTTCACTGGTATCCTCGGAAAACTTATCAAAGTTGATAAAATAGCCAGAAGTAGTTCTGTCAATCGTAGAGTTTGCATCAGGATTATTTGAAATCGCTGGAGCTACCTGATCACTTGTTATATTAGTATAGTCAGATGCTATATCATTGTAGACAGGAGTTTCTTGATGAACTGTTATTTGGGTTTCAAGAGGTACAAGTTCCATGGCTTTGTAGCATAGTCCTTCTTTTCGCACTGCAGATTCTTCAAAGGTGATGAGTCTCTCAGTTTGAACCTTTTGGATAGTAGCCAGATTTGGTTGTTTGCTACATCTTTGGAGTCCACTTGGCCTACTACTTATGATTGGCCACATGATGTGGCTTTACCAGGTCGATAGATACAAACTTGTTCTCCTTTCTTCCAGCAAGGGGCGGCAGTAACACTGTTCTTGATCCGTGAATTACTAGCACAGGTACTGGTTGTCTATAAGAGGGCCCAAATTCCTTCTTGTCCTCATTTTTTTCTCTGACTAGATCCCCAATCTTTGGAATCCAGGGAGGGACAGGTGGTTTTTCTACCGTGGTCATTGGCTTCTGTAATGTGTTGCTTTGACTTCTTCTTGTTTCAGTTAAGTCCTGCAAAACAGCCACATGGTCTTTGATATCAAAAGGTTTTTGTTCTACCACTGTAGTATGATGATCAAGGTCCTGGACAATCATTCTACTACAAAAAAGGATTTCATATGGAGTGATTCCACCCTAAGAAATTCTTTGCAGATTGTATAGTCTACGTTGGACACTTATTAGATGTTTGACCCACCCGTCACCCGAACCTAATACCCTAGCTGTTATAGATTGCTTTATGTCCCATTTTTTTCTCTCCAACAACCGAATTTCCCTCAGGATGGAATGGACTACAATACCGCAATACAACGCCCAGATTGGCCATGGCCTCCTTGTAAGCTTGAGAGCTAAACGCCGACCCTGGTCAGAATGTAGCGTGCCAATTGCGTATGTGCCGATAAAGACTCGCAAATCTTTTATAACAGTTTGAGCGTCAGCCGAGCGCTGAGGCCACATCCAAATGAATCTGTACTAATAGTTGTGGGACCGCATTCATCTATAGTGACGTCATGGTGTAGAAAGTCTAATGCTGTCTAACAATGCTGTATGTACTGGGCTTGCTACACTGTAGTCAGGTATCTGGCGGCATTTTCTGCTGCGATCTCTGTTGCAGTCATGGCAATTAATTGCAAATTCGTGAATGTGGGCATTCATCCCTGGCCACCAGTACGTCTCTTTTAAATGTAGTATAGATTTAGAGATCCCTTGATGTATCAGACCCTCTCCCAAATGTGCTTCATGTATCAAAGCTACTCCTCCTGTTTGGAATGACTCTATCGCCCACACCAGGGATTCGAGCAAAAGGAACGGAGTTAGCGTCAATTATGTATGAATATTCGTGTGGATATTTTAGAGGTAACGCTGTACCGCTGCCTTTGCTTGTGGCATTGACAGCTATTATTATTTTGACATCTATTTTTGTTTTAGAACAAGTGATTGCAGCTACGGAAGCCGTTTGCACAGCTGCCTTTGCGGCTTCACCAGCCAATGAATTCCCTGCAACGTGAACGCCATCACGTTGATGACTCAGTGTATGGATCACGTGAGTTTTTTGTAGTTCTTTCTGTAATTGAACCACTTGTTCCCAAAGCAACTTATGCTTGTTTGTGCCACCTTTGCATCTTTGAACCCGTTTTGAACGCAGTTCTGCAAATATTCATTGTAAGATTGGACACAATAACAGGAATCGCACACTATGAGTGTGTGGAATTCGCAATCAGTATTTTCAAGCGCCATCTTGAATGCTTGTAGTTCAGCTCGCTGAGCTGTACAACCTCCTAGAGGTTGTGTTTTACTGACAATAGATCGGAATTTACCATCGCACCAGCGACCTTTAACGATCACGCCCGCAGCACTATAAGCTTGTTTATCCCAATTGCGGTTTTTGCTGATCCGTCTGTATAAATTATACATTCGTATTCTTCTAGAGGCAGAATCTCAGTGGGCAGAGGACATTCTTGTTCGTATTGTAGAAATTCTTGTGTTTTCAAGTAAGGGTCAAAAACTTATTCACCGTCTGTTGCAGCAAGAGAATTAGCCCATTGTATCCAGCTCGGATGTAAAGCTTTTGCATTTGGAATGCTCGCTTTCGTCACTGCCTCTAAGGCAGGTACAGGTGTAATGACCATTATGTGTTTTCCCTGTGCGAGGGCTCTCTCTTGTGCTACTGCAGTTAGAACCGCTGTCAGAATTTTTTCTGTAGAAGTGAATTTAATTTCAGCTTGTGTGACAAGTGTGATTTATAAGCTATTGGTACTTTTTCTCCTCCATAGAAGGTTAAGTACGTGAATACGCATCTTCTTGGAATGATTCGGATTACAAGGTTGCGTACGTTTACGAGTGTTTGTGTTTTGTTGCTAACATGTCTGGTTGCACTGAACACAACATTTTTGTGTGTCTTTGATTCCAATCAACTGTTTTCGAAATCAGGTTTGATTAATTCGTAAAGAGGTTGAAGCCTTTCTGCGTAATTTAGAATGTAAGTTCTTCCGAAATTCAGGAAACCTAGAATTGACTGTAAGTTTTTCCGCATTTTTGTAGGTTGGAGCAGGGCATACTTTTCTAAAAAGTTGGCTGCCAGGATTTTGCCTTCACTTGAAAGTTTGTATCCTAAAAAAAGGATGTTGAGGTGGGCAATTTGTGATTTCTTAAAATTGAATTTGTACTCTTCAGAGGCGAAGCCAAGTATTATGGTGCTCACCCTGTTCAAGTGCCTGTCCAAGCCATCGTCTGTTAGATAGATGTCATCGACATAAGATAATGCCTCATCATCATACGTTTGTAGTAACTCTGTTACTCTGGCTGAAAATAACCATGGACTATTCTTGAATCCCTGGGGGAGACGAGAGAAGTGATGCTGTGTCCCCATAATTGAGAAAGCGGTCAAGTACCTGCTTTCTGGTGCAATGTTTTGACAGAAGAAACCATTAGAAATATCTAATGTGGTTTTATATTGTTTACCCACAATGTTATTCATTAGTGCTGCAGTGTGTGTATTTTGTACTGCAAAAGTTTTGCAACAAGAGTTTAAATGTCTGTAGTCCCAAACTAGACGATATGTATTGTCTGGTTTGGAGACAGGAAACACAGGATTGTTCATGGACAAGGTGCATGTTTCAATCACCCCTTTTCAAGTTGATCTAATCCTGTTTTTTAGATTCTTGCTTAACTGGATACTGCCTCTGAGCAGTTGGTTGAGTTTTTAACTGAATTTTATGGTGAGGAGAATCCTCATTCCATCCTACATGATTTTTATATAATGCTGGAGCTTGGGCTACAGCCCATTTTCTGGCATAGGTGTATTTTGAGTGAATTTGAATATGATTGGAGAAGGCTGGCATAATGATGTCTTCGTGATGCATAAAGAGAGTCCATGGAACCCAAAGAATATGTGTCGCACAGCTATGAGGCTGATAACAGCCTGGTTAAGTTTGTCTATGTATAATGTTTATTCTAGATGAAACAGTGTACTCCAAAAGTTCTCAAAGAAAATCTTTTAATACAGAAAAAGAAGCTTAAAGCACCGAAAACATGGGAGTGTAACTCTATTCATTATACATTCAAACCCAAACCCATTCTTTAAGAAATCTAATACAAGAATCAATTGTTTTTAGAAATCATAGAAAACTTTGTAAACATATTAACAAATCAGATCCCAATGCATTTCGGGTTCAATCCAGAACCCTTCATCAGGGGATATTTACATAAACCAAATGTAAAGAATACAATTCAATGTCAATCGGATTCTTCTTGTTTAACTCCTGTCCAGATCTACAACACAAAATATAGTATTGATTCAAGATGCAATTACAAGTATTGCAGCAACTAATTATAGAGAAACTCAAGACTTGCATTTTAAGAACCCAGAACCAGTGAAAAAGGAGAAAAAAGCTAAGGGAAGACAAGGTAAAGACAAATGCCACCTAAACACCTAGTGCGTTTTAAAACTCCAACTAGGTATATGTAAACAACTCCCTTCTTATATTGTCACCATGGGTGTTCAAAAAGCCATAATATGTATAGCCATCTAGTGCACAAAAATCGCTTACCCAGACCAAATATCTGGAAACAGAATTGAAGAATAAAGTTGCCTATGTTAAAAAGAAATGTAAAAAATGAAAAAATATATAAGCTGCAAACTCCAAGTATCTATATAACGGTAACCAGACTACACCATTATATGATCAACCTCATACCTGGTGGGGTTCGATATCGCCAAATACAAATGTCTGCTCTCCACGCTTTAACAAGTTCTACAAAACAAGAGAAGACAAAAGAAAACAAAACGCTAAGCGTGTATGGGCCAGGAAACTCAAAGATGCTTCAGCTCGCTTGCAGAAGAAAGGCCACCATGAAGGTCTTACCTCAGAATGTAAACATTACTCGAAAGCCGAGTTTGAAAAAGCGATGCCGTTCCTCCAAGTCACTATAAAAATTCAACATGAAGAGGCACCATTGAAAATAGAGTTGTTTCCTCTTTAGGCTAACTCAACACAAAGCGTATTCAACAGAGCACAGCTATCGTGTCCGTAAACTCACCGAATAAAGGAGCTTTAATGCCGTCAACGTACATAGACTAGACTGAACGTCACCCCAGAATCACATGTAAGCGATACAGCCAATCCACGCTTATGTGTGTCTGCTACTAATGAAAATAAAGAAAGGACCCCCGGAATCTCACTTATACTAAATCAAAGAAAGCGAGAAAAGATTCAAGCATGTCACCCTGTAAAACTTTATATATAGTCACAAAATAAAAATGCAACAACGCTCGAGGTGCATTTAACTTCTATGATTGTAGAGGATATGTCCTTAGTAAAATGACCCAATGATAACAAGATGTGTCTTAAGACACAGAGTTATGGATAAGCTCTAGAGGACGTATGGAAACGGAAACATCCATTTAAAAGTTCTGACGCGCAAAATAAGTGATGGTGATGCTTTTAGTTTCTAAAATAGATGAAAAGAAACAAGAAGTGAAAAAAAGAGTTAAATGCAAGTCCCTTACATTCTCAAATACCGATCAAAAATATTGCATTATAAAAAGCATAAAAGCTCGTAATGATAATTGAGACCCCCCAGGATTAAGCTGCATAGAAATTTAATCCAATGCGTTTCTCTACGCGCAATTGCTGTGTTAGGTCAATGCCAGTGGGAGTATTGATGTGTTCTAGCATTGTAAAACGTAATTGGGGGATCGTGTGTGGTGTAGTTACCCAATGTGCAGCTAAAGAAGAGTTCATATTCTTATTGCGGATGCGGCTCTTATGTTCCACCATTTGTGTTTTTATTTTTCTACTCGTTCTTCCAACGTATACAAGCCTGCATGGGCAATTGATCGTGTAGATTACTCCTTCTGTTGTGCAATCCAATGTATGTTTTAAGGTGATAGCTTTCCCCGTGTGAGGGTGTCAGAATTCCTTTCCAACCATGACGTTTCCGCACTGACCACCATTGTAGCATTTCCTCATTCCTTTATGATCAGTCTTCTGAGCTGTTATGGGAGAGTTGAGCAATTCCCGTATATTATGTGAACGAGTATGTGCGAACAGGGAGGAACCATGAAAGATTCCTCTAAAATCAGGTTAATTTTCAACCAATTCCCATTGGTGTCGTATAATTGCCTTTATCTTAGGTGCTGGTGCAGAATGTTTTAACACAAATACTTCCCTTTTCAAATGTGTTGATATTTGTTGTTTCAACAGGTCCTCTCTTTTTTTTACTTGATACCACTCGTTCTGGTTCTTCCAACGTGACATCTGGGTAACACCTCTGCCTGTATTTTGTGATTTGTTCCTTAATTAACTCTTTACATGTGGTTTCGTCCGATGTGATCCTCTTAATCCTCATTATTTGTGAGATCGGCAGATGCTTTTTTAAGGATGTGGATGGGCGCTGGTGTAATGCAACGCATTATTAACATCAGTGGGTTTTTTGTACACCTTAGTCAATACACTAGAATTAGTTCTTTGAATTTCAATGTCCAAAAAATGGATCGTGTGAGTTCCAATTTCATGGGTAAATTGTATCCGGGGGTTGCACTTATTTAAATCCTCTATGCATGTCTCAAGTAACTGTCTTGACCCATTGTAAATGACGAGGATATCGTCAATGTATCGTAAGAACATCACTGCATGTTTTTGCCAATGTGGATGATTTAAAATGAATTGGTTTTCGAAATATGCCATAAACGTATTGCTGTATGCAGGTGCCCCAGGAAAACCCATGGACGTGCCAGTCCTTTGTACATAGAATCCTTTCTGCCAGCTAAAGTAGCTGTGATACAGCGCAAAGTGCAACAGTTCTAGCAAGAATATGCTCTTCTCCTGTGTTATATCCGAATGTAAAAGTCTCCACTCCTCTGCTTCCAGCCCTTCATTGTGGGCTGTGGGCGTGTATAGGGCCACCACGTCAATGGTACACAAAACAATGTCATCCAAGAAGAGATCTTTAATAGTTTCTAATTTGAGTAAACAGTCAGTGGTATGTTTGAAATAAGTTACCCATGATTGTACAAATGGTTGAAGATGATGGTCTAGAAAGTAACCCAATGCTTCAAGAGTCGATCCACATCCTGCCATGATGGGACGAAACGGAGGATACAGTTTGTTCTTGTGCACTTTGGGTAACATGTATATCATAGGAATCTTTGGGTTTGAGTTCATCAGGAATTTTCATGCATTCTCATCTATAACCGACATTTCAACTCCTTTTTGTAAGATGTTGTAAAGTGTGATTTGAAATGCTTCCAGAGGATCCTGTTGCATGTGGATATATGTATTCTCGTCATTGACATGTTCATTGACACTCTTGTTGTAGAATTCCGTGTCTAGAACCACTAGGGCGCCTCCCTTGTCTGCCGGTTGAAAAGTAATTGAAGTATCCTGCAGGAGTTTAATGAGAATTCGTCGTTCATGTTTGGTCATATTTTAATATGGAGGTATGGCATTCTTGATTTGTTCCAAGTCTTTTTTTACAAGAATCTCAAAAGTCTTGTGTGACACTGGTGATATGAATTTGCTCTTGGGTTTGAATCTGTGTGATCAGTCTGCGATTCAGGTACCATATTGGTTGAGAAGAACCATCTGAGTCTTAATTTACGCATAAATTTGAACAATGACACCTCTGTTTCCAGAACGTGTGATGTGTACGTGGGAACGAAAGGCAATCCCTTGTTTAAAATGCGATGTTCCTCTTTACTTACATCCCTCTTAGAAATGTTAATTACGAGTGATTCTATTTCTTCAGATTCATCTGTGGTCTGCCTGTCTCGATTGTTGCCTTTTTGGATTTTTCCCCGACGGGCCCTTCGTTTATGGCTGTTTTTTTGTCTGGAGGTGTCTTGTCCTCGTGGCCTGCCACTAAAACAGGAGGTTTAACCATTGAAGTCATTGGTGTATCTTCTGTCGATCCACTAGGTCTCTGTAAAGTGAGATCCTAATATGTGACTATGCTTTCCTTGGACGAAGTTGCACCAGGCTTCCTAAAAACTCGCTTCTGGGCATATGCCTCGGCCCATGAGTATACCTCGTCCAACTTATAGTCAATAGTATCCCTTTGAAATTTGCGTATTTTTGCTCTCATGCACTTCTTGGGCATGATTATCCAAATTCTTGTTTATGTTTTCCAACACTTTAGTCCAGTCTTCCTGTTCCATATAGCTGGAAATCTCATCTTTCAATTTGTTGATGTCGTATGTAAGTTTATTCAAAACTGTAGAAATTTCTTCTATGATAAGATGAATCAGGTCTAAAGACCACGCCATGAAACTCTTATCAAATTTAAAGAGCATAGGTTTTAGGGCTACAAGGGATCCTCTTTACCTTATGGTACTCAATAAGTGTGGTTGCATGCAAGCGATGGTTTACTTCTTTACGCATCATGTATTCTAATTGTCGAAGCTGTTGTGCTGTGGTTCCGGACGATGTGCTGAATTCTCTAACTTCTTTTACTAGGGCATATATGGAAGCCGCCTCCTCTGAGGAGTATGCTTTAGTTTCAGCTTGATTAGTCGTAAGATTAGAAATGTCCTGCCACGACATCTTATGGGTGGGTGCTGATCCACAAGAGGGTACAGTCAGTAATTGTGAAAATGAGAGGGTGGGTCTGCACACCTATAGTATGTATCTGTTATTGTGAAAAAAATGTCCTCAAAAATTACTTCAAAGTAACTCAATTTTTGCGTGCGTGCACATAAATAGGGGAGAGTACCCGCCTCCCTTAAAACTAATAGTGATGCATAAAGAGAGTCCTTGGAGCCCAAAGACTACGCGTCGCACAGCTATGAGGCTGATAACAGCCTGGTTAAGTTTGTCTATGTGTACTCAATGTTTATTCTAGATGAAACAGTGTACTCCAAAAGTTCTCAAAGAAAATCTTTTTATATAGAAAAACAAGCTTAAAGCAGCCGAAAACATGAGAGTGTAACTCTATTCATTATACATTCAAAGCCAAACCCATTCTTTACAAAATCAAATACAAGAATTAATTGTTTTTAGAAATCATAGAAAGATTTGTAAACATATAAACAAATCAGATCCCAATGCATTTCGGGTTCAAACCAGAACCCTTCATCAGGGGATATTTACATAAACCAAATGTACAGAATACAATTCAATGTCAATCGGATTCTTCTTGTTTAACTCCGTCCAGATCTACAACACAAAATATAGTATTGATTCAAGATGCAATTACAAGTATTACAGCAACCAATTATAGAGGAACTCAAGACTTGCATTATAAAAACCCAGAACCAGAGAAAAAGGAGAAAAAAGCTAAGGGAAGGCTTTTTTCACAATAACAGATACATACATAGGTGTGCAGACCCACCCTCTAATTTTCACTATAATGATGTCTTCGCCATGTGGGCACTCCCTGTCAAATAGTGACCAGTCTTTTTCAGCTAGAATAATGTTATAACCCTTAGAGAGCTTCTCCCAAAAGAGTGCTTTTATTTTCCTAGTTATGTCCCCCTCCATTCGGAGAGTTATTTTCATATAACTTATGGGGTACACTAACCCTGGTATCGGCAGTTTCAACTTGGATGTACTAATTCAAGTCCACTGTCTCCAGATGATCCTTCCAGATCTTGCGAGCTATGGTGACTTCTGCTGCGCTGTCTAGCATTGTCTTGCCCACTCCCCGTTCTTGAGTTATGTCCTCAAGATCCTCGGCATGTCTGATTTTTAGACCTGCTACCTTCTTCTTAGTAAATTGGGTTTTCTTATTTTTTGGAACGTGTTGATCGTCTTTGGACTTCACGCGTTCTTCCTTGTGTTCTGACCGTCCTCTTCTTTCCGATTTCTGTGAGGAAGTCTGAAAGGTACGAGAGGAAAGTGTATAAGTATCTTGATATCTATCAGGTTTTTTCAAATTATCCCTGTTCCTGAAGTTATGCCTCCTTTCAGAGGGCTCCTTGCGAAGAGACCTACCTCGGGACTGAGAACGCTTCTCTTTAGAAGTTTGTTTAGTATTCTCCCACTTCTTTTTAGGAGTAGTGAGAGTGTTTTTAATAAAGACCTTTTCAGGATTGTCTGTTAGTTGGGGCTTAACTGGTTTGCCACTCAAACTATCTCTACTTTGTTCTTCATAGGATTTTTCCATTATTCTGGCCAGTTCATATGTTTGCTCAGTTACATCAAATTCTCTTAATTTTTGGCAGATCGCCACAGATGCTGCCTCACCTTTAATATTAGCTAATATTATAGCTGAGACTTGTTTGAAATCTCTTGGTAGTTCCATACCCAGATTTAAAGCAGGCTCTGCCCGTATTCATTTTGAATCTGTTTCAGGACGTCTGGTATTACCGCCATAGACGGAACACCATGTGTTTTTGTGTAGATTGCAGCAAAGACTGTACCCCAAGTGTCACAGTCCTCCAGGTGTGGTGCGATCCCCATTGGTAAACAGATTGTTAAAATCATGTGGTTCTCATGAGGGGTACTATTACGAAATACTTCCTCGATTTGAGTAATTTTTTGAGCTATCCAGAATTGAGTTTGTTCCCTTTTAGTGGGCAATTTACCAATTACTGATTGTATAGTCTGAGGTGTAATTTTATTTGTGTCCCCTGGTGAGGGGTATGTCGTGGAATCCTTATAAGAGGTTGGACTGTTAGAGTCTGCATGACATAGTGAACCAATTGTCTATGAATTTTGATTAATTGTTTTAGTTGAACTAATAGTTCTGCACCTGACATTTCTTCAATGGCAGGATGTGGTGGATAGCTGGCTAGTACCGGCCATGTTGCTCCTGGTCTACCTAGTGGACCGAGCCTGGTAATGTGATTTTGATGTTGTAGGTCGCCTTTAAACCAGAACGCATGCTCTTGGTATGTTAATGGAATTTCAACATTCTCAAAAGGAGTGTATTCTGTTAGAGGTTCCTCTACTTTGTAGAAGTGGAACACATGTGTTACTGGATTTTCTTCTGGGAAGACAATCCATGAATAGAATACCTCTGTCTCCCGATATTCGTGTGCCTCTATGACAAAAATCACCCTACCACCTTTTGATGATAGGCCATTTGTTATAAGCTTTATAGTGATGATTTTCTTCAAATTTTCTGAGATGATTATAGCATCCGGGTCGTCTTGTTGGAAACCTGTAACGTCTAAGCCTGGTTGGCTGCAGCACCTCCGTTTTCGCTTTCAGTCATTTTGTTGGCTGGAAGTTTTGCAGAGCAAGTTTCAAGGAAACAAAGATAAGGTGCACAATATTTTGGAACACTTTATCCGTCAACGTTGAACAAACAAAAACTAATACATAGGATTTTCGTCCTACTCAGTTTTGGCAGATATTATCCTTTCACCCAGTCCAGATGAGTATTATACGGGGAAAAGGGGTCTCTGTGAAAAGCACGACTGAGTTACTCTAGTATCTAGCATTGAATTAGTACCTTTCCAAACGTTGGGTGCCATATAGTGTAGTTTCTTCATTCCCAATAGGCTCTGCGCATTGGAATAATATATCCTATAGTTTAGACGTAGGACTGGGGCCGACTAGGTCTCTATCGAATATATTAAACTTAATAGTGAGTGCCAGCTAGCACAGAGGTCACTAGGAACTTTCTCGAATTCACAAGAGGGGATTAGTTTCTGACAACCGCATAAACATGACAACTTTGTTTCCCCAAGAATAAATGTATCTTCAGAGTCGTGGAAACAATAAATAGGTATTTTACTCAGTCAATCGTGCATGCTTCGTTTCATCAGAGGTGCAGAGAAACTAGAGAGACGGGCGTTTTCAATAAAAGGATTTAATGAACAGTCTTCTTTCTCATGCAAAAGAAATGAACTGCTACAACCGTAATACAGGCTGTAAAGTATAATGCGTACAGCATGAATAGTATTATAAAATAATACTGTAAAAGCATTGTATGGTTTCTAAGCCATAAGAATACATACATAAATAACAATGGCTAAAAGTACTCAACTGGTGCTTCTAAAATACGCCTACCCCAATGTACCTAACCTAAGTCTAGTAGGAGGGAAGAAGTAAGTATGGTGTAGTATATAGTTTCTTTGCCAAGAATCTGTCCAAGATTTCTCTTAGGGTCTAATCAGCTCCATACCTTAGGTAGAATGAAGGAGGTCTGGTATCTCCGTCTCGGACTCGATTTCCCAACACCCCGCAAGGGGAGCTTGGAAACACTGGAGCTGGATTCTCAGCGAGAGAAACAACAGCTTTTCGATCAGTGCGTCAGCTGGAGTGTCGGCTTCCTTCGGCACTTGCTGTAGCGAGCTGCATTGGGCAAGTAGATAGTCGAACTGCTCCAAACCACTGTGTGTTTGCTTGAGCAAGTGAAGGCATATTTATACTTTGAAGGTTCCTGGTTTGACGTAAAGTCGGGCATAATAACGTCAGCAAAGAACCCCAAGGGAATTTTAGTTCTTTGAACACTTCAGGAGTTCTTGGACAAATCAATATTCAAGCAAGGGAATGTCCCTGACTGCTTATGCCGATTTTCCAAGAAATCGTTGTGACTTTTTAGTACAGGTGGAAGTAGCCATGCCTGTATTTGGACTGCATGGGCTATTTCTAAATATGGGTATGATTTCTATGCCTATATAAGGGCAATGTGTATTGTACCTATATAAGGGCATGAATCGGGAAAATTTCACTCAGGTCCTAAAACGCCATACAACAGTACCATATGGCGGTGATGTTGTCCGTGAACACCTACACTACTTTTCCCTTGACAGAGGGAAGAAATGCTTTCAATGCCAATCGAATCGCTCGGAGCTCCAACAGATTTATATGGAGTCCTGACTCCGACGGAGACCAGTGTCCCCTGAACTCCACCTCTCACAAATGGCCGCCCCATCCCAGAAGTGACGCATCTGTCACCGCCCTAAATTCTGGTTGGGGAAGGGTCTGGGATGGCCCAATCATGGTTCGTCAACCACCACTGCAGATCTCTTGCAGTTCCTTCCGAGATCTGTACCATGTCGGTGAGACTTCCTCGATGCTCTGCCCACTGGAACTTCAGGTCCCACTGGAGAGCCTGCATACGCCACCTGGGATTCTTTACCAACAGGATGCAGGAGGCATGAGGCCCAACAGTCTCAGAGTCAGTCTCACTAAAATCCAGGATAGAGGCCTAAACATTGGAATCATAACCGAAATATCCTGAACTCGCTGCTCTGGAGGATAGGCCTGAAACTGCACTGTGTCCAGAACTGCTCAGATGAAAGGGGGCATCTGAGAAGGAGTCAGGTGTGACTTCGGCACATGTATAGAGATCCCCAGCGAATGCAGGAGGTTCACTGTAGGGTGAAGGTGGGAGCTGACTGCCTTTGGTTGAGGTCGTCTTTAAAAGACAATCATTGAGGTAGGGGAACACTGACACCCATAACCTGCGCAGATGAGCTGCAACCGCCGCCATCACCTTAGTGAACACCCGAGGGGCACTGGTAAGGCCAAAGGGGAGCACGGTAAACTGAAAGTTCTCACAGCCTACCATGAACTGCAGGTAACACCTGTGGCTCGGCAGGATGGGGATGTGAAAATACACATCCTGCAGGTCCAACGCTACCATTCAGTCTTCTTGGTCTAAGGTAGACAAAACCTGAGACAGCGTGAGCATCCTGAACTTCTCATTCTTGAGGAAGAAAATGATGGTCCGAAGATCTAAAATGGGCCACAACCCTTTGTTCTTCTTCGGAATCAGAAAGTAGCAGTAATAACAACCACTGTCTATTTTTGAAACCAGGACCCTTTCTATAGCTCCTTTGGCCAACAGCTATAACTTCCTCCAGATGTTCCTGATTTGGCGGAATGGGAGGAGGAAAAGAAAGGAAAGGCAGCAAACAGCCCTCCTGAATGATCTGCAAGACCCACTTGTCCGATGTTATGGATCTCCAGTGGGGGCCATGGTTATGAATTCTCCAGCGAACTGGGATAGTGTGGGTTTGCAGACTCAGACTAGAAGTGCAGAGGCTGTGGCTGCTGGGGGCAGGGTGGCAAACAACTTCTGGCCTTCATTCCTGGGTTGGAATGTAG
Organism: Lissotriton vulgaris; assembly: GCF_964263255.1. Classification (NCBI taxonomy): domain Eukaryota; kingdom Metazoa; phylum Chordata; class Amphibia; order Caudata; family Salamandridae; genus Lissotriton; species Lissotriton vulgaris. The sequence continues at coordinate 35,435,974 of NC_141687.1, read as the reverse complement.
TGCGTCCACATCCACACGTTGATTGGGCAATCTGCAGGATGGGGGCTGGGATAGGGCCTACGCAGCTGGAAACCCCTTCCATTGCCACGAAAGGAGTGAAAGGAAGATTAGCCACAAGGAGTAGAGGAGAGGCCAAGAATCTAGCTGTAGCTTGAACGTCCTTGAACCTGAACAGGCCCGAATCTGCCTTTTCCCCAAAAAGAAGGGTTCCATCAAAGGGCATGGCATCCACTGAGAAGCCAGTTGACCTAAGCCAGGCGTGGTGCCTCAAGGCCACTGTCGTTGAAATTGTATCTGCCCAGCGAATACGTCGTATCTAGGTCACATGAATAGTGAATTTTGCTGCATCTCTCCCATCCTTGACTGCTAGGGAGTTCACAGCCCAGGCCTCCTCTGGGACCTGTGGCAACATCTGCACAACCGTCTTCGAAAGAGAGTGGGAGAAAAGGCCCAATAAGCATGCAGTATTCACCATCCGCAATGCCAGGCTGGAGGAAGAAACAATTTCTTCATTCCAAACCTCTTGGATTCTCTGTCCAGAGGGGTGGAAGGGAACACGCCCTAGAAAGTAGAGGCCTGCACCACCGAACTCTCTGGGGAACTTCGGATTACCCAGTGCTGGGCGATGGCAGCGTGCAACCATCCTATTCACAGGGCCCCCTGTGCTAGGCTTGGACCACGTGCCTAAAAGGACATCCATAAGTGACTTATTAAACGGCAAAAGGGGTTCGGAAGTGGAAGCCCCTGGTTGAAGCACTTCAGTGAGGAGATTAATCCTGAGGGGCACTGAGGGGAGCTCTAGCCCAAGGACCTCAGCTGCCCTTTTTACCACCATGTCATAGGATGCCTCCTCCTCCTCCTCCATAACTGAATTACTTCAAAATCTTGATGAAGAGACAGTGTCCTATGTGGATGACATTTATCTAATGGATGATGACCTGGAAGAACACTTGATCAGAGTGAATACCATAATATTGGGATTCACCTCTGAGGGCTACAAATTCAACTTAAAAAAATCAAAGATAGCCCACCTTAACGTCCTATTTCTGGGATATGAGCTCTCAAGTGAAGGACAAACCTTAGCGGCTAAGTTTTTAGAAAGGTGTGTGCTGCTCCAACCTCCAAAATCAATGGAAAATTTACCATCAATACTGGGATTACTAGACTTTTGCACAACATACATTTTAGATTACACAGAAGGGTTAAACCTTTCTACGATCTAATAAGACCCAATTTTTCAGTTAGGCAATGGACACAGGAACTTAAAGATATCCTACGTTCCCTACAAGTGGACATGATAGTGTCTAAACACTTGAAAACATGTGTGAATGTCCACAACCTAGTAATCCGTATAGTTGCGGCTCAATCAGGGTAAACCTACCTATCATACAATGAAGGTGAAACAGTACCAATAGCATACAAGTCACATTTGTACACAAATGCTGAGATGTGTTTCGTATCAACAGAAGAAATTCTGACAGTGGTGCAGACTGCTGTAGTGAGAGAAAGTGCACTGGCTCAGGGGAAACCAATAATTGTTGTGACTCCAGTACGGGCCTTAGAGGCTGCGACAAAGGCAAGCATCCCTAACGCAACAGCCTTACACCCGAGACGGATACAATGGGCTAATTCTCTCACTGCAACCGACGTTGAATACAGGTACGATCCACTTCTAAAAACAGAAGCATTCCTGCAATGTGTACAAGAATATTCTCTCCCGAATGAAATAATGCCTCTAGACCAGTATGAATACATAATTTACACTGACGGATCTGCTCAGCCGGGCATTGGAAGTAAACAAGTATACAGTGCTGCATGTGCAATCGTTAAAGGACGCATGCAGGATGGAAAATGTCATCCAAGTTGTACAAACACACAATCTCTAGGAGATTGCACGGCGCAGCTAGCAGAATTAAAAGCTCTGTTACACGCACTGGTAATTCGGATCGGGAATTCTCCACACTAATTCTGTGTGATTCATTTTACTTTGTACAGTCGTACAATGAGTACTTACACCACTGGGGTCAAAATGGGTTCAAAGATGCAAACGGTGGCACAATTAGGCACACAACGCTATGGGAATAGGTAGTGGAACTGAAAAACGAGCTAATGAGAGCTCACGTGATACACACACTGAGTCATCAACGTGACGGCGTTCATGTTGAAAGGAATTCATTGGTTGATGAAGGTGCAACACAAAGTGAGCTGTACGTACGGGTTCCGTAGCTGCAATCACTTGTTCAAAAACGAGAATAGACGGTGAGAATTTGGTTGGAATTATTGCTACACGCAATAAAACTGCACTTCCGAAAAGATTTCCACTCAAGTACTCCTACAAGTTTGATGCAAACAGCGTTCCATTTCCTCAGATTCCTGGAGTGGGGGATAGAGTAATACCAAACATGGATCGCAGATTACGGCAACTGTTTCTGTGCTGAAACAACGCTATTGGTGGCCAGGATTAACAAAGCAGACTAAAGATTATGTCTTAAAATGCTACATCTGCCAGCAGATGAAAGGCTCCACCATACCACGTCCAGCGCAGACACCATTATTAATATCAGACAAACCACTCACGTGTGTTTATTTGGACCACTGCAACCCCTTACAAACAAATGGGGCTTACAGGTATATCATGTTAGCAGTTGATTCCTGCTTGAGATTCCTATGAGTGTGGCCCCATCGCTCGGCAGAAACTCTAACTGTTAACAAAGATTTGCGAGTCTTTATAGAGACATACACAATGTGCCCATTACATTCTGACAGTGGCCCCAAGTTTAGCTCTCGGGCTTACAAGGAAGCCATGGGAGGTTCAGGTGTAGCATTGCGGTACTCCTCTCTGTACCATCCCGAGGGAAATTTGGTTGTGGAGAGAAAAAAAACGGGAATTAAAACAATCTTAAACAGCTAGAGTAATATTTGCAGGTGGTTGTTGAGTCAAACATTTATATGGAGTAAAAAGAGCCTTGAACAGCATACCAATAAGCTATCTAGGGGGTGTCACTCCTTATGAGGTCCTATTTGGGACGAGAATGTGGGTACCTGATATTGATTGTGAAGGCACAGTGGCGGATGAGAAACCTTTTGACATCCATACACGTTTGGCTGTTTTACAGGATCTGAATGAATCCAGGGAACTACAAAGCAATGTCCAGGTAAAGCGGACCGCCACTGGGGAAGTCAAGTCAGTCACGTCAAGACCTGTCTGGGTCCCTAAAGTCCGGGACCTGGTCAGAGAAAAAATTAGAAGACAAAAAAGAATTTGGGCCATCATACAGAAAGCCTGTACCTGTCCAAACCGTTGAAGGAACAAGAACTGTACTTCTGCCGGCTCTTGCCGGGACAAAGGTGAAAAGATTTGTCTCCATTGACCTGATAAAAAACACTATGTCCTTCTCTCGCTACTATACAGGAAGCTCAAACAAAAAGACTCATCACGTTCGAAGAGTACCCCAGCACAGAATGATGGACTATGCAATAATACCATGGAACTCGTTCCTCTTGAAAATGACGTTCAAACTCAAATTCAAAACCAAAATGAATGACACATTTGTATTCAACCAAACCTTGATGTCTACATCAGCATGCCTCATCTACAAGTTCAACAAAACCTGCGGAACTACCAAAAATAGATCGAACTGCATCTGGCTATTTCATCAACTTCGATATGTTTTCATTGGATCCAAGTGAACCTGAAACGATGCCAGCCCAAAAAACTTGTCACTAGCAAATCAAAGACTTTTTAATCTTTCTTCAACAAACATACGTAGTATCACCTTGGATCGAATTTTGGGTAATCACCGGGATACTTTTCTTTCTTTTCTGGATAGGCTTAGTAACTGTTTTTAGGATGCTTATTAATGAAACTTATCTTAGGCAAAGCTCTGCAGCATCAAAAGTGAATCTGATTCTGAAATCTCAACTTTCTTCACATTGTGAACAAAGAGCCTCGTCATCAGTGAACGTTACAGCAGTTCCTATACCTAGTGGTATAGTGTGGAACAAGGTTGATTACTACGATATATTTGGTCCAACCAAACTTTTAAAAATACAACATTTATTTTAAATATCTTTAAATTATGTCATTAACTCCAGAAACATTCTCCAATGATTAGGATTATGAAACTGTAAATAATATTTTGTCCTATTTAGAACAATCTGCTGCCTTTTCTAATAATGAAATGTGGGAAGAAACATCAGATTTCAACACAATGTATTGCTATCAACATTATGGTCATACATTTTTGTACACAACTGCTAATCCCAGAAATGTTTTCACATATCACCAATGGGAACATTGCCCAACAACGCAGAAAAGCAGTTCAAAAACATTTGCACAGAAATGTTCATATTTTTCAAGGTTTAACATTACACAGACATCAGCACAGAAAAATATGTTGACAAACACCAAACAGATTTATATTCCTTCCTTTATTACCCAGTTGTTTGAGCAAAGTTTTGATTTATGGAAAGACACAATAGACACAAAATCAGTCTGGGGTTCTAGAAACTGGCCAGTCCAGGGAACAGAAGCGCTATTTAGAGCATGAATCATTCCTCAGCAGATTATGTTTCTGAGTGATACTGTGTAACAAACTACCTGTCTTGGACTAGCCAAGAATAAGGATTTGAACGCACCTCGGATTCCAACACCATCACACACTGAGGGTAACCTTACAGCACGAGAAGGGATTATGCTAGATGACATCATGCAATACAATTGATCAGACCCCAATTGGAAGGGATGGTTGGCTTGGAAACAGACACTTATAGATGTCAGAAAAGATTAAAAGGTACAATCGGAAGGTTTATCTTCCACAGGCCAGACCCATGCAATGTACAAAGAGAACATCCAGGGGTAGGGATGTCATACAGTGTTGGGAAGTTATGCCTTGATTGGCCAAAATCCTCAACACTCACACAGGTGAAACAACACTTATTCTTACTTACAGAGGATGTGGACAAATTGGATTTTTTATTGGGTCCCAGAAAGCCACATCAAAAATGTTTTTTATTATGATGTCTATAACAAAATCTGGAAAATCTCCCAACAAGAAGCTGAGGAGAGGTTACGAGAAATAAATCGGATTAACTTAGAGAAAGCTTTAGCCATAGTTGACAATGGTATGACTACATTACGTTCCAGGATATATTCACTGGGCAACATTGTATCTTCTGCTATTGATGTACTAGAACAAGATTTGTTCATACTACAGCACAGGCAATCACAATTGCGTTCTATTATGTTATTGAGCTGGAGGCTGCAATCTTTGCACGCAGGCTATGGGCCCTGGCGTTTTATCAACAGTACGTCTCCGTTTTCTGCATACAATCTGACAAAACAGACCAAAAAATGGCACAAAGAGGAGCAAAATATACAATGCTGTGTATTGAAAAACTGGACAGATTCGCTTTTACAGTGGCAGAAGCACCATCCACAGAATGGTTAATCAATGGCCATTTAACTCAACCAGTCACAACATTCCAATTTCAGTATTGCCTCGAACAGAGGGCAGATATGAAGAAATGGGTAGAGAATTAATTCAGGAATTTTGGGAATTACCATACAGATTTCGATGCAGGAGTGGGGATCTAGAAGTGTTTCTAAGTGGTACAAACTGTGAGAACAGGATATAATGCTGCATGGGTCTGTAACGGTTCAGTAGCTAACGTATCCCGTCACTTGAGAGGTGCCCCGGCGGTGGTGATTACTCCAGTGTTCAGGCTACTTTCGAGTGGGAGTTACTTGATGGTGATCGATCAAGGTTGTTGTGGGATGCTTCCGTGCATCGCACATCTGGTTACAGTGAGCTCCAGGGTTACTTGCTGTATGCAAGTATTGTTTCCACCAACACATACAGTCAGGGAGGCGCCGTTATGGCATTTACTAAATGTTTCTTTAATATGGTTTGATACTTTGAGCAGAATTAAAGCCATGCTTCTACAGAAGACTGTGTCCTTAACCTCCGCTTAAGAGACTTTTGACCTACAGATTGCAAGGTCTTCAGCCGAGATACAGGCCCTAATACGTACGAACTGCCCCTTCCATTTTGCAGAAATGGTAAATCTTATCTATAACATGTCTGATACAACTGCTATCGTCCACCTATTTAAGAACATAGGTACAGGACTGTTAGGCACCTTTCAGACGATTCTCGGAGTTATACCAAACTTTATACACTCTGTATTCGGAAGCATTTTTGGAGGACTTCCACTAATCCTGTTTCTAATAGCAGGTATCCTGATTGTCAATTTACTGATATGCAATGGATGTTCCAGTCACCAAGGAGATGGAAAAAGCACTCCAGGAGCGTAATTACCGTGATCACATACTACAACATCTGGGCACACCTCGCCTGAGAGAACTAAGTGCATCTTGGTTCTTGTCATTTAGACCACTCTGGATGGACTGCATCTTACCTGTCCTCCGATGCCTGTTTTGCGGAGAAGAATGCATGTTAGATCTCGTCTGTCTGACACTCCCATCATGTGCGCAACCGGACATTGATGCTTTACTGGACCCGATAAGGGCACATGTTCTGCAGTGTCCCCAGCGTATTCCATTGTTGATCTTGGCATTCCTAGAGCCTACACAGGTAGTCACAGCTCCTGTCAGAATGGATACCGGCTCCTCCACTGACACCCAGGCTTTGGACAATGCACAGGCTGTCCCAGCATTGGTTGCAGGCAGTACGGAAGATCATCTGTGCTCAATTGACGTAATCATGCGAGCTGTTACAGGGATCGTCGTCGTCAAAAACAAATTTTTATGGACATGCATGGCTTTCAGATGCTTGAAGTAGTTCGAACTATAAATACAGAGATATTAGAGCTATGGCTTGAGTGACAATTTCCTATTTTCCATTTCAAAGATTCTTTAGAATTTTAAATTTTTTTTAGCACGGCTATTAATTTTTCCTGTATTTAATTGCGTAGCAGTACCTAGTTAGCCTAGTGGTACGTTTAGAATTTAACTATGTCGTTGGATGAGGAGTGGGTGCTATATTCCATATAGGTCCCCTAATATAGGCTCAGGTAACATCATAACCCTTCACCTATAGTCTCCCCTACATTACATACATAACGGTTCTTAGGGACTGACCTTTTACCTACATACAAAACTGCACACAGAATGCAGGATTTTCCCTGGTAAAAGCCTCATACATTATGCATGAGGATTCTTGGAAGCACAGCAGGACTACCATCTACTGTATAATATCAATGTAAAAAGTTCCTTCCCAATGTCATCCGAAGTCCGACACAGTATTACAGAGGTAGAACCCCCGGGATGGCCTATGGACAGGCAGTGGAGACCTGGACTTCCCGGACGACACACTGACCGAAGATACTGAGGTTCATAAATGCAGAACCTCCAGCTCGCAGTGGTCTAACATCCCTTGCGGGGTGTCCAGCCTGTGACCAGGACAGGGTCCCACAGTCTCTCAATCCAAGTAATGCGGTTGACTTTATCCTGGAGGGATTCTTGGCTTAACACCTACACACGCTAGGTACACTTAGGTACATCAAGTTAGTTAGGCATCGTAGCAGTACGCACTTTTTATTATCATGTATTTTATATGCTTGTTTGTATTCATGATTATTGCAAAATGGTAGAACTCTATCATGCTTTTACTTTCATTGTGCTTCTAATCATTTATATCTGTTACTATCAAGTGGTTGTTGCAGCTCATCTATTTTACACTAGAATAAGAACTGTTGAAAAATGCTTATTTAAAATGTCCAGACCATTTTTTTATTTAGCTCTATTAGAAAACTGAGCAAAAAGTAGTACACAGTTTCCACGGTCTTGAGGGATCAGGGTTGTCATGTTCGATGGTTGCCAAAAACCATTCTCTCCTTGGTAAGAGGAGATTCTAGTGGCACTGTGAGCTAGCTGGTATACAGGCAAAAATACCCAGTGGGGGTGTTTAGAATCAGTCTGACACCAGGCCTACAGTGTATGTTGTTCAAATGCGGAGATCCTGCATAAGTTTGTATAGTAACTACACAACAGTATGCTCTGCATTTATATGTGCTTGATCATTCTATATGTAAATAATTGTGTGGGGAAGGGTGGGGTAAGTTGAGGGTTGTATATATTGGTAAAACCTAATAAAAATATTAATTAATAAAAAGAGAGCTTTGGTGTGCCTGGATAGGCCATCACTGGCAGGATGGAAGGGTGGAGCTGGGCACACCCTACTTACACTTAAATAGGCTGCTTTCTGTCTCCGCACAAATGGCTGCATACCCACTGTAGTTGGGCAAGGGGAGGGAAGGCAGGAAACATGTGTGTTTTAAAGGGAAACCTCTAGAAGCTTTTTCAACTTCAATGGAGACACCTTGTATAAGCATTGGACCTCAGACACCAACTCTTCAGTACACTTTTGGACCTGTGGAGACTCTGTCAGGAAGAACTGCTGTACTGCTGAAAGGACTGGCACTCTGCAGGACTGCTGCTCTGCTGGACAACTAACCTGCTGCCCTCCTGCCTGAGTCAGAGGGATTTGGACCTGTACCTGAACCCGGGACTGCCAAAGTGACTTCAAGGGCTAATTTGCTGGCTTCCTGTTCAGAGCCACAGGGACATAACACTCACAACCACCTGAACCAGCACCCAGATCCATTCGGCGCAAGCCCTTGACCACCCGAGTCTTGGACCCTTGGTGTGGCCTCAGAAAGGCTGAATTGAAGTTTTTGTGCTCTTCGTGACCATGAATGAGCCCATTGGTGTGGACCCTTGGTGTGGCCTCAGAAAGGCTGAATTGAAGTTTTTCAGCTCTTCATGACCGCAAATGAGGCCGTTGGTGCTAAAACCTTGCCGCTCTCACAGCCTGCCAATGTGAAGTTCCATCAACCCAACTCTTCACACTACAGCATCAACTGCTCGCGGGAAGCACCACTGCGAAGCTCCGTTCACAACGACAAACAGGATCATCATGCTATTGTGATGACCATCCGCGATGCCAGGCTTGCTCTTCCTGTCACATCGACGAATGTCCACGATGATTCTCGGGGCACACTACACCGCAAACAGGACTCTTTGCGCTGGACAGAGAAGGCAACTTTTTCACTGGACTAGTCCCTGTATCTAATTAGTCCTCCATCACGGCAGGTCTGAATTTGTGACTTAATCCCAATCTTGTATGACCATAAAGAAGCAAATGGCACTTTAGGTTTTTATTGCTATTTTCACAGAGATCTTTAAAATTGCATAGCTCTCATTCTACTGTTTATTTATTAAAATCTACTCTATTTTTCTAATTTGGTATGGGGTCCTTTTTGTGAAGTGTTTTCATTTCATGACTGTTTGAAGTGCTGCACAAATATACACTGCCTCCAGGTTAAGACTTAATGCTCTGTGCTAAATCTACCAGAGGGTTCAGCACAGATTAATTTAGGGTTTGTTTATGACTTCACCCTGACAAGGATTGTGGTTGCTGCTTGAGTAGGGTTTTATCCCTCTCAATCAGTAATCTAATATCTTACAAAAGACTTATAAGATACCCTGAGAAAAAGAGGGATCCTATACACAATTGAATCAGAATCGGAAAATGCTTTATTCGATTTTAGGCACTTGATACAATTATAAAAGCAGAACAATAAAAAACAGTTCATACAAGATAGCCATTAACATACCTTATAAAAACAGCGGGCCCATCAGCATGTTTTATAATTTAAAGACTAAAGGGTAATACTTTTCCTTTTCCTCAAAATGCTTTTCAAAAGACCAGTCATGATACCAACACAGTACACATTATCCAGTAATTGTAGGAATAGGAAAGCCGGGCGACATTGCCTCCAGGCTTTCTGCTTCAAAAGAGGCACATTCCATCTAGCACGTTCCTTATAATAAAATTTACAAAACAAGATCACATGCATTGTTGTTTGTAATGATGTATTATCGCATGGGCAGTGACAAAGATCCCTGGACCAGTTTTTTTTAAACATTCATCACTGCCGCGGTTGACCTCTCAAACACCGCTGGTCCCCAGGAGCCTGTATACTCAAACAAGATGCAGAGATAAGAAAACGTTTTAGTAGATTCAATTTTGCCGCCCCCAGCAGCTAAGCTACAACATTTATTCTTCCCCTTCTCACATGACATCACAAATGTTTTCTTTACATTGAGTTTCAGGCCCCGATTGTCCATAAAGTAAATGTAAGTGCCAAGGGCTCTCTGTAATCTGAACTGGGTTCTAGTCATTAGCACTGCGTCGTCCGCGTAGAGAAGGGAGACAATCTGCTTATTATTAAATTGCGGGGGATCTCTTGCCCTGGCCACCAGTTCCTCTTTCAATGCGTTGGTATATAATAAGAAAAGGAACTGGGCCAGTACACATCCTTGTCTGACACCCCTCTCTACGCGGGAAGACTTTATGCATTCTCCCTTTAGTCCGTATCTCACCTTTGCTGTGGCCCCGCATATAATTGCCTCAAAAACTGCACAAGTGTGGGCTCAACCTTTAGGTCCTCTAAAATCTTCCATAATCTGCTATGGTCAATGCCACTGAAATAAGTATAAAAAGACGCTCTTTATACAGAGCTAATGTGAAGCACTTTACCCTATTATATGAAATGGCGACATAAGGGCCTTTTACAACACTGAACTAATAAAAGAGGGTCATCCTACTACAATAGCTAATAACAAATTGGACCTAACATTGGCAAACTATGCATCTTTTACTAAGATACTTTTACTTAGGTAACAAGAAGCTCCCAGCCTTTCTTTACTGGGAACAGGATGATCTTATTATACTCTTAGAAACAACTGAGTCTTCACTGAGCGGAAGAGAAACTCCTCTTTATCCTGCCCCAAAGGAACTAGAAGTTCTATCTTGTATGCCATGGTACAGTACATTCTCTATCCCATATCAGAGAATGGAAATTACCATGAAAGCACACAGAAAATGGGAAGCTACTTATTTATAGAACCACATGTATGGCTATCTTTTCTAACAGTGAGGTAAAAAGATACACATCATTTTGCTTCACAGGAGAGGGAATCTTCATCTACTAAACCGAGTGAATAAAAAAAAGTAATATAATTTTATTGCAACACTGGAGTCTAGCGCTAAGCATAACTCAGTTTTTGAAAACTTAAACTAAGGAGGAAGTCAACCTGATTTCAGCATCTGGAATTGAAAACAGTGATCTCTTACCTTTTGTTGTGCTCAATTTACAGGTGTAGATTCCACTGTCATCCTCATGGACAGAGTTCAGCAGCAGTTTGCTCTTCCGGCCATCGAAATGCATCTTACAGTTAAGTAGTGCAGGCTGAAGGAGTTTTCCCCGAGAAAGCCAATCTACATCCACATCTGTGGGGCCCGTGACCACGCACTCGAAAAGTGCCATCTCACCTGCATTGACCGTGATGTCTTGCATGGGCACAACCACTGCTAGAGAATTGCTCTCAGGATGAGCTGGAGGAAAATTGTAGAGAAAATCAGCCATGAAGCAATGAGAGAGGCTGGCGAATACACAGAGAGTTGTAAACAAGAATAGACAAGAGATAAACACTGACTGGGACAATGAGAAGCATCGAGAAAAAGCAAACGAGTGAGTAGCATGTCAGGGTTCAACATGAGCAGATGGAAGGGAGAATGGCACATGAGTAAAACATTATCAATAGGGTGAGAAAGACCAAAAATAGATCAAGAGTGATAAAGCAAGAGAAGGATAAAGAGATAGTTAAATAGTGGGAGAGAGTAAAAACACAGAAGCAAGGGAGGAGTCTGAAGAGGACCAAGAAATGAAGATCAAAAATAAAGAAGACACATTGTGGTAAGGGAGAAGCACAAATGAGAGATCGAGAGAGAGAGAGAGAGAGAGAGATCGAGAGAGAGAGAGAGAGAGAGAGAGACAGATACAAGACAGTGGTAGAAATGCCCAGAGATTACATGAGCGGAGAGAATCACAGAAAAAAACTGGTAGACACAAAAACCATAGAACTAAAGTGATAGCGAAATCATAAGGGACTCTAAATAAGGAAGTGCTCAAATAGGAAGGGAGATAGAGATTGATTGGCAGATAGACAGAACAAGTGGGAAGGAAGGTTTGACTCCCATGATTAGCTGCATAAAACAAGCATCACACAATAAACTTCAAAGTTTCAAATCATTGTATCTCTCCAGGGTTTACAGGTGATCTTAATCTCCCTTTTAACAATTACTTTAATAATTGACATTCTTCCGTCCAATCTATCTGCTAAAATAATTGCTTACCGGCTATTATGCCGTGATAAGCCAAAAAATGTCCCTTTAGTAGATGTAAAAGAGTAATAGATGAACATTAATATGTATTAGATCGTAGACAATTTACAAAAAGAGGCTGGGACAATTTGCTACTGCACCTATCACTCCATGGGTACCAAGTTACAATAAACAACAATAGTGTATGGACCAGGGGAGCCAGCCCCTTTCGCTCCCCCTTTTTTCAACGAAAAGCTTCAGGACTTTCCTTATAAAAATTGTAGAACTTTTTTTTTTGTCCAGCACAAAATTTTAACATTCAAAATCATATCATTTTCACATATAATTCCATTATTTTGACACAACGCACAAACTACATCAATTTGTTCCATAGAAATCCCTTTATTTATATATATTTGCCTTCTTAATTTGAATAGAAGAATTTTTTTTTATAAATATAATTCACATGTAGCCAACACGTTTTGTCCGAAGACTTCTTCAGGGCTTCTTATATATGTTCTTCTAATACAACAAACACACTCCAGTTTTATTTGAATACCTTCTCAGGGAAAGTTATTGTTCTTCTAATACAACAAATATGTTTTATTTCAAATCCCTTTTCAGTGTAAGTTATTTGTGATCTCTACCTCTGAGGTATCTTCCAACCGATGTAGTGATCATAAAAAAAGGGAAAATTGCAGAATTGCTTTTTCTAATTTCAGATCACAGAGAAGAGGACTGTGTTGTCCTTTTTGTAAATTCCATCAACACTGTGAGTAAAATAGCTCACAACATATCCATAATCCAACGCAGTGTGAGTATGATAGCTCACAACATGTCCATAATCCAACGGCGTTGGATTATGGATATGTTGTGAGTTATCATACTCACAGTGTTATTGGAATTTTCAAAAAGGACAACACAGTCCTCTTCTAGGTGATCCGAAATTAGAAAAAAGCTACTCTGTGATTTCCCCTTTTTTTATGATCAACACATTGGTTGCCAAATACCTCGGAGGTAGCGGTCACCAATAAAACCAGAGTGTATCTGTTGAATTAGAAGAACTTATATATGGAGCCCTGAAGAAGTCTTCCGACAAAACACGTTGGTTACATTTGAATTATATTTATAAAATATATATATATATATATTTATATATATATATATATTCTATTCAAAGTAAGAAGATGAAGATATAAAAATATAGGAATTTCTGTGGTTGCCTCTCTTTTGTTACACGAGCCACCAAAAAAATAAATAAAGCCTAACTAACTAACAAGAGACAGTTTAACAAACACAATTTTGTAGTTCTCCCATGTATAGGTATTTAAGTGAATTTACACACCTTTATCCACTCCATAGTATGACATTTCTGAAATGTTTGCACACAGTTTAGTCACACAGCACTTTACATTTTTACATTTTGAGATGCCTATTGTGACGGTTATTAGAGGAATTGGACACTGGTCCAATAATGTTCAAGATGAAAAACCAATTGAACAAAGTAGTGGATGAAGCTCAATGTGGTTTAATCTAAATATGCTTTGAAATGATCCACCCTGTTGGGAATACAAGTGTAAGTTACTATGTAAATTGAATAGTAGCACAACGTTGGCATTAGGCACTTGGGCACTGTAATTGTCATAGAGACATTGTACAAGAGCACTTTCAACTATATTTATTTTTACAGTGTTTTGAGCGGCCAGAATAGTTGTGTCGGTTGTCATGATGATAACATCTAGTAATGGCACTTGCTTGTAAATGCTACACATAAAATATAAACAGAATGTGGTGAATACTGAGCATGCATTACCACAATTAAATGTGGAAGTATTTTATATTAATTTAAAGAAATTTAAAACAGACTTTAACGTTCATTTGCACAATATATAGGCCACTGGGTCCAATGAGTAGGCTCGGTCAATGTTATTTGGGTAGGACTGTGGCACTGGTCACTTTAATATGTAATAAACATTGCGCAAAATTAATCTTTATTATTTGCTCTTAGAGCATTGCAAACGTCCCAGGAAGCTTGGGTCGGATGCCTTTAACTTACCACCAATTTGGTAATTGCCTATAATTATAATTTTGGTGGTTAAAAAATGTTGGCTATTTTATACCATTTGTTATTGTAAAATTAATGGGACATTATTTCAATGTATTTAATATACCATGTTAATGCTCTTTTTGTACATATATAGGACACATGTTCTATTGTATTAACTCTGCCAATGTCATCTACGTAGAAAGGTTGCACTGTTACTTTTTTCCATCTTGTTCAAACTTTATTCACTTTAATGCACTGTTATTTTAAAATTTGAAACTGCTATAAAATGGTAAAAAATGGCGGAGAAACAGGTTTGAGAAAGACTGCTTGTGCAGTTGAAACGCAATGCAAACATTCACCCCAGTCACAAGGATCTGGGTTAAATACATAATTCTTTTGCTCACCACTCCGCTCCAGTTTGGACCCAGCAATATGCAAATCAGTCTTGACCCTGCTCCTTGTGGGAACAGCCCAGCCCTAACTGCTAAGCCAGGTCCTCCCCGGACAGGAAATAAGCATCCTGGGACCGGTTTCAGGGCATCACCCTTTCAGGGCATCACCCTTCATCTGCCAGGCTAGATTGAATCCGGTGGTGTAGTGAGCACAGGACCCAAGTCTGGGCATACCCTTCCCACTTATGGTGACACATGTAAAAGAAACAATTGATGGATGGAATGCTGGACAATGCAAACATTCACCCCCCAGTCACAAGGATCTGAGTTAAATGAAATCCATAATTATTTTGCTCACCACACTAGTCACAATGATCTGGGTTAATTCTATCATTCTTTTGCTCGCACACCACCCCAGTTTGGACCCAGCCATATGCACATCAGTCTTGAACCTGCTCCCTGTGGGACAGTCCAGCCTGAACTGCAGCGCCAAGTCGTCCCCGGACTGGAAACAAGCATCATGGGACCTGTTTAAGGGCATCACCCTTCATCAGCCAGGCTAGCTTGAATCCAGTGATGTAGTGAGCACGGGACCCACATCTGGGCATACCCTTCCCACTTAGGGCGACAAATCCACGGGACGCACGTCTGGGCATACACTTCCCACATAGGGCAAGCAGCAAAACCCAAATGATGATGGACGGAATGTTGCACACTGGCAAAACATTCACCCCCAGTCACAGATCTGAGTTTAATCCATCATTTGCTCACCACTCCACCCCAGTTCAGTACAGGGGTGAATGTATGACATTGTTCTGCAGTCTGTCCATCAACTGTTGTTTTTGCAATCGGCACCCGAGTGGGACGGGTATGCTCAGACGTGAGTTCCGTGCTCTCCATGCCAGGGGAATCAAGCTATCCTGACTGATGAGGGCTGATACCCAAAACCGGTCCTAGGATGCTTGTTTCCTGTCCAGGGAGGACCTGGCTTAGCAGTTCGGCTGGGCTGTTCCCACAAGGAGCAGGGTCAAGACTGATTTGCATATGGCTGGGTCCAAACTGGGGTGTTGTGGTGAGCAAAATAATGATGTATTTAACCAAGATCTTTGTGACTGGGGGTGAATGTTTGGATTGTCCAGCATTCCATCCATCAATTGTTTCTTTTGCATATGTCGCCCTAAGTGGGAAGGGTATGCCCAGACATGGGTTCTGTGCTCACTTCGCCACTGGAGTCCAGCTATCCTAGCTGATGAAGGGTACAGGGAGGGCCTGGCTTGGCAGTTCGAGCTGGACTGTTCCCACAAGGAGCAGGCTCAAAACTTATTTGCATATGGCTGGGTCCAAACTGGGGTGGTGTGGTGAGCAAAAGAATGATGGATTTAACCCAGATCCTTGTGACTGGGAGTGAATGTTTGTATTGTCCAGCATTCCATCCATCAATTGTTTCTTTTGCATAGTAAGCCAGTGGCGCTAGCTGCTTTAACCCCTTCGGTGCTCAAGTCGGCCCCCGGCCGCCATACATCACGGTGAGCGTGTGCTAATGAAAGCCGGGTGCCATCCAAACCCCGCTCGCTCATTAATTCTCCTACACAACAGGAGAAATATCGCAGTGCACAAGGGGTTAGTGTAAGTTGCTGCTGTGCCACACATCTTCTGACCCACAGAGTCCAACTTCCACCTTTCCTCTGCCACGACTATCACAGAGTCTGATGTAGGATCTGTACGGAGAAAAGCTGGATCCTCTTAGAAGGGCAATATTTTTTGTGGAGCCTGGAAGGTGGTGGCTTAAAAGAGGCTGGTGTTAGAAAAAGCTCCAATTGCTGGTTCAAGAGCTGTCACTACCAGTAATTGGGGACTAATTACCGATCTTTGTTGCAGGGTCTAGAAAATTATCAATGTCGTTGGTGTTGGAGTCGACAAAGGAATATTGAGCTTAGCCACTCCTTCCACAAGGACTTCTTGGAATGTGGTAACAGCATCCACCGGTGAAAAACATGGAGGTGGAGAGTCAGAAAATGTTGATGAATAACATCCAGTAGACATATAGGATCTTGTGAGAGAACGTGAGTGATGAAGACGAAGATGATGATGAGAGCGTCTATAAGAAGTGGAAGTGTGCTGGGAGCTAAGATGATGGCACCCAGAACCATGGCGCGATCTAGACCATGATCTCTGTGGTGTAACTGGCGCCTGTCGTAGTAGCAGTGGCAGAGGAGCAGAAGGTGGTGGAGAAGCTGGATGAAGACCAGAAGCTAGAGAATACGTTCTCAAATACTCTGAGTCTGGTGAGGATTAAATGAGCCTTTGCTTTTTTCTAGCCTACTGTAGTCTGGAAGATGTCAAAAGATTTCTCAACGCAGACAAACCTCGGTGTCTAAACGTCAACCTACTTGTCAACAATGAACGCTAAAGGTGCTGCGACTTCAGAGTATGTCTCAACATCGATCTTGGCGGTGCCCCGATGTTGACGTTTGGCGGTGCCTCAGCGGCAACCTGGACCTCGGAGGCGACGAAGCCACAATTGTATTGTAAAGCTAAACAACAGGGATTATAACCAGAGAAACAGGAGAGCACTCGTTAAAATCATGAAGATAAGAAGGTGGAATCAAGCACAGTTGTCCATTCTTCCTGAGGGACAATCCTATCTACAGGGAAAACCAGACCGTCAAGGCTCAGGACCCACAAAGCCACCTTATTGCGAACTGGGGCGTGAAGGCGATATCTTAAGCTGACGACACCTAGTTGGTGTTCTCCTTCAAAGAACATGAAGACATAGCCCTAACAAACTTTAAGTGCTGCCTAACTGACATCTCTCGTTGAATGAACAACCACAAACTGAAGTTCAATGCTAGTAAAACGGAGGTACTACTCTTCGGGAACGTCAGCCCTCCACCTTCGGAGCTCTGGTGGCAGCAGGAAATGGGCCTCCAACCCACTCCAGTAGCCTCTGCAAAAAATCTAGGGTTGAAATGGGAGACTGATCTCTCCCTAACAGCTCAGATCACGCAGGTGTCAGCGGCCTGTTTTAGGAAATTGAAAAGCCTACAAAGTCATTCAATTACTGCCCGAGGAATGCCGTCGGGTAGTTATACATGCCATGGTGACGTCAAGGCTGGACTACGCCAACAGCCTATATGTTGGACTGCCGGCCTACCAGATCAAAAGGTTGCAGATAGTCAAAAATGCTGCAGCAAGAATGATAAGGAGAGTACAGTTCCGGCACCATATTTCGCCACACATCAAGTTACTTCATTGGCTGCCTGTAGCTAGCAGAATAGAGTTCAAGGCACTCACTCTTGCCTTCCGCTCTCTCCACGGAACTGCCCTAAGTACTTGAAACTACGTTTGCCCACTACAAACAAAACAGACCCCTTAGATCTAACGGCTTGAACCTTTTGAACGTCCCTAGGTTTCAAGAAGGCGCGCATTGGAGGTAGATCCTTTGGGACCGTGGCCTCTAAGCTTTGGAATGCGCTGCCCAACTTCCTGAGACAGATAAAATGGGAGCCCAGTTTTAGGAAAGCCTTGAAAACGTGGTTTTCAGCCGAGTTTCTTAGTGATGAGAACACTCCTGCCAGTTTTGCGGTTACACCCGCAATGCTTTCTTAGCGCAGGAACACCTCTGCTTGAGGCAACTGTTCGTGCTCTTATAAATTTTGTTATTATTATTATTATTATTATTATTATTTCAGAAGAAATAAGTAGCTGCAGCTTAGAAACAATATGCCAGACAAAAAGAGAGTTCTATTGAAGAATAGAAAAAGAATGGTGGCCGTGCTAGATTGTGTGGTGTAGATTGCTATAACCCAACAGAGCTTCAAACCCCACCTGCTTGTGGAGGACACTAGTGATTATTGACACACAGAAACGCCTGATGGGCGCCTAAATGAACAAAATGTCATTCATAAAGTTTGTTGGAGATATTGATGAATAATCTCAATTATTTTTGTGCTCACATGACTGAGTCCTATAAAATAATACTAGAAGAAAACAATGTGTCCCCACATGTTATAATTGATGCTATATAGCTGGATGAAGTTGTAATGGCAACATTTTCTTCGTTAGTGCCATAGCAGATTAAGCAGTGATATGCTACAAAGCCAGTATTACAAATAACCTCTGCTCTATATAAAAATAAAGAAGGATACAGGGGAGAGGAGTTGACCTAACAGCTATGGCAATTGACCTCGTATCGGGGGAACTGCATTCAAGTTTTGGCAATGTCGCTGAACAGCCTGGGATTCTGGGCATATCACTTAATCCCCCTGTACCTAACATAAATGAATGGAGCATATGCTCAAGAATGTGTGATAATCAATGCAAAAGTAACTGAACGCAACTCCCAACATCGCAGTCTATCACGGGAAGGTTACGCAATGTTAACCGAGTATTCACAACACGGCGGTACCATGCGATAGTTACCAGATAACGCGTCTAATGGCTGCGTTAAAATCAACACCACGCCATCAAAAAGCAAAACACGCACGCAAAAAAGTTGTGTGATGAGGCCAAGCGTGATACAAAAAGCTGGAAACCCAGCGGCAGGCCTGCAAATCCCATGCGTTCAGCGGAAAAATGCTCTATAAAAGCAGAACAAAAAAACACTCCAGAAACAATCCAAAGTGTGCAGCAACATGGATGCACCCTGCCCAGCACAGTTAGTGGCCCCGGATGAACAGCGGCCAGCACAGGCACAGGCACACCGCCACGGGACGGTGACTTGCGGTGCAATCAGATGGGCCACGCGAGCTGAGCAGGTCCTTACCAATGTCTGAGGTGTATGTGGCGAAGGTGCCCTCCAGGGCATGATGCAGAGGTTTGTGGTTATCTGGAAGCCGCAAATAGAGGAGTGGAAAGTGACAGCCTCTTTGCTAACATCAATTATGTATCAGCCACATGAGGATGAAAACTACCCCCTAGTATATAGACTCAGACGCCACCAATGTACAACCAAAGGGTGTCCATGAATGTTGGGGAACAGACTTAGTGGCACCAGGGCTGAAGGGGGATGCAGTCTGTTTTGAGGCCTGTACAATGACATCAAGTCAGCCATAAATAAATCAAGACTGAATTCGGATAGTGTGTGACCTACTCGACAGCAGTAGAGGCCTGAGGCAGCGGTCGGCGCAGGTCAGGGAGCTCCTCCTGGAACTCTAACACTCAACGTTGACATGACATTTGGGGGTGACTTGTGGTTGAGGGAGGCAAAAGCACCAGAGCCGAGCGGGTGTTCAGTCAGCGACGATGACGTGTCCTGCCTGGTACGGACTGGATTGGATTGGCGTGAGGCCTGCTGGACCACAGTGTAGGCTCGACGGCGTAGTCATCAAGGGCCCACAGACAAGTGTGGTTGGGATGCCAGGCACATACTTGGTGTCACGACATCGAAGGGAGTACAGTGATGCAAACTCTGCATTAATGTGCATACTTGGACAATGTTTGATCAAGACACAGTCCCAAATGTGTGACCTACTGGACCGGAGATTAGGCCGGAGGCAGCGGTCAGCAGTGGCCCACAGCCACGTGTCGTTGGCTCGCGGTGCACTGAGTGATGAACACCACGGCAGTTGTCGGTAGTGTTCGAACACCTCTGTAATGATGATCCTATTCCCTTTGGACTGCATTGCATCATCCTCATACGCCTCTCCTTGCGTGCAATGATATGTATCCTGCCTTTGAATAAGAAAACAAGTTACTTATCTGAAACTTCAATTATCTAGTATTGGTATCTTTCATAGATGCACATGCCTGAAACATTCCCCGTCGCCGAGGCGGTAGTCCCACGGTAAAATACAAAAGTAGTGCCATGAATAATTAGTAGGCTAAAAATAATAAAGCCTGAGGCCTAAATCTTAGTAGCCTATCTACATCCCTATAGTAAAAAGACCCAAAAGTCAGCTCCAACCATTCAGCTACCAGCACCCTCTAGAACACTCTAAGCAGAGGCAGTTCTCCTCAGATTTTACTAGCACAAGTGGGAAGTAAGTATCTCAAAATCACTGAGAACTGACCCTACGGGGAGGAAGGTGGGTGCGTCTGAATCTATGAAAGATACCAATACTGGATAACTGTAGTTGCAGGTAAGTAACTTGTTTTCTTTTCCAGTATTGGGGTATCTATCATAGATTCACATGCCTGAATCAGAGTAGCAAGCAGTATGCCAAATGTACTGTCGTTAGCAGATGGTGGGAGACAAGAGTTCGTAAACTCCCAATCTACATCCATAACATGGCAAACAACTGAAATGACCAAGTCTTCAAAAAACCAATATTCATCTCAAAAGAAACATGGGAATAAATAACAAACAAGAATGGTGGCCGTGCTAGATAGTGTGGTGTAGATTGCTATAACCCAATAGAGGTTCAAACCCCACCTGCTTGTGGAGGACACTAGTGATTATTGACGCACAGAAACGCCTGATGGGCGCCTAAATGAACAAAATGTAATTCATAAAGTTTGTTGGAGATATTGATGAATAATCGCAATTATTTTTGTGCTCACATGACTGAGTCCTATAACATAATACTAGAAGAAAACAATGTGTCCCCACATGTTATAATTGAGGCTATATAGCTGGATGAAGTTGAAATGGCAACATTTTCTTCGTTAGTGCCATAGCAGATTAAGCAGTGATATGCTACAAAGCCAGTATTACAAATAACTTCTGCTCTATATAAAAATAAAGAAGGATACAGGGGAGAGGAGTTGGCCTAGCAGCTAGGGCAATGGACCTCGTATCGGGGGAACTGCATTCATGTCTTGGAAATGTCGCTGAACAGCCTGGGATTCTGGGCAAATCACTTAATCCCCCTGTGCCTAACATAAATGAATGGAGCATATTCTCAAGAATGTGTGATAATCAATGCAAAAGTAACTGAACGCAACTCCCAACATTGCAGTCTATCACGGGAAGGTTACGCAATGTTAACCGAGTATTCACAACACGGCGGTACCATGCGATAGTTACCAGATAACGCGTCTAATGGCTGCATTAAAATCAACACCACGCCATCAAAAAGCAAAACACGCATGCAAAAAAGTTGTGTAATGAGGCCAAGCGTGATACAAAAAGCTGGAAACCCAGCGGCAGGCCTGCAAATCAAAAGCGTTCAGTGGAAAAATGCACTATAAAAGCAGAACAAAAAAACACTCCAGAAACAATACAAAGTGTGCAGCAACATGGATGCACCCTGCCCAGCACAGTTAGTGGCCCCGGATGAACAGGCACAGGCACAGGCACCCCGCCACGGGACGGTGACTTGCGGTGCAGTCAGATGGGCCACGCAAGCTGAGCAGGTCCTTACCAATGTCTGAGGTGTATGTGGCGAAGGTGTCATCCAGGGCATGATGCAGAGGTTTGTGGTTATCTGGAAGCCGCAAATGGAGGAGTGGAAAGTGACAGCCTCTTTGCTAACATCAATTAGGTATCAGCCACATGAGGATGAAAACTACCCCCTAGTATATAGACTCAGACGCCACCAATGTACAACCAAAGGGTGTCCATGAATGTTGGGGAACAGACTTAGTGGCACCAGGGCTGAAGGGGGATGCAGTCTGTGTTGAGGCCTGTATAATGACATCAAGTCAGTCATAAATAAATCAAGACTGAATTCGGATAGCACAGGCACAGGCACCCCGCCACGGGACGGTGACTTGCGGTGCAGTCAGATGGGCCACGCAAGCTGAGCAGGTCCTTACCAATGTCTGAGGTGTATGTGGCGAAGGTGTCCTCCAGGGCATGATGCAGAGGTTTGTGGTTATCTGGAAGCCGCAAATGGAGGAGTGGAAAGTGACAGCCTCTTTGCTAACATCAATTAGGTATCAGCCACATGAGGATGAAAACTACCCCCTAGTATATAGACTCAGACGCCACCAATGTACAACCAAAGGGTGTCCATGAATGTTGGGGAACAGACTTAGTGGCACCAGGGCTGAAGGGGGATGCAGTCTGTGTTGAGGCCTGTATAATGACATCAAGTCAGTCATAAATAAATCAAGACTGAATTCGGATAGTGTGTGACCTACTCGACAGCAGTAGAGGCCTGAGGCAGCGGTCAGCACAGGTCAGGGAGCTCCTCCTGGAACTCTAACACACAACGTTGACATGACATTTGGGGGTGACTTGTGGTTGAGGGAGGCAAAAGCAACAGAGCTGAGCGGGTGTTCAGGCAGCGACAATGACGTGTCCTGCCTGGTACGGACGGGATTGGATTGGCGTGAGGCCTGCTGGACCACAGTGTAGGCCGACGGCGTAGTCATCAAGGGCCCACAGACAAGTGTGGTTGGGATGCCAGGCACATACTTGGTGTCACGACATCGAAGGGAGTACAGTGATGCAAACTCTGCATTAATGTGCATACTTGGACAATGTTTGATCAAGACACAGTCCCAAATGTGTGACCTACTGGACCGGAGATTAGGCCGGAGGCAACGGTCAGCGGTGGCCCACAGCCAAGTGTCGTTGGCTCGCGGTGCACTGAGTGATGAACACCATGGCAGTTGTCGGTAGTGTTCGAACACCTCTGTAATGATGATCCTATTCCCTTTGGACTGCATTGCATCATCCTCTTACGCCTCTCCTTGCGTGCAATGATATGTATCCTGCCTTTGAATAAGAAAACAAGTTACTTATCTGTAACTACAACTATCCAGTATTGGTATCTTTCATAGATTCACATGCCTGAAACATTCCCCGTCGCCGAGGCGGGAGTCCCACGGGAAAATACAAAAGTAGTGCCATGAATAAATAGTAGGCTAAAAATAATAAAGCCTGAGGCCTAAATCTTAGTAGCCTATCTACATCCTTATAGTAAAAAGACCCAAAAGTCAGCTCCAACCATTCAGCTACCAGCACCCTCTAGAACACTCTCAGCAGAGGCAGTTCTCCTCAGATTTTACTAGCACAAGTGGGAAGTAAGTATCTCAAAATCACTGAGAACTGACCCTACGGGGAGGAAGGTGGGTGCATCTGAATCTATGTAAGATACTAATACTGGATAACTGTAGTTACAGGTAAGTAACTTGTTTTCTTTTCCAATACCTTACAATTTTAAGACCCCTAATGTTTTGGATTAGAATTTGGTCCACTCCAGAATTACTAGACTACAAGAACAACTTGCTAGAGATATTAAACCTTGACTCTTTCAACTCCATCCTATGGTTTGGGCATATCAAAAAATGGTTTAGAATACTGGGTCTGTATTCACTATGGGAACACCCAGAGAACTTACCACCCTCTGCTAAAACCATTGTGAAGAGAGCCTTCTGGTCCTATATGAACAACAGGTTTGAACATGAGAGTAGACTTGGGACCTTAACTAAAGACTTTCTATTGTTTAAAGGCGAACCTTGTTTTGAATTATTTCTGGACGGAATTGAGCCTCCCGCTGCTAAGACCCTTTACTTGAAATTTAGATATGGGAATCTTATGCTAAATTCCAATTTAGAACGCTGGTCGAAGAAAAATGGGGCATGTACAACTGCTAGTAATACAAGATGTCCTATGTGTTTAGCTTTCTGTTTGGAGAACGAAGGTCACATGCTGTTCGTATGCAATGCATACTCGAAAGCCCGGAAAAAATGGTTAAAACCAATGTGTGCTCTCCTAGGAACTAGAAACTGCCTTACAGCATATAGGATTGTTAAAACAAATACTGCCCAGTTCATTGTATTTAGTATAAGCAGATTCCTATATTCAGTGTTCTTTACAAGAAAGAAATTGGGTCAAATGCTCTGAGAAACTGGGCCAGATAAACTAAGGAGGTCTAAATTTTTTTCTTCTTTTCTCCACTACTGCAGCCAAATGAATTATGCTAAATGAATTATGCTAAATGAACTATGTTTTAATGATGTATCTTGACTATTGCACTTTATTTTAAAAAAAAGAAAATACGCAAGAAACCTTTTATGAAATGATGTGTGTAATTGACTGTTTGTGATTTTGTGCGTATATATCTGTAACTTTTATGGCAACTTTGCCGAAATAAAGATTTTAAATAATAAAATAATATTGGGGTATCTATCATAGATTCACATGCCTGAATCAGAGTAGCAAGCAGTATGCCAAATGTACTGTCGTTAGCAGATGGTGGGAGACAAGAGTTCGTAAACTCCCAATCTACATCCATAACATGGCAAACAACTGAAATGACCAAGCTTTCAAAAAACCAATATTCATCTCAAAAGAAACATGGGAATAAATAACAAACATGAATATATATATATATATATATATATTCACAACACGCTCTCCTGGGAAAGCACTTTGAGACGCACACGAGACTTCTTTTTTGCCGCTTTATTATTTAGTTGATTGAAACAGCATGTGGCATTTTCCTGACGCGTTTCGTTCGCTTCGAACTTTTTCAAAGGTAAGCCATTGTTTCTTGACACACCGTTTGGCTGCTGCAGTTAATGTTTTTTCAAAGTCGCTTCCTCTGGTGGAATTTAAATGTAAGGTCGCTTCCTGTAAAGCGCTGCAATATGGAGCCTGTAGTGCCATAGGCTGTGTCACGTTTTAACCCTCCAGTGGGTAGTGTCATACACTGCTGCTTAAAATTTGATTACTGTTCATTTTATGGGCTGAAGTCTCCCCGTGTCAGCTCACTTTGAAAGCTGTCTCGGGTCCAATACCAGGGCAGGTCCTTGGCGGCACCGCATCCCCCTCTTCGTTTTCACGATGCAAACAGGGAAGCTCGGGTTGGAGGATGATGGCGCTCTTCTGGTGGTGCGTTACCTCTTCGGCGGAGCCAGCCGATAATTATTCACAACACGCTCTCCTGGGAAAGCACTTTGAGACGCACACGAGACTTCTTTTTTGCCGCTTTATTATTTAGTTGATTGAAACAGCATGTGGCATTTTCCTGACGCGTTTCGTTCGCTTCGAACTTTTTCAAAGGTAAGCCATTGTTTCTTGACACACCGTTTGGCTGCTGCAGTTAATGTTTTTTCAAAGTCGCTTCCTCTGGTGGAATTTAAATGTAAGGTCGCTTCCTGTAAAGCGCTGCATTATGGAGCCTGTAGTGCCATAGGCTGTGTCACGTTTTAACCCTCCAGTGGGTAGTGTCATACACTGCTGCTTAAAATTTGATTACTGTTCATTTTATGGGCTGAAGTCTCCCCGTGTCAGCTCACTTTGAAAGCTGTCTCGGGTCCAATACCAGGGCAGGTCCTTGGCGGCACCGCATCCCCCTCTTCGTTTTCACGATGCAAACAGGGAAGCTCGGGTTGGAGGATGATGGCGCTCTTCTGGTGGTGCGTTACCTCTTCGGCGGAGCCAGCCGATAATTATTCACAACACGCTCTCCTGGGAAAGCACTTTGAGACGCACACGAGACTTCTTTTTTGCCGCTTTATTATTTAGTTGATTGAAACAGCATGTGGCATTTTCCTGACGCGTTTCGTTCGCTTCGAACTTTTTCAAAGGTAAGCCATTGTTTCTTGACACACCGTTTGGCTGCTGCAGTTAATGTTTTTTCAAAGTCGCTTCCTCTGGTGGAATTTAAATGTAAGGTCGCTTCCTGTAAAGCGCTGCATTATGGAGCCTGTAGTGCCATAGGCTGTGTCACGTTTTAACCCTCCAGTGGGTAGTGTCATACACTGCTGCTTAAAATTTGATTACTGTTCATTTTATGGGCTGAAGTCTCCCCGTGTCAGCTCACTTTGAAAGCTGTCTCGGGTCCAATACCAGGGCAGGTCCTTGGCGGCACCGCATCCCCCTCTTCGTTTTCACGATGCAAACAGGGAAGCTCGGGTTGGAGGATGATGGCGCTCTTCTGGTGGTGCGTTACCTCTTCGGCGGAGCCAGCCGATAATTATTCACAACACGCTCTCCTGGGAAAGCACTTTGAGACGCACACGAGACTTCTTTTTTGCCGCTTTATTATTTAGTTGATTGAAACAGCATGTGGCATTTTCCTGACGCGTTTCGTTCGCTTCGAACTTTTTCAAAGGTAAGCCATTGTTTCTTGACACACCGTTTGGCTGCTGCAGTTAATGTTTTTTCAAAGTCGCTTCCTCTGGTGGAATTTAAATGTAAGGTCGCTTCCTGTAAAGCGCTGCATTATGGAGCCTGTAGTGCCATAGGCTGTGTCACGTTGTAACTTTTATGGCAACTTTGCCGAAATAAAGATTTTAAATAATAAAATAATATTGGGGTATCTATCATAGATTCACATGCCTGAATCAGAGTAGCAAGCAGTATGCCAAATGTACTGTCGTTAGCAGATGGTGGGAGACAAGAGTTCGTAAACTCCCAATCTACATCCATAACATGGCAAACAACTGAAATGACCAAGCTTTCAAAAAACCAATATTCATCTCAAAAGAAACATGGGAATAAATAACAAACATGAATATATATATATATATAGATTAATAAATATGCTTGAAAGCAAAAAAACATGTATTCCGTGAAACATAGGAGCATGAATATTGAAATCAATATAAGAGACTAGAAAGTGACACAATGAAAAATACACTTTAAAGAAAAACTATAGGAATCTAACCTTAGTAAAAAAGATGGCGTAAGGCGGCCTGTCCCACTGTGGCATCTTCCTGTTGTGTGGATTGAAGACAGTAATGCCTTGTGAATGTGTGGACATTCTTCCATGTCGCAGCACGGCACATATTTTCCAGAGTCACTCCAGCAAACAATGCTGTAGAAGCTGCTACAGTTCTGGTAGAATGCACTTTGGCTTTCCTTTGTAGAGGTTTGTTGGCATTTTCATGGCAGAAATGAATAGCAGATGCAACCCATCTGGCGATTGTAGCTCTTGTCACTGCAGTTCCAAGTGTTGCCTGACCATAGGCCACTAGCAGTTAATCTGAACTCCTGATACCTTTTGTCTTCAGGAAGTAGAATTTTAAACAGCGCTTAACATCCAAAGAGTATAATGCTTTTTCAGCTGGGTAGGATGGATCTGGAAAGAAAGTTCTTAACACCCACTGGTATTTGCGCACTTTACAAATTGCATAAAATAAAAATAAATAATAAATAACCTCAACGGTTCATTCAGGTGAAATTGTGACAGTACTATAGGAATGAATCTAGGATTTGTTCGAAGGGTTACATAATCCTAAGTAAAATGTAAAAAAGGTTAGTGAGAGCTTGGATCTCACTAACCCTTATTGCGGAAGTCAGAGCCAGTGAAAAAACAACCTTCCAAGTAAGAAATTTAAGATCAGCTTTGTGGATTGGTTCAAATGGACGTTTAATTAATTGCGCTAAAACCGTGTTGAGTTCCCACTCTGGAGGGGGTGCCCATACCGGAGGGAAAGCGCAAAAAAGCCCTCTCTTGAATTGCTTGACAAGTGAAGAGGAGCAATCAGAGGGAATCAGAATCAGAGGGTAGCGGAAGAGGCGGAGAAGGCATTAGAATTATATAATTGTGCCAGGGATCTAGTATGGGAACATTGTAAGGTAATTCACTGTCCTCAACCTTGTCTTCAGAGGAGGAAGTGTCATGCTGCACCCGGTCGGAAGGACCCGAAGGATGAGCCGGTGTAAAGGAGTATCAGGCTCAGGTAAAGGATCAGGAGCCCCAGCTGGTGGGGGTGGATTTTCCGAGACAGCCTGCTAAGGAGGAATCCTTTGACTGTAATATGCCAACATGGCTTGAAGATCCTGTATCAGCATTGGACATTGGAGGAAGGTGACTCATTTCCCTCTGGCGTGGCTCCCGTCTGTGGAACTGATACCTATGACGTGGAACCATCAGTTGCTCCTCATAATTTTGCTCCTGATAGTCGCCGTCGTCATCCTCCTGACATTTGATGTTAAGCTCAGAAGGATGATGAGCTATTCCATATGGCCCCTCGTCTTCCTCGCCCTCATAATCATTATCTTCTACGTAACTTTCTTAAAGCTGTGAAGGCAGTTGTGTGAGTTGTGAAAGTCCACACGACGTGGACTTCGACTGTGAAGGTATAGTAATCACCGTTGACATGAATTGGTATAACTGGCGTCGACGGACTCTTCGTCGACGGGCTCTTTGTCGGCGGTGCCACCGTCGACGGGCTCTTCATCGACGGTGTCTTTATTGACGGTGCCGTCGTCGATGGAAAGGTCGTCGGCGGAGCAGTCGTCAACGGTGTCATCGTCGACGGGCCAGACGTCGACAATGTAGTAGACTTTGTTGATGGTAACGTGTTTGTCGACGTGGAGGCTTCGTCGACGTTGCCTTCGTCGATGGAATCAACGTCGACTGTGAAGTCGTCGACGGAGGCTTCATCGATGATTTTCTCGTCAATGATTTTTCAAGAGCGGACTTAGATTTTGCCATTATCAAGATTCTGGTAGACAGAATAGGTGAGGTAATGGCCATCATCGAAACAGTTGCAGTCGACGATGGGGCAGAGGAAGTCACAGAAATCGTCATCGACGAGGGCGTCAACGTGACAGATTTAACATGTCCTTTACTCACGGTTTTTGTAGAAGATGCTTTTTTAGACTCCTTGACCGATGTAGAGGGTGGAGACAGCGTTGACCCAGAGGAAAGCTTAGTTGACCTCTGTAACTGGTCAGTGACATCATGGGAAGATTTGTGGTGTTTTGACTGTTTTCTTCCCTCACTAGAAGAGCTGTCATGTGATCTAGCTCTCTTGCTAGAAGTAGAGGCTCGGTCTTCCTCCTCAGCCAAAGAGGATTTAAGCCATAAAAGCAGTCTTGCCTCTCTATCCTTTAGAGTCTTGGTAGGGAAAGTACAGCAGATCTTGCAGTCTTTGGCCTCGAGCTTCGAATAGAGGCAATAAATGCAATCCTTATGCTGGTCATCAACATGGGCCCTTTTTTTAATCACAGGTCCTGCAGGATTTGAATACGGTTTTCCTGTCAGACATTCTGAAGAATTGAAGAGAAAAAACTGAATGGCACTAAGGGAGACTCCCTTCCACACGACGTGCAGTGAAATTCTGAGAAGAACTGCCTCTGCTGAGAGTGTTCTAGAGGGTGCTGGTAGCTGATTGGTTAGAGCTGACTTTTGGTTC
Source organism: Lissotriton vulgaris (assembly GCF_964263255.1). Taxonomy (NCBI): domain Eukaryota; kingdom Metazoa; phylum Chordata; class Amphibia; order Caudata; family Salamandridae; genus Lissotriton; species Lissotriton vulgaris. The sequence continues at coordinate 35,406,359 of NC_141687.1, read as the reverse complement.
TTTTTACTATAAGGATGTAGCTAGGCTACTAAGATTTAGGCCTCAGGCTTTTGTTCTTTTTAGCCTACTATTTCTTAATGGCCCTACTTTTGTACTTTACCTTGGGACTCCCGTCATGGCGACGGGGCATGATTCAGGCATGTGAATCTATGAAAGATACCCCGATACTGGATAATACTCCTGCGCAATGTAGGCCGAGGGCAGTAGTCCGCGTAGGCCCACAGACACGTGTGGTTGTAATGCTATACACAGACTTGGTGGCACCACCTCGAAGGAAGTATAGTGACATACACCCTGCCTTAAATAATGTTCACTGCCATGGTGTGATCGAGACTCAGTTCCAAATGTGTGACCTACTTGACCAATGTGTAGGTCATGTGCAGCAGTAGAGTACGTCAATAAGAAAGAAGTAAAGCGGGCCTGTGTCATGGAGGCCGTGATAGTCTGAGGAGGCTGCCAGTATAGCGGGTCTCGGGCTTGGAGCTTGCGGTGGCACATGGTGTCGGCAGGTGATCAGTGTGTCCTGGCTGTGCAGGGGCGGGCCTGACGGGTTCGGGGTCCAGCGGGCTGGGGTACGGCAGGCGCACAGGCTCGCAGCCATCTCCACTCACGAGGACGGTGCCGGCCTCATGGCGGGGTTAGCGGTGCCGCCTTGGCAGAGACATTGGCAATTGCGGAAGAGGACCACGTCCAGAGCTATGTGCTTTTTATTCACACCCCTATGCTGGCCGGGGATATGCCGGGCCACCCCCACCCCTCTCAAGCTTACGGGGGTGACGTGACAGGCAACATTTCTACATACTCCCCCACTGGCTGGGGTGACATGGTTGCATCGACTGTCCACTACACTCCGTACCTCAGAGGTGTATGTCACCATGGATATGGGTGTGTTCTGCATACTGCATTCTGTCCAGCACATTGCCACCACTCTTGGCATCGTCTACTTTCTCAATCATGGTTCTCCTGCCTCCTTCACACATGCCTGGTACCCTCCTCTGCCCACATTCCGCTATTGTGTGGCTGAGGTGCCATGCCGTTGATGGCTCATGTTAATGGATTGCCCAGGTTAACATTGTAAGTTGTTCTGTTGTGTCTGGTGGGTGGGCATGTTGTCTTGCATGTTGTATGTGATTTTGTGACGTGCATTGGCAGAGTTGTGAGCTGCATGGTTGTGGAATCGAAGTGTGTGGGGTATTCATTTTGAACTTGCCAAGGGGCTGTGCATTTCCCTTGGTGCCATTCTGGTAGTGCTGGTGGATGATGGACTGTTGGAGAATGAGGAAATCATACACACTGGCTGGGTATTTGGCGACAACGTTGGTGGAGATTATACGGTGTTCGGATATTACCTGCACATTGATGTGAGACATGTGCTTTCTGTTGCGGTGATTGTCTGCTGTGTCACTAGGGGGCACAAGTAGGGCACGTTGGCTGTGGATTGCCCCCAACATATGCGTGCATCCAGCTATGTCGTATGGTCCTTGCTTGGTCTCCAGCGGATCCTGCAAATTGTGGTGGACGTATCGATACTGGGATACCAGGCTCATAATGGCATCCAGGACAGGTGTGAGGGACTTGGATGCGGCTGGCTGTGAGACTCCTCCGACTCTGGCAGGTGTTGGTTGGGGGGTACCAGAGGGAAAACAGGTGCATCCAGCCAGCAGCTTTGTGTGGGGTTGGTTGTTAGTTGTCCGCTGTGTTGGTGCTGGCGGCCTATTCGGTGATGATGGTCAGGATGCGTAGGATGGTTGTCCTTTTGAGCCTGTAGTGGGCAATAGCATCCTCTGGTGTGGAGTCTGTGAGGCTGGTACGTTTCCTGTGGGTCTTCTCTTTTTGTCCGTGCTGCCTCTGTGGTTGTACTGGGTGGTGGGGTAGGGTTCCGGGGGGGAGAGGGGAGGATGTGGTCCTGGGTGTGGTGGCGGTGGGTGTTGTTACCCTTTTGTAACTTCGGACTGCATGTTCAGTTGCTCGGAGGCATCTGTTGTTCTTCAAGTTTGGCTATGGGCTGTGCTCCCATTGGCTGCTGCCGGTTGTCGTCTGACTTTACACCAGGTCAGAGCAGGTGTTAGTTTCATGCTGCTAACGCGCCTTATCGCCTGTTTTGTGATCTTATAGCTGATCTGGCTGGTCGTTAAGAATGTTGTGGTGTGGTGTTGTCATGGCTTTTTGCTCCAGAACGCCTACTCTGCATCTCATTAGAGATAGTTGCTGGTGTCCTCTGTGGCGATGTTTTTGAGGATGCTATCGCCAGAAAACTGGTGATATAGGCTGTTTGCACCAGCTTGTGAATGGGGCGATGAATTTATCGCGACTTTGGAAACAATGAAGTGCTGACATCTCGGCAATAGCTCCTTGAGAATATGGCCCAATGTGTCCTCATGTAATGCAACTTGTGCAATGCAAAGCACTCTGATACCCGATTTGGGTCATGTTCGCGCTATATAAAACTCTGTAAAAAATAAAGAAGAAGGCTGGGAAATAGATGCAACACCACACTTGACTCCTTCAAGAGATGAAGAGATTAACTACAGGGTAAAAAACTATATCCAATAAAGCTGGAAGCACAAAATAATCTTAAATAAATTGTAGGTGAATTGCAGTATCAGGGTGTAGTAATCCCATGTCCATCAACAATGAACACTCCTGATTATAAAACCGGATAATTAGAGTATTAAAATGTAAACTTACATTGCAAAACATATGCAGTACAGGACGGACATAGCACTGAAATAATGATGCAGCTAAGTTACAAAACCAACAAAACCATTTTGAAATAGCAAATAGGTTTTTTACACAAAGCTTAGCACCAGAAAGATATTATTTGACATGCTTTACACTAGCGGAACATAGTTTGGCTGCTCTGTAGTATTATCTGCACGAATAATTGAATTATTTCAATGTGACCTGAGTGTAGTTTCTTATATAAATGACATATACAAAACAGATAACTAGAAGAAGATTTAGAAGATATGGACAACATAGTTCTGATGGTGGAGCATGGAGCGTATGATCCAGATGTAGATAGTTTGGTTACAACACTTAAATTCCAACCTAAATGGAATACATAAAGTTACAAGAGAAGTGTCTCAGGGAAGAAGAGCAGCCACCACACGGAGAGATGGTGTCTTTTGGGGGGAATTAGTTCAAGTTCAAGTTCAGGAATTTGTATAGTGCACTACTCACCCAGAGGGTCTCAAGGAGCTTGAGGGAGGGTGGGTCCATTACTTATCGAAAAGCCAGGTTTTTAGCTGCTTTCTGAAGGAGAGGTGGTTCTGTGTAAGGTGAAGGTGAGTGGGGAGAGAATTCCAGGTTTTGGCCGCTAAGTAGGAGAAGGATCTTCCCCCCATGGTAGATCTGTGGATGCGCGGAATTGCGGCAAGGGCTTGATTGGATGATCGTAGTTGGCGGGTGGGTGTGTAGAAGGACAGTCGTGTGTTGAGGCATTCGGGTCCTAGGTCGTAGAGGGCCTTATGTGCGTGGGTGAGGAGACGGAACGTTATTCTTTTGTTGACGGGGAGCCAGTGGAGGTCTTTCAGGTGACTGGAAATGTGAGCTTGACGGGGGATGTCCAGTATGAGTCTGGCTGAGGCGTTTTGGATGCGTTGGAGTTTTTTCTGTAGTTTGGCTGTGGTTCCGGCGTAAAGGGTATTTCCATAATCCAGTCGGCTAGTGACCAGTGCGTGGGTGACTGTCTTTCTTGTTTCGGTGGGGATCCAACAGAAGATTTTTTTGAGCATGCGTAGGATGTTGAAGCATGAAGATGAGACGGCGTTGACTTGTCTGGTCATCGATAGGGAGGAGTCTAGGATGAAGCCCAGGTTACGTGCGTGATCAGTAGGTATGGGTGCTGTACCCAGGGCTGGTGGCCACCATAAGTCGTCCCAGGCAGAGGGGGATGATCCTAAGATGAGGACATCTGTTTTGTCCAAGTTTAGTTTTAAGCGGCTGTTCTTCATCCATTCGGCTACTTCTTTCATTCCTTCGTGTAGATTTGTTTTGGCGGTGTTTGGGTCTTTAGTGAGGGAGAGGATCAGCTGGGTGTCGTCTGCGTAGGAGATGATGTTGAGGTTGTGTTGTCGTGCGATGGATGCAAGGGGACTCATGTAAACGTTGAAGAGGGTGGGGCTGAGTGATGATCCTTGTGGTACGCCGCAGATGACTTCGGTGGCCTCTGATTTGAATGGGGGAGGCGGACTCTCTGGGTTCTTCCGGCGAGGAACGAGATGATCCAGTCCAAAGCTTTTCCTTGAATTCCGACGTTGCTGAGGTGTTTTATGAGGGTGCTATGACAGACTGTGTCGAAGGCGGCGGAGAGGTCAAGTAGGATTAGAGCAACTGTTTCTCCGTTGTCCAGTAGCGTTCGGATGTCGTCTGTAGCAGCGATGAGGGCGGTTTCGGTGCTGTGTTTTGCTCGGAAGCCGGACTGTGAGGGGTCGAGGGAGTTGTTGGATTCAAGGAAGGCGGCAAGCTGACTATTGACGGCTTTCTCAATGACTTTAGCAGGGAAAGGGAGGAGTGAGATGGGGCGGTAGTTCTTAAGTTCAGAGGGTTCTGCTGTGGGTTTCTTCAGAAGGGCGCTGAGTTCGGCATGTTTCCAGCTTTCCGGGAAGGTAGCGGAGTTGAAGGAGCAGTTGATGACATCGCGGAGATGGGGTGCGATGATGGAGTCCGCTTTGTTGAAGATGTGGTGGGGACATGGGTCGGTTGGTGAACCTGAGTGGATGGAGTTCATCAGGCGGATGGTGTCTTCAGTAGTGATTGGGCTCCAGGCGCAAAGGTTGTGAGAGTGCTGTTTTGGTTCGGGGGTGGGTGGAGTGGTCTGTTCTTCAGACTGGTTTTCAAAGCTGTTATGTATGTCGGCGATTTTGTTGTGGAAGAAAGAGGATAAAGAGTCGCAGAGGTCTTGGGAGGGAGTGATGTCGTTGGTGCCTGCGGTGGGGTTGGTAAATTCTTTGACGATGTTGAATAGTTCCTTGCTGTTGTGGGCTTTGTTGTCGAGTCGATCCTTGAATGCTGATTTCTTGGTGGATCAGATCAACTGATGGTGTTTGCGGGTGGCGTCCTTGAAGGTGGTCAGGTTGTCAGTGGTTGGATTTTTTCTCCCGGTTTTCTCGAAGGTACGACATAACTTCTTGGATTTCTTAAGGTCATCGTTGAACCAGGGGGCCTTTTTGCTGCCTAGTTTGGTCTGGTGGTTTTTCAAGGGTGCTAATTCATCAGCGCTGTGGGTGATCCATTGTGTGAGTTTGGTGGCAGCTTGGTTTGGGTCCGATGATATGGCAGGAGGGTTTTGGTTAAGCGATGTGAAGAGTTGGTCGGTGGTAATTTTGTTCCAGAATTAGATCATCAAATTCTTAGGTCAAGGAGGCTGTCCAAGTTCCAGGCATTTTCTGTCTTGATTTAGAGGACATCTTTCTGGAAAGTCTCATGTTCCTGTTGCATCATCCTAATACAGCAGTAGAACCTGCAGCTTTGAAGGCTCTAGGCAAAGTAGTGCATACCTTCTTCCAAACTGCATCCATCCTTTTGTTTTCTCAGGTACACCAGAGACATTTGAAATAGAAGGATTACAGATTTAAAAAATGATAAAGGTTTCATACACAGGCGCAGATCACTCAGTGTTAAGACTCCTCACTGCTCTGTTGTTAACTTCATGATCGGTGAGGAACTCATTCAAGGGAGACACTCTTTAAGGAGGTCAGTCTGGAATTCTAGTCAAATAATTAGTCTTATCAGAAGATTATGAAGAAGGAGGAGCTTTTCTCCGAGAAAACTGCTCGGGGAATGAATTTCTTAAGACCTACATCTATGGGATGCCTCTGAATCTTCCTCCTGGGATTGGCGGGAATGGAGTTCTTCTTAGATTTCTTCTCTTTCACTGAATGCTGATATTTCTTTTCTTTACCATTTATGGTGGAGGATGAAACAGAGATGTTACTGTAATAATACACACTGCAAAGGTAGTTAGATGATTGGGCACTGCATGTAGGCTCAAAACAAGACTGGGCATTAGTGCAGGTAAAGGTATTTCTGAGGTAGGTGTATGTTGGAGGGATGGGTGGAAAAAGAAGCGAGGATGCTGAATATGTTTCTTAATGTTGTCTTATTTTATTGTCAGGTTGGTTATGTGTTGGTTTGTTTGGTAAAAAATGGCCTTGTTCAACTTCAGTCTTCTCTCTCCTTCTAGATCGTTTTGCTTCATCCAGCAGGGTGGTACCCAAAGGTTCAGAAGGAAAAAAGGCAGAAGAACGTGGCGGTAAGTATATAAGTTTCTTTTAGATTTGGTTAGGATAGAGACCTTCACCACACCTAATGTGACAACATGCCCTGACTACTAGTCAGCAAGTGAAAAGAGAAGAAATATTCATAATAAAGAAAATAGGAAATGATTTTCCCTGTTTTACAGCTCTTCTATCTGTCTCTTCTTACTTTGGGTATGGTCATGGGCATGGAAGAAACCTTTACCAATCTCGAGGGGATTACCTCTATTTATGTTTTTTCAGGCTTGGGTTTCATTGATAAGTTTGGTAGTGAATCTTTCTTCACCCCAACTCACAGAAGGTGAAGAAAAAGTGCTACAGAAGGGACTCAGGTTCGTCCCCACACCAAGGATTGACCACTTCCAACAGAGTCGCGAAATTCAAACATTCTTCCGAAAGATCAGGTTGAGAGCTTTCTTTGACGGGAGACCACAAGAGACTCCTACTGACTCAGGTCTTCACAATCCCTCTAACTTTACTCCACATAGTGGGATGGTCCCCAATGAAATATTAACATTAGAGCAGGCTGTGCTCAAAGACATTGGAGCGATGAGACTGAGTAAGAAACACCACAATCTCTCTAACTCTGAAATGCAGATGTTAGATTCCTTAGCCAACGACCAGACCATTACAATTAAACCGGCTGACAAGGGCGGGGCACAGTCCTAATGGATACCACTGACTATGACACTGAATGTCTTAGACAATTAGGGGATAGGCGATACGATACCCCCATTCCATTCAACCCCACCGAGCGCCTGAAAATTACTATCACTGGGCTGGTCGAGTCAGCTGAATGTCAGGAGTGGATTACCAAAAAGGAGGTGGAATTTCTATCGAAAAAAGAACCCAGAGTCCCCTACTTTTACATCCTTCCGAAAATACACAAGGGGACCACCCCTGTTCCAGGACGCCCAATTGTATCAGGTATCGATTCTGTACTAGAGCCTTTATCACAGTTCTGTGATCACTTTCTACAGCCACTGGTAAAACGAATCCCCTCCTATGTCCAGGACACCACTGATGTCCTTCGCCTCCTGAATAACCTACATGACGATATATAGGTTGATTTTCTCATCACTCTAGACGTGGAGGCCCTCTACACCAACATCCCCCAGAGGCCACACTAGAGGTGATTGAGAGGATCCTCAGTGCCGAGGAATGGACCTCTCCTACGCCACCTTCCTTCATTATGGAATGTGCTACCCTTGCCCTTACGGAGAACTACTTTGAGTTCAAAGGGCAACATTACCATCAGACCCAGGGCACTTCCATGGGCAGCACCTTTGCCCCCTCGGTGGCCTGCTTTTACATGGCCGACTTCGAAGAAAGACACATCAATGGACCAGTGAACCCTGGCCATCTTAACATCAAACTATGGAGGAGGTTCATTGATGATATCCTAATACTCTGGACAGGAACCGAAGATCTATACAAAGAGTTCTTCAGTTGGCTTGACACGTTGAATGATTATCTCAACTTTACCATAACGGCTTCTACCACCAATATTGCTTTCTTGGACCTTACTATTAGGCTAGTGGGAGGCAGAATCGATACCACCATGTATCGCAAACCAACAGACCGCAATAGTTTACTCCACTTTACCAGCCACCACCCGTAGGCTCTGAGGCTGAATCTCCCTTTCGGGCAATTCCTACGGGTCAGGCGCAACTGTTCCAACCTGACAGATTACAAAACTAAGTCTTCCATACTATCCAGAAATTTGGGAGATAGAGGATACCCCACCAGGGAGATCTACAGGGCACGAAAACGTGCACAAATCAACCATAGGTGAACCCTCCTTGAATACAATACTCCTACCTCACAGGAGACAGATCTCATAACCTGTGTCACCACCTTTTCGCCAGCTTCAAATGAAATCAAAAAGATAATCAAACGGCACTGGCAGATTCTGAACACGGGTGATCTAAATCTTGCAGCACCCAGATTTGCCTTCAAGAGGTCAAGGAATATTAAGGACATTCTGGTGCAGACAAGACCTAAAAAGGTAGAGCCACACAAACAAACCATCCTTTGGCAATTACCACCTGTATGGGGACACTATCTGTGTGGCTCCTGCAGTGCGTGCCCCTTCACCAGCATACACAAAACTAACCTCCTGACGGACACCTTCCTGTGGGAACTACGGGGCCACACAAATTGCAATACTTCCAACTGCATTCACTTACTGAGATGCCCTTGCGGTCTGCAATATGTGGGCATGACCTCCCGCCCCGTGAAAACCCGTATCTCGGAAGACAGAAGCAACTTCCGTTGCAAAAAAACTAACACGAAGATGTGCAGACATTACTTAGAACAGAATCACACGGCTGACTCACTGTCTTGGCTAATTCTTGAATAGCCCTCAGATAAATGAAAACACAATCTATTCCTGAAGGAACAAAGGTGGATACACCGTTTATCCACTGATAGCCGGGGACTCAATCAGGACATTCCATGGTGTGCTCTATGAATACATCACCGCTATGGAATCTCCAATAGGCCTTGTTCCCCTTCCATTCAACATTATGGTTTTTGTACACTAGGATCATGTGTCATTCTTGAGTCCGCATTAACACTACCAACCACGGGGACTCCTACCCCCTCTCTGTCGATACCTTCAAACCCCAGGTTTGTCAATAACCAGCTAGTTTCCTAATGGTTGAACCTCACACCCATTAATACCGGGATCTTGACCATTAAAGATAGCCGCAAGATGTTTTGATCCCAACACTTGGTTTTTTACACAACAGCAGCCTGCATGCTTATAACCTTCCCTTGATCTAACATAGGCATAGACCTTGCGACATTTGTTACACCCACAGGCAATTCTGGCCCAGTTATCTCTGTTACTAGACCTTATCAACCGCGCAGACGAACTGTAGAAAAAGAGACCTTTCTACTAGAATAATGCCCGCTTCTCTTTCTCTGCCAACCATAATGTTACTGAGGAACACATATAATACGGAGACAACATCGAGTAGAAATTCACCTACTATTCAATAACCCCCCCTCCACTCCATCATGGCCGCTCCATTCACTACCGATATCACATGACCTACTGGGGTTAGCTGCTTCCTGTTTGGAGATTTGGGCCACGCCCGCCGTGCTACTTAATCCTGAGACACGCGACCGGCTCTCCACTATCCGGACCCGGTAGAGATGGGTAGGCGCATCTGGCACTGACTAAGGAAGCAGAAAGTAAGTGAACTACATGTAACCACAATGGCATCACGGTTCTCGAAATTGCTGTTTCTTTTGCCGCGTTGCAGTTTTTCCAGATTCGGGTTTTACACGTCCTTTGAGATCACCTTTAGACTGTGAGGAACAGCCCGTAGCATTTCCAAGCAGGCGCTCGGACCATGCAGCAAGCGCTAAACTACATGCCGTGACTGCTTTCTTTCTACTCATCTGTTTGAAATGGGCGGCAATTGGCTGCAATGAGGGGTGTAACTTACAATTAACTTACTTTTACTGAGCGCTTTTGGTGCACACCGTGTGGTTAGTAGTAATCTGTAGGCACACAAGCTTGAGGGAAGATCCTGTCCGCATGTTTGACTTTGTTGCTCCAGACCTTAGGGCATAATTGTACCTCTAGTCTTCCTTTCCTTCACAGATCGGAACCCAATAAATACGAGGTCTTGATCCTTACCGCTACGGCCAATATCGCTAAAGGGTTTCCTCAGACCTAAGATACCCTCCATGCGATAGATTGTTAAAATATGTATAATCTCTCATTGAGACTGGGCACTCGTTGTTCTCGCACGATCGAACCCGGTTATTCACGAAGCTGGCGACTCATGTGTCCACTTTATATTAAGTTAATATCTACCTTAAAATCCTCACACCCTTATCCCTCCTTCCATAGCCTCAAACAATATGGCTTCTCCATTGATGTCAGACCTACCGGGTACTGTTGACACCCTTATACTCTAACCTTTAGGTGAGTAACTGGACACCTAATCCCTCGGATTTCCCATTATTTGAATGCTGCTGCAATCAGTTGTTTTAACTTGTTTTTAACCACGTACTAGTCACAATTTTCAATAATATGTCACATCATCACAGTGTGTTCACGGTCACTACAGGGTCACATGTTGTCAATTACCTGTGGTAATGATCTCTTTTGTCTCCCCCTTTTAGGCAAGAGCAGTGTCAAACAGGTAGTACAACTTATGTGCTGTATATAAACTGATACTAATATAGGTCATGTTTTTGTAGATAGTAGTCTTTTTATTAGGTCCTGAAGAATTGCAGTCAATGCACTAGAAGCGAGAAACATGTTGACCACACCATTTGCACTTTAGTCCTGTATCGCCCTTGGAAACCTTAGTTCCAGTGATTACAGGCTTTTCTTGATTTTACTTGCGGCAGAGGACCACCAGAATAACATTTGTTTTCCGGTACCTTGTGCCACATTTTATCCTCACCCACACCATCTACTCTGTTCTGGCCCCTCACCCACACTTCACCCATAGGCAGTTGGATAAAAGATCTCCGATAAAGAGCCCCTCTTTGAGGAGAGCCCGTTGGGCATTGCACCGCCTGCCCGACGAGGAGCATTGCCGATGATGAAGCATGACACTCGCAAGGGTGTGTGAGGCCATTATATCCAACAAATTGGATACCCAGGGGTGGCCCTCCATTGAGCACTAGCCCTTGTACTTTAGTGACCGTTTCCTTCTCCCATTCTATAGGAACGGCCCAGACATCTTTTTGTTGTCCACATATCTGGGGCTGCGACTGCGGCTGGACCTTCCATTCTCCTTTCCTTGAATGGTAATCTAAGCCCCACTGGATCACAATTGATCCATTTCTTCCCCTACCTGTTGTCACATTTCGGGTTTCATGGACACATTCTTTTGTCCTTTTTCAACCCACAACCCTTTCTAGGCTTAAGTAACATGAGCCAGTAAAGAAATGATATTTGTTTTGGACCAACAGAAGTCCCCATCACTCTAGGCCTGCTGACATTCCTCAAGAAATTTAAATAAGGGAAAGTAAGATATAAGGTAAGAGAAATAAAAGGAAAAAGAAAGAAGGATAAATAATGCCCACTTCCTGACCTTTTAATATCAATAGAACCCTCCCGACTCCCTCTCGTTCGGTCCCGAGGGGCCATGTACCACGACTCCCGCAACTCTCCTGAGTTGCGGCGGCTTGTGCACATCCTCTGTGGGGGACCTCCACTCCCCACTCCACTCCTTAGGAGTCTCATCAAGGTTGGCGTCTCCGGTCCCGGGTTTGTCCAGGAGAGGCTTCTCTGCGTTTACGGCATTCTCCCTCGCAGACTCCTCACTTTCCGTACCTTGATTTAATTTTTACATTTATAAAGCCACAACTGCACATGGGCGTCTAGGTGCTAGTAACATGTGGTTCAGCAAAGTTCCAAGAAATGTGACTGCAAAGTTAGTTGCTAAAGAGCCAGGTTTTTAATGCCTTCCTGAAGGCTAGCAGAGTTGAGCTGTTCTTTATGCCAAATGGAAGCATGTTCCAAGTTTTAACCGGATCTACCAGGAAACTTCTTCCACCCCAGCTCTCTTTTTTAAACCTGGGTATTTGTAAGCGGATCTTAAGTTTCTGGATGGTAGATACCACTTCAAATGATTCTTCAGGTAGTTAGGACCAAAACCATGCAGTGTGTTAAACGCTAGGCATTGGGATTTGAACTTGACCCTCTTGTCCACTGGTAGCCAGTGCAAGGTTCTCAATTTGTGCGAAACTGGCTGAAATTTCGGGATATCCTGCAACTGTTTAGCTGCTGCATTCTGAATTTGCTGCAATTTTTGAAGAACGTGTCCTTGGATGCCTACGTACAATGCATTACCGTAGTACAATCTGGACAAGGCCAGTGCTGTCACTAGAAGTTTAATGTGTCCCGCGGAATTAAGGGGCAAACTTTCCTTATCATCTTTAAAATGAAGAAGATTGGTGGGGGCACTGATCTGGTTTTTAAAAGTAAGCTTATCATCAAAGAAAAAGCCTAGATTTTTTGCCTTATGCACAGGGGCCGGAAGGTCTCCCAGACCGGATGGCCACCATATTTGTGACCAAAAAGAGGTATCTGAGTCCAACAAGAGAACCTTAGTCTTTTCACTATTCAATTTCAGGCAGTTGGAGCACATCCATTGGTTGACCTGTGTCACACAATGATTAAAGCTGCAATTTTTGAAGAACTTGTCCTTGGATGCCTACGTACAATGCATTACCGTAGTACAATCTGGACAAGGCCAATGCTATGTTGCTAGGAACAGATACTTCAACCTGAGTATCATCAGCGTAGGATAAAACTGAGACGCCAGATTCTCCGCTGGGTTTTCCTGTCCTCCCTCACAGTGTACGTTCTTAATCTCTACCATACTGTGTCACTCTCCACATTGTCCTATGCAGGAGCTCTTCTGGAAAAAGCAGCGTCTTCAGTGAAGCAGGGATTTTTATGATATGCCTTTAGCATGTAATTCTTCCACTTGAAGGTGTCATGCCACTAAATGGTATGGGTCTAAGCCAGACAATCTCCACGACTCAAACGTTCTTGAGTTAAAAGAGACCTCTATATCAAATCCCTCAGTGACAAGTGCTGAGAGCCTGAGTACCTTGAAGTTGAATGCATGGACAACAAATATGAGCAGGAAAACAGGTGACGGAAGGATGGTTGATGAAATGGGAACACCTGGTTTCAAATAACAGGAGAAATCAGTGATGTATCCCTTGCTACGTAGGATCCAGAGGGCAGCAAATTGCCTCTTCTGAGGCCTAAGGGGTTTTCTTTTCCTGAAACTCCAGCAGGGCATTTATAAACAGATTTTGTAGTTTGTAATGGGGCGAGAGTTTGAAAGGCAGATGATAAGGTACTCAGAACAAAGAAATACTGCAAAGGCACTAGTAAACATGAAAACATTTAGTAAGAAAAACAACTCAGAAAACGCTCCACCAATTACGTTTACAGCCATAAGAAAAGGCCTTATGAGAGGCCTCAGTGTTCGGGGATACTTCCCATTGAGCCAGAAATAATTCAATGCATCATTGTCCCTGTTGCATGATGGGAAGTCTGGTAGCTCGTGGATTTTGTTGTAAGCGCATGGTTAGTTTGGCACTGCATACTTTTGGCCTACTAGATTCTATGTTTTACCTTCAGTTTTTGCTTTCAAAAATTTAAAACTGGAGTGTTGTCTGTTAAATGTTTGTTCTAATTAATTTGGCTATTTTGGTGTATTTCAAAGCACAAAAAGATGAAAAATGTTGTCTCATAGGCATTTTTTATTTAATGCTTCTTGCAGAGATGGTCTACAGGGACCAATCTATTTTATAGCACAAGGAATGGCATCATAACATCGTAACAACTTTTAAAGAGCTGTCTACTAAAGTCAAGTAAAAATCCATTCTACTGTAAGGAAATACAAACCAAGAGACATTTAAATCTCCCTAAATATAGTGAGAACATTGGCCTCCGTAAACCTGCATGAACCGTATTAGCAGACCAGTGGTGACTGAGCAACACAGCAAGTTTTAAAGATTAAAAGATCACTGTGAGTTTCTTAAAAGAAAGTCTAGGAAACAGCTGAACAATAAAAAAGATGTATGCAGGATTCTTTAAAGACAACCACAATAAGATCCTTTGATGACCATCTTAGAAAAGTAGCATATAAATATCTATTACATTATACCAGTATTTTTAACAGCTCTTAATTTTTGAATATTAAACCTGCGGAGTGACACTACCATAAAAGGCTGCAGTTACAAAAAATATATATATAATAGTTGCAATGGTGCACTATACCACCAAAATGGCTGCTGTATTTATTTGGAGCAGATGACAGGTTTTTAAAAGGGCTGGTATTCAATTTCAGGTAGACATTTCGATCACTGCAACAGCAATCAAGAACTGAATGGCATCATACTTACATTTTTGCTTTAGATTTTACTGTGAAACAAGGTACACTGGGCAAGAGTGAAAAATGTGCTTTATTGTCAATGAAAAGTTTACACCAGGATTTTTAGGACAGTGTTACCACCTAAATAAATTGAAGAGGTTCTCATAGAAAAGAAATGTTTTTGACCGGCTGGAGCCTGCATCACTAAACACACCTCCAGGTATTACCTTCTCTGTCGTAACTTGTTCTAATCACCCAACTCTGCAATCTGTCACCTCCAAAACATTAGGAATGACCTTTTGGCATCCTTCACTCAGGTATATTGCACCCGATTTGACTAGTGACACATAACAATATATTTTAACAGAAAATATTAGCAAAGACAAAGAAAGACGATGAATGGAAGTGAGAAGCTAAAAACGATGTTTCAGAGGCAATGTTAGAATGCAAGGGTGCGTGCACGAAATTTAAAAATGGAAAGCCAGGTAGCAATGCTAGACGTATCTATCATTTCAATCATCCTCCTTCTAAAAATGCACAGAGAGGAATTAACAAATGCCCCTTCCTCCCTTTACCTGTAACGATCTCACAACATGTTACGTTTCTCAATGTTCTCACATATTTGATCATCTTGACTATCTTTCAAAAGCTACTTTATGGTCCTACAGTGCCAACATTCTATGAACAAACACTTGTCTTTGCTACTGAAATGTAGAGAGTCTCATATCCGACTCTTTACCCTGGAATCTCTGTTTGATTTGCCTGTGGACATACTTAAGAGATGTGAATACCTTTATAACATCCCTAGTTCACGCATTCCCCTGTTGATTATGATATGTATATTTAGGTTTCTAATACTACTAGAGAGTAGACCTTGCATCATAAAGGAAGTCAGCATTAATAGTGTCATGGCCCCGTGAGCCTCAGCCCCATTGCCTGCGTTCCTCAATACTTAGTGCAAGAAGTCATTAGCTTGTTATTTTTAATATAGTTTCAGCTGCTCACTAGTCTAACTATCTGTACTAACTAGATATTGCTCATCAGTTAGATAAGTCACCTTTATTTTGGTCTGTACAGAACATGGATTGCTAGGTAACGATGCTCCCCTTCTCTAGGGCAATCTGCACTATAGACCAGTTCTGTTTTTTTTTCATCTTATTCTGTGATCAAGGTCTCTCTGTAGTCTTTGTATGACATATATGTATTGTCTTAAAAAACAGCCCTTTACATTCAGTAACCCAAGACCTTTATACCTTTTAACGACACCATATCTGAAAAGGAGAAAGATCAATGCATGGTGAGAGTGAGAGAGGACTGTAGTCTGGGAGTGTGAAAAATGACACAAGAAGGACCAAGCTGAGCAAAAGAATGAGATGAAACACTGAGTGTGAATGATAGAATGATAATGCTGATTAAATTAAAGGAGACGCGCAACCGAGATAATGAGGAAATGGAAAGGGCATATCGGACAACTGTTCAACTAAGCCAAGTTTACCAACACAATGCAAGGTTGAATAGATTGATGCCAAGGTGCCAGATAATCGGAGGACCAGCTGACTAGTCCTGTACACTGTGGTATACAGAGTTGGGACTGGTAACATCCTGATCCCTGTCCCACCCCAGTGTGAGATGTCTGCTCCAGCTATGTCATGGGCACTATGACGGCCTGAGTCTCTGAATGCCGGATATTGACCTTCATAGACAATGTCCAGTGTATTTGGTACTGCATCTTGTGTCCGAGCGCACCCTCCAGGCCAGGTACAGGGAGTGGGTCAGGCTCCGGTCCTGAGTGGCTGGGTTGCGTGGTGTGCTTTACAATTTGTGCCATGTTAGCAGAAGATTCAGGAAAGCAAAGACGGCGATCCGATGCCTATGGTTTCTCCAGCTAAAAAGCATGAATAGCGGCAGCTCTGCACGGAGGGATAAGCCCGCAGGGTCCCATCTTATCTGACTCCCCCTGTGTACAGACAAAAACGGCAATCAGCAAGCAGAAGGGTTAGTGCAGCATCCAACATACAGAAGAGGAAAGCTTAAAGCAGGAGGGGGCAGTAATACAGCCAAGAACAAGTCAAGCATGGAATCCCTGGAGGAATCATCACTTTCCCTATCCATAGTTTCATCAGCTCACATCCCAGGAAACCCATTCAAAACAACAGTAAAACTATGTTCCTGGTTACAGAATAATTAAATGACAATTCGCTAGTTTGCTACTTCCAGATGGTAGACAATATTGGCATGCATGAAGACCTCGAGTGACTCTGAGCACGCATTGTTATGGGGCTTAAAGGATCATCGAAGGAATGCAAAAACAAGCAAAGTGCACTGCAAAACTAGCATGCAGATAGGCATCAAGAGCTTGTGGCACCTCAAGGACATAGGGGGCAATGCTCCTGCAGAAGTCATCTAAGGATGCATAAATGAGTACTGCTTGGAAGTACTAGTATAGATTCAGACAAGAAAACCTCATGGTATTTCAATGATATGGGGAGGGACGAGTTGACCGGAAAAGTAAATTGATGCACATAAGCAATAATATCTCCTTTGTATATAAAGGCACTGCCTGAAAAGCAAAGCAAAGGGTAGGCATTGATCCCTCATTCATAAGCCAGTTACAGGGTGGAGAAGTAAGTGGGCTATAATGTAAGCACACTACAAAGCAAGTCACAAGTACTTCAACTAACCAGTAATCTCCAAGGTAGCCGGGAGATAGGAGTTTCAAACAAGTTAAAGGGTAGTAATCGAGATCACTAAGACACATATGGATGGCTGATGTCAGGGACACTGGAGGATATATCCAAGTAGTCCTATAGGTACAAGGACAGCAAAGCAAACCCAAGAAAATTATGCTTTTTCAGGCAGAGGGCATTCCAAGTCAAAGGCATCAATACACGTGAGGACTGCGGGGCTAGCTTAAGGGAGGCTCAGAAATGCAGAATGATTGACAAAAGTAATGTATATATTATTTTTAATCATATGAAGACTATTTTAAGGGTAACACTAGCCCAAAGGGACAACACAAAATCTGTTTATAATAGGCCACAAAAATCATATAAAGACATGTCAGATACAAGGAGTCTTTTGACTGAGAAGAATGAGTGACTAGTAGTGCATATGGCAATTTGAAATTTAGGGCTACGCAGATTCTGGACACAAATGTTAAATCGATTTCTTATTGGAAGAAGCAATGTGGCAAATCTCTCAAGTTTTTATTGAAACTTTCTGCATTTTGAGCATTGTCAGGGCTTTGTTTCTGAACGGTGCATGTTTAGTTCTAAATCATCTGTCTACTTTTAGTAATTTAAGGGAGTCAATGCAGTTTTATCAGAGTTCATTACAGTCCTTTCATCAGGTGTGCAGTAGGGTCGAGCACTGTCTTCAGAAGGAGCCACTGCCCCAAGTGATAGGGTGTAGATATAGGGTGAAAACTTCAATTCTCATCTAAAAGCTAGATACATTTAGATGTTTACTTTTATGTAGACAACACCTAACTACAAGCTGCTTGGACTTGCTTGGCTGACATGAACTATCAATGCCACCAGTGAGCCAAGTTGAAAGTCACCACCCTTTGAGAGACTGAAGCGAAGGGTGAAGCAATAGCAAATAGCCAGGAGTGAACTGGGTGTTAGGGGTTTTGCCATGCAGAAAGATAGGCTTCAACTTTACTATAACAACTGACATCCATGACTGGATGAAGGAGACATTGGCTTTTAGCCATTGGGTTGTTGCTGGGCATTAACGCTTTGGTAGAGTTGTGTTTCATCAATGTACCCGTGAACATTAATTTACTGACTTCTTAGAGGTATACCTAGAGGTATATGTACATATACGGCACTGGGACTGCTTGACATATATACATATACCCATGTACAAATACATATTAAAACTATCTGGCATTACTCAAGCCACTATAATACTTGGACCAACATTGAAGGCCCCATACTTGGCCCTGCTGTGCAGTTCCCTTGCCAGGAAGAAGCTGGAATACACCCTGAAGTCTATATGTCTGTCTGAAACCTATCTTGACTGTTGTCCTCACGCATGTATAGTTGTTGCACTTAGCCATTTGCCCACTTGCCCATGGGATGCCTATACCTGGCCTCTTGACACTTTTTCTGGCATGCAGAGTCCCCATACCCAAATGCAGATGGGACATGCACCGGAATCCCCAGGCGTATATAGTGCTTGGACCTACTCTACAATTGCTATGCCAGTATGATGTTGGGGCTTGCCCTTAATAAAATTGGCTTAACACTTCTTGCCATTACTACCATGATTCTTGCACTCAATCTGAGCTCCACAGGTGTATATATGGTGGTTGGAATTGAGGACTGCAGAGAAAGTCCAAAAATGGTTTTTTTTGGGGGGGGGGAAGGGGGTATATAGCACAAACTTGACCCATAGGTTTTGGGTATCAGAGTGCTTTACATGAGCACCAGTTACGTTACACAAGGACACATTCATTTTTTGTTAGGCATGGGGAGATTAAGTTATTTGTCCAGAATCACAGGATGTTGAACGTCATTGCCGAGACTCGAGCCCGGTTCCCCAGATCTGAGATCGACCGCTCTACCCCGTTCAGCCACATCCTTGACAGGTGTGTGGATTCCTGTGGTGCAGTGACAATGAGGCTAACAGACAGGTTTGAGCAGTCAATGGCACCGCTAGGGCAAAAGCAATGGATAATATGGCATGATCACTGAATGTAGACTCAAGGTATCAGAAGGCACAGCATTGGTCGTGTACGTGAAAGGGCTGAAGGCCACAGACATTTTAGGGCATGTAGATGGTGTAAAAAGCATCTCCATTGCTGCTGACGTTGTATTGACAGATGACCGAATGGTTTCCCTTTAACCACAAGAAAGGACCTCTATGGAGTGAGCCAAAAGTCTCTCTTGGAACTGGGTGAAAAAGTCATTAGTTACTTGGGACGTAACTTGGAGGAGGGCCACGGCTACAAAGTTATGGACACTGTGCTTCTCCCCTCGTCTAAGGGAGGATTCCTCCAGAGACTCACTCACCAAAGAGCAAAGGTAACAAAAGCCATTGTGTAACAAATACCACACATAGTTATAAATGACAGAGACAATTCCCCCAATCATACGCACAACACACAAAAAAATCAGTAAAACTATTTTTAAGATACTTCATTATAAAGGAGAATAGAGGTGTGCCAGCTTCTAATATGCACAGATCTGTACAGGTTCTAACTTAGGCACAGATTATGTTGGCCTTACCAGTGGTTGTGCAAAGCTCTGGCCTCAGCATAGATGGCCTATGACCGTGCCTGGATAATCAAAAACACATTCAACCACAATCCTGATTATGGGTCCCTGCTTGCGTTGAACTGTTTGCAAGAACCCAAGCACGACTATGCTGCTGTCTAGGTCTGACACCAGTAAGAATCTTTCAGCGATCTGACCACTGTACAAAACCTGACATGTTCTGTCTCCAGCACAGATCCCTTACAGCTGTGATTTCAGCATGGATTCAAATAGCCTCTGGCCCTAGCAGCAATCCTACACAGCTCTGACATTAGCAGTAATCCCAGCTGGCTCGGTCCTCAGTGCAGACATTTCCAGGCTCTAAACCAAATCCTGTGGTGAAGTTGATTCAGAGAGGTACAAGGCATGAGGAGGACATGACTGTACAGAGTAAACATCTCTGACTTCAGCTATATAAACAAAGGGAGTGCAAGTGTTTGACTGATTCATATATTCATCCAGAAGCAAAGGACATCGCGCCTACTTGATAGATTGTCCGACGAACACCCAGAGCATCCCTTATAACTGAACTACAGTGAGCAAGACCCACTGCCAAATTCTGTGAATTACATCACAATCAACTTTACAAGTTCTCAACTGCACATCATTGCTGGAACATAGTCCTCACTGCCTCAACTGCATCTGTATCTAGTGCAGTGTGAGTAGAACACACAAGAACTCATACAGGTATTAGCTGTCAAAGATTGATCTGATGGTGGGTAATCTTACAAATGTGCATCAAGTTTCATGTCTGTTTGAAGTAATCCATGTTGGGCTTGTCTGAAGTTGAAAGGCATAGTGTGCTCTGGCAGGAATATGGAGATAAAGGCTGGCATTCTGCGTCTGGAAACACCAAATAATTCATCAGAAGGATCCTAGTAGGAAAATCAATTCTGGCACTGCAGCAGGAAGGACATAAGGGACGGGACTCCGAGTCGTAATTTCAAGACACCAAACAAAAACTTCGGTAATTCTTAGATGTCTGGTATTGGCTTACAGCAGAAACAGATTGCGCAGAGCTACAAAACTGATTGTGCTGGAAGAGAATCAGACCGGTTAAACCATACCTAGACACAACTCTAATGAGCTTCAACCGGCCACAGGAAGCTAAGAAAATAAGCAACGCACAGATGCATTCATGGCTATGAGACAGTAAGCGAGAGGACGCATGCATGGTGCAGCGGCACACCAGGCCCACATCATACAATGGGTCACAATCATGCTTGGCTCACAGCCCTGCTAGCCGAGGCAGACATGCTTCAAAGGGCACTATCCATACTGGCAAGTACAGAGAAACTAGTAAGACATGCATAGCAAAGACATGCACGGAGAAGAGGTATCAGTCTGCAGAGCTGCCGCCGTCGCTTTGCCTTCCTTCTTGGATGAACCACCTCTTCCTGTTTCCCACTATACAGGTGCTTGTTCCTACGCCTAATCATGATACATGTTTGTCATGCCTGCAGGATCACTCCTTATAAACCAAATTTGAACACTTTCTGCACCAAAGATATACACCAGAGATAGACTCCAGAAGCACAAGGAAGGCTACATTAATGCCCTGAAAATCGTTGCTTCATCTCTGCTCAAACTCTGTTTGTCCCAAAGCCACTAAGCATACATGTATGCCAATGATCATGTCATCCTGTTTCTGAGAGGATAACCGTGATGATGATACTGTTCATTAGAATGTGCCTAGTGAAATAACAGTGCA
The DNA here is from genome assembly GCF_964263255.1 of Lissotriton vulgaris. Lineage (NCBI taxonomy): Eukaryota > Metazoa > Chordata > Amphibia > Caudata > Salamandridae > Lissotriton > Lissotriton vulgaris. Next base: position 35,385,256 of record NC_141687.1, on the reverse strand, counting down.
TGGCTCTCCTGTAGAACAAATAACTACACTGAAAGTTGGAGCCTAGTCTTTCTGTTTTTCAATCCTTTTTCAGAGTGTAACTGATTTTGTTAGTTCCATAGTCATGGGAGATGGGTCCATTACATCAGTTGTATAAGACAAAGGGATAACTGTAATATGAAGGTTTGCATAATGAGATATTGAATTGCTACAATTTTATTGTGATTTACCAACTTACCAGTGAAGACAGTTACTATCAAAAGAGATGGTTACTATCAATAATTATATGACGAGCCACAATCTGAAAGCCTTTAATACGTTGGTGATGATATTCTTTATCAATATATAGTTTGTTTTTAATTTGGTACTCTGAGACACATGTCTGCCTACTTATAGATTAAAAAAAATACAGTAAACTGAAGTATAACACTATTAACAGACATGATTAATAAATGCATCATTTGGTATGCAATTTTGAGACCAGCTTTGAAACAGTTTGTAGAAAAAAAGAAAGGAATGTATTTATCTTCTGTAACTAGAGTTCTCCAACATTAGTATAGTTCATAAATTTATATGCTGGAATCATTCCCCGTCGTCAAGATGGGTATCCCACAATACCTTTACAGCAGAGGGATAAAACCATAAGAGGCCTATAAAGGTCTTACCAGTGTCCCTTTAGTAACATACTCACACCATTAAAAAGCCAATGAGGTGAGGTGAGAATGAGGCGAGATGGCCCGCTCAAAGGTCACCTCGCCTCAGCTTTCCAGCACAAGTGTCATAAAAGTGAGTTACCAGAGCTGAGCCTCTTACTCGGGAGGAGGCATGCCACATTTACATATGCCCATGTATATGCAAATCAAAAATACCAACGATGGAGAGCTGTAATCTTTTTTTTTTCTCCAGTACTGGATCTTTTATAGATTCACATGCTTGAATCACAATAGAAAGCAGTACTGCAGCTTTATACATCAACACTGAGGATGGTAGGGTAAGAACTGGAAGGTTTAACATACCTGAAAAGATGATGAAGCACTGCCTGACCCAATACTGTGTCTCTGTCTGCTACTGCATCCAAGCTGTAGTGCTGAGTGAAAGTGTATGAAGTGCTCCATGTAGCTGCGTGGCAGCTATCTATAATGGGAACTCTTATGTAGAGACCTGCTGGCACTACCATACTTCTTCTAGTGGCGTGTGCTGTGACTGTATTGCAAGTGTTTTGTTTTTTTGCAATAAGTGGTGGCTGCTTCTACGCATCTCGAGAGACCTTGTTTTGACAACAGTAAAACCTTTTGTGGGTTAGCGAACACTACCAATACCTTTTTGCACTTTCTGAATTACTTTGTACTCTCCAGATAGAAATGTTGATATATGCGCACATCGACAGAGTGCGAAGTTCCCCCTGCTGCATCCAAAGGATGCTGAAAGAAAACTTCAAATACTATAAGCTCCTTTGGGTGAAAGTCAGTGGAAACCTTTGGTACAAATAAATGGTGCATTTATGCGCAGTGTGTCCTTTTTTTAGAGAGTTGCAAATAGGGATCTTGAATAGCAAATGCCTACATTTTGGTAACTCCTCAAGCTGGGGTATTTAATTTCTAGCAGTGTAGAAAAAGTTAATTACCTTTGGTAAAGCCTTATCTGGTATAAACTCTATTAAGGCGAAGATTTTTTACCTTAGAACTATCCCCAGGCATCAGACTGGACCCAGAAATGTTTTGTGAACTTTACACCTGGGGGCCCATAGGTGGCGTATTTCGGCTCTGCTTCACATTGTTGGCGTCCTCTGCACCGGAAATAATGTGCACAGTGCCAATATAGGAGCCGCCCCAGTGCTCTGATGTCAGTTTATTTTTACGACTTTCCACACCAGAAGCACAGAGCCACGAAGAACACTAACAACTGGTGTGTGGTACTAACAATTGAAAGCGGGAGCAGCCGTTAACTCTAAAGTCCATTCGCAGAGCACTCCCAGGTGAGTCGATAAGGAATCTGCAGCTAGACAGAGTCTCTATCAGATAAGGCGGTACCAAAGGTAAGTAACTTCTTCATCTGATAAGGAATACTAGTTGCAGATTCCTTACTTTAGCATAAATACCTAAGAAATACATTCCTAGAGGTGGGTCTGCAAACATGATTTAAACCAACAGAACAGACAAAGTGCCCATCCTGACAGGTTAGACTGTCCAGGCAGTAGTGTTTGGTGAAAGTGTGCAGTGAGGTCGATGTTGTTGCCTTGCAGATATCCAGAACCAGAACTCAGTTTGCTAACGCAGTGGTCTCAGTGTTTGTTCTAGTGGAATGAGCACGAAAGCCCTCCGAGGTCTGCTTCTTGAGCAATGCGTAGCAGATCTTCTTGCAGAGTACGATCCTTTTGGAGATGGTTCATTTCTGCACAGCCTTTCCTTTCATGGCCCTGATATATCCCACAAACAGTTGATCGTCCACTCAAAACGGTTTTGTACGGTTAAGGTAGAACAACAATGCTCTTTTTACATCCAGCCGGTGGAGTCTCTCCTCTTCTTTAGAATCAATCATTTTTATTAACCACTTCGATGCTTTGACGAGCTCAGCTCGTCATCAGGCTTACCTACCGTGTGCTGATGACGAGCTGAGCTCGTCATGTAACGCGGTATTTCGAAAAATGCCGCACGCAGCGGGAAAAGCCGCCGCATCGATGCGGTTAAGCGGCATGACCTCGTAGAACACAGCCCAGCTGCTTACATCAACCTGCCGGCAGGGCGGATACACAAATCAGAGACACAGCGTTTGGGTCTACAGCTCGGAGGACGGCCCCGCGTGAATCAAAGGCTCCACCGCCCCACCTGGAACAACGCCACCATTTTATAAGGAAAACAGAGCAAAAAGAAAAAAAACAAAAAAACAGGCAAAAATGGAACAGCTCGGGATCCCAGATTCTCCGATCCCAGTTCTGAGCAACAAGGATAAATGGGGCCCGTCATTCCTGATCTTCTTAAGAACTCTGGGCAGGAGTGGTTTGGGTGGAAAGGCATACAACAAGCCAGAGTTCCACTCGAGACAAAAAGCGTCCAGTTATGTTATGTTATGTTAATCTGAACTTATAAAGCGCACTAACACCATAAGTTTCCTGGCGCTGAGAATATGTGAAGTAGATGCGGCAGAGCAGGCTAACCGGAGTTAGAGAATAACCAGGTCTTTAAGGTCTTTCTGAAACTCAGTAGGGTGCTACTGGCCTTAATTGCCAGGGAGAGGGAATTCGACAGAATCGGTGCTAGGTAAGTGAACATGCGGCCTCCTAGCTTTTTGAGTTTGATAGTAGGGGTGGTCAGGCTGAGCGAAGATTGCAAACCAGGTAGTGCTTTACGATGAGGGCCTTTAGGAAGTCCGGGCTGTTACAGTGAAGAGTTGTGAATATTAAACAGCCTGTCTTAAAAGCGGCTCTTTGTTCAATTGGCAACCAGTGCAGTTTACGCAGCAGGGGTCTCGCCGATTGCCATTTCGGAGTTTTATGGATGAGTATTGCTGCCTGGTTTTGCACAATTTGAAGGTGACGGAACAGTGACTGTGGTAAGCCTAGATAGAGGGAGTTGGAAAAGTCGAGCCGGGATACTACCAGGGAGATCACTACTTGTACCAGTGCCGCATGCGAGACCAAGTGGGAGATCTTATGGATTTCTCGCAGCTGGAACATGCTGGAGGAGATCACTGCCCCCACGTGAGTTTTAAGGGAGAGATCGGAGTCAATGATCACCCCCAGGCTCTTCACCAAGCCTGCAGGTGCGAGGGGGGGGCCTAGTTCAGTTGGCCAGAACTGTGGACCCCAGTGTGCCACGCTGTTTCCTGGCAGGATGAGTTCCGTTTTCCCCGGATTAAGTTTGAGTTGATTGTGATTCATCCACTGCTGTATGTGGAGCATCACTGCTTGGAATTCAGTTGCGGCATCAGGGGAATCTAGAGGGAAAATGATCTGCAGATCATCAGCATAGTTGAAAACCGTGATCTTCCACTTTTTTAGCGAGTGGATCAGTGGGCGAAGGTACAAGTTAAATAGTAAGGGTGAGAGTGAAGATCCCTGGGGACTCCGCATGTAGTAAATGTCTTGGACGCAGTTAAGGGGCCCAGGCAGACCGATTGTACTCTGCCTGAGAGGAATGACTTGATCCACTCGAAGGCAGGGCCCTGGATGCCAGCCTGTCCGACACGGTGTAGAAGGATGTTGTGGTCCACCATGTCGAACGCGGCTGGCAGGTCCTGGAGCACTAATGCCTGCGGGGCCCCCTTATCGCCGTTTCCCCTCAGAGCATCAAGCACTGTCAGAATGACGGTCTCGGTAGAATGTGCCGGCCTAAAGCCTGCTTGGTTGGGTTCGAGGAAACCAGAGCTCTCTATGAATTTAGAGAGACACGTGGTTACATGTGCCTCGAGAAGCTTAGCCAGATAAGGCAGAAGGGAGATGGGGCGGTAGTTGGAGAGGTTAGCGGGGTCTGCTCCAGGTTTCTTCAGTAGGGGGATCAGTGAGGCCTCCTTGAGGGAGCTGGGGACCGTGCCCGTGCTGAGAGAAGCATTCAGAAAGGGGAGGATACTGTGTGGTAGGGGGAGGAAGACATCCTTGAGAACGGAAGGGGGGCAACAGTCGCTAGAAGACCCCGACTTAACACGGGATGTGAGTTCTGAGAGGATATTGGTGCTGATAGCGGCGAAGTGAATGAAAGATAGAGGATTGGATGAGGCGGAGTCCGATAGACTGACTGAAGGGGAGGGGGAATGGTTTTCTTAATATCCACAATTTTCTCAATAAAGAAAGTGTTCAGCGCGTTGCATGTCTCTTGTGTGGGAGCCTGGGAGGGAAGAATTCTGTCATCAGAAGAGAAGTCATTCATAATCTTAAAGATTTCCTTAGATTTGTTTCGGGCAGAGAGGATTCTTTCTGAGACATGTGTGGCTTTGGCCATGACAATCGCGCTTTTGTATTCTTTGCGGGTCGCAACAAAAAGCAGTCTATTGGAGTTGGAGTAGTCATGTCTCCAATTCCGTTCTAATTGGCGTAACTTAAGTTTCAGTGCCTTAAGGTCATTAGAAAACCATCTGTGTGCATTACCGTGCCTGGCACGCGCAAATTTAGTGAGGGGGCGAACCTGTCACTGGCTATATGTAGCCAATTAGCCATGTCTTCCTCCATCGAGTCAACAGTGGATTTGGGGCCGGTGGTGGGGCAAGTGCTGGCCAGGGAGTCTAAGAAGCTTTGGGAGTCGTAGGAACTCCATTTGCGGGACAACCCACCTTCCAGCGTGGGAGGCTTGACCCCACCTTTGACTGTAACTGTGACATCAATCTGGAGGTGGTCCGACCAAATATAGGGGGAGATAATTGGACTAGACAATGCTAGATTATATGTCCAAATATGGTCAAGGATATGACCCTTGGTATGGGTAGGTGTAGTGATTTGTTGGGCCAGATGGAGACTGGTTAGGAGTTCGAATAATTCAGTAGCGTGGGGTCCTGCTCGGTCGTCATCAAACCAATAATTAAAGTCCTCAAAGAGTGCAATTTGAGCGTGGGCGGTCATCAAGTTTGCCAACTGTTCGCTCAAGGAAATGGGGAACAAGGGCATAGGATGGGGGGGACGGTAAATAAGTATAAGCGTGAGAGCGCCAGGATCAGTTTCAAGATTGATGACTAGGTTTTCCACCTCTGGTAGGGCTAGGTAGGCTGTGGCAATGAATTTAAACCTTTTTTAAATGATAGCTGCTACCCCACCCCCAGGTCGACTAGATGGTCGGTTTACATTGAGAATGTAGTAATCTGGGGGAGGGAGGCCAGAATATCCGGGTAGGAATCTGAGGTGAGCCACGTTTCAGTGAGTAATAGCACATCTGGTTTTTCAATGGTCAGCAGGGTGAATATGTCTAACTGGTGTTTAACCATAGAGTGCGTGTTGAGGTACAGCACCCGAAGAGACGTGTCGTGACTTAATGCATGTGGCGTAATGTTAGAGGGGGGGGGTAGTCTCGTGTTCTATATTAGCGGGAGAGCTCTGAGCATTGCGTGAGATACCTAAGGACAAAATGAGCTCACACGCTCCTGATGGAGCGGTGTGAGTGAGAACTGCAGCTCTCTAAGTGCCTTGGAGGGATAGGAGGGAATTGCACAGGACTCATGGCCCCTAGGCCCGGTGTGGGTCGGACGGGCGCAAATGGGCTTGCCTTTGACACGCCATCGGCCCTCCCGTTGCGCCCGTCCACTTTGCTCCCGTGAGGAGATCTGCATTTGGCCTGAACGTCCCGCCTCCAGGCTCCGCCCCGTCAAGGCCGATTGGCTGAGGCCTGAGGGAGGTGAGCCGGGGGAGTGTTACGTTGAGCAAGGGATCGCGATTCGAGTTGGGTGAGTGGAGTAAACGTTTTAAAAACACATACAAATTCAAATTCAATTTGTCCAAAAGCGCGCCTTTCCTAATCAAAGCAGCACGGTTTCAGCGAGCAGCGCGCACAACAAGCAACAATTGCCTGCTTGCTGCGAGGAGCTGGCTTTTCAACTAACGTCCTGCCTCCAGGCTCTGCCCCGTCAAGGCCGATTGGCTGAGGCCTGAGGGAGGTGAGCAGGGGGAGAGTTAGGTTGAGCAAGGGATCGCGATTCGAGTTGGGTGAGTGGAGTAAAAGTTTCAAAAACACATACAAATTCAAATTCAATTAGTCCAAAAGGGCGCCTTTCCTAATCAAAGCAGTGCAGTTTCAGCGAGCAGCGCGCACAACAATCAACAATTGCCTGCTTGCTGCGAGGAGCTTGCTTTTCAACTAACGTCCCGCCTCCGGGCTCCGCCCTGTCAAGGCCAATTGGCTGAGGCCTGAGAGAGGTGAGCAGGGGGAGTGTTAGGTTGAGCAAGGGATCGCGATTCGAGTTGGGTGAGTGGAGTAAAAGTTTTAAAAACACATACAAATTCAAATTCAATTTGTCCAAAAGCGCGCCTTTCCTAATCAAAGCAGCGTGGTTTCAGCGAGCAGCGCGCACAACAATCAACAATTGCCTGCTTGCTGCGAGGAGCTGGCTTTTCAACTAACGTCCCGCCTCCAGGATCCGAACCGTCAAGGCCGATTGGCTGAGGCCTGAGAGAGGTGAGCAGGGGGAGTGTTAGGTTGAGCAAGGGATTGCGATTCGAGTTGGGTGAGTGGAGTAAAAGTTTTAAAAACACATACAAATTCAAATTCAATTTGTCCAAAAGCACGCCTTTCCTAATCAAAGCAGCGCGGTTTCAGCAAGCAGCGCGCCTAACAATCAACAATTGCCTGCTTGCTGCGAGGAGCTGGCTTTTCAACAAATGTCCCGCCTCCAGGCTCCGCCCCGTCAAGGCCGATTGGCTGAGGCCTGAGGGAGGTGAGCAGGGGGAGTGTTAGGTTGAGCAAGGGATCGCGATTCAAGTTGGGTGATTGGAGTAAAAGTTTTAAAAATACATACAAATTCAAATTCAATTTGTCCAAAAGCGCGCCTTTCCTAATCAAAGCAGCACGGTTTCAGCGAACAGCGCGCACAACAATTGCCTGCTTGCTGCGAGGAGCTGGCTTTTCAACTAACGTCCCGCCTCCAGGCTCCGCCCCGTCAAGGCCGATTGGCTGAGGCCTGAGGGAGGTGAGCAGAGGGAGTGTTAGGTTAAGCAAGGGATCACGATTCGAGTTGGGTGAGTGGAGTAAAAGTTTTAAAAACACATACAAATTCAAATTCAATTTGTCCAAAAGCACGCCTTTCCTAATCAAAGCAGCGCGGTTTCAGCAAGCAGCGCGCCTAACAATCAACAATTGCCTGCTTGCTGCGAGGAGCTGGCTTTTCATCTAATGTCCCGCCTCCAGGCTCCGCCCCGTCAAGGCTGATTGGCTGAGGCCTGAGGGAGGTGAGCAGGGGGAGTGTTAGGTTGAGCAAGGGATCGCGATTCAAGTTGGGTGATTGGAGTAAAAGTTTTAAAAACGCATACAAATTAAAATTCAATTTGTCCAAAAGCGCGCCTTTCCTAATCAAAGCAGCGCGGTTTCAGCGAGCAGCGCGCACAACAATTGCCTGCTTGCTGCGAGGAGCTGGCGTTTCAACTAACGTCCCACCTCCGGGCTCTGCCCCGTCAAGGCCGATTGGCTGAGGCCTGAGGGAGGTGAGCAGGGGGACAGTACTGCTGACATGGTGCATCCTCGGTGGTGGCAAACTAATCTAACCAAGGTTTTCCCAACTGCTGAAACCACCTCCAGATTGAGGTGCCATTTGTGATCCACTAGGCATCTTCATCTGTATCAGAAGCAGAATGCAGGAGGCCGTGAGGCCCAGCAGCCTCAGAGTCAGTCTCACTGAAATCCATGACAGAGATTTAAACGAAGGTATCATAGTTCGAATATCCTGGACTTGCAGTTTGGGGGATTAGGCCCAAAACTGCACTGTGCCCAATGAAAGGGTATATTTGAAAAGATGGGTCAGGGGTGACTTCGGCACCTTGATAGTGAACTCCAATGATTGCCGATCTGCAGTAGTCTGGAGATAGGAGATGACTACCTGGGGCAAGCTCCTCTTTAAAAGTCAGTCGTCAAGATAGGGGAAGACTGGCCCCCCTGATCTCCGCAAATGAGCTGCAACCACTGCCATCACGGAGGTTAACACCCGAGGGGCGCTGGTAAGGCCAAATGGTAGTACAGTGAACTGAAAGTGATTGCGGCCTACGGAGAACCACAGGTAAGACTAAAGGGATGTGGAAGAATGCGTCCTAAAGCTTCTATCCTATCTCCCGGGTCCTGCACAGACCGTATTCGAGCAAGCTTAAGCATTTTAAATTTCTCCTCAGGAAGAAATTGAGTGGGTACAGGTCTAGAATAGGATGAAGTCCTCTGTCTTTCTTGGGCACCAGGAAGTAGCAGGAATAGCAATAATGACCTACTTCTGATGCTGGCTCCCACTCTATTGCTCCCTTGGCCAAGAGTAAGGCGTGGTGGTTCTCCATCAGCTGGTCGTTATTAGCTGACACAGGTGGAGGGGTGGACATGAAGGGGAGGGAGTAGCCTCTTTGGACAATATGGAAAACCTAGGAGTCTAATGTTATTGACCTCCAGCGGTGCAGTTAATGGTGTATCCTGCCTCCCTCTTAGTGCCCATGATGTTCAGAAGGCAAACTAAAAAGGCTTGGAAGCTGCAGCTGCTGGGGGAGTAGTGGACTGGCCTGACCTCTGGCTACCAGACCCATGAGGCATGTGGATGCATCCATGGCCAGGCAGGGTCTGGGAAGCTTGTGGGCAGTGGTGTCTGGGTTGGTAGAGATGCAGATGTAAGCCCCTTCGGTGGCAGATAAGGTGGACTGGGGCTGGTGAAGGGCTATGGAAAGGACCAAGAATATGGCCATAGCTCTGCTGTCCTTGAAGTGCTCTAGCACTGACTTTGCCTGGTCTCCAAAGAGATTGGAGCCATCAAAGGGCATGTCCATGAGTGAGGCTTGGACACTCCTTGAGAAGCCAATGGTTCTAAACCAGGCGTGGTGCCTAAGGGCCACAGACGATGAAACTGCGATGCCAAGTGAGTCAGTCGTATCCAGTCCACAACGAATAGTGAACTTAGCTGCATCCCACCCATCAGCCATAGCTTGAGAGAGTATGGCTAGGGTGCCTACGAGATCACAGGCAGCACCTACACTACTGAGTCATAAATTGAGTGCTAGTATTGGCCCAAAAGGCATGAGCGGTTCATAAACCGTATTTCCAGGCTGGTGGAAGAAAACATCTTCTTGCCTAAGGTATCCAGCGTCTTGGATTTCCTGTCCTGTCAAGTGGAGAGATAAGGAATGGGCCAGGATGTAGCTGGGACAAGGAAGCTTGGACCACCAAGCTTTACGTGGTGGGGTGTTGGGTAAGGAAGTTGGGGTCCACTGGGGCATGGTGATGGCGGTGGGCTATTGTTCTATTCATAGGAGCCCCTTTTCAAGGCTTAGACCAGGCCCTGAGTAGGGCGCCTGTGAGAGTTTCCTTTAATGGGAGAAGTAGTTTGGATGGGGTGATTCCCAGTTGAGGCACCGCCATCAAGACTCTCGTATTGAGAGCCACAAAGGGTAACATAAGGTCCAAGATCTCGGCAGCCCTTCTCACCACCGTTGCAAATGAGGCTCCCTCCTTCGTAGCCATGGTAGGTGGAGAGACTGAGCCAGGAGGTTTGCAGTCTGCTGGCATCCTCCAAATGTTCACACCAATTGTTCCCATTGGATTCCATGGGCTGGTACTCATAAGTGTCCAGTGGCCCCTCCCAATCCTTCCAATTTCCAAGCTCCAACCTGGAGGGAATGGCTTCAGTAGGTGTCCATCCGGCTTTGTGTCAAAGTCGGGGATAAGAAAGGGGGCAGTGGCGAAGTTGGCAAGGGAACTGGTATGGGGTAGTCGAGATGTCTGGACTGGCATTAGTCTGAATCCATCTATTGATTGAAGAGGTGAGACCTTCCTCTCAACCTGGATCGAGAACATCCTGGGGTCGCAAGTCGAACGCAAGGAGCTTGAGGGACTGCTCCCTCAAGGCCCTGGGGGGCATGGAGCAACAATCGACACAGGTCTTGGCATCGTGGTCGCACTCGAGATACCAGAGGCAGACGAGGTATGGATCCGTCACCAACATTTGGGAAGAGGATATGGCCTTATGGCTTGAGCGGTCGACCTCGGAGCTGGGGAACTGGATTCGAGTCTCTGCAATGACACTCTGCATTCTGTGATTCTGGGCAATTCATTTAATCTCCCCGTGCCCAACAAAAATAAATGTGTCCTTATGTAACGCAACTGATGCTCGTGTAAAGCGCTCTGATACCTTCAGGTCAAGTTCACGCTATATAAAACTCCGGCAAAAAAAGAAAAACAGGTTCAACAGGGCTTAATACCACCCTCCCTCACAGACATCCTGCCACACCAGGAGACAATTTCTCACTAAGTCATCGACAAAAGGTCGAAAAAGGTCAGTCAAAAAGTGACTTGGGGTCGATCTTCTCTGGTTCTGCACTGACTGGCGCAGAAAGAAAAGGACTGATGCCAGTGCGCAGGGGTGGCACCTATATAGGCACCACACTCGTCATTTACAATGCAGACAATGCCGACGACGCCATGCGGAGATGAACTACGCCACCTACCGGTGCACAGGGGTATACCAGTAGGTGGCGTAGGTACAGAAACGTTCTGGATCCAGTCTGACACCTGGGGATAATTTTATGGTAAGAATTGTTCAGCTAGAAGTCTCTATCAGACATTAGTAGCTCAAAATGACTCATTATGTGGCATGTGACAGCATGTTGTCTTTCCATTTTATTGGTGGATTCCTTGAGGACGGAAAGCCTCTGAAGAAACTCTCTGCAAACTTCCTGTTTATTCTGTGAGACCATATAGAAGGACTTATCCGAGATCTGAGGTACTTTGATATGGCTAGTAGGTAAAACTTGATTGTTGCATGTCTAGGGGTTCTTATTAATAAGTTCTAGAAGGTATGGCAACATCTGAAGAGCTTTACTGAGAGGGGATGCAAGCCGTTTGATAAACACCAAATGCAAAACCTCCTCCATATAAACCTGTGGCTGTGTAAGTGGGTAGCGCCTAGGCCTGCACAGTGTATTTGCAATCTGCAGGAAGGTCTAAATGGGAGAATTCATTGAATTCAGGAGCTAGAACGACAGTTTCAAAGATCCACCACTGAACAGAAGTTCATCAGTGACCCCTGTGGAATGGGTGGCTCTTCTGTTAAGTGTAGTGGATTTATGAGCGACTATGGGCTGGGCCACATCAGAGCGATAAGAATCACCTGGCATGGTTCTCATTTTACCTTCGCAATGCAATGACCCTTGCAATAAATGGAAGAGGAGGAACAGCATACACCTATGTCGTTGACCATGTGATCAAAACCGTATTTGCTCAGAATCCTGCTAATGGATACCGGCTTGGGTAGAACTGACATTCTTATTTTTGTACATGGAGGAGTGGCTCAATGGTTAGAGCCCCTCCTCCCTTTTGTAAATCGATTTTGGCCACTATAGGTGTGGCAGGGTATACTCAGACATGAGTCCCTTTCTCACTGCTCCATTAGGATTCAAGCAAGCCGGGCCGAAGAGGCTGAAATGCCAGAAACCGGTCCCCGGTAGCTTGTCTCCTTTCTGGTAAAGAATTGGCTTGGTAGTTTAGTCTGCCCTGTTCCCATGATGCACTGGGCCAGGGACAGACTGATTTGCATATAGCCAGGTTCTGAGCTGGGATGGGGCAGTGAGATAAATAACGGTGATGGATCAAGCCCTGATCTTTGGACTGGGTAAGAGTGGTCTGCTCAATTCAGACACTCTGTTCATCACCACCCCCTTTTGTAAATCGATTTTGGCCACTATAGGTGTGGCAGGGTATACTCAGACATGAGTCCCTTTCTCACTGCTCCATTAGGATTCAAGCAAGCCGGGCCGAAGAGGCTGAAATGCCAGAAACCGGTCCCCGGTAGCTTGTCTCCTTTCTGGTAAAGAATTGGCTTGGTAGTTTAGTCTGCCCTGTTCCCATGATGCACTGGGCCAGGGACAGACTGATTTGCATATAGCCAGGTTCTGAGCTGGGATGGGGCAGTGAGATAAATAACGGTGATGGATCAAGCCCTGATCTTTGGACTGGGTAAGAGTGGTCTGCTCAATTCAGACACTCTGTTCATCACCACCCCCTTTTGTAAATCGATTTTGGCCACTATAGGTGTGGCAGGGTATACTCAGACATGAGTCCCTTTCTCACTGCTCCATTAGGATTCAAGCAAGCCGGGCCGAAGAGGCTGAAATGCCAGAAACCGGTCCCCGGTAGCTTGTCTCCTTTCTGGTAAAGAATTGGCTTGGTAGTTTAGTCTGCCCTGTTCCCATGATGCACTGGGCCAGGGACAGACTGATTTGCATATAGCCAGGTTCTGAGCTGGGATGGGGCAGTGAGATAAATAACGGTGATGGATCAAGCCCTGATCTTTGGACTGGGTAAGAGTGGTCTGCTCAATTCAGACACTCTGTTCATCACCACCCCCTTTTGTAAATCGATTTTGGCCACTATAGGTGTGGCAGGGTATACTCAGACATGAGTCCCTTTCTCACTGCTCCATTAGGATTCAAGCAAGCCGGGCCGAAGAGGCTGAAATGCCAGAAACCGGTCCCCGGTAGCTTGTCTCCTTTCTGGTAAAGAATTGGCTTGGTAGTTTAGTCTGCCCTGTTCCCATGATGCACTGGGCCAGGGACAGACTGATTTGCATATAGCCAGGTTCTGAGCTGGGATGGGGCAGTGAGATAAATAACGGTGATGGATCAAGCCCTGATCTTTGGACTGGGTAAGAGTGGTCTGCTCAATTCAGACACTCTGTTCATCACCACCCCCTTTTGTAAATCGATTTTGGCCACTATAGGTGTGGCAGGGTATACTCAGACATGAGTCCCTTTCTCACTGCTCCATTAGGATTCAAGCAAGCCGGGCCGAAGAGGCTGAAATGCCAGAAACCGGTCCCCGGTAGCTTGTCTCCTTTCTGGTAAAGAATTGGCTTGGTAGTTTAGTCTGCCCTGTTCCCATGATGCACTGGGCCAGGGACAGACTGATTTGCATATAGCCAGGTTCTGAGCTGGGATGGGGCAGTGAGATAAATAACGGTGATGGATCAAGCCCTGATCTTTGGACTGGGTAAGAGTGGTCTGCTCAATTCAGACACTCTGTTCATCACCACCCCCTTTTGTAAATCGATTTTGGCCACTATAGGTGTGGCAGGGTATACTCAGACATGAGTCCCTTTCTCACTGCTCCATTAGGATTCAAGCAAGCCGGGCCGAAGAGGCTGAAATGCCAGAAACCGGTCCCCGGTAGCTTGTCTCCTTTCTGGTAAAGAATTGGCTTGGTAGTTTAGTCTGCCCTGTTCCCATGATGCACTGGGCCAGGGACAGACTGATTTGCATATAGCCAGGTTCTGAGCTGGGATGGGGCAGTGAGATAAATAACGGTGATGGATCAAGCCCTGATCTTTGGACTGGGTAAGAGTGGTCTGCTCAATTCAGACACTCTGTTCATCACCACCCCCTTTTGTAAATCGATTTTGGCCACTATAGGTGTGGCAGGGTATACTCAGACATGAGTCCCTTTCTCACTGCTCCATTAGGATTCAAGCAAGCCGGGCCGAAGAGGCTGAAATGCCAGAAACCGGTCCCCGGTAGCTTGTCTCCTTTCTGGTAAAGAATTGGCTTGGTAGTTTAGTCTGCCCTGTTCCCATGATGCACTGGGCCAGGGACAGACTGATTTGCATATAGCCAGGTTCTGAGCTGGGATGGGGCAGTGAGATAAATAACGGTGATGGATCAAGCCCTGATCTTTGGACTGGGTAAGAGTGGTCTGCTCAATTCAGACACTCTGTTCATCACCACCCCCTTTTGTAAATCGATTTTGGCCACTATAGGTGTGGCAGGGTATACTCAGACATGAGTCCCTTTCTCACTGCTCCATTAGGATTCAAGCAAGCCGGGCCGAAGAGGCTGAAATGCCAGAAACCGGTCCCCGGTAGCTTGTCTCCTTTCTGGTAAAGAATTGGCTTGGTAGTTTAGTCTGCCCTGTTCCCATGATGCACTGGGCCAGGGACAGACTGATTTGCATATAGCCAGGTTCTGAGCTGGGATGGGGCAGTGAGATAAATAACGGTGATGGATCAAGCCCTGATCTTTGGACTGGGTAAGAGTGGTCTGCTCAATTCAGACACTCTGTTCATCACCACCCCCTTTTGTAAATCGATTTTGGCCACTATAGGTGTGGCAGGGTATACTCAGACATGAGTCCCTTTCTCACTGCTCCATTAGGATTCAAGCAAGCCGGGCCGAAGAGGCTGAAATGCCAGAAACCGGTCCCCGGTAGCTTGTCTCCTTTCTGGTAAAGAATTGGCTTGGTAGTTTAGTCTGCCCTGTTCCCATGATGCACTGGGCCAGGGACAGACTGATTTGCATATAGCCAGGTTCTGAGCTGGGATGGGGCAGTGAGATAAATAACGGTGATGGATCAAGCCCTGATCTTTGGACTGGGTAAGAGTGGTCTGCTCAATTCAGACACTCTGTTCATCACCACCCCCTTTTGTAAATCGATTTTGGCCACTATAGGTGTGGCAGGGTATACTCAGACATGAGTCCCTTTCTCACTGCTCCATTAGGATTCAAGCAAGCCGGGCCGAAGAGGCTGAAATGCCAGAAACCGGTCCCCGGTAGCTTGTCTCCTTTCTGGTAAAGAATTGGCTTGGTAGTTTAGTCTGCCCTGTTCCCATGATGCACTGGGCCAGGGACAGACTGATTTGCATATAGCCAGGTTCTGAGCTGGGATGGGGCAGTGAGATAAATAACGGTGATGGATCAAGCCCTGATCTTTGGACTGGGTAAGAGTGGTCTGCTCAATTCAGACACTCTGTTCATCACCACCCCCTTTTGTAAATCGATTTTGGCCACTATAGGTGTGGCAGGGTATACTCAGACATGAGTCCCTTTCTCACTGCTCCATTAGGATTCAAGCAAGCCGGGCCGAAGAGGCTGAAATGCCAGAAACCGGTCCCCGGTAGCTTGTCTCCTTTCTGGTAAAGAATTGGCTTGGTAGTTTAGTCTGCCCTGTTCCCATGATGCACTGGGCCAGGGACAGACTGATTTGCATATAGCCAGGTTCTGAGCTGGGATGGGGCAGTGAGATAAATAACGGTGATGGATCAAGCCCTGATCTTTGGACTGGGTAAGAGTGGTCTGCTCAATTCAGACACTCTGTTCATCACCACCCCCTTTTGTAAATCAATGGTTAGAGCGGCAGACCCTGATGCAGAGGTCTGGCTCGAGACCAGGGTTCAATTCCCTACGCGGCAGGGTCTTGGGCTCATTTGTCTGCGGACTTTCTATATGAACACTGAACAGGGCAATTTTAACAGGTGCTGAATCTACTTGTGGAGGTGTAGCCGACTTTGCAAATGGATCTGTCATCCCACTTGCTTTCATGAGGCCAATGACTTTTCTTGAAGCAAGCCCTTTTTCAAAATCATCTGAATATCACTAGTCATCTCATGTATCCAACTGACTAACCCTTGGTGGTGGGTCTTCCGACAAGGTCAGATCTTGGGGCTTTGTGGTCTTAGGTACTGGTGGTAGCTCCTATGTTAGTTGCTGGGATTGGGGCCGAGGCATCTCTGGCCCTGGAGGAGGAATATTTTGATGGTACAACGGAGGCTGGTGTGAAGGCTGGAAAGATGCCTCAGTCTAGAAATACGGTGTACGAGACAGAGGTCTGGTAGGGGCCAAAGTAGGTCCTTCGGTAGCCTAGGCCACTAGTAATTCAATTGTAGTGTTAGTCAAAGACTGGAGACATTGTAGACAAGTCCCATAGGACTGTAAAACTTAATGTATGTTAGGACACAAGGTTTTTCAATGACAACTCATTTATTATCGTCATAAATAGAGTATCATATACGTAAGTGATAGATCCAGTGCTCACACATAATTGTGAAAGTGCGTGAAGTGGGGGAAGTGATAGTGAACAATTATAAATACATCGCATTGAAAACGTGACAGCAAAAATATTAAATCAATTGAGTACAAAAATTTGGTATTTTTTTAGAGGTCGACGGCGTTTCAATCTCAGATACTTGAGATCATCATCAGGATATAGTAGTATAAGCAACGTGAATTTATGGAAGGAAGCTTGGGTTGGCTTGAATATCCAAATATCTAGCGTTTAGATATGGTTAGCATCTATCGCATGTAGTATTGGGGTGTCTTTCATAGATTCACATGCCTGAATCAGAGTAGATAGCAGTAATTTCAAAAACTGTACGTGGTCAGTTATATATCATCATAGAAAGATAGTATAAATGTATGTATATGTATATGTATAAATAAATATATATATATATATATATATATATATATATATATATATATATATATATATATATATATATACATACATATAAATATAAAAACATACATCATAATGTACATTCTGTGTAAGGTGAGGCTAACCTTATTTAAAAAGATTACGAAGCACTGCTTGACCCAAGACTGTGTCCGCATTGTTTGCAGCTTCCAGAGAGTAATGCTTGGTAAATGTGTGTCTACTGGACCATGTTGCAGCTCTACAAATTTGATGAAGAGGCACACCGGCAAAAAGTGCAGTCGAAGAGGAGACAGCTCTGGTAGAATGTGCCTTGACTGTTCTTTCAAGTGTCTTCCCCGCTTGTTGATGACAGAAAGAGATAGTACTAGCTATCCATCTAGCGATAGTCTGTTTGGTTACTGGGAGTTCTTTACGCATCATGCGGTAAGCAACAAATAGCTGATCAGTTTTTCGAACAGGTGCTGTCTTTTGCAGATAAAATTTCAAACACCTTTTGACATCTTAAGAGTGTAAAGCCTTTTCGGCTGGCGACTGAGGATTTGGGAAAAAATTCTTCAAGATGACAGGCTCCTTTAAATGGAAATCAGAAGGCACCTTTGGGATAAATGCCGGATTAGTGCGGAGCACAACTGAGTCTTTGGTGAATTGCAGAAAAGGCGGTTTAGTAGGTAAAGCCTGTATGTCACTGACTCTGACGTAAGAGCCAAAAGCAATGAAGTCTTCCAAGAGATATATTTAAGCTCAGCTCTATGGATGGGTTCAAATGGGGACTTCATGAGTTGAGATAACACAACGTTTAAATGCAAAGACGGAGGAGGGTGTCATATTGGCAGGAACATCCGGAATACACCCTTGAAGAATTGTCATATCATTCTCGAAGAATGAAGAGAATTAGAACCATTTTGTCAAAATATGGAAAATGCAGCCAGGAAAACTTTAAGGTTAGCATGAGATAACCCAGATTTTGCTAATTGCAAGCAAAAAGGTAAAAGTTGCTCTGACGTAGAGTGAACCGGGTGAACATTTGAAGCCTTACATCAAAGGCAAAACCCTTTCCAATTTAGTTTGTAGGTCTTGATAGTGGAAGGTGCCCTGGCATTAGCAAGGACCTCTCTGAAGTCCGAAGGAATCACTAAGTTGGCAAACTCATAGAGTTCAGGCACCAGGTCGCCAATTTCGGAGATGCTGGATCCGGATAGCAGACTTGCCCCTGGTCCGATGTGAGAAGATCCGGAATTGGAAGAAGTACTAACGGATCGTCCTCCGACAGAAGGAGTATCTCTGAAAACAAAATCTGGCGAGGTCACCTGGGGGCTATGAGAAGAATGCAACATGGCTTCCTCCGCATCTTCCGAAGCACCATTAGAACTAAAAGAATCAGCGGAAAAGCATACATTTTTGACCAATTCATCAAAAAAGCATTCCCGCACAACCCTGTTTGGGGAAGCCAGTTAGCATAAAATTAGCATTTGCGGTTCTGACTGGTTGCCAATAGATCTAGATTGGGCTGTCCCCACCACTGAAAAATGCTGTCCAGCGTTGGCTGATGAAGTTCCCATTCGTGGTTGGATGAGATTGACCTGCTCAGGGAGTCCGCCAAAGCGTTGGACACTCCCGGAACACGAACTGCTGATAAAGTTATTTGATGTTGAATCACCCAATTCCAGATCTGCTATGCTTGTAGGGGCAGTAAAGTGGACCTTGTGCCCCCTTGTTTGTTCACATAATGCATGCTTGTAGTGTTGTCTGTCCGGATCAACACTGAAGCACCTTGAAGGAGGGTGTGAAAAGATCGTAATGCCAGGAATATCGCTAGTGATTTCAGAAGGTTTATGTGCCTAGTTCGTCGCAGAGCATTCCATTTGCCCTTGACTGTGAGACCTTGAAGCCCCAGTGGGTTTGCTTCGTAGTCTGCAGGTTTGAGTTCATTGTGGGGGGTCCAGTATTGGCAGTGCATCGTGATTGCAGACCACGAAGCAAACCCACTGGGGTGTTTGTAGGTCTTTAAAGATACGCAATATGAAAACCCACTGGGGCGTGATATGCAGGACTACAACTCATAAAATGCCTGGAGGCCTGGGGGTGGGGCTTATCAAGAATAAAGTAGTTAACTGTTTTTTGATGTGTGCGAGTTCTGATTGCCAGTGATCAAGGGCGGGAGCCTGAAACGAGTTTGGCAGCCGATTCTAGCTGACTGTGCCTGCAGCGTGCACTGCACTGCTGCTTTGGAACTGAATCTTACCTGTGCGGCTCTCTCCTCATGAGTTCTCTTTTTTGTTGGAGATATATATATATATATATATATATCCAACAACAGCTTCTAATCAAATAGAGGCGCGCCGGACACCAGATTCGTTGGAATTAACAGGATGTTTATTCTCTGAAATGACAGTCTAATCATGCTTTTCCTGATGCGTTTCAGCTACAACGGTAGCCTTGTTCACAGGTGAGCCATTAGTGATGGGTTTGTGGCGCAGACACGTGATTTATGCGCCCTTGTCAGACTACAATATTCCTCATAGTTACCACCATCCTACAAATCCCATCATGCACTTTGAAAGCCATTTTCGTCATTGTTGAAAGCTCAATGTTCACTTCCTTGTAAATATGCACGAGCTCTTTCAAAGTCAGTTCTTTTAAGCTCAGTGTTTGCACAGCTGCCATTTAAATTTCATTACCTGCATGCCCTAGAATCCGCATAAGAAAGACGGGTGTCTTTCAAAAGTCCTTTGCCAGCAGTATTTTCTTGAACCTTTTGGGTGGAACTCCGTGCCATATTAGTTGAAAAACTGCTGGCGGGTCATTCTCCTTTCACCTAAATCCACCAAAAGACGTCCGCATGGAGAATAAACTCCAACAAGGCAGTCACGGCGCAGGGGGCGGACACCTCCATAAACATCCAACAACAGCTTCTAATCAAATAGAGGCGCGCCGGACACCAGATTCGTTGGAATTAACAGGATGTTTATTCTCTGAAATGACAGTCTAATCATGCTTTTCCTGACGCGTTTCAGAGAATAAACATCCTGGCAGCAGTGCAAACACTGACAAGGGCGCATAAATCACGTGTCTGCGCCAAAAACCCATCACTAATGGCTCACCTGTGAACAAGGCTACCGTTGCGCGCCTCTATTTGATTAGAAGCTGTTGTTGGATGTTTATGGAGGTGTCCGCCCCCTGCGCCGTGACTGCCTTGTTGTGGTTTATTCTCCATGCGGACGTCTTTTGGTATATATATATACATATATATATATATATTACCTACTGGCGGTCGCCAGTAGGTAGTTATAGTTAGGATCTACTTTCCATAGGAAATCCGCAACATTCTATTGGGAATAACTTTGGCGCCGGTGGATGAATCTTCGCGAATTTCTCAAAGTTCGTGGCCCGCTCCGCTCCTTCCCTGAAAATGTGGGGGGGATTCGTCAAGCGGGGGCCGAGATAAAAGGGGGGTCCCGAAACATGTTTTTTCCATGTTAATTTCCATAGGGCGGTCAAACTCACTTTTAGCCCGAACGGCTGAATGGATTTGCACCAAACTAGGCAAAATTGTAGGGACTGGTAGCCCGATGTGCCTTTGCTATGTCTCAAGATATGTGCTCCAGTGGTTTTTGAGTAATTTAGGTTAGAAAAAAAATATATATCTATGGAATTTAAGTGAATTTAATAGGTTTTTTAAATGCTAATTCCTAACTATAACTGGTGTGAAACCTATGGTTTTTTCAGTGAATATTTAAATATATATATATATATATATATATATCGCTATTTTATGTACCGTGGGACGTCCACTTCGACGACGGGGAATGATTTAAGCATGTGAATCTATGAAAGACACCCTAATACTGGAGAATCAGTGTTCTTCAAAGAGATGTGTTGTCAACTCATTCCAAAATTGGGCCAGCGTTCGGGAGGCACTGACAAATACTGTGATGTTGTTCCAGATCCTGGGTGTATAAAAGAAAAACCTCCTACATTGTTTTTTTTTTACACTTTTTGGGCTTTAGTCTGATGGTGTCCTGGCTGTGGGTGTACTGTCGCAAGATAAGAAGGGTGCTGGTCATGATGGGTA
Organism: Lissotriton vulgaris; assembly: GCF_964263255.1. Taxonomy (NCBI): domain Eukaryota; kingdom Metazoa; phylum Chordata; class Amphibia; order Caudata; family Salamandridae; genus Lissotriton; species Lissotriton vulgaris. The sequence goes on along the minus strand of NC_141687.1, from coordinate 35,364,352 downwards.
TTTTTTAGTAAATCTACTGGCACTGGTACCATTGTAGGTTTGTGGCACTCCTTAAGGTCTCTATCATACGAGTCATAGTGACGATCACAGTTAGCCTGATCTTATGGCCATTCCTCTTTCCAAAATCTTGGATAGTTAAGGTGGTAATGCTGTGGTTGTGGGTCCAGTCCATTGTATGGCAAATTACCTTGTTCTTCCTCTGCGTCCTGACATTTCACCTTGAGCTGGCCTGTGTTGTATTCTGCCCAAAATGGAACATTTGTGCCTGCTTCTTCTTGTTTGGTCACAAGCAGCTTAGCAGGCATTTCAGGCAGTATTCTGCTTGGCATGGCCATGTGCCATGGCATGGCTGCAAATGGAAGTAGCCCTTTTCTTACCTTGGGGTCGACCACTGGCAGGAGTGTAGTTGATGGGATTGTCGTTAAAAAGGCTTTTGCTGATGGGGTTCTTGTTGAACGTACTGACACTAGTGAAACTGATGTTTGTGGGACACTTGTTGGCATCTGCTTCTTCGTCAGCGCAGGCATTGCTAATGAATCATTGATGGGAGTAGACATCAGTGTTGTCGTCTTCGGTTTCTTCTAAGACAAATCTTCATCAACTGCAAGGCTGGTGATGTGGGGATGGGCAACAATAACTTTATATTTTTTGTCTGAGCAGAAGCTGGTGGTGGCATTGTCAGGGATGAAGGCTTTCTTTTCCAGATGTTGTGCTCAGACAAACAAGAAGTGGATCTGTGCAATTTTTGAGAGGATTTTTTGTGAATCTCTTCCTGTTGCTCATGAAAGCAAGATTACTACTGTAGTGTTTTAGAGATCCCATATGGCACTTATGTGTTTTTGACACCTGCGCAGGAGGAGTGCTTTGGGTACATGTATCCGCAGAAGAGGAGGTATCAACAGCCTTCGATTTTTGAAGCCATATCAGAAGCTGTCACTCATGACCCTTGAGAATGTTGGTCCAAAATTTTCTGTAGCTCTAACAGATTTGTGACAATCCTCAATACAATCCTCATTTAGCCACAAGCCTCACAGACTTTGAAGAGGCTTCTTTCTGAAGAGCCTTCCCTATCAAATAAATAATTGTAAATAATCTAAATTTACAACAATTACAATGTAGAAATAACGGAACTTATATTTAACAGAATGTATTATTTAGATCTGTATTTGTCTTATAAGAGTGTCAGCATTAATGAATAAATTAATAAAATTGGGCTTATATAGTGCAGAAAAATTCTCAAAGGCTGTCATGGCACTGAAACAAAGTACAACCGAAGAATAAGACGGAGAAAATATAAGGAAGTTGCAAAAGCCAAGTTTTTATTTGTTTCGTGAAAAGGTTGTGATTATGATTTTACTGCTCTGCAAGGGAAAAGAATTCCACATTATGGTTGAAAGATAAAAAAAGGAAAGGCATAATGATAACATATCATTTAGAAAGAAATCTTGGATTTTTATTCTGAACTTTCTGGGGGCGAGCAATATACCTAAAGTAAGTTGTTCCAGGGCAGGCTGTTAGACTGAGGCTGGTAATGTGGACTCCCACATCAGAGCATATTAATCGTTGATCTCCATATTGTAGGATATCTCTAATGCACCTGTCGACTAACTACTTGGTTTGTAACGGAATGACATATAGAAGATAAAGACCTGTTCACAGGAAAGAGAATGATTGGACAAGTCAATCATGGTCTGATGCATTGCCTGATACTTCTCACTCTACAGGCAGATTGCCATAAAAGCAATATTGTTAAATGGCTACATAACAGTGATAAGATCTGTCTGGATAAATGCCAATTATGTGAATACTCACTAGCAGTCTTCTATTCATCCACACCAAAAGCAAGTGTGTGATCCTGAATTACGACATTTGAACATGATATTTAGATAAGTCGCCTTTGCAACGCCTATATGGAACCTGCACAGTGTCTCTCATATTTTTGTTCCAATGACCAATACATGATAGCTAAATAAATGAGTGCTTTATTTTTCTGATAAAACAAAGGGAATCCATAATGAAATAGTGCATTATGTGAACCTTCCATAATTTCTACTAAGCAGTATCACCTCATTTATTTTGAGAAACAATGTTCAATGAAGTGAATTCCTAGGTACTTCTTTGCTTTTTTTTCATCATGAACAGTTGTATGTTTTTCTGCTAAATCAAATTAAGATGTGTTATAATAAAAAGAACCTAACAAATATCCATAGTATATCCTGTGAATTAAATATAATACAAGAGTAAAGAGTTCAGCACAGTTGGAATATCAAAATTCTTTAACAAAGTTAGTGACTAGACATAGGCGTAACTTGCATAATTTGCTGGAGAGAGCTCAGATCTGGATGTACCACTTATCCCAGGGACATTGTCATCTATACTACTAGTATAAAGAGAGAACAGAAACCTTTTGGCAAGGTAAACTCGGGAACCACAGCGCCAATCCACACACCCAATACATTGTTGGAATCCTCAGGGTGTGTAGATGGACATAGGCGACATAAAATAAAAAAAAAACGTAAATTAAAAAATTAAAATTTACAAACAAAGTAGTCCCCTAAAACTAGCGCCAGCCGCGACATAGCGCTGACCGCAACCTAGATGTGCGTGATGACGTCAGGCGGGGAGGAGCGGTGACGAGCGGCGAGGAGTGGCGGTGAAGTCCGAAACCTCGGGGAGGAGCGGTGGTTCAGCTAAGGCGAGGCGGGAGGCGGGAGGCAGACTGAGCAATGTCGGGGCACGCGGGGGCCCGGGAGTGGCAGTCAAGTCCGGAGCGCGGCTCAGGTAAGTCAGAGGCGAGAGGCAGGCGGGCGGGAGGCAGGCGGGAGTCGGTCTAGGCAATGTCGGGGCGGGCGGGCGGGGGCCCGGCCGGGACTAAAGAAAAGCCGAAAATGCTACCCCCAGCCCCCTTCTGCCCCGGGCAACGCCGGGCGGGCTGCTAGTTAGAGATGAAATGGGATGTAGGTGAACCGGATGATCTTGAGAGAACAGGAGAAGCTCCGTGAACCAGAATTGGTGGGCCACGCCGGTGCAATTAAAATCATTGTGCAGGGTTCTGTTTTGATTTTCCTGAGAAGTCTTGGGATCAGGGGAATCGGAGTGTTAGACCTGGCACCTTGGCGTGAGTCTCCCTTCCACTTTTTGCTGATGTGCCTCCGATGTTTTGCTGGTTTTCCGATACTCAGGGCACTGCGCCACGGCTGACCCGTGCCGCAGTGCAAGTGCTCCCTACTGTAAATTGTACATGCGATTGGTATCCATGATTGGTGCATTGGATTTACTGTTAGTCCCTAGTAACACGCACTAGAGAGTGCCGGGGCTTGTAGATGCCAATACTGCTGGTGGGCCTGCAGCGCTGGTTGCGCCACCCACCGTAGCAGCCGTAAAGATGTGTCTGGGAACTGCGCCCGCAGAACCCGCGTGCGGTCTCGTACTGTCACGCTAGCTGGGCAAGTGCACCCACTTGCCAGCCCCCGAACCTTCCCTTGACTACATATTAGTCACCCCTATGGTAGGCCAGCGGGCAGGGTGCATTGTAGGTGTGAGGTAGGACAAGCCCTGATGTGTGTGGCATGTCCTAGTAGTGACTTACAACCAAAACCGTAGCTCACTATTGAAGGCTACCTGCTCCATTAGGCCATGCTGAGTTGCTGGAATTATTACACGCTATAATCCCAGCAGGCTCAAGGAGCATGGAAGCGAGTCATGTTTAGTATGCCTGAACTCAGGATGATAAAATATTTCTTGTAGTCAAGTTTATTTTAGTATCCTGTGTTTGCAAATGCTACTTTTAGAAAGTTAGCATTTGCTTGCCAAACCATTTCAGCCCGCCTCTGCTGGTATGTGTATCTGACTGTCTGGATGTGTGAGTGACAGGGCTGGGGAGATGACAGGTGGTGAATGCGCAGATTACACCTTAGTGGGAGGTAGGAGTGGCTCTTGACTCTGGATCTTGCTGTGCTCTGCCTCCACAATGCTGGCTCCACCCTCCTGGGGAGCGACTGATGACTCAGCCGACACATGGCCCAGGAAGGGCGAAGCCCCCATCAACAAGGTACTCTGGCTGCCCCTGTCCGCACAATGCTGGCTCCACCTCCTGTGGGGCGTCTGATGCGCCTGCCCCTCACACTGAAAGCAGAAGCCGGAGTACACCCCCCAGGGTACTCAAGGACTGAAAGTGGCTATGCAAAGGCCCCCCTGGCCTGCGAGAACAAAAGAAATGCCCTATAAAAGGAGGAGCCCTGCTCCTTGAAAGTTAGATCCGGTTTGGGCTACAGAAGGAACTCTGCCTGACGAGAAGGACCACGAAGGACAAGGAAGGGTGCTGTCTCTTGCCTGTGTCTGGTGCCTTGCTGCCGAAGGAGAGGAGAAAGGAAAGACTACGAGAAGACTTTTGCTTTACAAGACTTTGTGCCAAACTCTGCTGAGAGATCTCCAAGGGCTTGCTGTGAACTTGCCCCCTGACCAGCGCCCCAGGAACAGTGGGCGCTACACCCGGAAGAAAGCGACTGCGTGTGCTGCTTATCGCTGCAGTACCGACGGAGGAATCTCCTCCAAGGCAACGACATCCACCTGACCACCGTGACCGGGGCCCAAAGCAACAGCGAAAGCAAAGTGAGGACCAGCCGCCGCTGGCCCGAACACCGTGACCGCAACTGCACCGGGAGCCCGAGAGCAAAGCGAAGGAGGACCCGTCCGGTCCGAGCTCTCGAGTTGACTGCGCCACGAGCAGCCAATCCACTTGCAAAGACGGACAGTTGCCCTGCGAGAGTCCACTGAGTCGGTATCCTGCCCGACAGCTCAGCTGTGAGCGCACAGCTGCACCGGCATTTGGCTGGGTACGTCCTGCACTTGGGGACCGTACTGCCACTTGCCGCCACCACACGGCCCCGGATGACCCGTGACCTGCTCGGCTGAGAGCCGCAACGAACAGCGACCCCGGGAAGGCAACGCGACGTGGGACAGCTCCCCTGGAAGCCGCCCGCTCCACAAGAACTTTGTTGAACTGGCCCGAAGGCCCTAAGAACTCTTATTGCTAGAAAGAACTGTGGCAACTTGAACTAAGTAATTTGGAACCGATATTTGAAAGTCGTTAACTGTATTCACAAGCCTGCTTAAAATCTATATAAAGATATATATTTTTACAGAATACAGTTTGGTCTCATTGTGTGGTGGGTTGGTTGTGAGGGTGTAATATTGCAAGTGAAGTAGTGTGGCTCACTGGTTAGAGGCGGCAGACCTGAGAGCAGAGGACGGCCCGGGACCAGGGTTCGATTCCCGGCGCGGCAGGTTTCTGGACCAGGGTCAGCGGACTCGATAATTCTCTCGCCTCGGTGCCCACTCTGATCAGCGATCACACTCGGCAACTCTGGGCATTAGCTTGCCTCATCTTCACTAACGGCCCCACCAGACCGCCGGGGATGCCTGGTCTCACCCTGGAGATACCCATTAAGGGACCATCTCTCAGGGAAGCCAGGAAGGGTTTTGCAGCGGTCGAAGCGCCTTGGGACCCTACGGGTAAGTAGTGCGCTATATAAATGCCAATACATTTACAGTGTTTAACCCTATGTGCCCCAAGGATTAGCCTACGACTGCTTAAGCCACACTACCTAGAGGGTAAGCAGAGGTTGTCTGGAAGGTAACCCTCAGCCCTGACGAGGAAGAGAGAGTCCCTGCTTGTCGCTAGTGTTGCACTGCGCCAACTAGAGCCTCCCCCTTCCTACACGGAGGAAAGGCATAAACAAATGCACCAGACCAGGACATTGAAAGAGCATTCCCCAGCGACCCTCGATGGTGATCCCTGCTTGCATAGAACCGGCATTTCATGTTTTCTGGAGTAGCAAATAGGTCTATGGATGGAGTGCCCCAATGTGCGAAAGCTCAGTCTAGAGTGTCCTGATCCAATTCCCACTCGTGACAGACCGATTTCAGACGACTCAAAGTGTCTGCCATCGTGTTGAGGGTACCTGGCAGATGCTCTGCTGAAAGGTTGATGTTCTGGAGAATTGCTCATTCCCATATTTCTTGGGCCTCTTTTGAGAGAAGTTGAGATCTCGTTCCTCCTTACATAATGCATGGCCGTTGTGTTGTCGTACGGACCAGGACGGTGAAGTTACGAATCCTCAGAAGGAAAGCCTGCAAGGCCAAATGAATCGCTTTGAGCTCCAGAAGATTGAGAATAAGCTCTTTGGGGGTCCAGTGATCGCCTATTTGTAGGTCATGCAAAACAGCTCCCCCGCCTTCCAGCAAGGCATTTGTGGTTAGAATCAAAGGGGATGGAGCCACCTTGAAAGTGAGACCTTTTGAGATATTGTCTTTGATTGTCCACAAAATGGCTGCTTATCTCATAAGAGGAGTGACTATTATCTTGTCGTCGAACATTCCTTCTGCCTGGCGCCATTGCATGTCTAGCTGTTCTTGCAAGGCGCGCATACGCAGTCTGCAAAGCGGAATTAAGGGTATGCAGGATGAGATCGATCCTAGGAGAGATTTGTTTAGACAAACTGACAGAGACCGTCTTTTTTGCAATTGAAGGGCAGAGAGAATCAGCTTTTTCTGTCTTTCCTCCGATGGGAAAGCTTTGCAGCACCTCGTATCCAGAATGGAACCCAGAAACTTGGCTGACCTGGATGGAAGAAAGACTGACTTGTCCTTGTTGAGTTGTAGACCTAGATGATTGAAAAGCTGAATGCAACTTTTGACTGCGTTTGCCATTGCTTGAGAAGATGGAGTCTTTATCAACCAATTGTCCAGGTATGGAAAAACTTCTAGAGACTGCCTCCTGAGAAATGCTGCTACTGGTGCCAACATCTTTGTGAATATCCACGGAGCGGATCTGAGCCCGAACTGCAAGACCTTGAATTGAAAGTGGATCTTGGCTACTGTGAAGCGCAAAAATCTCCTGTGAGCTGGGTAGATCGGAACGTGGAAATATGCGTCCTCAAGATCCAGAGTCGCCATGTAATCTCCTGGATTCAGAAGACGCAAAATATCTTGAAGAGATACCATCCGAAACAAGAGTTTTATGAGATAGGTGTTGAGCTCCCTCAGGTCTAAGATTGGGCGCCACTTTTCCTCCGTCTTGCGAATCAGGAAAAACCTGGAATAGAACCCTATTCCTCGTTGGTGAGCAGTTGACGAGCTTTGAGACGAAGAAGATGCAGATGTTTTGATTCTGTGACGCGAGGGGCTCTGGAAGGTGGGAGGTTTTGAAATTCTAGTGTATGGCCTAATTGGATGATATGTAGGACCCACCGATCTGATGTTATGATCCTCCAGCTGTTGAGAAACTGTGGTATCCTGCCCCCCACTGATGTTACAAGGGGTGAAGGAACGGTAGGCAGAGCTAGGAAGCCACAATTGACGTTTAGAGGTATCTCTCCCCGGACGTCCCGGTCTACTTCTTGAAGGTTGACGAGAGAAAGACGCTGATTGGCTCTGGCGTTGAGAGTACTGAGGTTTGTATGATTGTGAAGATTGTGAATCGGAGGAGTAGCCTTGTTGGTAACCCTCCCTGTAAGTAGAAAAACCTCTTCCTCTTGCTCCTTGGAAAGGCACTTTGCGATATTGTAACGTGCCCAAAGACCTTGCCGTCTCTGTGTCCTTCTTGATATCCTGTAAAGCGTCATCTATATGCTTGCCAAACAGCATGTCTCCATCAAACGGCAAATCTAAAATGTTATTCTGTACTTCTGGGCAAAACCAGGTAGACCGAAGCCAACCTTGTCGTCTTAGAACAGCTGAACCTGCTAAGGTGCGAAAAGCAGTTGTGGCAATGTCCATAGCACAATCGATAATTTCTGAGGAAGATCGCTCTCCCTCCTCTAGGATCTTTCTCGCATCAGCCTTGGAACTCTCCGGAAGTTGATCTATAAATGGAGACAAATTGCACCACATTTGGCGATCATATCGTCCCAAAATTGCCAGTGCATTGGAGGCTCTAACGAGGAGGCTGGACATAGGAAAACCTCTTGCCCACATTGTCTAGGCGCCTGCCCTCCTTATCCGGTGGTGTGGTAAGGGGTGCCGATGGGTTCTTTGATTTTCTTTGAGCCGCCTGAGAGTTAACAGAGTCCAGCTTCGGTTGACCAACCAGGCAAGCAGGACTATCCTCCAGACGCGGTAGAAAAGGGATAAAAGTAGCTGGAGACTGCATCACCTTTATACCCTCACTCCTCACATGCTCTACGATAGGGATGGAACGGATGGATTTTCTTTAAGGTTCCTTAAAATCATAGAGAAAACTGTCTGATTGTACAACCGGAATGGGAAGGTCAATACTCTTGGAAGCTCTTTCCATAAGATTATGGAAACCTCCTATGTCTGATGGAGGAGAATCCACAGGATCCGGTGTTGGTGAAGCCGGATCTGGAATGATATATTCGTCCCATTCTTTATCTGGATTCGGGACATGTTTCACATTCTGGTCCTCGTCTGATGAATCATCATCATCATCCTGCACCGTAATGATATGCTGCTGTTCTTCCAAAGGTTCCCTTTCAGGCAGTTGAGGCCCTGTTGCAGCACTGACTTTGCCATGTTCTGCAAATACTGCACAAAATGTGCTAGATGCCGACAGAAAACACAAACAGGGAAACAGGGTTCTTCATCGTCACACTAGGGGGTATATGTACAAGAACTGCCGCTAACTAGCCTTAGCGTTAGTTAGCGGCAGTTTTCTTAACACAGCCTATCACCCAAAAATATCACCCTGTTAGCGACGAATTTACAATACGTCGCTATATGGCGATAGTTTCAGGTAGCCCGGATAAAACTGCAGCTAACACTAGCGCAAAGGCAATATAAATTCTGAAGTTAGCATTCACAAATTGACAAAAGGCCAATTTGCGGGCAAAAACTCACGTTAGTCAGCAGAACTTCACATTTTTTGCCTTTAGAGGCAAAAATAGCCAATAAGTCCACTTCCAAATAAAAAAATAAAACAAAAACAACGGAATGCAGAATGGAGCAGGCAGGGACAAGTGCAGCACCTCCCCAAACCACCCAACAGCCAGGCTGACCAGCCAGAGTCCCAGGGGAAGAGGATATGCAGAATCAGGGCACATACATGAAAAGAGGAACATTTCTGGGGAAAACCTGTGATGCATCACTTTTCATAGCGCCCTCCTTGCAACACCCTGGCAGCCAAAATCCTGAAAGAGCAGACAGTCCCTGGGGCCCAGAGGCCTCACTGTGCTTGCATCTGGGACCAGGAGTGGGATATGGAGGTGCTGTGGATTTGCTGGGTCATGGCGGTAGACATTGAGGCGTCGGCGATCGCCTTACCCGGTGGTGAAGTCTGCCAGGTCACATGGAGACACATTGCTAACCTGTGTGATAAGACCGCCTTGTGCCCCTTGGTGATGCGCAACAGCGTAGGGAGGTCTGCATCCCATACCACGCGACACCACTAAACCGTGGTGCACGGATGAGATTTACCAATTTTGGGCCGCACATCTCTGCATCACAGGCCGGAGGATGTTGTGCTGACTCGACGCAGTTGAGTGTGATGCCCCTGAGCTGAGATAAAACTTTTGTACCATGAGTGCTGCAACTTTTAGCAAAAGGGGGCCGTGTTGCATCACCTGCATCGGTAGGTTCCCGAGTGGACTCGTGGTGACTGCTGTACCTAGGCTTGTAAAATCCCGCCTGGAAGAGGCTCATGCTGGCTTCGTCACTGATTTGGAGATAATGAGTTGCGCCACAGTGTCGATGTCCAAGTGAGAAGAAGGTGGGACGCGTAGCGGAGGAGGCCCAGGGGTCAAGTGAGTCCCAGGCCTAGCACAGGTGGGTGAAGCACCACCAGTGGCGGCTACTCGGCTATGGCAGAAAAGCGTTGCCCCACTGCTTTCAAGCAGTGCAAGAAGAGGAAACATAACATGATGATAACTTTCTGATATTCTCTTGCTATGTTTCTTTTGCGGGGGCAGGGTGGGTGGTGTTACTCTACTCATGGAGCGGGGCAGGAGCGGAGTGGCATGCCCACTCAAGTGCGCAATAACTATTTGGTTGGCCCTCTCAGGCTGGCCAAAGCAGTCATGCACACTTTCCTGTTTGCAATGCAGGCTGCATTACAGCCAGCATGGAGAGCATGCCCACCCCTTCAGCCCCTGGCTGAACGCCTTGTCACGGTGCTCAAGAACAATCACAACGCAGCATTGCAGCGTTGTGATTGGCTTTGGGAAGGGAGTCTGGCTGTCTGCTTCCTGTTCCCGGAAGCAGACTCAGAAGAGCAGGGGCACAGAAGATGCGGGAGCCTGCCCTGAGGTAAGATTTCTTTAAAAATATAGTTACAAGTCCCACTCCCCAGCCCACGTCCCCAACCACTCCAGTGTCCTTTCCTGTGTTTCCCGCCTCTCAGCTGTCTAGTCCCCCCCTACGACTTAATGGCAGCCACTGTGCAGCCATGCGTGGTGAGCGTATCACTGGTGCACCAAAGGCAAGCCAAAGGCAAGCCAGTCTGTGCCCATCTGCCCCTGGACCACGCCCAGCACCAAGTACCCTTCCTCTCTTGACACTCCACTGCTACAACCCCAGCACCCTCCTCGCCATCAGCCCTGGACGCCACACCGCCTGCCATCTAGCATTACTGTAAAATTCCCTTGCAACTTGTGCCTGCCGAAATGCAAATGCACCATCTGCCACATCAGTGTTTCCTGCCGCCTAGCCAACTAACAGCGCAGCAGACCAGCTCAACTGCATCCTCCTCAACCTGGGGTCCCTCCACAAACATGCAACAGAAATCTGAGACCTCCTGGATGCTACCTCTTCAGAAATTGCCTTCTCCATGGAAACCTGGGCCAACCTCTGCCCCAGACGGGACATTGCCATCACCATCCAGGATGGCTACAAATTCACCCGAAAGGGCCACCCCGAGCACCCAGGAGGAGGCATTACCATTGCCTAAAAAAGCCCACTCCGACACACTCTTCCATATCCGGACCAAACCCAACCCCACCCTCTGCAGCACCCTCGTCTACAGGCCCGCGCCCCAAGGACCCTCATTCACTGATGCCATTGTAGACCTCATCGCACGCCAGGCTATGCCATCCATTGATGACAGCCTACTCAGACACCTCAACTTCCACCTGGACAACCCCAGTGAACAGAACACCACCACCCTACTGGCAAACCCCGCCAACATCGGACTTAAGCAGCTAATCACTGCACTAACCTACATAGCCAGACACATGCTTGACCGTGGCTTCTCCATCAGCAGGAACTTCTACTACAGCCACACCCCAAACTCTCCTGGACCGACTATCATAGTATACATAACGCCTTCACCACACCCACAGTACATCACCGCCATCATCGCCCCCCAGTCGCAGCTTGATCAGGGCCATCAAAGAAATGTTCGCCAACTCTGTCAGCACCGCAACCCTGCCAGCGCTTACAGATGCCAACACCGCAGCATGCAAACTCCACCAAAGGCGCTCCAACTCCGCTGACACCCTGGCAGCTCTGCCGTGTCAGGGAACCGAGCATCTGGGGGTTGCCGGCCGACCGAGAAATTGACAGCAGACACCCTGGACAACAAACTAGACTCTGTACAAAGGGACGCATCTTGGCATATATTGCCCTTGTGAACCCCTAGCCACATTACACCTGCGTCAGGTAGGATGTATGCAGGGTGGCGTTCGTATGAACAAAGCCTCGTAAGAGTGGCGCAGTGAGAGGTGATGAGGGTGAAACCCCGAAACCGGTCCTAGGATGCTTGTTTCTGGTCAAGGGAAGACCTAGCCTGGCAGTTCGGGCTGGACTGTTCCCATGGGGAACAGGGTCAAGACTGATTTGCATATGGCTGGGTCTAAACTGGAATGGTGTGGCTTGCAAAAAACAATGGAATTAACAGAGATCTGTGAATTGGGTTGACTATTTGATTTATTCAGCATTCCCTCCATAATCTTTTCTTTTTGCATTTGTCGCCCTAAGAGGAAAGGGTATGCCCAGATGTGGGTCTTGTGCTCGCTACGCCACCAGATTCAGACTATCCCGGCTGATGAGGGGTGAAACCCTGAAACAGGTCCTAGGATGCTTGTTTCTGGTCCAGGAAAGACCTGTTAGTTCGGGCTGGACTGTTCCCATGGGGAACAGGGTAAAGACTGATTTGCATATGGGTGGGTCTAAACTGGAATGGCGTGGCTTGCAAAACAGACAAGGGATTTAACCCAGATCTGTGACTGGGGGTGAATGTTTGATTGATTCAGCATTCCATCCATTATCTGTTCTGTTCTTTTTACATATTCCTTCACACCACCACTTGACATAGTGTTCATACAGTGGTGTCTGCATTATCGCTTTCCAGGAATTCCCTCTGGAAGTTGTATTATGACTTATCACTTGAGGATTCCTTACTGAGCTCTTCATTGACAAACTAACATGCAATTTTTCTGGATAAAACTTACAAATACAATTACATATTTTGGTTTTGGAAAATTTTGAGCAGATTTTGTAACAGAAACACGTATTCGTTCCGCACCACATCCTCACTTTGGTATCCCAATCAATATGAACCGTCTCTCCCGCTAAGTGCTCTCCATAAAGATGCTTACTCTGTAAATATATATACCGTACAATGGACATTTTATCATCACTATGTTTAATTATTACTGCTCTTTTCTGTGACTTTATTATTCAGACCTGTTACAAGTGTTGCACATGATGCAGTATTGTGGCGGTGTGTTATCTGACTGGTGTAACCCATCTGATAACCCGGAAATGACTCCTACAACGTTCTCTGCCACCCTCAGTTGAGCACTATACAAAACTACCAACATAAATAACTTGGTCAGGAATCACACAAGAATTGACATAGTCACTCTGTTTTTAGGAAACAGAGCCAATAGGTCTTATTGTAACCAAAACTGTAAGCCAGACCTATGACCTATCAGCTTTACTAATTCTTGTTCATATTGCCTTCTCAGTCCCACAAACAGCCATATTTGTACTCTACAATAGACAAATACAGGAGTTTTAAATAAAAGAAAACACACACACAAACATGACCTCAGTCAAATGGAGCATTTTTGAAAGCTGCAATCATTACTTTCCTGATGAAGGCTGCTCACCTGTCACAAGAAGTCCCGCCAATGAAAGGCTTGCTGTAGTAGGCTACAGTACCTAGATAATCACTAGAGGTCCATGGATTCAGGCGTATATTTTATATCCTTTCTGCAGTAGACCCTCTGCATAAGGACACAAATACTTTTCTGTTACAGACTGCTGTACCTTAGTCGGATACTATAGGTGCCTGGAGTCAGTCACAAATCCAATCTTTTTCTGTGCAGGCTGCACTATCCTAGGGCATTAGTAGAGGTCAAAGGACTAAGGCATTCCAGCTCCATCACTGCACTTTATTGACTGATTTCCCACAGAAACCTACCATTCAAGCTGATTAACAGCTAGTTCTACGTCCGGTCGATCCCACATACATAATAGCTACCTCTAGCATATACTCCACCTCTTAGATGTATTTCTGTTACCCCAGGATTGTTTGGAAGACGCCAGGACACAGGCACCATTACAGAGCCAAAATATCAGGCAGCACGTACTCGTGCTTTACCGGGATTGATCCGGGAGTTATATTGTCTCTTTGTTTCACGTGATTATGGGATTGTGATTATTGTATTTCCCCCATTTTACCGCAATTGGCGTCCTATTGAACCGTAACTTTGATTAGCTTGTATTTTCACTCTTGAATTATTATTCATTCTGCCGAGACTTACCATACCCTACCGGGTTGGAATTATCACCGGCTTTGGGATATTACAGTTTTGGAACTAGCCATTGAGCTCTGAAGAGTTGGAGTGCACTGTTTCTCTGACGAAACACGTGTCGTCTGGCTGTGTGTTTTTTGTGCTTGATGACAGATTAAAGAAAACAAAGATCTCAACGTTGGATTGGTTCCATTTGCTTTCAACATTTGTCTACATGATATATTATCTTGTATGCGTGCGCGGGACTCTTGCTATTTGCAATTGTGCTTGGATCTCCATCACAGATTGAGGGGTTTTTAGGGTCCCCCCTTCCTGGCTGCACCATACCTAATTCCTTTTCCCTTATAGTTGACGTACATACTGCTTGAGTGCCATCACTTCCTGTTTACGAAAACCCTGTCGAACCACCCAAAACGTCAGTCAAATGGAGCATTTTTGAAAGCTGCAATCATTACTTTCCTGATGAAGGCTGCTCACCTGTCACAAGACGTCCCGCCAATGAAAGTCTTGCTGTGGTAGGCTACAGTACCTAGATAATCACTAGAGGTCCATGGATTCAGGCATATATATTTTATATCCTTTCTGCAGTAGACCCTCTGCATAAGGACACAAATACTTTTCTGTTACAGACTGCTGTACCTTAGTCAGATACTATTGGTGCCTGGAGTCAGTCACAAATCCAATCTTTTTCTGTGCAGGCTGCACTATCCTAGGGCATTAGTAGAGGTCAATAGACTAAGGCATTCCAGCTCCATCACTGCACTTTATTGACTGATTTCCCACAAAACCCCCATTCAAGCTGATTAACAGCTAGTTCTACGTCCGGTCGATCCCACATACATAATAGCTACCTCTAGCATATACTCCACCTCTTAGATGCCTTTCTATCTCTAGTAATGCTTTCCTTAGAGTTCAGGTTTAGTTTATCTGGTCTTGCTTCACACTTCAAGTCTTCCTCACCTCTCATATCTAACAATCTCTGTCTAGATTACATCTGCTTAGTGCAGTTACTCTCAGGTCTACATCTTGGATGCTTCCTTGTACATTAAGCCAAACTCAGGGATGTGTGCCCTTTTCTTCAAGCTAAGCCCACGGCTATTCAGAGAGGTCCCAAACATAACTCTTGTTGCTTACCCAGATCTCATGCCCATACCAAAAAAACATACTTTTGTGCACAGTCCTAGCTTAGTGAACTTTCTTCATATCTCAAGCGTATTTTCTTATTACAACCACTCCATGTTCTTCTTATCTTTGATTTTAATACAGTACTACCTACCAGTTATATAATATGCAACTTAAGGCCTAATTATCTTAGACACCAAGATGATCTCAGGGTCTTTTCTCTGCATGCATCAGACATATCTCGTCATTGCCATCTTGTGCACAAGGGCTAGATCAGGACACTAACCTCACACTTCAAACTACCTCTTAACGTTTTACCTACCATCTGAGGCCAAGGTCTGGATTGTTTATGACACCAACTTCAGGATTGCTTACCTTGCAATGCGATTCAATCTCAGAACTGTAAGGCTGACAGTGGCAGTGTCTGTCGATCCCGCTTTTGATGCCAGGTAAAACCGCTACACTCTTGCATTGCTGGAGTTGTGGATGAGGAAAACGCTAAGCAAAGCGACTATTTTAACGCTGTCTTTTAAATTGACTTGCAAATTTAAAACATTTTAATCTGTATTATAATTGAGCAAAAATTGTAGTACATTCTTATCTGTGCTTAGACGCTCTCCCTTGGCGCTGACAGGGGCTCCAAAACGGTAAATACTCAGCGCTCTGTGTTACAGCCTGCCCGCTCCGGTCCGACTCGGTATCCAATACCGTTGAGCGGAGGGCGGGACAGGTACGAGCCTGAGTGACACACTTCCTGATTCCCGCTCTAGACTCGAGCGGTTAGCGCTCTGAGCCTTGGTGCAACAGGGGCTATTTAGGCGGCGAGGAGGTGAGGCAAATTGCGGTAAGGCTGACAGTGGCAGTGTCTGTCGATCCCGCTTTTGATGACAGGTAAAACCGCTACACTCTTGCATTGCTGGAGTTGTGGATGAGGAAAACGCTAAGCAAAGCGACTATTTTAACGCTGTCTTTTAAATTGACTTGCAAATTTAAAACATTTTAATCTGTATTATAATTGAGCAAAAATTGTAGTACATTCTTATCTGTGCTTAGACGCTCTCCCTTGGCGCTGACAGGGGCTCCAAAACGGTAAATACTCAGCACTCTGTGTTACAGCCTGCCCGATTCGGTCCGACTCAGTATCCAATACCGTTGAGCGGAGGGCGGGACAGGTACAAGCCTGAGTGACACACTTCCTGATTCCCGCTCTAGACTCGAGCGGTTAGCGCTCTAGCCTTGGTGCAACAGGGGCTATTTAGCCACTCGTCGGAATAAGCGCGCAGCGGTTGCGCGCAGGGGAGTGCCTTCAGACGCGCCGAAGACAAGCCAAAGACCTGCCCGTCTGCGCCAGAACGGGCTAGGGGCTATGGCGGGTCCTGCTGCTCCATCGCATACCCTCTCCTCGGTGAAAGTGACTTACAGAAACATGGCTCAAGCCACATTGCACTCCTGCCATCACTCCTGCAATCCCATGTAATTACAAAATATTGAGACTGGACCGCCCTCTGAAAATTGGCGGTGGAATTGCTGTGGTGTATAAGGAAGAACTGAGAGCTACGATTTTAGAGGAATTTAGTTCCCCTGAGATTGAAATTCTGATTTTTAAAATACAGTCATCCTCTAAGGAAAACTTTAAAGGTGCCTTAGTCTACAGGCCACCTGGTCCATACAAAAAATTCACTAATAATTTAGTTGAACTACTTGCTCCACACATTAATAATGATTGTGAGTTCACACTAGTTGGAGATTTTAATGTCCACTGTGAGAAACTGGACTGCAGCGACGCTCAGTCACTAATAACAGACCTATCAACTTTAGGTTTAATACTGAAAAACAATGGACCAACCCACCAGGCTGGCCATACTCTAGACTTAATTTTTTCCAACGATCAGACGATATTATGCCCGCCTGCTACTCAGGTGAGCTGGACTGACCACTTTGTTGTGGAATTTACTACCCCCCCTCGAGCACCCAATCCCACACACCCCAGCACCTTACCTTGCATCCGTAGACAGTGGCATAAAGTTACTAAATCTACTTTTAAAGAAAATTTTAACCTCCCTGCCCTTCGGCCCTCGGATGACATTGAAGCAGCCCTCAAGAAATTCGAAGGCGAAACTAGGAAAACTATAGATAAAATTGCCCCATTAAAACTTTTCAAATCTAGGCCAGCCAAAAAGCAAGAAGTCTGGTTCTCTGATCATTTAAGAACTCTCAAACTAGGGGCTAGGAAATTAGAAAAAAGATGGAGAACTTCCCATCTCCCTGAGGATAAGGAAAAATATTGGGGTGCTCTATCCTCTTACCACAAAGCGATACGTTGTGCACGGAAAGCACATATTGCCACCCAAATACAAGAGGCTCGAAACTCCCCTAGAGTTCTTTTCCAGATTTTACAGACATTTGCTAAACCATCAGCATGTGAGGCCCCTGAGATGTCATCTCAAAAGCTGTGTGACGAAATCTCTTGTTTATTCACTAACAAAATTGATAAAATTTATGACAAAATTCTATGTACAAATCAGGCCTCATCCACTAATACGACATCCGTTCCCAATCTTTTAGATTCTATATTGGACTCACAACCCCTGGACAGCTTTCCCCTTATTTCACTTCAAGAAACCTCTACCCTCATAAAACGGATTAAAAGTGGAAGCCCAGCGGATGTCATCCCCGCTAGATTAATGCCCACTTTGGAGGAACACCTAAGCCCATTGATCACAGAACTAGTAAATCTGTCACTCACCTCAGGTACTGTTCCCAAGGAATGGAAGCGAGCACTCGTCAGACCCATAAGGAAAAACACCGCCTTACCTTGGTCTGACTTGACAAACTTAAGACCCATCTCTCTGCTACCTTTCCTTGGGAAAGCCATAGAAAAACATGTCAACCGTCACTTGTCTATATACATTGAACAAGTACAAGCCCTGGATGAATCCCAATCAGGTTTCCGCCCCAAATACAGTACAGAATCCACCTTGCTGTCTGTTACAGATGATCTCCACGCTTACCAGGACAAGGGCCTCTCAGTCATCTTGGTTCTACTAGATCTATCGGCAGCGTTCGACACCGTGTCTCATTCCATCCTGACTCAACGGTTGTCGAACGCTGGCCTTAAGAACAAAGCCCTTGAATGGCTAAAGAGTTTCCTAGCAGATCGCACCCAGAGAGTCACCATGGGTGCATATCACTCGGCGGAAATTGAGATCTCTAAGGGGGTGCCACAGGGCTCATGTCTGAGCCCCACGCTTTTTAATATCTATGTGGCACCCCTGGCAGGAGTGCTGCGTAGATACGGCTTTGTCCCCGTATCTTACGCAGATGATACACAGCTCCTGTTCCCCTTCAAAACTCTTTCCGCTGAGGCTAGGAACTCTTTCTCG
Organism: Lissotriton vulgaris; assembly: GCF_964263255.1. Classification (NCBI taxonomy): domain Eukaryota; kingdom Metazoa; phylum Chordata; class Amphibia; order Caudata; family Salamandridae; genus Lissotriton; species Lissotriton vulgaris. The sequence goes on along the minus strand of NC_141687.1, from coordinate 35,346,132 downwards.
TCTGGTATGAAAGAAGTGGCAAATTGGATGTCCAACAACTATCTCCACTGTAATGTCAGCAAAACGGAAATCATGTTATTTGGGGAAGCTAAGATACTCTGGACTCCTGATTGGTGGCCATCTGAGTTAGGAGCAGTCCCTGAACCTTAACAGGTCGTGAAGAATCTGGGTATTCGACTTGATCACGACCTGTCACTTAAACAACATATCAGCTACATCTCAGGGAAATGCTTCCACACTATTGGCTTGCTCTGCAAAATCTTTCCACTCCTACCTAATTCAACAAGAAAAATTCTCGTTCAAGCACTTATCCTGAGTCGGATCGATTATTGCAATGGTCTGCTACTCTCTGTCAACGAAGGAGTGTTAGATAAACTACAGGTTATTCAGAACACGGCAGCTTGCCTTGTTCTGAATGCCCCCCCCGAGAACTGCCTCCAAACCCCTCCTTGAACAATTGCACTGGCTCCCAGTCAGACAAAGGGCAAAATTTAAAATATGCTGCCTAATTCATAAGTGTCTGAATGGACAAGGACCCGTCTATCCGGAAAGGAGATTTGTCCCTTATGTTCCAGCACGATCCCTCAGATCAAGCAACAATCTCCTCCTTGTGGTCCCCCATGTCAAAAGAGCCAGACATGGAGGTAGAGCTCTGTCCACCATGGGGCCAAAGATGTGGAACAAATTACCTCTGGCTCTACGGCTATGCAAAGAGCACCTTACTTTCCGCAAACAGTTAAAAACTATCCTGTTCAAAAATGAAATCTAAATCCCATCCCTCTGTACATCAGCTGTTTACCGGTCAAAAAGCGCAGAGATACTCCTGGCGGAGTGATTCAAGCGCTATATAAACTCACAAATAAATAAATAAATAAATAAACTGATTACTTACCCAGGCCTAGTTCTGAGCTACATACTTCCCAGATCACGCTTAGTTTAGGGCTGTATACCTCACATTTAAGCTTAGGTTAGGAGATTTTCATCACACTTCATCTCAGAACTGTTTGCCTCTAATGCGTGTCTCACGACTATGCACCTCACCCATCAGCATAATTCAGGGTTGCTTTGAAGGTTTGCTAGGAACACTCAGCACGCACTGTGCATCAAATGTAAGGGCTAGAGCAGGTGTGTATCCCTCAGTAGGCCAATATCAAACCTGCTCCTCAGGGTTATGTTAAAGATTAGACTGCAAACGTCAACATTATCGGCGCCATCTTGCCCCTTTCGAGCCCATTCGTGCGCGTAAACAGCAGCCATTTTGAGCATCATGGTCTCCCGGCCTCTCGCTGATAGCCAGCGCGTCTCTCTCTCTCCTAACCTCGCAAACATCCCCCCCCGCACGTTGACAACCCCCGCTCTCTCATGCCTTGGGTCATAAACCCCTCTTCAGCGCAGCTCCGCCACAGAATCCCATCCTGTTCCCAGCGCGACACCTCCCTTCATTCCTTTCATGGTCTCAGATCCTTTTGATGCAAACCCCCTTTTCCTGTGTCCCCGTTTGTCTTCCTTATTCCCAGGCCACCACCTGGCCCTGCGGATACTGTTTATTACCCTGTACAGTAGGAAGCTTCCCCTCCCCATCAAAAGACCCTCGAGCCGATCAAAGCCCCCACCCTATGAGATCCGATCAACCCCATGCATTCCGTGAATCGGCGGAATGCCCTGCTGCGTGACAATCGTCACCTGTTGTGACCGGGGTGGGGAATTCAACTGTAAATGTATGTGGGAACGGGCCTGTAGGGGAGATTCCGAGGATGTTCTTTCAAATATCAAAATGTGGCAAGAATGTGTTACGTGCAATAAATGTCATAAACCCTAGTATAAGAGGCCAGGCCTCAGAAATGTGGGTAGAGCACCTCGTGATGATACTTGCTGTCTGAATTGATGTGTTCTCCTCCGGAGAGAATAAAATCCTCGTTTCCTGCCTTCCAGTCTCCAGCGCCTGCTTCTTCATTGATTAATATTGGTGGGTCATAGAGGCGATACCGCCGGGCAACATAAAAGGGTCTTTGGTTACTGGTTGTCTTTGAACCCCTTTTTACAATTGGCGCCCAATGTGGGGCCCATCAGCGACTCGTGGATCCAGTGGGAGAGGTCCTGACGACAGAGTGAACGACTGCAACGATCGGAAGGTACCCTGTCCGATAGACCCTCGTCTGACAGCCGATCATCCGAACTTCACCGGTTCCGAACAGACCTCTCCCGAGTGATCTGCGGTCCTGACTGGGAACCATCAGGAGTGCCACGTGGATTACGAAGAGAAGAGGACGATCGGGCGCTGGATTCGGAAGACAAGAAACTATCCATGCGGTCCGGGTAAGGTCGTGTAAACACGACGAATTTCGAAAGTGATTGATAATTGAAATTGATTGATAATTGATGAGAAAATACTAGTATTACTTTTTGTTAATTTATTTGGAGATTCGCTGTCTGCAAACGGAGAAACAACAGGCTCTCCCTTTATAAACCGCGAAGGATAGGCACGCATCCGTCGGACCTATCTTTCTCCCCCGCTAAACAATTGCCCCTCCCCCATTGATTAACTGTTATAGATTGTTTTCTGGAGATTCTCTGTCTGCAAACAGGGAAGATTAGGTCCCCTCTTTGCAGATAGTGAAAGGGTAGGTGACGCGGACCTTTGCGAGCCTACTTATTCTCCCCATTGACCATATTGATTTTTTATTTTTGACCTAACATTGATTGCTCAAGATTGGTTCATGAGGTATTCACTACCTGCAAACAACGTAGAATAGAAATATTCTGTCTAGTCTTTGCAGGCAGTGATAAGATAGGTAGTGCTGACTATTATCCCATTGTGATCCGTCATGCCTGTCTTCTCCCCCCTGGTTAGTAGCCTGTTTAGCCCGGACCACTTATTAGAGATGAACCATCCGGCTCCGCTGGAAGGCACCTCTAATAAGGACATGTTCATGAAGCATGGATTAATCGCTATAGCCTATAGCCAGCTGTGGCATAAATATACGAAAAAGGATCGAGAAAGTCAGTGGCCACTGGTAGGATCCTTTGAAGACGATAAAATAAACGCACTAGAAACAGCCCTTGGTAAAAACAAGACGACGCCCACTATGCTTGACAGCTTCGGCATGTGGCGGAAAGAAGCCGAACAACGTAAAAAGAGAACTGAGAGTAGGTTGGGAAAAGAGCTGCGGAAAGCAGCCCACCTAGCGGCTCAGAAACTAGAAAAAGAGATAAAAGAAAGAGAGGATACCAAACAGAAGCTAGAAATAGAAACGTCAAGCCAGTGTCTGGTTAGAACACCCTCCACGCTCTACCCTGAATTACACTCGAAACAGCGAACCAACGATGATCTGCTGCTAGGTCCTCCGATCATCCACATGCCCCCTCCATATGCCCCTTCCCAACCCTTAGCACAGCACCCACTACCCCCAGGTACAAGCGAGGGTAGCACCACGGCTTCAGCCCCCATGGCCTCTGTGCCGGCTGAACTCCTTGTATTAGATGCTACGCAAACGACAACGTTGGGCGACCCAGAGGCCCGAAGGGTTGGTCCTGCAAGAACATATAGACTAAACAAAAATGAGCGAGCAGGGGTCGACAAGATAGCAAAGATACTGGTAGAGAAGAGGGAAGATGAAGAGTCCGTCACGGATGTGTTTAATTCTTATACAGGGAGTCACAGACGACACTTTACTGTGCAACTGTGTTACCACGTCTTAAACGCATACGAGGACCGGTATCAAGAAAAGGGTCCCCAGAGCCTAACGACTCTGTACCGGAAGGTCGATATCGGGGATGAGAGTGAGAGTGATGTGACGGACCTCCTTACGCGTACGCTTGAGGTTTTCCGCCACCTCACTGAACAAAAGCCGAAAATCAAATCCACAACATCCATAGCAACCGAACCACAGACTGAACGATCTAACACCATGATGCCGATACGAGAGGCTGCCCCTTACTGGGTTCCTCCACGAGGTGAAGGGACTCACGATGACGCAAACAACAAAGACGCAAAGGGACGGGTAGTGTACAATTGGGTCTACCAACCATGGGACCGGCAAGAGATTCTGACCTTCCGGAAATCTCTGCCTGACCTACGTAAAAATCCCACTGCCTTCTATACTGAGTTGGGTACAGCCCTAGGATCGACGATTATGACTCTGGCTGACATCGACTTGTTTTTCGGGTTATGTCTACCAGCTGATGTGTGGAAACAAATCCGGAAAGTCGACCACTCTGAGCTGTTTGGACATAACTGGTCACAACTCGATGGCATAGACAGACAGCGAGAACCCGGACAAAAGCCTTTGAAAGCCATTTTAGACCTCCCGGATAAAATCGTACAGAAATTAAAAACCCTGATCCCAGAAAAGAAAGTGGACTGGTCGATAGTAACGGCTTGTCGCCAGAAACCTCAGGAGGATGTATCGGAATACTTCTCCCGGTTTGAAACGGTGTTCTCCGATTACAGCGGCCAGGACCTGACCACTGCAACCGGACACCATCTGTTTGTCCAGAATTACGTTAAGGGTTTATCACCGGAGGTCTCGCAGAAACTGCAGGCCAGCGAAAGTAGTTGGGCAGCCTCCAAACCTACGGCTATCCTCCAGATGGCCCAATATTATGAACATCAGAAAAACGAAAACGATAGGACAACAGAGAGAAAGAAGAAAGATTTAAAAGAGAGGGTGATGATGGCTCAACTGCAAGGGGTGACTCTGGGACGAGACCAATACCGGGGAAACCATCAGATGAACGTCCCTAAAACTGCACCTCCCAAAGACCGTACTTCGACTCCCCACATTGGACGTACAGACATTAGAGAGGACCAGTGTGCTTTCTGTAAAGGAACGGGCCACTGGAAATCCCAGTGCCCAGTTCTTTTGGAACTCATCAGAAATAGAGATCCTAGAGATACAGCAAGCGACCCAAGAAATAGGGGACCACAGCGAGGGCCCCCAAACAACGCAACTAATGATAGATCAAGTAGGCCAAACACCTTTGATCGACCCCGACAAAACCAATGCCAACAATCTGACTACGATGATGTTCATGACTTTGCATAGGACTGCCTAGGGCAAGGGAGGGATCCAGTCGAGCTCCATGTTGACCAGCAAGGCCCTTATGTCACTGCTAAGGTCTTGGGTACAAAGTCACCATTCCTGGTAGACACTGGCGCAACACGTAGTGCATTATCTAAACGACTGATTCCAAGGGCACCCTTGTCTGGCTCACTAATAACATCGACAGGTTTCGATGGAACGCCCTCCACTAACCCTTTGTCCGCCCCGATCCTCTTTGACTTAGAAAACAACACCACTGACACTACGTTTTTGCTTTCCTCCAACAGCCCTGACGCAATTATGGGACTTGACTTATTGAAACACTTCCAAGCAACGATTAGATGTTCCCAAGATGGAGTCCGAGTTTTCCTTTACTACAATCCTGTTCTGCTTAGACATTGCCCTCCCAGACACATGTTTTCCATCACCGACGCTGACACTTCCCTGCTTGACACTCTGCCTCCGTATCTGTGGGCCAAAACGGATTCGGATGTAGGGCGCATGATGATTGACCCAGTGCACATTACTGTTCGACCAGATGCAACACTCCCGAAACTTCCACAATACCGGATATCGCCCGAGGGCGAGAAGGCATTGGTAGAAATCATCCAATCACTGATAGACGCAGGAGTGGTAGAGGAAGTGGTTAGCAACGTTTGCAACAGCCCAATCTTGCCCATCATTAAGAAACAGGGAGAAGGAGATGAGAAAGCATACCGCTTCATCATTGACCTTCGAGAGATCAACAAAGTGGTGGTACCCCAGTACCCTGTGGTCTCGGACATTACCACCATCCTGACTTTGATTCCCTCCACTGCCACCACCTTCACTGTCATTGACCTCAAAAACGCATTCTTTTCCATCCCCATCCACCCAGACAGCCGATATCTCTTCGGTTTCACCCTAAAAGCCCGCTCGTATAGGTTCTGCCGAGCACCCCAGGGCTACACAGAAAGCCCTAGCATCTACAGCCAAGCCCTCAAGAGACAACTGGATCAAGTCCAGTTACCCGATGGAGTGGTGTTAGTGCAATATGTCGATGACATCCTCTTGGCAGCCGACACCACTCCACTAGCTGTCACAGCCACCATTCAACTCCTGCACTTCCTTGCAGAAAATGGCCACAAGGTCTCTAAGAAGAAGTTGCAATTCTGCCAACCCCAGGTCACTTACCTAGGCCACCTTTTGTCCAAAGACGGAAGGAAACTGACTCCTGACCGAATCCAAACCATTCTCGACACCCCCATCCCTAGGACCCAGAAACAGGTCCGCTCCCTACTAGGCCTCACCTCCTTCTGCCGACAGTGGTTACCCAACTTTAGCCTCGTAGTAAAACCACTGCTTTCACTGCTAGCTAAGGATATTCCTTTCCCACTCCCTTGGACCCCTGAGTGTCAGGCTTCCTTCATGCAACTACGAGATGCCCTTTGCTCGGCCCCTGTGTTGGGTACCCCCGATTACACAAAGCCCTTCTCCCTTTACACTCACGAAAGGGAGGGGTGCGCCTTATCTGTCCTGACCCAGTCCATCGGCTCAAAGCAACGACCATGCGCTTACTTCTCAGCCACCCTTGATCCTGTAGCCAGAGCCCTGCCTGCTTGCCTTCGAGCCGTAGCTGCTGCTGCGATCTCTATCCGACAGAGTGAGGGGATCGTGCTCTCGAATTCCCTCACAGTACTGGTACCCCATGCAGTTGACACCCTCCTAAACCAAACCAAAACGCAACACCTGACGAGTGCACGACTGACTGGATACGAACTGACTCTGCTCGCACCCCACATCACTCTGAAGAGATGCACCACACTGAACCCAGCAACCCTGCTGCCCTTACCAGAAAACGATCCCAATGTACACCCTGTACACGACTGTGTGACCCTCACAGACGAACAGACCAGAAGTAGGGTTGACCTCAGAGACACGTCCTTTCCCGACCCCGACGGAGAGCTGTGGGTGGACGGTTCTTGCATCAAACTCCCCGATGGCACCACTTCAGCTGCCTATGCAGTCACCACAGCTCAAGCTGTAGTCGAGACAGCCCGCATAGCGCAACGATCTGCCCAGGCAGCGGAACTGATTGCCCTGACACGGGCCTGTATTCTAGCAGCAGGAACCACAGCAAACATTTACACCGACAGCCAGTATGCCTTTGGGGTGGTTCACCATTTTGGGCTTCTTTGGAGGGAGAGGGGATTCTTGACCTCACACGGCACCCCCATTTTGCACGGGGATCTAGTCTCCGCCTTGATCGAAGCCGTCCTTCTCCCCAAAAAGCTTGCAGTCATCAAATGCCAGGCACACAAAAGGGTGACAGACATTATTGGACAGGGAAATGCACTAGCCGACATCACTGCCCGAACGACAGTTGAAAATAGGACGACAACACGCATGTACGCGACCAGGTCACAAGCAGAAAAATGGTCCGACGCTAGGGACACTATTAGAGACATTCAAATGGCTAGCACACAACACGAACTGACTGAATGGACACGGGTGGGATTGAAAGATGACGAAGGCTGCTGGCGGACAAAAGACACAAACAAATGGATGCTACCTGACTCGTATCTGATTCCCATACTGACTATGGCACACTCCCCTGCCCACATAGGATCAGCCCCCATGATTGAGCTTGTCTCCAGAGTTTGGCACAATGATAAGATCACAGAGTCCGCCAAGCGTCTGGTCCAACAATGCTTGATATGCCTGCAACACAATCCCGGGAAAGGAACTGTAGTACCCCGGGGAGGGTTTGGGGTCCCAAATCACCCGTTTGAAGTCCTGCAGATGGACTACATCCAACTAGACAGATGTCAAGGCCTGAAATATGTACTTGTTGTGGTATGCGCATTTAGCAAATGGGTGGAAGCATACCCAACCCGTGACAACACTGCTATGGTCACAGCAAAAGTACTGTTAAAGGAGTTTTTCCCCCGTTACGGCCTTTGTCGAATTTTGTGGAGCGACAATGGCCCCCACTTCGTAGCCGAAGTTATCCAACTCATTCTGAAGGGGTTGGGTGTAAAACAAAAGTTCCACGCAGTCTTCCACCCCCAATCTGCCGGACTAGTTGAACGACATAACGCCACACTGAAACTAAAATTGGCCAAAATAGTGGCTACCACAGGACTGAAATGGCCCGACGCACTCCCCCTGGCATTGCTCTCAATGCGTTCCACCCCTACCAAACACCACTTGACACCATACGAGGTTGTGTTCGGCCGGCCTATGAATGTCTGGTCTGCACCGAAACCAACTTCCATTCATGACGTCCCGGACGTCCTAATGTCTGATTACTTATGCCAGTTGACTAAAACACTGTCTGTTATCCATCAACAGGTGCTGCATGCCATCCCTGACACTTCCAGGGGTCCCGGACACACCATCCAGCCTGGGGATTTCGTCCTGATCCGGAACTTTCAGCGCGCCAAGAGTCTGGAACCCCGGTGGACGGGCCCCTGGCAAGTCCTCATCACCACCCGAACAGCACTTCGAGTGGAGGGAAAACGCAACTGGCTGCATGCACACCACTGTAAGAAGGTCTCCTCGACCCTGACCTCGACCGAAAACATCGACAACCAAGAAGAGCTCCTGAACAAGGACCGACCATCACTGACCTGCTATCCTGATACCGAAACGCTTGAACTTTCAAAATTCTCTGATCCCACTGTGCCATCGAGAGAAGGGTATTTCCTGCGTCGAAAGGAGGGAGCCTCGGCTAAGTAGACCACGGACTGAGTTAAATCTCAGAACGGTGACCTAAACACTACCAAGGGTTACCCGGAGAGAAACAAAACAAAATCTGTGGTTCTGCCCGCTACCGAGCACCTTGAAGATGATGGAAGCGCCAGATAAGAAGATGATGGAAGCACCAAATAAGAAGATGATGAAGGCAACAGGAAATACCCACCACAGAAACCCAAAAGCAGACGGACTCCACAGTCCAAAGACAATTGCGCTCTTCATCACAATCCTTTTCTGCTTTCTCCTCATGACCACACTCTGGATTGTGGAAGAAAATGCACCTGCTCACGAAACATTCCTGACCACTGCTCAGCCTACCACCATGAAGGAACATTATCTGATTTCGCTCTCTCCCCAACTCAGAGAGAGGCGAAAGGAATTTTGGAATAACTCTTTCGTACAACTACTTCACCAGCACAACCTCGCCACCAATGCCACCAACTGCTGGATCTGTTGGTTGCTACCCCACGCCACTGGACACTCGATACCATTTATCCCATCACCTTTCTCAGTTCACGGCTCCTGTCTTGCTTGGCTGATGCTTCTGCAAGAAAGCTTTAAGGACAATGCCACCTCCAGCAAAACCGTAACGCATTTCTACCACGGGGTCTGGCGGAACAGAACAAAGACACACTTCTGCCCACAGACCACCAACAAAACAATCCACTTGGACATCCCGGCTAAAGAACAAATCGAAATGCAAGTGTTCAATAATCCAACCAGAACCACCTTCTCCTACCTGCGAAAACGAACGGCTGCCACTCTAACTGTGGCCCTGTCAGTCATCAACGTCACCGGCCACATGTGCATGGAAGGGCTTGGGACTCAACTGGTAGGCCACAGTGCTTGCCGGTTTTCCAGAACTCTGGACTCCACCGACCCACCTTCCTTTGTGGCATCTCCAAACACGTATTTCGTCTGCGGCACGAAGGCTTACACCTGGCTCCCCAAAGGCTGGGGGGGCACTTGTTTCATTTCCTTCATCCTTCCTCCGACATATGTGGCACCAGCAAATCATCACAGACAAAAACGAGCCAAAGACATTGAACAAACCGACTCAACAGGAGCACAGTTCCTCGATGCTATGAAGGGACTTGTCCCCCTCTGGGGCCCGATGGCGAACAGCCGTGCCATCCGACATCTGACTCAAGCAGTTGAGACGACAATGAACATCACGGCTGGTATCCTTGCTAACAACACCGCTGAACTTCAAGCGGTCCGCTTGGTGACCCTCCAGAACCGCCTTGTCCTGGATGTGGTTCTTGCGGATCGAGGTGGAGCATGCCGCATTATTGGGTCCAGCTGCTGTACGTACATACTGGACAACTCACCCTCAGTGTACAAAGCCATCGAACATCTTCATAGGCTCTCTTCGGAAGTCCACCAAGAACAAGAAGAATGGTCGCTTGGTGGTTGGTTCTGGAGCACCGTTAAGAACTGGGGCTGGAGGCTATTCGCCATTATCCTGATTCCTATAGTTGTAATATGCGGTCTATGCTTAGGAATTCAATGTCTGCCACCTCTGTGTACATTATGCGTAAATTGTATTTGCCCTAAGACTGTGGACTTTGGGAACGAACATATGAGAGCAATGTATGATGCCGAGGTTAGGAATTTGATGAAGATTGACATTGAGTAAGCAAGTTGGCTAAGATATGTTGAAAAGGGAGGACTGTTAAAGATTAGACTGCAAACGTCAACATTATCGGCGCCATCTTGCCCCTTTCGAGCCCATTCGTGCGCGTAAACAGCAGCCATTTTGAGCATCATGGTCTCCCGGCCTCTCGCTGATAGCCAGCGCGTCTCTCTCTCTCCTAACCTCGCAAACATCCCCCCCCGCACGTTGACAACCCCCGCTCTCTCATGCCTTGGGTCATAAACCCCTCTTCAGCGCAGCTCCGCCACAGAATCCCATCCTGTTCCCAGCGCGACACCTCCCTTCATTCCTTTCATGGTCTCAGATCCTTTTGATGCAAACCCCCTTTTCCTGTGTCCCCGTTTGTCTTCCTTATTCCCAGGCCACCACCTGGCCCTGCGGATACTGTTTATTACCCTGTACAGTAGGAAGCTTCCCCTCCCCATCAAAAGACCCTCGAGCCGATCAAAGCCCCCACCCTATGAGATCCGATCAACCCCATGCATTCCGTGAATCGGCGGAATGCCCTGCTGCGTGACAATCGTCACCTGTTGTGACCGGGGTGGGGAATTCAACTGTAAATGTATGTGGGAACGGGCCTGTAGGGGAGATTCCGAGGATGTTCTTTCAAATATCAAAATGTGGCAAGAATGTGTTACGTGCAATAAAGGTCATAAACCCTAGTATAAGAGGCCAGGTCTCAGAAATGTGGGTAGAGCACCTCGTGATGATACTTGCTGTCTGAATTGATGTGTTCTCCTCCGGAGAGAATAAAATCCTCGTTTCCTGCCTTCCAGTCTCCAGCGCCTGCTTCTTCATTGATTAATATTGGTGGGTCATAGAGGCGATACCGCCGGGCAACATAAAAGGGTCTTTGGTTACTGGTTGTCTTTGAACCCCTTTTTACAGTTAGTGCAAATCTGTTTAATTTGCACCTCAGGCCTATCTCAAAACTACTTAACAACAATTTCAGATCTTCAAGATTACTTGCTTACAACTTTGCCTTGACTCATAGCTGTTTTTGTCATATCAACGTCAGACCTGATTACTTTGTTACCTTGCATGACAGACGTAGGACACAGCAGCTCTGAGCTAGTTACCTCACAACTGAAGTCTCTATCCTGGTACACCTTAAAACATACTTGATGTCTAGCTGAGGACAACTAATCCTAGATCTCAGATGTAGAAGAGAGCAGCATCCCTCACACTTTGGCTCTTCAGGACTGCTAATCTCATAACCTCAAAAAGTAAGACACACACACCAGTTCACATCTCACCTCTAAGATGCAGGGCTACTTACCTCAGGTTCACCTCACTCTGATGACCCTATTACCTCATACAGTCGATCAGGTTTAGAGAGAGATGTTTATCCCACGTATTAGGCCTAGCTCAGAAATGCTTACCTCGCACATCTAGCTTGGCCTCACACTGTTTTGTGCCATATTCATTGATTGCTTTGCATGTGTAGAATCCGGTGTCTGTCCTCTCTGCCGCCTTAATACAGAGAGTATACGCCCCGCTGGCTTCCTCGATCACATGACGCCTTGAATCATACTTTATAGGCTGTCGGTTCTTTAACCTAGGAAAGACAGAAATACCAAGAAGAGAGGACAAGGATGAGAAAGGAAGGCCAACAGTGGAAAACAAGGCAATCATATTATATTTATTATTCAGGCGTTCTATGGGATTGTTGTGAAGGAGAAAAAACTACTGTAATGCTGTTTCCATCATGCGAATCATTGTCTTGTCTATGTGCTGGATCCATGAGCACTTTCACATCATATAAAATAATTTTCAGAAAATGGCAGTTTTGGAGTAGCATATATTTTGGAGTCTGTTGACTGCTATATTATCCGAATTTCATCAGCTTTTTCAAAAAAAGAATCACAGATTCCCTAAAAATGTCACTACTGGACTTACTGATACCAGGAGGTCTATGGCTCTATGAAGGAATGTTTACTGGACACTTACAAGTGGGATCGCGAGGGCCCCTTAGAAATGAGATAGTATCAGGGGATTTGGGTAATTATTATAATAATTTATCCCCCAGTCTTTCACCCAGAGACTCCAGCTGCTTTTAGAAGAATTACTGTACAAATGATCATTCTGATGAGCTGGTGACTTCAGCTATCAGCCCCATTGAATTTAAATGGCCGGAATGCTGCATAAAATTACTACTATTTCTCCAGAAGACTTTTCGGTATCTGTCTGCAGTCAAGGAAATTCTGAGAGCATCGTAGCAACCACGGATTGTTACACTTGCAAATGTGTTGCAAACCTTTACTTAGGCATCGTTGTCAGTAACTGCAAGTTGGGTTTTTAGCTCACTTTACTTCCTTACATTACTTGCCCTAACACTAAAGCCTTTATATTAATTAATCCTATTTGTGGTTTTGAATAGTTAGCATTTTTAGGTAAAATATCATGCGTTTGATTCTGGCACGGTCAACTGGCTAAAAAAGGTTCATGCTTTAGGACAGAATAGTAGAAACAATAAGTCTACTTGTTTAATGTACAAAATAGACAAAAGGACGTATTATAACGCGTGCCTGGTGATACAAAGAAAAAGTATGTTTGTGGAAGGAAAATAAATGACAGCAGCAGGAATAGGAGCAGGTACTCTTCATCCTTATGGTCACCGGGAGTCGATCTTCCATAGCCTTGGAACAGTTTTCCTGGGGATGGTAAAGCTGGATAAAGCCTCTCCACAGTCCTCTACAAGACAGATGTAAATTCTTCCAGCAAAAAGCAGGCAGGCCTATTCTATTTTTCTTCTCTGGTCTGTTCTCTCCCTCCAGAGTACTTTGCAGCAGGGTTTCAAAGGTAAACTAAAGTGCACCTGGTGATGACCTCCAAGCAAACCAAAGTCCTCATACCTCGCATGCCTCCCAAAGATACCTAGCTGTAAAATCCATCCCACAGAGCAAGTATTTGCAATGCAATAGGTCTCGTATTTACGCAAGTTTGAGCTATTGACATTGCAAATAACAATGCCTTTCTTTTGTTTTTAAAGCATAAATAAAAGACATTGTTATTTTCAATGCCAATAGCTTAAACTTGTATAAATGTGAGACCTATTGCATTGCAAATGCTTTTTATACTTAGTTCCCACAGAATGATGGCCTTAAAACAGTAAAAATGGGAATCCCACACATTTTTGGGAGACACAGCAGGCCAAGTGTTCCAGAACCTGACAGAGTACCTAGGGTTAGCTAATAACTAAAGGTATTTTGTGCTCTGACTTTATTTGCACATTTCGTAGTGACAGGTTTTCCTTCATGGGGCAGGATCGCGCCCACTTCCACTGGGGGCCTAAAAGTACAGTGTATACAGATGAGTGCAATGTCTGGCACAGACAACTGAAAATAACACACTAGCAAAATGAGTCGAATCCAGTGTGGAGGGGGAGGCTGAACCCAGAGCTGTAGAGAAAGAAATATGTTTTTTAGAGAAGCGCTGAATTGGAAGTACGTGGCCAATTACAAATATTAAAAGCACATTTACAAACTAAGAGCAGTGAATGATGCAAAGGAGACGTGAGAAGGTGGGACACTATGAAAAGATTAGGGAAATTGTAAAGATGTAGGTTATACAAGAGGACAGAGACTTGTTGTAGGTGGTTGCAGAAAGTATTTATTCAATATATAGAACACACAGAGCGCCAAGCGTGTTGCATCACACAGCTCCGGCACCCGACTGATTCACGCTCCGAAGCACGCTATTCAAAATGGCCGCCGCCTCATGTCACGTCGTCACGCGACGTGAGACAACTAGAGCGGCAACTCTACATATCTCGCCTTTTTTCCAGAAACCAGTAACTTAGTCTATGGGGGCCTCAGTGTCCATCACCCATCTCATAGTCCCGGAACCTGGAGGGCTTCACTATCAATAGTCCACCCCTGGTGCACCTTACCGGAGTGGCGGTTCCTTCAGCTCCTCCTTAGGTCAGGGACTCTTCCTCCTTGCTTTTGTGGACCAACAATCTTTCTCTGTCCACCTGTTCTCTTCCCTCCCAACTCGTCCTGCCGGCGCCTGGGGAGCCTCCGTCTTCTTGCTTCACCCCTGGTTCTGTGTTTTTCATTTCTCCTTCTTGAGCGTCCGTATCAGTTCCCAAAGTCCGTTGGCCCATCTCGTCGGGTTCCATGGCTCTGGAGCCCATTGTACAATTTTGTTACATCGAGCCATGCGCTCCTGGGACCATACGTTGCCGTTACTCAGCCTGGCTGCTTGGCCAAGAACCTCTTTGACCTGTAAAGGTCTGCTGTATTTACTATCCCCTTTCCGTTGAAGTGTGGCCAGTTTGACTCTTACCCATTCTCCTTCTTCCAATTGCGAGTCTTTTACATTCCTTCTCTTATTGTAGTATTCCGAATATATCCTCTGGGCCCTTTCCAGATTAGCTTGTACAACCGCTGGGGACCACTTGCTGGTCACCGTCTTCTCCTTCCACGCCAAATTATCCTTGGTGAATGGGTCTCTGCCTCTTAGAATCTGGAAAGGGCTGTACCCCGTCCCCGTGGGGGTGATGCGATACGCCCAGATCATGTGCAACAGTTCCTTCTCCCAGTCCTTCCCCATCATGATGACTGCTTGGATGGACCCTATCGAAGCGTTCTACTTGTCCATTCCCTGCAGGATGGTATATGGAAGTGTGTTTAGAACAGATTCAATTTCTCTCCATGTAATTCACCCATTTGTCAGAAGTAAATTGTGGTCCATTGTCACTTAATATGGATTTGGGAATACCTTCTCTGAGGAAGGTGGCTGTGAGAAATGTTTAATATAGTGTCCGTGTCCATTTCTTCATTGATATGTATGTCTGGCCACTTGGAATATTTGTCCACCAGGGCGCATATATACTTAGGGATTCCTTGCTCGTCCAAGATGGGACCCAATATGTCGATGGAAAGTTCTTCCCATGGGTTCCTTGGTGTGTCAAACTTTCCTATGGACGGCCTCAATGGTGTCATGGTGTTATCCGCCTGCATACATTGGTTACACTCCCTTGCATATCCATGCCAGGCCACCAATAACCTTGTTTGGCTCCTAACTTGGTCTTCCCAATTCCTAGATGCCCTTCGTGCAGTATAGTTAGTAGTCTAAGGATGAGACCTTCTGGGGGTACTACTTTTTCCCCTCGATACACAAAGACTCCCTTGTCCCCGAGTGAGAGCTCTTCTCTCACCTCTTAATATATTTCCTCATGTCTCCGCTCAGGTGTCTCTTTTCCGGCCATCCTCCTGTGATGTACCCCTTCACCTCCTGGATGTTCTTGTCTGTCTGGTATGCGTCCTTCCATTCTAGGTTACTTATCACCTTCTCCGGATCTTCCATCAGTGCCACCATTTCATCTTCTTCTTCCTTTTCTCCTCCTGCTGGCTCCATAGCTGCTGCCCTGCTGAGATAGTCAGCGACTTTATTTCTGCTCCCCGGGATGTACATTACGTCATACCGATACTCCAGTAGCATGAGAGTCATTTTCGCTATCCTCGGGGTGGAATTTGCATGCCCACTAGATGTAAGGACCCGTACTAATGGCTTGTGGTCTGTTCTTAGTTGGAATCTTGTCCCCCATAGGAACTGGCGAAATCTCCCCATGGCCTAAACCACTGCTAGCATCTCCTTTTCGATGACACTGAACTTTTTTCAGTATCTGTCAGGGTCCTGGACGCAAAACTAAGGGTCTCCATTTTTCCTCCACCCCTGTCTTGCATGAGGACTGCGCCGAGTCCTTTGTCAGTGGCATCAGTTGTCACTACCGTATTCCCTTGTGGGTCATATCCTTGGAGGGGTATGGCTTGTGTTACCTCTCTCTTGACGTCTTCAAATTCCCTCTGTGTTTCTTCTGTCCAATCAAATGACGTCTTCTCTCTGGTCAACAACCGCATGTGGTGGGTCTTGGAAGCAAAGTGCTGTATGAATTTGCTATAGTACTCCTAGGAAGGACCTGACTTCCTCCTTGCTAGCGGGTGGTGGTGCATCGCATATCTCTCTTACATTCCCCTTCTTGGGCGTGATTCCTAGTTCACTGATTTCGTGCCCCAGGTAGGTGATGGATGTCATGCCTAGGTGGCATTTCTCCCACTCAGCAGTCAGCCCCTTGTCCTCCAGCACCCTCAGTACTTTGGCCAACTTCGCATCGTGGTCCTGTTGGTCACTCCCCATGACCAAGATGTCATCTTGGAAGTACTGGACCCCTTCCATGTCCTTAAAGAGACGGTGCATCAGCTTTTGGAAGACCGCCGCTGCCGATGCCAAACTAAAGGGCATCCTACAGAATTGGTAGCATCCGAAGGGGGTGATGAATAATGTCAGCCTCCTGCTCTCCGGGTGCAACGCTACCTGGTGGTACCCCGACGTCAGGTCTATGGTGGAATACCTTTTCTTCCCTTTGGTCTTTGCCAGCATCTCCACTATTCGGGGCTGCGGGAACTTCTCCACCACTATGTTCTTGTTAAGTTTGCGCAGGTCCATGCACAGCCGGACCTTGCCGTTCGGTTTCATCACCACCACCAGGGGGGCCAGCCACTCCGCGCATGTGATTGGTTTAATAATTGCGTTTCCTTCCAAGTCGTGCAGCTCCTTCTGTACCGCCTCCCTCACAGTTATCAGTACATTCCTTGCTTTATGTGCCACTGGTTTGGCATCCGCATTGAGGATGATCTTATGCGCAAACCTCTCTAGTCTCCCGACTCTTCCACCGAAAACTTTCGGAAAGTCTCTTCTCCATTTCGCCATGTCTGGCCACGGTTTAGGTTCCGTCAATAGCACCTGCACTGCACCGCCAGGGTCCAGCTTGATGCCCAAGTCTCCTTGGTCCATCCAACCCAATACCGATGGGCCTTTCTCCGTCACATATAGTTTGCACTCTGCACTGCGCCCTCTGAACTTGAATGTTAGTAATCGATAGCCTGCGATGGGGATGCGATCTCCCAGGTACGTGACCGGTCTGATGTCCGGTGGTTCCAGGTGTGGACCTAGCTGGGGCATGAACTTTTCTGTCCATACTGTTCTCTGGATCAGCGCGTATGGTGAGCATGAGTCCGCCACGATGCTTATCGATACACCCCCTATCAACATGTCCAGCACTGGTTTATTCGATCTCCTGGGGCCTACACTCAGTACCTGTTCCTCGATGCACAACACTTCATCCTCTTCGACGTGGCATGTTCCTTCCCCTTCCTCCTGGTCTACGTCGACAAATTTCACTGTGTTGCGGGCCATTTTCCTTCGACACACTTTTTCATAATGTCCCATCACTCTGCAGAACATGCATTTGGCCCTGAAAGCTGGACACCTTTTATCGTTTGCCTCGTGGGCCCAACTGCCACAACAGTAACACGATGTCTTACCGCCTTTCACCTGCCTCTCTGGCGGTCCTGGTTTTCCTTGCCACTTGTTGGGTCCCTTGTAGATCGGGCCTGCATTCCTGTTCCCGCCCTAAGGCTCTTCATCCTCTATTCTTTTGACCATGGGTGTCGCCGCCATTTCTCTTTTCGCTGCGTCCGCGCATCGTCGTGCCAACTCCGCTTTTTTTCACCATTGCGATCGCTTCATTCAACGTGGTGGCACCACCCGACCAAAGCTTGTCCTGGAACGACTTCATTGTCGTATGGATTACTATTTGGTCTCTGATGAATTCATCGTGGAGCCCACCAAACTGGCACGTGGACGCCAGCTTTTTCAATGCCGCCACATACTCGTCGATGGACTCACCCTGCTCCTGCTTCCGCTGTTGGAAATTATAACGATCTATCGACACACACACTGCCGGTCGATAATGTTCATCCAGTTCTTCCAAGGCGTGCGCATATACATCGTCTTCCCCTGCTTGTCTCTCCTTGGGTACCAGGTTTTTGAATACTCTGATACCCTCCGGGCCCAAATCGTGTAGCAAAATTATCCTTTTCCTGATGGGGGTGAAAGTCTCTTCATTCTCGTCCTCCAGGACTTCTATGTAGTTCGTTATGTATTCCTTCCAGTCTTCCCACTTCATAAGGGGCTCACCTGGCTTGGGTACAAATGGGACCGGTGCCGTCGCTGAGGATGATTGGGCGCACATGGTTGCTCGCCTGTTTGGTTCGGCGTTCTGGGTCTTGGGCCGCCTGGTGCACTGTCCTCCTCACCCTCACGTGTCAGGGTTCGATCGTATCCCACTTCACCACTCTCAAGGGCACCTGGATTCGCCAGCGCTACTGTTCAGCTGGGTGCTCCTGTGAGATTTGGCTCCTGCGCTGCCTTGTCGCTTCTTTATCCCTTCGCAGAGGGTGGTAGTGGCCTCTGTACCTCAGATCGTGGTCTGATGGCTGTCCGCTGGTTTCCACTGCTACTGCCGTGCTCTGTGTGTTCCCCTGCATGCTTCCTGCTCTCCAGTGGTGCTGCACATCGGTCAGCCGCCGAGCCAGGGGGGGGGGGGGGGGATGGTCGAGGTCCTTTTTTTTCTCTGCCTGTACCACCTCGTGGGTCCTAGTAGGCTTAAGCACTCCTCGCCGCCATTGTAAAGATGTAGGTTATACAAGAGGACAGAGACTTGTTGTAGGTGGTTGCAGAAAGTATTTATTCAATATATAGAACACACAGAGCGCCGAGCATGTTGCATCACACAGCTCCGGCACCCGACTGATTCGTGCACCGAAGCGGCTATTCAAAATGGCCGCGGCCTCACGTCACGTCGTCACGCGACGTGAGACAACTAGAGCGGTAACTCTACAGAAATGGTGTGGAGTCTCCCGCCAGGCAGTAGTGCTCGAACCGTATGGGAGTCAAGGGCATCAGCTCCCTGAAGAACTAGGGTAGTGAAAAACCCCAGAGCTTTTTAAGAAGCAAGGCCCTCAAAAACGTCATCAAGGTCCCCTGGGTCCTGCAACGCGCCCATCGGAGTTGTGCATTGAGTGTGTGTGTCACCGAAGACTTCGACTGCTGTAAAACTCCCGTGCAAAATATGAGGGAATTGTGGCATACACACTGATTTCCACACATCCCCCAAATTATGTAGTTCACACTAATTTCCCACCTCCGAATTACTGGGAAATGGGAATCGTTGGGATTTTACTGAGTCACTGGTAAGTGGTAACGAAGACCCTAGAGTCTTCAGGAGGGATTCTCGCTTTAGTACAAGGGGGCAGAGTGAAACATACAATGTCCCGAGTTTTGCAGTTCGGAACAGGGGAACACGTGTTATTACAATGTTAAAAGGATTATCCCCAGCTGGTGCCTGAGATTTGCCAGTATTTCTTTAAACAAGGTTTGAATCCCGGCACTGGATTACTATCTCGCCTTTGACGGGCTAATTGATATGTGTAATCGATAACAGCTGTAGGTATTTAAATTAAAAAATAAACCGTATACTGTTTAATGTGTTTTAGGCAACGCAAATAAATGTTGCATACCCTCCCACAGCAACATTATGACTCGTCAAGCAGAATATCAGGGACACAGTAGCCTTTTTTAAAACCTTATCCTGTTTTACGTGTATTAGGTAAAGCAATAAAAGGTCTGCATATATTTATTATACAAGAACATTATGGCACACTGCGCAGAACAACAGACAATAGAAGCCTTATTTACAACAGATTGAAAACAACCAAACATAGGGACAAAACACAACAGAGGCATCCTTTGTATAGATAAAAAAAATGTGGCGTAATGACTATAGCTGCCAAGCAGTAATTTTGGGGGTGAGGTTTGGGTCATGGTGTTGGCTTACTATTGCGCCATTTATTGGCTAATTGATATGTACAATAGATAACAGTTGCAGGTATTTAAATATTAAAAACTCAGCTTTATACCGTTTTACGTGTTTTAGGTAATGCAAACATATGTCTGCATACCCTCCTCCCAGAACAACATTATGGCGCACCGCGCAGAACATTAGAGACACAATAGCCTTCTTTTAAACCTTATACCGTTTAATGTGTATTAGGTATTGCTAATAAATGTTTGCATACCCTCCGGCCACATCAACATTATGGCACCCTGTGCAGCAAATCAGAGACACAGTAGCCTTGTTTGCAACACATTAGAACAACGAAACATATGAACAAAACACAACAGAGGCCTCCTTTGTATAGAAAAAGATGTCACATAATGACTAGAGCTGTTAAGCGGTAATTTGGTGGACAATGTTTGTCTTATGGCGTTGGCTATTATTGCGCCATTGTGGGCAAATTAAATAATGTGTTGTGCTTTCTACAAGGCTATGTGTCTTTTGTATGAATGTGTACATGTGTAATAAATTAGTTATTTGTAAGGCTGTTTACTACACTATGCTATATAAAACTGCAAACATCAAGCAAGCTACCCGGTGTAGCAAGAGCATACTACACTGGCTAATTTTGCGCACGTACAGCAATTAGGTTTGGGGTGTACTATTGCATATATTCTAGATCATGCATCCATTACATAGTGTGCACGATTAAGGAGCAATGTAAGGGGGCGACACCCTTAATCCTATTGCTTCGTTTTATAATAGCTGCAAGACACAGCACTGGCAGTGAGAAGATGCCTTGTGGCAAGCAAACACCTTTAAGCATTTCCTCTCTAGACTTAGCAACATTTAACTGTTGTAAGAAGCCTTAAGTAGAATGACCGTACTTTTGTTTTAAATACTTATAAGGTGTGTTGTCTATTGAGCCAGTATTACCATGGCTAAGGGTAGCTGGAACCCTGAATTACCGTAAATAAGGCATATGTTAGCAGCGATACAAACAGCCTTAAACCCTGCATGATAATGTGCAATAAGGTGTTTCCTATATTTTTTAGGTCTCGTCCTATGCAGTGCACGTGCACTGCATAGGAGGGGACCTCATGTGATCGATCCGCTTTTGTCCCCAAAAACGTGCACGTGTTCCATTTCTTTCAATGGCAACACGTGCACGTTTGGCCATTCCCTTGCGGGAGTGTGCTTTGGCAACATCTGTTTGTAATTAATTTCCAAACGATGGTGCCCAAGGCTCGCTCCCGTGAGGGAATCGCACTCCCCTCACGCCTCCCACTTGTTAACCCGGAGTCGGTTTCACTTTCGGGGCCGCTCTTGTGTTTCAGCGCTTGTATTACTTGGTAATAAAAATAGAGGAAACCCCTAACTAACTTGGGCGAGGAGATACGACGATGAAACACTATAATGCTTAAAAGGTACGAAGTAACGCTCTGTTTGTTGTTGTTCCGGCGATCAAAGAAGACTTGTTGCTGAAAAAAAATGCTTCAGTCCCAGGTGCTTGTCCCGTTTTCGTTGGTGTGAAGGAGACGAGCATGAGCCGGCCAAACTCCAGCTTTGTGGTTTATAGCACGATTTACTCTTTCATTTAGCTCGCGGTGCTATAGAGGAGCTTAATTTCCGTTACAATTGTGATTTCAACGCGAGGAGAGCCGCAGCTTTAAAGATATTGTCATTGTTCATTAAATTGATCAGAGTTCATACCATGTACTAGCCTTTTGCTGATGCTGAGTGCGAACAATCTCACTCTGCTCTCGCTTGGTCGGCTGCGTGCCAATAACTCTCTGCTCCAGGCTCCTAAACCGCAGGCAAGGTTTTCAGCCACGTCCTTAAATCCTTCCGGGTGCCATGACAGGGGTCTTGGGGCACGCGCCGCACTGGCTTCTGTTTGCTGGCCAGCTTCGACTGATATCCACTCACTGTACATTCTTTTGTGGCATGTAAAGCAGTAGTTTGACTTAGTATCAGCGCTCGTGTGATGGGGAATGAAATGTCATGTTTGGAAAGAAGCACCAAAATCGTTACTGACGAAGAATAGCTTCGATATTATTGCCCAGATTCCCCCCATTATTGTCGGTTGTTCTAAACACTCTAAGATACGCTATCTCATTCACTTGAACACGGGGCACGTATTACAAAGTAATAATCGGGTTGTGAAAGGCAGGGATGGTGGCGTATTAATTGCAATCTTTTCAAAAAGAGAGAGTTTCGCTTGTACCAGAAAGGACTGGGAAGTACAAACAGTGTAGACAAAAAAGTTTTCCTTTCTGTGTGATTCACTATATCTGAATAGAACCTGAAGTATATACCTCAACACACAGATTTTAAAATGTTTACCTCGATTTTATTTTTTTTTAAACTGGCATTTAATGCCAAAGTATATATATATATCATTTATATCACATAGTGTTTTTTCAAAATGCAGGGGCATCGTCTTGGGTACTGATGCTCCTAGGGGGGATTAAATCCTCCTTGACTATTTTGTCCAGTACTGGACAAAATAGTCAAAATGCATTTTGAAAAACACTATGTGATATAAATGATGATGTCCCGTTGAACCTCTGGAAGAAGGACCAAAAGTTTATTACCGGTCAACTCCAAAGGATAACTTGAATAACTTGGAAAACCAGAGATATATGCTTTTTAAATTTGATGTTTTTTTTAAAAAATTTGACCTGTCCTGAGGAAGGTGTTTACAAAATAAGACACCGAATCGACAAAAGGACCTCTTTTTAATTGTATTTTGTTTTTGTGATATGTATATTATGTATATTGTGAGAATTTGGTAACTTTTGAATATACTGTGAATTTTATATTGAATGTATGAAAAAATCATGACACTTTGGCATTAAATGCCAGTTTAAAAAAAAAAAATCGAGGTAAATATTTTAAAATCTGTGTGTTGAGGTATATACTTCAGGTTCTATTCCAAACTGTATAATAAGGTCTTGAGTCTAGATATAGTGAATCACACAGAAAGGAAAACTTTTTTGTCCACACTGTATTAATTGCAATGCCAGTAATGTGTCTGTTTGAAAGTGATGTCGCCATCACATTTGACCGACCCTGGCCTTGTCATTATTTGGAGGGTGTCTGTTCTATTTTTTGCCGTACTACATTGGTCTATCCGCCTATGTATGGAGCATTCTGCCCAGGCATCTAGAGAGGCCTCGCTTTTTACATCTTCGCTGGGGTTTCTTCATGTTTCTTTTGTTATCCTGCACATACGTTAAAAATCAGTGGGTTAAGATTTCATGGCTGCTATCTAGAAGTGACGTTGTATACCTGCCAAGTTCCGTAGTGGTCATCCTGCAAAGGTCATTGTGATGAGCACTGGTCTCGCAATCAATTATAGTTCTTGTAATGCATGATTACTCACCCGTTAGGGTCTCAAGGCGCTGTGGAGGGGATGGCGAGGTCTCTCCATAGGAGCCGTATATGCTGTAATGTTGCTGCCTCTCACACAGACTACTTCCTGCCATCGGTTTGACCATGTACCGCTTTCGCAGCCTCACCAACGACCCCACCTCCGCCAGAGCCAGCTTCCAGGACGGAATGAAAGACATCGCAGACTGGATGAAGCTCAACCGTCTGAAACTGAACTCAGACAAGATGGAAGTCCTCATCCTCTGCCCATCCATCTCTTCTTGGGACGACTCCTGGTGGCCCCCTGCTCTGGGCCCCCCACCCAAGCCCACGGACCACGCACGCAACCTGGGCTTCATCCTTGACTCCTCCCTCACGATGGCCAGGCAAGTTAACGCCGTTACCTCCTCCTGCTCAACACACTCCGCATGCTCCGTAAGATCTTCCGCTGGATCCCCACTGGAACCAGGAAACCGGTCACCCAGGCCCTCGTCACCAGGCGTCTGGACTACGGGAACGCCCTCTACGCTGGGACCACTGCCAAACTACAGAAAAGACTCCAGCGCATCCAGAACGCCTCAGCACGACTCGTCTTGGACATCCCCCGACACAGCCACATCTCTGCCCACCTGAGGGACCTGCACTGGCTCCCCGTCAGCAAAAGGATCACGTTCAGACTCCTCACCCACGCACACAAGGCTCTCCATGACTTGGGCCCCAAATACTTCAACAACCGCCTCACGTAGTACACGCCAACCCGCCAGCTCCGCTCCGCCAGCCTCGCCCTCGCCACCGTCCCACGGATCCGCAGAACGCCCACCGGAGGAAGATCCTTCACCTACCTGGCGGCCAAGACCTGGAACATCCTCCCCACCCACCTACGACTCACCCAGGACCATCTCACCTTCAGGAAGCAACTCAAGACCTGGCTTTTCGAGCAGTAGCAGCCCCCGCCCCCCACCTCACCCCCCCCCAACGCCTTGAGACCCTAGCGGGTGAGTAACGCGCTTTACAAATACTCTTGATTGATTGATAATGTTCCTCCTGGTTCTGTTAACATTTTTGTTTAGAGGAGTTTCATTTTTTGTGACCCTTTAATTAAAGCCTGGCTATGAATCCAACTACCCCTTGCCAGTTTGAATGTTTAAGGCCCTACATTTAATCCTGAAGGTGAAACTACAAATCCCAGAAACAAGTGCCATGGCTAACAAGACAGCAGTAGCTGAATTATTGATGTTTGACAGTTTATTTAAACCATAGAAACAATTCTACAGTAGCACTGTGCCCTTGCAAGGATTAGATATTAATCGTTTGGTAGAATGTTGCCATGACAGTGCACAGATGAATCAGCCAGCCCAACTCACCCAGACAACTTCCACTTCTATTAGGGAGAGACATTTCAGGATAAAAATACAAGCTCTTGAAAAGAGACTTGACCTGCTTCTGTTGTTTCAGCTAGGACAGCAGCTTCAAGTGGGCAAACCAAAGCTGATTTAGATATGCATGCAGTGTGAGGTAGTACGTTGTGGGCAAACATGAAGCTGATTTAAATATGCATCCAATTCTCTGCACAAATAGTTGATGAAACAAGTTGATAAAAAATATGCACCGGTTGCAAAGCCTTGGTATAGTCTGCCTTCAGGACACCCTCCCGTTGTCTAATAAAAGTAGATTACATAAATATTCCCCCCCTTTGATGAAACACACTATCTGTTCCAACATGTTATGTTAATGAATTTAAGAAAATGCACTGCTACCCCTGAGTGTCCTAGAGCAGTCTAGTAAATAGACTGAATTAAAACCAGAGGGAGCATGAAAATCAAAGGAAGAGCCAGGTCTTGAATCCCTTCCCTTCTGAACACAGAATGGTTTATTTTGGCTGCTAAGCTAGAAGGCCTTTAATTCTATGTCTTTGTTACCAGAATACTGAACCACTTAACTTACTCTTTATATTGCCACTTTCAGCTAGCTGTGCTGTAGAGAAGCAAAAGCTTCATGGTGGACAGTAATAAAACAATTCAGTTTGTAAATACATTAGGCTTTGTGTGAATGCTCTGAATGACGCAAGTTTTTGTAAAGCACCTTCTCATAAATGGGATGCTGATGCTTCGTTTTAGTTTGATTGCTTGTATCACTGTCTTCCAGCCGGAACCAATAGAAACTAACACTGTTTGACCAGTAGCCTCAAATAATGGAAGCAGACTGAAACGATTTTGTGCTTTCAACAGCAAATTAACTAAAGTCCCACTTTTTTTAAAATAAAACTCCTTGACCGGATGGGTGGTGATCCAAGCTGTGTAGGCCACCAATTCATAGACCAAGGGATCGAGTCCAATTCGGGAAAAACCGCTCCGAATAGCCGTTCGGAGCGTTGTTCCCGTACCAATCGTACCCTGCAACGTTCCCTGTACGTACGATGAAGTACGATTCGTACCAGGAGCTGGACTCCATACGAATCATACAGAGACAGTACGAATCAAATCCCCGTACGAATCTCCCTCGGAACCCACTGTACGCCACATCAGTACGGTTCGCGTCTATTTTTTCCGACCCAGCAAGTACGATTCGTGTCAGGTACGCACCGTACGACCCTTTTTCTACGGGAGCTGAAAACAGCCGCGAAAGCAGAGTTCGCCCCGAAACAGGTACGGAACGCCCCCCCGGTACGGTGTGTACACCCAATGATCGCAGGGGTACGGTGCGTACCCCTGCGATCATGGGGTGTACACACCTTACCCCTGCGATCATGGGGTGTACGGACCGTATCTCATGTTTTCTGGGTGTACGGTGCGAACACCCTGCCATCGCAGGGGTACGGTGCATACACCCCATGATCGCAGGGGTACGCACCGTACCCCGCGATCATGGGGTGTACAGACCGTACGGTGTGTATGTGTTTGTGTGCCTTTCCGTAAGAATCGCCCTTACCTGATGTGGACCATTCGAATCGTGTCCTCATACCCCTGTCCGGATCATACTCGTCGGGTCGTACGACATGTTTACGATTCGTACGGAGAGGGCTCCGGATACGAATCGTATGGACGTTTTTTTTCCAGGATCGTAATCGACCCCCAGATGTCAGTGGATCTTACTTTTTGTCAGAGTTGAGTTTTAAGGTATTCTGTGACTGGCGGAAGCAGCAGCTGTCAGGCCTCCTTTGAACCTGCTTTTTGGCACCACACCTAGTGGATTAAAGCACTAAATACCTGCAACAGTACTACAGTAATTCGCAAATTGATAATACAAACTTACAATGAACAACATTTATAAAATACAAAATGTATTACATCGCAATAGAAAAAGAACATAATATATTAACTTTTGCATATCCCCATAATAGTTGCTTCACATACCCTATGAAATTTGTCAAGAACTTGGATATTTGTTGGTATTCTGCTGTGATCCCACATTAGCCATTCACCTCAGACGACATACCCACTTTTCCGTTTGCATACCCACAAGCTTTACACTTAACCTGCTATTTTTTTCTTGATTAGCTTATTATTTTGGAGCAACTAAATTAGTACTTGCGCAGATTGTCTGTGCACATTGATTTTTTGAAAAGATTACAAATTTATGCCACTCATCACTATATGTGCACACCAGGACAGATCTCACTTTTCTCTTACAATAATTATCAAATGTTAGTGGCAGGATTGTAGAAACAAGCATTGGCATAGCCAACAGGTCTCGCCTTTGGGACCTTATAAGTGTTTAGTTATCCGGCACAATATGCTTGGTGCAACACCATCAACTGTTGCATGGAAAAACACATAGGTCCCAAAGGTGAGACCTATTGGCTATGCCATTGCTTGTTTTCTGTATGGCACATATTGTATATGGGATGCTAATATTGCTATTAGCTAATATGGTTAATGTAAAAGTACACTGTTTAGAGGCAGCTAAGGAATATGAGTCACCGGGGAGCACAGACAAGGGGAGCTGACGCTGGTCCTACAGTGTAATAACAAGCTGGCTCCGTGGAGCCGACAGGGGAGGGAAACTGAAAGGGCGTGCTGTCAGCCTCCGGGGACAGGAGATGCGCACTCGTACGAAGTGCACATCTCCTGTCTGAGCGTACCATCTCCTGTCTCCCTTCGGGACAGAAAGCGGCAGCAATAGAGCCTCGGTAGCAAAGCAGCACATGCGCTGCATTCGCACACAAGACCTAAAAAGTTGCCATTAGATTTCTTACACTTCTCACCAGACCTGTCTTGGCGGTTCTTGAATCCAGCTTACTCCTGTCTCCAGAAATCAACAATAGATTCTCTTTTTCGATGTCATGCTTGGCCTGGTTCCACTGAGAACATTTTTGTTACATAAGAAGCAAGCACAACACTTTCTACTGCAGTCTGATATGACGTGGGTAAGGGGTTGTGCTTTCAGGAAGCCAACTGTGCTAGACGTCTTTGATGTCTGGCAGCTGGTCAGCTACACCCAAGATGATGAGGCTTCAGCAGCAGCAAGTATGGCTGAGCCACAGTAGGCACTGCCAAACGAAAACAACCAGGTCATATGCTCCTAGCTCGAAAACTTTAGACTCAGTCATGAAATGAATAAACAGAGGGCACGCAGACCCTATTGCAGTATTACTTCTGGGTGAACTTTTAGTAGGTTTCTCTTCAGGTTTTCATTTTCCATTCTTTACCCAATTAAAGCCAGGCTTATTTCCCTACATTTTGCAAGTAGTTGCTAAATGATAAATCATTTTAAATTGTCATTAATGGTTCTAACTGCTCATCAATTATTAGGCCTGGGTAAATATGCCCTTTATTGTTAGATGCAGGGTACCAAACTTTTAAAACAGACATGAGATATCTAACCCAAAGTCTCCATCAGTGGCATCTTTAGTCTGTTCTAATCCAAATCCAGAACATGTACTTTATCCGA
The DNA here is from genome assembly GCF_964263255.1 of Lissotriton vulgaris. Classification (NCBI taxonomy): domain Eukaryota; kingdom Metazoa; phylum Chordata; class Amphibia; order Caudata; family Salamandridae; genus Lissotriton; species Lissotriton vulgaris. The sequence continues at coordinate 35,317,745 of NC_141687.1, read as the reverse complement.
TATCCCCAATATCAAGGTGAGGTTCTTAAACTGTTAAATTACAACAGCAATGTTCACTGGTGCACCCTATATTTTTTACTTTATTAACTACTAGCTTACCCGTCGCGCGTTGCTGCGATCTCAGAAGAAAGAAAATTTAAGGAAACTTGTTATGATAAAGTTCAATTTACAATGTGTCATTTTTATTGAAACTTATTCATTTTAATATGGAAAACATTTTAAAGTGTTGTTTTAATTCTGTTTATTTATTCGAGTGCTTGTGGATAGACAGTATTTTTTGTTTTTCTGTCTGGTGTGTACACGAATAAATCAGAAGGTTTTATGATGCGTGAGCTGGCCACATACAGTTGTCCATGTGAGAAGCAGGGATTCTCCAAATCTAGTCCACACACTTGCATTGATTGTCCTTGTGCTTTGTTGATGGTCATTGCAAAAGCGAGCCGCACCGGAAACTGTAAACGTTCAGTATTGGAAAGATTATGGGGATCCTGGGGGCCGATATTTAACAAATTATTTTTTTTTTTTGCCAGAAACCTTTGCGGGAGTGTACTCAACAACTTCCCAAAGTTTCATGGCGATTGGATGAATGGTGTAGTAATGCATAAAGGACAAACAGACAGACATACTTTCGTTTTTATAGATATAGATAATGGTGCACAGTCTAAATATCGATTCTGAAATATCTACCTACAGTAATATCGAGTTGGAAATATCGAAGGTGAAGAATATCGAGGTCAAGAATATCGTTGGACAGAATATCGACCCTAAGGTAAGTAATATTGATTTTTTTATATCGATGTAAGTAATATCGAAGTTAGTAATATCGATATCAAATATATCGATGTTACTAATTTCGATGTTACTAATATCGATATGTGTTTATTGTTATGTATTTTAATATGTATTTTATATGTATGTGTTATATGTTTTTTGTTAAGTATTTTATTTGTTTTAAATTATATGTGTACTATTTTTTATATATTATTAATGTTATGTTTAAGTTAATTTTATGTTTTAGTACTGGGGCGGGTTGTGGGTTTATAGGGGAATAGGGTGGGAAGTAATTTAATTATAGTAAATTCATTATTAATTTTTAGTATTTGTAAATTAATTTTAATTAATTTTTGCGTTTAAGTTCTGTAGCGGGTTGTGGGTTTATAGGGGAATAGGGTAGGAAGTAATTTAATTGTAATTGAGTAATGATTTTTTTATTGGTATTGATATTTATTTTATTTTTAATTAATTATTAATTGGAAATTAATTATTTAAATTGGTAATTAATTTTTTTAATTGGTAATTAATGTTTGTAATTGGTAATTACTTTTTTTATTGGTAATTACTTTTTTTAAAATTGGTAATTCATATTTGTAATTGTTAATTACTTTTTATTAATTGGAAATTATTTTTATTAATTGGTAATAATTGTTTCATAAAAAAATGTTTGATTTACAACAAAAATGTATTGTTTACCATTTTTTAATTGTTAATCAATTTTTAATTATTGATATGTTTTTTGTTTTGAAAAATATTTTTGAGTTCAATATTTATTATTTGGTAACTCATATTTATTAATTAATATTTATTGGTATTTATTGTTAATGTATTGTTAATGAATTATTCAATTGTAATTATGTTTTAATAGTTATTAATGGGTATTTGCAAATGATTTAGGGTTATTTAAAAATTAAATTATTAATTATTTTATTTACAACAATCATTTATAAGTATGTTGTATTTAACTTCTAGGCTATCCAACGCTTTCCCTACTGTTGCACTCTCTGGAGTTGGAATAGTAATTTTTACCCCTACGCCATCCAATGCTTTCCCTACTGTTGCACTCTCTGGAGTTGGAATAGTAATTTTTACCCCTACGCTATCCAACGCTTTCCCTACTGGTGCAATCTCTGGAGTCGGAATAGTCATTTTTAACCCTACGCTATCTAACGTTTTCCCTACTGTTGCACTCTCTGGAGTTGGAATAGTAATTTTTACCCCTACGCTATCCAATGCTTTCCCTACTGTTGCACTCTCTGGAGTTGGAATAGTAATTTTTACCTCTACGTTATCCAACGCTTACCCTACTGTTGAACTCTCTAGAGTTGGAATAGTAAATTTTACCCCCATGCTATCCAACGCTTTCCCTACTGTTGCACTCTCTGGAGTTGGAATAGTAATTTTTACCCCTACACTATCCAATGGTTTCTCTACGGTTGCGCTCTCTGGAGTAAGAATGGTAATTTTAAATTCTATGCTATCCAATGTTTTTATTACTGTATTTTTTTTACTTATGGATTTTTAATAGTATTTTTATTTATTTAGCCATTTAATATTTTTTGTATAATTTTAGATAATGTAGTATATAATTAATTTTTAAAATATTAAAAGTATATATATATTTTTTAATTTATTAAACATAATTATTTACTTTTTATTTATGTTTTTGTTTTATGTTTGAAAATGTATTTGTAATTTATAATATTTTTTATTAAGTTATAAATTATTAAAAAAATTATTAAAACTTATTGTTAAGTATATATTATATATTTTCTGTGAATGTTTAATTAATGTATTATTATTATATATGTATTATTTATTAATTTTAAATATTATTAGATATTTTTTACTATGTTTATTTTATTTATTAGTGGTATTTACTTTATTTTACATTTATATTTTTACAGAAAAAAACGATATTTTTAACATCGATATTTTTAACATCTATATTTTTATTTCGATATTTTTGTACTTATCATGTTGTAGATAGGATGTCGATATGCTTGCCTTCGATATTTCAGGATCAATATTTCTGTAGGTCGATATTTTCTAGGTCGATATTTTGTCAGTGATTCATAGATAATGTCATTCAAACAACAAACCCCTCCTCCCTTTGCATTTTCCGTTTCCATGATATATTGTAAAAGGGCAAACATAAGGGTTCTTATGAACCTTTAAAAGGTAGAAACGCTTGATAATTAGTGCTATAGGAACGTATCTGACAACACTTCATCATGGGATCTTTCAAAGACTCACAATTGCTAAGTGGAAGAACAAGGACTAGTTGCCAGTAGTCACAAGGGAGAAAGGCTGAGAGGGGTCCCCTTTAGAGGGACAAGTGACTCCTGTTTGTGATGCTACAGGCAGGTTGTATTCCTTGAATGTCAATGTTCTGCAAATGTAAAAACATAAATGTCCTTCTGGCAGCCAATGTGCAAAAGTCTCCTCGAAGTGTGAGAGGCGTGCATGTATGTGATGCTGGGAGTGAGATCTCAGGTCAAGGAATGGTAAAGTTGCCTACCTTTAATCCTACTTCTACTTAATAAAATTTCAATTAAAATCATAAGCACTAAATAGTCCCGCCCACGTGCAGGATCCCAAATCACTTTAAAGATGAAAAAAGCAATTTTGACAGTCTATTAAAGCCTATTTTGGTCACGTGAAATTTTGTAAACAGTGTGGTTGCCACATATATTTTCATCTTATTCATCACGTGCCAGAGATGTTAACACAATGGCACATATCAGACTTGGGTATGACCAATCCAAGGTCGTGTTGGACACAAAAGGCTGTTAGTTTATAGTTAGTGGTGTGGGGCTGAAGTTCAGCTAATGCTAATCAATGTCTATGCACTGAATATTGACCTACCTGGCTTTCATGAAGATTTCACTGACTCCTTGTGGATACAGTCATGTGACTTTAACACTACATTACCAATACTTTTTTTATAAACAATGTTATTGATTTTATACAAACGTAGAAGCATGACACATTCGATCAGTGTTTCAGGACATCACAGAAGATATTGAAATTTATCGGGTACAGATAAAGGTCTCATTCTACGTCTATGGCGCAAGAATTAACTAATTCATTTAGCCTATCTGGTCGGTCCATTTGCCCCACACCCTGCGGTATTTATGGGACATCCCCGAGCATCAAATAGGGGTTTTTCCTGTGAGGTGCACCAATCCACACCCTGGCGCCATTTGGATACACTTGGGGGTTAAGGTGAGCCCATGCTGTGGCAATATCACGCTTGGCCTCTGCGATGGCTGTCCCCAGGAAAAGTCTGTCAGATCGGGACCCTTCTAGGCCATCCAGTACTCCTAAAGTGAGTTGCATGGGGTCATGGGGCACCTGCCAGCCCTGGATATGTGTGAGGTCGGACTTTATCGCAACCCAGTATAGGGCTAGGCGTAGGCAAGTCCAAGTCATGTGATAAAAGTCCGCCGGCTTATGGCCACAATAAGTTCAGTCTGGAGAGGGGTGAAGGCCTGCCTTGGAAAGACGTACTGTGGTGAGATAAGCGGTGTGCAAATATTATAGCTAGATGAGGCGGAGTCTGGCTGAAGTTGTGATGTTTGGGGGACCATTAGGGCGTTCTGCCAGTCCTCTTCCTCTAGGGTGCACACCCATCCCTCCCTCCCAACGGGTCCTGAGTGGGTCGAGCGTTGCCAAACTGTTATTAATCAGGGTACCGTATTTCCAGGATACCCCACCCTTCCCCAGGTTCCCCATCATGACCTGAGCCTCTAGTGGGCGGAACTCGGGGAGTGTTGTGCCCATAGAGATATGTGCGCCAACAGCATGGTGTAGCTGTCAGCTGTCAAACAGTGGTATGAAGGGTGTATCGACCCAGCAAGTCCTGGAATGTTCTAATCACCCAGACATCACCTAGTAGCGATATACCTATATAATCTCATCATGTGAACCCCGCGAGCTCCGCCACGTCCCCCAGCAATCTGCCCTGCAAGAGGGGTGTCTGTTGGATTAGCTTTTTGTACCAATTCGTGTGTCTAAGGGTCATGCGCCAGGCCGTCAGGACCGCCATAGTGATAGGCGGCAGTGTTGTAGGTATTGGGCTGCCATATAGGAATGCCTGGATTTTAGGGAATTCCAGGTTCATGACAAATACTTTTAGACAGACTAAATGTTGGTCTGTGCATGATTTTAAATGTGCAACTATGATTCACAAGTTAATGGAATGGCATGACAAGGTGGATGCATGGACACAAGTACACACCGATCAGAAGCAATTTACTTACTATTCGTCCATCAAGGAGTGATGTGCTGCATAGATCTAATTCTAGAGTTGAGGGGCACCATCAAACTAGTTTGAAAATGCTGAAATATAATATAGAACCTGGTCGGACAACTCTGCTTTGGCTGTGGCCATAACAATATGTGAAACAAGCAGGATAAATTGCAGGTGACATTTTAAGGTAAGAACCTATCAGATGCATTATCTGCTTATCACAGAGAAGGGATAATTGTTATAGATGGGATTGTTGTCTTATTTGAATGCAATGTAGGGCCTGTTCATAGTATTAGTGCAGTTCGTGAAGCATTTAAATCCTTGATTCGTGGCTTCTGGATCTCATATGAGGCAGAGGTGCTGAAATCTCTTAGAGAAGAACTGGACAAACTAGAAGCGCTAGGCTATGGTCTGGAGGCACAGAATGAAGATTCAGGGGATAATAAAGTTCTAGTGAGTATCGTGCAGAAACTAAATTGCTTTCAGGACACATCGAAGTGGGCAGTAAAATTCCCTAGATAGAGTAGGTTGGCTAGGAAGTATGGGGAAGGGTCACACAGGTAGGATTCTGGCTTCACAGTAATGTTCAGGAAAACAACCACTTTAATTTTAGCGGGGTAAGTACCTCACAAGTGTTATTGGTGGTATCTGACTTGCAGATTAAAAACCTTTTAACGTCATATTATATCATACCAATGTGCCCTCTATGCTTCTAACTTAAGAGGACCACAAAATGTTACTAGCAGTAAAGGCAGTACTCAATATTGGGTATCTTTAATAGACTAACAGGATTGAATCATTCCCAGTCACCGAGCTGCGAGTCCCACAGGAGTATGCAAGTTAGCGGTAAAGTCAGACTTCTATAAAAAGAGAAATCATTTACTTGAGTACACTGTTCACCTCATTAGAAGAAACCCACAGTTCAACCAATGAGGTGAAAGCAGATGAACTCCACTCGGCCTGCAGTTTCCATACTTGATTTTCTAAAGCACAAGCGTGAAAGGAGAGAGTGTCTAAAGTGTCTAAATGGGGAAGAACGCAGCTCAGATGCGAATCTATGAATTGTACCAAAGCTGGAGAACTGCAGTCATAAGCAAGTAACATTTTTTTTTCCATCATAGACTCACATGCGTGAATCTGAGAAGCTAGCAGTATGGAACACGTAACATGTCATAAACCAATTAAACAATATAGAGCAATGTCTGGAAAACACTGATCGGACATACTCTGGTGATGGAGCAGCAAGAGCTTTACCTGGGTGAAATAGATTGTGAAGACTGTCTGCTGAGTCTATAGACACACGTGCACATGCACACGTACACGCGCACACAGACCTGCAGCTGGTCAATAGCAGTAACTTACCAGTTGATGATTGGTTTAGGCTCGCCACAGGCACGGACAGTCATTGTCACTTTCTGACCCTCCATCACCGACTGATCCTTAAGAGTGACCTGCAGGAAACAAAGCACAAAGTGACTGCTGGTACCATTGGGATGGAATGGGAATTGATTTACAGTATACCAAAGGCTATCCAGCATGAGCTTCTCACTCACAAATACATCTTTCTGGCTGTCACGGAGAACACGCACACACATTAAAGCGGTATTTTACATTTCAGGGAGTTTTTCGAAATAAAGAGTCAAGAATATACATACAAATTCCTAGTTCATTTAGGCTCAATTCTGAGTGCCCAGGGTTTCCAGTCCAGAATTACTGGGTGCACAAATATCATAACTGGTAATTCGGGAGACACTAGGCCTGGTATTGCCAGATGTGAATGAGCACACAGTGCAGTTGCTGCAGAAACAGGGGTAGAAGCTGCAGGAAGTAGCACTGGCTGGTTTCTGCCTAAGCCATGTAGCAATATGGGAGAACATAAAACGCTACCACCCACAAGCAAGCCAGAGACTCCTATGTTGGCGGGGTCAGTGCCTGACAACCACCCCTCCTTCCTCCCCCCACAGCTGTGATGGTGGGTACAAGTCCATTGCTAGCAAAATAAGAAAACTCCAGGCCATTGGCAGAGTCTGGGGCTATTGGATCCACCACTCTCTATCCCCTGATGCAAGAGGAGGAACAAGCTAGGACTAAGTCAGAGGATGGGGCTGAGTCTGCCCCACTTGGTTAGAACACTCGATGAGCAGAAAAGAATCACTCACCCAAATCAGACAGACTCATAATGAGGGAATTGGAGGATAATCCCACATTACAGCATTGTAAGTTAATTTTTAAGATGATATAAACCGTACCACTCTCTGAAAGATCTCTGGACGAATGGGCAGCCGCATAGCCGTCGAAGGATGATACTCACCTCTCCTGAAGACTTCTTTCTTTACATTCATATCTTTTTGAGGGATACTAAAGAACAGCGTAGGAATATAAATCTAGGTTATAATAAAAAAAGGAAGATGTAAATTGTAGTTGGGCTAAAATAGTCACCTATTGACAGTGTCTTAAAGGGAGTGCATAGCTAATGGGCCACAAGATTGCTGCCTACGCTCATAATTCCAAGTCCATCTCCCCTAAATTGTAAAAATTATAAAGTTCCCACAGGAAAACGAACATGTGAAGTTGCAGCAGCCTACACAGAAAACGAATAGGTCCACATAAACTTGATAAACAGGAGAAACTTGATAAACAGATCAACAGTTACATGCTGCCTTACATTGATAGCACGATGATGTGGACACAGGTTAGGGAGAACTGGCCAGGTTTATGACATTGTGGACTAACACATCATCAACGAGACAGAACGATAACACACAGGTGTTCATGTGGATTCTGGAGGAACAAATGTGAAAGTAATAATGAAATTGGAGATGACTGAACACAGAAAAGAGTGAGCACTAGATGGTTTGTTTTGTTAGTCTTGAGAGCGCTGCTAGCACAACCACCATCAAGCCGATTATGTATGCTAAAGTCTAAATGCAAATAACAGAGAAACAAAATATCCACAGCATAAAGCACAACACATCAACTATTCAAACTGTCAAAGCTGTAAACTGTAAATAAATCTAAAGTTATTCTACCTGAAATCTAACAAACGGTTGTTGTAGTATGTAGTAAGTCTCTGATGTGCATCACCTGCCAATATGTTTAATCAATCCCCAAGAACAACCTTAGCCATTAACCGTTCCCCTTCAGCTAACTGACACCAGAAAACCCATTCACTTCCATCGCTCTTAGTTAAAGATGACCCTTGCCTCCTGCAAGGCTCAGTAAAAGACAGCCCATTCCTTCTGTAATGCACAATTAAAAAATAACCCCTGCCTCCTGGTATGGCTGGACCTCTCAGCTTTTGCAGACACTTTCTACCATTCCAATCTTATCCACACCTTGAAGTCTTTATTGTTCTTCACTGGTTCTTCTCCTAAATATCCAGCAAATACTAGTTTGTTTAAATGAACACCTTCAGGGCTCAGAAGAACCCTATCACTTGTCGAGTCCCCTGGGTTCCATCTTTTTCTCCTTCATCTTGAATCTCTACATTCAGCCTCTGGGAGCTCTACTTACTGATCTATTAACAGCAAAAAACCACTACATTTATCAACAGCATACAACTGTACTCGCAAGTCAACACTTCAAACACCGCATGCACCTTTCAGGCCTGGATGTCCAGCATCCAACTGAATCGTAACCTCATCAAGACTGAATTCCTGTTATTTGCCAAGAACAAGCAACAACTGAGTGACTTGGATTTGGACAGATTCAGAATCTTGCTTTTAGCTTAAGCCAAGTCACTTGGAAACACACAGGATACCAGCTTCACTCTCAAGGAACGTATTGCCAAGAAAACAAAGATGGCCTAGTACCAGCTCTCTCTGCTATGAAAGAAAAACCCTCCCTCCCAGAATCATGTGACTTCACAACTGCTGTTCAAACTTGCACTCCTGCAATGTCGATGGTGGGAAAGTCCTGGCCCTTGACCAAGATTCCACACTGCCCTCCATTAAGGGCGTTCGACACATGTCATCCAAGGCCTGAAGAAATATGACCACATCACCCCTAAACTGATGGAACTCCTCTGGTCCCCCCCACAGGCTGGCGCTAGCTTCAATACCAGGTGCATTATATACGAAGCCACCTCTGACAGTACACCCGCCTATTTGGATGACAAGCTCACCATCTCCAGTGGCTCTTGCCACACCCACAGCCCAGACACCAACAGACTGGTGGTAAAGAAGTGCAAAGAATGAAAAAGGTAAGGCAACAGGCCTTCTCTATCTACATACTCAGGATTTGGAACTACATCCCTTTGTCAATCAGGACCACTCCAACTCTCCCTCAAGTTGGGTAAGAGCAGCAGAACACTCCAACACAATGCATTAATAGTCCACTCCCCCCAGAGCACATTATATTTTCCATTCACTTGTTGACTGTATCTTTGTCTTTGACACTGTTCAGCTTTCCACTGCATTTTGACTAGGTTCATGCTATACAAGGAGTGAGATCTAATCCAATCAAGTCCAGTGAATGCTTCAAAGACCCACTATTTACATGGATCACCTTTCATCCAAAATGGTTTTACAACTGTTAAATTAAGAGGGCGTGGATCTGTGTGATTGGAGCATTATAGAATCATAATATAAGGCCAAATCTTCACAGGCTTGGCCTAATCAGAAGGTAGCGAGAAAGATGGTAAGGATTAGTTACTTACCTGTAATCCTAGTTCTCTTCCAGGGGTATACTCATCAAAGTCATAAGCACTGAATAGTCCCGCCCTCGTGCGGGACCCCGGAGCAATAGCCAATAATATGCATATATCTACATATATATATATATATATATATATATATATATATACATACATATAAATACACATATAATAACTATATATATATAGATAATATGCATTATACATATGCAGCCTAAAATAACCATACTAGGCTCAAAAGACTGCCCCCAAAAGCCTGAAACAAATCTTTACATTTGTAAAATAAAGACATATATAAATGACATTATATGAAAATGTAAAGAAAAAAGCACTGCCTTTGTTGTCTTTGAAACACACCACCTTTATTTTCAAAGGTAAAACAGGCAGGACCATAGAGGCAGCTTTAGCCTAGATAGGCTGCATTGTAACAATAGGAAAAAAACTGGCGCCGTGCCTTTAAGACCTCCAGGAACCTCCAGGCTCCCATCATGCACCACAGGTGACAGTTAGGTCAGTTCTTTTGGACGGGGTATAACAGTGTAATCACAGCATGGGTAATGCTAAACACAATCAGGTCTGGTATTCGTCCGGGGAGGAGGGTGGGTGTGCTTATGACTTTGATGAGTATACCCCTGGAAGAGAACTAGGATTACAGGTAAGTAACTAATCCTTCTCTTCCAGGGGATACTCATCAATAGTCATAAGCACTGAATAGAGTAGCAAGCCCATCCCATACCCTGCGGACGAACACCAGATCCTCTAGACAGCACACTATTATGTGAATTACCCAAACAAATTTCTCAGTGATGCCTGACCAACTTGGGCATCAGCTTGAGCGTCAGAATCAAGACAGTAATGGCGGGCAAATGTGTGAACCGACCGCCACGTAGCTGCCTTACAAATTTCATGCACAGGAACATTTTTAAGCATTGCTATAGTAGCAGCCTTCCCTCTAGTGGAATGAGCTCTAGGTCTACCCGTGAGCTGCTTTCGTGCCAATGTTTAACATAACAGAATGCATGACACAATCCATCTAGAAATGGACCTCTTAGTAGCAGGAAAACCCGTATTTAGAGGGCCGTAGTTCACAAATAGGTGATCAGTCTTTCTGACACTCTTAGTTTTATCAAGGTAAAACTTCAGAACTCTTTTCAAATCCAAAGAGTGCAGAGCTCTTTCTGCTGCAGAGCTCGGAGTAGCAAAAAACGTAGGTAGTGTCACTGATTGATTTATGTGAAAATCCGAGATTACTTTAGGAAGAAATCTCGGATGAGTCCGAAGTACCACTCTATTCGCATGGAAAACGAGATAGGGTTCTGTTGCACAAAACGCCTGAATCTCGCTCACCCTGCGCGCAGATGTGATAGCTACAAGGAAAGACACTTTCCACGAAAGATGTTGAAGAGAAGCTTTATGTATAGGTTCGAATGGAGGACCCATCAATTTAGACAAAACCACATTAAGCTCCCAAGGAGGTGAGGGGGCCCTCACGGGAGGATATACCTTCCTGAGACCTTCCAGGAAATCCTTTACAACTGGCATTTGAAAAAAAGAACCCTGAGAAGGGGACTTTCGATATGCTGTTATTGCTGCCAGATGTACCTTAATAGAAGAATACTGCAAACCTGCTTTCGCCAAAGAAAGTAAGTATGGTAACAGTACCTGTTCCTGACCTCGAATCGGGTCATGACCTTCAGCTGCACACCAAGTGAAAAATCGCTTCCACTTGAAAGCATATGTCCTTCTTGTAGAAGCCCTTCTTGCCTCCTTTAAGATGTACATACAATCCTGAGAAAGACCTAGGTGACCATACTGGACGAACTCAGGTACCATACTGCTAGCTTCAGGGACGGCAGGTTGGGATGGAACACCCTGCCGTTCTCTCTCGTCAACAGATCCGGACAGCAAGGAAGCCTCTTGTGCGGCACTTTGGATAGACACAGGAGATCCGGGTACCACCATTGGCGAGGCCAATCCGGAGCCACCAGAATCATGTCTGTCTTGTACTTGTACAGCTTCTTGATAACTGAGGGAATGAGTGGAATCGGTGGAAAGGCGTAGAGCAATGTCTCTGTCCAGTCTATCCACAGAGCATTCCCCTTGGATCCTCGTTGTGGGTACCTGGATGCGAAGACGCGGCATTTTGCGTTTTCTGCGTCTGCAAAGAGATCGATTTCCGGTAACCCCCAGGTTTGAAAGACGTCTTTTATTACCTCGTCTTTTAAGACCCAGTCGTGCGCCTCTGCGAAGTGTCTGCTTAGTTCGTCTGCTTGGACGTTGAGGACACCTGGCAGATGGACAGCTGTAATTTTCATACCCCGAGCCAGAAGCCACTTCCAGATTGCTTGCGCTTCCAGCGACAGAGGTCTGGATCTCGTTCCGCCCTGCTTGTTCAGATAGTACATCGTTGTTGTATTGTCCATCTGAACAAGCAGAGAGGATGTCTTGAGCACAGGAAAGAAAGCCTTGAGAGCTAGATGGACAGCTCTGAGCTCCAACATGTTGATGTGATACAGCTTTTCTTTCTCCGACCACACTCCTTGAACTTGAAGTGACTCTAGATGAGCGCCCCAACCCTGCAGGGACGCATCTGTCACCAGAGATCGTTTGGGTATGTCCTCCTGAAAAGGTACTCCCACAACCAGATGATTCCGCTGCATCCACCATTGAATGGAGATTCGCACCGCCAGAGACAGTGACAGTTTGTCTTCCCATCGGTTTGAAAACTGGGACCACTGATCCTCTAGAGACTGTTGCAGAGGTCTCATGTGTAACCTGGCGTTTGGAACAAGGAAAATGCAAGACGCCATGGATCCCAGCAGAGACGAGATCTGTCTGGCCGTTGGTCGAAGAGTCCTTAACATTGTTTGGCACTTGAGGAGAATGGATGATAGTCTCTCCTCCGAAGGATACGCTTTTGCGTCCTTTGAATCCAGAAGTGCGCCCAGGTAGTGGATCCTCTGTGTGGGATTGAGGATAGACTTTTTGAAGTTCACGTGCAGACCTAGTCTTCGCAGCTGATGAATACAGAACGTGAGATTTTGTTGAAGTAGAGCTGGAGATGCACTCTTTAGCAGCCAATCGTCTAGGTAGGGATAGACGAAGATATGCCTCTTTCTCAGGAAAGCCGCTACGACTGCCATGCACTTTGAAAAGGTGCGAGGAGCTGACTTTAGCCCGAAGGGCAAGACTGCGAACTGGTAATGATTGGTTTGTATGCAGAACCTCAGAAACTTCCGATGTTTTTGGGCAATGGGGATGTGAAAAAACGCATCCTGAAGATCTATGGAGCACATCCAGTCTTTTTGATGCAGAAGTGGGGTTATTTGATGCAACGCCAGCATTCTGAATTTTTCTCGTCGGACAAACTGATTGAGGCGCCTGAGATCTAGTATGGGCCTGTACTCCCTGCTTGGACCTTTCTTTTGAACTAGAAAGTAACGCGAGTAAATTCCTTTTCGACGTTGTGTCCTTGGGACCTCCTCGATGGCTTTCTTTTGGATTAACACCGACACTTCCTTTTTCAAAAGGTGAAGACGATGGAATACAATCTTTTGAGGAACAATTGAGGGAGGTGGAAACTTGAACCTGATTGCATATCCATTTTGCACAATATTCAGCACCCATGCGTCGTTTGTGATGTTTTTCCACTCCTCCAGGTAAAAACGCACACTTCCCCCCACCGGAGTGGTCAACGGGCTCAGGGGAAGCAAACACTCACTGCTTTTGCTGTTGCTGCTTGTTTCCAGGAGCAGACTGTCTGGAAATTCCGCCTCTTCCTCTACCAGGACGACGCTGGGAGAACTGAGATCTTCCTTGATTTTGTTGTGAAGACCATTGAGGGGTTTGAACCCTCTGCTGGCTCTGTCTCCGATCATAAGGACGGTATTTTTTCTTAAAATTGTCCTTTCTCTTTTCGAGACCTACAGCTCTCACAGTATCCAGCTCTGTCTTCATTTTTGACATTTCGTCGTCAGCATGAGACCCAAAGAGCGTTTTCCCATTAAAAGGCAGGTTTAGAATGCGTTGCTGGGCTTCAGGTTTGAGTCCCGTAAGTCTCAGCCAAGCTGAACGCCTCGCACAAAGACCATGAGCATAGCCATGCGTGGATAGATCGGAAGCATCCGCAGCTGCGCTAATCACCTGATTAGACACTAGCCCACCTTCATGAAGTATTTCCAAGAAGTCATTCTTGTCTTCTTTGGGCAGTTTTTCAGCGAATCTGGATAAGGAATCCCAAAGAGAACGGTCATAGCGACCCAATAAAGCGGAGGAGCTGGCAACCTTCATGTAGGAAGCAGAAGTGGCACACATCTTCTTTCCTACCGAATCCAAAGTCTTGCTATCCTTGTCTGGGGGAACAGACGAGGACGTTGATCCATTCTGATTCTTACGTGCCGCTGAGACGATGACCGAATCAGGTTGCGGCTCTGCTCTCAAAAATAACGGGTCAATGTCCGGAGCCCTGTACTTCTTTGCGATCCGTGAGGGGACCGCTCCCAAAGAAGCCGGTGTTAAGAACTTATGTTCGGCAGGCTCCAAAAGACCTGGAACCAGAGGAAGTAAAGGTCTCGATGATAATCTCTGGTGCAGAGTTTCGAAGATAACTGTAGTCTTCGCAGTAGAGACAGGCATCTCTATATTAAGTTTCGCTGCTCCCCGGCAAAGAACCTCATTGAAAGTGATTACGTCATCAATCGGCGATATCCTGCTCGGAGGAGTCGAAGATAACGTAGGCGAGTAATATCTCTTCGAATTCGTAGATCTTGTCGAGGATCTCGTATCACGTTTCTTGGATGATCGGTGATGTGAAGACCTCGGAGAAGGCGTCCGCCTTCTCACGGAAGGAGACTTCCTCTGCGGAGTACGTTGCCGCCTTTCAGGAGACTGGATCACTCGAAGAAGAGGTGACCTTGATCTTGACACGGTTCTTTTCGACACTGGCGACCTGGACCAAGACTTTGGAAGATTGATTCTCCTTATCTTCCAGTCTCTAAGTTCTCCCAACCATCGTGGAGATATGTTAGCTCCTGTAGGTGATGGCGCTCTTGAAGGCTCTGGAGAGATCTGAACTATATTCAGGTCAGGGGATGAAGATGAACTCCCAGAAACAGCCACAGAAACCTCAGATCGGCCTTTAGAAACCGTTCTAGGTCGTTTAGCTGCAGGCGACGTGGAACGCGGCCTTTTCGACGTCGATTTTTCCCGAGATGATCTTCTCGGCGGCGACCTCCTCGACGGCGACCTCCTCGGCGGCGAACTCCTCGGCGGCGGCGACCTCCTCGGCGGCGGCGTCCTCCTCGGCGGCGTCGTCCTCCTCAGCGGCGTCGACCTCTGCGGCGTCGTCCTCCTCGGCGGCGTCGTCGACGTCCTCGGCGTCGACCTCCTCGACGTCGAGGGTCTCTTGGGTGATGGAGTCAAGCGCTTCGACGACGAAGCTTTTCTAGGCGTCGTGTGCCTCGACTGATAAGGACTCTTCGACGTCGAAGCCTCCAATTCCCGGTTCGACGTCGATGTCATAGCGCCTCTTGACGGCGGCCTTGACTGACTTTTTGAGCCTTTCGACGGCGAACGTCGACGTCGATGAGACGACGTCGAGTCCCGTCCTCTCGTAGTCGTAGGGGAGCCAGACTTGGATCGCCTACGCTCATGGCGTCTCTCACCTCTCATCGACGGCGAATCCTTCTTCGACGGCGACCTCGACGTCGACGGAAGACGTGACGCTGATTTCGACGATTTCGAACATACCGGAACTCTAGAAGAAGATCTGTCCCTCGAACTCGACGGGGAACGATGTTTTCTCTTCTCCCCTCTTTCCTTATGTTCTTTCCGCTGAGGAGAAGGTTTCCTGGAGTGAAGTTCTTCTCTTCCACTCACGGTTTCACCTCTGTCATGCAGGAACTGAAGCCTGCTCTTCTCCCTCTCTCTTAAAGTTCTGTTTGATAACTTGCTGCAATGGTAGCAAAGCTCTGGCTTGTGTGTGGATGGAAGACAAGCCACACAGACCGAATGAGGGTCTGTTTTAGACATTTTTTTTCCACAGGCCGGACACTTATTAAATAAGGCAGGCATTTTGATTGGAAAAAAAGGTCAAAAAACCACAAAAATTGTAGAATTAGTAAGGAAAAGACTAAAGATGTCGAGTAATGATAAAAAATTGAAAGAACTACCAGAAAAAAAGTGAAAAAGAATCACCAACTGGCGAGCTCAATGCTCCAGGATCCTCGCAGAAGGAGCCGGAAAAAAGAACTGACCTAACTGTCACCTGTGGTGCATGATGGGAGCCTGGAGGTTCCTGGAGGTCTTAAAGGCACGGCGCCAGTTTTTTTCCTATTGTTACAATGCAGCCTATCTAGGCTAAAGCTGCCTCTATGGTCCTGCCTGTTTTACCTTTGAAAATAAAGGTGGTGTGTTTCAAAGACAACAAAGGCAGTGCTTTTTTCTTTACATTTTCATATAATGTCATTTATATATGTCTTTATTTTACAAATGTAAAGATTTGTTTCAGGCTTTTGGGGGCAGTCTTTTGAGCCTAGTATGGTTATTTTAGGCTGCATATGTATAATGCATATTATCTATATATATATAGTTATTATATGTGTATTTATATGTATGTATATATATATATATATATATGTAGATATATGCATATTATTGGCTATTGCTCCGGGGTCCCGCACGAGGGCGGGACTATTCAGTGCTTATGACTATTGATGAGTATCCCCTGGAAGAGAACAACTACTAACAGTCTATGGAAAGCTTGATCCAGAATCTACCCAAATAATTATTTGAGAGTGACTTAAATGTAGAAAGAGCTGATTGTGTGCACTCACATTCAGTCATGCAGTGCTAAACACCACTGTGCTTTGATTAATGTCAGGGAAGGTGTATTTAGAACACAGAGCTGTATATCAATTCTGCGATAGGGTTCAGGAAGTCTAATCATTCAGGTCTTTGACTACCTTCAAACGTTCACAATCAGGAAATACGGGGGCTGAGGCCATGTCGATGACCAAGATGGCAGCTTGGACGTGAAGCTCCGGCTCCATCGGCCAACACGAGACAGGATTCAGGCCTCAATGCTATCTATATGCATCCTGCAAATCAGAGGATGCATCGGCAATACAAGCAAAGATGAACAGTGCCATTGTCGTAGGTGAGCGACGATCAGGAGCAGAACATCAGGAGCAGGCGGGTAAGGCCTAGAGCAATCTCGGAGGCCCCACGGCAACAGGGGCCATGAGTAAGCTTGAGGTCTTAGGCTCGCAGGCCTGACTGGGCCCCCAACCCGCCCTCCACATCTCACAAGTGCCTACGAGCTGGAGTGCTGGGGAACCGTCTGACTACTGTGTATGTTGTCCCGGGTGTTGACCGAGATGTGCTCCGGAGCTGGGGTCGGACACTGCGGCCTCTGAAAATGGTGCCAATTGAGGAGGGAAGATCGAAGGAACCGATGCCGCTGATGAGTCCCCTTTCACATGCGCACACAATTATCTGGTAAGCAGCAGGCGGTGCCACTCAAGCGGACAATGCCTGTGGTCTTGCTGGACTACGGGCCTTCAGTGGACTGCTGATCATCAGATGAAGATGAGCTGAAGGGCCCTTGTGATGGTATAGGCCTCTCTCATTTGCATCCCCCTGGAGGCCACCAGCGATAATTCCTGCATTACCTTCCTGTCCAGAATATCCTTCCTTGATAGTGCCTTGTTCCCACCAGCCTGTGCTGGATGATTGTGGGCTGGCTCCACCTGGAGAATGACAATTGCAGCCTGAGGCCTGTGCTCTCCCTTGGTGTTTCTTCCCAGGACCCGCTCCTGCTTGTCAACCTGGCTGCTGCTCAGAGGACATAGGCCCCCTATACATCTCCCAGGAGGAGACCACTCCCCGAATGTCCATACATTAAATTGATTTGGGGGTTCTATCACACCTATTCACGCCCTACAGTTGCACAAGCCTGCCAGGCTTTATTTACTTGCGAGGGCCCTGAGCTTGGTAGCAGCTGCTGGGTGTGACTTGAGCCCGTTCGTGTAATATTTTCTTCACTCTGGCCTTCCCCATCTCTCTTCTGGGACATATCTCCTGCACTCCTAACATCTATTCAAGCACATCAACACCTGCACATGCTTGGTAACAAGAAGAGGGGATTCAAGGCAACATAAGGTGCAGTTTGAGCGTGCCAAGGTGGCTAGCTGACCGGAATCACTGTCGGAGGTGGAGGAGGGAAAAATGGACACAAATACCATTGAGCAACTGAGCGGCTCTGTTGCCATCATGGCTGAACTGCGTGCTGGACTTCACTCCACTGAGACACGTTTTGATGCTCACGCTGGGAGACTGGCCTGTACAGGAGAATGCTTAGATCATCACAACATCAGGTTACACGCAGCACATATATGGGCTGGAGGATGGCGCTGTGTCCATTACTAAAAGGCTGGGAAAACATCAACCGTTTCAAATGCAGCCGACAAGTCCAGGAGCACCAGGGCCTGGGGAGAGCGTTTGTCTACGCCGTCTCGAAGGGTGTCAAGTACCGCAGTCACCACCGCCTCCGTTGATTGGGCAGGGCGAAACCCCGACTGATGGGGATCGAGGCAGTTTGATTCCTCCATGAAATTAGACAGGCACTTGGCTATGTGCGCCTCCATTACCCTCGCAAGGAAGGGAAGTAGGGTAATCGGGCAGTAATTTGCCTTACAAGTTGGGTCGGCCCCAGGTTCTTTGAGGAGTGGTATGACCGTGGCTTACTTGAAGGCCAGGGGCACTAAACCAGAGGTTAGTGAGTCATTCAAGAGGGTATAGGCAGGGGTGGGTAAAGCCGAGAGGCAGTCTTTTAAGATATAAGGGGGACATCTGTCTGACTGCGCTCCGGATTTAATTCTTACTAGTAATTCCTGGAATTGTACCGGAGTAATAGAGGGGAAGCTGCTAAGGATGCCAGTGTTATTGATGGTGACTGTTGTTGGGGCTGTGGGGCTCGAGGGTTGTGGGATGCTAGCTTTTATGTCTGCTGTTTTCTCAATGAAGTAGACATTAAGTGAGTCACAGAAAGCTTGAGTCGGATTTAAACTGGGACGAACACTATCCAAATTTGTTAACTCGTTAAAGATAGAGAAGATGTCTTTAGATCTATTGGTCGAATTGAGGATGCGGGCAGAGAAGTAAGCAGATTTGGTGGAAAGAATGGACTTCATATATTCTTTCCTAGCCGTGGTGAATTTGTTCTTTAGGTCCAAGGCATAATTGCGACGCCATTGTCGCTCCAATTGGCGCACAGCCAGTTTCATTTCTTTGAGTTCAGGGGTGAACCGTTTTGGGCATCTGCTCGCCGGGCCAGTTTGACTGTCTTGTCATGGGTGTCTCTAGCTGCTTGTAGCCAGTCGGAGAGGTTGGCTTCGGAAACATTAATGTCGGGGTGAGAGGAAGGGATGGTGAGTGCCAGTGTCTCAATGAAAGCTTACTTGTCTAAGGAATTCCATTTCCTCGCTTGTACTCCTGCTGTTGTGGCGGTTGTCCTAGGAGGGGAATAAACACGGTAAATTTGAGAAGAAAGTGATCAGACCATAGGCAAAGGGTGATGATTGGCGATGTAACTATTGAGGCATTAGCCCTGATCTGGTCTAGATTATAACCTTTACAGTGGGTACGTGATGGCACTCGTTGTGAAAAGTTTAGGTTCGTAAGGAGCTCCGTAAGTTCACTCGAGTGGGGACCTTCCAGGGGGTCATTGAACCCATAATTGAAATCCCCTACCAGGACAATCCTGGCGTGGTCCATGGCCAGGTTAGCAATTTGCTCGCTCAATGCGAGAGGAAAGGATGGCATGAAACGTGGGGGCCTGTACAGAAGGACACACGCTACCGTTGTGAGAGAGGTGTCAAGTTTTAACACCAGATTTTCTGTGTCTGGTAGATGCAAACAGGTCAGATTTGTGACTGTTAAGTTGGAACATATGATAGCCGCAACTCCCCCACCGAATTTGCCTGAGCTACCGTCGGCGTGGATGATATAGTAATTAGGTGGAAGTGCAGCTATTGTGTCGGGGCGGAGTCCTGGGTCAACCAGGTCTCGGTAAGTAGGAGGATGTCTGGTTTGTTGGAGTCTAATAGTAGAAAGATATCCATCTGGTGTTTCACCAGAAAACGAGTATTTAGATAGATTATAGACAGGGAATGAGAGGGAGGGCAGGGCTCCGCCTGTCTGCTCAAGCTCAACGTGTTTGATGGAGCTATGGGAGGAGAGACATTAACTAAAATCCCATGGTTCCGGGCCCGAATAACCACATCCCTACACAGGTGGCCGTGGCCTCTGTTATATTTGAGAAGGTCATTGCGGGAGTAAGGAAATAAATGAGCAGCATGACTGGCCACAGTATCAATTTTAATATCGCTTGGCACAAACAATTGTGGTATTTACAAATATATCCAACAAGTTATGTACTTTTTTACACTCTAAACGGTTTTGGCATAATCGCATTGGAATGTTAGATACATATCCTTTATGAGAGATGATTGTTGTATTAACACAATGGAATTTAATTCAATTCATGTCTACATTGTAAAAAGTATCTTGATAACATGGCTGCCCACATTACCATGGTATTGTTGTGTATACACTTGGGGGTGTGTTTTGAGCACTTTAAATATGGCCGTCATTGTTAATAGGACAAGCCTGAGCAAGCCTTATCGGCGAAACGCGTCGCACTTTTTTCATCTACTGTCTTAAATTTGGCAAACTGAATCCGGGTGTCCTGGTTTACTTCTGGAAGGAGGAGGTATTTGGATACAATTTGGAGGCTAGTCGGTAGCCTATCCGGGATCGTTCCGTGACAGCCCAGGGTGCACTAACCGGCACTGGAGGAAGGAATTTGTAACGAAGTGCAAGGGCTGACCTTTGGTGTAACGACGCCGTCGGAAGACCAGCTGGCCTACCGGCAGCGTGGAGGATTTTCCGTGTAATTACATCCGAGGAGATTGCTGGATGCCCCGACGGTGAACGTGTGAAACCGATACGGAGGGGAAGCGGAGGACCTGTGAGTGACACGCTAGCGGAGAGCAACAAGGTGGGAACACCTGGAAGCTTGTACGCAGGCGTGCACAGAACGGGACCACCGCCGAAACCAACAGCAATACACCGAAGTAGGAGAGCGTACAAAAGCTAACAAGCAATCATACGCTTTTTGAACGCACGGAAACAGTTTGCCACGACAAGGATAAAATGGCAGATGAATTGGACTCTCGTCGTAAACTGACAGCGGATAAACTATTCTTCAATATGGCAGGTGACAGCATGGAGCCAGCTCAAACCTCTGCGAATATTGGCCAGGAAATAACCTTGCAGACAAAACTTAGTCAGTTGGAAAAACTATACAAAAAGGAACTTTCCAAGTGGTGGGAGGCGGAGTCACTATCCAGGTATATCGAGGTCAAACGAGTTCCTAGGGGCCTCCGGATTTTCACAATTCCGACCTATGAAGATCCTGACCCTGATATGATTAATGAATGGTCAGACAATACTGCATCGTGCTCCATAATAATGATGAAAATCCTTGTGAAATATGCCCTGAAAGATCGTGCTAAACTTCTGAAAGATATAGAGGATCTCGTAGCTGAAATTGAACCATTAATGTCTAAGGAGTCACTGGAAGAACATCTAAAGAAATTGAATACTAAAATGGAGAAATTAGAAGAGGAAATCACGGCCAAAAAGCAACGGAAGTTCATCAGAGGTTTTAAAGATTATCAATCTGGACGCACGCTAACATTTCAAAAAAAGTACGACCATCTCTTTGACAAGAAAACGGGGATGGCACTAGTTAGTCAACCAAAGGCAGGACCAAGTGCTGAGATAGTGGAAAGTGACATATCGGATGGCAATCTATCCGATGCATCTACGTCTGGAATCACACAAGAACCCCCCAAAATTGCCAACAAAAGGGTGAATTTTTTGGCACAATTCCAGATCATGAGCTAAAATCCGACAGATTCCTTTCAGGGGGAAGGGCGGAAACAAAGAGGTCGAGGACGTGGAAGCAGAGGCGGAACAGGAGGAATAAACAGGCAAAAAAGAGGAGGATCAAACGCCACACAAGCTCCGATGGGAATGGCAACAAGGAGCAAAAATTCGAAATGAATA
Source organism: Lissotriton vulgaris (assembly GCF_964263255.1). Taxonomy (NCBI): domain Eukaryota; kingdom Metazoa; phylum Chordata; class Amphibia; order Caudata; family Salamandridae; genus Lissotriton; species Lissotriton vulgaris. Next base: position 35,295,930 of record NC_141687.1, on the reverse strand, counting down.
AGACTGTAGTAAACCTGTCCAAACATGTGCTAACTGAAGGTGAGAGAGAGATCTTGGCACTTGGCCTTTCCTTCTGTCCATCGCTTAATATGAACTTTGCTCAGACCCGTATTGACTTATTTTTGTTTGCAAGGAAGTTAAAGTTGAAAAAATGGTACTGCACTAAACCGAAAGACAAATTGGCTGAATCTACCAATGATGTGCTCAGTAATTTGGTTGTAGATGACATTGCATTACTAGAGGAATTGCATGGGGACGGTTTAGACATAGGAGAGGAACCGGATTATGAAAGCTGGGGTTTTGATTTGGACAACAATCCAGGGTCCAAATTCAAACCTAAAAGTGTATTCTTACCTGCAGTTCAATGTGATGCAATTGATGTGTTTGAAAGGGACGTATTAAAAGATCTTTTGAAATTAAGATTTAAGAAGCTGCCCCACAACAACAGAAATCTATCTCACAGCCAACAATTGTCCATTGAATCCCTCAGAGCAGACAAAGAAATAGTGATACGACAATCGGACAAAGGGGGGAATGTGGTGGTCCTGGATAAACAAAAATATCTCCAGAAAGGTTTGAGACAATTACAGGAAGTTGCGTGCTATTGCAGATGTGATAGGGATGATGTTTTGAGATCTACCAGCAACTTTAGAGATCTAATATTGGAGTGGAAGGATAAGGGGTTGATAGAAATTGAGGAATATTAATATCTGTACTGTGCCCATCCTAAGATTCCAATATTGTACCTCCTTCCCAAACTCCATAAAGACCCATGCAATCCACCGGGGCGCCCTATTGTTTCATCCATTGGTTCCCTATTAGAACACACTTCCAAGTACATCGATCACTGTTTGAGAACCTTTGTAGCGGCATTACCTTCATATGTTAAGGATACCACCCAATTTCTGAGCATCATCAATGGGATTCATTGGGAAACAAGTTATACACTTGTTACCCTTGACGTCAGCAGCCTATACACCTGTATTCGACATGAGTATGGTTTGAAAGCAGTGAAACACTATCTGAACACCAGGTCGATTTCGCTGTTACTGCATTCTCAAATGTTACTGTCCATGATAGACTTTTGCCTTAACAACAATTTTTTTTATTTTAACGACGTCATGTACCGCCAGTCACAGGGCACAGCCATGGGAACCTGCTTCGCCCCCAGCTACGCGAATTTATTCATGGGTTGGTGGGAGGAGCAGGTTATCCAGGACATGACTGAATTCAACAATATGTCCCTGTGGCTGCGGTACATTGATGATATTTTTTTCATTTGGAATGGTGATGTCAACTCTGCCAGACAGTTTATTGACAAACTAAATGTCAACACTCTCAACCTTACTCTAACTGAGCACATCAGTAAGACAAGGATGGAGTTCCTTGATGTGGAAGTGGAAGTGGTCAATAACATTCTGACCACTAAACTCTTCTCTTCAGAAAGAGCACATCAGGAAACAGCCTCTTACGAGCCTCTAGTTGCCATCCCAAGAGTCTCATTTACAGCATACCGTATGGAGAACTACTGCGCGCTAGACGCAACTGCAGCACAGTCGATGGGTATAAGAAAGAAGAAGCAGTGATGTGTCAGAGGTTCAGGGAGAGAGGTTATGGTAAGAAGGCAATAGCTATCGCAGTAGAACGCAGTAACACAAAAACTAGAGATGAGCTATTAGCTCCCAAACTGCTACAGTCAGAATCCGAAACAATCAGATTCATTACCACCTTCTCGGGACAGTCCCAGGATGTAAGAAAGGTGTTCAAGAAATATTGGCATGTTCTTAACACCGACGAACATTTGAAAAAATATTTGAGTGACAATCCCCAGATCACTTTCCGGAAAGGTAAATCCTTGCGGGATGAACTAAGTCAGAACTACGTTACAGACAGGAGTATAGTAGATCATGATGCTAATGTGGGATTTAAGTGCTGCAGAAAATGTAAGGCCTGCAAGTTTAGCAAAGACTGTGCCAATCTAACGATACCGGGAACATCTAGAGTATTCACAATCAAAAAGAAACTAACATGTCATACCCCATATAGTATTTATTTACTAATCTGTCCATGCGATAAATGGTATGTGGGGAGTACGAAACATGAGGCCAAGAAGGGAGTGTTAGAACATCTCAGAGCAATAAGGAATTTGAATAAACAATATCCGGTCGCCAGACACTTTTTTGAATGCCACATGCAAGATGAAACTAAATTACGTATGGTAGTGATTGACTGTGTAGATCTGGGAATTCGAGGAGGTAACCAAGAACTCTCCATGAGAAAACTTGAATCTAAATATATAATTGATTTTCAGTGTTTGACTCCAGTAGGACTCAATACGAGTGAGGAACTGGCAGTACATCTGTATGAAGAATGAATAGGCAGACATGCTGATCATATGCAATTAATCCGTTGTCATTATGTTTTAAATGTTATTTTTTTAAAATTTTATTCACAGGTAATGTGGGGTACCATTGGATACCATGAAATCTTGACATCATCTAACTTATTGGAAAACTAAATACCAATAGCGATGATGATTTGCCCACTAGGGCGAGGAAGGCTTCCAGGACTATGCTATCATTAGCATTATTGACTCTCTCAATGACTAACACATATGAATTTGCCCACTGGGGCGAGATGCTATGAATCGACATGTGACATTACTTGCATGATGTGATCCCGCTATATGTGGTACACTTGCCCACTTGGGCCGGATTATCTGAAATATACATGAGTTCACAAACGGCATTAGAAATTTGCGGTGTTACCGTTGTAGGCTATTGACATCGGTATCCTAGCGACAGCTATCCTATTGTTGCAAGCGTATTACCAGTCTGTGACCAAACAGCCAATAGGAATTGACATAACATGTAAACACATGTCACGTGATCGCAACTATTGAGAGTGAATATTTGCCGTCTATTATATTGAGTTGAAATATAACTGCAACAGTATCAATTTTAATATCGCTTGGCACAAACAATTGTGGTATTTACAAATATATCCAACAAGTTATGTAATTTTTTACACTCTAAACGGTTTTGGCATAATCGCATTGGAATGTTAGATACATATCCTTTATGAGAGATGATTGTTGTATTAACACAATGGAATTTAATTCAATTCATGTCTACATTGTACAAAGTATCTTGATAACATGGCTGCCCACATTACCATGGTATTGTTGTGTATACACTTGGGGGTGTGTTTTGAGCACTTTAAATATGGCCGTCATTGTTAATAGGACGAGCGTGAGCAAGCCTTATCGGCGAAACGCGTCGCACTTTTTTCATCTGCTGTAATAAATTTGGCAAACTGAATCCGGGTGTCCTGGTTTACTTCTGGAAGGAGGAGGTATTTGGATACAATTTGGAGGCTAGTCGGTAGCCTATCCGGGATCGTTCCGTGACAGCCCAGGGTGCACTAACCGGCACTGGAGGAAGGAATTTGTAACGAAGTGCAAGGGCTGACCTTTGGTGTAACGAAGCCGTCGGAAGACCAGCTGGCCTACCGGCAGCGTGGAGGATTTTCCGTGTAATTACATCCGAGGAGATTGCTGGATGCCCCGACGGTGAACGTGTGAAACCGATACGGAGGGGAAGCGGAGGACCTGTGAGTGACACGCTAGCGGAGAGCAACAAGGTGGGAACACCTGGAAGCTTGTACGCAGGCGTGCACAGAACGGGACCACCGCCGAAACCAACAGCAATACACCGAAGTAGGAGAGCGTACAAAAGCTAACAAGCAATCATATGCTTTTTGAACGCACGGAAACAGTTTGCCACGACAAGGATAAAATGGCAGATGAATTGGACTCTCGTCGTAAACTGACAGCGGATAAACTATTCTTCAATATGGCAGGTGACAGCATGGAGCCAGCTCAAACCTCTGCGAATATTGGCCAGGAAATAACCTTGCAGACAAAACTTAGTCAGTTGGAAAAACTATACAAAAAGGAACTTTCCAAGTGGTGGGAGGCGGAGTCACTATCCAGGTATATCGAGGTCAAACGAGTTCCTAGCGGCCTCCGGATTTTCACAATTCCGACCTATGAAGATCCTGACCCTGATATGATTAATGAATGGTCAGACAATACTGCATCGTGCTCCATAATAATGATGAAAATCCTTGTGAAATATGCCCTGAAAGATCGTGCTAAACTTCTGAAAGATATAGAGGATCTCCTAGCTGAAATTGAACCATTAATGTCTAAGGAGTCACTGGAAGAACATCTAAAGAAATTGAATACTAAAATGGAGAAATTAGAAGAGGAAATCACGGCCAAAAAGCAACGGAAGTTCATCAGAGGTTTTAAAGATTATCAATCTGGACGCACGCTAACATTTAAAAAAAAGTACGACCATCTCTTTGACAAGAAAACGGGGATGCCACTAGTTAGTCAACCAAAGGCAGGACCAAGTGCTGAGATAGTGGAAAGTGACATATCGGATGGCAATCTATCCGATGCATCTACGTCTGGAATCACACAAGAACCCCCCAAAATTGCCAACAAAAGGGTGAATTTTTTGGCACAATTCCAGATCATGAGCTAAAATCGGACAGATTCCTTTCAGGGGGAAGGGGGGAAACAAAGAGGTCGAGGACGTGGAAGCAGAGGCGGAACAGGAGGAATAAACAGGCAAAAAAGAGGAGGATCAAACGCCACACAAGCTCCGATGGGAATGGCAACAAGGAGCAAAAATTCGAAATGAATAAGACTGTAGTAAACCTGTCCAAACATGTGCTAACTGAAGGTGAGAGAGAGATCTTGGCACTTGGCCTTTCCTTCTGTCCATCGCTTAATATGAACTTTGCTCAGACTCGTATTGACTTATTTTTGTTTGCAAGGAAGTTAAAGTTGAAAAAATGGTACTGCACTAAACCGAAAGACAAATTGGCTGAATCTACCAATGATGTGCTCAGTAATTTGGTTGTAGATGACATTGCATTACTAGAGGAATTGCATGGGGACGGTTTAGACATAGGAGAGGAACCGGATTATGAAAGCTGGGGTTTTGATTTGGACAACAATCCAGGGTCCAAATTCAAACCTAAAAGTGTATTCTTACCTGCAGTTCAATGTGATGCAATTGATGTGTTTGAAAGGGACGTATTAAAAGATCTTTTGAAATTAAGATTTAAGAAGCTGCCCCACAACAACAGAAATCTATCTCACAGCCAACAATTGTCCATTGAATCCCTCAGAGCAGACAAAGAAATAGTGATACGACAATCGGACAAAGGGGGGAATGTGGTGGTCCTGGATAAACAAAAATATCTCCAGAAAGGTTTGAGACAATTACAGGAAGTTGCGTGCTATTGCAGATGTGATAGGGATGATGTTTTGAGATCTACCAGCAACTTTAGAGATCTAATATTGGAGTTGAAGGATAAGGGGTTGATAGAAATTGAGGAATATCAATACCTGTACTGTGCCCATCCTAAGATTCCAATATTGTACCTCCTTCCCAAACTCCATAAAGACCCATGCAATCCACCGGGGCGCCCTATTGTTTCATCCATTGGTTCCCTATTAGAACACACTTCCAAGTACATCGATCACTGTTTGAGAACCTTTGTAGCGGCATTACCTTCATATGTTAAGGATACCACCCAATTTCTGAGCATCATCAATGGGATTCATTGGGAAACAAGTTATACACTTGTTACCCTTGACGTCAGCAGCCTATACACCTGTATTCGACATGAGTATGGTTTGAAAGCAGTGAAACACTATCTGAACACCAGGTCGATTTCGCTGTTACTGCATTCTCAAATGTTACTGTCCATGATAGACTTTTGCCTTAACAACAATTTTTATTATTTTAACGACGTCATGTACCGCCAGTCACAGGGCACAGCCATGGGAACCTGCTTCGCCCCCAGCTACGCGAATTTATTCATGGGTTGGTGGGAGGAGCAGGTTATCCAGGACATGACTGAATTCAACAATATGTCCCTGTGGCTGCGGTACATTGATGATATGTTTTTCATTTGGAATGGTGATGTCAACTCTGCCAGACAGTTTATTGACAAACTAAATGTCAACACTCTCAACCTTACTCTAACTGAGCACATCAGTAAGACAAGGATGGAGTTCCTTGATGTGGAAGTGGAAGTGGTCAATAACATTCTGACCACTAAACTCTTCTCTTCAGAAAGAGCACATCAGGAAACAGCCTCTTACGAGCCTCTAGTTGCCATCCCAAGAGTCTCATTTACAGCATACCGTATGGAGAACTACTGCGCGCTAGACGCAACTGCAGCACAGTCGATGGGTATAAGAAAGAAGAAGCAGTGATGTGTCAGAGGTTCAGGGAGAGAGGTTATGGTAAGAAGGCAATAGCTATCGCAGTAGAACGCAGTAACACAAAAACTAGAGATGAGCTATTAGCTCCCAAACTGCTACAGTCAGAATCCGAAACAATCAGATTCATTACCACCTTCTCGGGACAGTCCCAGGATGTAAGAAAGGTGTTCAAGAAATATTGGCATGTTCTTAACACCGACGAACATTTGAAAAAATATTTGAGTGACAATCCCCAGATCACTTTCCGGAAAGGTAAATCCTTGCGGGATGAACTAAGTCAGAACTACGTTACAGACAGGAGTATAGTAGATCATGATGCTAATGTGGGATTTAAGTGCTGCAGAAAATGTAAGGCCTGCAAGTTTAGCAAAGACTGTGCCAATCTAACGATACCGGGAACATCTAGAGTATTCACAATCAAAAAGAAACTAACATGTCATACCCCATATAGTATTTATTTACTAATCTGTCCATGCGATAAATGGTATGTGGGGAGTACGAAACATGAGGCCAAGAAGGGAGTGTTAGAACATCTCAGAGCAATAAGGAATTTGAATAAACAATATCCGGTCGCCAGACACTTTTTTGAATGCCACATGCAAGATGAAACTAAATTACGTATGGTAGTGATTGACTGTGTAGATCTGGGAATTCGAGGAGGTAACCAAGAACTCTCCATGAGAAAACTTGAATCTAAATATATAATTGATTTTCAGTGTTTGACTCCAGTAGGACTCAATACGAGTGAGGAACTGGCAGTACATCTGTATGAAGAATGAATAGGCAGACATGCTGATCATATGCAAATAATCCGTTGTCATTATGTTTTAAATGTTATTTTTTTTTAATTTTATTCACAGGTAATGTGGGGTACCATTGGATACCATGAAATCTTGACATCATCTAACTTATTGGAAAACTAAATACCAATATCGATGATGATTTGCCCACTAGGGCGAGGAAGGCTTCCAGGACTATGCTATCATTAGCATTATTGACTCTCTCAATGACTAACACATATGAATTTGCCCACTGGGGCGAGATGCTATGAATCGACATGTGACATTACTTGCATGATGTGATCCCGCTATATGTGGTACACTTGCCCACTTGGGCCGGATTATCTGAAATATACATGAGTTCACAAACGGCATTAGAAATTTGCGGTGTTACCGTTGTAGGCTATTGACATCGGTATCCTAGCGACAGCTATCCTATTGTTGCAAGCGTATTACCAGTCTGTGACCAAACAGCCAATAGGAATTGATATAACATGTAAACACATGTCACGTGATCGCAACTATTGAGAGTGAATATTTGCCGTCTATTATATTGAGTTGAAATATAACTGCAACAGTATCAATTTTAATATCGCTTGGCACAAACAATTGTGGTATTTACAAATATATCCAACAAGTTATGTAATTTTTTACACTCTAAACGGTTTTGGCATAATCGCATTGGAATGTTAGATACATATCCTTTATGAGAGATGATTGTTGTATTAACACAATGGAATTTAATTCAATTCATGTCTACATTGTAAAAAGTATCTTGATAACATGGCTGCCCACATTACCATGGTATTGTTGTGTATACACTTGGGGGTGTGTTTTGAGCACTTTAAATATGGCCGTCATTGTTAATAGGACGAGCGTGAGCAAGCCTTATCGGCGAAACGCGTCGCACTTTTTTCATCTGCTGTAGTAAATTTGGCAAACTGAATCCGGGTGTCCTGGTTTACTTCTGGAAGGAGGAGGTATTTGGATACACCACGCTACTTACCTGACACAACTGCCAACGGGCATTGCCGTGAGGGGAACGGCGGGAGCAGCACACGCCGGGAGGCGAAGGGAGGCGTCCCGAGAGACCGGACCACACTCCCCAGCATTCCCTCTGCCAGCAGGGCGCCCGTGACACGCAGAGAGCGCCGGAGGCGCCAGATAAAGCCTGACAACCCCTCTCGCCCCGCGAGCCGCGCGCGGGAGCGCCCGGAGCTAAGCCCGGGCAAAGGGCGGGCCCTCTGTGGCCCTCAGAGGCACGAGGAGGACGGGACGGGCCCTTCCCCCATCGCCTACTCTATAAGGTACTTTCTTGTGACCTACTGGTCAACCCCCATTTGGGAACTGTTGATACCGTAAATATTGTTGTTCACTGCGGTTGGGACTATTTGCTCGCTGTCATTAACAATTGTGTTTGTTGTTCTGTGTAGTTACCCATTTCTTTGAATAAGGGTAAGCAATTCTCAGCATGTCTCCAAGGGGTACCCGCAGCAAAACAGCTGCCACTGGGGCTGGCCCTGTGACCGGCCCCATCGACCTTTTTATAACTAAGGCCAATGATGCCATCAATCAGGGCATTAGCCTTTTAGAACGCAGGGTATCACAAGATCTGGCACATGCCAAACTCTCTTCACTTGGCCTTATTGCCGCCGCTACTACACCTGCACAGGCTATGCCAAATAACATCAGACCCCTACTTGATGTATGTGCTGACATTCATACCATTCCTAGTGAGGTTAACCTCTCAGCCTCCATTCCCCTGTTAGATTCAGACACTGATATCAGCACGGACTTAGAAAAAACTCCTGATCTACCCATTAAACCCTCTCCTAAAGCAACATCTGCTGACAACACCAGGCAACTGAGAGGTAGACGAGAGGGTGCAGTCCAAAAACAGAAATCTAATGCACCAAAGCCCCGGACTACCATGGCCAGGAAATATGGCCGGGTACAAAGAAAGTCTGGGAAAAATACCAACTCTGTCCCTAACCACAATGCGACCAGGGTCACGTTAATCTCTCAAGGGGATGAAAGTGAAATGGTTCAGCAGGGCAGAACAATGGATACCAATGATAACACCGACAATGCATACGACCCTATGTTGGAAAGGTTGGGGGAATTATTAAGCATTTATTTATCCCCCATCCAAAATAGGCTTACTCGAATAGAAAAACAATTAGCCGAATTGAGTATCCCTATTAAGAATTTCCTGAAGGAAGGTCCTGCAAAAAGCACAAATAATAGTAATACCACCAAAACAGCAGGCACCAAAATCAATATTCCTCAGGCCCCTCCAACAAACTCAAACATTGCACACAAAGCTCCACCTGCCACATTGGCTAATGGTCCAACCACTAGTCAAAAAACACCAACATTGCATATCAATAACGCAGCCTCAGACAAAAGGAAGGACCCCGGCATCAACACCAACATTAACACTAAACCCCCAAATGTGAGTACCACAGGTCACTCTGCAACTTCAACAAGCAGCCCTACCACGGCCCAATCAATACCAAAAACAGTTAGGCAAGTCCCTGCCCGCATTAACCTCCCACCGGAATGTGTTGCATATGTATTAGTGTTAGTAAATGTTACCAAGCTAAGGAAGGATCAGGACGAAAATCCCACATCCCTCAAAAACAAAACCTTGCACTGGCTAATTGCCAATTGCAATTACCCTATTGATGGTGCAAGGGAGATTATTAACACACAGCGAGTGGGTTGGATAGGCCCACTCAGGAAAAAATTTGAGGGCGACTGTGTCACCATAAGCTTTAGAAATCCACAATGGGCAGAGAAAACCCTTGCCAGTGCCCCTTTACCATCGCCCTGGAAATTCAACACCACACTCCTTCCCTTAGGATACTTTTACAGACATCTGATACCCCCCGAACAAGCCACGGCTAATCTCCCCACAAATTCTTACCAGGATCTGAACTTTGGAGCAAGGATTAAATCACCCCTCTTTATCCAGAATCAGAACCCCAACGCCGTCCACTCTAACAGCCGTAACTGGCATCCACAACCCCCAATGCCAATCCCAACTCCCAACCCTCCGCAGTTCTTTCAAGCCCCAACCATGCATCAGAGCAATTACAGAGATAGGCCTTACCCAATCTCTAATCCGTTCCAGTTTGCACCGATGACTGAAATTAGGCCAATGTATAACATCCCCACTTACAATCGGTTCGATTACTTATCTTCTCTAGACGAACAGGACTGACTGAGTATATCGCCCAACAAAGAAATGTGCAACGATGTAAAAGCTTGTAACTCAGAGGGTCCCATAAATCCAGCTGTATTGCACCAGGTCCAAACTGCTTTTTCAGAAACTATATTGTCTGACAGTATTCTGGCCATTTCCAACGAATTACCTCACTATGATAATGGGAATACTGGGAATAGACTTGCTAAACATGGAACCAAACATGGCTTATCAATTCTAAGCTGGAACGTTGCAGGCTTAGAATCTAAGCTCTCGGACCCTGCATGGATTGAACTAATTAACGATGTGGACATACTTATGTTCCAAGAAACTTGGGCTCTTGATAATCTGTACATTGAAGGCTACCACTGCTTTAGCTTGACATCAGCAAAACCTAGCCTCGGTCGAGCAGTGGGTGGTCTTTTTGTGGGGATTAGAATTCTGGCAGGCGGTACAATTAGAGATCTGAAGCTAGATAACCTTGCCAATCCCAATATTCAAATTCTGGAATACAAACTGAAATCAAAGACCACGATTTATTTAATTAATTTTTACAACAATGATTTTTATGGTGTACCGAACAAAAACTTTGTTGCATTATCTAAGGTTCTAAACATGATTGATTGTTCCTTATCAGTAGATACTAAGACTAGCATTCTGATAGGGGGTGATTTTAATGTGAAACTTATAGAGAACTATGGATCTACTAACCTTGATTATTGTAATGACCGCAGGGGTTTGGAACTGATTAGTATACTTTCTGATTTTGATCTTGTTGATGTAATGAGTGTAGGGTATGATATGAATTTTCCTTATGCCCCCACGTTTAAGGGCAGGGATAACGGTTCAATTATCGATTACATATTTACATCACCTCTGCTAACAGATTGTTTAACTAAAACTTCTGTGGTGCAAACGTCTTTCAGTGATCACAATCCATTGTTAGCTATTTTTAATTTTGTACCCAGTCCAATTTTTATGAATCTAAACGGGGCAAGGGATATTACACCCTCAATTGATGGCCTTCGCCTAAAATGGAGGGGAATTGATTGTGGGGCCATCATAGATACTGTTCAGGAGACACATCCCGATTTGTTGAAATCCCTCTCTTCCCCAAGCACAAATACCGAAAAATTGATCATAGACTTTGAAGCTTTATGCTCAAATATAAAAACCCTCCTGTCAGTCCCACTCCCTAATGAACGTAAAGAGCCACGGTGGTTTGATACATCTTGCTCCGTGGCCAACAGAGATTTAAGAAAGGCCCTCTCTGCCAAACCCAGGTGTAAAGATGTAGTTCGAGCTGCCAGGAAAAACTACAAAGATAAAATATCGGAAAGGAAGGCAAACTTGCTCTCCGAACACTGGGATAAGCTGGTCATTAGTGCCAACCTGGGTGGCAGCGGCCCATTTTGGTCGGCTGTCAGGAGAACGAGGGAAATGGGCAAAGAGCTTACACAAATCAGCTGCAATATAACAAGTGCAGCCTGGGAGACCCACTTTTCTAAAATTTATGCTGCCCCCTCTGACGAGCACCTTCTCCCTAATATAGGCCAAACAGAAGGTTTACAGATTTTGGACCAAGAAGTCAGGAAAGCCATAAAAGAGAGCCCAGGTAACAAGGCGCCCGGACCAGACGGCTTCCCTATCGATATTATTAAACACAACGCTGAGCTATGGTCACCAATACTCCTTAACATCTTTAACAGTCTCCCACAAGTAGCCATGCCTGTCACCTGGGCTACTAGTATCATCGTTCCCATTTACAAAAAGGGAGACAGATCAGACCCAGCAAATTATCGTCCCATTTCCCTTTTGGATAACACTTTAAAAATACTAGGACGTATAATTTATAATAGGGTACTGGAATGGGCGTCTGATACTGACTTTTTAGATCCTTGTCAGATGGGGTTCAGGAGCGGGGTAGGAACAGTCGAGCAATGTCTAAATCTAAAATTGATAATAGACAAATATTGCATTGCCTGCTCATCCCCTGCCTACCTAGCTTTTATGGATCTCTCATCCGCATTTGATCTTGTGAATAGATCTAAGCTTTGGTTAATTCTCTTGTCCAATGGCCTTGATGCCACTCTCGTTAGATTTTTAGCCTATGTCCATACTGACCTGAAAGCACGGGTACGTATCGGGATGGGCGGAGAGGTATCGGGAGCCATTGAGATAGGGAGGGGGGTGAGACAGGGGTGCGTTCTAGCACCCCTGCTGTTTATCATTTATATCAACGGCCTGTCCAACTGTCTAAAGAAAGCCACCCCCGATGTCCCAATAATTCTAGGCAATCCCCTACCTGTGCTTTTATATGCAGACGACGCTGTCCTTATGGCACGTACACCTAACGCCCTACGTCTGCATAGTTTAGAAAATTTTATGGAGGGACTGGACCTGAAAGTTAATTTTAAAAAGTCTTTTATCATGTCCTGTGGGCCGGGCAAAAGGAAACTCAGCACAATTCGAATTGGAACAGATAAACTAGAATCTGTCCATAAGTTTCCTTATTTGGGGTTGGTTTTCGCTGCGAACAGCTCGTGGAGTGGGCATGTGGCCCACGCCACGAGCAAGTTCTCGAAAGCCATCAATTCTGTTCTGAGTCCCCCCCGCCCAAAGAAAATCGGCGCCACAAAGGCTATTGTTAAGATTTTTAAATTACAGTGTTCTCCTGTCGCTACGTATGGAGCTGAAGTTTGGGGATCGGTTAGTAGCATTAGTATCCAAAGAGAGGAAAATCGTTTCTGTAGAAAAGTGCTGGGTGCACCGATTTCCTCTTCTGATTTTATCTGCCATAATGAACTTAACCTCCCCTTGATAAGTGATTTTATCAAAGCAAGACCAGCTCTCTTCTGGATTAGAATCTGGAGGAATGATGCTGCTGTCCTTACGCAAAACATTATTAAGGACTGCCTAAATTGTGAAAATGGCATGCAGATTCCCTGGTTCAAAGAAGTTCTTAAATCACTTAATGAAATTGGTAGAGGTATTTTGTTCACCGACCCAATGGCAATCGAACCAAAGGATAAATTCGAGGTTCAAAAAGCACTTTATGCACTTTATCGCAATGAGCGCTTAGGAAGAGAATCTCAGAAATCAAGGGTCAAGAAATACATAGGAAATGGTCTCTGTATGCAAATTATGCCGCCCTACCTTTCACTCCCCATGTCAAATTGGGAGCGATCTTTATTATTCCGTCTAAGGGCTGGAACTGTGAAATTTTTGCTGTCTTTTCCTTTGGGGTACCGACATTGTACAGACCTTACCCCTTGCCCTTGTGATGGTATAAGCACTCAAGATGATTTGCACTTTCTGTTTTTCTGTAAATTCTATGTGAGATATATCAAATGGCTTTTAACCCCATATTTTAGAAAACATAGACCTCTCACACTTCAGGAATCTTATATGTTGCTGCTTACCCTGGACACTGATGAACTGACCTTTCGCACTAGCACTTTTTTAAGACTAGCCATACGTGCACGCAAGACAATGGAAAGTCCCTGAAATCAGAATCCAGTCATAATGATACTACTGTAAAAATTTTATAAGATAATGAAATTCACTGCTCAATCACTGTATGAATTACTTTGTTATTATGGAATGTTATTTATATAATTGTTTTGTATTATATGTACATGTGTGTTTTTGCTGTGTTCTGTACTTTTATGAATTTTATCAAATTCGAATAAAGGTCTTTTGAACTTGAACTTGACTGCCCAGCTGGAACACTGGCCTGCACCAAGAGGACTGCACTCTGAATCACTGTGCATGCTGCACTGTAAGGAACTACAGCCCTAAATACTTTGCATTGCTTCAAAAAGCAACAGATTAGAAGAGCTTCACCTGCATCATCTCCATCAAGAATCCAGCTGACCACTTTCAGTTGGGCTTTAATGGATTTGGGCAGGTGCATTGTGGGAAATGTAGTTCCAGCTTCAGAGGAGCAACTCAGAGATTCTGGAACATTTGATTTTTGTTTAAGACAATTTGAACCCTCAAGAGGAACTTCAGGGTGAAGTTCCAGATATTTGGAGATGTTTGAAGTAACTTTTGGAAAAGCTCCATAAGTTGACCGACCTGAAATCGGGAGTCAAACCGACTACCTTGCACCGTGAACCAGCCTAGATTTCAGGTTCATCCCGCTGATAGCTCCGGAGCTCAAGACTTCCAGGAGCTGACCAGGGGCTCTCACTGAACCAAGCCGATTGTAGCCGTTGCGAAGCCAGCCTGCTTGAGAGGTGCGGTCAACGTCGATAGAAAATCTTCAAGAAAAGTTTCTAAGCGTGAAGGTAAATGTTTGACCAACGCCTCCCGCTTAGAGTATCCAACCAGGGCTCCAACACAGTCAGCCTCACACTTCACTTTGTCATGGTCAAAGGCCATCAGATGTCCCAATATGGCAATATATGTTTTTAAGCACTAGAAATTATTTATACATTAAAAATTCATATCTCCGAGTTCCAACATTGGATTATTGTCGTTTTGGTGTCTAAGGAAAAAATATGCCCTATTTTATAAATCTAAGTGGGATTTGTATTGTGTGTCGTGTCTTACCTATTTAATGTATTGGTGTTTTTCAATGCTTTACACACCTGTCTTCGAATGTAAGCCTGGTTGCTTGTTGCAAGCTACCAAAGGTTGAGCAAGGGAATAATTTATTGAGACCTTGACTGGACCTTATATTGCGTTGGTGAACTGATTGCTAGTGGTAGGTGCATAATTACTCCTAACAATAATCCACCTTCCAATAGAGGTTACATGACTCTTCTGATTAGTTCACTACTTTTGACTCCAGGCATGTGTGGTTTGACTACCTTGTTCTATAAACTGTGACTATCTAATTTAGTTGCTAGACCACCAAGACTATTACAGGCCTTTGACTTCCCAGGCATTCACAGGGGTCAATAGCAAGGAAGCAATTGTGGTAATAAAAATGTCTGAAAGACCCAATCTCCTGAACCGATTAGCAATAAACCTCCTTCTAAAACAATCAAAGAAGAAGATACTCAAATCATGTTTCGATTAGATAAAAAAATAGGGAACTCTTATAAAAAACAATTCCTGATTAGATCATGTGTTCCAAAGGATGACAGAAGGTTTCCTCTGCAGAAATGGAAAAATTGTGAGAATATAGTAACAAGAGAATTTGAGCCCGCCATGCCACTTTATGAGAAAACCACCACCAACTTCTTTAAAAATAATGAATGTAGAGATAAATTTCAACTCTCACATTAAGGGTGTCCACCTTCCTTCCTCTCCTCCCTCTTCTTCAAATTGACCACTGAGCAGCACTACCAAGACTCACATATATGTTATTAGCTGCACTCTTTCCCAGAAGTCAGAACCAGATAGACATAATGTGCTTGAACCTCCACAAGGGTGACAACATTTCTCAAAGTACTTCACTGTCTTCAACTGAAGACAAGCATCAAATGTATGCATCTCTGCACTATTCATAATGCATATTCAGGCAAAGGCGCACACTACATACAGACACTAGCTCCTCATTGTACTTCAACCAGAAATCTACATTCAGTGTCCATCCAATTAGTCTGCCAATGACCATTTGGAAAGCTGAAACATAGAGCTTGATGATTGGGTGTACGAAGTCGTAGACTCTGGAACACCTTCGAGTCTACATTAAGATCAAATCCCAAACATAAGATGTTGAGGAAACTTAAAAAACTAAACTATAAACACATACTTTTATTGAATCCAGCAGAGAATAGAGCTGTTATTGAAAACCTTTACAGAAAACTTTTTAATTAAATAAATGGTAAAATCTATGATCTTAACAATAAAGTAACTCCTTTAGACAGCCTGATTAGGCCTTCTTCCGAGTAGACTTTCCTGTTGGATAGTGTGTATGTGCAATTCTAACATTTTATGAAATTATTGTTTTTGTGCAATAAATGCAGAAAATGAAATAAAGATATCTTAAACAAATAGTCTCAAGAAATTTAGCCAACAATACTCTTTCAAGCAAGCCTTTGTCCTATAGTAAGAAAGTTCAATCCAAAGCTGTCCCAGTCTTTTGTTGAGGTAAGCATAACACAACTAGGAAAATTCTCTGAGCTGTGGGCATTGCCTGTGTATTGCTTTAGGCAATATGAAACTCTCTGAAATTATCAATTAATTCAAAGCAACCAACCCCAGAAAGAACTGACTCCCAATAAATAGCTACCCCTGAAGGACCTTCATAGAGGCACACCATCAAGTGAAATTGAAAAATCTTAGACAATAATCAGAAGTAGTACACATACAAAAGATCCTGTGCGGAAGAACAAACATTGCACACACGGATTCAAACATACCATGCAAAAAGTAAACATGCATTTATGGAATAATAAATACACCATGTTTCTATTAGAAATACTTAGGAGATCACAGATACCAACAATCGTTATTATGACTGCTTATTTTTAAATGTACCATCCCATCACCTCTGACAAAACTGACGGGTACTGAGTTACACAACGTATTTATTTATTTATTTATTATAGAGTTTTGTATAGCGCGAACAAGACCCGTAGGTATCAGAGCACTTTACATTAAGAGGTCAAAGTCAAAGAGTAACATATATGATAAAAACATTTTAAAACACCTAAATGAGGTAGAAGATTATATGGCTTTAACGATGAAAGTATATATATATATTCACATTAGCATGAGGTAGATAATAAGGATACAGCTTGGTCTCAAGGTGTATCGCCAGTCCTGAGTCATTTTTCAGCTGATATCTCTATTCAAGTTGGAGAATTTTTCTTCTATTAACTTAGATGTCCCGTATTAAGGCATCTATTTATCCGATTCGTGATCCGTCATCTTCCCTATGTTAGGAATCTACCCATCAGGAGGTTCTTCACTTCCCTCTTAAATGTTGCTGTATTTTGAATTTTTCTAATGTTTGGAGGGAGTGAATTCCAGATTCTGGGGGCTGCTCCAGAGAACGCTCGGTCATCAGTTTTTTTCTTCCGGAAAATGGATGGTCTCAACAGCAACTCCTTGGCACTCCTTGCTGGTCTGCTTCCTCCTGATAATTCAGTTTTCCCGAATAGGTATTTTGGTGTGTTGTAGTGGATCGCTTTATGGGTGATACAAGCTATTTTTAGCTGAATTCTGGCTTCATAGGGTAGCCAATTTAATGCTTTCAGGTGAGGAGAGATATGGTCCAATTTCCTCGATCCAGTGATGAGTCTTGCCGCTGCGTTGAGGCATGCTTTTAGTGGTGCCGTGGACATTTTTGGTAGTCCGGCTAAGGTGGTGCAACCGTATTCAATCCTCGAGATAACTAAGGATTGGACTGACAGTTTGAGATAAGCCTTTGAGATGAAAGGTTTAATTTTTCTTATGTAGTTCAAATGGAAGCGGGCACTTTTTGCCATTGATTTAATGTGGGCTTTCATGTCTAGGTTCTCATCTAATGTGATTCCTAGCGATTTCGCTGAGTTGACTAGGGTAGGGGTGCATTTTAGTGCTGTCACCAGCTTGGTCCATTACTTCACTTCCATATGGTTCCTTGGTGGTGAAATTAGTAGGAACTCTGTTTTGTGAGCATTTAGCTTCAGATGGTTGGTTGTTAGCCATTGCAGTGTCATTTTTAATGTCTCATTCATTAGCTTAATGTCTTCCAGGGACGTGATCTTTATATATATTTGCGTGTCATCCGCATACATGTGATAGGATATCTTCGAGTTTCTGAGGATTTCTGTAAGACGTTCAACATATAAGTTAAACAGAGATGGGGACAATATAGATCCTTGAGGGACTCCAATTGAGTTAGGGCAGGAAGGTGACAGTGAATTGTTGACCAGGAATCTTTGTGTTCTGTTCCGCAGGAATGATTCAAACCATTTCAGCAAATTTCCAGACATTCCCATCCTGTCCTGCAGCCTGGTCAATAATGCTTCGTGATTTACCGTGTCAAATGCAGATGACAGGTCCAGGAGGATCAGTAGGCATGTTCGATTTTGGTCTAGGGCCTGTAGCGCGTCATCTACAATATGAAGGATCGCTGTTTCCGTGCTATGCCCTGATCTGAATCCTGATTGGCAGTCGTCTTGGAGGGCGAAGTTGGTGATGTATTGGCTCAGTTGGCCTTGCACGCATTTCTCAATTAGCTTGGCAAGTAGAGGGATGTTGGTCACTGGGCGAAAGTTATTCGGATCTGCAGCGTCCGCTGTAGGTTTTTTGATGATGGGGACGACTTGGCCTGTTTTTAGGCATTCTGGGAGGATCCCTTGTGATAAGGAGGCATTTATTATTGTAGTCCAGATTGGAATCACAATATGGCTGATTTCTTTTAGGCATTTCGCGGGTAGCGGGTCGTTATAGTGATTGTTAGGTTTGATATACGAGAGCGTTTTGGCGATGGTATTTTGGTCATATAATTTGAAGGTATCCCATTGTGTCCTGTTTTTTGCTTTATTATAGTCCGTTGTTGAACTGGTATTGATCGTTGACAATGGTTGGATGGGTAGGTTATCTGTTGCGCTTTGGAGCTCTTTTTCAAGCGTCTTGGCCTTCTCCGTGAAGAATTTCGAGAATTCTTCGCAGCTTAGTTGTGTTTTTGTAGTCTCTTGGGCAGATTTGGCTAGCTTATTAGATTGCTGCTTTAGGATTTCAAATAGTTTCCGTGGTCTGTTTTTGGCATTATCCAGTTCTTATCTTATAAATTCCTTTTTTGAGGTGAGGATCTTTTTATTATATTCGTTTCTAATTTTTCTGAGGGATTTCAGTTTGGGGGATGATGGGTGTTGTCTCCATTTTCTTTCTGCCAATCTCAGTTTTCGCCTTTCTTCGTTCAGTGATCCATTAAACCATGGATTTTTTATCTTCTCTGTGACTCTTTTCAGTTTTATTGGCATGGTGTTGTTGACAATATTCGCAACTGATGTTGTGTAGTGATCTGTTAAATCATTTACATTCTGCAGGTTATTAGGTAGCTTTAGGTCTCTCTCACAGCTTTCTACTAGCAGCTCCATATTCGACTCTTTTGTATCTCGAGTCCATTTTTTGAGCTTGGTGGGTTGCATGGTCTTGCTCTTTTTCATTGTGGGTATCAAGAATGTTATGGCATGGTGATCTGACCAGTCACACAGAGCTATTGAGAGGATTGATGTATCTTCGTTTCTTGATAATATCCAGTCTAACGTAGCTCCTTTCTAGTGTGTAGGTTGCCTGCATGCTTGTGTGAGGTTTAACTCCGCTAGGAAGTCTTTGAGAGCGTTGACCTGTTTGTCATTGCAGTCATCCCAGTGTAAATTAAAATCACCTAGGAATATGTTATTGGCCTCGGTGTTAGAGTTGGCAGTTATGATCTCCATTAGCTGATCGATGAACGTGGCGTTATCTCCAGGTGGGTGGTAAAGCGCATGCAGGTTGCATCTTTGATTGTCTGCTGATCTTATATTGAGACCTAGGTATTCACAGGATTCTAATGGGTCGGATTTTATTCGGTTGACCTCTATATCTGATCTGTGAATGCATTCTATACCTCCTCCTGTCTTTTTTAGTCTATCTAGTCTCACTATGTTATACTCCGGTGGTACTAAGAGATCCAAGATTGGAGAGGATGACTCCGATAGCCACGTTTCTGTAAGGATTGCCAAGTCAATTTCCTTGTTGATGATGAGGTCCGCTATGTCTGATGCATGTTTGGTTGCAGATCGACAGTTGAGTAGAAGGCATATCAGAGGTTTCCCTGAGTTACTAAGGTTCGGATTTTTCGGTTCGGTGATTAGCTGGATTTGTTGTAAATTGTTAAGGTTGGAATTTCTTTCATTCTGTCTGTATGTTATATTAGGGTCGATCAGTACTGTTTTGATTCCCTCCCCTCTCTTGCGGTCCGATGGTTCATATGTTCGGAGTAAGGCAAGGGTTTCCTCCTCCGACAAGTAATCTGTCATCCTATCTGGACGGTTGTGTCTACTTGATAAAGGCATGGCCGTCTCGTTGTTCTTTCTTTGAGAGGAGTGTACGAGGTTTTGGATATGCGCGACCTTGGAGTGAGTGCTTACCGTCATTTCAAGTATCTTCTCCATCACTTGTAGAGTACTAAGTGTGTCTTGTGCCATGTTGCCAATTAGTTTCTGTAGCTCTTTGATATCTTTTCGGTTTTGGAGTGACCTCTTAGGCATGATTAACCTATCTTTTCGGGATTTGGGCTTCGCTTTTCTATGTTTTTGATCTGTTCTTTTAGCCGCGATCCTTTTCTTATTGTTATCAGTTTGGTTGTCTGTACCGTTTCTATTTGCGGCGAGGGATGTGTTATCTATGTTTTGCGAAATTAGGAATGCATTTATGGGTAAAGTTCTAGATGTCGTTTGTGTTGTACTAGAGAGAGGTAAGGAATGGTTGATATCTTCTTCCTTATTTATTTCAAGATTATCATCGAGTGGCTCACTCGAATGAGATGTCTGCGTTGTGTGTGTTGTCTCTTTATTTCTGAGCGGTGTCGACTCTTCCCTTTGGAGCTGCTTCTGTTCCTTGTTCGTATGTCGTGTGGCCATCTCTGTATTTTCCGTCTCTTTCTCAGATATTGTCATTCTTATTTCAACTATGTCTCCTGATTTTATAGATCCATCCTGATGGCCTCTAGTTCGTTTGATGTCTCTGGTAGTAGTATTGTAGTTGCCTGGAGTGTCTTCTTGTGGGGTCTGGTGTAGTTGACATCTTCCACTCTCTAATGACTCTTTTAAAGTCGGGAGTCGGGAATAGATTGTCAAATTTATCTAATTCGCTATTGGCTGCTTATATCAGCACTATTCCATTTTTATAGATGGTAATGCATAATTCCGCTCTGCATTTTGTTGACAGTGTGATCATCATTTTGGTGCCATGTGGGATATTTTTTATAGCTTTTGTGTTAAGCATTCTTGTGATGGCATTGCGCCATTTAGCCGTTTTGCCTGTGAAGAATATCAAGTCATTCACTATAGTGCCTTTATCTATGCTAAAGTAGGGGTCTGAGATCAGCGTGTCCGGGTTTTTTCTCAAGATATTGACAGACTTTTGTTCTGTGTTACATAGTTGTGCTATATTTTCAAAGTTATGCTACTGTTTTTGCAGTTCAAATTCTTCTTTGTATTTTACAACCAAACATGTTATTCTTTGAAGATAATACCTTCGCCGAGATGAGCTATAACCTTTCTCAACCAAGTCTCTCTCACTCCCAGTATCCTCCCCTACACATGCCATCATCCATCACAATTACACCACTAAGCCAGGCTTGCTGAAATCTTTGGTAAATCGGGCAGGCTGATGTGTGAAGCGCATCATTCGACAGAACTGTATTGCCATGGGGGATCAGCTCCATGCTTTCCTCTTGAGCAGGCAGAATGCACATGAGTGGGAAGTTTGGGAATCCAGCACAACTTACCAACAGGGGTGCTATACTTCCAAGGGACTGCACTACTACTTCTGACCAGGACCACTTTTCTTTTAAAAGGACACCACCAGCAGGTCCTAGTAAAATTGCCACATTCCGAAATGGACTGTACCTAGAATTCTCACTAGGACATACTTATGTTTAGTAGAATCACTGTCACTTCTCTTCAGGGCACCTCCATCTACACCAAACATTCCTCCCTACCAGGGTTCTCCTCACCTGCAGTGACTTGTTCTTACGGCAAGTAATCAGAGTCCACCTCTCAGGGTATTACTTTCTAACTGTGAAAGGGATCATGTTTTTGTTATTAGAATAAGGCTTCCACTTTGGACTGAAAACATAACATGACTGCTATATACTCATGTTGTTGGACACTTTCCTTTCTAAAGAGGTAATTTATACAGAATTTACGAGGTTACCATCAGAAAGAGGCGGGATGTGTGTTTGTGTACGGTTCCCTCTCATTCAACAGAGCACAGACCCCTCATTTCAGTCTATAATAAATTCTAACCTCAAATGTAGGCGGTGCTTTAAAGCGTGTGTCCACGGAACTCTTTGACTGATCCAGCTCATCTCTGGGAGGGGGCTGAGACTTCATTACAATCGCAGGTCGATGAAGCGGGGAACCAAATTCTGTCATCTCCTCCACGGGGCTCAGGTACTCATCGTCTGATGTGATGGGGCTAACCAGATCAGTAGAGGTCCCAAAATGTGAACGGGGGTCCACTGTAGGAGCTAAAGAAGAAGGTAAGACATTGTTTAATTGCAAAGAACACAAATCGAAAACCTTAACTGGAGAAGGGACAAACATTAGCTATGACATTGTGAAATACCTTATGCATATTTTGGGCCTGTTTAAGCATTGAATGGACAGTGCTCCATCCATCAGGGTGATGGAGGACATTAACTCCGGCATCCTGACAGACGTCCGTATATCAAATTTAGAGATGACCACTTACCCAGCAGTCATCTTTGTACATTGATAGGAACCGCCGTCAGGGACAATTTATGTCATGGAGACTAAGACAAAATCCTAAACTTACTACTTTTGGTATTCACAGAAGGCATTTAGTAGTCTTAAGTTAGGATTTTGTCTTAAATTAGGATTTTGTCTTAAATTAGCATTTTGTCCTAAATTAGGATTAGGATTTTGTCTTAAATTAAATTTAAATTGAACTTAAGTTTGTCTTAAGTTTAATTTAAGACAAAATACTAACTTAAGACAACATTCTAACTTAAGACAAAATCCTAACTTAGGACAAAATCCAAACTGAAGACTCCTAAATGCCTTCTGTGAATACCAAAAGTAGTAAGTTTAGGATTTTGTCGTAAGTTAGTTCTGTGAATCGGCCCCAATGACTTCAGGTCAAAACTTAGACTTTTGGTCCACGTTTACTTTTGTGAATAAGGCCCTACCTGTATATTTACTGTATTGTCATAAATATTTTATTTTAGAATAAATAGTATTTTTTAAAGGACTATACCTGAATTTTCAAAGGTATACATATCGAAGTGTCCTGGTCTCTGTGGCATGGAGTGCAATTCATAGTAAACAGAAATGTGATTTTGCGACCAGAGAACTAAACCACAGATCAACATTTGCTTTGGGGTCATTGTGGCCCAACAGTTTATACTCCCAATGTCACAAAATTCTCCTGCTTGCATAGTTTCCATCCTTCAATATTTTTTTTGCTTATTATTAAATAAATATACGACCTTACATTGTATATGGAGAGTAATACAAAAAATAATACCAAAAGTAAAACCAAAAGATTGACCACAATGGTCTAGTGAGACAATTCACGTTTGGCCAACGCTCCGCGCTGAGAATGAGGGTCATGCTTTTTAATATCAAAGCTGAAAACACCAACGGCACAAGTGCTTAATGTGTAAAAGAATAAGTACTGGGACTTAAGGTCTTGCTCAGTAGCCCTTTTTTCGAAAAACATGGGAGCCAAACACTTGATTGAGTTCTAGTCTGGATTCCACCTTGTGCCTCTTTCATCCACCACTAGACACTCCCCATCTCATAAGGTTCTTTTTCACACCTGCTTTTTTCTTTTGACAATGTTTTTCTCTTCCTCCTTTCTCCTTTTGTATTTTCCTCTCTTTTGCTCTGGTTCAACGTCTGGTGAGGGAAAATAAGTTCTGTCCCCTCCAAAGACTGAGTGCTTTTGGCCTCCACCTGCAGCCCCGGCTGAGATTTAGCACTGGCCAAAACCATTCTGCCCTCTTACATGGGCAGTTAACTGTAGGCTTAATACATCCACCACCTGAAAAATCACCCATGCCTCACAGATTCGAGTTTATCTACTCTATATCAGCAGTATTGTCTCCATTAAGAATTATACATTACCTTAGACATTTAAAAAGTACAATCGAGAGGGTTTCTGTCTGACAAACATTAGTCTCCAATTAATATATTCAAGCAACACCTCATTTATATGGGAACCCCTAGTATAGCGCGGCGAATGGTGCGGATGGGAACATTTGCCTGCAATTTCTCAAATATGATGAAATATAGGTTACCAATAGCTTTCCAAATATTCAGACTGCACATGGACCCTATTCACCACAGGAATGGAACACCTACAAGAGAACACATTTGCTTTTCTTCACAATCTGTGCAGCTTATTGACAGTATATTGCAAGCCGAACAATGTTTTTAAATTTCTAATAAAAGTACTGTACTACCTTTCAATTCACCCACTTTGGCCCATTTTCAGAAGAGAAATATTTGTTTTACTTAAATACATATTTATTTATAACTAAACTTGTGCTCTCTGATTTTTGCCATATTAAGCCCCTTATTTTTTTATAAACTTCTTTTTATTAAAACAGTAGTCAGCATTAATAATCAAGGTCACAAACAGTCTTTGAATTACCTTCACGTTCAATGGGATACACATATTACATTGCACCAACATACTGTGGAATTGACATTCCCCTTGTAGGCCCCCGTCCCACCCCTTGGTCCCTGCGCGCAACCCACCTAACTAGTCAAGAACCCTCCCCAACCCCCTGTAAGCTTCCCATTGCTGCTAAATGTTCTCCCATTTCTCCCATTTCTTGGGGCATCCCCTGCCGTCATAAACTGTCTTCTCTGCCGCACAACACCAGTCCAAGTCCCTTTTCCATTGGGAGACTTTAGGCGGTGGAATTGCCCCCCACGACCCAGCACCATTCCTCTTTGCAACCATTGCTGCCACCTGGAGGCAGATTTGTTGAATTCAGTCCCTTTTTTAATCACGAAAAATGTAGTAACACTATGCACATATGCAGCTCTTTCATACACAGAGGAACACTGCTGAACTGTGCTTTTAAAGCTGCATGCCGACCTAGCTGTCCCTAAAGCCAAACCCTGGAGCACTGCACGCCATTTCCTATTGAAGCTCTCATATTAGACTATCTTGGCATGCTATCCAGCTCCACTTTTTATTCTATTTCCAGGAAGGAAAGAGGGTTGTTGATAATCTGTGTGAAGATGTTCATGATGACGACACCCAACTGATCCTCTGCCTCACCAACGACCCCGCCACCGCCGAAGTCAACCTCCAGAAAGGAATGAGAGATGTCGCAGAATGGATGAAGATCAGCCATCTGAAACGGAACTCAGACAAGACGGAAGTCCTCATCCTCGGACCATCTCCCTCCGCCTGGGACGACTCCTGGTGGCCCCCCGCACGGGGCATCGCACCCAAACCAACGGACCACGCACGCAACCTGGGCTTCATCCTGGACTCCTCCCTCGCGATGACCAAGCAAGTGAACGCCGTCTCATCATCCTGCTTCAACACCCTGCGCATGCTCCGAAAGATCTTCCGATGGATCCCCACCGAAACCAGGAAGACAGTCACCCAGGCCCTTGTCACCAGCCGTCTGGACTACGGGAACACCCTCTACGCGGGAACCACAGCCAAACTCCAGAAAAGACTCCAGCGCATTCAGAACGCCTCAGCAAGACTCATCCTGGACATCCCTCGCCGCAGCCACATCTCTGCCCACCTGAAAAACCTGCACAGGCTCCCCGTCAACAAGAGGATCATGTTCAGACTCCTCACCCACGCACACAAGGCTCTCCACGACATGGGCCCGAAGTACCTCAACAGCCGCCTCACATTCTACACCCCTACCCGCCAGCTCCGATCCACCAGCCTCGCCCTCGCCTCCGTCCCACGATTTCGGGAATCCACCGTCGGAGCAAGGTCCTTCTCCTACCTGCCAGCTAAGACATGGAACTCCCTCCCCACTCACCTACGGCTGACCCAGGACCATCTCTCCTTCAGGAAACAACTCAAGACCTGGCGGTTCGAGCTGTAGCGACGCCCCCCTCTTACCCCCCCCAAGCTCAGCTCCTTGAGACCCTTACGGGTGTGTAGCGCACTATACAAATTCCATTGATTGATTGATGCAAACATAGGGTAACTTGTCCTTCTCCATTATTGAATCTTTGCTAGTATTCATGAACTCTGAAGGGAGGAGGAATCACAAATAAGTATGCGAAGGGAGGACATAGAACATATGAAATACTGTACTCAAATCTCACATGGAAGGTTACCTCAGATGCCCATCCACCCTGTAATCAGACAGTAATAGCTTGAAAATGTATACAATGACCGTGAGGTTACAAGTGTGCAAACCTCTGCAACTGATGTACTCCTGGGCAATCTCCATTCCGCTAGAAGACAGAGCGCTAGTTCTTCCCTGCATTATACCATGTACAATTCAACAGAACACAGACTGATTATGGAAAGAGTAGGTAGCAAGACTGATTTCTTGATTTGGAAATCTGATACGACTTTCATTAGACAGTGAGGTACATGCTTAGGCCTACCTTACTCTTTTGAAAGATTATGTTTATTTCATTGGAGAATAAGGCTTATATGTCGATCACTCTATAGTCCAGTGATGAATCATGCCTCAAAATTCTGTGGGTGAGCCCTCCTTTACAACTCAAATTTACTATGTATGCAAGGTCCCGGAATTGTAGTTTCCTAGTGGCAAATTATCTTGTAAAATGTATTAATTTCATGATAGGTAGATGGAAAGGCTCCCAGTATAGCCTTCTTTGTATCTGAATGTGTTTGCTGACGCTGTCTGTTGGCTTCATCCCCATAGAAGCCTTGGTTGTTGAAATGTGATGCTGATGGTATTTTCTTGTTGAATGCTGTGCTGAATGGTGGTGGAATGGTATGGTTGGTTGATGTGTACTTTCCATTCGTTTTATGTGTCTGACTGTCTGCAGGAGAGCTAAACAGTGATGGACCAGAGAAACAAAAGCCTTTGTCTTTTTGATTATTATTGGGTCTTAGACAAGTGAATCAGCTCGAAGCAGTGTCATTGAGAGGTCATGGTTCTAGGTCATACACAGGCTGATGAATCATCTATTTCTGTGGTGCACTAATTGTTTATTTGCATCCTGCTTATTCTTCTTATTTCATGAAGATATTCTGCAAATCTCTTGACCAAATTAGACAAAGAGAGGTCACATATGACAAGGACTTCCATCTAGCATGACAGCTCTAACGATGTAGTGGATGTTGGTAGATCTGATTTCCGATGACATTGATTTTATAGATGTCCTGGTCTAGTAAAGCAGATGTTGATACACATTTGAGTATCTCTTCTTACGTGCCATCACTAATAACAAAATTAGGTAGAGTAACTGTTCAAGGACAAGATATGGTGAGGGTCTGTTCAGTTTCCTTCCTATTTGTCAAAGTAAACAGCAACTTCACCCAGTAGCAACAGTGTAACCCTGCACACAATAGCACATGTGAAAACTGTTGGGTGTCTACTTCAGTGGGCCACCATTACAAGGAGAAACCACGAAGATAATAAAACTTCTATTAATAAAAGAGATGAGTCAGGTCAACAGTGCAAAAGATAAATCCAAACGAAATCCAGCTGCAAACAGCAAAAATCAAGAGCTACAATATACAACAAGTTGGCAAAGAATACAACGAAACAAAGAGAACGTATGTTGTTACGATTATGTTTACCGCTCACCAGGGAAGGTATCCTGGTGCTGACGTAGGAGATATATAGGCCGAGCCAGGGTCAGGACTAGGTGAAGCCAGGTCTTCAGTTTCTTGTGGAATTGAAGAACTGAGGATGAGGCTCGGATGTGCAGAGGCAGGTCGTTCCAGGCTTCAGGAGTGAATTAGGAGAAGGCATGATGCCATATCAGGTTCTTTGTATGTTGGGGGAGGGAGACAAGGGTGCAAGGAGGAGTTGCTAACAGGTTTGTGGACGTTTATGCAGTTCTCGCGGTACGTGGGTCCAGTAAGTCTTTGTATGGATGCATGAAGAGTTTAAAGAGTGCTCATTTTGGATTATGAGTCAGTGGAGCTCTTTGAAGCACAGGGTGATGTGAGTGCTAGGTGAGAGTGACCTTTGAGTTTTGTGTGCTTTGGAGTCTTCTGGTCAGTTGGGCGTTGATTCCAGCATTAAGTGTGTTGCCGTAGTCCAGCTTACTGGTGATGAGGGTTTAGGTACTGATTCTGCAAGTCTTGGTGGGGAGCCATTCGTAGATCTTCTTGAATGTGTGGAAGCAGGAGACAGAGACTGCATTTGTTTGGCCAGTCAAGGTGAGTTGGTTGTTGATTACTATTTTGAGGCTCTTTGTGTAGGTTGTTGGGAGGAATGTGGGGCTGTGTTCGACATGTCACCAGCTGGATTCCCAAAGTGCATTTTACACATCTTCCTATCATGACTACCTCCTTTATATTTTATTCAAACATGAACTGGCATCACAGGAAAAAGCTAATGCTGCATCTTGGACTGAGAACCGTCAATAAAATGATCTAAACGATCCATCATCTCGTGAAGTGAAATTCATAGCCATAATCATGTCTCTCCTTTCAAAATCATAGAGTCGTCTAAACTTGCAAAGACAGACAAGTTTGACATCCTTCGACTCCTGTCAGATTCTGCAGCTCCAACATTACCCACGCCAACTAATGTGTCCAACTGATCACTCAAGAGACCTCCAAGTGATTACAATCATTGAAACATCATCATAGCACAACATAGCATGATAACACTTTTGCAGATCACGGTTCACAGAATAATCAACATTATGCACTCCCCAGGTTCAAGGAAGTGGATGATCTTATAAACCAACCGAGACCCACTGATTACAACGAGAGACTAGCTAACATCCATGAGGAACTAGTGAGGGGCCTTGCCGAGGTTTTCCATCCGGTGGTACCGTCGTGTAGGAAAAAGACTCGTACCCCGACCTGGTACAACTCTTCCTGTAGGAAAATCAAGTCCGAATTAATTGCCACTATTAAAGAGGGCTCTAACAAGGCCAAGGTTGCAGATCTCAGGAGGGAGTACAAAGTAGCAATGACCAACGCAAGGGCGGAGTGGGATTGGAACCATTGGCATGATCTGTCTGAGCCTTAAATGCCAAAGACTCTAGGAAATTCTGGGCCCTGGTGAATACTGGGACAGGTGAACTCAAATCCGCAGTGGAGCCTAATATCGCCTCCTCTGTCTGGGAGACCCACTTTGGGACACTTTACCAAGATACCATCCTATTGCCTGATGGAGTGGCGGTTGAGCCCTCCGTCTCCCCGGAAGTGGCCCTGGAATTTTCTCTAGGTGAGGTGGTGATTGCAATGGAGCGCTTAGCGCTGGGAAAGGCCCCTGGTTTAGATAAGTTACCGGGGGACCTCTTCAGACATCACCCTGAAATCTGGGGCCCGTACCTTCTTATTCTTTTTAATGCCATCTTAGGAGGTATGGCGGTCCCGTATTCTTGGCTGGGGGCAGAGATTGTGCCAATATACAAGAAGGGGTCTCCTCTCCTCCCGGCCAATTACAGGCCGATTAGCCTCATAGATGTCCCCCAAAAGTTTTTCGCGCGCCTCATCCTGAACCACCTGCTAGACTGGGTGGAGGCCAATGATATCATGAGCCCCCTACAGGCTGGCTTCAGAAAAAACACGTCGACCATGGACCAGATTTTACGCCTCGTCCTGCTTTACTGGAAGACGGTGAGGTTGGAGGGGGGGAAGGCTGTACATGGTCTTCGTGGACCTGAGGTCAGCCTTTGACCTAGTCCCGCGTAAGAAACTCTGGGAGGTCCTGGAAAAGTTAGGGGTACCCCCCTCAGATACCCAGTATCATAACTAGGCTACACAAGAATAATTATGCGCAGGTTAGGTGTGGGAGGGATGGCACTCTCTCGTCCAGGTTCCCTGTCCGTAGAGGGGTGAGGCAGGGTTGTGTCCTGGCACCGACCCTGTTCTGTCTCTTCATCAACAACGTTATATCCCATCTAGAAAACGTAAAGGATAATGATGCCCCACATTTGGCAGGCAGGAGGGTTCCGGCAATCATGTTTGCCGATGATACCCTCCTGCTCTCCAAATCCCCGATGGGGATCCAGAGGATTCTGGATGGATTTGGTCTTTTCTGTAGACAACATGGTCTAGAGGTAAACATAGAAAAGACCAAATTCATGATATTTAATCCACCAAATAAAGCCATGCCCAATCCCACCCTGGGCACTGCCAGCCTTGAGAGGGTAACTACCTTTACATACTTGGGGGTAACACTACAGGAAAATCTATCATGGGACCGACAGATAGCAAGATCAAGGCTTAAATTGTCCCAGTTGTCGGGCGCAATCTTGAAGGTGGCCAACACCTCCACTATTAAGCCTTTAAGCCCGGCACTTGAAACTTACCGGGCCCAAGCTAAGGCAGCAGCTATGTATGGGAGTGAGCTATGGGGGTATAAAGCAGGCCAAGATTCGGCGAGAGTGGAAAATAACTTCCTCATATGCCTACTAGCTCTTCCACGAGGCACACCACTCCTGCATTGAGATTAGATATGGGTCTCCCCTCTATTGCCGAGGAGCTTGTGTCAAAGCCAGTGAAGTTTTGGCACAGGCTCTGGTCCACTAACGAATTACATCACTATAGGCAGGACCTTATCCATGTCATGAGCTTGAATCGAAGCAATAAAATCCCCTGGCTTGCTTTCGTAAAAAATGAACTGCTCACTATGTCAGTCAGTCTATCATGGGACCGACAGATAGCAAGATCAAGGCTTAAATTGTCCCAGTTGTCGGGCGCAATCTTGAAGGTGGCCAACACCTCCACTATTAAGCCTTTAAGCCCGGCACTTGAAACTTACCGGGCCCAAGCTAAGGCAGCAGCTATGTATGGGAGTGAGCTATGGGGGTATAAAGCAGGCCAAGATTCGGCGAGAGTGGAAAATAACTTCCTCATATGCCTACTAGCTCTTCCACGAGGCACACCACTCCTGCATTGAGATTAGATATGGGTCTCCCCTCTATTGCCGAGGAGCTTGTGTCAAAGCCAGTGAAGTTTTGGCACAGGCTCTGGTCCACTAACGAATTACATCACTATAGGCAGGACCTTATCCATGTCATGAGCTTGAATCGAAGCAATAAAATCCCCTGGCTTGCTTTCGTAAAAAATGAACTGCTCACTATGTCAGTCAGTCAGTCAAATTAACTTTATTCGATTTGATAAAATCATACAAAGTACATAAAAACAAATCTATTTACAATTAAAAGAGGATTAAACAGTTTCTTTGTGAACAAGTTAATTTGGCATGATGTATTCATTAAAAATGTTTAAAAACAAGTTATGTACACTGGTTTAGCAAGTTCATACTTCTTTTGGATCTGGTTGCTGCCACAAGGAAATTGGCCATGGCGAAAGTAATACAAATATTTCCTAGTGATTTTAAATATAATATAACTGCTCACTATGAATTTATCTGAGCTATGGGAGGATCCCGTGCAAGGCTGTCAAAGGGTTTCACGCAAAGGCCTGACCCAAATCTACAAAGACAAGAGTCTCTCACTTTTGATGAATGCTCAAAATAGCGGCACCCTTACTGTGCGATTTCTGGAATCCAAAAATTCTTATGTATTTGAACCCTTTATGGATTTTATTTTCCCCATCCTTGCGAGGAAATTGTTTGTACAATGGAGGTTAGGCTCACTCCCCATCAGAAAATGTACCCACAAATGGACTATGGGGGGTGATAAAATGTGTCCATGTTGTAACACCTACGAGGAAGACGACCTCCACATTATGTTTGTGTGCCCTGCCTATCACAGACCTAGAAAATAATGGATAGCGCCGCTCTGCAGAAACATGGGGTTTAGAAATTACTCACAGGCATATAGAGTAATGAAAACCAGCACTCTTGACCATATTGTGTTCGCAATAGCCAAATTTCTAATGGCAGTATGGCTAATCAGGAAGAAAAAAGCCCCTTAAACTGCGCTCACTGATTTAATACGCTTTTTATCTCCTCGCTGGATAAGAAGGGAACTTTTTATAACTGTGTTTTTAATATGTATTTTAAAATGTGTTATTGTGTTTTGCATTGTATCTTTTATGGTCTTATGGCCGAAATAAAGAATTTTTGGATTGGATAATCAACATTATGATGCTAGTTATGTGGACCATAATTTTGAGTGCTGGTTTGTAACATTTTTAGCTGTTCGTAAACAATATTGCTAATCAGGGGCAATTGTCGTTTTCAAACATTAACAATATTCTAGGGAGGAATAGTGGGCTCCTTCTATAATTCTCTCAATTTTCCTTATTTTTTATGCCTCGATAAAATTAAACTAAAAGGATATGGATCACATATTTATATACTTAGATGATAGACCATATAAACCTTGTGTATAAAGGTAGAAGCAAGATGCCTTTCCTTTTGTATTTTCTGATATTAATTTGACTTGGAATTTATTATTGAACTTTAAACCAATCCAGGAAGTTACAAGCTCATATTATAGATCTTGAGTAAGCGGCATTAAGCGGTCCTTTAAGCATCAATGCATGATGCGCTTATGCACCTTGGTAATGGCTCTTCATACCTGGCTCTTCGTACCACTTTTGAATGGGAAATATGATCCAACGCCCTTCTTCTTTATATTGAGTTGTTATTTAAGATAACAATTAAGGCAAGGCCTTTTGTTGTGTCTGTGAATGTTCCACTATGTTTGTGCCAAGTCTGTCTTTATTGATCAATTGACACTGTTTAAGCTGTGTTCTTTTCACTATTGTGACTTGCCTGCAGACAAGAGATCCTTTTGTTGCACACTACTCATGAGGTTGGCATAACCTTGGTGAAGGTGTTAATGCATTATAGGAAATATCAGAGTAACATTTGTTCATATGATTTCTAGCCCTGAAGAAGTTGATGAAAATTGGACCAAAAGACGAAACACCTGTTGGCTAGAACACAGGAGACTACTGTGAAATTGGACTAAAAAAGAAACTGGATTACATTAAATGATTACTGCGCTAAAGCCCATGATCAGAATGTTGATAGGGGGGAGCTGGTTGTCTGGCTACTCACCATCATTAGTGTCATAGAAACATTTTGTATATCCTGGACTGCATCAAAATTGCATCCAAATATTGCACTAGCCTCTGAGAGTACTGATGTTGAAGCAGAGGCTGAGGATTAGAGTCTGGTTGAATAATGACTGGCTGCACTTTTGTAATCTTGTTCCATGATGTAGGCCTGGAGTGGGCTGATGTTGGTTCTGGTTAGGCGACTAGCATTACGATGGGTACAGGGACGGCACAAGTTGAGTTCGTATTGGTGCAGGCAACAAAGGGTCTGCTTTGGACCTGGGAGCAGGGGTGTAAGTCTGAATCGGAGTCGGTACACAAATGTGGATGATGTCAAGAGGTCAGTTGACAGTAGGGAGGGCCCTTCAGTAGTACATCAGTAGGGAGTGCCTGTGGCTCAGAGGTGCACAAAGGAACACCACAGGCAGCTGGGAGCATGGCCTCCTTGCTGCTAGGTCAACAATAGCCCACAGAATTTGTGGCACGCCAGAACCTGTTGCGGTACTACACTGGAGTCTGAAGACACTTGTGGGTATGATCTTTCTACTGATGCTTGCTTTTACGTGTTCTAGTCTGATCTTAAGTGGTAAAATGGGGTCGAATCCCAAAAATTTGTGGCATGCCAGGACCAGTTGCAGTACTACACTGGAGCCTCAAGATACTTGCGGGGTATGATCTTTCTACTGATGCTTTTGGTGTTCTAATCTGATTTTAAGTGGTAGAACGGGGTCGACTCCCCTTTGCCTTTTTGTACTTATGGCGCATTTTCAACTGCCACTTACTAGAAGACACTGGGTCTGATTAAGTTTAGTGGTCTTGGAGCGGGCTGCCATGCCAAACCCATAGTCTGCCCACACACCGTATTCTGATTGGAATACAGGTCAGGCGGTCCTGCAGCGGAGGTCCCATGGCGGTGCCTTTTAACGATGCATATGGGAGTCTTAAAAAGGCATTGCTGTGGAATGCCACAGCGCAGTCCATGCCTTGATGAAACAGGGGATGCATACAGACAGGGGGCACACCATGGGCCACCTGACTGCATCCCCTGGCTCAGAGGCAACAGGAGTTACCTAAACATAACACTTGTCATGGCGGGCTCACTGCGATGTAAACTGTAGCAGTGAGGATACTCACAATAGGCTTTGCGGTGCAGCAGCTGCACAGCCAGCATATTGTGGCCTCAGACTGTCAGGGATGGCGGATCTGCAGTGGTAGCAGTGGTCCCATGGCGTCCAACCAACAAACTTGTAATACGGAGGCTGGACGGCCGGTGTGGCAGTAGCAGCACCGTTGGAGGTCCACTGGACCGCCAAACCTGGAATTAGGGTCTTAGTGCAGAATGAGATTGCAAATGGCCTCATGACTTGGAGCAGGACTTATGATGCGACCTGGACCTTTTCTTCAGTTTGGTGGTCTAGAATTTTGCTTTCCACTCTGGCACATACTTTGGGTGAATGAAGGCACATTTATCACACACCTGCAAGTTGTGACAAGAGCCAAAGCACCAGACACACATGCCATGCGGGTCTGTGACCAATATCTGCTTCTTGCAGTTGCCTCCCAGCTTAAATACTGTTGACTTCCTCTTACTAGAAGACTTCAAGTGGAAACAGGTCTTTATGCGGGCTACCTATTGAAAATATTTGCGAGGGGCCTCATTACTTGGATCAGGATTAATGTGTTAACCGCAACCTATTCTTATGTTTGACAATGCAGACTTCTGCCTGCCACTTAAGGAGCGCTTCTGGGTGAATTAGGACACATTTATCACACACCTCAGAGTTGTGACAAAAACCCAAGCACCAGACACACATCATCACTCAGGGACACCAACAAATCACTCAGGGGCACCACCACATCACTCGGGGACACCACCACATCACTCTAATACACCACCACATCACTCAGGGACACCACCACATCAATCAGGGACACCACCACATCACTCGGGGACACCACCACATCACTCTAATACACCACCACATCACTCGGAACACCACCACATCACTCTAAGACACCACCACATCACTCTAATACATCACCACATCACTCTAATACATCACCACATCACTCTAATACACCACCACATCACTCAGCCCAACCACATCATCACTCAGCACCACAACAGCACTGTACTTGCTTGCTACTAACAAGCATAGCCATATCCAATAGGACTCGCATTAGGAAAGTGTAAGCTATTGGATTTGTGAATAATAATGCTATTAATTTATATATTTTCCAAAGCCAACACATATTAATAGCTCACACTTTCCTAATGCGAGACCTATTGCATTGCAAATGCTTGTTTTTTAATACAAATTCACCGAAGCAGTGTTTTGCAAAGGCAATATGCAAATGTGGGCCACTTTTTTTTATCGTGCCTGGGCCGATTTTTATCCCAATCCAACCCTGCAGTGACGCCTTGTCTTGGTCCCACCCACTGACGTCACACGCCAGCAGGAGAGAGTTCGCTGCTGCAGTTAGCCTACCTGGACCTGGACCCTGACCACGGACCGCACTCACCGTTACCCGAAGTCCGGCATACCCACCCGCCTGTCTGCCTGCCTGCCCGCCCGCTTCTCCCTGCCTGGGAACCAACTCCGCAGGGGGTGTCAGGGGCGAGCAGCGAGCCGCGGGTTCAAGCGGGTCCAGGTCGTTCACGCTGCTCCAGCTTGCCTGAGCCAGTCCTGTTCCACCCACCAGGCGATTATCAGGTGATCACCGGGTACCTGCACAATTCCAACACCGCCTGTGCAGACTCCGGCGGTGGTGATGCGGGGGGGGGGGCCAGGGCGAAAGACAAGAAGAGGCGACAGGCAGAGAGAGCCGCAAGAGGAACTGCAGTGAAGCCGTGGTAAAAAGTGGAAGTGAGAGGCGGCCAATGCGGCATTGAGACAAGCTGAGACAAGCTGAGCTGCTGTTCTTGCCAGGTGGGAGCAGGAACAGACCAGGGCTGAACTTGAGCCTGCTCTGGAGTTCCGGAGATCCGGAGGTTCGGCGTTGTGGAAGACCAGAGAGCTTGAGATCCTGCCCGAAGGCACAGCAACCAAGCGAACTGCACACACCCGACTGAGGAGGTGAGGAACTGCCTTTCCCATAGCCTCCTACTGCCCGTTCGCTGTCACCATAAATCTTTAACTAACCCTCCACTAAATCTCAATTTAGAGGGAGAGAAAAAAGGGGGGCGGAAACAAGGAGAGCAGCGGGTTGTCTACTGGCACATTAAGTAGCATAATAAAAGAGGCTCAATAGACACAAGAGTCACAAGAGACTCGGACTGTGGTCTCAAGGATAAGGAAATAAAGATACAACATAATGAGGTCGGAGAGGCAAAGGGACAACACGGACAATGCTGCACCCCCAAATCCAACGAATAGGGGAAGGCAATCAAAAAAGAAGCTTAAGAAGGACCTGATGGATACGAGTGAGGAAGATAAGAGGGGCGAAGGGGGCAGGGGAAAGAAAGAAGGAGAGGAAGAACCCCCACAGTTCTCCCCTTTGCTCGCCCTGCTCTCCAGCCCTGTGTGACCAGGAGGCTCGGAAGTACAAGAGCACCCACAAAATCAAACCATGAATAAATTCTGCGTTCAACTAAAAATGTACACAAAATTTGCATTCATCTAAGACCCCAGCACGCCTCTCTACCAAACCAACGCCAACAAAACCAACCTTCCGACGCCGCTCAGCCCCACCAAAACACACAGAGTAACCCCCACGGAGAAGGGATCAGACTGAGTGGGGTCAGAGGAAAGAGGTCAGGCCAATCCCCTAAAGCGGGCCTCATCGCGGACTGTCGAAGAAAGCCCAGGAACCCAGGCGAGCCAACCGGATCCGGAGGACGGAACAAGACATGAGGGGGAGCGTCCAAGAAGCAACTGTAACTGCAAGGGGCGATGTGCATGATAACTTAAATAACATTAACAAGGAGGACCTAATGGTGGACTCAACGGAGAGCCCGACTGCAAATCACGTACTAACAGGACTGATTGGGAGGCCCCGTACAACCCTCACAAGCCCTGCAAGACTAAGAGAAACAAACAAAGGGAGCGACGATGCTAACGGTGAGCCCCAAGCACTCCAGGTGAGAACCCAGGGATCACCAGGAACCACCGAGGCTCTTGATGGTCCAGAAACGACGCCAGAAATCACTCCAGACTGTACAACAAAATGGGGGTCCATGGACGGTCCTCTTGGGGCTGATACGAACAAACTTTCAATGATCAAAGCCCAAGAGGTACAAAAGGAATCAACACCCTGCAAATACATAAGGAAAATGCCAACGGAGAAACAAGCAACTCTTGTTCCCGTTAATAAGCATGAACCCAGTGAAGGGGTGGATCCCATCAAGGCCGGGCAAGCATCCGATAAAACAAAACAGGAGCAATGGGAAAACGGCCAAAACTCACCCCATATCACTGATCACGAACACTTGAAACAAAATAAAATTGAGCCGAAAAAGGATGGTGGCGAGCAAGCACCACCACCACCAGGCACAAACAACTGGGCTCAACCTGCTCAACCTGCCACGCCCAAAACATCACCCAGCACAGGACCTATAACATCCAGACCAAATGAACCTGATAGCTCGTACCTGACTCGGGAAGAATGGGAAGTTCTGGCTGCATCTTACCCAGTGGAACTGGAGCAAGAAAAGCAAAGAGGCACCATTTGCGACAGCCCGGGAAAAGAAAAAACTATGAACAATGTAGACATATGGGCATCCCTCCTCCGGACAATGCAACTATCGGTTAATGCTATCCAGTACCAATCTGACAAGATGGGCTTGCAACTCTCCGTCCTCAACTCTTTGGCAATATTCGTCTCTAATAGAGACGGTAAGCTAGCAGACCTGAACGGACTGAGAAAAAGGGCACAAGCAGAGACGCAGCTGATAGCACCAAACTGTTCTTGCATCACTATAGTGGACAAACTAGTAACGTTACCATCAGTTCTGGACAACCTCCTATCTGACATAAGGATGGAAGTTTAAAAACAACGATACTTACAATCACCCGGAGAGACCGCATGAAACTACATCATCTGAGCAAGATGTTCCACAGTCCATAAAGCATGAGTCCCCAAAGACACCTACTAACTCACTCCCGCCAAGGGAAAAATCAATCAAGAAGAACACACCATTCATTAGCACACAACACCCCGAACAAGGGCAAAACGCCACTGCGGCCACAGCGCACCCAGGCAAAATCAACCAAAAAGACGGAGCATTATGCCCCCCTCCTCTAGGAAAAGTGGGAAGAAAACAGAAAAGGAAGGGAAGAAACCAAAGGAAATTGACAGGGATCATAGCATGGTGCCAGGGCTGCAACAGTGATTATCCGGCAGCTAACTTTCCACAAGCAAGGACGGAAAAGAAGAACGAAGTACATATCTTCGAGAGTACCACCAGTGAAAAGACCCGTCAAGTGAATAAACCCGGGACAGACCCGGCTCCACAAAGTTGTTTTACCAACAGTACCTCGTCCAAAAGTCCGAAAGTCATGCCGAGCCCGCCCCAAGCGGAAAAAAATACTGACACAGACAAGAGGCACAATTTACAAACAACCTCAGATTCAACTGACAGAGATAAACAAGAACGAACACGAAAGATTACGGCAAACCACATTAAAAATCCGCCGGAGAATAGGGATGAAAAACAAATCCCAGTAAGCCCCGATTTGACTGTAACGACAAGGCCAACCTCCCCGGGACTAGATCCAAAGGAAGTTAACACTATGAACGACCAACTTAAAACAGCATCACCTATGGTACTCCCCGCTCAAGGGGAAACCCACTCCTCCGCCTGTGTCAACACTCATACAAATAAGAGAAGATCAGATGGTACATAAATGACAATAATATTCCATCCGGAGTATCACTCAAGAGGCTCAATGGACATTTTAAACAGGGGAAACATCCTGCGGCTACTGAAAACAATAGAAAGCCTCAAAACAATTACGTCGGCAGACTTGGAATCTGTAGAATTTATTGAATCTCTGAGGCATCCAGGCGTTGAATCAACAAAAACAACTTGGTCCACAGGTGAATTCCCAGAGAGAATAATAAAAGAAAAGGCAAAGTTCGACTCTTGGGGAATAAAACTGCAATTTCTATTGCATACTAGATACCCTGAGCCCTTACTAAATGACAATCACCAAAAGAAGGACAAGGAACCGTCTCTCAAAAGAACTGTCTTAAGAAGAGCACAAAGCAAAACCCCAGAGCGACAACAGAACTTATACCAGGCTGAAACTAGATCATCGGCCAACGACACGAAGGCCCTCACCCAACTGGAGTTGGCTCGCAAAGTCCTTAAATGCAAAAGAGATAAGTCAATGACAAACAAAAACAAAAACAGCCAACACGACCAGCATCCTAAGCATATTCTCATGTAATATCAATGGTACAGGCGATAAGTTCACAGACACTGACCTAGACAGCTACCTGAAAAAAATTACTATTATTTCCTTACAAGAAACCTGGTCCGATTCGCCTCCAGCTCTGTCTGGATACACCTTGAACTTCTACCGCCTACTCAGAGCTCTCTGTTTGGCCACAAGAAAGGCGGCCTCGCCACATACAGCGCGCTCTCAGTGATATCAAAGGCAGTCCAATTAGACTATAACATAGCTGCCCCAAATGCAATACAAGCATTACGACTGTCACTTCGCGCCAAAGACCCAAAAGAAGACATCATTCTAATAAACCTCTACCTGCACCCCAGGGAGAAAAAGAAGGGAGCACAACAACTGAAGGAAGAACTCATGAAATTAGTGAAAACTGAGTCCACGAATAATCTAATCATCACAGGGGACTTTAATCTAAATATGCTCAACTACACGGAAACGGATACTAAATACGACGAGGATCCATTCGCCTGGGAACTTAATCATCAAGACCGCACCTCGGGAGGCAGAAGCACAAAAATCACAAGGACCCTGCTGGCCATAAATAGAGGAGCTGGGCCTCAGGGCACTCAACGGAAGATTCACGGGAGACCGACCACAATCAGCAACATACCACAGCACTCAGGCAAGCTCCACTATTGACTTTACCTTTGTCTCTCGTAGTCTTTTCAACAGAGTCAAAGGCTTCTGTATTAACTTAATGGACCATAGCGACCACTTGCCCCAGGAAACAATGATGAACATCTCGGCAATACCAAATCCTCCCAGACCTAACAACTTAGGCTCGGACTTTACATCAAACGAAGTAAGAGTAAAATGCAAAGTCTCCAACCCACAAAATTTACTAGAGCTAGCGAAACGCTCTCTTATCGAAGCGCAATCCATCACACAAAATCCTATAACAAGTTGGGAAGCGTCTACAAAAAAATGAGAGACTTACCCGAAAGAAAAGAGCACGTTACCCGATCTAGGAAAAACTGTAACACGACACAGAAGAGGCATCACAACTTCCGTAATAACAGCAGGCAACATTGAAGATGCTGATTATTCAGACCCTACGAAGAGCAAAAACAGACCCCTCTTCCTATCAAGCTCTCAAACAGCTTAAAGGCGAACGTAGGAAACTAATATGGCAGCTAAAAAAGGACGCCGACGAGGCATTATGGGTAAAACTCCTATATGACGTCAAAACAAATCACAGTGCTCAGTTCTGGCAAAAGATCAATGGCTTGAAAAATGATCAAAACCAAGGGACTGAATTACACGTGACAGAAGGGGACTGGTTAACCCATTTTAGCACTCACTTCAGTCTTACCAACGAAACACGGAAAGAAACAGGTAAAGCTAACGCAAAGATCAAGGAATACCGGTCCCCATATCAAGAATCTCAAACTGCTAATGAAGCAGTACTAATTAGGACCGCACAAATAATTAACAGGATCACGAAAGGGAGAAGAGAGGGAGCACCCGGTCCAAACGGTATACCCCCAATATTATTCAAACAGAATACTGGGCGACCACTCTTAAACCAATCTTCGAAAAGAATTGCCAAACTTTGACAATCCCACAGTCATGGAGGGGGGCAATAATATCACCAATATACAAAAAAGGCGATAGAAAAGACCCAAGGAGCTATCGGCTAATAGCCCTACTAGACAACGAGACTAAGTACTTCGCGGGCCTCCTACTTCAGCAACTGACACTGTGGGCAGAAGAAACTTCGGTAATCCCGTTTAATCAAACTGGCTTCAGGAAAAAGACGCCCACCAAAACCAGCAATATGCCGCCTGTGCGGAACTCACGAGGAAACCATCACACACCTCATTACCATCTGCAAAGAGCTGCTGCAAGTCCGTTTGAACTTACTGAGACCCCTATTTATAAGAAAAGGAAACAGGACCTGCAGAGAAGCAACTCTGGCCTGCTTCAGAGGCGAGGACGTGCAAATGGCCTGTCGATTGGTAAAATATCTCGGAGTGGTAGAATCCCGGGTCAAAACATCGAAAGACCAAACGCACACAACACCACAACCTCAACATCGTCAGCCTCTAAGGACGGCCTAGAGACTTAAACTGACCCGGAACACTGAAGCATCACCTCAATGAGGTACGATTATTTAGGGAGAGGGCCAGCCCGTCCCCCACAGGAAAATATAGGGGAAAGGAATTGATAGATCGTACTGTTTTTAACTGTCTTTTTTATAAACTGTTTTTTTTATTGCCGATGGCTATTTGTAATGGTTTTTATTAACTGTACAATAAAGCACTGAAACTGAAGCCTGGGGTAATGTTACCAGTGCTGCGCGCTGTCGTTGGGTTTAACTTGAAGCAACCCCGGGCATTCCTAAAGTGTAACTAATCTCTGCGACACACAACAGGCAGTGCAGAGGGCGGGACACTAAGGCTGCTGAATACCTGCTGCTCGGAGCGCTTGGAAGCTCCAGTGGCTGCCACAGAACGTGCCATCGCCTGTGGCAGGAGGGGTGGCATGCGGCTGCGGGCACGCCCCAGTGACGGAGACGTCAGTGGTCCCCTCCGAGCGACGCCTGAGCGCCTCGCCGCGCCCGGCGGGCTTCGCGCAGCTGCAGCCTCATGCCTCACTCACCCGTCTCCGGTGCTGGCACAGGGATCACCGCGGGGAGCCCTCCATCCAAGCCCCCGAGCTCCGGGCCGCTCTCACGCACACACGGGAGGGTGGGGCCGGCCGGCCGGGCTGCCAGCAGGGCCTTGTAGGGTAGCGGGCTTTGTCTGGCCCGCTGGCACGGAGCCCGGCCCGTGCGCAGCCCCGGCTCGCTGGCTCCCAGCCTGGGGCGCGCTGACCCTCTGCTCCCGATGGATTCCCCACATAGCGCCGAGAAGTGTCAGCGCCGCGGCTACAACCGGGTACTAACAACGCGCACTTCTGGCCATCCCTGCGCTCCTCTGACGGCTTTTCACTGGAGGACAATGCATTAGACATACAGCAGGGGGAATTACAAACTTAAATGAAGACTTCGAAGCGCAGAGGACTGCCTTAGGAACAAGACTCGGCCAAGATTGGAGTCCCTTCTGAACACAAAGCACTGAGGGGCAGAAAGTGAAGCCCAGCAGGGCAGGGGCAGGCAGGAGAGAGGGCTCACAGCGTGTACAATGAGGTACTTACCTGTCACTCCGATTCACAGGGTCGGATTCTTTCGCTGATTCACCTGCTTGGATCATTCCCCGTCGTCGGTTCCAGAGCACAGCAGTATTGTACGAAGCTGGCTCTGTATACGGTACCCAAAGTGAGGGACAGTGTGCTCAGAGCCCAGGGGGTCCACAGAGGCGCACAGAGGTAGAAGATGACAACACTAAAGGCTCTGAATGTCTCTCTTTGTGTCCTCAGCCGCTCTCTGTTCACCGCTCCCATAAACCTGGGTTTACTCACCTGATCACTTTAGATTGATTTACTCCCCAGACCATATAGCTTTCTATAGTTATCCAGACCTGTACTGGCACACACTATAGCATTCTGTATTCACCAATCCTCCATTCAACCCCGCACTGCCCAGACCCTATAGTTTCTGCCGTTCTACTGTCCCACAGCTACCTGTACTCACTCACCCATTCTAGCTGTCGGTACCCGTCCCACAACTATCGCTTTCCTTACACCCCCCCACCCCCCAGAGAGCAAAGATTCCTGCTGATACAACGTCCCACAGCTTTCTGCGTTGATTTTGGCTCTGTCGGTTTCCATACTTGGCAAAACCCTATAGATTTCTGTTCTCACCAATACCCTATGGCTTTCTGTCTTCCTTATACCCTAGAGCTTACCGTAGCTAACCAGCCTTAAATCTTTCTATGCACCCCCATTTATTTTCTCTGCAAGGCCCTAATGCAAGGGGTGCAGCAGGTGCAGTGACACTGGGGTTCAGATGCATGAATGGGCCCACTCAACCCTGACCATCGCCATATTTCATAATTCAAAGATCAGACAGGGGCCCACTTCCTACCTGGCTGCATGGCCCATGACACACTGCTACGTCACTGCCTGTCACTGACCGGCCGCCATCTTCCCCCAGAGTTAC
Organism: Lissotriton vulgaris; assembly: GCF_964263255.1. Lineage (NCBI taxonomy): Eukaryota > Metazoa > Chordata > Amphibia > Caudata > Salamandridae > Lissotriton > Lissotriton vulgaris. Next base: position 35,252,426 of record NC_141687.1, on the reverse strand, counting down.
CTGCAGCGCTTCGGGCACATCGCCCAGACGCTAGGGCTGAACGAGACGGCCGAGCTGGACCAGAGCACCTTGGGGGCCATGGAGACCCCGCTGCGTGGTGCCCAGACCTTCAATGGCGACCTCAAGTGGGACCACCAGGACATCACGTACTGGTGAGGGAGACGAAGGGCCCGGCGACCCGAGGGTTCACTGAAGGCAGCGGCAAGTGAGGGAGAGCACGAGGGGCAAGGAGAGGGGAAGCTGGGATGGAGAGCACAGTGAGGGTGAACTGAAGACAGTGGTTGGTGAGGGACACAGCAACTGTGAGAGAGCAAAAGGAACTAAAAGGAGTGAAGGGCGAGTGTGAGAGGGTACGGGGGAAGGTGAGAAGCAGGCGACACAAAGACTGCACGGGGGAGGAGAGCACAGAAAGGGGACACCTAGAGCTGATCAGTGGCACACAGAGGAGAGGAGAGGGAAAGACAAGACTGAGAGCTGGCCAAAGGAGGCGCAGTCGCAGACCTCCAGGGACCAATGGAAGCAGCGAGCGAGTGTGAGCTGCGCGAGTAGCATTCAGCTCCGCGCCCTATACAAAACAAGCGCCTCGCAGCAGGGGAGGCGGCCTGTGCGATTCCCTTGCGGGAGCGTGCAACCAGATGGCGCCGCACGCTCCAGCATGGAAATCGCCAGACCTGCACGCGTTGCCATTGCAAGCAATGCAATGCGTGCACGTTTTTGCCCCCAAAGCTGTGCGATGGCATTAGGTCTCTCCTATGCAGCGCGCATTTTAGAACCAGGTGGAACTCAGTTGCAGGTGAATAACAGTTTCAAGAATAGAAATGCTTTTCAAACACAGTAGAGATTGTGTTATAAAGGCACAGAAGTACTTTACAGGAGTAATAAACATACTTTGATAATGTCAATCAACTAGTAGCAAACTTAGCAAATGTAAGCGATACACATTTTGTCTAAAAGACAGAACTGCAATGCAATGCTATGAAAAGAAACCAGTTACGTCCATTTACGGGTAAGTACTAAACTTACAGATCAAGGTGCAGAGTGTGACAGGAGCCACGGTTCCAGCTGGATCCAGGATCCTTGTAGTTGGAGTCTTTTGGACGGGGTCTCTGTCCAAAGGAGATCTGGTCTTTTTTTGAAGAGTCGGCAGTCTTTCTCAGGGTTCTGACAGTCACTGGCCACAGGGCAGGCGTTGTCTTCTTTGCAGGGACTTTAAAGCTGGAAACAGGCTGGTAGGGCTGAGGCCAAGTCAGTAGGTGTCTTCAGGCTTTGCTGCACAGAGTCTTCTTCATCCTTGTTTGTAGGTTGCATGAATCTGAGGATCAAGTTTCAAGGATGCCCTTAAATACTGAATTGAGGGGCGTTAAAGGCACTGGTAGATTGTAGCCAATGGGCTACTTGCCTTTAGGGTGACTACCCCTTTGCATGTCCCCTACCTTGGGGGAGGGGGCGTCCCTTAATCTGATTGGCTAAAATCTTACATTCAAGATGGAGGATTTTGTAAGGAGGGGGTCACCTCGGTTCAGGGCACCTTAGGGGTGGTCCTGGCAGAGAGGGGATACTCCTCTCCTGACTACTAATTTTTCAATTGACCATGCTGCCAAAAGTGGGGCTTGGACCGGGTGCAGGTATCCCAACTAGCTGGAGAGCCCTGGCTAGCATATCGAAGGGAAGGAAGCCTTTGAGGCTCACTGCTCTGAATGCTGTTCCTGCTTGGAGGTGGGTGAGAAGCACCTCCACCCTAAGCAGGCTTTGTCCCTGATCCACAAGAGCACTAGGGCTCCCACCTCAGGGGGTCAGAAACATATCTGTGTACGGCAGGCAGTCAGCTGGACATGAGGGAGTTGGTCGTTTTTCAGGGGGCATCTCTAAGATGCCAATGAGTGCATTTTATTATAAATCCAGCACTGGCATCAGTGTTGGTCTATTATGCTGAGACGTTTGATACCAAACTTCTTAGCAGTCAGTGAAGCCATCATGGAGCTGTGGAGTTCGTAAAGACAAACTCCCAGCGCATGTACTTAATATTGCTTCACTGCACTTCTAATGCCTAAGAATGGACTTAGACGCTGCAGGGGCATATTGCTCATGCAGCTATGCCCTCAACTGTGGTATAGTGCACCCTGCCTTAGCAATGTGTGGCCTGCTTTAGGTGTGACTTCCCTATGTCACAGGCATAGGGATATCCCGTTTGTGTGGAGGGAGGTACTTCCGGCAGACAGGAGATCAGCGCTCTAGCTACCACCCCACTCCTACTACAAAAACTCCTGGTCACCGGAGTGCGCAGCGAACACGCATTGCTTGCAGCAGAGGCATTAGGCAACAGACGCTAGCTGCTCTCACTCCTACGACCCGGCACCTTCAGAGCAAACTAACGATGAATACTACAGAGGGCAGCCAATTTTTAACTATTTGTGATTGTGTATTTTATCAAGGCACTTGAATTAAACTAGATAATGTAGACATTTTAAACCCACCTGCCTGCACCACGCTGACTCTCCCGAGCCGCTCTCCCTGGTCCACCGCGGGATATCCCGTTTGTGTGGAGGGAGGTACTTCTGGCAGAAAGGAGGTCAGCGCTCTAGCTACCACCCCAATCCAGCTAAAAAAACTCATGGTCACCGGAGCGCGCGCGCCGATGGCCTGCCAAAGGCAAGCCTGTCTGCGCCCGTCCGCGCCAGACCCCCACCAGCCGCCAAGGACCATGCCCAATTAAGCCCAGACCATGACGCACACAACAAACTAACCTATTCAAGGACAGAACTCATGCTTATCAGAGGACACTATCACCACTCAGCCCATAATTGTCACAATAAGGGCCAACTCCACCTCCAAGATCCAGAAGGTTGTTTTTCATGCTTACAATGCAAATATCAGAGCACAAATTACGCTCCAACACAGCATGAAGTATATTCTCCTTATCCCTTGCCCAATGCAGACCCTAAAGAAAAAAGTAAGTGGAAACCTGCCCCTAATCCCTCACAAAAGCACCCCCCCCCCTCCTCGGACAAATCGGAAAGGCTTTTCGGGAAACGTAAGATCCCTACCAAAGCACACAATTGAGATATGGGACTTATTGGATTCCAACTTCCCCAATGTAGGCTTTATTACTGAGTCTTGGCTAAAACCAGCCAACACCCCAGCAATCGCCATTGCCCAGCCTAAAACTGGAGGAGGGATTGCCATCATTTACAATGACAGGGGAAAATTCTCCATTCTGGAACAACGCTCAAATGGACAGATCAAGATCACGATATTTAGATTAGATCTCTCACCCCAACTCAATTGGAAAGGGGCACTGGGGTACCGCCCCCCAGGACCCCCAGCCGATTTCGCTCTACTATTAATGGAACTAATAGCCCCCCACGTCATCTCCTCCAGCAAATTTATGCTAATGGGAGATTTTAACATCCACAGTAAGAACCTTGACAAGGCAGAAACCGTGTCCTTCCTCTCAGACCTTGCCACGCTAAAACTGAATAAAGTCAGCAACGGCCCGACCCACACAGCAGGACACGCCCTAGACATAGTCTTCTCTAATTCCTCCCTCCTCACATGCGAAGCCCCAAAGCCAGTTAGCTGGTCAGATCATGCTATTATCAACTTTCAACTGGAAGGACCCAGAGAACCACAACAGCCCATTCCGCGAAAACGATCCCTCTTCAGACAATGGCATAAAGTAAACCCAGCCACTTTCGCATCCGTTTTTAATATCACCAAAAACCCACCATGTAGCAACACTGAAGACAGCCTAGCCCATTTCAATAAATCTGTCTTAGCTGCCTTCGACCTGATCGCCCCGATAAAAACAGGCTCCTCCAAACCCAGCGCTCCCAGGCTCCTTGGTTCTCCTTAGAACTCCACAAAGAAAAAAACGGATGCAAAAACCTTGAAAGGAAATGGCGCCGCACCAATCTTATAGCCAACAAAGAGAAGTACAAGGCCATTCTCACCCTCTATCACAAAAACATTAAGCAGGCCCATAAATCACATATAGCCCTTCAACTCAGCCAAGCTGATAACTCCCCTAAAGTCATGTATCAAATTCTGAAAACCTTCACCAATCCCAAAGCCTGTGAATCAGAAGAAGTCCTCTCCCAATTGCTATGTGATAACATAAGCAATCACTTCATACAGAAAATTGACAACATATACAATAATATTGTCATTACCAAACCTCCCCTCCCCGCAGGCTATTCCCTGGACAACCCTGTAGCCCTACACTAAACACCAGTACTTTACTGAATTTCCCCCCTCTAACACAAGAGGAAACTGAAACTATTATGAGAAAAATGAAGTCCAGTTCCCCACTTGTACTATACCTGCCAAGATCACAGCATCTCTAGCAAAACAACTATCCAAACCCATCTGCTCCCTATTGAACCAATCTCTGAAAGAAGGCCACTTACCCCCCTCATGGAAGGCTGCCCAAATGATCCCCATCCGGAAAAACACCAAGCTCCCCAAGGAGAATCTCTCAAATCTCCGCCCCTTCTCCCTCCTCCCTTATTTGAGTAAAGTCTTGGAAAAGCACGTCAATAAACATCTACCCAACCATATCTAAGCGAATGGCTACCTGGGTCCGGCCCCATCTGGCTTCCGTCCAAAATATAGCACTGAAACTGCCCTAGTGGCCGTCACCAATTACATCAGGCTCACCTTAGATCAGAACCAGCCTACCCTTCTAGTGCTATTAGATCTATCCGCCGCTTTTGATACGGTCGATCACCAGGCTTTGCTCTCGAGAATTAGGGAGGCAGGTATTGAGGGAGTGGCCCTGAAATGATCAGCTTCCTCTTCAACTGCTCCCAGACCATCAACCTTGGCCCTTTTAGATCCAATCCTCAAGAACTTGCCAAGGGGGTGCCACAGTAATCATGCCTGAGCCCACCTATGTTCAACATCTGCATAGCCCCCTGGGCAACTCTCTTGAGGAACTATGGGTTTGTCTCAATATTCTACAAGGACGACACTCAACTTACGTTCTCCTTTAACAAAACCTCTCAGACCGCTCAATCCACCTTCTCTGCCGGCATGCTGGCAATATCACGCTGGATGGAAAGCAACTTCCTCCAGCTGAATGCCGGGAAGACAGAGATTCTGCTCTTCGGAGATGCCCCCCTCTAATGGACACCTAACTGGTGGCCCCCAGAACTAGGCATTCTACCAACCCCGGTGACCACAGTCAAAGACCTCGAAGTGCACCTTGAACAGACCCTCACTATGAAGAAACACGTTACACACACTGTGGGCTCATGCTTCCACATCCTAGGCCTATTAAGAAAAGCTTTTCCCTACCTCCCCAACTCTATCAGAAAGCCCCTTACTCAGACCTTGGTACACAGCAAGCTGGATTACTGCAATGCCCTTTGTATTGCAGTGAACGAGTCCTCTTTTTTTTTTTTTTAAATCTTTTTATTATTATAAAGCAAAAATAAAAATAAACAGACATATCCGGTGCCATAAATACATCCGGTGTTAACAGGGTGAATTAGTACAAAAGACAGGAAAGACTTGAAACAGCAAAATTCTTCGAGAGGTCCGCAATATTAAACTCAGAAATAGAATTGACAATAATATAGTCGCTAAACAGTTTAGAAGCGGATCCTCAAAACCCACTCACCCGCAAATCAAACAGCAGGAGAATCATGGCAACCTGACACTAGAAATCAAGGATCAGAGTCCGGATATTACGACAATAATACATGTATAGGAAAGACTAGGAAAAAAAGAAAAATAATATGGACGATAACAAAAAGAAAACAATAAACCCATCCCCCCACCCTGCACCCCTGCAAACGGTTACCGACTAACCCCCAGTAGCAGCTTGCCTGTCGCCCCAACTAACTAGATTCTAAAAGAAGAAATCTACCAGAGTAGAGAAGAGAAGTGGAGGAGGGCATATTTGTATGGGCCCCTGGTCGACCCTTCCCCCTGCCAGAATCATGAATCCCCAAGTTGAAGCCAAGAAATCTACCGGATGTCAAACATGTGTCTCTACAAGGGGAACATCAATCACCGCCCAGCCATTCCAAGTCATAAGTTTAACAGATCTCGTGTCCATCGTTCTTAAATAAAACCCAGTCTTTCAAACTCAACCTTGCCCCTTACGATCAGACGCAGGAGTCCCCTCTGGACAAACCATCTCTGCCACCGGACAGTTGGAGGACAAAGAAAATGTAAGAGAATTCAATGCGAGACAAAGTACAAGAACGAGAGTGCTGTGAGCACCGACAAGTCCAGAAACTCCCCTCCCCATTATGAAGTCCCAACGTTGATCCTTCCGCCATCTTAGCAGCTCCGATGTATAGGGGAGTGACGCAGTTCCATTTCGATAACAGTTCTCATCAAAAGTCTCTAAAATGGGAACAACGATTAGTTCTTCCATAGGCGGCAGCGATCGTAAGGTTAGTGATCCATTGGTGGCATCGAGTTTGTTAACATCTTCCATGACACTGGGCAAAGGCACCAACACATCCCACAGTACGGGGTTTACTTTCTCCATCAGAATGGCCATCATGGGTGTCTCGGTCGTCAACGTTTCTTGTAGTGGAGCAGGGTCCGGTCCAATTTGTGCTAACTCAGACAAGCGCATCGTCATCTTATGAATACGCTCTTCGACGTATACATGAAAAGACTCAATGGCTGCCAACACAGTTCGTAGCGATGGGTCACTCTCGGTCCGCTCCTCTGCTCTGCGATCGGACACAGTCATGATCGCTTCCCCTTTCGAACTCAACCTCTCAGAGAGGGAACGGGCGAGTCGGGAATAGTCGACTACGGTGGGAGAACTTTCAATGTTACCGATGAAATCTCAGGTCCACAACCGCAGGCGGAGACCCCGACCCAGCGAACACCAGCAGGCCCTTTACCGGGTCACCGGGCAGGACCCCCATCCACAGCCGCGACCATTGAGCTGTCTCCCGTCCTCCGACTTTCACCAAGGCAGCCAAACGTCATCTATGGCAATCCGAGAAAGCGAAATAAATTTTTCCACTCCGGTGGACCGGACCCAAGCACACCACCGCCGCCGATGTTGTTTAACTGAAACCCGGATGGGCCAGTACTCGAGACCCCGGCTTCCGGACAGATCTAGGCCGCAAACTTCCACTCGACATAACTTCGTCAGCCGAACAGATAAAAAGTTCGGAATAGCTCCATAAAGCTCACGGCAGGTTAATAACAGGTTAATAAACACGGTGGCTGGGCGCAAGAACAGGATAAATAACAGGATATTCCGGCGGGAGTCGGAGGTCGGCGGAGCCGGGAGCCTACGCGGCCATCTTGGTTGCTAGCGTGGATCCTCCCCCCGAACGAGTCCTCTTTAAACTGCCTGCAGATGACACAAAACCTGCAGCTCGCCTGGTCCTAAATACCCCCACAGATCAGCCTCTCTCCCTCTCCTTCACCAACTACATTGGCTGCCCATACGACAATGTGTGAAATTTAAGATATTTTGTCTTACACACAAAGCAATATGGCGAAACTGACCCTCCTACCTGGTGGAGAGACTCCACCACTACAGCCCCACATCGGGCTATGCGCTGCAGCTCAAAATCTCTGCTCAAAATCCCCAGGATAAAAAAGGCAAGAATAGGAGGCGAATCGTTCTCTTACCAAGCCCCACTCATTTGGAATCAACTTCCTCTTGCCTTAAGGTAATGCCTGGACCACTGGAAGTTCAGAAAAATCCTGAAAACTGCGCTATTCTAAGTCTCAAGCCCCCTGCCGCTGCTCTCGCTGCGTATCCCGAGCGCTGAGATACCCTCCCAAGGGTGATTCAAGCGCTATACAAGACAAGAAATCAATTCAAATCAAATCAAACCAGTGTTCTGCGGTCATGGCACACAATGATGTGTGCTATGTTGACTCTTAAGTTTTGTCTGCACTGAAACACACAATCTGCAACGGCAGGGTATATATGTTAGTTGAGGTGTCTCTGGGGGATGACACAATGCATGCTGCAGCCCTTAGTGACCCTCTCTGGTCAAATCAAAGGCCCTTGGTACCAGGGGTAACTTTTGCAAGGGACTTATATGTGGGGCAAAGGTGTGCCAATTGTGGAAACAAAGGTAAACTTTTGGGAAAGAACACATGCACTGGGAACCTGATTGGCAGGGACTCTGTGCATATTCAGTCAAAGTGCATCAGATATTAGGCAAAAAGTGGGGGGTAACCATGCAAAAAGGGGCACTTTCCTACGAGTTTGTATAACCAACATAGGCTATAATGGCACTAGGTCATAAATGTAATAGCCTATGTTCTTTTTAAAAAAGGACCAAACTTTAACTATGACCAATCAGGTGGTAGCACCCTGTAGAGCACTCACAAGAGAGGCTGATTCCCTCAGATTTTCTAGCACAAGTTTGAACAACATCCTGTGTCAGAAGAGGAGTCTCTCAGGGGAGCAGGCTGGGTCGCATGTGAATCTATGAAAGATACCAATACAAGATAACTTAAGTTACAGGTAAATATCGATTTTTCTTATCCAATTTTGGATCTTTCATAGATTCACAAGCTTGAATCAGAGTAGCAAGCAGTATATTAGGTAATTAAAGTACCATTAGAGGATGGTGGGTAAAAACAATACACTTTTGTACAGGTCAAAATGAAATTACGACATATATATGGCTATTGTGAGCATTTATGTCTTAACCTTTAGATAAAGGACGCAAATAGAACTATCAAGTAATAATATACCATAGTCTGGAACATTTGACTCGAATATAAATAAACTCTATTAAAGAGGCTCACCATATTGGAATAAATGGAGTAACACTGCCAAGCCTTTGGCTGCGTTGCTTCACTGTGTCGATCCAGGCAGTAAAGCTGCGTGAACGTGTGGGTGCTCTTCCACTTTGCTGCTCGGCATATCATCTCCAGTGGAATGCTTCCAAATAGAGTAGCAGAAGTGGAGACTGCTCCTGTATAGTGAGCTTTAGCTTTTCTCATTAAGGGTTTCCTGTCTTGGATGGCAAATCTGAATTGTCTCTTAAATCCATCATGCAATTTAAGGTTTTGTCACTGCAGTATCTTGACGACCTCGGCCATAAGCTCCAAATAACTGGTCGGTCTTGAGAATGCGCTTAGTTCTGTGAAGGTGAAAATTGAGGCACCGTTTGATGTCCAAAGTATAAAGAGCCCACTCAGTTGGTGTGGCTGGGTTAGGGAAAAAGACTAAAGTATGACAGGCTCATTGAGGTGGAATTGAGAAGGGACCTTTGGGATGAACTTCAGGTTTGTTCTGAGAAGTACAAACTCATCTGTGAAATAAAGAAAAGGCTCCTGAATGGTGAAGGCCTCTATCTCACTAACCCTTCTGGCAGCGGGCTTTACCCAAATAAGGCCAGCCCTAATCTTCCTTCAAACGTTAGCAGATACTTACACTATGTTTAGTGTTGCTTGCTATCTAACTGCGGCATTTAGAACTAGGAAAAAAAGACTACCCCAGATTGACCTGTTTTAATTCAAATTTGTTCTTAAAGGAAAAATTTTTAACATCTGTAAATAGATTTGTATTTTTGCATGCAACAATCTGATGAAATGTAATCACTATGCAGAAAACCATTCTTTTTAATGTGATCAAGTGATGCTTTTAAATACTGTATTGTGTTTGCTTTATGCCTTTTATGATTTTAACAAAAATCGAATAAAGAGTATTTTGACTGACACTAACCCTTCTGGTAGAATTGCGAGCAAGCAAGAGAGCAACTTTCACCATGAGAAACTTTATGTCAGCCTAATGAATGGGCTCGAAAGCCCACTTCATTATTTGCAAGAGTGCTACATTGAGATGCCATTCCAGAAGAGGAGCTCTTCACATCATTGGGGAAGCTCTGAAGAGTCCTTTCATAAATTGCTTTAGGAGCTGTGTAGAACAGAGAGACAGAGTCTGTGTGGAGCGTTTGTACCTTGAAATTGCAGCATGGTGAATTTTGATTGATGAGTAAACCAGGCCAGACTTGGCCAGAGAGAGGAGAAAGGGTAACATCTGTTCTGAAGACGCATGGTATGGGTGTAAGTTGTTTTGTTGACACCAGTGACAGAATCTTTAAGTTTTGTTTGTGCCTTCCACTCTTGCTTTAGAGAGAATATCTCTGCATTCTATAGTGATGTTTATGTTGTGAAACTCATAGGCTTCAGGAGCCATGCATGGAAGTGGAGAGAGGCTGTCTCCGTGGCATATCTGACCGTGTTTCAATGTCAGTAAAGAAGGTGAATGGGTTCGGTCTTCAACATGAGCTCCGAAAACCAATGCTGTCTGGGCCACTTGGGAGCGATCAACAGGGGACAACAGTGTTCCGTCTTCATTCTGATGAGGACTTTGGGAATAAGTAGAAAAGGAGGAAAAGAGAATGCATAAATATCGACTACCCCATCGAAAAGGCATTACCTGACGACCCTGGTAGAGGGTATCGACTATCGTAGAACTGTCATTTGGTTGTGTTGGCTGTCGCAAAGAGGCCCAGCACTGGTTTCCCCACAATGAGAACATCTTGTTCAACTACTGTTGGTCTAGTTCCCACTCGTGGCTACTGTCTTTGGTCTTGCTTAAAGAGTCCGCTAGTGTGTTGTGTACTCCAGACACTTGCTCAGCTTTTAAGGATATTCTGTGAATCAAGCCCACAGCTCTTGGGCTTCTTGACATAGTGTAAGAGAACGCGTTCCTCCCTTGATATAAAATATGCTGGTTGTATTGTCGGTATGGACCAGTATGGAGTATTTTGCAATCATTGGGAGGCAAGCCTGCTGGGCAAAAAGATGGCCTTGAGTTCCAGGCTGTTGATATGCAGAGTCCGTGACTTGCCGACCACCTTCCTTGGATCTGAAGGGCCTGTAAATGGCGTTCCCATCCTTCCATGGAAGCATCCGTGGTGATGATGAAATCTTGCACTAATGGTAGGAACATGAGGCCTTGAGAGATATGTGGTTTGTGAAACCACCATGCTAGTGTGGGTAGCATTCGAGGACTAATGGAAATCAAGTCCTTGAAGGGCCCTTCCAATTGGACTCATTGGCGATGTGGTTCCTCTTTTAAGGGTCTCATCTTGAGGCACACTAATGGGACTACGTTTATTGCGGAAGAGATCATGCCCAGGAGTGATTTGAACAGTCTCACAGAAACGTATTGTTTTCTTGGATTTTTTTGAGCCAAATGTGCTAGAGTTCCCTGTCTGTCCCGCGAAAGGAAGACCTTGTTCTGAAATGTGTCTAGATCAACTACGAGAAATGTCACAGTCTGACTGTGACTGGAGGAGGACATTCGCCAATTAACAGTGAGGCCCAGTTTGAGAAAAAGCGATAGACAGGCCTTTGTCACTCTGGCAGTTTCCTGGGGTTGAAGCTTTAGCCAGCCAGTCATCTAGGTAAGGGAATACCTGATGAGTGCAGCTGCTACCATGGCCATGCACTTGGTAAATATGCAAAGGGCTGACCTGAGGCCAAAGGGTCAAATCTTGAATTGGTAATGGGTACCAGCTACCGCGTATCAAAGATATTTGTGGTGTTTGGGATGGATGGGGATATAGAAGTAAGCGTCTTCCAGGCCTAGAGATGTTATGAAGTCTCCACTCTTGAGACGATGAAGAATGCCGGAGAGAGTGATCATCTAGATTAGAAGGATTGCTTGCAGAAGAATTTGTTTAGCTTTCTGAGATCTAGGATCAGTCCCCACTCTCCTGAATTGACGTGTGTTAATAAAAAACAGTAGTAGGCTTATTTCCGCTTTTGAGCAACCGGTGCTTTCTTTATTGCTCCCCTGGCAAACAATAAGAAAACTTCCTTCCATATAAGTGAAGACCAGGGGCTAAGCTTCCCTTGGCGGAGTGGTTGGTGTTTTTCCATAAACTCTAGGGTATGGCCATAGGTGACTAGGTCCAATACCCATCTGTCTGAGATGATGGTTTCCCAATGATGGTGTTAATTGGATATCTTTGCACCCACGGGATAAGAAGGTGGCATAGCTGGTACCTGGACAAGGTCACTCTTTGCAGCCTATGTTGCAGCTGTGAGTTGGTGGTCTTCTGTGGGGGCCTTGCTTAGAGAAACCCGATGTGGGGGATTGGTGGTATGACTGTTGCAGATACTCTATCTGTATTTGAACTGGAAGGACTGATACTGCTGGGAGCACTGGTATTTACCCCTATAAGAAGAGAAGCCATGCCCAAGCGTTCCACGAAAAGGCAATTTACGGCACTGGAGAGTGTCGAGAGATTTGGCGGTATCAGTGTCTATTGTAATAGCAATAAGAGCGTTGTCGATATTTTTCCCGTATAGTGCGTCTCCATCATATGCCATGTCCAATATCTTAGATTGGACCTCAGGACTAAACGGGTTGGCCTTGAGCCATCCTTGGCACCTAAGCATGGCTGCACTGGCTAGTTGATGAAATCCTGTGGAGGCAGTGTTCATGGCGCAATCTATGATCTCAGGTGAGGTGCGCCGACTCTCTAGCAAGATCTTCTTGGCTTTAGACTTTCTATCCTCCGGGATGAGGTAAATGATGGAGCTTTCAGACTACATCTGATGGTCATAATGGCCTAGATTCGCTAGGGAGTTAACTGCGCGCAAGGTGGCAGAGGCTAAGGACTCTCACCCACTAGTAGAAAAATACCCTGCCAACTTAGGGCGAACAAAGCGGACCCAAGGAGATGATGGCCGGAGCGCTGGAACTTTTCAGACACTCACTCCTAGTCACAGATCTGGGTTTAATCCTGGGACCGGTTTTGGGGTAACACCCCTAATCAGCCAGGCTAGCTTGTTTTTGCTTTGTTTGCCCTTAGTTGGCAGAGTGTGCCCAAACGTGGGTCCGTTGCTCACTTTGCCACTGGACTCAAGCTAACCGGGCTGATGAGGTGTGTTACCCCCAAACTGGTCCCAGGATGCTTGTTTCCAGTCCAGGATTGATCTGGCTTGTCAGTTAAAGCTGCACTGTTTCCATGAGGAACAGGATCAAGAATTATCTGAATATTGCTGGGTCTAAACTGGGGTGGTGAAGTGAGTTAAAGAATGATGATGGATTCAACCCAGATATGTGACTGGGGGTGAGTGTCTGAAAAGTTTCAGCATTCCGTCAATCATCTACTTGTGTCCTCTTTTTGCTACCCAATTAACTAATGGGTCCATTTTTATTTTGGGGCCCTGGCCTATTTACTGACCAATTCCAAACCTGGTATTGATATTGTACACAATAGGTCTTTTGACAACAAGATGAGACCTAAACACTGAAAAAATGCCCTACGTATTAAATTATGCTCTTATTGATGATTTTAAGACATCTGAATTCCTGTGGTCCCAGGTGCTCATGTAAGGCAGCAGTTTTAGCATCCAGGTTGTTGCGGCAGGTAAAAAAGTCAGTTTCTAGCAGAAATACACAAGCACAGGACTTGAAATGCCTCAGGAGTTTGTTAAAGCGCAACTACTCACCCGTAAGGGTCTCAAGGCGCAAGGGGTGGGGGGGGTGCAGGTTCCATTCCAGCAAGGAGGGGGTCTGTTGAAGAGCCAGGTTTTGAGGTTTCTTGCGAAGATGGGGAGCGATGTTGTCCATATGAGGTGGAGCGGAAGGGCGTTCCATGCTTTGGCCGCGAGGAAGGAGAAGGAGCGGCCTCCCGATCTGGTCTTTCTGGTGCGGGGGACCTCGGCGTAGGAGAGCTGGGCTGATCGTAGGGTCCTTTGGGGTGCGTAGAATTTGAGCCAGCTCTTCAGGTATGCTGCTCCGGTGCCGTGGAGGGCCTTGTGTGCGTGGGTGAGCATCTTAAAGGTGATTCTCGCCTCGACAGGGAGACAGTGGAGTGTGCGCAGGTGCTGGGAGAAATGCTTCAAAGAACAGACTTGGAACCACAGATATATTGCCACCTGGAGGTGCAGCTGAACTCACTTCAGAACTGCATGAAGAACCACAGAGAAACCTTGCAAAGCATAGAACAGTAATTAGTACACCTCATGAATCTAACTTCATCTGCAATTTAAAGGACACCGGAGGCAACAACGAAGACCTTGAACTGGCAATTGAATACACTGGATATCCACATGGAAACGCCATAGGGCTTGGCAGGATATCTTGCATCTATTGGATTTAGATTAGCCAACCTAAGAACTATGCAGAAAAGTTTCAACAAACATCCAAGCGTCCTGTTCCTGAGTACTACCATTAGATAAACTCATTACGCTGTTGAAGATTTTAGAATCTACAGAGGGAAAAGTGAAGGGCAAGTCTTCTAACTCTTGAGACGATGGTGGATGAAGAAAGTACCTCGAAAGGTGTTAGGAGGAACCTGTGATTTAAAGATACTCGATTTCTACTCGAATAGACGGGCAAATAAAGGATGCAAATTTGTGCAGCTTAGAGAAAGAGATGGATCTAAAAAACCGACAGACTAAATCCCCCCTCAGGCCATACTTCATTATAGGAAGAAACAATCTGCTCACCTAAACATTATCTCTCAAAAGAAAAAAAGCTGACTAAGCAGCACAAAGACAAGATAATGATTGCAAAGGTTGAGTTAGAATCCATGGTGACAGGAATGTACGTCATTATTCTATATTTAGCTCACTGGAAAGCATGGCACCAATCAAAAAATGAAATAAGGCATCGACGTAGGCGCATATTTGTGACTGAGAAGAATTGTAATGGAAAGGGGACATAAACAATTATTGTCATACACTCATACAGCAACCAATTAAGCTAAGCTGTATAAAAAAGCAAATGTTATACAGCAAAGTAGATGAGGGTTGAGAATCTCGACAACTTGACAAGACATAGCCATCATTCTCCTACTGAATGATACACCTACACATGCAGGAAGCACTTTATCTTTAATATTTAATGGTAAGACAGGTTGCCTAAATATTAATAAGCCGACTATAGTTGTGATACTGATGCTAAGGTTTAATCGCGCCCACTGTAAAAGGTGGACATGCTTACCATTCATACTGCAAACAAAAAGGGGAGACCAAGAAAGTGCTTCTTGTGGTCAGAGCGGGCATGGAACAAAATGGAAAGATTACAGAAAAAAGGCAGCTCCAGCACACCAGTAGTTTCCAAAATTACTTTACAATAAAGTGCTCTACTGACCGGTCCATAGCCAGTCTGATGCAGTTCTCAGAATATTGGTCTTGAGAGTCTTTTGATATTTTAAACAAAGGGGGCATGGTAAACTATTAATATTCACACCTATAATATAGTCATCTGCACTCGAAGAACATAGTATTGTGTTCTAATTTATTCTCCCTGGAAATGGAGGAACTGAATAGTCGACCAATGTTTTCCAGGCTAGTGTGAAGACTAAAGGGTATATCTTCCAAAAGAGGACAATGTTTGAGAGCTAGGGTACAAGAGTAGGACAAGACAGCTATGCAGAAGTGTTGGTAATTCTCATGGCCCCCAAAGTTAAAAACCGTAGACTAATAGAGAAGACATATAAGGATCAACCTTGCTGAACAAGCAAATTATATCTTGGCGAGAAACCATACAAGATGATTTTATGAGTTTTTTATTGAGTTGGCACACATTTAATTTTGATCTCCTCCCTGCAGAATTAAACTTAAATAAAAACATATCTCAATATGTTCTTTTGCAGTTTGAGACCATCTCTGTTTCTCCTGTCAGAGACTGGACCAGAATTTCCTACCCCAGTTCCTTTCCGGTATTTGTGCGTATCATTCTATAGTGAGTTGTGCATTTGGTGATTTTCAAAATGAGGCTGTAACAAGAAAATACATACCCTATTTCTTTGACGTGATCTGCTTCTACCCTTACAAATAGTCCCATATTTATTTGCTCCTACTGGCCTGAAAAAAGAGAGGGCAACATTTAGTAGTGTGTAATGTACTCTTAATAACCTTGGGGTTTTAGATTGAGAAGCACCTCCCATTGGACTCACATTGGTGTCCGATGGCAACAATGCCTCATTTTCCTTTAAACAACACTTGGGTGGTGCACTTTTTTCCTTACAATCTTTCTTAATTTCATCTATGGCACAGAATGTCTTTAGATAGATTTCACTTATGCTTAGATTATGTAGCTTTAACAGACTGTGATCTGCTTCCTCCTCATTGATTATACTTTATTCTGATTTTACTTCATAGAAATGTATTTCCCCTGATGAAGTGCGGACAGCACGAAATGCATTGGGCAATTGGTTGAATTTGTGGACAACAACATTGTTTATTGGAATGACGTTGAACTTTCGCATAGCTGTGATGTAACAGCTCAATGTTGAGAAAAAGATTGAACCATTTAATCAGAAGAATAAAATTCGTGCTAATTACAGTTTCCTTTGGTATATGTTGATGAATACCTTTATGTTTGAACTGCATTGAAACAGAAGGGATTGATTTCCCCAGAAGAGTGCGACTGGGTAATCTGTCAAATCTGACAGCCTCTAATTGACATTATTGATAACTCCCCAATGGTTAGAGGGAGCAAACCGGCCAGCACCTAAGCAATCAGAAGCGCATTAACTTTTGGATTACCTTACAGAGTGCCACACCACCCCCTTTAAACAATGCCAGTTGCACATCTGTCGGTGAACTGTGTTTCTAACAGGCCTGGAGTAAGCTTCAGCATTACACTGGCACTCCGCTGCTATATTCATCAGCTCTTCCTCTCCTGAATGCCTGCTGGCTCCCCATCACAGATGAAAAGCTTGTGCAATGCACAAGGACCAAGTTTTACATCTCGAGAGTGGGGGACTTGTACCCTGGCAGTCACATTTTTTCTGCCTCGGGGATGCCCGCTTTCACAAAGCCACGTTTATGGACAGGTTTGTGCTTAAGCCGCTACACTCTGCGTTATGGGCTACGATCCCGGGGTTCCCTTTAGAGACGCACTTGTTTGCTCCTCTGTTCCTCTTCATTGAAATTGAGAACGGAGTGCATCTTATATCCAAACTTTACAAGGCTTGCTCCGTGAGGATCTCAATCATAGACGACAAGATCCGTGGGGATTAGGAAGCTGCTCTAGGTCACCTGATCACGGATGACCAATGTGCCAAATGCTGTAAAGTCACGAAAGATTTGTGCTTAAGGGGCTACACTCTGTGTTATGGGCTACGATCCCGGGGTTCCCTTTAGAGCCTGACTCGTTCGCTCCTCTGTCCCTCTTCATTGAAATTGAGTGCATATTACATCCAAACTTTACAAGGCTTGCTCCGTGAGGATCCCAATCATAGACAACAAGATCCGTGGGGATTGGGAAGCTGATCTAGGTCACCCGATCATGGACGACCAATGGGCCAAATGCTGTAAAGTCACGAAAGACATCTCATTGAACATCCGGCATAAGCAGCTACACATTAAGTTTTTACGTAGAATTTACGTCAAGGTACATAAACCTAATCCCAGTCGACCACACACATGCCTGAAATGCGGTGCCCCTCACACAGATTTTGCTCACCTCACTTGGACCTGCCCCAATATACTTTCATTCTGGGAGCCAGTGCACGCAACACTGGGCGACATGACTTGGCTCTCCATCGTCCACACTCCAGAAATGGCATTCCTGGGATACACAGGTAATTTCCCCAAACCAGTCCGGAGGTTCGCATCCTTTAGCCTACAGTTGGCCAATTGGGAAATTGCACTACACTGGGGTCATCACACATTACAAGGTTGGTTGAACAGTTTAGCCTATTGTAACACCAATAGCGAAATATACTCCAGCACATTACCCTGCTCCTCTCGTCCCACGGATATCTGGGGCCTCTACCAAGCATACATAGACACTCTTCACAACTACTGTACCTCCCCAACAAACTCAGGCATAGTCCCCGCAGGTATAGGGTAGGTGGTCAAGTCTGCACGCTAACATGCCCTCTCAGGCTGCATTGTACACTATGGGGTGGGACCCCGATCCGCCTGGAGTTTTCACTCACATAAATTGAGAAAGGTTGGGAGCATGGCTTTACTCTTAGACAATGACTGGTCCAACACTGGACACGGGAGGGGCCTTGGAAACTATATTACCCATCCAATTGATATTCACCAGGCTGTTTTTTTTTTCCTTTTGTTATCGAGCTGTGACAGATTATTCATTGTATTTCAACATGATGTTGCGTTGACTGATGGCAATAGTGTGCAGTGAGCACCCACGACTGTATCGAATTACGGTACTTTGATAATCAAGAAAAAGAGTTTTAAAAAAACAGTGTTTCTAACGATGAAACAGGTATGAGACAACAGGAAACTTCTTGATTGCAATTGTCGAGTGTCTTGCAGCTGTCAGCTGCCCCTGTCAAAAGTTTAAATGTTAAAATTATTTTCAAAATCCCTCCCAGGGTTAGCGAATACTGGGAGAGGTTCACTGGGGCTGCAGTTTATTCAAAGTGGAATTATATTGGGCACCAAAAGCAGTCCATTATAATTATACCGTCATAATTAAATGTGTATGTCTGTGTTGGAAGAAACTGTATTATAGCTTAATTGTACACTCTTGAAATTCTTTTAAAGATTAATATACTATGTGGTCATGCCTCTGCAACTGACACATACTGACCCAGCACTGAAGGTGATCAATAGGCAGTTTCTACCCACAGCTGGCCAACAGGAGAATGCGTTCATTAAACTTACTGTTACTGTAAAATGCAGGGTATATACATATGAATGCAAAGGACACAGCGAGGTTTACTACGCAGTATTAAATATGACCAAAATAGCTCACATTATGGCACACATATCGGAGAAGGCACGAAATGAATGAGCAAATTATAATCAAGTTAGAAAGGTCACAGAAGGAAATAAGTTATGTACGTGTAACTGCAGTTATTCAGTATTGGTATCTTTCATAGATTCACATGCTCGAATCATTCCCCATCGTCTTAGTGAGAGTCCCACGGCACAGTAGTAAAGCAATATGTATAACTATCATAGGCTATAATGGCAACAGGCCATCAGTTTAATAGCCTATCTGTGTCCTTTTTAGGAAAGAACCAAACTTGAACTGTGAACAATCTGGAGCCTGCACCCTCTAGAACCTTCCCAGAGAGGCAAAGTCCCTCAGATTTACAAGCAAAAGTGGGAATAATATCCCTCTGCATAAGGGAAGCCTCTCAGGGGAAGAGGATGGGTTGCATGTGAATCTATGAACGATACCAATACTGGAAAACTGCAGTTATAGGTAAGTAACTTATTTTTTTATCCAGTATTGGATCTTTCATAGATTCACATGTTTGAATCAGAATAGAATGCAGTATGCAGGCAATTAAAGTACCCTTAGAGGATGGTGGGTAACAAGTAATACCTCATTATAGTAGTATAAACAAAACATATATGGAACTGTATATGTATAAAATATATCTTGGAATTGTAAGTCTTCATATCTATAAACAATAGATAAGTAAACATGAATGGAATAAACAAGCAGTAATAAGCAGAGTCTGAAATACACGTGAATTTAATATGAACAAACACCTCTATAACAGAGGCTCAACTTACTGGAAGAGAAGACGTAACACCGTCTGGCTTACTGCTGTGTCACTGCGCTGTGTGGATTCCAGTCAGTGGTGCTGCATGAATGTGAGGATGGTCTTCCACGTTGAAGCATGGTGTATTTTCTCCAGCGGAACGCCAGCAAAGAGAGCAGCTGAAGTAGATAGTGCTCGAGTAGAATGTGCTTTCGCTTTCATTGGTAAAGGGTTGGCTGCTTTAGAGTGGCAAAACTGGATTGTAGCCGAAATTCATCGTGCTAGAGTTGCTTCTGTTACTGAACTCCCTTGATGAGATTGTCCATAAGAGACACATAATTGATCTGTTTTGCGAATATTCTTGGTTTAGTTTAGGAAACTTGTGAGATATTGTTTAATTTTAAAGGTATGGAGAGCCCTTACAGTCGGCGTGGCTAGATTGGAGGAAAAAGTGTGAAGTATTATTGTTTCTTTGAGATGAAAGTTAGTAGGAAACTTGGGAATTAACTGTGGATGTATTTTGGGAAGTACGAACTCTTGAGAGATACATAGAAAAAGCTCCAGTGCTATAAAGGCCTGTATGTCACTGACCCTTCTTGTGGATGTGAGAGCGAGTAACAGCGGGTAAGAAATGTTGGATCCGCCTTGTGAATGGGTTTGAAAGGATGTTTCATCAGTTGCGAGGGAATCAAATTGAGATGCCATCCTGGTGGAGGAGCTTGCACTGGTAGGAAAGCTCTGAACAGTCCATTCATAAATTGTTTAAAGACTCTTGTTGAGCAGAGAGATAGAGACTGCAGAGAACGTCTGTTTATTGAAATTGTGGCAAGATGAACTTGGAAGTTTGTACAAGGCCTGACTTGGCATGCGAGAGGAGATTAGGCAAAATCTATCCAGAAGAGGCTTCAAACGGGTGTAAGTCATTCTGTTGACACCAGGAACAGAATTATTTCTATTTTAACTTGTTGGTTTTATTTGTGCCTTCCTCTCTTGCTTTGGATATAATATCCCTGCATATAGATAGACATAGAACTGCATTTGGTGTTGTTCGTTGCAATGAGATACAGTGCTGGCTTCCCCCAGATGGAGAATATTTTTTCAAGCTGTTGTTGGTCCAGTTCCCACTCGTGGCAACTGTCTTTGGCCCTGCTGAGAGTGTTCACTAAGGTGCTGCGTACTCGGGACAAGTGCTAGACCTTCAGGGATATGTTGTGAGCCAACTCCAAAGCTCTTGCGCTTCGTAAGAGAGTGTTGGAGATTTGGTACTTCCTTGTTTATTGTTTCTTGGAAGAAAAGCTTGCAGGGTGAGGAAAATGGCTTTCAGTTCCAGACTGTTGCATGGACGTGTGATGTGTCAACCACTTTCCTTGGATTTGTGGGTCCTTCTAGAGACCTCCTCAGCCTTCCAGTGAAGCATCAGTCGTGATGAAAAAATCGGGTGCCAACAGTAGAAATATGAGGCCTTGAGACAGATGAGATGTGTGAGCCTACCACGTTAGGATTATGGAAATCAAGTCCTCGAAGGACCTTTCTAATTGAATCAATTGGAGCTGCAGTTCTTCCTGCAATGGTCTCATCTTGAGGCACGCCAATGGGACTAGCTTAATTGCTAATGAAATCATGCGCAATAGCGACTTGAACAACCTCACAGAAACATACTTTTTTCTTGATATTTTCCAAGCCAAGTCTGCTAGCCTCGCTTGTCTTTCCTAGAGAGGAAGGCTTTGTTCTGGATGGTATCGAGGTTGGCTCTTAGTAACATCATAGTCTGACCGGGAGTGGTGATTTCTTGTGCATGAGGAAAAAAACTGGAGTAGAATCCTTTTCCCTTTTGGGCAAGTGGAACTTTATTGCTCCTTTAGCAAGCATTATGAAGGCTTCCTTTCCTAATAAGTGAAGACCAGGGGGGGACCAGGGTGGTGCGCTCTCCTTGGTGGATAATTTGGTAGTTTTCCGTAAACCATAGTGTGTGGCCGTAGGTGACTGGGCCAAAAACCCATCTGTCTGAGGTGATGGCTTCCCAGTAATGGAGGTAAGTCGAGATATTCGCACCTACAGTGTGGGAAGAACTGGGTGTACCTGTTACCTGATTGAGATCACTGCTTACACACTGTGACCCTGCTCTGAGGTCGTGTCCTTCTGCATTGGCCTTGCTTTATGTAACTTGCCGTGGATGGCTGACGATAAGCTTGCTGTTGATAAACATGTCTGTATTGTGACCAGTAGGATTGGTGGGAACATTGGTAGCCACCTCTATAGGTTGAGAAATCTTGCCCCTGCCCCCTTCGAAAGCGCAGCTTCCTTTACTGGAGGGTGCTGAGTGACTTGGCTGTATCCATATCTGTTTTAATAGCAAGAAAAGCGATGTCAATATGCTTGCCGAAAAGTGTGTCCCCATCATAGGCCATGCCTAAAATCTTCGATTGAACATCAGGCCTAAAAGAAGTCACTTTGAGCCATCCCAGGCGTCTTAAAATAGCTGCGCCTGCCAGTTGCCAAAAGCCTGTGCATGCGATGTTTATGGCACAATCTATGATCTCAGCAGAGGAACGTTCGCTTTCCTGTAAGATCTTCTTGGCTTCAGTTCTTCTGTCTTCCAGAATGAGGTCAATGATGGAAGTGATATCTGACCCGATTTGCTGGCCACAGCAGCCCAGAAAAGCCAGGAAGTTATCAGTGCAAAATGTGATGGTAGACATGGTAGAGAACCTTTTGGGGATGTTATTTTATTTTAAAAGTTTTATGGAGCGCGAACCAGATCCTTGCGGATATCAGAGCGCTTTACAGGCAGTGAAACCTATACAACAAACAATATAAAATAACAATGTATAACAAGCGGTGAGCGTTATACAACACATTACAAAATACAAATATGTGAGTGCAAGGAGTGCGTAAATACAACAAATTAGAGAGGTAGAACTAAACTCAATCTTACTTTGTGCCTAGTAGGAGACAGAGAAAGGTGCAAGCAGAGAGAGCCTGATTGCCATGTAGAATGTCTGATTGTATCTATATAAAACATGATCTTCAGTGAGGCTCATGTGAATTTTTCCATGAGAATCGACTTTACTTCCTTTTTGAACCATGTTGCCTATTTGATGGCCCTCTTTGTCCAGTAGCGCCAAAATTAGAGTGGACAGGTTCTTTGATCGACCCTGTGCAGTCTGAGAAATGACAGGCGGGTATGGGGTGTCCTGTGAGGCATGCCAGGCAATTCTCTGGCGCTCTGTACTTTCTGTCGATACGAGGCAGGACAACTGCCACAATGGCAGGACTTCTCACTATTTTCACACATTCTTGCTAGACGTAGGCGATGATGGGTATTGCCCAGACTGCCTTTCTTGTCTGTTCCTTTAAATCATAGAGGAAACAGTCAGATTGTTTGACCAATATAGGGAAGTGGATACTGGTTAGAAATCTTTCTATGAGGTATGAAACTCTCTGAAGTCCTCTGGAGGCAAATTGACTAATGGTTGAGGAGGTGGGGATAGTGTGGGTATGACATTCACCCCAGTCATCTAGTGGAGGAAGCGCACCTTCTCCTCTTTTGCCATCAGATGAGGATGGATGGTCCCTCGGTGGTGCTGCTATATGTGAGTGGCAGGTGGAGGAATAGGTGCTGAATTAACAGAAGACACAGGATGAGATGGTGCCACCTGTTGGTCTTGAGGAGGTTGAAGGAAACATTTCCTGTAGTCTGAGAGCATAGCTTGAAGATCCTGGACTAAGGATGTAGGCATTGGAAAATCATCCTGTCTAGATAGAGGATCAGGGTAGTATCTGAAGGGCTCATAATGCCTTTGAACTTGAGGAGGAGAATCGTCCTGATAACAGTGTCCTTCTTCATGAAAGTCCTCATCGTCTTGGCATTTTACCTGTATCTTGGTAGGAGTGTGCCCTGTTATGAAAGGACTGTTGTCGTTGGACTCTTCAAGGTCCTGTAAATATGTTGGAGGCAAAGGTAACACTTTGATGGGTGAAGTAACCTCAGGACAAAATGTGTTCTTTGTCATCTTTGTGATTTTGATCCTCGTTAATGGTGTCAGGGTCAGCGCAATGTATGTTTTGTGTCCTGTGATACCTGTGTTGAAGTTGTGGACCTCGTAGATAGAATTGTCGTCCAGGCTATCGACAGGATTGTCATTGACGGGACTGCAGTCGATGGGGCTGTCGTCGATGGAGTCATCAAGAGCGGGATGGTCGATGATTGTGCCGGTACACAGTCAAAATATCGAGTTGGAAATATCGACCTACCATAATATCGAGTCTGAAATATCGAAGGTGCATAATATCGAAGGCAAGAATATCGTAGGACAGAATATCGACCCAAGGTAAGTAATATCGAAATACTTAATATCGATGTAAGTAATATCGAAGTAAGTAATATCGATAGCATATATATCGATGTTACTAATTTCGATGACACTAATATCGATATTTGTATTATTGTATAGTTTTTTTATTATGTATGTGTTATATGTTTAATTTAAGTATTTAAAATAATTACTATTATATGTGTATAAATTTTATATAATAATAAATAATTTTATAAGTAAATTTTATGTTTTTGTACCGGAGCGGGTTGTGGGTTTATAGGGGAATAGGGTGGGAAGTAATTTAATTATGGTAAATTGATTAGTAATTAGTAGGATTTATTAATAAATTATAATTAATTGGTAATTATGTGAAAATAATACGAAAATAATTTTAATTAATTTATTAATTGATATATATATGTTCTGTAGCGGGTTGTGGGTTTATAGGGGAATAGGTTGGGAAGTAATTTAATTATGGTAAGTTGATTAATAATTAGTAGGATTAATTAATTAATTATAATTAATTGCTAATTAATATTGATTAATTGGGAAAAAAATTAATTGATTAATTGATATATATTTTCTGTAGCGGGATGTGGGTTTATAGGGGAATGGGGTGGGGAGTAAGTTAATAATAATTAATTAATTAATATATGTTTTTATAAATTTATATTTAATTTATTGGGAAATAATTAATATTAATTAGTTAATTAATTATTAATTTTTTGTACATATTTAACATTATTAATTAATTGGTAATTAAATAATATTAATTAGTTACATTAATTAGAGTAATTTATTGATATATAATTTTTAATTACTGTTAATTAATTAAGTGGGAAAAAATAATGTTAATTATTAAATTATATTAATTACAGCTAATGTGCTAATATATTTACTTTATTTGTTATTGTTCATTAATAATTAATTGCTAATTAAATAATATTAATTAAGTTTGGGTAAAGGAGTATTTTTAGTGTTTAGGGTCAGTTTTGAGTTTTTGGGTAAAGGGGTTTTTTTTAGGGTTTAGGGTCAGTTTTCAGTTCTTGGGTAAAGGAGTATTTTTTGGGTTCAGGGTCAGTTTTCAGTTTATGGGTAAAGGGGTATTTTTAGGGTTCAGGGTCAGTTTTCAGTTTTTGGGTAAGGGGGTATTTTTTGGGTTCAGGGTCAGTTTTCAGTTCTTGGGTAAAGGGGTATTTTTTGGGTTCAGGGTCAGTTTTCAGTTTTTGGGTAAAGGGGTATTTTTTGGGTTCAGGGTCAGTTTTCAGTTCTTGGGTAAAGGGGTATTTTTTGGGATCAGGGTCAGTTTTCGGGTAAAGGGGTATTTTTTGGGTTCAGGGTCAGTTTTCAGTTCTTGGGTAAAGGGGTATTTTTAGGGTTCAGGGTCAGTTTTCAGTTCTTTGGTAAAGGGGTATTTTTTGGGTTCAGGGTCAGTTTTCAGTTCTTGGGTAAAGGGGTATTTTTAGGGTTCAGGGTCAGTTTTCAGTTTTTGGGTAAGGGGGTATTTTTTGGGTTCAGGGTCAGTTTTCAGTTCTTGGGTAAAGGGGTATTTTTTGGGTTCAGGGTCAGTTTTCAGTTTTTGGGTAAAGGGGTATTTTTAGGGTTTAGGGTCAGTTTCAGTTCTTGGGTAAAGGGGTGTTTTTTGAGTTCAGGGTCAGTTTTCCCTACTGTTGTACTCTATGGAGTAGGAATAGAAATTTTTACCCTTACGCTATCCAACGTTTTATTTAATTAATTGTTAAAATATCAAATATTTATTTTATTTTTTATATTACTTACATTTTATTTATGTTACTCTTTTATGTTTGTAAATGTGTTAGTAAATTAGAATATATTTCATTAATTTATAAATTCGTAAAATAATTATTAATACTTATTGTTCAGTGTATATATATATTATATATTTACTGTATATATTTAATTAATGTATTCTTAATATATGTATTATTTATTACTTTTAAATATTATTAGGTACTTTTAAATATGTTTATTTTATTTATTAGTCTTATAGACTTAATTTTACATTTATATATTAAAAAAAAACCGATATATTTAACATCGATATTTTTTACATCGATATTTTTTTTTCGATATTTTTGTACTTACCATGTTGTAGATAGGATGTCGATATTTTTGCCCTCGATATTGTTGACTCGATATTCTTGTAGGTCGATATTTTTGTAGTCGAAATTCTGTCAGTGATTCGATTGTGCCATCGTTGATGGGATCTTGGATGGGGCCATCGTTGATGGTGATCGCGTCATATACGGGGGTTGTCAGCAAGAGTTTCGATGATGATGCAATCTTTGTAGACGAGATGAGAGGGTCTAAGGAGGCTATCATCGTCTTAGGTGTCAATGGTCTCGATTTTCCTGTCAACAGTGATGATGCCATCGACGAGGCCTTGAAGGGGGTTTTGCGCTTCAGCGTCGACGTATCTGAGGAGGGGGACCGAGGGTGGCCTTTATCCCTTTAAGAAGGCGAAGATGGCACAGATAAGGCTGTCTCTGAGGAGAATTGTGTTGGTTTCTTCTTTTTCTTAGAGTCTTTAGCCTAATGAAACGTCTTCATGGATTCCTGCTGTCCTCAGAAGTCCCTTCATAGGACCTTGCTCTCTTGTGAGACTGGAAGAGGTATCACTGTCATCATCAGAAGATGTTTTCTGAGCTTTGGCGTTTTGGAGCCAAACAGACAGTCTCTCCTCCCTGTCTTTCAAGGTTTTAGAAGAGAAACTGCAACAAACGTTGCACTCTACTACTTTTTAGTTGGGGTAGGGGCAGTATAAGCAATCCTTATGTGGGTCCCCCACATGTACTCTTCTCTCCAAACAGGTCTTTCAGGGATGGAAAAGGCCTTTCCTGTCAGACATTATCCATATAAAGCAAATTTAAATATACGTGTAGAAGAAAACTCCCTTCACACACGACGTGAGGGGGGTGGGGGGGGGGGGGTGGTGAAGGGTGGAGGGGGGGGGGAGTCTGAGTGACCCTTCCTCTCTTGGGAAGATTCTAGAGGGTGTTAGTACCTGATTGGTGATAGTTCAAGTTTGGTCCTTTTTTAAAAAGGACACAGATAGGCTATTAAACTGACGGCCTATTACCATTATAGCCTATGATAATTATACATACCGCTTTACTATTGTATTGTAGGACTTCCTCTTTGAAAATGGGGAATGATTCAAGCATGTGAATCTATGAAAGATCCAATACTGGATAACTAGAATCTTCCAGGGATAGACCATACCTCTCACCTCAAATTTTCAAATATCATCAGCTTCTTCAATGAATAATTGAACAATCATGTGCCCACTTGGGACAACCACAATAAGTTCAACCATCAACTAACTAGCAGACCAAGTTTCCCTGTCTGCTTGCCACCCATTATCCTAACCAAATTAATTTGGTCTCAACAAAAATCTGAACTCGAAGCTGAAAGGTGCAGTTTTGACCATAGATTTAGACTTTTGTACTCTTAATTTGTACATCTGGAAGTATGTAATAGTTCCTTCCAAAAAGATGAGGTATATATTGTCCTAAAAATCATCTCACTCTAAAACAATCCTGAAATACCAACAGTAAATCACAATTGACTATTTATCAATGATGTCTTATATTCTGAACCATTAGTAAAACCTTAAAAGGCAAGGTCATGCACCATCCTCACCATGGGTACTCGCAAACCTTCTCTCTGGGGTCAAAAGTACAGTCTGATTTGTGGCCGAGTGCTGCACCGATGGGCCTACAGATGGGGGTGAGGTCAGTAAGGGCGAGGCTAGAGCAACAAAAAAACTAATCAGCCCCTTTTCAAAATATTACTAGAAAATGCTTTAGTTGGAAAGCAGATGCAACTACAAAGCTACAAGGAGGACATTTTTATAATATCTTTTTATTATCAGACAATAGCAATGATTGACCTCCACTGTCTACAAACTGTTCAATTTCAGGAAGCAAAGCGATGAACTGCTCCAGAACCTTTCCTTTGCTTAGCCAACGCACTTCATTGTGCATCAAGAGGTCAGTGTATTCAGCGTCAGAATCCCGCACCATTGCTTTAAAATGTCTGTGAATAAGGGCTTTGGCACGAATAAAATGAACAATTTTAACTTCAAATATTAGTACGTTATTCAGTTCTCCGTGCTTTAACTTTGCGCACAGAACCTGTTGATGAATAATGCAGTGAGAGTCTATCATAGTGTTCAATGGTATATGATGTGTTTCAAAGTATTTGCAGATGCTGTCCAGTATATCTTCTCCACTTGTGTGCCCTTGAAGTGGTAGAAGGCACTAGAGCTCTTCTTTGGGATGAAGGGATTGGTCCAAATACCTCACCCACACTGATAACTGGGCCACATCACTAGTATCTGTGGACTAATCCATGGCAATGCTGTAGAAAGGTGACTCTCTGACTGCTTTGATCACCTGCTTGTGGACGTTTTTACCCATTGCCTCTATTCTGCTGATAGCTGTAACGCACCAATTTCCTTTAAATTGCTGGCTTTATCAATATAGTTTTCAAATAAAATTTCAGTTGCTGAAAGGAAACATTTCTTCACTAGCTCTGCCTATGTGAATGTTTTTTTAGCAAGCAAGTAGCATATCTTAAACGATGCTTCTGTAACAGCCTCAGATTCCTTCACCTCGCAAAGGAAGAGCTTCTGCTGGGAAAGAAGCGATTGCTTTAAATATGTCACTTTTGCAGAATGCAGTTTTGAGTGCCGGGTTTAGTAGTGCCGTTCCAGGTTATATCTCTTAGGGACATTTATGTTCTTCTTGCAAAGCAAACAGGTGGCTTTCTCTTTTGGCATTTTACAAACACATACTCTTCTTCCCATGCTGTCTGTGCTCGTTTTGTATGTATCTTGGTCTTTTGCAAGGCTTGATAACTGGACTGTAGGCCATTGCAGAGCTCGCCGCAATAAGTAACAAGGACCAGGAGCACACTTTACTACTTGTGTAACGATATATCTGTAAGAGACATTAGTTAGTGATAGATTCCTTACCTTAGAATATCCCGAGGCGTCAGACTGGATCCGGAAACTTTTGGGTAGCAGTACCCTTGCGCGTCGGTGGGCTTCGTCTGCGGCTCCGCGTCCGTCGTCGGTGTCGTGTGCGCCGTGATGATGTCGTCGGAGTACTTAGACGCTGCCTCCGCGTGCTGACGTCAGTTCTTAGACACAGCTTTTCCGCGCCAGAAGCACAGAGCCTTGCCAAAAACCAACACTGGTGCCATGAAACTAGGGCCCTGACAGGGGATGACCTTAACCCTAGATATCGGTTCGCAGAACGGGGAGGATGGGTGGGTCGGTAAGGAATCTATCACTAACTAATGTCTCTTACAGATATATCGTTACACAAGTAGTAACTTGTGCATCTGAAAGAGACACGTTAGTGATAGATTCCTTACCTTAGAATAGATACCCCAGCAATACCAACCCCGTGGTGGTGGGTCTGCGAACCAATAATCCCCGACAGACCTATCCAATATGCGCCCAATTTCCTTACTTCCGGCACTAGGCAAAATTACAGAGCAGCTAGTACACGAGGAGTTAAAAGCCTTTGTGGAAAACAATCACATCCTGCACCCACAGCAATCAGGTTTTCGCCCTGGCCATTCCACTGAAACTGCATTGATCGAGCTATCGGACTCCATTAAGTTCTTGCAGGATGAGGGGAGACAAGCTGTACTCATCCTGCTCGACCTAACCGCAGCATTCGACACCATCTCACATGCCATTCTCATTAATAGAATGCGCGAGATTGGTGTAACGGGCACAGCACTAACATGGATAACATCATTCCTATCCAACAGATCTCAAACAGTTTCATTAGGCCCCTTCCTCTCCGGCGAAAGACCCACCACATCAGGAGTGCCCCAGGGGTCCATACTCAGTCCTCTCTTTTTTAATATCTACATGGCCCCCCTTCTCACAGTGATTGAATCCCACGGTATCCTCGTTACATCTTATGCTGACGACACTCAGCTCGTCGTCACCATAGATAAAAAATGCACTGATGCCGCCCTCAGATTTCAGAATTGCCTCTCCCAAGTCTTCTCTTGGCTCAACAATAACCATCTTAAGTGCAATAGTGCCAAAACGGAAATTATACCCTTAGGTAAAGACATCCTCTTCTCCCCAAAAGATTGGTGGCCTCAAAACTCTGAAGCCCCGCCGAGTGCGGTCTCTTCGGCCCGCAACCTGGGTGTCCAATTCGATTCGTCCCTCAGTTTTGACGATCATGTGCGCATCACTGCAGGGCGCTGTTTCAGTCTCATTAGACAGCTGAAGAAATTCTTCGACTTTCTTCCCATCTCAGCCAGGAAATCAGTCGTGGT
Organism: Lissotriton vulgaris; assembly: GCF_964263255.1. Classification (NCBI taxonomy): domain Eukaryota; kingdom Metazoa; phylum Chordata; class Amphibia; order Caudata; family Salamandridae; genus Lissotriton; species Lissotriton vulgaris. The sequence goes on along the minus strand of NC_141687.1, from coordinate 35,222,380 downwards.
GGCCCTAATCCTATCCCGGCTAGATTACTGTAATGGCCTTTTGGCAGGAATAAAGAAGTCCACCCTCAAGAAACTGCAAAGCGTTCAACACGCGGCGGCCAGGCTCGTTCTCAAACTTCCAAGAAGGTCCTCGGCCTCAGCAGCCCTTAACACTCTTCACTGGCTGCCCCTACACAAAAGAATCCTCTTCAAACTCCTTGTTACGGTTTTTAAAGCCACCAGGAATACAGGCCCTTTTTACCTGTCTAAGCGCTTTTTGCACTACACTCCATCGCGTTTCTTGAGGTCATCAGGAGCCAACCTGGTTACTGTTCCTGGAATCAAGTTAAAAACGAAAGGAGGAAAAACTTTTTCATTCCTGGCGGCTAAGGCATGGAACGGCCTCCCCTTCAACCTCAGGCACGCCCCCACAGAAAGCCTTTTCAGGAAACTCCTGAAGACCTGGATATTCCCACAGTCTGATTCATTGGTTCTCGCAGCCATCTGATCTATGCCTCACTGAGCTGGTTCTTCTGTATGCTTAGCGCCAAGATGCTCCTTCCGGAGCGATAGTTGCGCTATACAAATCCCAATAAATATCAAATATCAAATAATCACACCAGAAAGTCCTGGAGGACGGAACGGCCAAAGTAGCCATCCCTCCGGACTTGACTGTCCAGGCAATAATGTCGCGCAAACGTGTGCAGCGAGGCCCACGTAGCCGCATGGCAAATGTCCTGCAAGGGCACACCTCGGCCCAAGGAAGTTGTAGTGGCTGTGGCTCGAGTGGAATGAGCCCTCAGCCCAACAGGGGGTTCCTTCTTAGCCAAGGAGTAACACGCCTGGATGCACAAGATGATCCACCGGGAGATGGTCCGCTTGTGCACCGCTTTCCCTTTCTTAGCGCCTGCGTATCCAACAAAGAGTTGATCATCCACCCGGAACTGTTGTGTGCGATTCAAGTAAAATGAGAGCGCACGTTTTGGGTCCAGACGGTGGGGCCTCTCTTCCTCTCTCGAGGGGTGCGGAGGCGGAAAGAAGGTGGGCAATGTGATGGATTGCCCAATGTGGAAGGCCGTGACTACCTTGGGTAGGAAGGAGGGCCTTGTTCGTAACACAACCTTGTCCAGATGGACTGAAAGGAAAGGAGGCTTACAAGATAGAGCCTGGAGCTCACTCACTCTCCTGGCAGAGGTGATGGCTACCAGGAAGGCAGTCTTCAAAGAAAGAAGGCGAAGAGGACAGCTGTGAAGTGGCTCAAAGGGAGCGCACATCAGAAACGTAAGAATCAGGTTCAAGTCCCACTGAGGCATCACGAAGGGAACAGGAGGGAACGTATGAGTGATGCCCTTCAGGAATCGATTAACAATAGGGGACTTGAACAAAGAAGGTTGATCAGGCAGCCTCAGAAAGGCTGAAAGAGCTGAGAGATAGCCCTTGACAGTGCCCAGAGCAGAGCCCTGCTGGGCAAGAGAGAGAAGAAAGAGGGGAACCTCGGAAAGGGGGGCATTAAGGGGATCCACAGCCTTTGCTGTGCACCATGCCACAAATCTATTCCACCTGCAGGCGTATACCGACTTTGTGGAGGGATGCCTGGCTGCCAGAATGATGTTACAGACTTCAGGAGGCAAGTCAAATGGCCTCAACTTTCGCCACTCAATCTCCAAGCATGGAGGTGGAGACTGGACAGGTTCGGGTGGAGGACCGTACCCTGCTGCTGCGACAGAAGGTCCTCCTGAAGAGGCAGACGAACCGGGGGATCGACTGACATACTGAGCAGCTCGGGATACCAGTACCTTCGTGCCCAGTCTGGAGCCACAAGGATGACTTGTGCCCGGTCGCGCTTGATCTTCTTCAGCACTCTGGGCAGAAGTGGTATAGGCGGAAAGGCGTACAACAGACCGCAGCTCCACTCACGACGAAAAGCGTCTCCGAGCGAGTGCCGCCTTGGAAATTCCAACGCGCAGAACTGATGACATTGCGCGTTCTCTTCGGTGGCGAATAGATCTAACCAAGGCTCTCCCCACTGCTGAAAGAGACCTTGCGCCACGTCCGAGTTCAGACGCCATTCGTGATCCATCATGCACCGGCGTCTGAGTTCGTACGCCCTGGCGTTCAGAGAACCTGCCAGGTGTTGAACCATCAGAGTCACGCCCTGATGTTTCCAGCCATTGCCAGAGGTGCAGAGCCTCCTGGTAGAGGGTCCACGACCCCACCCCGCCCTGTTTGTTGCAGTACCACATGGCGGTGGTGTTGTCCGTGAACACCTGCACTACACTCCCTTGGACAGACGGGAGGAATGCTTTCAGTGCTAGACGAATCGCCCGCAGCTCCAAAAGGTTGATATGGAGCCAGGACTCCGCCGGAGACCAGAGGCCTCTGATCTCCGCCTCTCCCATGTTGGCTCCCCAGCCCTGGAGGGACGCGTCCGTCACAACTACGTGCTCTGGTTGGAGAAGGGAGAGGGATCTGCCGTTGACCCAATCGCGGTCCGTGAGCCACCACTGCAGCTGTCTCGCAGTGCCCTCCGAGATCAGGACATGGTCGGACAGGTTGCCCTGATGCTGGGCCCACTGAAACTTCAGGTCCCACTGCAGAGCCCGCATCCGCCACTGTGCGTGATGCACCAGAAGGATGCAGGAGGCCATCAGCCCCAGAAGCCGCAGCGTCAACCTGACCGAAACTCGGGATAAAGGCCAGAAGATTGGAATCAGAGCCTGTATATCCCAAACCCGCTGTTCCGGCGGGTAAACCCGAAACTGCCCCGAGTCGAGAACCGCTCCGATGAAAAGGAGCTTCTGAGAGGGACACAGGTGTGACTTCGGCACATTGATGGAGAACCCCAGCTGGTGCAGGAGATCCGCCGTAGTCTGGAGGTGGCTGACGACTGTCTGGGGCGAGCCCGCCTTCAACAACCAGTCGTCGAGGTAGGGGAAGACTGAGACCCCAACCTGCGCAGATGAGCTGCGACCACCTCTGGACGATCTGCAGCACCCACCTGTCCGAAGTGACAGTGCGCCAGTGAGAGTGGTGATGGCGAACCCTGCCTCCCACTGGCGTCACATGGGCTGAAAAGCACGGACTAGGAGGGTTTAGAGGCGGATGCTGCGGGGGAAGGTGTGGACTGACCTCGCCTGTTTCCCCGACGGCCTCCACAGCGGTTTCCACGGCCGCCGCGCTGGATGGTAGTCTGCAGCGAGTGGCTGGCGGCAGGTGTGGGGACACCCCTTCCTTGGCCACGAAAGGAGCGAAAGGAACCCGTTTGCTGGCGCGGGGCCGAGAGGCCCAAGGACTTGGCCGTAGCCCTGGAGTCCTTAGGGCGCTCAAGCGCCTGGTCCGCTTTGTCGCCCAAGAGGCGACGGCCATCGAACGGCATGTCCATCAGAGTGTTCTGGACATCTGCCGAAAAATTGGCGGATCTCAGCCAGGCGTGGCGTCTCACCGCCACCGTCGTAGCCATCGCTCTGCCTAGCGAGTCGGTGGTATCCAGCCCACACCTGATCGAATACTTGGCTGCATCCCAGCCCTCCACAAGGCCTTGCCCGAGTTTGGCCCATACCTCCAACGGGCACTCTGGCAGCACCTCCGCCACCGTCTCCCACAGAGAGTGGGTGTAGCGGCCCAAGAGGCATGCAGTGTTGGAAGACCCCAGTCCCAAACTAAGGGAGTTGAATATCTTTTTACTATAATTTTCATACCTCTTGGATTCCCTGTACGGCGGAGCCGTCGGGAATGCGGTCTGGGAATTAGAGGCCTGGATGACCAGACTCCCGGGGGTGGGGTGGGAGGACAGGAAACATGGGGCGCCCGGTGCCAGGCGGTGGCATCTGGCCACGTTCCTATCTACGGGCGAACCCGTAGTGGGTCTGGACCAAGTGCCCAAAAGAACGTCGGTCAAGGCCTCATTAAAGGGCAGCAGAGGCTCAGCCGAGCATGACTGCGGTTCAAGGAACTCTGTGAGGAGGTTAGTCCTCACGGCCGCGACGGGGAGCTCAAGGCCCAAGGCCTTGGCAGCCCTCGTCAACACCACACCATAGGTAGCCCCCTCCTCCGAAGCCACGGTAGGAGGAGAGACAAACCCAGTGTCTGGAGAGGTGTCCAGGCCACTGGCCTCCCCAAGGTCTCCTGCCCAGTCCTCATGAGACTGACACTCCTTGGTCAGAGGGTCCTCAGACCCCTCCCAATCCTCCTCTTCACCCATCTCCTGAGACTCAGGGTTGTAATTGAATGGGTTCGGTTCGTAGAAGTGGAAATCTCCAAACGGCGTCGGGTGCGGCGCCCGACGTCGGAACCGAAGCAAAGGAGGTATCAGGGGCGGCGCCGACCGAGGACGGCGCCGGAGGTGACACCTGACGGACCGATGCCAGGGGGGTTGTAAGGTCCACCGGTGACGATCCAGAGCCCGAGGAAGGGCCAGCGGCATCCCGCGGCGCCGGGCCCGAAGGCGCCGGCGGCGCCGAAGCCGCTGTTCCTTGCGGCGCCGGGCCCGAAGGCACCGGCGGTGTCGGGATCGTGGGGCCCTGCGGCGCCGGGCCCGAAGGCGCCGGCGGCGTCGGGGCCGAAGCACCCAACGGCATCGGGGTCGAAGCCCCCGACCCGCTAGGGCCACTAGACGGGTCCGCTGGGCCCGAAGGCGCCACAGAGCCCGTCGGAGGAGAAAGGGAACTCATGGCCATGAGGAAGCTCTCAATCTCCTCCGGCGATGCGTTCTGCCCAGGGACCGGAGGGTGTGGGGCAGGACGAGACGCCCGCGACTCCGAAGGAGCCGCGTGTGCGGTGTCACCCGAACCCCCGGCCGCTTCGCGCGAGCGTCGGGGGAGTCAAAAGAGCGATGACGTCTCTTTGACTTCTTGTGCTTCTTACCTGGCGACTTGGACCCGGAGGAGTGGTGCCGACTCCCGGAGCTGTGACGGCTCCGTCCCTGCGACCTGTCCCTCGACCTCCCGTGGGACCGGGACCGGGACCTCACTCGGCGCAGGGCCGACTGCCGGAGTTTGAGCCGCCTGCCTCCTGGCTTTCCTCAAGAGGGCCCGACAGTCGGGGCAGGCCTCGTCGTCGTGGTCGATGCCTAGACAAGTTAGGGACAGGCGATGAGGGTCCGTGGCCGACATCGTGCGGTCGCACTCCTCACAGTGCTTAAATCCGGGCATCCCTATGGCAACCGATCGGAGTCGTTAGACTACGAGAAATGATCAAAAATTGATCCAAAAAGTTAGTCAAAAATTGACTTGGGTAACTGCTCTTTCCAGATCTGCGCTGGCTGGCGCGGAAAAAAGAAGAACTGACGTCAGCACGCGGAGGTGGCATCTAAGTACTCCAACGACGTCATCACGGTGCCCACGACGGCGACGACGGACGCGGAGCCGCAGACGACGCCTACGGACGCGCAAGGGTACTGCTACGCAAAAGTTTCCGGATCCAGTCTGCCTCCTGGGGATATTCTAAGGTAAGGAATCTATCACTAACGTGTATCTTTCAGATATCAGATTTTCCGCGTCGTGACTGATGAACTGACACCGCCTCACAACCGACACCACCGACAGACCAACACCATCTCACAACCGATGGTCCGACACCTCGGCATTTGACAAAAGGACCAACAATGTGTCTCACTACAGACCTCTGTGAGCAACACCAAAGTAATGTTATTTATTTAAACATACAAGACGTGTAAAAAGAGAGGTGTGTACATTGCGGTTTAACATTTGATTGTAAACACATTCCCAGAGGAGCATGTTACAAAATACATTTTTGCAATTATGTTTGCAACAAGCCAGGCATCATAGTTTGATGACTAAAAGGTGTCCCACTTGGCCACATTTAGTTTTGTCTGCTCCCTCCAGAAGTGAAAGCAGCAAACAACGGCAAATGGTATAACCCAAGAAATATGTTTCCCAAATACAAGCAGAAATATATGGCTAAAAAGCCATTTAGAAAATACATTTACTTTTGTTTCTCTTTGAAGTAATTTGGGTTTGTTTTGACTTTAAAACCACACTGGAGCAGTTACAAGGTGTAATTTATTTAGCAGCCAGGGCAGCTCTGCTTCTCTGAACTGATGCCCAATTATAAGATGTTTCAGGCTCGCTCAGGAAGCTTTCCTCTCAATGTGTGGCCATTTTTCTTGGAAGAAATCTGTTTCAGTTCAGACAGCAGGCATGCTGTGTGCCCACATCATTCATTCCTAATGAGAAGGTGTAATTCATAATTCCAAACTGCAGGAGGTAATCACCAACGGGCATAAAACCAGTTCTTTGAAGCCTGTCTATTGCTGTGCACACATGATCAGATGTTAAAGACTCCCTAAAAGCTACGGTTGGGACACTGCCTGTGGATTGGCAACACTATGTGACTACCATAGAAGCTAGTCTGCGTGATGCAAATGACCAGGAAGGATTCGTAGGCGGCGCCGACACTGCGGCTGGCTAACATTCCCTATATCCCTCCCATATCTATGCTAGGACAAGCCTATAGATGAAGAGCCGGGTCATATACACGTGGGAGGGTCACTCATACATTATAGTCCCCCACCTTCCTCTCCAATCACATACATCCACACACAATGCAACATCCACTTTGCACAACCCCTTCATCACGCTGCTTATACAGCGGCATCTACAACAGCGCAAGACTTTGATAGCTTACACTCTGCATAGCTAACATACACAGCGGGACCATACTTGTGATACTTATAGGACAGACACATTAAGACAGTGGTAGTAGGTTTAATAGTTTATTTCCTTAATGTTATGTTTTGACATTGCTTTGTACAGTATCATAAACTGTTAATCTCTGAAGTGAATTATTGTTGTCATTGCTGGATAGTAATGTCATACATAGCGTTCGCTCCCTCCACCTAGTGGACACAATAATGCGAATGGGGATGTACAATAATTTACACTTACTATGTCATAATCACAGCTGTATGATGTGCTGAGTATAAAACGAATACAAATTATTCACAAAAAAGACTCCCTAAAAGCCATCTCAGGTTTTATGGGTCCTGCTAAATATTTCTGATACTATATATGTATTTATTCTAAATAAATTCTGTCAATATTTTTATTTTTACTGCGATTTGTGTGTTTCTTACAATAGTTTGCAATCTTTGCCTTGTTTTGGCAATCACTCATTTAGATAGCACCGGGACAAAAAGAGAAGAGATGGCACAGCTCCAAGTGAGCTGAGAGAGGGACTGAGTCCATAAAGGCCACTGTCCCATGCAGTGATGGCCCAACACAATGAACTATAAAACAGCGCAAATATAAGCCAGCACCCTCAGCTAGAGCGAAAATATCTACAGATCGCAGATATATCTACTATCAGCAGTGTTGTCCACAGCAAGGACCCAGCACCAAATATACAAACTAGAAGTCATATCTGGTATGAGCTTTTTGTACATTGCCCAGGCCTAATAATCACACTTCTAGGATACACAAAGGTGCAGAAGACTGGTGCAGGGTCTGACTTGTAGAGGTATCTTTAGGAGGCTGGCTTGGTATATGGTCCTCACTTATGTATGTGTAGCACCCTGCACCAATCCAGACAAACCTTATGGGGATCTTAGACAACCTTAGAAAGCTCTCTAAGTGGTAGCTGTAAAGAGCAGCCTTCAGGCTTAGTCCAGAAGGAGTGTAAAGCAGCTTCTTTTACCAGTAAAATCGTAAATCGTAAATCATACATTCTTATATAGCGCCTTTCACCGTAAGGTCTCAAGGCGCTTGCTTTGGGAACCCGTCCTGGATTTTCCCTGCGAGATAACCCCTACTGGCCATCCCCAATGTGAAAGCCAGGAATCCCATTGCGGTGGGGCCGTAGTGGAGATTAAGCAAGCTATTGCCCAGAGATGCAGAGTGTGAACCCATGATTCGAGTAGGCACCGAGGCGAGAAATTACCGAGTCCGTGGACATTTTGAGCTCAAGACCCTGCCGCGTCGGGGATTGAACCCTGGTCCCGGGTCTGACCTCTGCGTCCGGGTCTCCCTCCTCTAACCGGTGAGCCACACTTCTCCACCAGTACTTAATCTTACAGTGTAGGAACTACACAGTGTAGTTATAAAAATATGTATTTATTATAAACACTCACTAACACATTGCAATATCTCCTACCCAGATATGTAACCACAATACACACAATACTTTGATAATAGAACACGTAAGTAGCACAAATACACAGTGGTCTCCAGGGGGAACTAAAATAGTGGAATGCGAACCACGACCTAAGTCTAGACTGTACCCAGAAGACGTAGAAGAGCAAGGGACCCAAGAAACCAGCTAAGTTAAGTACCCAGGAACCCAACAGAGGCCGCCTGCAGTGTGAGAACACGACAGCGGACTCAATAGAAGTCAATAGGTAAGTCGCTGTTGCAGTTTTTAAGAAGATCCCTTCGCAGCGGACCCTGAAGAAACCCAGTGGAAGATTGGAGAGTCTCTCCACCCGTGGATACCCCGGGAACCAGGATACCTACACCAGGGAAACCAGGTGCTTCGGAGTGAAGTGACATCGGAGACAACCGTAGACCACAATGAAGGACTCCAGTGAAGATGCCGCTGCTGAAAAAATTCAGTGGAACCCAAAGGTGGATTCAAGATGATAGGTACCTGCAAGCAGAAGGGACAGAGTCTATGCCACTCAGGAATGACCAGGAGGCACGGAAGACAAATGCCCACCAATGTCAGAGCTGCTGGTGAGTTGACAGTGCCCTTGAAGTTGCAGCTGTTTGGACTAGATGACGCTGTAAAAGACCAGGAGCTGTTCAAGAGCTGTCCCACATCGGATGCCAGGGGGTCAGTGTCTGCCAGGGGCACCAAATAGCCTTGGCAATGGCAACCAACGCAGTAGTTGAAGAAGGTGCAGCGTTGGGACCAGCAAGGTCCAAGTGACTCACCACAAACAGGTAAGTCAGAGCAGGTCCCGAGCAAGCTGGGAAGCCCACTGGAGCCAAAGAAGACCCCCAATAGGACCCACATGCCGAAAAGGATATCGAGCAGCCCACCAAAGGATGAACCACTATAGAAAATGGGGTAAAACCTGTGTCCCTCAGAACGTGGGTATGAGCAATATAATCTACAGTAAATTCTGTCAAAAAATGAAACAATTGCTTAGCAAGTCTTAATTAATAGTGAAATGTATCGTTCCAAAGTGACACAAAATGTCTATTAATGTCTTACGTAAATTTTAGAACAAACAACATAAAGAACATGACTTTGGTAAAAAGTTGTGACATTAAGTGCTGTTGGAAAAGAACCAAAATATACATAAATTAGACACACACACACATATATATATATATATATATATATATATATATATATATATATATACACACACAATGAAGGTCCGTCCCTTTTCAAATACAAAGGTTCTATGAACATGCCGTGAACTGCTTTTTTTCTTAGTAAATGAGTGAAAAAACTAGGGACACGGACAGATAAATGAAGTGTCAATGTTTCAACCCAAAGGTATGCATAATTAAATGAACGTCACTGCGGGTCTTCCTCAGGGCTGGTGTAAGGAATGTAGACAGATTTTTTTGTAATGGTTTTAATTAACCTAAACAATAAAAGTTACTTACTTACTTACGACAGATAATTCTGAAAATATCCTCCAATCCTGGATTGAGTCTGCGTATATGTAAAAGAGAAGACTCCTGTATCATCTCTCATGGAAGGAATGAGACATCATTTAAATAAAGGGGGCCCAAATCAACCAGATCGCTCTACCTTAATGGGTCCAAGATTACTGGCATCCAATTTATGGTATGAGAAAGTAAGAATTCCTCAGCTTAATGTGAGTGGTCTACCATGGGTGGCATAATACATGCTTCAGCCCATGGGGACCCCTATTGTACCCATGGCTTGGGTACTATAGTACCATATACTGGGGACTTACAAGGGTACATCAGTAGTCAATCTGGCGTGTACTTAAGCACTCACCATGTCCAATTTAGGGAAGAAGCACGGAGACTGTGGTCCTGATTAGCAGGATCCTAACCAGACTTGTCAGAAAGCAAAATGACACCAGCAAAAAGAACAATAGTTACTTACCTGTAATCTGTGGATCTCCAGTATTGGTGTCTTTCATAGATTCACATGTCTGAATCATTCCCCGTCGTCGGAGTGGGAGTCCCACGGTACATAAAAAAGCAATAATATGCCTATAGAAAAACCAAAACCTAGGTAATAACAAACCAGGAAGTAAAGTAGCCCTAAGCTACAGTGTACAGAACTTCCACACTCATGACTATCCTAGTCATTTTGTTTGTCCAAACTGCAGCCAGTCAGGCGACAGCACCCACCAGAATGTTCTCCTCAGAGACTCAGGCTCTCAGATTTTCTCGTACAGGAGTGGAACCCAGTAATTGCCTGAGGAAGCCTCTGAGGGGAGGTGGGCGGGTGCATGTGAATCTATGAAAGACACCAATACTGGAGAACCACAGATTACAGGTAAGTAACTATTGTTCTTCTCCAGTATTGGGGTGTCTTTCATAGATTCACATGCCTGGATCAGAGTAGATAGCAGTACAAGAAAAAACCAACATGCTCGTAAGACGCTTACAGTACACAGCAGATATGTATGCACGGTAATACCCAACAACATGTTAGAAGCGTCTAAACAAGAGCATAGAGGAGGAGGGAGAACAGAGGCTCACCTTATTTGAAAAGATTGCGATGAACTGCTCTTCCCACCGAAGCATCTGTATCACTTGCTGAGTCCAGACAGTAGTGTCTTGTAAAAGTGTCCCTGCTGGACCACGTTGCAGCCCTGCAGATTTGCAGAAGAGACACACCAGCGAATAGAGCAGTGGAAGAGGAAACCGCCCTTGTAGAATGCGCTCTTGGTACAGAGTGCAAGAGTCTTCCTGCCTGGTGATGACATAGCCCAATTGCTGACGAGACCCATCTGGCTATAGTCTGCTTGGATACCGCGCAGCCTTTGCTCAGTCTTCCATAGGCCACAAACAGTTGGTCTGTCTTGCGAACAGTTGCCGTTCTTTGAAGATAGAACTTGAGACATCTCCTAATGTCTAAAGAGTGTAAAGCTCTTTCAGCCGGTGATTGTGGATTTGGAAAAATTTCTTGAGGATCACCGGCTCATTTAGGTGAAAATCCGATGGAACCTCGGGCATGTACCTAGGATTGGTACGTAGCACCACAGAATCTGAAGTAAATTGCAAGAAAGGCGGTTTTGAAGTGAATGCTTGAATGTCACTGACCCTTCTAGCTGATGTTAAAGCCAATAGCAAAGAGACCTTCCAAGTAAGAAACTTGAGATCAATCTTATGGATAGGTTCAAAGGGGTGACGCATGAGTTGGGCTAGCACCACATTCAAATGCCAAGATGGAGGTGGTCGTCAAATCGTAGGAAATATACGAAATAGTCCTTTAAAAAATTGCTGGATTATTCTTGAAGAAAACAGAGTTCGATCCGTCCTGACGGAATCTGGAAATGGCTGCCAGAATTCTTTTAGGGTTGATGTGCCAAACCCGATCTAGCCAAATGCAGAAAGAAATGCAAAATTTGTTCTGGTCTAGCATGAATGGGATGCAGATCAACATCCAGGCACAGAAACGCTTCCATTTGAGTTTGTAGGTTTAATCGTTGATGGAGCTCTAGCATTAGTGAGAACTTCTTGACAATCTTGAGGAATGTCTAAGTGGGCGAATTCATTGTGTTGAAGAGCCAAGCTGATAATTTCAAAGAAATTGGGTCCGGATGGTTCCCCTTGCCCTCTTGAATTGTCAGGAGATTCGGTATTCGAGGAAGCTGTATTGGCCTGCACTCCGAGAGGAGGAGAAGCTCGGTGAACCAATATTGCCGGGCCACCTTGGAGCAATCAGGATTAGACGACATGGTTGTCTCCTCATCTTCCTAATGACCTTGGGGATTAAAGGAATCGGCGGAAAAGCGTATGCAAATATCCAACACCAGTTAAACGAAAGGGCATCCCCGCATGAGTTCCTGTGAGGAATCCAACTTGCAAAGCGTGGGCATTTCCGGTTCTGATTCAAATCCAGGTCGGGGTGACCCCACTCTTGGAATATTTGATCCAGGGTTGGTTGATGTAGCTCCCATTCGTGATTGCATGCAGCAGACCTGCTGAAGGAGTCCGCTAGTACATTGGCAACCCCTGGGACATGGACCGCCGACAGATTGATGTTGTGATCCAGGGCCCAATTCCAAATCTCCTGTGCTTGATGGGATAATCAGGCCGACCTTGTGCCTCCCTGTTTGTTCAGGTAATGCATGCTGGTTGTGTTGTCTGTTCGAAATAGAACCGTAGAACCCTCTAAAATTGATTGAAAGGATTTCAGGGCGAGAAAAATCGCTCGTAAGTCTAGGAGGTTTATGTGCCACTTTTTCTGCTGTATGTTCCATTTGCCACTGATTGTCATTCCTTGGAGGTGGGCGCCCCAGCCCTCCAGAGAAGCATCTGTGGTCACGATGAATCTGGGCACCTCTGTCAGGAATACACATCCCACCTGTAGGTTGCACTTTTGCATCCACCATTGAATGGAGTTCCTCATCTGAGGGGTTATGTTGATAACGTCTTCGAAGGATCCTAATACCTGTACCCACTGAAGACTGAGTTCCTCTTGCAAGGGCCTCATCCTTAGGCGGCAGTTGGGGATGACAGGAATACAGGACGAGATCATCCCTAGGAAAGACTTGAACTTGCGAAACAGAAACGCACATTCTTGTTAGTAATGTAGAAGCCATCTTGTGAATCTTTAACTGCCTTTCTCTTGAAATGAAAACTTGGGCGAGCTTTGTGTCCAGCGTCACTCCCAAGAAAGACTTTCTCTGGGATGGAGTCAGATGAGACTCTTCGAAATTCACTGAGAAACCCAGGCTCTGAAGTAGTGACAGATATCTTTGAACGTGAGTTCTTGCTGTGAAGAAAGAACTGGCCTTGATAAGGCAGTCGTCCAAATATGGATACATTTGAATTCCTTCCAATTGCAGGTGGGCTGCCACCAGAGCGAACATCTTTGTAAAAACTCTGGGGGCTGAACGTAGCCCAAAGGGGAGAACTTTGAACTGAAAGTCCCTGCCAGCCACTCTGAACCGTAAGAACTTCCGGTGTCTGGGGAAAATGGGTACATGGAATTATGCGTCCTGAAGGTCGAGTGTTGCCATGTGATCCCCTTCTGAAAGAAACTGGAGGATTTTTTGAAGCGTCAACATCCTGAAGGATAATTTCTTGAGGTATTTGTTGAGGACACGCAGGTCGAGGATGGGGCGCCATTCACCTGACTTCTTGCGAATCAGAAAAAATCTTGAATAAAATCCTTTTCCTCTTTGATGTTGAGATAACCTTTCCGAATCATGGAATATATTTGGGAGAACAGCTCCTTGAGATGAGCTGGTGGTGGTCCTTTTGGGGGAGAATTTGGAGGGGTTTTGACGAATTCTAGAATGTGACCCCTGGATACCACGTCCAGGACCCATCTGTCCATAGTAATGTTGGACCAATTTAAGTAGTATAGCGATATTCTTCCTCCAATTTGCTTTAGGTTGGGTAAAAGTGGTGGTAGGATGTGTTTCTCACTTGCTCTTGTTGTTGCCTCTTCCTCGATAAGAGGTTTTCCTCTTGACTGTGAATAATTGTTTCTCTTTTGACCATACGTATGTTGTCGGTTTGGTTGGTATCTTTGGTTACCCTGCGAGTTGTTTTAGGAACGCTGTTGTGAATAACCTCCTCTGTTAGAGAAATTGCCTCTTCCTCTTGCTCCATGAAAGGAAGATTTACGAAATTGAAGAGATCCCAGTGACCGTGCAGTCTCCGTGTCTTTCTTTATGGCTTGTAAAGCCTCATCCACATGTTGCCCAAAAAGGAACTCTCCATCATAGGCCATGTCCATGATCTTAGACTGGACCTCAGGTGAAAGGATGTAGATTTTAACCATCCCTGTCTTCTCAGAACAGCTGCACCCGCCAGCGTCTGAAACCTGTGGCTGCCAAGCCCACTGCAGCATCAATAATTTCAGATGAAACACATTCTCCCTCCTGTAAAATCTTTCTGGCTTCAGATCTATCAGGCTCTGAAAGCTTTTCAATGTAAGGCGATATGTCCGACCACATCTGCCTGTCATATCTCCCTAGTATTGCAAGGGAGTTCGCGGCACGGACAGTAGTTGCCGCAATGTAGTGTAGTTCCTATTTTCCCAATAGGCTCTGCGCATTGGAATAACATAAACGATAGTTTAGATGTAGGACTGAGGTCGACTAGGTCTCTATTGAATATGTTAGACTTAATTTAGGTTTGCCAGCTAGCTCAGAGGTCACTAGAAACTTTCTCGAATGAACAGGGAGGAGTGAACTTCCCTGATTAGACAAGAAGGGATTCAGCTTCTGACAACCGCATAAACATGACAACTTTGCTCCCCCAGAATAAGGAGTATATCTCCAGAGTCGTGTGACAACAATAGATAGCTTTTTCACTCAGTCAATCGTGCATACTTAGTTTCACCAGAGTGCAGAGAAATAGAGAGACGGGTGTTTTCAATAAAAAGGTGTTATTTATTGAGCAGTCTTCTTTCTCATGCAAGAGAAATGAATTGCCACAATTGCAATACTTGTTATGAAGTAAAGTGCGTACAGTAAAAGGAGTATAATGAAATAATACTGTAGAAGCATTGATATGGTTTCTGAGCCATATGATACTTAAAAGGTATAAAATATATACAGTTACATACAATGATAAAAGTTTGACTAAACGTACTCAACTGGTGCTTCTAAATGCGCCTACCCCGATGTACCTAACCTAAGCCTAGTACGTGGGAAGGAGTAAATGAGCTGCAGTTTAAGTTAAGTTAGTTTTTGCCAAGAATCTGACTCAAGAATTCTCTAAGGATCTAATCAGCTCCGTACCTTGGTTTTAGAATGAAGGAGGTCTTGTATCTCGCTCTCAGGACTCGATCTCCCAGTAACCCGCAAGGGTGACTGGAAACACTGGAGCTGGATTTTCTCAGCAGGAGAAAAATACAGCGTCTTTCTCAGTGCGTCAAATGGGATGGACGGCGTCCTTCGACACTCGCATCAGCTGGGCTTCGGATAAGTAGATAGCCGCTCTGCTGCACACCACCGTGTGTTGCTTAAGGCAAACGCTGGTATATTTAGGTGCCGTGTTTGACGTAAGGTTGGACATAAGACGTCAATAAAAGATGTCACTAAGAACTGGCCATTCTTTCAGTGCTCGCAGGAGTTCTAGGACAAATCAAAACAAAAGCATGGGAAATTCCCAGGTTGCTGGAGGTTTGGTTTGTTGAAAGAACTTGTTGTTCTTTCTAGGAGTCTAAGGAAGTAGCCTTGTCGTATTTGGTTTGCATTGGCTATTACTAAATATGGATTTCATTCTTATGCCTTTATAAGGGTATGATTTGTTATAACCACATAAGGGCATAAATCAGGATTATTTAATTAGGGTCCTAGATATGATCACAACAGCAATACTTGAGACCTTCTTTCCTATTGAGTAGAGGCGTCTTCCCTCTCTATCCGGGGGAGCAGCGACCTGGGAAGATATGGATTTTTGGCTCTCCTCTGAGCCACGTGGGTAACCACTGAATCCGTTTTAGCCTGGCCAATAAGGCATGCCGGTGACGTGTTAGGCGCCTTATACTTCTTATCTACCCGAGGTAGAACTGCAGGTAGAGAGTTTGGCGTAGCCATTACCTTCAGACTTTCCTTCCAGAAAAAATTGGGATGGACCTGACTTGTTTTTGCAGTAAATCTTTTAAATCATATAGGAAGTACTCATCCTGCTTAGCCTCCATTGTGATGAGGAACCTTTTTGTTGCCCTGTCCATGATTTGGTGGAAGGTTGCCATGTCTACCGGCGGAGAATCCGCCGTAGGTGAGCCAGCTGGAGAAGGAGTTTGTGCTTGATACTCGTCCCACTCCGAGGATACTGACTTGTCATCCACTTCGCCTTCTTCTCGTTCCTCCTCCGAAGTATTATCACCCTGCGTATGATGAGATGGCACTGGCGAAGGAGGTATTGGGTCGTGTCTCCATAGTTGGCAGTGGAGAAGCTGGTCTTGGAGGTCTTAGAGTTGCAGTAGATGTTCTTGGCACAGGTGTAGAGAAGTGAGAATCACCTGATTCTGATGGATAAAAATCTGCGATAATAATCGCGTAACATATATTGGAGATTATGCAACAGGTCCAGCGGCATTTGCGTGGTAGGCGCAGACACAGGAGCCCGACCAGAAGGCTCAAGGAATTGTTCCTCCTCTTCCTGCTCCTCATCCTGAAGTTTTATAAGCAGCTCAGATGGGCTTCTGGCTGCACGGAAAGTGTCATCTTCATAGGATTCCTCTTCCTCAGAATCTAGTAATTTTTCTGGCAATTTTAATGGAGATAGAGTTGTTAAGGATAAACCACGCCTTTCTAAAATTGAAGCTGTGGTAGACGGTGAAGGCAGAGGTATTGTGGATGGCTTGGCTGACCATACTTGCATTTCCGTACAGGTTGACAGTGGGGGCATCGACGGTGCCACCGTTGACGGTGAAAAACCTGTTTCCAACTGTGGAGCAAGAACCTTGGTTGACGGTGTGTCCGTCGACGGTAACATTGTCGTCGACGATGATTTCGGCAACGGGGGTGTCTTCTTCTTCGTTGACGATGACGTCGTCAATGGAAGCGCCTTCTTCGTCGACGGGAAGGTCATCGACGGGAGTATTTTCTTCATCGACGGTAACTTCGTCGACGAGGATGTCGCCGACGGTAAAGTAATCTTCGTCGACGAGGATGCCATCGACGGTAGGACTATCTTCGTCAACGGCATGATGTTCGTCGACGCTTGAGTCGACGACGGAGTACTCGTCGACGGTACCTTCAGGATCCTCGTCGACAGAGTGGCGTCGACGATTGATGGTACTATCTTCGTCGACGAGATGGGTCAAACTTGGACCTGAACCAACGTCGATGGTGAGGAGGCTGTAGAAATCACCATAGCTGATTTTGGTGAGGAGAAAGTCACCATAGATGTTGAAGAGGTGACAACATGAAGAGATGGCGATGGTGAAGCTGTATTTGACGCTGAAGTGGTCAAAGGTGTAGTCTGAGGTAAAATTTTATGAGAAGCTGTTTTGGAAGATGTAGATTTTCCAGTTTTCCTTGAGGGTGTACCAGGACCAGATTTAACAGGTGGAGAAGCCTTTTTTTAAGTAGAAGGCACGCCAGAATCCTGAGAGGATTGGGCTTTCTTCAACTCTGCGCCTAGACACCCTTGGGTATTAGTTGCGCATTAAAAATCCCATAAATAAATAAATAAATAAACACCTTCGCCCCACGACAAGCTAACTCAACCTCAGCTTTCCTCTTCCTAGAGGATATAGAAGACCCCGAGGCTATACTCTGTACCTCAGAAACGGGGTTATCCTGGTCTTTTATCTTCTGGAGCCACAGGAGAAGACAACCCTCTCTGTCCCTGAGGGTTTTCTGAGGAAAGGTTCTGCAGATTTTACACTCCTTCACCTCATGATCTGGATACAGACCATATATGCATTTCTTGTGAGGAGCCTCCTTAAACAGCCGTAGTTTTCCACAAGAATCACAAGCCCTAAAAAGGGATTTAGAAGTAGACATCTTTAGAAGGTAAAAAACCAACCAAAGTAAGAAGAAACTGAGCAGAGCTCAGGGAGACTCCCTTCACACGACGTGCGGTAGAAAATCTGAGGAGAACATTCTGGTGGGTGCTGTCGCCTGATTGGCTGCAGTTTGGACTAATAAAATGACTAGGATGATCATGAGTGTGGAATTTCTGTACACTGTAGCTTAGGGCTACTTTACTTCCTGGTTTGTTATTACCAAGGTTTTGGTTTTTCTATAGGCATATTATTGCTTTTGTATGTACCGTGGGACTCCCACTCCAATGACGGGGAATGATTCAGGCATGTGAATCTATGAAAGACACCCCAATACTGGAGAAGTTGGGGTGACCATCAACGCAGATCCTACTTTCATACAGTATCTTTCACCATTCATGGCCTGGCGCACGTACACCTGAATCAGGATGCCCATAGAGAAATGGACCACATAAATGCATGTCACTTTTATAGCCATCAAACACAAGTTAACTCCTTTGCCTTATTTACAAGGTGGCATAAGCCACGTAATGTGGATTAGTGCTGCTTTGTAAATATGCCCCTATTCACACAGAACTAAGCATGGAAGGGACATGGTTGTTAATGTGGGCATTCTGCAACACAACCCTTTGCTTTTTTGATGCTACTCCATATTTACAAGGTATTGAGCAGCACATATAGACATATAGACAAATTGCCTGTAAAGATTTTTTATAAGCAGGAAGGTGTCCCTTCCTGCACATAAAACATTGCACCTGCAGCGTAGGCACCATAGCAAAACGACGCAAGGGTTACTGCGCTGGCGCTAGGCAACTTTTTTAGCACCAGTGCTAGGGGTAACACAGGGGTGCGCCACATTCATATAAGAAAACAAGTTACTTACCCGTAACTTCAGTTATCCAGCATTGGTATCTTTCATAGATTCACATGCTTAGAATCATCCCCGCTGACGAGGTGGGATCTCGTGGTACCATAAAACATATACACTATAGTCATAATAACATTATACCATAGGCTACAGTGTATAGCAAAGTCACTACAAAAGCCTATCTCAGTCTTTCTGTAAAAAGAACCAAACTTGGAAATCAGCCAATCAGGCAGTAGCATCCCCTAGAACCTTCCCCACAGAGAGGCAAACCCTCAGATTTTCGTAACACTAGTGACAGTAGTATATCATCATCATAAGGTAAGCCTCTCCGGGGAGGAGGGTGGGTTGAATGTGAATCTATGAAAGATACCAATACTGGATAAGGAAAATGCTACTTATCAGTATGCATCTGTTCTGGGCATGTAGAGCTGCAGAATCCTACATTTAGCGATAAATCGCCACCTGGTGTTGGGCTCGGATGATTGCAGGTTGTTGTCTTCTTGGAAGAAGTCTTTGTAGTCACGAGATAGGTGACTCCTCCCTTGGACAATACTGCGCATGGTCATCGACTCCATCCTCAGATTGGTTTCGCCATGATGGGAAATGATGGAGTTAGTAGAAGTAAAGAGAAAGGATGTCCATGTGTGTGCATCTAAGTACGATGAGTACTGGAACGGATACAAGTCCCGGGGAGGCGGGAGGGCATGTAGGATTCTGCAGCACTAAGAACAGATGCATACTGGTAAGTAGCATTTTCCGTTCGAGGCATATGAGCTGCAGATCCTACATTTAGCAACGATTGTGCAGCAGTGTCTCCCCTAGCGGTGGTCACTTGTATCCGTTGCAGCATACTGAAATAGTGTTTTAAGAACAGCTTGGCCTACTGCAGCTTGCTGCTTGACCTGCACATCAACACAATAGTGTTTAGTGAAGGTGTGTATTGTAGACCATGTTGCTGCCTTGCATATGTCCTCTAATGGTATGTTTCCTAAGAAAGCCATAGAGGCTCCTAGTTTGCGAGTGGAGTGTGCTCTAGGAGGAACTGTTAGTGTACTTTGTGATAGCATATTTGAATACACTTTACAATCCATCTAACAATTCCTCCTTTAGAGATGAGATTGCCTTTGTGTGGGGGAGAGAAAGATACAAATAGTCGTTTTGTCTTCGTGAAGGATTTAGTCCTGTCTGTGTAATATAGTAGAGCTCTTCTACAATCTAAGGTGTGTAAAGCTCTTTCTGCAACAGAGTCCGGTTTTTGAAAAAACACTGGTAACTCTACTGATTGGTTTAGGTGAAAAGGAGTAATCACTTTTGGTAGGAATTTAGGATTGGGTCTAAGAACCACTTTGTTAGGATGTATTTGAAAAAATGGTTCTTCTATTGTGAAGGCTTGTATCTCACTAACTCTTCTGAGAGAGGTGATGGCAACAAGGAAAGCAGTTTTCCATGTTAGAAATTGCAGTACACACTTATGTAACAGCTCAAAAGGGGGTCCCATGAGTCTTGTAAGGACTACATTTAGGTTCCATACTGGAGCAGGTGGTAACCTAGGTGGGATTATTCTTTTTAACCCTTCCATAAATGCTTCTATTGCAGGTACTCTAAAGAGAGATAGATGTTGTCTATTTTGTAAATACGCTGCAATTGCTGCTAAATGCAGTCGTATGGAAGAATAAGCCAAATTGGACCTTTGTAGAAGGTAGCAAATGATATTTTGGATGGAAACATCCAAAGGATCAATGTGATTGTTGTTACAGTATATTGCAAATCGTTTCCACTTAGCAGCACAGTATGCTCTGGTAGTGGGTCTTCTAGCTTCTTTAATTATATTAATACAGTCTGTTGGTAAGTTTAAGTAGCCAAACTATAGGAATTCTAGAGCCAGATCACCAAATTCAGTTGGCTTGGTTCTGGGTGCCTTATTTCTCCATGGTTCTGTGTTAACAGGGATGGCGTGAGCCGTAATTTCTGATGTGGAACCAATGAGAGATCTAGTAGCGTGGTGACCACGGCTGCCGTGCCCATGTGGGGGCCACTAGTATTATTTTGAGAGACTGTTGTCTGAGCTTGCGTACTACTAGTGGAATGAGTGGGAGAGGCGGAAAAGCGTACTCAAATCTGCCTGACCAATTCATCCATATTGCATTCCCCTCCGACCGTGGGTGTGGAAACCTGGCGGCGAAGGTTGGGCATTTTGAGTTCTCGTGGGTGGCAAACAGATCTATTTGTGGATGCCCCCACATTTGAAAGAATGGTTGAAGAACTTGTGGGTGCAACTCCCATTCGTGAATCTGTTGTGACTGGCGACTCAACAGATCTGCTATCTGGTTGTGGATCCCTGGAAGGTGTTCTACTGTCAGATGTATGTTTTGAGGGATGGCCCATCTCCAAATGTTCTGTGCAAGTTGGGACAGTTGCAGAGAGTGTGTCCCCCCTGTTTTTGTACATAATACTTGGCTATCATATTGTCCGTCCGGATTAGGACAGCTTTGTTTTGGATTTGTACTTGAAAAGTTTTGAGAGCTAGGAAAATTGCTAGCAGCTCTAAATGGTTGATGTGGAACTGTTTATGTTGATTGTCCCACTGTCCTTGTGTGGTATAATGCAAGAGATGGGCTCCCCATCCTGTGAGGGATGCATCTGTCGTGAGCACTATCTGTGGAACTGGATCTAGGAACGACCGTCCCTTTGTCAAGTTTTTGGTGTTCTACCATTGCAGAGAGTGATATGTACGGCTGTCTACCAACATTAGGTCTGTGAGCTGACCTTGAGCCTGATTCCACTGTTGTGCTAGACATTCTTGTAGTGGGCGCATTTGCAGTCTTGCGTGAGGAACTATAAAGATGCAAGACGCCATCATGCCTATTAGTTTCATGAACACTCTGGCTTCTAGAGAGTGCTGGCATTGAAAAAGGGAGACTAAGTTTTCAATACTTTGAATCCTGGCTTGACTGGGATATGCTAGAGCTACCGATGTATTTATAGTAGCTCCTAGATATTGATGAACGTGCGAAGGCTCTAGGTGCGACTTGGTGTAGTTTATCGTGAACCCTAAGTTGTGCAGTGTCTGAATTGTTTGTTTTGTGTGTTGTGCACACTGGTTGTACGATCTTGCTTTTATGAGCCTGTCGTCGAGGTTGGGGAAGACATGTATTTGTTGTCTTCTGCCACTACTGCTAAGCACTTTGTAAACAATCGTGGTGCTGTTGTGACCCCGAATGGAAGGACTTTGAACTGATAGTGTTGTCCTTGTATGACAATCCTTAAATACTTCCTGTGTGCAGGATGTATTGGAATGGGAAAGTAGGCGTCCTTTAGGTCTAGTGTGGACAGAAAATCTCCCTGTTGTAGTAATGGGAGTACCTGTTGTAAAGTGATCATGTGAAAATTATCTGATTGTATGTAGTGGTTGAGGGGCCTGAGGTCGAGAATTGGTCTTCATGTCCCGTCCTTTTTTGGAATTAGGAAATACAGGGAGTAAACTCCTTGTTCCTCTAACGGAACTACTTGAATAGCATCTTTTTGTAGAAGTGCTAGAACTTCCTGTTGAAGCAGAATTATGTGTTCTGCAGATATTGGACGCTGCCTGGGTGGTATGTTTGGGGGGTTGCTGTGAGTTCTAGGAAGTAGCCATGTTGGATAATTTGTCTTACCCACCTGTCTGTTGTGATGGAGTTCCAGACAGGTAGGAACTGTGAAAGTCTGCCCCCCACAGGAGTGGAATGCTGTAGGGGAGGCAGAGGGAAGTCACTGTTTAGGAGTGGAAGAGGAGCGGTTGTTGTTACTACCTCTACCTCTTCCCTTGTTGTTATTGCCTCTGTATCCTCCTCTGAAATAGCCTTTACTAGAGGAGGCCTGTGGGTGTGTTTTAAAAGATGATGTTGTGTCTGTGCCGGTCTGCTTGGAGCCTCCTCTGTAAGAGGAGTGGCGAAAAGAACCTCTAGTTTGGGTGGATTGTAATGCCCCCATAGACTTAGCGGTGTCTATTCTTTCTTTAGCTTTTCTAATGTAGTATCTACTTCCGGCCCGAACAATTGGTTCTGATTAAAGGGCTGGTTTAGGATGGTAGTTTGTACCTCTGGCTTAAAACGCGAAATGCGTAACCATGCGTGACGCCTGAGAATAACACTAGTGTTCACTGCTCTGGATGCTGTGTCTGCTACATCTAGTGCGCATTTAATTGAGGCATTAGATATTAATTTGCATTCTTGTAAAAGTTCTGCTGCCAGATCCTTGTTTTGATCTGGTAGGTGTTCCATTAACTTTTCTAGTTGATCGTAATGAGCCCTATTGTAGCGTGAGAGTAAAGCCTGTGTGTTTGCTATGCGCCATATGTTTGTTGCTTGTGCGTCAATTCCTTTCCCTGATGCATCAATAATTTTGGACTTTTTGTCAGGCGGGGGTGTATCTCCAGAAGTTTGAGAATTAGCCCTTTTGCGTGCATTTGACACTACCAAGGAGTCTAATGGCAGATGACCCTTAATGTATACTGGATCAGCTGGTGCTGGCCTATACTTTTTCTCTATTCTAGGGTTTAGCACCCTACACCGTACTGGATCTTTAAAAATCTCTGGAGCATGTTTAATGACTCCCTTAATCATATCATTGGTAATATTTGGGTAGACCTTTGTGACTGTTCGAAAGTGTCTAACAAAACATCCTCTTCAATGGCATCAGAGTGCATAGGAACCCCATGGTAAAGTGCAGCTCTGTTTAATAAATGGTTAAACCCAATACTATCCTCTGTTATGGAAGGTTTTGTTGGGTAGTACTGTGGATCAGGGATGTCTGGTGCATTATTTGGTGCAAAATTATATGAATCACCATCCTTGGGATATTCTGTGCTGATCTCCTCATCTAAAGGGTATGTATGTGGCTCAGGAACATCATCCCCCCCCCACCTAAATCATACTCCTCATCAGTGTGGTGTTGTCTTGATGCAGGAGATTGAATAGGAGAAGTTATAGGTTCCACATTGGAGTAATAGGAGAGGAAGAAGGTGAAGGAGAGGAAGGGTGCATTGGAGAAGTTGCACAGTCCTTTTTTGCAGGAACCACAGGTGTAAGTGGTGTGTCTGCTGGTCTCTTTTTATAAGGAATTGCTTCCACATGTCCAGTCTTTGGATTAATATGGACTTTCTTCTGTCTAGGGTCTGGTCTAAACAGTTCTTCCTCTTCTATAATCTTCTTCGGCGTCAATTTTTTCAGGGCCGATAGAGGTTGTCTAGTGTTTTTTGCCTTAGAAGGAGTAACTGAGTCTTTTGGCAATGTTTTCGGTGCCGAAGGTTGTTTAGTCTTGTCTGGGGTCTTTGGTACCGATATTAGAGGTTTTGGCGTGGAGGCAGGTTTTGCTGGGCCTGTGGCACCGGAAACTGGCTTTCCCTCTTTGTTTTTTGAACCGGAAGGTTTCGGAGTCGAAGCTTTCGGGTCTGGTACAGGTTTTGGCTTCGGCACTGATGGTATGGGTGCCAAAGTGTCCTTGTCTTTGTGCACCGAAGGGTGTTTTGTTTTCGGTGCCGACAAGTCCTTTGGTGTCGAAGGATGTTTCGGTGCCAATGGAGGAGTTGTAACTGGCACATGGTGTTTCTTCGGTGCCGAGGAACCAGAAGGCGTATTCTCTTTCCTCGGAGCCGGGCCCGAAGGCGGGGCGTTAGAGGGTAAATTTTGGTCTCGACTGGGCCCCATGGGCGGAGTGCTGACCGTTGCCTTTTGTTTGGGTAATGTCTGTCGTGCAGGGGCAGATGTACTCATGGGTTGTCGAGATGGAATCGAATCGTCCGAATCCTCTGCCCCCGATATAATCTGGAGATCAGGCGAGTCCTCCTCTGCGCCGAGTGGAGCCTCGTCCTGGGAGATATCTTCGATTGGATATTCGTCCTCAGAGACGTCTTCTTTGACGATCTCCTCTTCAAAGATGGCCTCCGGTGCTGGTGCTGATCTCCTCATTTCGTGTCGACGGGCCCTCCTATCCCGGATGGTCTTCTTCGATCGGAAGGAGGCACAGGCTGTGCAGGTCGACTCGTCGTGTTCTGGCGAGAGACAGAGGTTGCAAACCTTGTGATGGTCGCTATGAGGGAATTTCACTCGACATGCCGGGCATCTCTTTGTTCTGTCCATGAGGCGTAGGCCGCACGGCGCCGATGGGCCCAACGGCCCACGTCGACCCACCGGAATGTAGCTGGTGATGTCGAAAGTCTATTCGATGTCGAAAAAAGTTTGTTTGAAGTTTCTCGCTTCGAAAAAAGCAGAAAAAAGTGTTTTCTAGCCGGAGCGGAAAACTTTCATCCGAACCCAGTGGCAGAAAAAAACAATCTGAGGACGGAGTCGATGACCATGCGCAGTATTGTCCAAGGGAGGAGTCACCTATCTCGTGACTACAAAGACTTCTTCCAAGAAGACAACAACCTGCAATCATCCGAGCCCAACACCAGGTGGCGATCTATTGCTAAATGTAGGATCTGCAGCTCATATGCCTCGAACCTGAAGTTACAGGTAAGTAACTCGTTTTCTAATTCAGTATTGGGGTATCTTTCATAGATTCACATGCTTAGAATCAGAGTAATAGCAGTAAGTAATACTAATATACATAGTGGATGGTGGGTGTCATAAGAAGTTCAAGAGATACCATGTCAAACCAATGTAACATACACAAACATATCTATATTGTCTGTAAAAATAAACCATACATATACACAATAATGGCCATATGAAATAGAAATCTTTACAATACCAACAAATAATATATTCTTGCCATCAGGCTTACCTGATCTAAAAAGGTTTCATAGCACTGCTTGTCCAACTGCTGACTCAGCTTCTGTTGCCAGATCCAGGCAGTAATGCCGAGTGAAAGTATGTACACTTTTCCAGGTTGCAGCTCTGCAAATCTTGTCCAAAGACATAACAGCAAACAATGCCGTGGATGAGGACATTGCCCTGGTAGAATGCGCTTTCGGGTTGTTTGACAAAGGATGCCCTGCCTTGTAATGACACAACTTAATCCCAGATGCAATCCACCTTGAGATAGTAGTTTTTGAGATTGCTGATCCTTTTTTAGGGCCCCCATATGAGAGAAATAACTGGTCAGATTTTCTGAAGGACACAGTCCGAGATATGTAGAATTTCAGGCATCTTTTGACATCCAAAGTATGCAGAGACCTCTCCGCCGCGGAAGACGGATTGGGGAAGAATGTTCGCAATAATACAGGCTCTTTGAGATGAAATGACATTGGAACTTTAGGTATGAATGAGGGATTAGTTCACAAAAGGAAGTCATCATTAGTGAATTTCAAATAAGGTTGTCGTATAGTGAACGCCTGTAACTCGCTGACCCGTCTGGAAGAGGTGAATGCCAACAGCAACGCTGTCTTCCATGAGAGATATTTAATATCTGCTTCATGAATGGGTTCAAATGGATGTTTCATAAGCTGCTGTAGCACTACATTTAGCCTCCATTCTGGAGGAGGAGCTTTAATAGGAGGAAAAGTCCTGAAAAGTCCTTTCAGTAACTGTTTAATGAGACGATTGGAACAAAGTGACTCCAAACCTGAAGACCTTTTGTATGTAGAAATAGAGGCCAAATGCCATTTAACTGAAGCGAACCTTAGACCAGACTTAGAGAGTGATAACAAATAAGGCAGAACCTTATCAGGAGAACATTCCAGTGGATGTAGATTATTATTAGAGCACCAGGTACAGAATATTTTCCATTTTAAGGCATAGGTTCGCAATGTAGAAGGGGTTCTTGCTTTATCCAGGATGTCTCTGCATTCCTGTGGCAAGTTTACATCTTTGAAATCTGTGAGTCCAGGAACCAAGCATGGAGTTGCAGCTGAGCTGGGCAAGGGTGAAGAATCTGTCCCTTGCTCATCGATAGCAGATTCTGTTGTATCGGAAGGCGAAATGGCTTGCACTGGGAGAGAAGAAGAAGTTCAGTGAACCAGTGCTGACGTGGCCAGTTCGGTGCAATTAGAATCATGCAACATGGTTCCTTCTTCATTTTGTGTAAGAGTCTCGGGACTAGAGGAACAGGAGGGAATGCGTAAGCAAAGATTCCTGTCCACCTCATCATGAAGGCGTTCCCCCAAAAACCCTTCTCCGGTTCCCAACTTGTGAAGAAAGGGCACTTCCGGTTGGTCTTGGTGGCAAAGAGATCCAGATTTGGTTTGCCCCGCTTCTGGAAGATGTTGTCCAGCACTGATTGCTCCAGCTCCCATTCGTGGCAAGGTTTTGTTGTTCTGCTGAGAGAGTCTGCCCAGGTGTTCTGCGCCCCTGGGAGATGTTCCACCTTGATTGCTACTTTGTTCGAAAGAAGCGACCTCCATATCTTCTCAGCCTTTTGGGACAGAATGTGAGACCTGCTTGTTTAGATAATGCATACAAGTGGTGTTGTTGGTTCTGATGAGAACTGTTGATCCTTGCAGTCGAGGAAGAAAAGATTGCAGGGCCAATGAAATTGCCCGAAGTTCCAGAAAATTGATGTGCATTTTCGCCATTGCTGAAGACCACTTTCCTCTTATGCTGAGGTCTTGAAGGTGGGCACCAACCTTCCAGGGAAGCATCTGTGGTGATGATAAAATCCGGAATTGGTGGTTGAAAAGTGAGCCCTCCCCCACCAAGAAAGCGTTTCTTTCATAACTGGGGTCACTTGCACTATGTCGTCGAAAGAACCTGTGATCTGGAGCCACTGGTTGTCCAGCTGCTCTTGGAGTGGTCTCATTTTTAGCCTCGATTGAGGCACTAGCAGGATTGCTGATGATAAGATCCCCAGAAAAGATTTGATCATTCTCACTGAAGCAAACTTTCTTTTTAGAAGTTCTGATGCCAGAGAGAGAAGGCGGGACATCCTGTCTGCGGACAAGAATGCCTTGTCTTGAATAGTGTCCAATTTTGCTCCCAGAAATTGTATTACTTGAGACGGATAAAGGCTTGGCTTTTGGGTATTTAGTGAGAGGCCCAGCGAGTGAAACACCTGTAGGCATTTTGTTGTTGCAAGAGAAGCCTGATGAAAGGATGGAGCCTTTATTAGCCAGTCGTCCAGCTATGGGAATAGTTGGACACCTTGCAGCCTGAGATGCGCTGCTACCGGAGCTAAGAATTTTGTAAAGGCTTGTGGAGCCGAACGTAGGCCAAAGGGAAGTACTCTGAATTGGAAGTGCGCAACTGCCATCGTGAATGTTAGAAATCTTCAATGCTTGGGATGAATTGGGATATGAAAGTACACATCGTGGAGATCCAGGGTTGTGATGAAATCTGCATGATCTAGAAGCTGAAGAATCTCCTGGAGTGTTACCCTGCGAAAGGATTTCTTCTGAAGGTACTTGTTCAGCATCCGCAAGTCTAAGATTGGTCTCCTATCTCCTGACTTCTTCTTTCTCAGGAAAAAGCGAGAATAGAATCCCTTCCCTATTTGAAAATGAGGAACTCTCTCTCTAAAGATGTGGTGGATTTTTCTTTAGAGGTGGATGAGGAGGGGGACATTTGGTGAACTCCACTCTGTGTCCAAATTTTATGATATCTAATACCCATTTGTCTTTGGTTATTTTCTTCCAATTGTCAAAATGCTGTGAATTTTTTAAAATTGTGAATTGTAGTGGAGAGTCTGGTGCAGTTGCAACAGGATTGTCACTGCCTTCTGGCAGAATCTTTGCCCTGAGATTGACGTCGCTTGCCTTGTTGCCTGTAGGCGGCTGCCAGAGGATTCCTGTAGTTTTGTTGTTAATTGTATCCATAACGACCCTGGTTACCTTGTTGCTGACACTTTTGGTAACCCCCACGAAAGGAGTAGGATCCTCTGACCCTTACTCCACGAAAGAGCGTCTTACGATACTGCAAAGAACCCAACGATCTTGCCGTATCTGTGTCCTATTTTATATCTTGTAGAGCATCATCTATAGGTTTTCCAAACAGGAGGACGCCATCAAAAGGCATATCAAGGATCTTAGTTTGGATTTCAGCGCAAATATTTGTGGATTTAAGCCAGCCCTGAGGTCTTAATGTAGCTGCTCCGGCGAGTTGACGAAAGCCGAGAGACTCTATATCCATAGAAATATCTATGATTTCAGAAGCCGATCTTTCTCCTTCCATAAGGATCTTCCTTGCCTCCATCTTTTTGTCCTCAGGCAAATATTCCATATATGGCGACATGTCTGACCACAATTGTCGGTCATATCTACTCAAAATGGCCAAACAGTTTGTAGCTCGGACCTAAGCTCCTGCCATGGTTGTAAAACATTTTCCTATGTTATCCAGGCGCCTCCCATCCTTGTCAGGGGGAGCTGTTACAGGAGTGGAAGGATTCCGAGATTTTCTTTGCGCTGCCTGAGAAATTACAGAGTCTGCTTTAAGGTGACCTGTAAGGCAGGCAGGAGCATCATCCGGCGCCTTGTACTTTTTGTCAATCCGAGGCAGAATTGCAGGAATAGAGAATGGAGTTTTCATGATCTTTACTCCCTCTTCCCATATGTGATCAATTATGGAAATAGAACGTGTGGACTTTCTGTTTATGTCTTTAAAATCATACAAAAAACACTCAGTCTTTTGCACTGGCATAGTCAGATGAAATCTTGTAGATGCTCTCTCCATAATGGCATGAAACCCTTCTATGTCCTCAGGAGGAGAGTCTGCAGCCGGTGGAATCGGTGAAGCTGGATTTGGGATCAGATATTCGTCCCATTCATCTATGGTAGTAGGCAAATTAGGAATCTCTCCGTCCTCTGCTACTGTGTTGTCATCATCGTCTTGCAACAGCTGTGAAGGTATTGTCACCTGGGGATCAGAAACTGGTGTTGCAGGTGTCACAGTTTGCATCTCTACAGAAGCAGAAACTTGTTGCGGAGGAGGAGGTATTAAAGTCCTTAAGCATTGCTGTAAGGTCTTGTCAGTCAGTCAAATTTGGCTTTATTTCGATATAAGACATATCTTTAAAAGCAATACACAAACATAGTAAAAAGATAAAAGAGCCAATCCATATAAAATACAATCATACAAAATGGAATACGAATGGCAACAATAATTTACATAAAATAGTCAACATATAGATTAAAAATTATGCAATGTACATAAGCCTTTTTGATCTGATTAGCCATGCCCAGCTTAAGAACTTCGCCATACCATAGACAAATAGGAGCCGTGTATCAGATTTCAGTATTCGAAAGGCTTCACTATAATGTCTGGTACCCAGCTGCAAGACGGAAGACGAACCCGATGGGTCTGTGCGATTAACGTTGTACAAGTAAGTTATAGGAGTACGACGTAATTTTACACAACGGGCTGGAATCGCGGGAGGCAGGCGTACCCGTATCCATTAATAATGATCCCGGGAGTTAGGTTGGAAAGTTTGGGCTATGATTTCTGAATCATGCATGGGAGATAACCTTACCCGCAGTGTGTGACAGCCAAACAGTAGGTTTGAATGGTTGGCCATGAACTTACATTAATGTAAGATCGAGAAATGAACTAGGGCTAATACGATGCGTTACAACGTTTATCGGATAGTAAGCCTAAACAATGTTTATCGTGTAAACATTATGTCAGAGCCCATATGGTGGACATCTTGGTGAAAGATATACACACATTACAGATATCGATGCGAGGTATTTACATAAGTAATTTGTACTGTCTGAACTCGATACAACTATCGGGTAGAGAATAGTCAGATAAATCTTTATGTCATTTTCTGACAGCACCTGGCAATCGACGAAAGCACAGGAGAATATATAAAGACAAGAATTCCGTATGCAGAATCTCAAAATATAAAAGTAGTACGAGACTCATGCAGGTATGTAGAAATACAGCTTAGGCTCATAGCTGGTGACAAACACATATATTTAGTCAGACTAGCATGGTTTTGTTGTCTTTCACCCTTTAGATTGGTCCATTCTTTATACCGAACCGGGAGTACTTACCACAAGCAGGCACTTAACTCCACTGTTACTTCATAACCGCAGCTAAAATATACTAAAGCTGGAGAGCAATACAGGTACATTGATGATATGCCATCCTCATAGCTCCAATGGGTGAAATAAGAGCAGGAGATTAATGTAGGTGTATTAATCCTCATTACAGCAGATCTCCTTCCAAATATGATGCAAACTGACTTCTTAGAACTAGTACCCGTAGTCGCCATTGCTAGACAGGATATCTACCCTGTTTTTGAAGTATTAGTTTGTGGCATGGCTTTTTTAGGCTTGGACATATCAAGTGGAAAACTCACAGTTGAGCAAATGTGTTGATAATTGAGTATTTGAGTTAAAATGTATATATGTAAATATTGTAGATAATGTATAGTTGTTTGTAGCAAGATAAATAACAGAAATGTAAATATGTGCAGTAATGGATTTGGAATCAAGTGGGAACGACTGGTGACATAGTGAGACTTGGATCTACTGGTATAGGAGAAGAGTCAAATTCAAAGAAACTATAAGGTTGATATAGATGTAAATAATGTGATCTGTTTGACGTTGACTTTTGAATTAAGATAACATGAATAATTAACTGAAACATGTTTTTAATTTATAGTTACCAGTAATGTGAAAGAAACACAGAATTCCTGACGAAGGCGCAAGCCGAAACGCGTTGAATGAATGGAATTGTGGTTCTGTATAGTAATTTGAATCAATTTGATGTACTATGTATAACTCGGATTTAATAATGGTTGTATAACAAATTCTTTATCAAATATTTATAAAAAAAGAAAAAAAGACAAAAAAATTGTTGTTTGAAAGAAACTCCATGAAATAATAATGTGATAATAAAAACAATATAATTAAGTAATACAGCATGTCATTCTTTAGATAGTGTTACAGGTCAGCGTCATTTAGACCATTTTGTAAAATGCACAGAACCCGGTGCTGAATTTCGCCTTTTCTAAAAATGGTACCCAACTCTTTACACAAAGATTTAAGCCACCTATGACGGGGGGCTTCATAGGCAGGGCATTCAAATAAAAATTGGGGGACCGGCTCAGTCCTAGAAGCAGAGAAAGGACACAACTTAGTGGTCTGTGCCGGGATCTTCCAGCGAGCGGTCAGTTCACCCAAAGGAAGCACTCCTATTCTGAATTTAAAATATAAAGCTCTATCTGTAGGTTTTGGAATAGCATCGAGATAAGGTTCACTATTAAGAATTCTCTGGTGGTTCTACACAGGTTAGGGTTAGTATTTCTTTTGTTCATTACCAACTTCCAATAAGCTTTTTTTTAAGGCTGCCTTAGGGGGTGCAGACATAAAGTGCCAAGCCTCGCCAAATCCCAATTCTCCTAGGAGATGCTTAACATCTCTTAGCTATCCTATTTTACACCAACAGGACAATGATAGGACCTCCTTTAACCCTTCCACATAGCTGGCAAGTTCAGGGACTCTCCATAGGCGAGCCCAAAGAAGAAGGGGTCGTAGTCTGGGCTGATCTCTAATCAGGCGGCAACCCATGTCTAAGAGCAAGGGTAAAGTGGGGGTATTATACGAAAGACCCATTAAGTCCTTCAGGAACTTGTTCTCAGAACTAGATAACTGATCCACATTCTGTGCTCCCCAAAGCTCTGCTCCATAAAGCGCCACACTAACACCTCTTGCCTTGTAGATGTCTAGCACGGGGGCGATAGGTTTGAGAGTAGATAGCCGCTGTTCTTTAAGTAGGGCCCCCACCACCCTTTTATGAGACAATAACATATTTTGGAGATGGCAATTCCACTTCATGGTATCAGACAGGCGAATCCCTAGATAATCAAAGACCTTGACCCTTTCCAGGGACACCATATTCAATAAAGGTGGCCGGCCATACTTTTTTGGGGGATTCAAGATCAAATATTTGGTCTTTTCGGTGTTATTTTCAAACCCGGAGAATCGCAGAAGGATTGAAAACTATCAAGAAGGCTCTGTAGCCCAACCGGGGTTTTAGAAATCAGAAGGGTATCGTCTGCGAATAATAAAGTGGGTATTCTCCTGCCCGCCAGGGTAGGAGCATCTGAAGGATGTTTTAAAAGATGCTCCACCACTCCGTTGACATACAATGAAAACAGAGTGGGGGCGAGAACGCACCCCTGGCGTACACCCCTATTTACTGTTATTCGAGCGGTCTTTTGGCCCTGTTTACCCCACCGCACCTGGGCAAAGTTCTCAGTGTGGAGCTTTATTAATAGTGACAGCAAATACGGGGGAATTCCCAAGTCAGACAGTACCCTCCATAGACAACCACGGGGCACTAGGTCAAATGCAGTCCGCAGATCAATAAAGGCAAGATACAAACTGCCTTTGCCCAGTACAACCACCTTCCAGTAGAGCAACAGCAGTCGAAAGGACTGCTCAATGGTCCCGGTGCCTGACCTGAAGCCCGCTTGGAAGTCAGAGAGGATCCCATTGTCCCCTACCCACTGGAGCACCCTCCCCAGGATCACCTTCCCTGCAACTTTCTGCGACGAGTCTATCAAGCTTATGGGTCGATAGTTTGCTGGGTCGTCCCTACTCCCTTTTTTTGAAGATCGGCACAACCTCAGCACCCATCCAAGATTCTGGGAGAGCAGCATCATGGTAACTTGCGTTAAGCAGTGAGGCAATAAGGTTCCCCCATTCTAACGAGTTAATGAGAAACAAGTCCCCCGGTAACCCATCAGGCCCTGCAGCCTTGTTGGGAACAAGAGACTTGATCGCATTCTCTACTTTATCAGTAAACAATAGGTCATCACTCAACCCAGGGAGATCTAGTGGTAGTATCTCATGGGATCCCAACCCATCACCCGTTGTCGAGGTATATAGTCGAGAGAAATGGTCCAGCCATGACGCCTCGGGGATATTGCATATTATTAGGGAATCAGTAGGCTTGTTCTTGGCTCTAACTAGGTCCCAAAAGCCCCTAGAATCTCTTCCGGCGCTTGCCATCTTTAAGTCGCACCAGAACTGATTCTCCCACTCTTCCTTTGCTTTACAAATGGCACCCCTGTACTTCTTCCTGGCAATACTAATCAACCCACATCCCATTGTTTTAACTGCATTAACTAGATCCCTCTTTGCCTTCCGACAAGAATTAGAATACCAACCTGGATTTCCCTTGGGGCACCCCCTCATACCAGCCTTAGTATTTTGGCTTCGAATAATAAAAAGGTCACCTTTAGATTTAGTGGTGTGGCCAAAAAGGGTAGAAACCTCATGGGCATTTAAGGTGGTAGATTCCAACTTGGTCAAAACCTTGGTCATAATTGATCGAATTTCGAGAACCTTTCCCTCATCCATAGCAACATTGTTCCATTCCAGGCGTCTCCCACAGTTCGAGGGACAGACTTCGCCTGTCGATCTCAGCACAGGGGATGCCTGAAGATTATAGCCCGCCATCCAAAAAGTCATATCTAGTAAGTGTGCCCAAAGTTTAAAGTTCAACAAGATATAATCAATTCTAGACGAATGGCCTATCCTGTTGAACGTATGAGCGCCACAGGAGTCCGAAGCTGTTCTTCCATTTACCGCCCTCAGACCATGCTCCAGGGTTAAAGCATTCAGTTGTATGGCTCGTTGGGACCAACCCTTAATAGGCGCTATCGATAAGGATGGTATACCTCTCCTGGCATCTTCCTCTGAGGTACCCAAAATGTGGTCTGCTGCTAGGGGTTCAAAGGTGCAGTTGAAGTCCCCCACAAGCATGATGTAGTTATCTGGGCTACACAAACTAAGTTCGTCCTCAAGATCCGATAGAGTTGGAGAGGGTGAGCCTCCTTTCGGGCCTCTGACATAAATGTTAAGGATCTCCAGAGTCCGCCCACTGTGAGGCCCTCTCACTGACAGTCTCTGCAAGTCAGGAGACTTGGAATATCTGCACCTGATCTGAAAGCCTAATGAAATGCTAACCCTAATAAGCAGACCACCAGAGGGATGGCCTCTCCCTGCAGGAGGGGCAATAGCAGGCACAATGTAGGTAGTATAACCAACTTTGTGGCGTGGTTCCAAACACCAGGTTTCTTGAAAAATACATATTCCGAATGACTCAATGAAGGAATTCCACTCAGGTAAATCCAGATTTCGGGAATGCCCGATATGTTCCAGCTGACAATCTTTAAATCGTTATTATCAACTGTATCATATTCGGCCATGGGTCTCAGTGTGGGCAGGCTAGACTCCAAGCCTGGGGCCTTTGGCACACCCTCCAATAATACCATGGCACCAGGCATGCCCGGAACAAGACATCTAGATTGCTCCCCATATGCAGGACCAGGAAAAGAAGAGGCGGGGGCTGGTAGGCGATTGCAACCAATACAGACTACAGCTCCCAGGTACAGCAGCTACAACAGGTGTCTTTTTAGTGTCTTTTTAGACAGTTGATAACCATCTAGTCAGTAACCCCATCACGGCCAGTACGAGTTCAAGTCTGGTAATGAACAGAACAAGTTAGAAGGAGGTAAATCGTGATGTAAATATCTGTTGTCCCCTCCCTCCCTAGTGATGGTTCTAAGGGGCGATGCTGTAACGGGATGGGGGTTGAAGTAGCTAAGGTCACGCGTACTAATTCCTGTGCTACTCTCACCAGTATCGTAGCTGCAAATAAATCTAGCCACCCTGGGATTTTTAAAGCTAACAAGGATGCAATCACCCCTTACATCTTTTGGCCTAGTGCCTATCCAGCTAACCCTTCTTACATGAATAACCCGTCCATCAATTGAGCTGGGCAAAGGTCTATTTTCCCTAAACCAAAATATGGTTTTATTTTTAAGTTCAGTGTATGACTCATGTTTGCCTGGTTTAAGCATAGGGACCCCAGTGAGAACAGTTACGAAGGGCTGGCAGTCTGGGGGTAGTTTGACAATGGGAGCTGTGACTGCGTCCGATTCTCCTAATGGCTGCAATTTAGGAGCTGCAGTCAAATTTTCAGTTCTAGACGTATCAGCACCTTTACCTTTGCTAGGATTCTTATTTTTAGCGAGACCACTAGTCCCAGGACCTGCGGACTTCATCACCGTCTTAGGGGCTTGTTACTGCTCGTGGGAATTGTAGGCTGCACTAGAGCATCTAAAGCAACCACCCCTATGAGTAAGGGGTCCCCAGAGGAGTTCCCACAGTGCGCAGTGGATGTGTTTATCACCACCCCTGATGGAATAGTCGGGCGTTAGCAACAGTAGTTGGCACCTGAAGAACAGTAGTCCCTGCTAGCCCATCCGCCATAATTCTAGAGTGGAGTTTAATTAGGGATTTTAGGGAGAAAAAGTTATCAAGGGTGGCCTGCTCGAATCTGTCCAACCGCTCTGTCAACCCCTTAACTCTCTCTAGGACTGGGAGGAGCAGGGATTTCATTAGATGTTCAATCTGAACAATCGATGGAATCTCAGGAGAGGGGCCTGCAACAGGAGCAGATGTAAAGCCTACACTCGTCTTCTCACTTGTGACACCAGAAGCGGCTCCCCCTACCAGCCCTTGGAAATGTTTGGCTCCCGCCCCCGATCCCTTGGAGATCAAACCCCCCCTAATGCCATTCCTCCTCGATTTCTTGTGAGGTTTAAAGTAGCTACCTTTTCGAGGACTAGCAATACGTTTCCTTTTGATGGGAGCTACTCCATCTACTATCAACGGTGGTGTCACAAGGTGAGGAGTAAGATTCTCATGACAAGGTGAGGTAGGTGGGGAAACTAGGGGAGCAAGAGGCTCAGCAGGACGTGAGTCTGACAGAGAAATCCCATCCGCACATGACACGGTAGCAGGCAGCCTCTCTAATCTATCCAGACTAGCCCTAATGGCAACTACTCGTGGGTGGTCAGAACTAGGAGGGACATTAACCACAGGGTCAACAGGGTCAACTGGAGAGGGAACTAATGCCAGAGGGCCCAAACAAGAACGTTTGTTGGCAAGTGGTTCCCGAGAAAGACGACGTTCGGTCATAGCAATTTCTTTCTCAATGACCGAAATAACACGGGTAATAAATTGGTCCATGGTACCACTTACACAGCTGCCTCCCCCCCCTTAAGCTCTTACCAGAGCGTGTTGACATTGGCATAAGTAGTCCCACAAGATAGCAAACGGCTAATTACTGAACCTGGGAGGACTATACTATGTAAATGAAAGTGACAGCAGTACCTAATACCCAGGCTCACCGAGACCTAGACCTCAGGGGGGTGGCCCAGCCCAGCCACGTCCAGCCCCAGACGGCCACAGCCCTTTGCCCGGGCTTAGCCCGGCACGCTCCCGCGTCGCGGGGATATAGGTGGGTTAAATGGGTTAAACAAGTGTCAGTGGGCGGGGCAGAGCACGAACGCTGACCAGGTGTTACGGGTCACGCAGGGACTCCTGGTAGATGGAGTCCCTGCAGCGTTCCAACGGCCCGCACCGAGTCCTGCACGCCACACAACAACCAGCAGCCCCACCGGTTACAGCAACTCCCTCGATGCACGAAGCGGCACCCGCACAGCGGGTGCGGCAAGGCATGATGACAGGGATTGCAAAGTCCTCGCTCCTCCAAGGCAAACAATGGGTAGGCAAGCTCCTCCACCAGCGTCAGCAAATGAAGGTCTTGTAGCAAAGATGCTGGCATTTGAACCATTGGTTCTTGATGGAAAACTTCTCGAGGTTCTCTCAATGACTCACATGGTTCATAGTACTCTTCCTCTTCATCCTCCTTTTGATACTTTATCCTGAGCTGTGAAGGGTCCCGTGCCTGCCCATAGGGATCATCATCATCTTCAGATTCCTCCAAATAATGTCTGGGAGGCAAAGGTGAAATGTGGGACACGTCATGATAAAATTGTCTGTTAGCTGAAAATTTAGAACTCAGAATATGCGCAAATTGCAAAGGCGAGGCTTTTTAACGCCTTACAGTTGCAGAAATATATGTTGAAGGTGACTCATATTCAGCTGATATCGCTGCAACAGTTGGCATCGTCGACGTTGTGATCATGGTTGTCGTCGACGGAAAAGACATTGTCGACGATGTGGTCGTAGACGTCATGGTTGAAGTCGTCGTCAACGGTGGACTCACCGACGAGGGAATAATGATCGTCGACGGTGAGGTCATCGACGGCATCGTCATCGACGGTTGGCTCGTCGACGGTGAGCTCGTCGTCGACGGAACGATGTGAATTATCGACGGCATAGGGACTGACGTCGACGCCGCCGTCGACGAAGACTTCGTTGACGGTGTAATTTTCTTCAACGCTGAAGATCCACTAACCTTTTGTGGTGATTTCCTCGTCGACGAAGATGTTCTAGCTGTCGACGGAGGGTCCTGAAGAGATTTTGAGGTAGTTTCCTGAGAAACCTTCACCTTATCTCTAGATTTTTCCTCAGAAGAGAATTTCTCTTTTTTTGAGGAGGAGCGACCTGCTTCAGAAGACGAAGTTTTCAAGGTCTTACTCATTTTCTCAGGAGGATCTCCAGATCTATCTCTTTTCTTGGAGATGGGGGTGGACACTTGAGAAGTAGCACTTCCTTCACCTTCAGAAACCCCTTCAGATGATTTTAACTTCTCCAACCAAAGCAGCAGGCGTCATTCACGATCTTTCAAAGTCTTGGCAGGAAAGGTTCTGCAGATCCTGCAGTCTTTGACTTTGTGTGCTGGGTCCTCAAAGTGAATAAGCTCTTCTTAGAATCAGACATATTCTTTTCTCAGGAAGAAAGGTAAAGGGAAAAAACTGAGCAGAGCTCAGGGAGACTCCCTAACACACGAGGTGCAGTAGAAAATCTGAGGGTTTGCCTCTCTGTGGGGAAGGTTCTAGGGTTGCTACTGCCTGATTGACTGATTTCCAAGTTTAGTTCTTTTTACAAAAAGACTGAGATAGGCTATTGTAGTGACTTTGCTATACACTGTAGCCTATGGTATAATGTTATTATGACTATAGTGTATATGTTTTATGGTATCGCAAGACTCCCACCTCGTCGGTGGGGATGATTCTAAGCATGTGAATCTATGAAAGATACCCCAATACTGGATAAATATGGCAAATTTTGTATCTATTGGAGCACGGTGTTACTAATCTTGGAATAACACCTCACTCTGCCAGTTTCTTTCAGGCACGTAGCTTCAGGGGAGTGTTTTGGGCACTACAACCCCTTAATATATGAATTTTGTGATAAATAGATGGCTGCAGGTGCTTTCAGTTGGGTTTTGGGAGGTGTCTCTGATTTCACCAGGAAGTTTTAGACACACAGACAAAAATGCACACGCATTGTAAATACATTAAATAATGTTGGTATTTCATTAAATAGTGTGCTTTCTCTCACGTAATACCTCTTCCACATTCCTCTCCCTTTCTGATGCCTCTTGCTTACCACTGTTTGTCATATGATGTATTTTAATATTATGTGCCAGTGTGATTGTTGTGAAATACGAAATCCTCCCCACCGCCGCCCTCCCCAGTCTCGTTGACAAAGCTACGCCCCTGATTGGGTCTCAAATCCATGAAGAAAATTGGAGTAAAGTGAAATGCTACATCCCCAGGGAAGGGGCTGGAGAGTGCTGGCGGTGTGATTTGGGCAGTAGGAGGAAAGCAGGCTGGCCCCCTGCTGCAGTCCTCACTGGCGGCGTGAGGGGAGGAAGTTCTGGGTGGAGACATCGTCCGGGAAGGGGCCGGAGAGTGCTGGTACAGGCAGCATGATTTGGGCAGCAGGAAAGCAGGCTGGCCTGCAGCAGCGAGGAGGGAGGCAGGCTGGTCCCTGCTACAGTCGTTAATGGCGGCATGAGGAGAGGAGGCTCCAGGTGAAGACATCGTGAGCAATGGCAACAGGAAGCTTTCCAAAAGGCCCTATAAAAGTCAGCTGTGAATGTGCAATAGCTGACTTTTTAAGGTCCTTAGCTTCCAGCCAGGGCCAGGTGTGTGGCGTCAGGGGTTCCCAATAAACATAGAAGAGTGCAGCTGAAGCGGGAGCATGCGCAGTGAAACTGCTATTGCATATTCTCCAGCCGTCTATTGTGTTGCCTGACCCTCCTGTGTCCCTATTGTGTTTAGCACAACAATGCCCGAGGGCCGCCAAGAAAGGTCTGGAGGGCTGCTGGTGGCCCGTACTTTCAGTACCACAGATCTACACCAATAATAGTGTTATATCCTACCATTGGATCTTTACCTGACTTGGAACATTCTGGTTCTTCAGGTTCTGTACATTAGAATGTTGCAATTTGATTCTAGTGTTAGACGATACTGGTACTAGGGAGCAGAGGAGTTCCTGAATGTTCTTCCTCAGGGCAGCTCCTTACCTTATGAATAAACATTCTCTTCAAATCACTTGCTGTTTTTTGTAGCTCTCACTACAGTATCATTGGCAACAACTGGAGCTGCCTACTACCACGTACACATGGCTTCCGATATGGTGGTTGGGTCATCGCAACAACAGCTTAATTGTTCTACTGGTGTCATCTTATCCACTCTTTCTTCCACCAGAACTTATTCAGAAACTGCTGTGAGTAAAATCGAAAAAAACACAGTCGATGGACAGAATGTAGAACAATGTCATACATTCACCCCAGTACAAGGATCTGGGCCTAAATCCATCGTTTTTTTGCACTCCACACCGCCCTGGGTTAGACACTGGCTATATGCAAATCAGCTCTGACCCTGTGCCTCATGGGAACAGTCCAGTCCGAACTACCAAGCCATGTCTTTCCCAGACCGGAATCAAGCATCCAAGGACCGGTTTCTGGCTATCAGCCTTCATTCAGCCTGGATAGCTTGACTCCAGTGAGTAAAATCGAGGCTGGTACTGAAGGTCTCTCTTTTGTTGAGGCGCTGCCGGCGACTACATTCTGGTCAGTAACCGTGGGATGGTGGGCCCGCTGCACGTATGGAGAAAAATGATCTAGAGCGGCAACCCCCAGGTACCTCCTTGTTGCGGGCCTCCCAGCCTTTAGCTAGCCACCATGGGATTATGGACCCTGCTGCGCATCAGTGGAGGAAAAAGTCTAGTGCAGCAGATTTACTGGCATGTGTCTGCCATTTTGAAGAGCAACCTTCAAGTGCGCCTACAGCAACCCTCCCTGCGTGCACCCGCCATTCTGAGTAAATTTAAACATAGACTAGTGCACCTAGCTTTAAGATATTTTCAAGGGACAAGATTTCTTGTGATAGTCTGCCATTTCTGAACAGTAGCACAGTATTACCAAGGAAGCGGAGGCGACTTTTTCATGTAGACTAGCGCGATGACCACTCTAGCGTATGTCCACTAATCTGAGTA
Source organism: Lissotriton vulgaris (assembly GCF_964263255.1). Lineage (NCBI taxonomy): Eukaryota > Metazoa > Chordata > Amphibia > Caudata > Salamandridae > Lissotriton > Lissotriton vulgaris. The sequence continues at coordinate 35,181,812 of NC_141687.1, read as the reverse complement.
GTGGTGTCAGCAATTTTAGATAGGCATAGCACTAGCATGCGATGTGTATATGTTTTTAGTGTCTGCGTTTTCTCTGCTTGTTGCCTACGGCCAGTCAAGGTGCTACTACTGGTAGGCTAATTTAGTCCTCAATCATGCCATTTCTCAATCATTTTTGGCACCAGATGGGCAATTGCTCTCCCCTAAAAGATTAGTTTTGTTCCCAATTCATAACACTCTGCATCTTCTTTCTGTTCAGTCTGATACTAATAAACACAATAAAGATTTGGGAACTTCGAAACTTTTAACAGCGAGGCAGCATGGGATACATTTGCACAGCCCTATCTGTTGGTAAGCACCCTTAGTTGGGGTAGGGCTACTACATGTGTACTGCATTCTTTCCACAGTAACAAGCACTAGTGGGCATCACCTCTTGTCGGGATGAGACGGTTGTCCCTCATCAGGTCTGAGTATATGGTACACCCAGTTAATAGTTATAGCTTTTAGTTCATAATGCAATACGTTACTCCTCCACCATCGTTTCTAGATTCTCTAGGTGAACTTCCTGTCACATGGGCTGTCTGGTTTGAAGCTTTTGAGAAATATCTAGGAGCAATTGTAGGCTTCAGGTTCAGAGCGGAAAGGAAAACATGTCTGCTTCTACACTCCCTGGGTTTTGACGGAAACCTACTTTCAAATATTTGCCTGAACTATTTACAGAAGATAGTGATGAGTATCAAGTAGCAGTTACAAAACCTCAATTGAGATATGGCAAACCACACAGATTGATAGTCCTCAGGCATAGGTTTTTAAAAGCAAACGGAACTTGTATGAAGATGTGGATACCTACATCACAGCTCTTCATAGATTGATTTCTGAGTGTCAGTTTGACGGCTTCATGGACCAACTGATTAGACACCTATTCATTAGTCATTGTAAAGACAAGCACATCTATTAAAAATTGCTGTCCATGGGAAACCCCTCCCTTGATCAATCTATCAAGACAGCAGAGAGTATAGATATTTATCAAATCTTGGTCAAGGAATTAGAAGGGAGACCTATAGAGTCTGTTAATGTTGTTAAAACTGGTAGATCTTCACGAAAGGTTTCACGGTTTCTCAAAACAAATAGTGGAAACAGACTTTTCAAAACTGAAACGCTTCCATCTAATATGTGTTTTCAATGCAGGAATTCCCAGCACAATAGAAATGGTAAAGCATGTCCGGCAAAAAATGTCACTTGGACAGTTCGCAACGATTTGCCAGAAGAAAAAATCTCATCAAGACTGTAGCATGTGTAATTGAGTCAGAGTGGGATGCAGATTCTGAATTCGACATTGAAGGTTTAAATGATTTCATCTTCACTGTGTGGAAGAAAGTTTCTCCTTCTGATGTTGCTCTTGACCAAATAAAAATATATCACCATTGCAGGAGACCCTTTGTCTTATGCGGATCCCATTCTCCTGTTTCCTATGAGGGGCGAAATATTGAACTTTTAGGGGTACATTGAGGATGCACTTGAGTTCAAAGAAATGAGAATTGAAGTGGAAATCTATGTTGCTGTGAAGAGATTGAACATTATGGAATGGTCTCACCCGGGATTGTTTGGTATGGTTCTCATACCTGGAGCTAAAGAACAGATTCTTGCAGTCGAATGTGATGATGTGGCAATGGAATGGAGATGTAAATTTCCTGAAGTTTTTACTGATTACCTCCATAAAGTTAAAGACTTCAAACACAAAATTAAGGTCAAGGAGGGAGCAATTCCGGTCAAGCATTAATTACTTGGGCTGCCATTCAGTGTCAGAGATAACCTAGAGAATGAGTTTAAAGCTTTGTGTGAGCAGGAAATCATCAAACCTACTGAATAATCTTTTTGGTTGTCCCCGTTGGTTGTTGCGTGCACAAATAGTGGTCAGTGCATGTGTGTGGAACTGAGATCTCTGAACAAAGAGATTTGGGTAGACTCTCATAATTCACCCAAAAGCTTGTTTGCTTGCACTGCAGGTGTAAGTTTACTTTCTAAGCTTGAGCTTGCTTCTGCATACCATCAAGTGGAACTACATTCTGATTTGAGACACTTTGAGCCTTTTGTCTCGCCTAATGCACATTTCATTATCGCGGCATGCAGTTCGGGGTGGCTTCGGTCTTCCAAAGAATAATGGTTAATCTTTCAATATAAGTGGGGGGTGTCTTGGGGTTTCAAGATGATGTTCTGATTTTTGCTGAAGTTATAGTTGCACACATCATCATCCTGGAAAAGAACCATGGAGTTGTGAAAGAGAAGTGTCAAGTCTTGAGCAATGAAGTAGAGTATTTAGAACATGTGGCCTTAAAAGAAGACATCAAACCCAGACCGAGGTTGTTAGGGCCCATTGTTGAGACATCTCCTCCAACCAACAAGGGTGGAGTTAAGGCTTTTTTAGAGCTCTATGAGCTCAACTCACGTTTCATTCTTGACTATGTGACCAAAGTGAGCTTATTAGTCATTTGCTCAAGAAAGGTTCTAAATTCATATGGGATGAAGAGTGTCCTGAAGCTTTTATTGGGACCAAGTCTCAGTTGGGTGAAAGTAAGGCTCTCAACCCATTTGATCCATTACTAACTTGTTATATTATGGTTGATGCATGCAGGTAGGTTTGGGGGCTGTGCACACACACAAAAGAGGAGAGAATGAATTTCCCTTTGCATTTGCCTTAAGAGTTTTGTCAGAGGCTGAGCTGCAATACTTAGTGATCGAGATGGAGTTGCTCACGAGTTGGTGGGCTATTGAGAAAGTTTTGTTGTTATGTCTGGAGCAAATGGTTCAGTTTAACTGACAGACCACAAGTCTCTGATATCTATCTTGAGTGGAGGTGGTAGTAAATGTTGTAACCCTAGAATTCTGTGATTGTCTACAAAACCTTTACAGTTCCAGTTTGACATTGTTCATATTACTGGAGGTAAGAATGTCAGACCTGACTTACTCATTTTCCAAGTAAAGACAGTGATGATAGTAAATTGGCACTAGCTAACCTCATGGATGAAGACTTTCAGGATTGTTTGTTGGAATCCACTGAGGTACCCAGTTTAGGGTGTGTTCTGAAGATGTATGGAGAGTTTCTCTTAGCGAAGACCAGATTTGACAAGTTTTGATCTCATCAAACATGGATGGCCAAGGGAAAAGGTGTTGTCCCCCATGCTTCATATATACTTCAAGGATGTTGAGGAACTTTTGGTGGACGATGAGATGTTGCTGAGGTCAGACAAATTACTTCCTCCACACACGTTGAGAAGGGGAATACTTGACAATGCCCATAAGGGGCATCTTGGCTCGACTCTCACCAAACAACGCATTCATTATTTATTTTGGTTGCACAGAATGGATGTGTGTGTGCTTCAGCAGAAACAAGTTTAAAAGTCTCCACTCCTCCCTTGACCAATAATGAATTTCCGTCAAGATCTTGGTTAAAATTTGGGATCAATGTCATGGGTCCTTATGATTCTTTACCTAGAGGTGCTAAATTCATTCTGGTGGCTTGCTATTCTAAGTGGCCAGAGCTTACACTTGTTGAAGAGCCAGTTCTAGCTCAGTTAGGGAATTCCTTAGAGAGATTTTTTTGAGGGAGTGGTTCCACGAATCACTCATTTCTGATAATGGTACCCAATTCATCAGCAAGGAGTTTCAGAGTTAGTTTGAATCATGTGGGGTAAGTAGCTCAAGAGCTTGATATACATCCCTAAAGAAATGGTCTCATTCAGAGAATGAATCATGTGATTGGGGAGTGCATTAGATGGGCTTAGAGTGTAAGAGTGGGAAGCACAAAACTGTAAAGCCCGTGAGAAGTATGCTGTGGTTTTATAGAACTACACCTCCTTCTGCCACAAAAGTTTCTCTTTTTGAATAATTAAGAGGTAGAAAAGTGAATTTTTCACCCAGCTTGGATTTCCAAGTGGCTGAAGAGCAAATCTGATGTGTAAAATCTGATGCTTTTGGTCAGAAAGAGCGTAGATCTAGCTCAGAACAAACAAAAGTGCTGGTATGATCCAAAAAATACGGAGTGTAGTCTTTCAGGGTACAAGTCGGGGATTTGGTATGTATCTAAACTGCTCTTTGTGTTGAAAAGGAAGAAACATTTTATGTGAACCTGTAAAAGTCAAAGTAGTATGTGGAATTGCAGTTAGGTTTGCCAGGGGTCATTGGTGGAATCTCGCAAGAGTGGTGAAAGTGGGTAAAGAGGTATGTGACCAAGTTGATTCGGAAATTATTTCCCTCTGGAGGTGACTACTGCCATGGATCTTTTGCGTAAAAATGCTGCTCCTTCCCTGCGTAGGAGTTCCTGTAAAGCTGCAAAACTAAGTAGGTTTCTAACTTGAATCTTGCTTTATTTTCATTTATCTCATAGGGCGTCCTCTGTTTTGTTCTCTGTTGTGATTGGACTTTGTATCTGTATCCTGGTTATCTGTGTAGTTGCTCGAGTTGTTTTTTTTAATACATTCTGTTAGGCTAGTTTCTTGTGCAGGGCTGCAACTTGTTGTTCAAGGTATGTGTATATTTGGTGAATGGTTTTAGTGTTCTTTATCCTGAGAAGGGAAGTTGTATTATATCCTTCGGATCTTTATCTGAACTGGAATGTTCTGTTTCTTCAGGTTCTGTACATTGCAATGTGGTAATATGATTTTGGTGTCAGCTGATGCTGGTTCTGGGGAGCAGAGGAGTTCCTGCATGTACTCCTCAGGGCAGGTCCTTATTTATGAATAAACTTTCTCTTTGAACCACTTCACATTTTTTGTAGCTCTCATCACAGAATTTTGGGTGGTCACTAGAACCAATCTTTGATGGATAAGGCTCTTCTAATTTGATCATAATCATCAAATCTGCCTTAGTTCATCCACCACTCCTGCTATCTGTAGCCCACCAAGTTGAACCTGCTGTTGAGCATGTGCATGTAAACAGTGGAATAGGTCATCGTCAACAGCAGGTGCAGTTCCAGAATGTGATAATGATACTCAGTACATCTCTGACTATTCAGGAAAACTGAAGTAAAACTAGTGATAGCCGGCTACACAACTAATTTTAATTTTGTAGAGTGTTACATACTACAAATTACTTGGGGGTGTGGATACATACAAGATAGGACTTCTTAGAATCAGATATGTTATATTATGTGAATTTGTAGAGCACGGCTAACCACCTGCGAGGTTATCACGTTTGCTGAGTATGGCAAGTCTGAAGGGGAAGGAGGAGATCATGCCTGTTTCGTCTGGAATAGCCATGTCTTGAGGTTCACACAGAAGACCATGAGGGGGAGGTTCTGAGGTGTTTCAGGAGGTCGTTACAGGTTTTGGCTGCGTAGTATGAGAAGGAAATATACATTTCAAATCCAAGAATGGTAAGAAAAAGACGGTGAACTGGCAAGGATGGAATCTAATGGGAAAGCTCATGTGAATATGACCTGACGCGCCGCCTCCCTATCCTCCACATCACTCTCACAGGTCAGTCATCAGGTGCCTGACACACCTGAATCACCGCCTCCCTATTCTCCACATCACTCTCACAGGTCAGTCATCAGGTGCCCGACACACCTGAAGCACCGCCTCCCTATCCTCCACATCACTCTCACAGGTCAGTCATCAGGTGCCTGACACATCAGACGCGCTGCCTCCCAATCATTCCCATCAGCTCAGCGGCCAGTCATCAGGTACCTGACACACCTGATGCGCCATCTCCCTATCCTCATGGCTTGGCAGTTCGGGCTAGGCTGTTTCCATCAGGTACAGGGTCAGACTGATTTGCATATGGCCATGTCTGAACTGGGGTGGGGGAGTGAGCTAAAGAATGATGATGGATTAAACCCAGATCAGTTGACCTGGGGTGAGTGCTTGCAATGTTCAACACTCTGTTCATCATCCCCTTTGGTTTTTCTTTGTTCGCCCTAAGTTGGCAGGGTATGCCCAGACTTGGGTCTCTTGCTCACGTTGCCAGTGGATTCAAGCTAGCCTGGCTGATGATAGCTGATTAGCCAGAAACCGGTCCCAGGATGCTTGTTTCCGGTCCAGGGAAGACATGGCTTGGCAGTTCGGGCTGGACTGTTCCCATCAGGCACAGGGTCAGACTGATTTGCATATGGCCATGTCTGAACTGGGGTGGCGGAGTGAGCTAAAGAATGATGATGGATTAAGCCCAGATCAGTGGACTGGGGGGAGGGCTTGCAATATTCAACACTCCGTCCATCATCCCTTTTGGATTTTCTTTGTTCTCCCTATCCTCCACATCCCTCTCAGAGGCCAGTCATCAGGTGCCTGAGACACATGATGCGCCGCCTCCCTATCCTCCGCATCAGCTTAGTGGCCAGTCATCAGCCTTCTGACAAACCTGATGCGCTGCCTTCCTATTCTCCGCATCAGCTCAGTGGCCAGTCATCAGGTGCCTGACACACCTGATGCGCTGCCTCCCTATCCTCCGCATCAGCTCAGTGGCCAGTCATCAGGTGTCTGACACACCTGATGCGCCGCCTCCTTATGCTCCACATCACTCTCACAGCTCAGTCATCAGGTGCCTGACCCACCTGAGGCGCCGCCTCCTTATCCTCCGCATCAGCTCAGTGGCCAGTTATCAGGTGCCTGACACACCTGACGCGCCACCTCCCTGTGCTTCACATCACTCTCACAGGTCAGTCATCAGGTGCCTGACACACCTGACGTTCCGCCTCCCTATGTTTCGCATCAGCTCATTGGTTTTTGAACTGTAGTCTGTGGCTCTGTATGGGTTCACAATGCCTACTCAGGGGGTCCACGACTGCTTAGAAAATTAAATAATATTAACAGAATTAAATAAAAGTAACATATTAATACAGTACATAAAAATAAAGAAGCAATATTTCAAATGAAAATTTAACATGTTCTATAAATTTGAATGAATCTGAAATTGAGGGCTACAAATGGAGTGGTATCTTCAGGGTGATTGTGGGAGCAGTGCAATAACATCAAACAGATATAGTATGGATTAAGGGTGCCTCAATTGAATTAAGAGAAGTTCAGGCAGTCCCATATAAAATATATTTTTTATATTTTTGAATGAAATAAAATATTTCATTGTTTGTTTTTTTGTTTGATTTGATTGTTTGTTTTGCTTCTGTACTTTTGTGTACTGTTTTGAGGTTCAAATCATCGATATCGCTTAGGCAGCAGTGTCAAATTGGGGTCCCTGGAAATTTAATAATGATTCAACAGGTAATAATGAAGCAGGCATTCGCGTTCTTCTAACAGACCAGTTCTCAGGAGCCTGGCACATCCTGATAAAGCCTATTGATCCTCAGCTCAGGCCTTGTCTTACCTGCACACACGGTCACGCAGCTGGTACTGCTGGACTCCGATACCTCGTTCCGTGCAGTTACTGTGTAGACGCCGGTGTCGGTTTTTTTCGCATTCTGGATGAGCAGCGTGTGCCGTTCCCCCTCGGCCCGGATCTGGTGGCTGCTGCTGTTCTTCAGGGGAATGTTGTCCTTCTTCCAGGTAACTACAGAAGGAACAGAACAATGTGTTACTGCATCAGGCAACTCTGGCAGACAGCAGCAGCACTAGAAATGTTTTCTGGGCCACAGATAGAACTTGGGGGGCACCTATAATGGGCAATATTTAAGAGTGCATGTGCACATGAGGCATCTCCCTGAAGGAAAACTCCAAACAGATTCTCCTGTCAGACTTGCAATGCTGACTGGAGTGTTTGAATAAATGTTGGGTGGGCGTGGTAAGATTACTGTATGCACACATACTCGGCTCAATTAAACAATAATAAAGGTGCTTGTAGCTGGTACACAGAGAAACACAGCATTGTAAGTGTAAATGGTAAACCACAGGACAAATCTCTTTGTAAAGAGAACAGGACTGCCATGTGTCTTCATATAGTGCTTTTATGTTTATAAGAATCTTGCTTCAACTCTATAAATACACACACATAGTTGGTGACTGGTTCTCTTCATCTCTCATTTCTTGTTTCCTTCTTGCCCACTGTTCCTGATATCTCTATCTCTACTACTCCTTCTTTCACCATCATCTGTACAACTGTCATATGACTCCACATCTCATCCTTTCACCATCTCTGCCTCCAACCTCCATTTCTGCTTCAGCCCCTCTCGCCTCCATCCCTCTTTTCTTCATGCATCTTTCCTTCCCAGTCTTCCTTTCCCACCACCACTACCTCTCATAACTATCTCTAGATTTCCCAAATTCTTTTTTTCAGCCTGACTGGCTCTCCTCTGTCTCACCAATTTTCCATTTTAAATTCTACTACTGTCCTCCTATTTCATCCACCTCTTTCAGCTTCCTGTTTCTACCTCTCTCACTCACACCTTTATCCAGTGTCCCTACTAATCACCTACATTTCGCTTTTATTTGATCAGAGATCTATCTCTTTTTCTCTCTCTATTCTGTTTCTACCAGTCTTACTCTTCTATTCCTCTTGGTTTCTTTGCACTTCCACTAATCTCATTTGTTAATTCTATATCTTCTAATTTGTGTAGTTCCTTTAATGGTCTCTCTCACCTTATCTCACATTTAGATCCACATTTTCCATGCTCGCCGCTCCTTTAACCTGTTTCCCATACACTGTTAATGTTAATGCCATTTATAAAGCACTCGAATCACCCCAACAGGTATCTTGGTGTGACCAGGCAGCCAAGCAGCATAGCACAACCAGCTCAGAAAACTGTCTTCAGTAGTTTCCGTACAGGTCTGTGCTCATCTTCACAAGGGTGGCACATGTATTATAGCACCCATGGAGAACTTTCAATTGTACTAGATGGAAACTAGAAAGTATGGCTACCTCCTGCAGGGATGCCAGGGCCTACGGCCACTCGTCATCCTTTAATCACCCACGGTCACGCTACCAATGTTCCATTAGGCTAACTAGGGTGTCAGGTGAGTTGTTAATAAGCTTCTGATATGTGAGAGATACTGCTTTCTTGGGCATAAACTCAGTCAGTAGTCTATCTTCAAGTGGGGGGGGGGGACGGACTCAGGGAGTTCTTCCACTTTTGGCAATGCCTGAGATAGTCTTGCGGATTTGGAGTTATTGATAGGCTTCAGTAGGTGTCAGCTGCTAATCAGCCTGAAAATCAGCGAATCGCTGCACCTGCCCCGCAGCCACAGGTCACCCATTTTTGTACTTCCAATAGGATCCTAATTATTGAAACGCTGTAGAGTGCCCGGAGTGCCCGGAGTGTCCGGAGTGCCACTGTCCCATAGGGGAGTGGCCTTAGTAATCCTGTCCCGGCAATCCAGGGAGCGTAACGTGTCATGCCAGAGTATGAGAAAAACTATTGTGAGGACAGGGAGGATATCCAGCTGCATGGCATATTGGTCCATACGGTAGGCCGGCTCTGAGTCTGGAAGATGAACCCAATGGTTGATGGCTGCAAACCTTCATTCAACCACTTTGTATCTCTATCTTTTCAGTCCCTGTCTCACCTCTAGCTTTATTCCACTCAGGCAACATAAGTCCCACCTTCATCTCTACCTCTCTAATGTTCTCACCACTATTATGACTGCCATCTAGTTCCCCTCACACCCATCTTCCATTTTGCCTTCATTGGACCCCCCACCTTAATACCTCCCTATTTTCTTCTTACTCTGATCTTTCCCAATTGTCCTTTCAGATTACTTGAGATCCTGTTTCACCCTTCACCCGCTTCCTTTTATTTGCATGCTACACACTTGCCTCCATTCAGTCTGTGATCTGAATCTCATCTCACCATTCATCATGTTTCGTCTGCTCCACCCCCTTCCCTTCTTCTTTCCCTGACTCCTCTTGGGCTCCCTATCACGTTTTCCACTTGATTTCTTTCATCTGTTCTTCTACCTATTTTCTTTCTACCATTCTTCTACCTTTTACTTAGTAGGTTCCACTATCCTCTCTGTCTATCTTTTCCTCTATCTTCCAATTGTATTTCTTCTGTCTCTTTGATACACACTATTTCTGTATTTACCTGTTTCATTTTCTTTCTTGCTTTCTTTCTGCCTTATTTCTTCTGAATCTTTCATTACTCATGATTTATCTTACTTACGTTTCACTATTTAATATATTCTTCCAGTCATTTGTACTTCAGTTCCTTTCTCTCCATTTTTATTTGCTACCATATTTTATTTTTCATTACATCTCCATTTTCTTTCAGTTTCTTCCCCCTTTCACTTGTCATCATAGTTGTCAAGCCCTTTTTTCATTGTTTCTTTAATTTCTCTTTCTTTAACATGTTCATGCCTTCCCAGACCATACAAATTTCCTCGCTCTATCTCACTCTTTCTCTGCACCGCACTATATTTTTCTTTTTGTTTGGGGTGACAAGAGTCATTTGTTCAATATCAACATTAGCCCGCGGGGCTCGCAGGCGTACCGGCGGTGCAAGATGACTCAAAGAGTCGGGCCATGGCAGCAAGAAATGCTTGATCCTGAGCAGGGTGCTGCAATGCCTCAATAGTTAAAGCTACATGAGTACCTGCTGTAGCCCTTTTATGTAGACCCCAATGCAGCACACAGCTATGACTTAAAATATTATATTCATGGCTCTTAACCAAACAAAGGGCTCTAAATGCACAGCTTCTGTGATTCTATTGTGACAGCCATCAATCTTTGTCTTCCCCTGGCACCCCAAATAGAATGCTCTAAGACTTGGCAGATGTAGGGATTTAAAATGTGTTTCTGCAAATAATCTTCTCTCCTCCCTGAAAAGGAAACCCACCATTCATACCACCCAACACTTGTCTTTGCTTCCATAGTGGTTATGCGCGTTCGCTTATTACCTTCAGGAAGAGGATTGGCTGAGATGATGCACTTGAGAAGGACGGTGGTTCCTTCAACAACCATGGCACTCTGCACAGGGATCTCAAAGACTGGGGCTTCAAGGGGATCCTCACCCGCTGAGACATAAGAATCATCCGAGGATTCTACAAAAGAGACGTGAAGTCAAAACTACTTTTATCAGGAATACCGTACGAGGGCAGGAGAACAGAGAAGTGAGAGTCTGATAGGGAGATGTTTGAGTAATATAGAAAGAATGTGTTGCTTGCATGAAAGAAAAGTACACACCAGTAATTCTACTTTTTCATCAGGTTATCTTTAATGAATTTAACCACATGTAGGATTGAGGAATACAGTAACTTCTCTTATAAGAAAACGTATATGATCATGCCAATGCAAAGCAACATTTACTAAATGTCTCTAGTTTTTTACATTTTTACATATTTTTGTTAGAATTTAAATGATATTTTGGATAAATAACTTACCAATGACATTCTTTTAATGTCTTTAAGGAAGTAAATGTTACATTATTTTAATCCTATTTCTGCACGGTAGCATTCTTAACGGTATAAAAGTAGATTATTTCTGCTTGCATCCAGGGACCCCAGAAGGCATCAATTCCAACTTTAGAATATGTATCATTAAGAAGTGAAACTCAAGACAGTTCTGGCCTACCGGGCATCAGGCATTTCGGTCGGCTGGCAGGGCAGGGGCCTGTTTCACTTCCTGTGGGGGCCGGTTTCGCTGCTTGGGACCTGCCAGCCATGTTCCTATACGGATTGCTTCTAAATAAAGAATGGCCATTGGTGGAAATAGTCAGAAGTAGACCAGAGCTTCTCCCAGATAGTATCCTACACACAATTTGTTTTCCATCAATTTTTTTTTAAAGCAGTAAAACGTATTCATGCTCTAGACAAATGCTACAAATATTCTCTAGGAACTATACCCATGCACACAGAATATTATTAATAAACCATAATTCTGACAGTTCAATAGGTCTAGGCTTTCCCTTAACCCATAGATCACAAACAAAGCTATTTTTTTAACTTCTTTATCCTCCCTTTCAATACATTCCATGAATATGAGCTTTGCCCCTAGTAACTCACCAACAACTAAAAAAAATGTGGGTGCTGCCACAGCCCGGCCCATTTGGTTATCACTAGATATGCTGCCTATTTCAAGAGTATTATAGTCATAGTTTGGCATTTCAATATGATCGTTCATATGGCTCTTCTTGAACTTATATACTGGCACATCAAATGTCTAATTTTGCTTCTAGATATACACTGGCATTGCAAATTAGCCATTCTGGTGTTTTGATAAGCTTTATCTGGTCTACCTCAATGGCTTTCTAATATCAAGGTTTATATACACCCAATTGCAGACGTTTCTCGTCTGTTTCTGAACTGAGCTTATTCAGGTAACTTTACTCTGATGATCCTCTATTCCTGTTCACCCAGTTAGAGTATGTCATCCATTCAAGGGTAGCTATTACCAGCTGGATTGACCTCACCAGGCTAAACCTTTCTTGAATACACTGGTCACTCTTTGTTGAATGCAGGTATCTCTTCTTCAATGTTACTGAGCAAGTAGATTTATTTATTTTTTTATTTTATTTTTTTATTGGAGTTCATGGTGCAATGAAAAAGTACATAAATAACCACAAGCAAGGTATGATAACATCTGATACAATTACATGATCACTCGAATAAAGCATCCAAAAACACATTATTTGTCGTGGGGAGAAAAAAAAAAATAAATAAAAATAAAAAATAATGAAGATCTATCAATAAATATAACAATATAACCATACAATGCTTTTCAAGTTCTTATTCTGTCCTCCAGCCATTTCTTAACCGGGGCCCATAATCGTCTTCCCATCTCTCGTTTTTTAACACCTTTAAATTCATAGAGACACGACTCAATATTATAAATACCCAAAAATCTGGACACCCACATTTGAAAAGAGGGGGCTTTAACATCCTTCCATCCGGCCGAGATTAAGATTCTAAGCACAGCGACCGACATAAAAACCAAAGCAGCCTCATCCTCTGTTAAAACCAGTTTTGAATCTGAGCCAAATAACATCAGTGTTGGGGATAGGTCGATCTTATGACCTAGCAGCCCCTCCCAAAATTTTGTTATTCCATCCAGGACAGGGGCCAATCGCACACAAGTAAAAAACATATGTAATAAGTCTGCTTGCCCCTTATTGCATCTCGGGCAGCAATCATCATTCCTAACACCCCAAGCAAATAGTTTGGCTGGTGTATAATACAGATTAAAAACTGTTTTAAAATGCTGTGCCCGTAGGTTGGACGCCCAAAAGATCTTTTTATTTAACGATAATGCTAGGTCTAAATCTACGTCCGGGTTTCCCAGTTTAATTGCCCAGTCGCTTTCTACTTTTCCTACATCATCCTGTAATCTGGATGCCAGCATATTATAGACCTCTTTTATCTTCCTACATCCTCTTCCAATGCCCTCAACCACAGGGAAGTCTACCAGGGGTTTAAGTTTAGGCCTACAGGCCTGTATGATACCCGAGATTTGGCCATGTATAAGCCACTGATTTTCAGGTAGGCCATATCTTCTTTGCATATCCTCAAACCCACCTATCTTGTCTCCTACTATTAGGTCTCCAATAGTCTTCACCCCTAACCCCTTCCAAATGTGTAGATTCCCATCATTTTTTAACTGAGGAAACAGACTCGAATTTTCCAAAAGAAGCGAAGGATTAATTTTAGGTACATGAAAGAATTTTAAGATTGATTTCCATACTTGCCATGCCCCCAGTAAAGTCTTAAATCATGCCTTCCTATAAAACCTATATTCCAATTCCGTCAACAATAGGCCTGTTGCTTTCTCCCCCATCAGTAATTTAAAGATTGGAGGGGGAGCCTGGCTATCTGCGATAATCGCGCCAGTGTCGCGTTGAAACAGAATTGACATCTGGATCAGGAGACAAGCCCAGTGGTACAATCTCAAGTTCGGGAGTGCCATCCCACCCCTTTCCAACGAGAGGGACATGAGGTTCGTTGATCGTCTAACCTTACCGTACTGCCATATAAACCTAATAAAGGTAGACTCTAATTTCTTCAAAATTTTCTCCTCAATATAGAGGGGAATGGCTCTAAATAAATACAACACCCTAGGAAACATCGCCATTTTTAATACGTTTACCCTCCCAACCAGAGAGAGATGAAGAACGTCCATCCTTTTTAGATCTATCTCTATGGATTTAATAAGGGGGGGGGGGTAATTTTCCTCCACTATCTTACCCACTGAAGCATTAATCTTTACCCCTAAATATATGGCATAATCGACATACCTTAAGTCTGGTCTTGGTATATTCCTGGAACAGATTATCTGTGTTTTGGATTCATTTAAAAGATATCCAGAGCCTTGACCGAAAACTTTAGCCATCTGTACCAATTCCGGGAGTGCCAGCTGCGGGTTTGTTGTGATAACCGCCAGGTCATTAGCGTAGGCTAAGATCTTATTTTCGAAGCCATTATAGATCACTGGAGATATTCTAGGGCACTCTAAAATTCTCTGAATAAGAGGATCAATATACAAAGCGAATAGTATGGGGGAGCAGGGGCAACCCTGCCGTGTCCCTCTACTTATTTTAAACTTATCAGATTTCTCCCCCATAACCGTTATTGTAGCCACTAGATCTATATACATAGCTTTAATAGCCCTAATGATATTCGGACCAAAACCTCTCCCGGCCAAAATGCTCCAGAGGAATCTCCACCCCACCCGATCAAAGGCTTTTTCTGCATCGAGCAGGATCATGGCCATCTCTCCCCCCACGGCTTCCTGGGCATCAAATAAAGTTATCGCTCTACAGGTATGATCTGTCGTACCGCGTCCAGGAACAAAACCGTGTTGCCATGGAGAGACGAGACCGCCTATGACCCTGCCCAGCCTCTTCGACCAGATCTTTGAGTAAAGTTTAGTATCGGCATTTATTAAGGATATAGGTCGATATGACCCCGGTTTCTCGACTGGTTTACCTTTCTTATGAAAGACTATAACATTTGTTTCTTTCCACGAATCGGGGACCACCCCCGAATACAGTATCCCGTTAAATAGATCTACTAAAAGAGGAACAATCACTTTTTCCATTACTTTATATACCTCCAAGGGGAGACCATCAGGGCCTGATGCTTTCCCTGATGCTAACTCTCGCAGGGCAGATAAAACTTCATCAAACGTTATATCCTTATCAAGGGATGTTTTTGTTAAATCATCCAGACAAGGTCCATTATCAATACATCCCTCCTCCTGATCATTATTGAAGGGATCCTCCTCATATAATTTCTGGTAGTATTTTTTAAACACCAGCAGAATATCCCTTATCTCTGTATATGTTATCCCTTCCTCTTCTATACACACAACACATTCTTTGATCTTTCCTGTCTAATCCGAAGAGCAAGTGCTCTACCAGCTTGCTCTCCCGTTTCGTACCTCTTTGCCCTTGAGGATTGATACTCCCAGATTGCTTTCTGTGTAACCTCCTTCTGCAATGCCGCTTTTACTGCCAGCAGAACACCCTGACTAGCCTCACTATTACTACCTGAGGCAATATCCTTCATATGTTGCTCTTCCGCCTTAACCAGTTTATCCATTAATTTTTCTACTTCGCTCCTATCTTCTATTCTAAGCCTGGCGGCACAGCTGATTGTTTCTCCTCTCAGTGCAGCTTTGAAAGCCTCCCAGACCCCATTCCGAGATGTGCTGTATCTATTTGCCGCAAAAAATTCACCAGCCCATACATTCAGGTGGTCAACAAATCTACTATCTGCCAACAGCCTTCTTTCAAAAGTCCAGTTAGTTTGAGAACGTTCTAACCCTCCCATAGCATAATTTAGCATCAGAGGATTATGATCTGAAATAACCCTTGGGAGTCTGCATATCTTAACTTTTTCAGATTCTAAAACAGAGACAAAAAAATAATCCAATCTTGAGTATCTCTGGGCTGGATTAGAAAAATATGTAAAGCCTGCATTTAAGAGTTCTTTAGCTCTCCATAGATCCTGAAGCCCATGAGAAGCTAACATAGCTTGTACCGCCTTAAAAACTCTGGGTTTCCTCCCCTGATATGATATGCTCCTCCCCCATTCAGATGAGATATTTAAATCTCCTGTAAAAACCAAAGGGGTGGGCCAATTTGCAAGCTCTGTTTCTAGAAAATCGTAAATTTCAGGGTCGTCCTCATTAGAGCCATATACTGTACAGATAGTTAGACCCAATTCCATCTCGATAATCACCCATCTTCCATAGCTATCTACTTTCACTTTCCTCGCTTTCCCTAAACTTTCCCTTCCTAGAATGGCGACCCCCCTAATAGTTGATGTTTGAGTTGTACAGGCTAGTAATTTAAATCCATTTATTGAAAGCAAATTTCTCTTAGACCAAGGGAGGTGGGTCTCTTGTAAACAGAGAAGATCTATTCTATTATGTTTTACCACATATGCTAATTTCTGTCTTTTCCTCCAATCATTTAATCCCCCCACGTTCATTGTACAGATATTAATGTGTGCCATCAAATTGAGTATAGCAACCTATATCAAAATTCTTTTCAGAAAACTTTTTCCTTGCTGGCATCCTTTGACCATTACTGATTCTGCACCATTCCCTCCGTTTTCCATTTTTTACCTTATTCTCACCCACCCTTCCCCCTCCCTTTCCCCCTCCCCCCTCTCCACCCCCACTCTCACGCCTCCCTCCCCCCTCCAATCCGTGAGGCATCCTGGGGCCGAGGGGCCCCAGGTGTGGGTGACCGGGTGATCCGGGCATCACCGCTTGCTTGATCGCCTGAGATATCAAGAGTCTTTAACCATATATCATTTCGGCTGGTTAACATTCCCCCTCCTATTTTCTTAGTTCAGAGAGTTCATGCAGGTAAGCTTCTGCTTGAATCTCGCTTGTAAAGTTCCTTGATGTTCCTTTGTAGAGTACTCTTAAACGTGCAGGATTTAGCAGAAAGACGGTTGCTCCAATCTTCTCAAATGGGGCAAAGAGTTGTCTCAGCCTCCATCGGCGTTCAACCGTTGTATGGGCAAAATCCGGGCAGACAAAGAACTTATTTCCTTGGAATTCTTTTCTGCTCGTTGGTCTAGCCAGATCGTAAATTGCTTCTCGTAAAAGAAAATTTCTGAAGCAGACCAGAATGGCTCTTGGGTACTGATTCTCTTTTATAGGTCTCTTAGGGAGTGTCAGAGGAAAGCGGTGAGCACGATGAACTTCTCGTTCCAATTCCCATTTTGAAAGTTCGGGCATGGAAGACTTCAAAAGGTTGACAATATATCCCTTGGCATCACTTCCCTCTGCCCCTTCTGCAATTCCCAAGAAGCGGAGGTTATTTCGTCTTCCCCGATTCTCAAGGTCCTCCATCTTTGTCATTAGGTCTTCGATAATTGCAGTTTGAGACTTTTCTCTACCTTGAAGTTTGATGACATCTGCTTCTAGGTTTTCTGTGTGGCTTTCCACCGTGGCCATTCTATCCACTATCTCCATACAGGTATTGTCTACCTTCTGGATAGCACCCTGAAGTTGTTGTATTGCGTCATGATTCCTTTGACTATCAATTTTAACATCCGAATGAAAATCCTTAATGGTCCTCAGGACCTCACTCAATAATGATTGGGGCGGACGGTTGAAGGCAAGATGGCGACAGTGTGAGAAGTCGCACCACTCTTGCTCTGAGGACCTGAGAGCAACTCTAGAATGGCTGACTTGGAAGAGTAGTAATACCCCCGAGTATCGTGCATATTCTGAAATCATCTGTGGGAGAAAAGGAAAACTCTTACCAGAGGGTCCGGCCAGCGACCGGCGGCGCCGTAGCGAGAGGTGGGTCGCAGCTGGATTACTGTGCTGTTGGCCGGGCAGCTGGGGGTCGGACGCTGCATCGGACCTGGGTGCTGTGCGCAACGGGAGAGTGTTGAGCGGCGATTGAGTGCTGGTGTGTGCCCTGCGGCGCAGACGGCGCAGACGGCTCCTTCTGTTTTTTCACTTTCCCCTGCTGCTTCGTCTCCCGGACCCTCCCGCCCTCGTGCTCCGTGGAATGGAGGTGTAGAGTGCCGGAGTTTTTCGTGGCCGCTTTGCCTACTGTGAGGCTCCAGTCGCTCGAAGTTTCTGGTCTGTGCATTGCACTGCACAGGACACTGTACCTGCGGTCCCTTCGCGTAGACGGCAGCTCTGTTGAGGTGTGCAGGGCGTCATCAGAGAACTGCCTACCGATTGCCGATAGGTGGATAACCACGCCTCTGCACACGGGGCCAGGGAGTGTCAATAAATAACTAAAAACCTAAAAAAAACATTCCATCTCACAAGGGGTGTGGAATACGGCACCCTCTTCTTCTCTTTCTCTAGAGGGGAAAAAAAATAAAAAACCCTGATTTGTCTACATTTGTCTACATGTGCACACTGCGAATTATTATTATATTAAGGAAATCTGGGAGAAGCAGCAGGCTTAAGGAGAATCCACACATAAAAACATATAAAAGAAAACAAAATAAGCATAGACCGCTGCAAGAGTTAATACAGACTGGGCAGACTGAACAGACCGAGTACAGGATCGCGATAAAGAATATCTTGAAGGGAATACAAGAGTGGAACTATACCTATGCAGATCTTCCCAACCTCAAGGATATTGTTGAAGATTCTACGGCGGCAATAGCACCACAGTCTCAAATTTTTGTCCAGTTAGCGCAGATTGTACTGAAAATGTCTGAGATAAGCTCTACCAAAACCGCGAGCAAGGTGCTCCCAGAGGATGAAGCTAAGGAAACGATCAAGGTACATGAGGCAAATGAAGTAAATGAATGTAATGAGGCGATTAAAGCACCTGCAAAAAACGCGGGACCATCAGATCATGAAAGTGGCCTAAAACAACCGATAACTCATCAACAAAAGAGTAATGGCTCCACTAGAAGGCCAGAAACAAGAGGGTTGAAGGCACAAGAAGTTAAGGAGGCCAAAAATGGAAAGGAAAATACAGAGGGCACTACTACCGGCAAAGCAAAATACAAAAATAATTTGGAGAAAAACAAAAGTCAAAGCAAAAATGCCCTGAAAGATGTCGAGAAGGAGAAAGAAAAGAGGAAGGATAAAGAGGGTGAAAGGGGAAAACAGAAGAAACAAGAGCAGCTAAATGAGCATCAAAATGAATGCAACCCCGAAGAAGAGAAATCCGATGACCAAGTTGATGAGAAGATGGAACTTCTGCTCAAAAAAGCTAAAAGAGTGCAAATTATTAAAAGCTTGAAGGCCGCAGCAAAGCTAACGGGTTTATGTGATGAAACACAACCAAGGATATCTAACATATTTATACCGCTATCAAAAGAATCCCTGGAAAAAGGAGAAAAGGGAGATGATAGGAGTAATGGAAAGCTAAAAGATGTAATGAAGAACAAGATCTCCAGCGATGGAATAAATCCTAATCTAATTAGCACAAGTGCAGAAATGGCTACAGATCCGGTTGATCAAGAACGGGACTGTGTGCACACTAACGCACAAATCATACCTGAAGATAAAGTACTAGAAGCTGGGGGCGAGGATTCGTCAGAGGAAACAAATTCTGAAATTTATGAAACCGGCGTTTCAATCTCTAGCGAAATTGATAGCGAAACTGGAGGAGTAAGTGCGGTCAGCGAGGACGAAAACTCACCAACCGCCAATTTGGAAGCAATCGATACAAAGAACAATATTGAACCGGGTCGAAACTCGGCTTCGAAAAAGAAAGTGGAGAAGAAGAAATCCAAATTTAGAAAATCCCACCAACCACTAGATGACGAAACAACGGATCAGGGGAGTAATCAGGAGCAGTCAAAGAAAAAATCTAGACCCCTCCGGAAAAGTCTGACCCCTACATTTAAAGGAGACACAGAATTGAAAAATCCTAAGAATGGGGCAGCTGAAAAGACTAAGGAGAAACAACAATTCTATGATACTGATAAAGTAGGAGGTTCTGAAGAACCATTATTGAGTGAGCAAGTAGATTTAGTCTACAGAAATATTTTAAACTTCCTATTAGACTTCATTTAACCCAGGCTTAGTCCACTTCTGAGAGGGTAAGGGTACCTTCAAGGGATTTTGTTGATATAGTTTATAACATTTAGTTATAAATGCTGAATTAAGACCCAAATGGATGTTGGTCTTCTGCGCAATTAGGCAGCGATAGTTATTAATTGAATTTACAATAGTCACACAGTGATCTAGATATAAAGAGCTAAAATGTTATAAACTATATCAACAAAATTCCTTGAAGGTACCTTTACCCTCTCATTCTCTTTGCCCAAACCCTCAAGGGTATATTGGGTTGCTTGCTTCTTTTTGGATCACTCAGTCCACTTCTGACAGCCCTTTTCTCTGGGCTTGTGCATCAATCATATCAAAGAACGCCAGAAAGCTGTTGAAATATAATATGATGAAATAATTCCCAGACACACTCGTTGTATACTGATACAGTAGTGCTAAAATAAGTAATGGAATGATAGGCCTCTTATTCATAACCGACTCTTTCATAGTGTAGGTCGAGACATTTATTATAAAACTGATATTTCTCCTGTATAGTAAGAGAACAATTTGTAGTATTTCAAAGAAATCTTAAATATTCTATTCAAGAACAAAGATTTCACCTTTGCTAGCCATGTTCTACTACCATCTGAATGCTCAAAAGGGGTTCATTCTGACCCATTTGATAACCTTTACACGATAAAGATGCAACTGACAACCAAGAGGCGCATCTGGGTGCGCATCAAGGCAAAGCTGTACGCGGTGGGAGTCACCCACCAGTCCATTGATGATTTAAAAAAGAGGTGGTACAACCTCAGAGGCTGTGCCAAGGAGCGAATAGCTGAGAGACTGGGGGAGAGATTGGCTACGGGAGAGGGACACTCCACAGTCCCTGAAAACACCCCCATGGAGGACCTAGTGGAGGAAACCATACACCCTGAAGCCTGCGTGGGCGTCACCCAACTGGACACCTCCAATACCAAACAACAATCTCAAGGTAAGAGGCATGCTACTGCGACCCCGTACACTAACAATGCCCATGCCCCCAGTGCAATCCATATTTGTGAGACCATTATTCCAGCCCCTGCTCCTCCCAAATGCATTGTGGAACCTGTAGTGTGTAAAGGTGCCTTGATAGCCAAACACAGCTAGATTAGTAAAGATGCAGAGACCCCTAAAGGCAGCTAGGGAATGCAGACATTAACCAATAGCGAGCCTGCATGCATGTTGCAACATCCCAGGTTCCTTGATCATACCAGTAATCATGCACTCATCCACATCACAGGTGCTGCGGACACTGACACGTCCGACAGTGACATCCTCCACATCGCAGAGACACCTGAAGAGACGGAGGGGGAGAGGCAGCCTGCATCTGCACCTAGACCCAGGGCCACCCCTGCAGAAACAGCCGGAGCACAACAGCACGTCCCGGCACATAAGGAAGTGGAGCAGACACCCAGGAGGCAGACACAAACCACAGCAAGTGTGCGTGCCCATGCCAGCAGCAGGTCAAGGCAGCAGCGCTCCATGCCCACCACAGCAGCCATTGAGCAACACGCACGCAACGTGGCCTAGGCATTGAGGTTCAGATGCTGCGTGTGCACCGCAAACAGGCGCTGCACATGGCAGCAATGCAGCTGCAGCTGGACAACACAGCACGCAACATCAGTCTCCTCACAGAGAGTGTGCAGGAACTGACCACAGCGGTGAGGGAGAGCAAGCAGCTGATAGTAGCGCAGCAGGACGTCACCCGCAGACGCCACAGGCAGCTGCTCACACGGCTGTCAACCTACACCCTTGCAAATCACCTGATCGGGAACGCCACATCCCAGCTCTCGAGAAGATCATTGGCCATGCAAATCCAGATAGTCCAATGCTTTGCTGACGTAGCGAGGGCACTGGAGCAGGTCACTAACGCTGTGGAGCACCACCAGGCGGCAGCCCATAGCAATGCAAGGGGGGATGATGCCAGCGAAGAGGCATCTAGCTTTAGCAGCCTGTCTGTGCCGGTGCAAATAGACAGGAGGCGAAGTGCCCGGCCCAACACTGCATCCCAACAGAACCAGCCTAACGTGGAGGGTGAGAGGCGACAGGGTGCGCGACAGGAGGCGCAAGTTTCATTACATTTCAGGCTGTGCCTTGGTGAGGCAACCATGCACACCAACTCAGGTTACATGACCTTGTTTAAATGCCGTACCCTTATTTGTTGCTGATGGAAGCACATTGAGACTGTGTGAAATAAACACAAGCTTTATTTTGAACACAAATCATCCTCATGTCAATCTTTGATGTGGCTTGCATGAGTGCAGTGTTGTGTGAGGGGTATGGATGCACTAGAAATAGTTCAGCGTGATGTGCGTGCGGTTACTGTGACCTTCAGCAGGATTCTCCCCGTGTGCATGATGCACACGTGCAGGTGGCAGGTTGTCCCCCTCCGACTCACTACCAGACACCTCAACAGGTATCCTCCGCTTGGTGGCAATATTGTGAAGCATGGCGCACACGGCCACGATGCAGCAGTAGTTCTCGGGCCGGTATTTGAGGGCCGCCAGTCTTTTGGAGGATGCGGAATCTACTCTTTAACATGCCTAATGTTCGCTCTATCACATTTCTGGTGTGTATATGCGCACCATTGTACCTCCGTTCCTGTGGTGTTGCTGGATTGAGGTATGGGGTGAGGAGGTATTCACGGAGGGCGTAGCGCTGGCACCTGAAGGGAGGAGCAGAGGATCAGTGCCTGTTATGCGCAGCAGCAACATGGTCTTAGCATACTGTATGTGGCTATGTGTACTTACCTAGGAGATATCCCTCGCCAAAATCAATCCTGGCCTAGCGGGTGTGTATGCCGCTGTGCCAGAAGATAAACGAATCATACGTGCTCCCTTGGTATTGTGCCACAATGTCTGTAATGATGGTCTTCGCATTGCAGACCACCTGAATGTTGAGGGAGTGATATGACTTGCGGTTTGAGTACATGTGTTCGGTCTCTGCGTGTGGACAGATGTGTATGTGGGTGCAGTCGATGCAGCCAATTACACGGGGGAAATGGGCGGTATGATAGAAGTCCAGTTTAGTTTGCATTAAGTCCTGTTGGGATGTAGTGATGTATCCGGCTCAGCATGGCCTCCAGGAACCTCGGCAGGCAGCGTGATAGTGTACTCTGGGATATACCCCCTGCAACTGCGACTATCTCCTGGAAGCTGCCGGAGGCCAGGAGGTGCGGGCAGCACAGGACATGGACATGGGTGGGCACGGCATTGGTCCTCCGTGTTGGGTGCTGCATCAGGGGGTCAAGGTCCCTGATGAGCTTCTTAATCATTGCCCCATTGAGCCTGTATTTGGAGTAGATCTCCTCTTCAGTTTGTCCCAGTAGTGTAATCCCCAGCCGGAAGATGCATTCATGGATCCTGCGTCTGTTCTAGGCTGCAGCCTGGAGCCTCAGCTGCGTTACCACGATGTATAGACCTGCCATTGTGACTTTCCTCATGCTCCTAATGAGTCTCCTTAAGTGTGTTTGATTTAGCCAACCCCTGCTTGTTATTTCCTACTTTTTTTTGCCAATTTGACTTCATGGTTACCACCTGGTTTGGCTTCTCCTTAAATTGCGACTCGTATATTGCGAATTATGGTGTTTTTGCTATTTGCGATTGCTGATGCATGTGGATAGCGATTTGTTTGCGAATTCGCATTTTGAGTGCGAATTCGCAATCAAATTCACAGGTTATGTGTGGAATCGCTTTAAAAGAATCGCACTGGGGGTTTGGACGGGTTTAGCGATTCTTTGTTTTGCGAATTCGCAAATTGTTGGTTTTCAACTTGATGCATTGAGGATGTGGAATTTTCAATCGCAATCGTTGTTTCGCAGCGATTGCGATCGCAATTTCGCTTGATGCATCTATGCCCTAATCCTTCCAATAAATTAAGACTCATTAATGCACAATCAGCAGATAAAACTGCCTTGAAACTATGCTTAGTCCGAGTACCATCTCTGACGTGTAATTGAGACATGATTCAAGGAGTATTCAAGCCTCACCTCTGATGGCCTGTTTCCCCATGATTACAAGATTATCCACAAAAAAGAGAATCCTAGTGATGGGATTGTTGGACCCGGCCTCGTGGCGTGGTTCCCCCCGCGAATCAGCTCCCCATCAGCCCAGCTCTGTACATAGAATCTCCCTAGTTGCCCTACCCTTGTCTGACCCAATGCCCATTGTCCGTCTCAATAAGTTGGCACCCACTATCTTAGAACAATTGACATGCTGTGGTTCGCCTAAAATGAAAAAAATGCAAACACTTGGAATACAAATGGCAAACATCCTTATCGGTAACCACAAGCTAGTCTGTAATATGAAAAGAAGATCGTATCAGTAAAGCATGCCAAAAAGCCTTTCTTGCTAAATGTATCAACATAGAAATTGTTAATATTTTTCAAGAACTGTCCAATGCTGAATGGTGAAAATGTTTATCAGGAAAACCCAGAAATATTAGCGTCATCTGATAGACTCCTAAGAATCTAAAGTCTCTAATATTCCTGAATTCATCACTAGCACAACAGCACAATCATATATTCAACGGATCACTGAAATAATATCGACGGACATAATATCGAGTTGCCAAAATATCGTGGACAAAATATCGACAGTCAAAATATCGAGTTTGTATCTACAAACAGGTAAGTACAAAAATATCGAGTACAAAATATCGTTAACAAAAATATAGATGTAAAAAATATCGACTTTATTAAAAACAGTGTTAAATTAAATTAATATTAAATTTTTATTACTAAAATATACTTAAAACGACTTAAATTAAATTATAATAATTAAATAATAAATGAAAATAATAAAAATAATTTTTTAAAATCTTATTTGTTGACCCTGAACCCTAAAAATACCCCTTTACCCAAAAACCCAAAACTGACCCTGAACCCTAAAAATACCCCTTTACCCAAAAACCCAAAACTGACCCTGAACCCTAAAAATACCCCTTTACCCATGAACTGAAAACTGACCCTGAACCCTAAAAATGCCCCTTTACCCAAAAACTGAAAACTGACCCTGAACCCTAAAAATACCCCTTTACCCATGAACTGAAAACTGACCCTGAACCCTAAAAATACCCCTTTACCCATGAACTGAAAACTGACCCTGAACCCTAAAAATACCCCTTTACCCATGAACTGAAAACTGACCCTGAACCCTAAAAATACCCCTTTACCCATGAACTGAAAACTGACCCTGAACCCTAAAAATACCCCTTTACCCATGAACTGAAAACTGACCCTGAACCCTAAAAATACCCCTTTACCCATGAACTGAAAACTGACCCTGAACCCTAAAAATACCCCTTTACCCATGAACTGAAAACTGACCCTGAACCCTAAAAATGCTCCTTTACCCTAAATTTATCAATATTATTTAATTAGCAATTAATTATTAATTAACAATAACAATAAAGTAAATATATTAGAACATTAGCTGTAATTATTTTAATAATTAATATTATTTTTTCAAAATTAATTACTTAAAAATTACACAAAATTATATATATTAAAAATGTACTCTAATTAATGTAATTAACTAATTACAATTAATTAATTAACAATTATTTACTAATACAAAATATGTTCAAAATTATATTAATTAATTAACTAATTAATATTAATTAATTATCAATTAATTATTAATTAAAAATATTAACACACATATATTAATTAATTAATTATTATTAAATTACTTCCCACCCTATTCCCCTATAAACCCACAACCCGCTACAGAATTACATTACGCAATTATTATAAAAACAAAATTCATGTAATAAAATATTTTATAACATTAATACACACTATTCACACATATTATTACATAAAAATACACTATAAAATATTATATATTATAAAAAAATCGATATTTTTGCTATCTATATTTTATACAGTCGATATTACTTCACTTACCTGAAAAACGATATTTTTGTAGTCGATATTATGTCCAGTCGATATTTTGTCCAGTCTATATTAAAAACTCGATATTATGTCCAGTCGATATTTTGGAGTCGATATTTTGTCTCTATACCATATTCAACCACCATCCCCCAACGGTCCTTCTCTTCTTTCTTATACCTGTCTAATACACATCTTCCCTCAAAAATGAAAGCCTCCAACCTCCCATTTGAACCTTCTGATGTATTCATAAATACATTCTGCTGTCTCTCGAAGCTGAGGTCACAAGCTAAATCAACGGTTCTCTTCAGCCCTGACTCCTTTAAACAGCCAACTATTACCTTTATTTAAGAAGCCTATATCAGAGGCTTTCTTACATAAATACCTCCATTTTTGAGCTGTAATTCATTTTTTGTTAGCCATAGGAATCTGTGCACTTTACCACTGCTAGCCAGTGTTAAATTGTTGGGCTCAATCCCCTAAACCTGGTCTGATTGGCATACTTATTTTACTTATAAGTCCCTTGTAGATTGGTATACCATATACCTAGGGCCTGTAAATTAAATATAACCAGTGGGCCTTTAGAACGTATTGTGCTACCCAATTAGGTAGCACTTTAGAGCATGTCCTGGCCTGAAGGCAGTCTTAAAGTGCCATCGAGCCCTGGCATTATAACCCCCTTTCCAAGCCTTAACCCCAGTTTCATTACATATAAGTCACTACCACGACTCTCTCTCATTGGTACTTGGCAGGGGAAGACACACACATGGTGGAGTCCAGATGCTTTGAAGGGTTGTAGAAAGGCATTGATGCCCCTGAGACTTCAGAACAGGGGACAAATCAACATGCCCTTGAAGTCATCATGGGTTCAAGTGAGATGGGTCAAGTCCTTTTTTTTATTAGCAGGGCAGAGGGTAGCAGGCAGCAGCTGTTCTTCCAGAGCAGCAGTCCAGCAACGTGGCAGTCCTTGTAGCAGCACAGCAGCCCTTTCACAGGTCCAGTAGTGTCGGATTTGGTGTAGTTAGAGACCCAATACTTATACCCAGGTGTGCTTTGAAGTGGGGGTGACTTCAACCCACCCCACACATGTTTTGGTGACAGGCTGCAGACACACAGCGATATAAGAGTAGTGAAATGTCCACTTTCTAAAAGTTGCATTTCTAAAATGGTAATGTTAAATCCAACATTACCATTCCAAAGATATGAAACATGATACAACTACTCCTTTCTAATCAGGAAGGAGTAGTTTCTGTCCTGTAACTCCAGTTCTGTAGTAGGGGTATCTCTGTTATAGTCATAATCTAGTGAATAGTCCCGCCCATGTGCGTGGACCCCGGCAATCAAAAATAATCTCTTAAATTGTCAAAATAATGCAGAAACTGCAAAGACACTTAAGAGAAAATTTAAAGACAAATAATGCAGCCTATATCCACAGGCTACACTGTCCAGTACTTCAACTAGAAATTCCACCAAAAATCACCACACACAGCACAGCCTGCTAGTTTCTACCATAGAGAAACCTGCCTCCCCCAGTCAAAGACTCAGGAATGATAGAGAGGAAGGTAGGGACAGACAAGCCCCATAGGCTGCCATTATGTGGCTTAAATAGGATACTGTGCCTTTAAGAGAACTTTCCAGAACTTCTCCCAGTATCCCAGAATGCATAGCAGGTCCCTCTACTTTCAGTTCTTTTTGAAGGCGAAGCACGCCAGACCTGTCGCATTCTTTACATGATGAAAAATCTCCACCGGGGAGGAGGGCGGGCGCTTATGACTATAACAGAGATACCCCTACTACAGAACTGGAGTTACAGGACAGAAACTACTCCTTCTGTAGTAGGGGATCTCTGTGTATAGTCATAATCTAGTGAATAGAATGGCAAGCCCATCCCCACACCAAAGCGGCGGTGGAGAATAAATACATAACGCCACTACTGTGCGAACAAATTCCGCAGCGAAGCCTGCCCAACCTGAGCGTCTGCCCTGGCGTCAGTGTCCAGGCAGTAATGCTTAGCAAAGGTATGAACCGACTTCCAAGTGGCTGCCTTGCAGATTTCAGCAATCGGCACGTTACGGAGCAGAGCCGTCGTGGCAGCTTTGCCCCTGGTGGAATGAGCCTTAGGCTTACCTCCTAAGGTCTTATTAGCCTTTTGGTAACACAATTGTATGCAGGACACAATCCACCTATAGATGGACTGCTTCGAGGTCGCAAGACCCGTCCTGACCGACCCATAATTGATGAACAACTGGTCAGACCTACGAATATCCTTGGTTTTATCCAGATAAAATTTCAACACCCTCCTAACATCCAGGGAATGGAGAGACCTCTCCGCTGGGGATGAAGGGTTCTGAAAAAACGTAGGCAAAGTTATAGTCTGGTTGACATGAAAATCAGAAATAACCTTGGGAAGAAATTTAGGGTGAGTACGCATAACAACCTTAGCAGCATGAAATACAGTATACGGTTCATTACAACACAACGCCTGAATTTCACTCACCCTGCGGGCCGATGTAATGGCCACGAGGAACGCCGCCTTCCAGGACAGGTGCTGCAACGAAGCCTTATGAATAGGTTCAAAAGGCTCCTTCATCAATCCGGACAGCACCACATTCAATTCCCATGAAGGCGAGGGAAGCCTGACAGGAGGGAATACTTTCTTCAAACCTTCCAGAAAATCTTTGATCACAGGGATCTGGAAAAAGGAAGTCTGTGAAGGGCATTTCCTGTAGGCAGTCAATGCAGCAAGATGTACCTTAATGGAATGGACATTAAGGCCAGACTGCACCAAATGTAAAAGGTAAGGAAGGATGACATCTTCCTTGCAGGTCGTAGGATCATGGTTCTTAGACTGGCACCAGATACAAAACCTCTTCCACTTGTAAGCATATGAAGTCCGAGTGGAAGGTCTCTTAGACTCCTTCAGTATGTCCATGCAGTCATCGGGCAGATTCAGATGGCCATATTGCACTATCTCAGGAGCCATGCCGCCAAACTCAAAGACGAGAGGTTGGGGTGTAACATCCGTCCCCCGAACTTCGTGAGAAGGTCCGGCCTGCACGTCAACCAAATGTGAGGAAGGAGAGACCGGTGAAGTAGGTCCGTGAACCACCACTGCCTGGGCCACTCCGGGGCGATGAGTATCATCCGAGCTCCGGACCGGGCCAGCTTGATGAGTACCGCCGGCATCAGGGGAATGGGAGGAAAGGCGTACAGAAAGCTGTTCGTCCAGTTGATCCATAACGCATTCCCCAGCGTCCCTTGCTGGAAGTACCTGGAGGCGAAGTCTCTGCACTTGCTGTTTTCGGCGGTGGCGAACAAATCTACGTCTGGAGTTCCCCACCTTGCGAAGACTTCTCCTAGTACCTCGTCGTTTATGACCCATTCGTGGTTTTCCTGAAGCAGTCTGCTCAGTGCGTCTGCCTGAACATTCTGCACACCTGGTAGATGGGTGGCCGTTATCGTCAGTCCTCTGGCTAGGAGCCAGTGCCAGATTGTCTGCGCCTCCTGTGACAGAGTGCGCGATCTCGAGCCCCCCTGCTTGTTGAGGTAATACATCGTGGTGGTATTGTCCGTCTGTACAAGCAGAGAGTTGGTCTGGAAGGACGGAAGAAAGGCCTTCAGCGCCAAGTGAACAGCCCTGAGTTCCAGGAAATTGATGTGATACGTGGCCTCCATTGGTGACCACGAGCCTTGAATCCGTAGAGTCCCGGAGTGCGCTCCCCATCCCAGAAGAAACGCATCTGTCACGACAGTCTGCGTGGGAATGTCCTTGTGAAAGGGAACCCCTCTGAGGAGATTCTCCGCCGAACACCACCACTTCAGAGACTGAAGAGCATGCAGCGACAGGTGAATCTTGTCGTCCCAAGATCCTTTCCTCTGATCCCACTGGTCCTCCAAGCACTCCTGCAGCGGTCTCATGTGCAGCCGTGCATGTGGCGTCAGGAAGATACAAGAGGCCATCGATCCCAGTAGAGAAGACACCGTCCTCACTGTTGTAGATGGAGTCGTCATAAGAGCCTGAGCCTTCCGAAGGAGTGATAATCGTCGCTCTTCCGAAGGAGACATGCTTGCTGACAGCGTATTGATGGAGGCTCCCAAGTACTGCATGCATTGGACCGGAGTCGGGACAGACTTGGCCATGTTGATGTGCAGCCCCAGCTTGTTCAAGAGAACACACGTCTTCTGGAAGTGTGCTCGCGCTTCCGAGAAGGAGGATGCCTTGATCAACCAATCGTCCAAGTACGGGTAGACGAACACCTTGTGCTTCCTCAGGTGCGCTGCTACCACCGCCATGCACTTCGAGAACGTTCTCGGCGCAGACTTCAGTCCGAATGGTAGTACTGTGTATTGATAGTGATTGGTGCCGACTTGGAACCGCAGGAACTTCCTGTGTTTGTGTGCAATGGGCACATGGAAGTACACATCCTGTAGGTCTATAGCGCATAGCCAGTCTCCCCGTTGCAACTGAGGGTAAATCTGATGCAACGACAGCATGCAAAACTTTTCTCTGCGAATCCATTTGTTTGCCTGTCGCAAATCCAGAATGGGCCTGAACTCGTTCTTGTCCTTCTTGCGAACCAGAAAGAACCGGGAGTACAGACCTCTTCCTTTCTGAGACCGAGGTACGTCCTCTATCGCCCTTTTCCTCAACAGGATATCCGCTTCCGCCTGAAGCTCGCGCAGCTGAAACTGCGAGCTGACCGGGGGAATAGCTGGAGGAGGGCTGGTGAACCGAAGACTGTATCCATTGCAAACAATATTCAGCACCCACTTGTCCTGAGTAATTTTTCTCCACTCTGCCAGAAAAAATTGGATGCTTCCCCCTACCGGAGTAGGTAACAGATCCGGGGGAAGTAGGTTCCTAGGGCCTAGACCCCGCCTGGCCCTTGGGCGCTGGGGCCGACTGCTGGCCTCCCCTGCCCTTCTGGCGCTTCTGGAACGGCTTACGGAACTGGTGTTGCTGTTGCGATTGCCCCGAAGCCTGTCCCCGTCCTCGGCCCTGTCCGCCGAACCGCCGTTGGAATGGGCGGTACTGCTTCTTGGTCTCCTTAGGCTTCTCCAAGCCTACAGCCGTCAGCGTCTCGGCCTCCGCCTTCATGCGGGCCATCTCGTCGTCCGCATAATTCCCGAAGAGGGTCTCACCGGAGAACGGTAGATTGGCTACCCTCTGCTGAGCGTCCGGCTTCAGGGACGTAAGCCGGAGCCATGCGTGGCGCCGCTGGTTGACTCCGTGGCAAAATCCGTGAGCAGCCAACAGGGAAGAGTCCGCTGCCGCGCTGATGATCTGGTTGGCCACGAGCATCCCCTCACTCAGTACTTCCACGAAGTCTTCCCGCTGCTCCCGAGGTAAATGCTCCGCAAAGCGCTCGAGGGAGTCCCAGAGGGCGCGGTCGTATCGGCCCAACAGTGCCGTGGCACTCGCCGCTTTCATGGAGGTAGCGGAAGTGCCACAGACTTTCCTCCCCGCCGAATCCATCCACCTCGACTCTTTATCCGGGGGAACCGTGGAGGACGGGGTGGTGGCATGCTGCTTGCGGGCCGCCGTCACAATGACCGAGTCAGGAGGAGGTTCCGTTCTTAAAAAGGCCGGATCAGAATCGGGGGCCCGGTATTTCTTCAGTAATCTGGATGGGGCCGCCTTCGTCACCGCAGGGGTGAGAAACAGGGCCATCGCCGGTTCTTCCAGGCCCGGCACCAGAGGCAGGAGGGGACGAGACAGATGTTTCTGATTTAACGTCTCGAAAATGACTGACGTTTTCGGAGTGGGCACCGTCAGAGATATGCCCAACTTCGCCGCGCCCCGTAAAAGGACGTCATGGAACGACACCAGGTCATCTATCGGGGACACTCTCGTGTCCGGTGACCCCGATAGGGTGGGAGAATAGTCCCTAGTCCCAGAGGACCTCGTATGTGAGCGAGACTCGCGCCTCCTACGGCGGTGTCTCGATCTCGTGGATGATCTGCGTCGCGATCTCTCCTTCCTCCCAGAGCGAGAACGAGATCTGCCTGCACGTGGCCGCTCCTTCGGCCTACGTGGAGGGGTCTTCCTCGGATCCTCACGGGGCTTCGTCGGTTCCTCACGGGGTTTCGGTTTTGGGGTCCCCTTAGGAGGAACAGGTAGGGACGGCAGGGAAGTGGACCTCGGAGGAGGAACCTTCGGCTGCGGGGTGGGCCCATGCGGAGGGACCGGAGGCGGAGGAGGGTCTCCTGAAGGCAGTGGCGGTTTGGGTGGAGGATCCTCCTTAGGAACAGGAGGAGGAGTCGGAGTCCTGGGCCGAGATGGTGTGTACACCTCCGAGTACACCGAGCCCGGTGACCCTTTCGGCGAAGGGTGCGGAGAGCCAGTCCCATCAGCAGGCGACCGCTTCCTCTTGTGTCCCCCACTCGAAGCAGCGTGACTTCTGGGACGAGAATCCCTCTTGCGTCGTTTCGGAGAGGCTGACCTACTCCTAGATCTTGACTGCTGTCTGCTGGACGCAGAGCGACGCTTCTCCGGCGTCGAACGACGCTTCCTCGACTCCGGCGTCGATCGCCGTCTGCTCGGCGTCGACCCTCTTGTCCTCGGCGTCGACCGTCGACTCCTCGACGTCGACCTCCTCTTCCGTGACGCCGCACGCCGTCTTCTCGACGTCGAGCGCTCCGTCTTCGACGACGAACGTCGCCGTCGTCTTGATGTTCTCGACGTCGTGGAGCCCCTCGACGTCGACCGGTGCCTTGACGTCGATCGACGGTGTCGCCTCGACGTCGATCGACGGTGTCGCCTCGACGGTGAGCGCCGGTGCCGCTTCGACGGCGAGCGCCGGTGCCTGTCACTTTGCCTTCGGCGTCGGTCGGAAGACCTCGACGTCGACGAAGACGATGACGTCGACTTCGACGGCGGCTTCTCCTTCGACGTCGATCCGTCACGTCGTCTCGACCCGGAGCCCCGGGGAGAAGGGGAGCACATCGCCGTCATCCCTCTTGACGTCGACGGAGACCGGGACCGTTTGCTGGACTTCCTGCCCCTGGGGAGCCCCCCAGGGGCCTCAGCAGAGGCAGAGGGAACCTTCCCAGCCTGCCCAGACCCACCTGCAGCCTGCAGACACCTCTCCTCCAGGCCAGCCAGCCTGATCTTCAATCTGTCCCTCAGAGTCCGAGCAGAAAGCTGCTGGCAGATGACACAAGCCTCAGGGACATGATCTTCTGGGAGGCACACGATGCAGACATCATGGGGGGTCAGTCTTGGCCTTCTTCCTCTCACATGCTGGGCACTTAACAAAAAGGCCAGGCATTTTAGAGCCCTAAAACGCCTAAAACAGCACAAAACAGGAGAAGAGGATACCAAGAAGTAAACTGTAACACTTTTAGAATCCAAAAGTGCCAAAAAATTCCAATAAACCCTTGAAAAAGGGAGAGCTCAATGCCAGGGTCCTGTAAGCAGGAGCCGGAAAAAAGAACTGAAAGTAGAGGGACCTGCTATGCATTCTGGGATACTGGGAGAAGTTCTGGAAAGTTCTCTTAAAGGCACAGTATCCTATTTAAGCCACATAATGGCAGCCTATGGGGCTTGTCTGTCCCTACCTTCCTCTCTATCATTCCTGAGTCTTTGACTGGGGGAGGCAGGTTTCTCTATGGTAGAAACTAGCAGGATGTGCTGTGTGAGGTGATTTTTGGTGGAATTTCTAGTTGAAGTACTGGACAGTGTAGCCTGTGGATATAGGCTGCATTATTTGTCTTTAAATTTTCTCTTAAGTGTCTTTGCAGTTTCTGCATTATTTTGACAACTTAAGAGATTATTTTTGATTGCCGGGGTCCACGCACATGGGCGGGACTATTCACTAGATTATGACTATACACAGAGATCCCCTACTACAGAATTTCTATTTAAAAGTGTATTAAGGAATTCCCAATGATAGCCTATGAGAGGAGTATGCCTCACAGCAGTGAAAAACAAATGTAGGTGTTTTTCCCTATCAGCACACACAAAACTTAAAAGTACATGTCCTACTGTTTACTTACACAGCACCCTGCCATATGGGCAGTGCTTAATTTGTAAACAATAAGTGCCAGTGTTCTTATCAGAGGGTCATTGCACCTTGCACCTTGCCCCTACTAGTGCTGTCAATTACAGTAAACCACAACTACTAACCATCACATGCCTACAATTTGTGACAATTTAAACTTGTGATATACATTAAACATGTCTAATACCTGCCGCCCAAGCTATTTTTATAGCTTTGAGTCGCAAGTATTAGTCATTTTTATGTTCATTGAACTATTAAAAAACTGCTGTGCTCATCACAGAACTATACGAACATTGCCACCTTATTGCAGGCTGTTATAACTGCTGTGTTGACAATTAAGTGCCGGTGTTAAGGACCGGAATCCACCAGCTTAAATTAAGCACTGCATATGGGCCATCTGGGCCGACATTAGAGGTGAATTATGTGTAATAAAAAGGGAGTTTAAGGATTGGCAAAGGGATTTAAATGGCAGGTCGAAGTGGTAGTACAACTGTACACAGAGGCTCTGCAGTGGCAGGCCTGAGACATGGGGTTAAAGGGCTATTTGTGTGGGTGGCAGAATCCGTGCTGCAACGCCTCTAGTACCATTGAGCTTACAGCTGTCCCTGGGGTACATGGTATACCAATTTACAAGGGTCTTACAAGTAAATGAAATATGCTAATTGTGTATACACCAATGTTACAATATTTAGAGAGAAGCACATGCTGCACTGGTCAGCAATGGTGAAATGTTCAGAATTCTAAGGCCAACAAAAAGAATTCAGCAAAAAGAGGAAGAGGAAGGCAAAATGTTCGGGGTAACCATTTATAGGGGTCCATTTTCCAACAGTTTTGCTTAATGGGTTGCGTAGGGTTGCAGTCCAACAGGATTTCAAATTTTGTTTTGGCACACTGACTAAGTACTTGCATTAAAGGGGTGCAAAATCAGACACATGCAACTCTGGGGCTTGGGGGGAGATACCCCCAGAGAAAGAATAATTTGGTGCCCAATGTTAATGACATGTTCTCTGGGAGTACCCCTAAAGTCGCATGGGGGTAGATATTCCACAATTCAACCCCTGCATCTCTATTGGGTGGGGGAGGTGGGGAACTCCCAGAGAACATATCACCCGACATAGTTACATTTTGCCCAAGCATACCGAAAGAGAATTATGTTATGATGCAATAATAGTCCACAAAGCAGCTGATAAAACTCCACAGCCTCCCTTTCCCATCTCCGCGAGCTTCAAAACTAGGTGCACTATCTATAAAGCCATCATGGCTGAGTCACAGCTTACCTGTATATAAATTTCACCAGCTATGCTGACTTTCAGCACACTCACAGCCAGGTCACCAATGAAATGGAGTCAAAGCATTCATTAAAATTAAAAACAAATAACAGGCCTTCTCCATCTATGCACCTGGGTCAGGAATGATAATCTGGTCCACCGGGAGTTCCTGAACCCTGCTCCAATTTAGAAAAGAGCTACTTAAAGATGCAGTAATTATCCACAAACAAACAAGCTAACCCCTTTACTGGTTTACTGTGTCTTGGCCTCTAACTCCGTACGGTGGTCAAAATCCTTTTTGCTCTGTTTGCACTACATAAATGCCACATACTTACATTCATTTTTACATTCACAGATATGAAAATGTAAGCTAAACCATGTGTTAAGGAAAATCAGTCTATGCCAGAATAAAACGTTTCAAATAATAAGTAATTTGATCTCTAAAGCAAGCAGACAACAAATTCATCATACCTAGTTCTGGAGAGGTTGGCCGGATCCTTCGACCTTTCCCTTTAGTTCTCGTTCTGTTCTCTCCTGATGCCGAACTGCTTTCCTTCTTTGACACTTTCCCGACCTTCTTTTCTGTTTCCCGGGTCCTTATATCATGCCCCTTCCGACTGTGTGATGACGGAAGGGGAGTGATATCCATGTTTGGTGAGGCCCAGGGTAAGAACCTCACTTGTTCTTTTTTTCTGTCCAGTTCACCTTGTCCAACAGCCACAGTCGGTGGACATTGTGCTTTTGCAGCTGCAGGTTCGAGGCGAGCTGTGGAAGTCCTTACCTCCGGAACGGCTTTAATCTCACTTATTTGCTTACTAGTCCTAACCTTAGAAAAAGAGGCCTGATCTTGGGATGTTGCTTGGGACATTGAACTATAGTCCCTTTTCTCAAGAGGATGTGAAGGAACTTCCGGTGGGAGGCTTGATTCTGGTGCCTTCTTTATGTCCAATGTTTCTGGCAAAAGCACTTTAACTGTAGTGCCTTCATCCATTGCTTCCTGGCATGGTTCCTGACCTTCAACTGCGTTTTCATTGATATGTGGTCTTTTCAGTTCTGCTGCGAGGTTCACAGTGGCACAGCTCCGCACCAGGGGCTTTCGCATTCCACTGTTATGTGTTGCTGTCTTCTGCAGACCAGCCGCAGGTTCCTCTATAGATTCAGACAGAGGCTCTTGCTCAGGGGGTTTTTGCTTTTCTGGCATGACCTTTGTCTCCAAAGGATGGATTTCCTGAACCACGTTTATGTCCATTGGTTTTAATACATCATCTTTGATCTTTTCAGGGACCTGAATATCAGGAGGCACGCTTGATAATTTAGGGGAAGGAGCTCTCACAATACCACTTTTTACAAATTCTTGGGACCTCATCAGCTGTTGCTTGGAAACGGTTTTTTTGATTCGGGTTAGCTCTTCAGAGAATTTGTTCTCAATGTCATAGAGTCGGGTGGCATACCTTCCTCTCTCATCAAAAGAAGAGGTCTTCTGTTTGAAAGCAGCTCTCCTCAGGTTTATGCCTCCCATTTCAGACCTTACCCCATCCCTGAAGTCGTCCCTGAGATCCTCCCGCGAGGAGTCCAAAGCACATTGGTGGATGTCCATTTCAGGCTGGTCAAAGGAGCGTGCTTTCCTAAGGGGAAGCCAGGTATGAACTGGCAATGGGCTATCAGTCTGGTCCAGGCTCTTTCTTCTTTCCTCTAAGTACTTCAGTTTATCAAAAATCTTGGATCCAGAACGGATTAATTTAGGGGAAGGTCTAAGAACAGACACACGACTGGACGCTTCACTTTGTGGTGTCTGGGGACGGGATTCCTGTGTACTAGCTTGGGAATAACCAGAGGACTTGGGCTTCTTGACTTTATCTTCAAACTCCTCAGGTACCGTGTCTACATACTCTGAGGGCATCACTACCTTCTTGCGAGGTGTTAATGGAGTGACAGAGGGTGGAGCAGGGCCTCGATGGGTGTACTGGTTGGAAGCTCCAGTGCTTGAAGAGGAACGATGGCCAATTCTAGGAGAAGGGGGTGGAAGAAGTGGTGGTTTGGAGAGGGACTGCTGCATGTCAGGTTTTGGGGAGTCGGTGGCACTTCTGAAGGAGATGCTGGTCATACTTCCATTGCTGTGGTCACTTCTAAATCCCCCTTCGGGGATACTGCTGTAACCAGAAGACAAAAAATGTTACATCTAATTCAAGATATTCTAAAAAGGGCTCAAAGAGTCCACTATGTAAAACAGACAGACACATGGAAAGACAGATTTACGTTTTGCCTCTGATAATGCAGTAAATGATTGTGGTGTATTTACTGGTGAACAATTAATCTACTTTTTATATCAGGAATATAATATAGAGATATACTAATTCTATATAGCGTAATATTTATCAATCTAGTGGCCTTTGTTTATGCGTAAGTGGTCAAAGGAAGTGGGAGCTACACTGAGGACAAGATTGCGAGGCCCTACTATATGTCAAAGTGCAATAGAGACCTGGTATTGTGGGGAAATTAGGTCAAATTGCATGACTATTCTAAAATGCACCTGCTATGCTTTTCTGCAATGTGATCCCGAAGCAGAGAGAGCACTCAAATAAATGAAACACCTTCTTGCCCTCTGCTGAGACCACATTCTTTCCATACAGACATCATAGACCAATGATAGTCCTCATATATTGGCAAGAGTACAAGGTCAATTGATAAATGACCTGTGCTTTTCAGACACAGAGGGCCTGAAGTGTATACACTGGACAATGTATACCACTCCGATGGCATGGCAGAGTGGATAATATTTGGGCTGAGATCAGTTTCCATCTGGTGAAGACATCTTGAACAGGGATCCCTCTTTATCTTCAATAGAGTTCAGGGGACAACAGTGATGTATAGTCTGTTCTCAGTTCCCAGTTAGGGTGGAAGATCAAACACTAGCACGAAGAGTCCTTGGGGACAACACTAGAATGCCTGACATGAGCTCACAGTGAGTGCATCCACTTTTGATTGTAAACAAGTGGCTGGTGGAGATGGATTTTAAAAAAAGACAAAGAAACCCAGGAGAAGAAGCACAGGGAATTGTATTTATAAAATCAAATGTAAGAAAGGGATCAGAAAGAGCTGATGGATCAATGAAAGAAAAGTAGCATAGATCTCCAAATAAGTAAGATGCATTTGAAATAGGAGGATGTGCAAAGATGGAGTTGAAAAACTGAACCAGGAAGGGGAAAACGGGTGGATGTAAAAGGGAGCAGCTGAAATATTAGCCAAAATGCTTTTGCAAAGTATAACAGAATGAAATATGGCTACCATAGAATGACACATTGCAAAAGAACAGGGATCATATTCAAATATTCAGTGACGGCCGGAATCAGGAACATGAAAGATTAGAAAATGTGTGTCCAATAAGATGCATATATTGGGATACTGTCGGAGGCTAGGGATTCTTCACGCTCCACTACTAATCTCATTTAACTGCTCTCTGATGAAAGGCGAGTTATAACAGGACTTGTAAAAAAGAGATGGGAAGACAAATCGAATAAGATTGTTTCTAAGTTATCCCAGTTATTGATAAAATAAATCTACATATTTATATAAGACATGCTATCACGTATGTTCCTGCTTTGTGGCACTGTCAATCACAGCTACTTCTACTAACTAGCTCAACAATACTCAATTATTTGAACTTTGAATGATGGAAGGTTGGATGGACTTCCCATAATTCCATCGTTTGATTTTCTTGTTACACTCACATCTCATCGGGGTTGAAGTTGCAGTTTCTGAGACAAAAACAGATGAACGTGGTCCTCTAGAATTTCAGCAAGCTTATTAAGCAATTTTCATAGCATGAGATAGCATAAGGAACAAGAAATGAGACAAGAGCCAACCTATACAGTGCACGGGTCTCAATATAGGTAGCAGGCAGTGACCAGTGACTATGATATGGGTTGGTAGCAAGGAACACCCTTATCATGACCCTTATCAACAGCACTAAGACCAGAAGAGAAAGCTAGTCTCTTTGCAGGTAACACAAATATATCCTAAAAGAAAAACAGAAGCAATTCAGAGGTTTAAAATAATCTTCAAAAAAAGGTCAGAGAGGTGACAAATGAGAGTCAGTGCATCGAATGAAAAATAATGGTTCATGTTTGGAAAAAATTATAAAACAAAGCACCCAGTGTAGGCAGGGTAACGACAATCCTTACATAAATGTAGAATTTTACAGTTATCCGATGTAAAAGTATCAAATAAAATGGCACTTAATGGACTGCTTCAACAGAAGCATCCTGGCGCTCTAGCAGACAGTATTAGGCAAGCCGAGGTAACGGAGGACTAAAGAGTCAAATAGCCAGATTTTGAGTTGCCTTTTAAAGGCAAAGTTTCAACCTGAGGTAGTTTGAAAGAAAGATTATTCCATAGTTTTGCCGGTCGCACAGTAAAGGCCCTGCCGCCACTACAAGAATTTAGGATTCTGCAGGAAGCGACTATTGTTGGATCTACGTGCCCTTTTTGGAGTATATGAAGACAGTTGATTCAGCTGATAGTATAGGGCCTTCCCATGAAAAGCTTTGAAATTAATATGTAGTTCCACCGGGAGCCAATACTGGGGTCTCAAGCGTGGCGAGATATGAGGATGACTCAGCATCTAGCCGCTGCATTCTAAATTAAATTTCTTAATTAACTGAAATCTGTGTATGAAATACGCAGGGAGACCAAGGTAGTCCAGGAGGAATGTAATCAATGAATGAAATACTGTTTTCCTTGTCTTTTCGGGAACCAGATCAAGAAGATTCTTCAGTTTTTCGATCTTCAGAAAACAGCCAGAAGACATTTTTTTTAATTTATGCCTCAAAGGAGAGAGAGGAATCATCGATAACAGCCACATTTCTAACCAACGAGGTAGGATTAGGACAGGTGTTCAGTTCAGGAGTCATCCAGAGAAAAGGCAGTGGGGAGGCCATTTTTGTTAAAAACCAAAACTTTTGTTTTGTCAGAATTTAATTTTAAACAAATTGCATCTATCCGAGCAGTGACACCCCTAAGACATTCTTTAAAATTGTGAAAAGCTGCCTTCATGCTATCTTGG
The DNA here is from genome assembly GCF_964263255.1 of Lissotriton vulgaris. Lineage (NCBI taxonomy): Eukaryota > Metazoa > Chordata > Amphibia > Caudata > Salamandridae > Lissotriton > Lissotriton vulgaris. The sequence goes on along the minus strand of NC_141687.1, from coordinate 35,141,762 downwards.
AAGGAGAAAAGCAAATGGGTGACATCAGCATAAGACTCTACCTTGACACCCTAAGAATTGATGAGCTTTGCCAAGGGGACAAGGCAAAGATCAAACAAAAATGGGCTCAGAGCAGAACCCTGTGGAACCCCCACATACCAATAGTTTGTTAGCCGAAAAATGCGGGTGTAAATACACCCATTAGGTTCTGCTTTCCAGGAAAGATTTGACCCATAAAACATCCTTGCACTGAACGTCAAGATTGCAATGTCTACTCAACAAAATAGCATGAGAAACAGTGTTGAAGGCTGCCAACTAATCCAGGAGAAACACCATCATTACTGAGCTCTTGTCCAAATTCTCCCTGACAAACTCTGTTACCTCCAAAAGGGCTGTGTCCGTACTGAAATCTATCCGGAAACCTGACTGTGAATCATGGAGAATAGAATTGGTATCGACAACAGTGGACAGTTGTTGTTAGGCCAATTTCTTCAGAAATTTAGCAGGAGCTGGGAGAAGAGATATGGGCCTACAGCTGCTCATCATGCTTGTGTCTGCATTAGGCTTTTTTAGCAATGGAATAAGAGATGCCTATTTCCAACACCCAGAAAAAGTTCCAGACATTAGTGACGTATTCCATATTTCATTAAGTGGAGAATTAAAGTGCTGTGCCATAAGTCTGAAGATGTGTAGGGAACAGATATCCTCTTGGGAGCCAGACTTGTATTTTAATAGCTTATTCAAAGAGCATTCTTCGGAAATAGGAGCAAATTCATTAAATATTGGCTTGTCACAGTGCACAGCACATGGACTGGTTTCCAAATTCTCCACATCAATTGAGTTAATAGCTGAGTCCTCCGACTGAGACTTAGTGAAAGGAAGAGTGAAGCATTTGAATCTTCCAATCAAAAAAACACTATAGCACATCGCAAAGTTCAGTTGATGGGGTAAGGGTAATTTTTGTTGCATCAGGTGACATACAAGAATTAAATATCTAAGACACGTTCTTTGGAGAATTTGCTGCAGCATTGATATGTTGTGCAAAATTTTCTTTCATGGCAGTACACGTGTTTTTGTGTAAGCTCCTAAGCGCTATTTTATAGAGGGTCTTAGCACTAGAGTCATACGTTTTCCTCTAATTGGCGCTCCAATTTTTTTCACAGACTTTTCTTCATTCTCAAGAGTGTTGAAAACTACGGTATGGAGTGCCTCACACTCAAGGCGGTCTAATGCGTTAGAAATCCAGCTCTCAAACTGCAAAATGGCTCCAAATTGCTCCTTCTAAAATCAAAGGAACAGAACTAAGGGACTGACCCAAAGCTTCCTCCGATAGGTTCTGCCACTTTCTTTTCATCACCTGAGATGAGGCACTCCTAGTCTGTACAGGAGGACCAGAAAACATAAAAGGAATGCTAAAATGATTGGTCCAAATCAGCTGTTCTGGATCATTAACATGCAGGCTGGCAACATTGGTGAAGATCAAATCTAGCATATGGCCCGCCCAATGAGTAGGGGCCCGGACCAGTTGAACAAACTCGCTAGCTAAAGTGGAAGTGGGGTCCCCTGCGTGGACATTCAAGCCACCCAACATGGTCTAAATAGCGTATTGTGGAGAGTATTGTGCAAAACCATCATAGAGAGAAAGGAAACAGCTGTTAGGGCAGTCTGGAGGTCCATGCATCAACATGCCTGAAAAAAGGAAGGAGGGGGAGAGTTTAAAGCTAAAAACCAGAACCTCAATATTTCCACATTGACTTAAGGGAGTTGTAAATGCCTCAAAAGAATCTTTGAAGATAATAGCCTTTCCCCGGCCAGCCTTGTTCCCGCCACGATGTGATAGCAAGGTGGCATTGCATTGCAAGAACTTGTAAAGGCATGAACTACTTAAAATAGTTTCTCAAGGCAATGCAGACCTTCTTGGGATGTTTGGGTTTAAACAGAGATTGAACCAGCTGTAAACTGGAATGTGAGTTTCCATAGTACATATCATTTGTCAGGCCTCACCTAGAGCTACCTAGTGCATGTGTCCAGTTCTGGCAAAGGCATCTCGTAGAGGTTCAGATGAGAGTACTAATGAGGTTTGACGTCTGCTCCTGAGATCTTCTAAACATCTCTGGAAGAGTGTAGGAAGAATCATGATACCACCATTGGGATACCATCGGTATTTAAATACTGGAGAAAAGTGGAAGAGGAAATACGTGTGAAGTGTTTTAAGATATCAGAGGTATGTATGGATCTAGAGACAGTGACTAGTTGAGATGCACACACTCACATAATGAGTGGCAAGAGTATTGGGTGATTTGTATTCAGTGGTCTCTATGGCTTTCTATACACACATAACATATAAAATCAGAACATACATGACACGTACAATCAGAGAAAACAATTTAAAATGAAAACAAAATAACAATTTAGGAATGAAAGCCCATCCACGATTTGGTGGAATAAACTATCAAATTAAAAAGAAGAAAAAGGTGGTAAAAGGAGAGCTACTAGTGGCATGCGAAAAAGAAAAATAAGGAACGGGGAGAATGGTGCAAACTTGAATCTTCCAGTACATGAGGAGGCACATGCAACCCTTCATCACATCCATCTGAGCATGCAATAAACCCACTGTGACAGTAGCTGACCTATATTCTTCACTCAGGAGCATCTAGTAGTGGCTGACGCTCTTGGTTTTCCATGTGCTCAACCACAATAAACATTACTTGCAAGACCATCTAGCCACAGAAGGCTTTGGCTTTTGATAATATTAGACCCAACTGTTTTATCCTTAAAGTATATCTGCCCAGGCCCTCACATTTTATTAAAATTACTGTTATGAAGCATTTTAGAATCAAGCGTAATTTGCCGATTCATGCCCTTATATAGTTACTAGCAGCCCGTCCCGACGTTGTCCGTGTATGAATTGCTGCCGGCCAGTAGATTATTGTTTTGTAGGATTTCGTTTTGATAGCATTTCTTATCTGTGAAACGCTCCGATTCACAGTGCACTGCTGATGCACTTAAGAGTGCACGTTCAGTAGTGTGAGAACTCGAGTTTCCCTACTTTATTTTTCCTTGCAATATTATATAGCACGAACTCGACAACATGGCATGAGCACAATTTACACTGCAGAAGAGCACATTCATTTGTGGTAGGCAAGGGGAGACAAAGCGATTTGCCTGGAATCACAGGAGGTTGAGCTGATGCCGAGATTCGAACGTAGCTCCCCAGCTCGAAAGTTCGCAATTCTAGAACTTGTGGCGGGAGGTGTGTCTAAAAGTGTATGTCGGTGCTGGCCATCTATGAGAGAGACCTGTGCATTTTTCAAATGGGTGGTGAAAAAATAAGAGTATGTTGCTGGAGATGTGGGCCGCCGTGCCACCAATGTACTTACCGGGGGAGGGTAAACACCCATTATTCCGCAACTTTCTTTCCGCATACCATCACTCCGCATACTTTCATTACGAAAGTACCATGACTCCGCAATGCCATTATAATGCATGGCATTACATTTTATATGCTTTTACCACGTATATATTTACAACAAAATTCGTTGTAAATGCCATGAATGGTAAAAGCATGCTTTTTTTAAATGTTTGGATAAGGTAAGTATGGGTATAGGGGTATATGTTTTGGGGTGTTTGGGTATTCTAAGCGTTCAGATATAGTTTTGGGTTATGGGGTACAAGGGTAGTTTTAGGATGTAGGGATAGATATGGGTTTTGGGGTACAGGGGTATTTTTAGGGTTCAGGGCTAGGTTAGGGTTTTGGGATAAAGGGGTATTTTTTGGGATCAGGAGTAGTTTTGGGGTACAGGGGTATTTTAAGGGTTCAGGGCTAGGTTTGGGTTTTGGGGTACAGGGGTATTTTTAGGGTTCAGGGCTAGGTTTGGGTTTTGGGGTACAGGGGTATTTTTAGGGTTCAGGGCTAGGTTTGGGTTTGGGGTACAGGAGTATTTTAGGGTTCTGGGGTAGGTTTGGGTTTTGGGGTACAGGGTTATTTTTAGGGTTCAGGGCTAGGTTTGGGTTTTGGTGTACAGGGGTATTTTTAGGGTCCAGGGAAAGGTTTGGGTTTTGGGGTACAGGGGTATTTAAAGAGTTCAGGGCTAGGTTTGGGTTTTGGGGTACAGGGGTATTTTTACGGTTCAGGGCTTGGTTTGGGTTCTGGGGTACAGGGGTAATTTTAGGGTTCAGTGGTAGGTTTGGGTTTTGAGGTACAAGGGCATTTATAGGGTGCAGGGGTAGGTTTGCGTTTTGGGGTACAGGGGTATTTTTTGGGTTTAGGGATAGGTTTGGATTTTGGGGTGCAGGGTATATTTATAGGGTTAAGATGGGTTAGTGTTTAAGGGTGTTGGGGTATTTTAAGGAGTACGGGTGGGTTATGATTATGGGATGCAGGGGTATTTAAAGGGAGCAGGGTGGGATTAGCACACGATATGAGACATGGCATGAAGGGCGGAACGTACCACACTCCCCCAGCGTTTGCCACGCCCCCAGCACACGCCCACAGCACAACGCAGACACGCCCACAAGGGACTACTTTGCTGGCACGGTTCTTTTACCTTTTAAATGTATATGGTGGGCATCTGCATAGCATATGTCCTTCTGCTGCAACTGCCCTTTCCAACGCTGTATTGGGTGTTGTGATTGGTGCTGTGATTCCTGCGATTACCCGCCTCAAAGGATTGGGCTCTCTCTTTATTATATTAGTATGGATAATTCACATTGCCCTTATATAGGCATAGAAATCATACCCATATTTACACATAACCCATCTAGTCCAAATACAGGCATGGCTACTTCCACTAGTTCCAAAAAGCCACAACGATTTTTGGGAAAACTCGGTTTCAGCAGTCAGGGACATCCCCTTACTTGAATATTGATTTGTCCTAGAAATCATGGCGTTTTCAAAGAACTACCATTCCCTTGGGGTTCTTTGGTGACGTTATTATGTCCAACTTTACGTCAAACTAGGCACCTTGAAGGTATATATATGCCTACACTTGCCATAGCAAAGACACGGTGGTTCGGAGTAGCTCGACTATCTACTTGCCCGACGCTGCTCGCTACAGCAAATGCCGAAGGAAGCCGACCCTCCAACTGACGCACTAACAGAGAAGCTGTCCTTTCTCTCGCTGAGAATCCAGCTCCAGTGTTTCCAAGCTCCCCTCGCGGGGTGTTGGGAAATCGAGTCCTGAGACAGAGATACCAGACCTCCTTCATTCTAAAACCAAGGTACGGAGCTGATTAAACCCTAAGAGAAATCTTGGTTAGATTCTTGGCAAAGAAAACTAAACCTATGCTACACCACACTTACTTCTTCCCTCGTACAAGACTTAGGTTAGGTAATTGGGGTAGGTGTATTTTAGAAGCACCAATTGAGTACTTTTTAGCCTTTGTTATTTATGTATGTATTTATCTATGGTCTAAGAACGATACACTGCTTTTACAGTATTATTTTATAATACTCTTCTTACTGTACGCATTATACTTTGCAACCAGTATTACGATTGTAGCAGTTCATTTTACTTATCTGAGAAAGAAGACTGTTCAATAAACCTTTTATTGAAAACGCCTGTCTCTCCATTTCTCTGCCCCTCTGATGAAACGAAGCATGCACGATTGACTGAGTAAAATATCTATCTATTGTTTCCAAGACTCTGAAGATCAGTTTTATCTTGGGGAAACAAAGTTGTCATGTTTATGCAGTTGTCAGAAACAAATCCCTTCTTGTTTATTCAAGAACGTTTCTAGTGACCTCTGAGCTATCTGGCACTCACAATTAAGTCTAATATATTTCGATAGAGACCTAGTCGACCTAATTCCTACGTCAAATCTATAGGATATATTATTCCAATGCGCAGAGCATATTGGGAATATAGGAATTACACTACAACACTAATGTAATGTCATTGTGTAAAGTTTGTTGCTTTGTCATGCACTGTATGTAATTTATTTCACCACTGTATATTGATATATTAGTATACAGAAGGTTATGGTGTGTATTATGTTTGAAGAATATGTATCAAAACAAAAAGAAAATAATTATGAAGCAAAATAATTTTTCTAAATGAAGGCTTTTTGATTACATATTGTGTATGTTCACAAATTGATAAAAATGTATATTTGTTCACTGATCCATATGATAAAAAAATATGAAGAAACAAGTTCATTAGTGAACATTACAGGTAGGGAACAATAAGGCCCTGCCTTTGAAAGAAAATTATGAATAAATGATACTAGAGGTAGTCTATTATAACCAACACATAACATCCAGGGCATCACCAAAGCTGCTATCCAGCATCAGGCATGTCACAGGGGAAAATTGGGAGGCGGGGTGGGAATGAGAAGCGAGGACATCCAGGGCATCACCAAGGATGCTGTCCAGCATCAGGCATGTCACAGAGGAATATTGGGAGGGGGGGTGGGAATGAGAAGCGAGGACATCCAGAGTATCACCAAGTCATCTATCCATCATTTACCACAATATCGAGGAGCATCTAGGAAGTAAGGGAAGAGATGGAGATTGTCATGAGGAAATCAAAATCAGGTCAGAAAGAGCTCTCTGAAGACAATGACATACCTCCTATGAACTGCTAACCAAGTAATGACAAAACACAGAACAAGCATTGGCATAGCCAATAGGTCTAGCTTTTGGGAACTTATAAGTATTTAGTTATGCAGCATAATATCCTTGGTGCAATAACACCAACTGTTGCATGGCTAAAAACGTATAAGGTCCAAAGGCTATGTTTTTAGAGGCCTGGCATGCAGTTTTAAATGCAGTTTTAAATGTAGGCAGGTAAGAAAGGTGCCAACCCGAGGGGCAAGGTCTAGAGAGAAATAAGATAGGAAGAGAGGTGAGTTATAATGAGATAGCACAAATAGAAAGGTGAAGCACCGAATGACAGGTAAGGTAAACAAAGTAGCGAGGCAGAGAGGCAGGTAGAGCCGGTGGGGTGAAAAATAGAAAGATATGAGAAGTAGAGAGAAAAGAGGTGGAGATGATGTCGAGAGATGAGGCTAATACAGAGGAAGGGCAAGGGAGAAGTAGAGAATGGTGAACTAGGGATAGAGAGACAGACGTAAGACAGATGTATTAAACGAGCGAGACATTGGAAGCAGTGAATGGAAACAGTGAAGGAGATAGAAAGAGAGATGAAAGCAAAGGGAGTGATAGAGTGGAAGAGGTAGAGAGAGCAATGTAGAGGGAAAGAAATAGCAGCTTAGCTATATTCCCATCATAGCCCCACCACCCTGGTATGTCTGCCCCGGGCCAGGGCCCCCATCTGACTGGACTCGACTCCGACGTCCGACCCGACTTTCTCTCACCTCAATCAATTATTTTATCGCCTGTCGCACAGAGTGCCGCCCGCCCGCAGCCACAGCCCACAGAGAGACAGTACTGAGTACTGTGAAGCTGAGCAGTAGGGCCAGGCAAAAAGAATGGTGGTGGTCTCCACACTCCTCGACTGCTCGACACGATGGGAGGGGCGCTGGGGCGGTGAGGTGAGCGCGCAGCGCGTAACGCGTCACACTACGGTGCAGCGGCGAGAGGGCTGGCCCAAAATGTTACAGGGCCGTCATTGGTTGCGGCTGTGCGCACTGCGCACGCTACCACTGATTGACTGCCCTGTGAGCGAGGCTGGGAGGGGGGGCCCCCCAACAACGGTCGGGTTCACACTATGACGTCACGTGATTGATTCGGAAGTCGGAACAGACATTTATTGTGTGCTTACTGCTTAGCCTTAGTGCTGCGTGCTATTTACTTTAGATATTGAAATCAGATGAACCGACGGCTGGGCAGGTGACGGGTCAAACTCAAAGTGTCATGTGATTGCGCAGAGTTTCATTAAAGCATGGTGCAGAGCGGTGTATGGTCCGTTGGGACCGTAGGGTCTCGGGTGCTATGGTCTCCACACCCTGTTTTATCCAGTCTTCCAAGTTGGGGGCAAGAAAAAAAGTGAAAGCGCGAGCAAGACAGAGAGGCGGGGCGAGGGGCGCGCTCTCTGTTCTTCCTAACTAGATTCATGAGGATAAGAATCTGCAGGCATATGGTCCATACTAGAGTGCAGAATTCATGTGGCTACGATCTGCAGATAATCACATGATGATGGAACAGATGGAATCTTAATTCTTGCTTACTCCTCCTTGGATGTTTCTTTTTGCAATTCACCTTGCTCCTCTTTGCCTATCCCCTCCCAAATGTATTTATTTCCCTTCCTACGTAGAGCTACTATGTATCTCCTGTCCTCACACCACCTCCTTCCCACTTTCTTTTGCCACACCTTCCTTCAACCACAGCTCTCTCAATCCTGTTCTTGCTGTCTCCCTGTGCCTCCTTTTCACTGCTTAAGGAAGGTTATTTAAGCCAGGAAAGCAAAATACCTCATCTATGTACTGGAAGAGCGTGCCCTCAGACCAAGAACAAAAAATGCTGAAATGCAAGCCAGGAATAACAAAAATAGGATAAAAATGAAAGGGTGCTCAAAAAACTAGGGAATGGAGTGGTAGGCTGTGACATCCTATCAGAGGGGACGAACAGCTACTTACATGTGGATTGAAAACGCCCTCCCTCGGTACAGGCTGAAGGCACTCCCGTATGCATCGCTTGCCACTGATAGACTATCCTCTGACCCCCAGCTCGTGCCCACCAGATTTGCACGAGATGCCCGTATCAAAGGCTCCACCCCCAGGTGCCTGATCTCCTTGCCGTTGGCGGCCTGAAGGAGCGCTTGCCTTGGGTTCCGGGACAAGATGTCCATTGGTCGCCCAGTGCCAGGATAGTAGTATGGTCCTCCCGTCGTCGTCCTGCCACCAACATCCGTCTCCACCACTGTCTGCTGGCTGCCCGACCAATCTGAATGTTCATCTGTCAGACACGTTCCCACCAGTGTGCTGGGCGTTGTGGTCAGGGAGCTGCCCACAATGGTGCCTGACTCTCCTACAACAGGAAATAGGACAGAGAAAACACTTTAGACATGTTATCTGCAGTACATCCAACAGGGAGCTGTACAAAGAATCAGAAGAAACAACGGGCCAGAACAGTCAAAATTGACAGTTATTTATTTGTAACATTAGCTATTTCTTTGAAGTCTAACATTAGAATTTCTTATCCTATATGCAGGATGTCTTGAACACATTTACAAAGATAAATACATGAGGGACTCCAAGGGACTTGGATTTCACTCAGCTTCTTACTTGCCAACTCTTTGATATATGCGGTTGTGCTTTGTTCATATCCCAGAATGTTCTCACTCTCGGTCGTCATTCACCATAATTTGTAACCCTGCTTATTTTTTTTCTGACCCTGGATATGATGTGTATATTCAAATATGCTTACTATCGTTTATTCATTTGGGGGCAGATGTATCATCCGTTTTTTTTGTCGCAAACGCTGCGATTCGGAAAATAGCAGCGTTTGCGACCAAAAAAACGGGATTTGGAATGTATCATGCAAAAAGCCTCGCAATATTAAGGAATCGCTAATTTAGCGATTCCTTAATATTGCGAGGCTTTTAAGAAATGGCAAATTGCGATTTAATATTTGAAATGTATTAAGCATTTCAGTGTTGCGATTCGCAAATTACCATCAACTTGTAGTTGGTGGTAATTGGCGAATTCTTTTCAAAAAGCACTTTTTTTAAATTCTAAAGGTACCATATGACGCTCATACATGCCCTTAGGGCATGTATGTGCGCCATATGCATGTACATGTCAAATTCAGGGGTGCAGCAGGGTGTCCTTAAGACACCCTTGCACCCTTGAAATTATTCTCAATTTGCGATTAGCAAATTGCTAATCGCAAATTGAGTATAAATTCACATTCATTCCTATGGGCCTCCTGGCCCATAGAAATGAATGGGAAATTATTCCTTAATTGCAATTAGCAATTTGCTAATCGCAATTAAGGAATTTTAGGAAATCGCTAATAAATAGCGAAATTCTACATACATACCATTTTGCACTTCTCAAATAGCGATTCCTTAACAATCGCTATTTGAGAAGTGCATAATGGTATCTTATTTATTTATTTATTTATGGTTTTTCTAGAGCGCGTAGTCACCCGGAGGGTATCCCAGCGCTGAACCTTGATACATCTGCCCCTTGTCTTCAACACATATGTTTCTACAGGGATTCTTTTTTGGAAAGTGCACTAAAAACGTTGGTTGCACTACTGAAAACTGCATAAGTAAAAAAAAAACATAATACATATATTTTATTTTGGAAATGATTTAGTAAAGAACTCCTATCTCTGAGACTTGTATTTGTTTTAATACCAGCTTTCCTGAATTAATAGCAAACCCTATAAAGTACACTTTTACCAGTGCACCCTTCAAGTGAGGATATTACCACTGCTCCTTTTGAGAGTCTAAAGTCCAACTGCCCCAGAAGTTATACCACTGACAGGGAGGAAGCTCTTATTGAGGGAATATTTAAGTAAGAATCCAGTAAAATGTATTTCCAACTATTCTCTCAGAAGAAAGAAGAAGGTTGATGGGTTGTTTTTGAACTCCAAGAGCATGTCCAGGATGAAGAGTGGGGATTACATACATGCAGCTTTGCTTTTCCATCATTACCTCAATATTCATAACACACTCGTTGCACAGAGAGGGCAGGCAAGTCACAATGCTTCCTCTGGAGAGGGCTGTCACATTGGAAGGCCAGCAGGATGGCCCCACAGTAGGAAGATGCACTGCTCCTTCAGGATGTAGGCGCTGCCATCTCTCGGCTGTGCACGAAGGCTTTGAGGTGCCAATCTTCACCTTAATGGAAGCCTGAGAACCATTCTCTGGTTTACAGGAACAGCAATCCCCAGGGCACAGCCGATGGGGCCACGCGCACCTTTCAGAAAGGGCAGTGGTTTCTACTTTGCAGCGTGTAGAATGGCCCTTCGTGTAGAGCTGTGTGAGGTAGTCTAGTGGTTGGGGGGCGGAGTCATGGGAGGAGCAGGAACAGGAGGAGCCGGGGGGAAAGTAACGAGTCAGTTAGGGTAGGGACAGTGAGTGAGTAAGAGGTACTAAATAAAGCTCTTGGATATAAGCAATGGTGTCTGTGGTTATTAGTAGCAGGACGCTACACTTCGGTGTGCAGGGAGCGGGCACACAGTCATGGGGGCCATATCCACCTAGCTACGGACTAGCTTCTGGAGGATTTGCGTTCTCTCATTCACAAATAACTCACTTGATAACGTATCACTTTATTTTATTGAGATAGTACGTAAGGGCTTCTTTAAATTGCAATGGATTCTGCACCTTCTCCATTGACGTAGGCATATTTCGAAATTACAGCAAAACAATGCTTTTATTTATGAAAAAAAGAAAAACAAGTCCTAGTTTTTGCCTCTTTCACAGATGTCCTTGAATTTAGATTGTTTGAGAGGTGGGATTCTTAATAGAATTGAACACAGAACGGTATTTAATGGACAGATGGTGCGTAGACAGGGCATAAGGAGTAAGTTACTTGTTTCCAACAGCTTTTTTCAATTCATTCAAGATGCAAATATGCACACCCAAACGTGGATCTCACTCGAGCAGTGGGAGTCGTGAATTTATTTTTGCGTTATTTATAAGCAGGTAAAGATTCTCATTTGACATTACATAGATCGATGAGGTAAGAAAACAAAACCAATAAAGGTTTCCTTGAGATGGCAGCAAGTTAGCACACTGCATTATTAAGCCTTAAAAACTGGATTATCTGCACTGTCATAATTTTGCAGCAATGCAGCAAACTAAAAGTGTGCAAAAAGGTCCATATAGAGGCCTGGCATGCTTCTTGTAGTTCCTGTGTTTGCATGAAGTACTGCAGTAGCCACTTCACACTTTGTTGAATGTGCAGTTGACTATGTTCAGTTTCTGAAATGCTAATTCCATGATCTACAAACAATAGGCTGGAGAAGGCAACATCTGTCTTTGTTTATGCTAGTGGCATTGGTCATAGCTCTATCGGCATTAAATAGATGTGTATTTATCTGACTGGTGTGTAGGACTCAGGTACAAAGAGAGCATTGATAAAGTTTGCTTTAGACTGAAAAGGAATCGAGGGTAAATGTGCAACACAAACTGGTCTCTTGTAATGTTATGCAGCTGAAGCTTGTCAGTCACAGGCTCTCGTCGCTGACACGGTTACCACGAAGGCTGCTTCTCATAAAAAGTTCACAGTGCCACAGGTGTGCAAAGGAATGCCGGGCCCCAAAGGGAACCTGGGCTCTGATTCACAAATGGGGTCCGCACTCGTGGCGGAGGTCCCGCAGTCATGGGGGAGACCCTGCAATCGTGGCGGAGGCCCCGCAGTCAGGGGGGAGACCCTGCAATCATTACGGAGGCCCCACAGTCATGGCAGAGACCCCACAGTCATAGGGTGGACCCCGCAGTCATGAGGGAGGCCTCTCAGCCGTGAGGGAGACCCCGCAGTCATGGAGGAGGCCCGCAGTCATGAGGGAGGCTTTGCAGTCGTGAGAGAGGCTCCGTTGTCATGGAGGAGGCCCCGCAGTTGCGAGGGAGGGACCCCGCAATCATGAGGGAGACCCGGCACTCGTGGCGGAGATCCCGCAGTAATGGAGGAGGCACAGCAGTCATGGAGGAGACCCAGCAGTCATGAGGGAGACTCCGCAGTAGTGACGGAGGCCCCGGAGTCATGGGGGAGAACCTGCAGTCATGGGGGAGGCCCCGCAGTTGTGGGGGACCCCCACAGTCATGGAGGAGGCTTGCATTTGTGGCAGAGGCCCCACAGTCATGGGGGAGGCCCAGCAGTTATGGGGAAGACCCTACAGTCATGGTGGAGGCCCCGCAGTTGTGGGGGACCCCTACAGTCATGGAGGAGGCTTGCACTCGTGGCAGAGGCCCCGCAGTCATGGGGGAGGCCCAGCAGTTATGGGGGAGGCCCAGCAGTTATGGGGGAGACCCTACAGTCATGGGGGAGGCCCCACAGTCATGGGGGAGGCCCCGCAGTTGTGGGGGACCCCTAAAGCCATGGAGGAGGCTTGCACTCGTGGCAGAGGCCCCGCAGTCATGGGGGAGGCCCAGCAGTTATGGGGGAGACCCTACAGTCATGGGGAGGCCCCACAGTCATGGGGGAGGCCCCACAGTTGTGAAAGACCTCCACAGTCATGTAGGAGGCCCGCAGTTATGAGGGAGGCCCGCACTTGTGGCGGAGGACCCGCAGTCATGAGGGAGGCCCGCACTTGTGGCGGAGGCCCCGCAGTCATGGGGAGACCCTGTACTCGTGGTGGAGACCCCGCAGTCATTTAGGAGGCCCCACAGTCATGGAGGAGGCCCCGCAGTCATGGGGGAGACCCCGCAGTCATGGAGGAGGCCCCGGAGTCATGGGGGAGGCCCCGCAGTCATGGGGGAGACCCTGCAGTCATGGAGGAGGCCCCGCAGTCATGGGGGAGGCCCAGCACTCGTGATAAAGACCCAACAGTCATGGAGGAGGCACCAAAGTCATGGGGAGGCCCCGCAGTCATGGGGGAGGCCCCACAGTCATGGGGGAGGCCCCGCAGTCATGGGGGAGGCCCCGCAGTCATGGGGGAGACTCCGCAGTCATGGAGGAGGCCCCGGAGTCATGGGGGAGGCCCCGCAGTCATGGAGGAGGCCCCGGAGTCATGGTGGAGGCCCACACTTGAGGCCGAAACCCCGGAGAAATGGGGGAGGCCCTACAGTCACGGGGGAGACCCTGCAGTCATGAGGGAGACCCCACAGTCATGGGGAGACCCTGCAGTCATAAGGGAGACCCCACAGTCATGGGGAAGACCCCGCAGTCATGGGGAGACCCTGCAGTCATAAGGGAGACCCCACAGTCATGAGGGAGGCCCGCACTCGTGAGGGAGACCCGCACTGATGGCGGAGACTCCGCAGTCATGGGGGAGGCCCCACAGTTGTGGGGGACCCCTACAGTCATGGAGGAGGCCCAGCAGTCGTGATGGAGGAACACACTTGTGACGGAGACCCCGCAGTCATGGCGGAGACCCTGCAGTCATAGGGGAGACCCTGCAGTCATGGTGGAGGCCACACAGTCATGGGGGAGTCTCAACACTCAATGGTGGAATCTTCGCAATGAGAATTCTCATTGTGGAGATTCCACCATGTGTGTGGGGACTCTCCCATGACTGCGGACCCTCCGCCACCAGTCCGGAGTCCCTTTGTGACTCAGGCCCTTAGGATCTAAAGTTCTGAAGAAAGAGCAGAACTTCTCAAAGGTAGGAAAGTTCTGATTAGTTGTTTTAGAAAACTCTTATTGATTTACCTGGGGAAAAAAAGGTTCTCTAAATCTCTTTTTGAAATGTTTACTGGTTGACAAGTGAGCCCATGGTCTAGGAGGCTTAGAAACCACCCGAGCCATATGTACCAACACTGAAGATTTGGCTGCTGAGGCTGTTAATAGAGTGAAAGTTCCTTTGGAAGGACCGTATACAAAATTCACATCATCATCTCGCACAGTTTCTTCTGGAACTGAATGCATTTATGTGAAGTGGTGATAACTTTCAGAACTCCACCCTTCTACCATCGTCAGATTCCTCTTGTAGTGAGCATACTACCAACACTCTGCTGGCCTTTTCTCCCGTCTCTGTTGAGACTGTAGCCAGATACATCCAAGAGTCCAAATCTGGATCCCCCTTTGATCCCTGCCCACCGATAATTCTTAAAGAAATCGGCGAGGTGGTCAGCCCAGGTCTCACAGATATTTTCAATTCCATGCTTAGCACTGGCTGTTTTCCCTCAACTTCCATCTTCCCATTGCTCAAGAAACCCTCATTGGAGCCCACGGACCCTAATAACTACCGCCCTATTTCCAGGCTTCCTCTACCTTTCCAAAATAATCGACAAAATCATGAACTCCCAATTGACTCAATTCATTAATGATAATAAACTGTTGGATCCATCTCAGTTTGGCTTTCGCCGGGAGCACAGCACTGAGGCAGCACTTATTAAAGCTACAGAAGAGATCAGGATGGCGATGGATTGGGTGGCACATCCATGCTCATACTCCTCGATCTGTCAGCCGCATTTGATACGGTTGACCATTCTCTCTTGCATGAGCGGCTCGAGAGAATAGGGATTGGGGGCACAGCTTTGGGTCTGCTATCCTCTTTCCTCAAAGATAGAAGACTCATGGTTGAGCTGGATGCCTACCGCTCGGATACATACACCCTCCCTTGTGGAGTGTCTCCGGGCTCGTCCCTGAGCCCGTCACTTTTTAACGTGTACGTCTCAGAGCTGGCCCCAATAATTCAGAACTTTGGGTTCTGCCTCACGTCATATGCTGACGACACTCAGATCGCCATAACAATACATAAAAAAGAATCATCTCCCGCCACACAATTTCAAACTTGCATGCGCACGGTCAATTGCTGGATGAACACCCATTGCCTCAAGTTAAACTCCTCCAAAACGGAGATCTTAACTTTTGGCAATGTCCAATCAAGCTGGGGTAACCTTTGGTGGCCAATGGAGATGGGTGAACCCCCTAGACCGGCGGAAAAAGTTAAGAACCTAGGGGTGTGGCTAGATCCCAAACTTACTTTAATTCATCACACAAATGCTATTGTCTCAGCTAGCCATTTTTTTATTAAAAAGATCAGAAAAATCCTCCCATACATCCCAGTAGATGCCAGAAAAAACATTGTTACAGCTTTGATCCAGTCCAAACTGGACTATTGCAACTGATTACTAGGCAACGCCCAAAAACAATGTCTCAAAAAACTACATAGTATGCAAAACTCGGCCGCCAGATTGCTTCTCAAAATCCCCAGAACTCACTCAGTCACTGCCGAAATCCGCAAGTTGCACTGGCTTCCGGTGGAGCAATGGATTAAATTGAAGGCTCTCTCCATAGCCTACAAGGCCCTTAACAACAAAGGGCCGACCTTTTTTCAAAACCTGTTCTCCTGGTATGAACCCACCAGGAATCTTCGGTCCTCGGGCTCTAAACTACTCCAGGTACCAATAACCCACACTGTCAATGGGGTGGGCGTAGTTTCCATTTTTTCACCTCCAAACTTTGGAACACGCTCCCTCTTGAGCTCAGAAATTCTTCCTCTCTCATCGGCTTTCGGAAAGGCTTGAAAACCTGGCTATTCCAGAAGTAGCCGACAGTGCAGTCTTCCTCGCCCGTCCATAGCGCCAAGACACCTACGGGTATACGCGTGCTCTACAAATTTTAATAACATACCATAACATAACATAACATATGGATTTTATAAGTACACCAGGGTACATTTCTTGGTATAAGAAATATAAACTTTAATACCAGACAGGTAATGAGCAGACTGCCTGAATTATTCTCAGCCACTATTTATCATCCAGAGTACATTGCACACTGTTCTTGCCCATTGTGCTACTTCAGAAAAAGACCAGCCATTTGTAAATCAGTGTTAACCCCGCTCCAGTAGTAGCACTCTAGCTGAACTGCCAGACTAGGTCTAGGCTATGGAGAGCACAAGCAACCTCAAACCAATTTTTTTTAGCCTACTTAGTCCTCAACAGTGAGGTATAGTTTGATACCTATTGGATAGTGAGCATTAGACATCTAGGCGTATGCGTCACACTGAGAGCATCACACTAAGCAAATAGATGAGGTATTGCTGTATGGACATGTATGAATTTGTTCCATGTTGGAGACAATCTCTTTAGTGCTGCACTGGCTATAAATTTCTAACTATACCCTGGATAGAGCCGGGAACTAATTACCAAAAGTGCTACATGTGGGGTAAGTCTGAAAATATGCCTCAGGGCATGTAAAGTGCAATATGGCTGAGGCTGGGGCTGGTCGCTCTGACAACTAACGACCAAGCCCACTATTAGAAACAAAGAAAACACAAGATGATGGAATTGAAAAACTTTTCAACAACTGACCTCCAGTCAAGCGATCTGGGTTGAATTCATTGTTCTTTTGCTCATCACCCCACCCCAGTGTGGGCCCAGCCATATGCAAATCGGTCTCGACCCTGCTCCCTATGGGAATTGTCCAGCCCTAACTGCCAGGTCCTCCCTGGACCGGATACAAGCTCCCTGGTATCAGTTTCGGGGTATTACCCCTCATCAGCAGGCTAGCTTAAATTCCAGTGACACAGTGAGCAAGGGACCTACGTCTGTGCATATATCCTTGACCACTTAGGGTGAACATAGCAAACGCAACAAGATGATAGACAGAGTGCTGAAACTTTGCAACCGCTCACACCCAGTCAAGAGATCTGGGTTTAATCCATTGTTCTTTTGCTCACCAGTTTGGACCCAGCCATATGAAAATCAGTCTTGACCCTGCTCCCCAGGGGAACAGTCCAGACCAAACTGCCAGGCCAGGTCCTCCCTGGACCGGAAACAATTATCCTAGGACCGGTTTCGGGGTATCACCCCTCATCAGCCAGGCTGGCTTGAATCGAGTGGTCCATCGCGCAAAAGAATGATGGATTAACCCAGATCTCTTGACTGGGGGTGAGTAGCTGAAAAGTTTCCCCATGTCTGAAAAAGTGTAATCTGTTATTGTAAAAAACCCTCTAGTTATTAGGAGAAAGTGACTGCTCAGTGAATTATGTGCCATGGATTAGGTTTCTCTTCTAAAAATAGTGGTGTAACAATAGAGCATGGCACCCACGTCATCCCATAGGTCTCTTTCCCAGATTAAAACCTTAAGGGTGCTCTCCAGCTAGGATTCTTTTTAGTGCTACCACAAAAATATATGTTTATTCTATTGACCACACTGAAGACGTTTCTGACCCGCTGGGCATTGATGTTCTTGAAAAGAGCCACTCACACAATGTTGGGTGCCACTGCCTTAAAGATATATAGATAGATAGTGAGGAGAATATCTACTAGGATTTTACATCAGAGTTGTGTCACTCTTGTGGTGCAGTCCTGATGCAAAATCATTTTTGTATTTACTAAGCCAAGCAAAGCCACTTTCTGCAGTTTAGCGCTGCCTTGTGTTATCTTGCATTGGGAGGGTGTTCCATGGGTACCGCATGGGTGTTCCCATGCCTCCACTCATGTATTCTGGCACATTCTCAGATTTAAAAGGACTTGTAAACCTAGGATAATAATAATAATCCACATTTGGAAAGTGCAAACAATCACCCGTAAGGGTCTCAAAGGCGCTGGGGGCAGTTTGGAAGATTAAGCAAGCTATTGCCCAGAGTCACATGGTGCTGGGCTAATCTGCCACCGGCGATCGAAACATGATCCTCAGATTCCAACATCAGTCGCCCTGACCCCGGTGCCACACCTCTACCCTGCATCAAAATGCTATGGCTTCCCCAGTGAGGTATGAAAAAAACACAAATCTTTATTTCTCCTTGTTAATTCCTCTTTCTATGCATGCTGCATTTGCAGCACTAATAGAAAGAGAAAAATTCTGTTAAAGATATTTTTTTTGCAGGAAGTTGTCCCTTCCTGCACAAAACCATTCCTTCCTGTAACACAGGTGAGAGAGCGCAATTTGAATAAAACGTATATCCGAGTCATATTTACAAGCATATCATATAAACGTAGGAATGAAATGTATATCGAACGTGAAGTTGACGCTTATAGCATAAAGTTAACAGATGTGACCAAAGTAATATAGGAAATGTAACTGTACTTACTTTGAACGTGTATTATATTTAGAAGGCCCGTATACGTAGTGGGCTAATGTAGAAATGCTTACGAACAGAAGAACGTGCAAAGTAGAATTCATGTACGTGTGTAACTTTAAATGCAGAAACGGCGAGAAATGTAACATGGAGAAATGTGAAGAAATCATATATAACGATGTAACAAATGAGAATATAAAATTATATTCTATGTATCAAGGTTTATATTCTATGTAAAATGTATTCACTTATAAGCAAAGGAGTTTGCTAAATGCGATCATATATAAATGTGTGTTAAAGGTTATACTGAGTAGAAGAAGTTTTGTAGGAATGTTAGTAGAGTTTTAGGTCATTTGTGATTTTAACCTGACTGACCAAGGGTTCGCAGGAGTGTAGTCCGCTGTTGGTAATTTAGTGGGCTCACAGGAGTCGTGAATAGCCTTGATGTGAACGTGCGAGCCAAGGAGTCTAGTTCTTGCTAGATTTAAGGTGACAATGTTGGACGAAGTTTATTGCCTAAACATGAGAGGAGACGCTTGGAATTTGAGTCTTGTTTTGAAATGACCATTCACAGGACCAAGAAAGGTTACGCATATAGTCGTAAAGAGTAAAGTTCTGATAAGGTGATAGACTTTTGCTCCGAAAGTGTCAAATGTAACTTCAATGAAGTCACCAGCAAGAAGACGAAGATGGCGTCTAAGGAGAAAGGTCAACTTAACGGACGACGCGAAGAGACGAAGCCATGGAAAGAGCTGAAAATGACATCATGGGGGAAAGTCCGTGGTGGGCGTCGAAGGGGCGTTCCACCCACACTGTGATTGTGTATTTTAGGGACAGCACCCCGGGGAGAAGATAGCGCAGATGGCATGAGCAGATGTCCAGAGAGAGAGATCAGAGCGCAAGAGAGCAGTAGGCCGAGGACCCTTAGAGAGCGGATGGGTAGGCAGAGAGGGTACTGCTTCTTAAACTTAAGTTACCTTTAGAGGCTAAGAGAGTTTGAACTTCTTAGGGAGTCAAACTGCTGACACCTTTTTAGGGTACTAGAAACTTGCGAAGTAGGGATGTCACTTAGTATAGAGTAGGGACAGATTTAACTTGTATTCTTTCCTTTTGTAGATGACGCAACGGAACCACATCATATCTATGCTTTTTAATTTGTTGATTCTGGAACTGACTTTAATTGTATTCGTTTGTAGACTGAGGTTCTTTAGGGAATATATGTTCCTTCTAGTTCCTGTATATTTGCTGAATCTTATCCTGAGAGGGTTGTATTTGCAACTTTTCTTAATTTTGTATTAAAACTTTTAAACTTTATCAGTCGTAAGTGGTTCTTCAGAGTTGCGTCAGTTTATGGGGTTTATCTAACCTATGCAGGGGTTGTCTTTTACTCAATGACAGATAACAACCGATCCAAAAATGACGAATGAGATAAGTTATCAAATTGATCATATAAGATATTAAAATCTCATTCCCCGCAGTTGGTAGCAGAGAAAGATGGTTTTCTTCTTGAGGAAGACAACCTAGGTCAGGTTTAGTTTACCCCAAGGTCCCTAGTCATCGACGACCAGAAGAAGAATCCCTGCCGAAGACGGTGCTGACGGTGCGTCAAGAGAAAAGCAGCAGAGTCGGTCGAGAGTGAGTATAAGGGTCATGCGTTGTAAGATTGCGGTGTTTTATGTTGTACCTGTGTTGTAATGTCAAGCGGAGTTGAATGCCTGTAGTGTGATTGAGGGAAGGTTGTGAGCGCGCGCAACCGGATAAAATCTTATGTCCAGAGAGGACTTAAGTGGTTCGGGTGTATCCAACACCCAGAGTAATTTGTCTACCATTTAAAGGGGGTCATGAGGTACCATTGATCGCCCGACAGACCGATGATAGGGGGAGCGTTTGAGTGAGTGTATGAGTAACGGACGCTGGTCGTACGTTTACTGTGTGTAAGTAACCTATCAGTTGAGGCAAGCGTCTGACCGTCAGAGGGAAGACGTTTCGCCAGTTGAGGTAGCAATTACAGTTAGACTGTGGCCGTACAGTCAGAGAAAAGTGATCGCTTGGACGGAAGTAGTCATTTTTCGGCGTATGAATGAAACGCATGTAAGACCGCGAGACGAGTTGAGAAAGGAGGGGAACTGCTGCAGAGGGGACAAGTGACGTCAGCGTAGAGTCGCGCTGAGATTGGTCGGTTAGCGTAGAACCGTGTTGGGATAGGCTGACTAGCGAGAGTCGCACAGGGATTGGTAGTTGTCTTCGGGACGTAAATAAGGAAGAGAATTAATAAAGGAAAATCGTAGATTATCAAAAATGAAGTGTTTTAAGAGTTTAAGGGCAATCTTTAAGAGAAATAGAAGAAACTTATATGCTGGAGAAGAAGCTCCACCAGAAGGCACACCAGCTTATCATATGGCAGTAAATGTAGGCTTACACTCGATACTATGGATCTCCGAGTGGAATAAGCTAACAGAAGGGAATAAGGAACTGACGTTTCCGAGATTCGGAACGTTTAAGTTAGAAGTGTTGAACCAACTGAAAGCAGTAATGCTTGCAACGAGACCTCTACCGAGGCCAACACAGTTCGAAGCACTTAGTGCATGGTTTAGAGCAGCACACGAGAGGAATTTAAAGAGGCGCCAAGAAAGAGTGAGACGATCAGTAAAGGCAGTGCAGGATGCGAAATGGGATGAGGAAGCTAAGAAGTGGAGAGTGCAAAAGATAGAAGCAGACAAACTGTTCACCATGATAGAGACTACGGGAGAAAAGAAACCTCTAGAAGAAGATGAGGATAGCGAGTCAGATGAGGATCTGATAGAGAGGCTATTAACAGATAGACCACCTCCGTACAATAGCGAAATCGCAAGTCCCGTACTACAGCAAGGGGACGGAGCTAGATGGGGGGAATATAAATCGATCCCAGTAACAGAGTGGGATACCAAGAAAGGTGAGGAAGTACTTCAATCTAGTTCCGAACAGAGAGTAGTAGGAAGATTTGTGGTCCAGAAGGTCCCAGAAATACAGCATGCAAGGTCGTACCAAATGCCAGACGCTCTACAAGTACCTGTTACCATAGGCCCTATAGTGTCAATATACAACCCAGAGGGGGTCCAGCAGGAGGAACAGGCAAGATGGGACAGGGAAAGGGCAGAGATGGAGAATAGGAACAAAACGATAAATCCTCAGAGGCAGATACTAGCACCAGTGAGTCGGAGTACCCCACTAGATTCCGCAACGGGTCCCTGGATAGAACAAGGGGGTCAAAGAGGATCAATGGATTTGAGGGGACCGAAACCAAAATCCTATAAGGAATTAAGAGAATATCTGAGAGAATGGGATACTGCCGAAGAGACTCGGAATAAAAGTTTAGAAACAGGAACAGAATGGAGAGACCAGGATAACAAGATCCTCTCTCATTGTGGAGCTGGCGAAAGCAGCCCGGAGTGGGAGAGAGGGAGTCAAGGAAGCAGGGGAGATACTTGCCCTACTACCAGTGACAATAGGCAAATGTGCAACGACAGGAGTGCAGGGTGTGGGGAAGTGCCTCGCGTCACCTTTAGTGAGGGAGAACGAAGGACGCAGGAGTACCGAAACACTTTCAGATGCACACACCATACCCCGGATGAGAATGTGCAACATTGGAATCACGGGAACATGGAGAGTCGTGAAACGTCTCGACATGCCTCCGGTGATCACGGACGGAATCACGGGAACATGGAGAGTCACGAAGGGTCTCGCCATGCGTCCGGTGATCAAGAACGAAGTCATGAGAATATAGGGAGTCGCGAAACGTCTCGCCATACATCCGGTGATCACGAACGAGATCGCGGGAGCATGGAGGGCCATGAAGGTCCTTATCGTTTGTTGAGCGACACCAGACAGCAAGCGAGTTACAGAGGTTTAGAACAGCACGGAGGATCCTATCTCGTATCTGGAGAAACCGAGCCGAAAAGACGGAATGTAGGGATGGGGAATGGAGCAATGTTCCACCACACCCCAAGGGAAGATGGAAAAGCTTGGGATCTAGAGAGGTGGGAACAAAGAGATGGAAGAAAAATTCCTCATAACTCACCTGTGCTTAGGCGTAGGGCGCATAGTGGAGGTGAGAGGGATGTAAGAGAACAACCTAGGACTGACGTACTGAGAGCTGAAATAAAAGCAAGACGCATAGATGTAATGAGTTTGAAATCAGACTTGGATGAAATAATTGACGGCACAGTAGCAATAGAAAGGTTAGAGCTGTACGATCCAGATGAAATATTGTTTTTATCTAAGGATGTTACTCGAAAAGCAAGGGCAGCTCATGAAAAGTTATCTGAATTAGCAGAAAAGTATATGATAGACATGTCACGAACAAAAGCCTTACAGGCCAACCATAGGCTGAATTGCACAGATCGGGACCTAGATGAACGTAGAACGATTGGGCTAAGAGTACACATAAGGGAACTAATCATGTGTATCAGAATATGGAGAGATCTGGATAGATGGGAGGAAAAATGGTCCAAGAGGGGATCTGTCAGAAGGAGTGCGCTTGTGAAGTCCCAGGATACAGACCTAATGCGAATGGAAGCTTTCCCTTTGCGAGAAATCGCGAACGGAAACTACGTTCATGTACCCTGGAGTAGGGGGGATTTAGCGGCATTCACTAATTCTTTCCCGAAGCTTAGAGAGAACCCCGTGGAGTGGTACAAGCAGGTAGAGAGATTCGTGAAAATCTCTAAGGTACTGTGGATCGATTTGAACACTTTGTTTGATATCGTAGTACCCGGAGATTTGTGGACGGCATGCAAACTTAGCATTGAATGGCCCACTTGTGAGCCTCCGAGAGATACCCAGACAAACGGTCCATCAGATAGAGTTATGGAAAAATACGAGAGAGTAATAACATGGCTAAAAGAGAAAGTGCCGGTGCAGGACATGGGTTAAGATAGATCGAACAACTCAGGAGCCTAAAGAGACCGTTCACGAGTTCTATGAGAGATTACTGAAAGCATTTAAACAGTACAGTGGGTTGGACGTAATGGATCCTAAAGATATAGGACAGTTTGTGTTGAAGTTTGTTCTCGGATTGAGACCAGACATAAGCCTGATGATTCAACAACATTTGATCTGCTGGCAGAACAAACCTTTGGATGAGATTCTGAGGTATGCAAGGTACTGTAGCGATGAGATAGATTCGAAGGCAAAGAAGCTTAAGGAAAAGCTGATGTTAGTACAGATGCAATCAGCTGGAAAGGGTGGACAGCGGCAACAGGGAACAGGAACGCCAGCAAAGAAACAGAATAATCAGAGCAGAGATGAGGAAGAAAGACCGAGACCGAGAATAGATATCGCAACACTGAAAAGGACAACCAGGTGTCATCAGTGTAACGAGGTGGGACACTGGAGACGCGAGTGTCCTTATAATGTCGAGACGGGGGAATTAGAACAGGAGGAGGAAGAGGTACAGAACAACGTGGTTAAGGGAGCAACAGTCCCGAAGGGAAAGTTTATCAAAGGTGGGACTCAGACTCCTCGAGCCCCGTTTCCTCAACCGCCTCGCATTCAAATGGAGGGAAAACCTATAGACAAATGCCATTGTTCGTAGGAGGAGAAGAATGCTACTACGTTGATCCTCTTACAGGGCAACGAGTGAATAGGGAAGAAGATTGTACTTTAGGAGCAGCCCTGGAAGTAGATCAGAGAGGACCATACGTAGAGGCTGAAGTAGCTGGATGTCCTACGACCTTTTTGGTGGATACGGGGGCCACTAGATCCACGTTGAGATCAGCGGTAGTCCCAGGTCTGCCGATATCAGGAGAGATGATTCAGGTGGTAGGAGTCGCAAACAAGAGGATGACGAATCCTCTGACGGAACCAGTGTCAGTGAAGATAGGGAATTACAGTGACGAACATCAGTTTGTGATCTGTGATTCTAGCCCGGTGTGTTTATTGGGAAGAGATCTGTTGTGTAAACTGAATTGCACAATACATTGCACACCTGAAGGAGTAGAAGTGCAGACCAACGATGAAGATGCCGATTTTAAAGTTGTAAACTCGCAGGAATGCGTGGAACTATATCCTACCTTAACAGTGGAGGAACTTCCACAGGATTTGAGGGAGAAAGTGTCAGCTGAGGTGTGGGATTTTACTGGAGAAGAAATAGGATTGATCAAAGGGGTAGAACCAGTAAAGATCATGGTAAGACCCAATGCCGAGTACCCAAGAACACCACAATACAAGTTGACACCGGAGACGATTGCAGGAATAAAGCCTGTGATCGAATCCATGATTAAACAGGGAATACTGAAGGAGATCGTGGGTAGTCCATGTAACTCCCCGATTATGGGTTTACAGAAGCCTAGTGGAAAATACAGAATAGTGCAGGATCTTCGAAAGATTAATAATATTGTTGTCTCATGTTGTCCAGTGGTACCGAATCCATCAGTGATATTGTTTCAGATACCGATCCAAGCTGAATGGTTCACCGTGATAGATTTGTGCCAGGCTTTCTTTTCGATTCCTTTAGATGAAGATAGCCAGTATCTTTTCGCTTTTAAGCTGGAAAATCGCGTTTTAACATGGTGTCGTATCCCTCAGGGGTATACAGAAAGCCCATCGATTTTTAACCAGCTACTGAAGAAAAATCTTGAAAGTCTAGTACTGCCCAAGAACTCAGTTCTGGTCCAGTACATAGACGACCTCCTAGTTGCGTCAGAAACTGAGGAAGCTTGCAGAGTAGACACCATCACCTTACTAAATCATTTGGCCGAGAACGGACATAAGGTGTCTCCAAGTAAATTGCAATATTGTCTTACTGAAGTGCAATACTTGGGCCATAGGATTGAAAAGGGAAAACGGAAGGTGTCTCCAGACAGAATAGAGGCGATTATGAAAATGAACGCGCCTAAAACACAGAGAGAAGTCCGGATGTTTCTAGGCATGGTCGGTTATTGTCGACAGTGGATAGCCAACTTCTCACTGAAGGCAAAGCCGTTATTACAACTGACGCACAAAGGAGTGAGTGATCCGGTACCATGGGACAAAGATTGTTTGATGGCGTTTTTGCAGCTGAGGGAGGACTTATGTCGCGCCCCGGCTTTAGGAATGCCGGATTACACCAAACCATTTTTGCTTTACTGCTGCGAAAGAGAGGGATGCGCTTTAGCAGTTTTGGCCCAGATACATGGAGATGCGCGTAGGCCAGTTGCATATTTTTCGGCTACATTAGATCCAGTAGCCGCAGCGTTGCCTGGATGTCTCAAATCCGTTGCTGCAACGGGTGTCAGCATTGAACGTTCTGAAAGCGTGGTAATGGGACATCAGTTAGTGGTGTACGTACCGCATTCTGTGGAATTGTTAATGACCAGGACTAAGACTCAGCATCTGACGAATAGCAGGCTCACACGCTACGAGCAGGTCATATTGGCTGCCGAGAATGTGACCCTAAAAAGATGCTCCGTCTTAAACACTGCAACTTTGATGCCACTTCCAAATGATGTGGATGATGAAATTTGTACAGATCATGACTGCCTTGATGTGACTGAACTATGCACCAAACCGAGACCCGATATCGTAGATGAGCCATTGACTGACCCCGATGAAATATTCTTTGTCGATGGTTCATGCGTAAGAGACGATATCGGTCAGCTGAGAGCAGCTTATGCAGTTTGTACAATTACCAGAGTCGTAGAAGCCGCTTGCCTGGAAGGAGTACACTCCGCTCAGGTAGCTGAAATTATTGCTTTGACGCGTGCCTGTTTAGCAGGTAACAAACTTCGAGTCACCATATACACCGATAGCCAGTATGGTTTCGGGGTAGTTCATGATTACGGGCAGTTATGGTCTCAAAGAGGTTACATGACCTCCTCGGGTTCTCCCATTAGGAATGGAGAATTCGTGAGACTATTGTTAGATGCATTGCAAGGACCATCAGCCATAGCGGTTGTCAAATGTGCTGCGCACACGAAGAATGTAGACTTTGTGTCGCAGGGCAATCGCTATGCTGACGAGGTAGCGCGTTACTGCGCAGAACAAGGATATTCTCACACTGATGTGAAAGTGGGGGGAATCCAAGAAAGAACTGAATTGACAATGTTGTTAGACACTGTAGATATGTGGGATGAACTGAAATGTGTTCAGGATAACGCACCAGATGAGGAGAAAAAGGGCTGGGAAACAGCTGGGTGTATAAAAAGTGAAATGAACTTTTGGATTTCTGCAGATGGGAGAGCAGTTTTACCGAATGAACTTGTTAGTCCAATGGCAAGGAAATTGCATGGATCAGCACACATAGGTAGAGATGCTATGGTGAGAGTATTCAGACAAACGTGGTTTAACCCTAAGTTTAGAGTAGCGGCAGAAGCAGTATGTCAGCGATGTGCGATCTGTCAGCAACTAAACGTAGGAAAGAGAACACCAGTCACATTGAGTCACATTGGGAGGTCTGGGGGGCCTTTCAATAGGATGCAGCTTGATTTTATAGAAATGCCTAAATGCAACAGACTCAGATACGTTTTAGTGATTGTCTGTATATTTTCTAGATGGGTTGAGGCTTACCCTACACGTAGATGCGATACACTTACAGTAGCAAAACTGTTACTTAGAGAGTTGATACCGAGGTTTGGGGTGCCATCCTCTTTGGAATCGGACAGAGGAACTCATTTCAACAGCGAAATAGTGAAGATGCTATGTTCAGCTTTGAGTATCGATCAGAAGCTCCATTGCAGTTATCGACCAGAAGCTTCAGGGATAGTAGAACAAATCAACAGCACAATAAAATCCAGACTTGCCAAAGTTTGTTCATCAACATCCCTGAGTTGGCCAGACGCACTACCAGTGGTTCTTATGAGCATACGTAGCACACCAGATAGAAAAACAGGTCTCTCTCCACATGAAGTGCTAATGGGGAGAGCTATGAGATTGCCATCGGTTCCGACTGCAGCGTTATTGAACATCACAGACGACTTGATCTTGGACTACTGCAAGGGACTATCTGATGCCATTAATTCTGTGTCCCTCCAGGTCCAGGCTGCAGAGGTTCCATCAGCACAAGACTTGTGCCATGACCTGAGTCCGGGGGACTGGGTTTTGGTGAAAAAGCATGTCAGGAAGAACTGCTTAGACGTGCGCTGGCGAGGACCATTTCAAGTCATACTTGTTACGAACACTGCAGTGAAGTGTGGAGGCCTGCCAAACTGGATACACACCTCACACACTCGAAGAGTGCCAACACCTCTAGAAGAAACAGCTCCTCTCTCGGATGAGAATCCAGCGGAAAGCGGAGAAGTCACAGAAGGGGAAAGCCAAGCTGTAGAGGTGATCGAAGAGGCTGAACCTGTGTCGGAACAGGTCGACGAAGGTCAGGACACCAGTGAGACCGAAGTCGCCTCAGGAGAAGAAAGTAACTGGGAGATTGAATCGGATACTGAACAAGCTGAGAGTGACCAAGAGACAAGTCCAAGAACAAGGAGCAGGAGGACAAGGAGTGACGAAGCTAGTTGGCCAGAGAGAAGGAGAAGGCCAAGCTTAAAGGCACAACAGGAGAAAACTCTTGTACCAATCTCTGAAGAGTCGGATCAAGAAGAGGAAACTACAGACTCAGGCACTGAGAGTCCAAGAAGATCGAGGAGGGTACGTGTGCCCTGCAGAAGGTACGCCACCCAGAGTGGACTTATCTAGCAGATGTCATGGGGACAGAAATCTGGGAGAGTGAGAGAAGTGAAAGTAATCGATCTCGATCCATTTGTGGCAGTGGAGATATGGATGTTGACTCCTGGACTCGAGACTGAGGGATTACTGACTTTCACACTTCCCATACCCCCATACTTGAGTCGGATCAAAGATCTAGTGCTAAATCGATTACAGTTTCCGACTTTTGGTCATCAAATTCCGGAAGAAGAAGAAAAAGTCATTCGTTTTGAACTATTGGAACTTGTTGTGAAAGCTGCAGGTACGAGAATAATTGTTGATGTATAAAGACTTTTGTATATAAGTTATAAAGAAGAAGATAACCTAGCGCCGAGTGGAAAGAAGAATAAAATTAGGGATTACATTTAGAGGACGGAGAAGGGTTAGGGTTGTCTGTTGCTAAAGATAAAGAGACATTGTTGTGAAAAAGAGACTTTTGTTGATGAAGAGCACTTTACAGACTGAAAAAGAAAATAAGCAAATAAAGACTTGTAAGGAAAACTTTCTTCACAAGGAAAGAGTTACGCTGTTTGACAACATGGAGAACGACAACCCAAACCGAAAAGCTAAATGCATAATAGGTACACTAATAGCAGTAGTAATTTTTCTCATAATTACAGTAGTGACCATATCATACATAATAGGACATGAAAGTGATAAAGAAATGACAGATGTAAAGCCTGTAACGACTTTGAAACCTGCTCTTGATGGGAAGAAGGAGGAGAGCAATGTAATTCGTGAAAAAGCGTTACTGGCAGATGAAGCTCGTAGATTACACGTAGACGAGTCACAGGGAAACTTTAGGTCAAATGCATATGCCAAACTATTGTACGAGTATATCGATGCCATGGAGGCCAAAGATTGCTACGTTTGTATGCAATTGCCGGCTTCTGTAGATGAAGGCATTAGATATCATCATCTTCCATTGACTTATGGGATAACATGTAGTTTACTGCTCAGTATATTTTATGGTAGAGAAGGATTTGAGTACTACTTTTCAAATTATGATTCGGTACTGCCTGAAGTTCCGAATTATAAACAAATGAATAAGTGGGACTATTACAAAAAGGAGGATAGACTAGCCAAATTCTTCCTTCCTTGGGATACATTAGATACATCATACGCACGCAGAAATAATCTGACTTGCAAGGTGTCAGAGATTGAGAAAAAGTTCATAGGACAAGTAGATGACCGATACAGAAGGCAGAAGATTCTAAAAATGTCAGGACAGTGGAAAACTGATTGGACCGAAGAAGAGAAGGCACATAAAAAGAAAGGGAGCAATGGTCCAATAGCTTTGGATAGAACGCAGAAAGGGAAGTTATGTTTAACTCGAAGCAAGACATATTATGAAAGTGTATTTGTAGGTGAAGTTAATTGCGAACATGCTTTTAGGTTAGAGTACTACACGAAAGATTTCATGAAGGAGATGCAGGTGATTCCTAATGTATATTTTGTATGCGGAAGAAATGCCTATGTAAAACTGCCTGACAATTGGTATGGTTCGTGTTACTTGGCAATTGTCTTCCCCAAAATATATCATGCAAAGGATTTAGCGATCATAGAAGGAAAGGCTTCGACAAGAACGAAAAGAGAAGTAGGAGATGCAGAAGTAGTAGGAGACGTATTTGGAGCGATGTTTCCTTTGTTAGGTTTAATGCTTAACGATGTTAAGATCAGGAGACTAGCTACAGTCGTAGATAGATTGTCTGCAAGTACTGCAAGGTCATTAATGTTAATAGAAGGCGAGATGCAATCGATTAGAGCAATGGTTCTTCAGAATCGACTTGCTCTTGATGTACTATTAGCAAAAGAAGGCGGAGTTTGCAAGGCTTTGAAGGTCCAGGAATGTTGTACTTATATTCCTGATAATTCAAAACCACTTGAGAAGGTCATAAGAAACATTACACAGATTCATCAAGAAATCGAAGATTTGACAAAAATAAATGTTTGGGAAAAAGTAGGTCATGGAGTAGGAAAGGTTGGAAGTTGGTTTGCCAACCTTGGTAAAAGCATTGTATGGTATATATTAAAACCTGTATTAATAGTATTAATTTGTATAATCACATTGTTAGGATTTGTGAAATTGTATAAATGGTATAGGACGAACCGGTTACACAGATCTATGAGAGAACAAGAAAGGAGATTAGCTGCTTTACAAGATCAACAGTATAAAAGTTTGAGAGCACTTGAAATGATGAAAAGAGGGAATGATGTAACTAGTTCTGTGTAAAGGTGCTATTCAAATTGCATTTAGTGATGACTCCTAAAAGTCATCAAAGGGGGGAACTGAGAGAGCGCAATTTGAATAAAACGTATATCCGAGTCATATTTACAAGCATATCGTATAAACGTAGGAATGAAATGTATATCGAACGTGAAGTTGACGCTTATAGCATAAAGTTAACAGATGTGACCAAAGTAATATAGGAAATGTAACTGTACTTACTTTGAACGTGTATTATATTTAGAAGGCCCGTATACGTAGTGGGCTAATGTAGAAATGCTTACGAACAGAAGAACGTGCAAAGTAGAATTCATGTACGTGTGTAACTTTAAATGCAGAAACGGCGAGAAATGTAACATGGAGAAATGTGACGAAATCATATATAACGATGTAACAAATGAGAATATAAAATTATATTCTATGTATCAAGGTTTATATTCTATGTAAAATGTATTCACTTATAAGCAAAGGAGTTTGCTAAATGCGATCATATATAAATGTGTGTTAAAGGTTATACTGAGTAGAAGAAGTTTTGTAGGAATGTTAGAAGAGTTTTAGGTCATTTGTGATTTTAACCTGACTGACCAAGGGTTCGCAGGAGTGTAGTCCGCTGTTGGTAATTTAGTGGGCTCACAGGAGTCGTGAATAGCCTTGATGTGAACGTGCGAGCCAAGGAGTCTAGTTCTTGCTAGATTTAAGGTGACAATGTTGGACGAAGTTTATTGCCTAAACATGAGAGGAGACGCTTGGAATTTGAGTCTTGTTTTGAAATGACCATTCACAGGACCAAGAAAGGTTACGCATATAGTCGTAAAGAGTAAAGTTCTGATAAGGTGATAGACTTTTGCTCCGAAAGTGTCAAATGTAACTTCAATGAAGTCACCAGCAAGAAGACGAAGATGGCGTCTAAGGAGAAAGGTCAACTTAACGGACGACGCGAAGAGACGAAGCCATGGAAAGAGCTGAAAATGACATCATGGGGGAAAGTCCGTGGTGGGCGTCGAAGGGGCGTTCCACCCACACTGTGATTGTGTATTTTAGGGACAGCACCCCGGGGAGAAGATAGCGCAGATGGCATGAGCAGATGTCCAGAGAGAGAGATCAGAGCGCAAGAGAGCAGTAGGCCGAGGACCCTTAGAGAGCGGATGGGTAGGCAGAGAGGGTACTGCTTCTTAAACTTAAGTTACCTTTAGAGGCTAAGAGAGTTTGAACTTCTTAGGGAGTCAAACTGCTGACACCTTTTTAGGGTACTAGAAACTTGCGAAGTAGGGATGTCACTTAGTATAGAGTAGGGACAGATTTAACTTGTATTCTTTCCTTTTGTAGATGACGCAACGGAACCACATCATATCTATGCTTTTTAATTTGTTGATTCTGGAACTGACTTTAATTGTATTCGTTTGTAGACTGAGGTTCTTTAGGGAATATATGTTCCTTCTAGTTCCTGTATATTTGCTGAATCTTATCCTGAGAGGATTGTATTTGCAACTTTTCTTAATTTTGTATTAAAACTTTTAAACTTTATCAGTCGTAAGTGGTTCTTCAGAGTTGCGTCAGTTTATGGGGTTTATCTAACCTATGCAGGGGTTGTCTTTTACTCAATGACAGATAACAACCGATCCAAAAATGACGAATGAGATAAGTTATCAAATTGATCATAAAAGATATTAAAATCTCATTCCCCGCACAGGCACCCTTTCTGCACTGGTGCTAGACAGCACACAGTGTACCCGCGCTTGAGGCAGCAGAAGTGTGCCATATCTTAATTGAAATGGACCATTTCTGCCCTTGAATATCTCAACAGAGAATGCCTAGACATAAAATGCCTTAAGATTGAACATGACCTCACTATCATTACCTAAGTATTCGACATGAAGTTTTTGACGTCATGTGCTTCATATCTGAGCTAAAGAGCAAAGATTGGTGCAACCATTCCCCATCTTGATTCTTCTGCTCATCTCCATGAGAAGGGTGCAAGTTGCCTCAGGCAGAGCTCGTGTGAAGACTGGTTGTCCCCTAAATTAAGACCCACCTGCAGCTGACTTGGAGGGAGTTGTATATCATTTTCTGCTACTGAGTGGAATTTGCTGCCTTAAATACATTTTCTTCATGGATATTTTCTGACAGATATGGTACTCTTACACGCTGCGTGAGCCAGGTAGTCTGAGAATGCTGGGGTTGCGTTTCTGAATTTTATTACCATATGAAGGGTGTTCTACAAACATTGTGACTGAGGAGAGGAAACTAACCAAAGTATGAAAACAGAAGGAGTTTTTCAGACATGCTGAATTAAGATACTAGAAAACTGTAGAGTAATAAATGGGCAGAGTCCACTCTTCTGAGATACTATATCTGAGAAGAAAAATATCCTACTGATCAGAGCTGCTAGATATGAGCCCACTGGGATACCAGGTCAACGAGGGGCCTTAAAGGCATGGTGTTGTTTTCTCTCTTACACAGAAGTCATGGCAATCTGGTCATAATCTTTTCAACTGGGTTGGTAAAAAAGTTCAGCAGTTAAAATAGAATGTGACACCTTTACTGTCTTGGCAAATTCTTTTTAGAAAGGACCACCTTTCTGTAAAAAAGAAAACATTGTCCCTTTAGAAAAGGAGGTACAAATATGGAAAAAGTTGACTTAACAGGATCATTTGTTAGTCTTGCAATATCTATAATGAATTCCACTACTGGAAAAAGGGTATGAAAGAAATCTTTCAATAATTTCTTGATTAAATATTGAGAAAAAAGAAATGTAACTCTCTGCTTTCTATACTTAAAATATTTGAAACTGAGCATACCCATAGTAAGCAATATGGTAGCAACTGGTGTAGCTGGGATGAGAGAGAATGCAACTATTTAGAGTTACATCAGAGGCGGAACCTGTTCCATTGTTGAACAAATGGCTCTCAAGGTAGAGGGAACATCCCTGAGGTCTGTAAGAAAGGCTCTTACAAACCTTAAATACACTGTGTCCATATGTTAAGTTATGTTATGTTAAAAGGTTTCTAGAGCGCACAGCTGCCCCAGAAAAGGGGCGTCCCGGCGCTGTCAGACCTGAAACATGACAGTCCAGAGAGATTACAGCACAGGCGATCAAGTCCATGTCCTATACTGAAGAAAACAGAAAAGTTTTAATGGCTTTCCGGAATGCCAACAGGTCCTCCAGAGCCCAGATATGTAGTGGCAAAGAATTCCACAGCTTGGCGGCTAGGTACCGAAACGAGGACCCTCCCGCCCGACAACGTGTGAACCATGGGACAGTCGCCATGTGCTGTCCACAGGAACGCAACTGTCGGTGTGGGACATACGGGCTCAGAAGACCGCACAGGAGCATTGGGCTATTTGACTTTAAGGTCTTAAATGATAAGCACAAGGCTTTAAACTGGATCCGTTTATCAATCCGCAGCCAGTGTAGCCCTTGTATTGTAACCCCGGCCGAGCAGTAGTGGGGGAGACCCACCAGCGTTCTGGCTGCGTAGTTCTGAACTCATTGTAATCGCCATATCTCTGCTTTATTAGCCCCTAAAAGCAGAGAACTGGCATTGTCTAAGCGAGACAATATCGTGGACTGCACAATAAGCTGATGCACCGCAGGGTAGAAAAATTTCAGAAGAGGTTTAAGGCCCCTTAGTAGTCCAACGCAGGTGGCAGCAACTCTCTTAGTATGGGTCTGGAAGCTAAGCGTGGAGTCCATCCAGACCCCGAGATTTTTTACCACTGATTTAGGCAATGGCATAGGACCAAGGGGCGCTGGCCACCAGTGCTCGTTCCAAAGAGCAGCCTTCTTTCCTCCCAATAGAACCTCAGTTTTATTCGCATTGAGTGACAGTTTTCTGTCATCCATTGAGCCACTGCTGTCATCCCCTCTCTGAATCTGGTGCTGCTAATACTAGCTGGTTACAGTTACACTTATATAAGTGTAACTGTAACTAGCTTAACCATGCTTTCTGTCTTAGGGTAACAAAGCCCACAGGAAATGCTCATCAGTGATGTAGATTTCAGCATATGTGCCTTCATTGGAATCTTCATGGTTTCCAGTTCACTCCCTACTGATTACTGTTAGTTCTTCAATTCATTCTCTTGCTACCGTTGCACTAGTTAATTATACCCACATTAACAGCAGTTCTTTTAGCGCCCTGCCGCACCAAACAGAACAATCTCACCATCACTTTATACCCACCTTGTGTTGCTTCCCCCACACGTATGGTTGGATTTTAGTACCTTCCGCTCAGCTAGATGGATGAAAGACTCTTCTGGTTTTGGTACCTAATTTGTACCTTTCTCCTCCCCCTTTTTCTTTTTTCTAGAGTTTTCCCTTCTTTGTTTTACTCCTCTCCTTTCTTTTTATTTTACAGCTGGCATTGGGCTACAATTGTTGTAATGCTACTACTGTCTCAGGCATAATTACTTATGTCCTGATGACGATCCTTTCATTTGACCAGGGATCGAAACATCAGTGACTGATGTGCCTTGACTCAATTATTAGAAAATATTACGTACTGTATAAGTATTGTGTTGTAATGTGCTTATTGCTAATGCAGTCTCCCCACTATGGTTCTCTCTCTGCCTGCTCAGCCTGTGGTGATGTCACGTGGAATGTTGGGGTTGCTTTGTATGAAGAGAGATTCAGTTGGTGTGATGGGCTGAGCACAGTGGACCTTGCTCCTGGTGGGGCATTACCAGGTATTACCAGGTATTACTATGGATCTTTGTAACTGAGAGCCTGTAAGATTACTACAAGAATAAATCTACTAATACCATCTACAAGACATGTCTGAGCTTCCATACTTCGTTTTAACACTGGTGACGATTTAAAAAGAACCTATGTGAGCTACCTTGGATGAATTTGACTTAAGAAACTGAAGTAGAAGAAGCCCATTTTGAAGAAGCAACGATTTACAGAATTTTCTACTGATTGGAACATTATAGGACTTAAAAGACTCAAGTAAGTGTATTGAAACTCATGGATTGGATGAAACTAGGCACCCCTAAAGCCCCACCAGTGACCCTGTCAACGGTCGCCCTTAACTAAATTGTGCTAGTTTCTGTTTGTCTGTTTGCTGCCTTTGAAAAATGTCTGACAGTTTCTGCTACATTGTCCCTGCATTGACCTCAATGGGATTAGCAGCTGTGACGTATGCTGAAGAAAAGCTACACTTCGAGTAAACTGTTTTCAAGTGACTGCCTCAACTCTCCAGAGGAAATCAGCCGTATGTGCTGGGTATTGGCAGCAGTGTTGAAAGCAGCAATGTGTTCTAGGTTTTGTCAACTGTCAGGTATGCAGCGAAAACTTGCATCCCCGTAAGGATTTGGCACTAATTTTTTTGGGATATATAGACTTCACTACGAATTTGGGGACTGGATTGTAATGCTCCTGCCATTCTGGTGTTCTCGCATGGTGCTCTCCCTCATTACCGAGTGACTAGACTTTAGACTGAGAGTGGACTTGCTCTTCACATGCCGCATTTGTTTATTTTTTGGGGCGGAGGGAAAGAAGACTTTTCGCATCTAAATTTCTTTCATGTTGGATTAAGCATTTTGGAAGTGTGTGCAGCGGCGAGTGACGAACGTTACTGTTTACTTTTAAAATTGTCAGAGTTTGAGCGAGCTGCAGCGCGCTTTTCAACTTGTAACGAGCGCTCTTACCGTTCTTTGCTCGTGCTGTTACTCACTCACGCACCATTGTCGCACTCTGCTTTCACTTCCCGTTGTATGCGTATGCAGTGCGCTCTGTCTGACTTCATTACTTCACGCATGCAACCACGCATACAGCGGCCATTTTGTTTTCTTGGTTGCTTTAGCAACGCGTTTACGGTGCTGACAGAAGTTTTTTTTACGTGTTGAAGGATGTTCCCAAAGTTTTAGAAGCGGCGAAGAAAAGACTAATAAGCAGATAAGAAGTTATTATAATAGAAAGTAAATATTTAACTTTCCTGGAGAGGATACGACAGCATTTGTGCATTGTGTACTATTACTTCAGTGATACACACAGTTTGGATTTTACTACATCAATATGAATGTATCATACACACTTTCGAATTGCAGCTTTTTAATATAAGTGAATGCGCATATGAGAACTTTGATCGGCAGAGACATACACACCTGATGTATTTACTACAAGATAACTCAGCATGTTTTTTTTATTATGCTCTTTTCTATCAAATGTGAGAAGTTGCATGATATTGTTTTTTTTTTTTTCACAACCAATTTTATTAAGCAAATGATCATCACAAATGTGGCATCTCCACACATCGAGAACACCACAACAAAATCAATATAGCAATTACACAGGCAGCAAATAATAGAGCAGATTCAGAATAGGCTTAGTATAGAAATTCCCCAACACCCTACCCTAACCCCCAACGCTACCCCCCCCCTTCTAAGAACCCCCCCCCAACCCCCCTACCACACGTGTATACATAGCAACAGGGAAGAAATATGTGGGTGTAATTCCACCAGGGCGTTACTGCTGCGGGCCAAGATTGTCACTGCGATCAAATGTCCTCCTCCTGCTCCGCCGGGGGGTCCAAGGACAGGCCACGGTAGTCGGCCCAACGCTTCCAGATTTTGTAGTGTTTGCGCGGGCACCCCCTCACCTCAAAGATCGGCCCCTCCAGACCCATGAAATAATCCAGCCCAGCCTTCCACGCCGACAAGGGGGGAGCCCTCACTGACTTCCATGCTCGGGCCAGGTCCCGCTTAGCCACGACCAGCCCCAATAGCAACAAGTGGCGCTTATAAACATTGCCACCAATCCCTTCCATGACATGCAAGAGGCCCAGCCGGTGGGTACGGGGAAGATCCCAGCCCAGGACCTCAGCCAGACAACTCCACACGCCCCTCCAGAACCCAGTCAATCGGCTACACGACCACACCGTATGCACCAGAGAGGCAGGCACCACTCCACATCGCAGGCATTCCGAGGACGCAATCAACCCAGCCTTCCACAACCGCTCACGGGTATAATAGGCACGATGCAGGTATTTGAATTGAATTAGCCGGAGCCGGATCGCAATGGCGGTTCCACGTGGGGATTCCAGTGCCTCCCTCCAATCGTCTTCATCAAGGGGGCCCACATCCACTTCCCACGCCTCCCGAAGGGAGTGTAGGGTGGAGGAGCAATGAATTACAAGTGTCTGGTAGATCCTAGAGACCTTCCTGTCCCCCAGGTCCCCCATAAATACCTTGGCCTCTACTGGACTAAATTCCGGCAGGGAGTCGAGACCGGCGATGCTCGGGGCTAGGGCATGCCGCAGCTGGAGGTAGCGGAAGAACTGGGACTGAGGCATCTGGAACTCTGCACGGAGCTCCTCGAAGGATTTGAGGGTGGTGCCCGACACAACCTGGCCCAGCTGAGTAATCCCAATGGTCTCCCAACCCTCAAACCCGGTTAGGGCCGCCAGCTCCGGGAGCAAACCATTGTGCCAAAGCGGCGTCTCAGCCGTCAACCTGCCCCACCATCCCATGCGGCGCAATGACTGTCGCCACACCGCAAAGACCACGCCGGTGGCCGATGGCAATGCACGGCGTAAGCGAGCGGAATACAGAATCGTGTGGAGCGCGCGGTCGCCCATGAGCAACCGTTCCAGGGCATAAGCCGGATCTCCTCTATCACCGTACCACCATTCATTTAGGACCAGCAGGTGGGAAGCCTGGTAGTAAGAGAGGAGGTCCGAGGTGGCCAGGCCACCACTGTACGTGGACAGAAAGCACGTCTTCAACGCCACTCTGGCCGCACCACCACCCCACAGGAAGCGGCCCAGCACTGAGTTAACCTGACGGAACCACTCCAGGCCATTGGGGTATGGGAAGTTCTGGATTTGGTACAGGAGCCGTGGAAGCGCCACCATCTTGAAGATGGCTGATCTCCCAAAGATAGTAAGCGGCATTCTAGCCCATGTCTTAACATCAGCCTGAACCCGCTCCCACACCGGCAAGACTCCACGCGCTCAGGCCACGGCCCGCGACTCCGAGAGAAAAACTCCCAGATACTTTAGGCCATCCGAGGCCACTCGCAACTCAGCAGCCCAGGGGTCAGCAACCACGCCACCGCCCAGCACCCACAGGGTCGATTTATTCAGGTTAAGGTGAAGGCCCGAGACCCCGCCAAACTCCCGCATGATTTCCAGAACTCGGGGACCTGATCGCCGTAGATCCGTAAGGAAGAGGAGGACGTCATCCGCATACAGTGCAATTCTATCCACCAGATCCTCACTCCAAACGAAACCGCGCAACCGGTCATCCGCACGTATCCGCGACGCCAGAGGTTCCATGGCGAGGGCAAACAGGTACGGGGACAGCGGGCAACCCTGCCGAGTACCACGACCCACATGGAAGCGCCTAGAGGTAGCATCGGCCACGCGGACCGAGGCCGTAATGTTGGTGTAGAGGAGACGAATGTACGACAGGAAGACCGGCCCCAGGTTGAGGCGGGCCAACAGTGTGAACAGATATGCCCAGCTCACCGAATCAAAGGCCCGGTCCATGTCCGCTAGGAGGAGTGCCGCCTGTTCATCCCTAGTACCCATAGCATCCACCGCTGCGTGTGCCCGCCGAATATTATGTCGAGTGGCCCTGCGAGGCATGAATCCAGCCTGATCGGGGTGGACTAGGTCAGCAACGTGGGGCAGGAGGCGGTTTGCCAAGGCCTTAGCCAGAACCTTGGCCTCAATGTTGAGGAGGGAAATCGGCCTGTACGAGTCATGCCGGTCCGGTGCCCTGCCCGGCTTCAAAAATACCACGATTTCCGCATGTCGCCAATCTGGTGGCAGCTCTCCCCGAGCCCGTGCCTCTTCTAGAGCACAGCGATAGTGGGGCCCCAGCTGGACGTGAAACTTCTTATAGAATTCACTTGGGTAGCCACTCGGGCCGGGCGCCTTACCCGTATTCAGTTGACCAAGGGCCTCTCCGAGCTCCTCAGCCGTAAGCGGGGCGTCCAGTGCGGTTCTGGTCTCATCGGGAACGGCTTGCGGTAGTAGGTCGTCAAGATACGCGGAAATCTCGCTCGCCTCCAAATGATCCCGGGGAGCGTATTGCGCCTCGCAATAACGGGCAAAGCTAGCCGCCAGCAAGTCCGGGTCGGTCATGACCGAACCGTCATCTGCAGTAAGGCCCGGCAGCACTAGGGGCTGGAAGGTCGCCTGGCACAATCTATGCAGCATAGTACAGGACTTGTCGCCCCACTGATACACCCTGCTGCGCGTGGCAAGCCACGCCTGCCGGGCTTCCTCATAAAGAACAGAGGCGTACGCTTGCTGGGCCTGCAAGAGCTGCCTTACAATGCCCTCGTCGCTCCCAAGCCGGCCACGCTGCTCCAGCTCCTCCACGCGGGCCGCGGCGGTCACAATGGCCTCCCGATGTTTTCGTCGAGCAGCCACGCACCAAGCTA
Organism: Lissotriton vulgaris; assembly: GCF_964263255.1. Taxonomy (NCBI): domain Eukaryota; kingdom Metazoa; phylum Chordata; class Amphibia; order Caudata; family Salamandridae; genus Lissotriton; species Lissotriton vulgaris. The sequence goes on along the minus strand of NC_141687.1, from coordinate 35,101,964 downwards.
TATCCACGCCCCGAAGCGTGGGTTTCAGCGCCTCCCACACCACTACTGCACTCACATCTCCAACCAAGTTCTCGCGCCAGAAATGATCAATCGCCTCACGCAGGTGATGCACATACTCAGGCCGCTGCAACTGCCAAGAGGACATCCGCCATCGAAATGGCTGTCTCGTGGAGGGGAGGGTCATGGTAGCTAGGACGGGGGAGTGATCAGACAGGCCTCTGGGAAGTATCATAGCATCCTTGACCCGACTCAGACAGGCACCCGGCACAAACAGATAGTCCAGTCTCGAGAAGGATCCATGCACCGCCGACACATATGTGAATTCACGCACAGCAGGATGAAAGTGCCGCCATACATCAACCCAGCCCAGGCCACTCGCAGTCGCACGCAATTTGGTGGGAGCAATAGTGGGGGGGGATCCGACACCACAGGCACCCGCCTCAGACGATCCAGGCCTACATCCATAACCTCGTTCCAGTCGCCCCCCACCATGGTTAGGACCTCCGGAATCTCATCCCACAGCGCGAATAGCCGCTCAGACAAAGCCCACTGCAGAGGGGGGGGGCATATACACTACCAAAAACCACCTGTTCAGTACCCAACCGGCCTTTGATGAAGATATATCGGCCCTGAGGATCAATCCACTGCTTGTCATGCACATAGGCCAACCTGCGGTGTACTAAGATAGCCACCCCCCTGGAACCCCTCGTAAAACCTGCATGGTACACCTGCTGAAACCCGAACCTCTGGAGGCTAAGGGCCTTAGAGCCCAGCATGTGAGTCTCTTGAAGCAGCAGCACATCTACCATCTCTCTTTTCCCCCAACGCAGTACAGCCCCACGCTTGATTTTGTCCAGAATACCCCTCACATTCCACGTCACAACACGCAGGGTCCTTTGAGGAGGTACAGTCGCAGTATCAGCCATAATCAAGACAGTGTCCAGCATCCGGCCCCCCGCCCCACCCTGGCGCACCCCACAAAGCAACAAAATCAAAAGCCAAAGACACGTGTGGTCCCACCCTCCCAACCCAAACACCCAGTACCCCAAAACCCACCTGGCCACCTCCGGCCCCGACCTCCCCAACTCCCAACAATAAGACAACCCCCCCCTGCACCCCACACCCCCCACCCCAATACCTCAGAAAACAGTGAAGTATCTGTCGCGGCATGGAGAGACCTGGGTCCAGAACAGAGAACCCAAGGCCCACCATACCAATGGATCCCAACACCCCCATCAACACTCACTCACCACCCCCCCAACAACACCCACTACTCGTGAGGGTCTAAGGCCCATAGAAGCCGCCACCCGAGCCCCGCAGTGGCTCTACCCAGAGCCTCAGAGTGTTTTAGAAGCATACAGAGAAGCTCAGGCAAAGTCACATGGAATAGTCTCACCAGTCGGTCCATTTCGGGCAACACCAACAGCCAGGCACCACCAGGGTTCAACTGCCAGCATCAGAGTGTTCAGAGTCAATTGTGCCGTTCGTCTGCGTCGCACTGGCGGAAGCTGACCGTTTCTTAGATCTGGACCTTCGATGCCGTCCCTTCCGGTTGGTGCGGTCCGTCCGCTCCGGTGATGATCTCTGGGACCCGCCAGGATCCAGCCCCGGCTGGGCATGGGGCCGAAGTCGCACCGTCTCATCGGTCCAACGAAAAACCTCCTCGGGTGTATCGAAGAAGTGTGTCCGGGACTGGTGTACAACTCGCAGGCGGGCCGGGTACAGGAGAGAGTATTGAAGCTTCAGGCCCCGCAACTTAGCCTTGGCGGCCACAAAGGATTGTCGCTGCTGCTGAACCATTTTCGTGTAGTCCGGGAAGATCATTATGGCATGATTCTCATATGTAAGCGAGCCCTTGGTCCTCGCCTCCCGCAGTATGGCATCGCGGTCATGATAGTTCAGCAGCCGAGCAATGACCGGCCGAGGACGTTCCCCCTCAGGCGGCCGCTGAGTCAGGGCCCTGTGCGCCCGTTCAATCACAAAACACGCCGACAGTGTCCCCTCGGGGACCCAGCTCTCCAACCAGTGAGTCAGGAAACGCTCCATGCCATCTTTCTCGCACCGCTCCGGAAAGCCAATGAAGCGGAGGTTATTTCTCCGTGCGCGCCCTTCGGCATCCTCCACGCGGGCCGCAAGCGTCTTCTGGACACACTCCACCTCCGCCATTCGTTTCTTTAGGGCGCCAATGTCTGTTTCGGTCACCGATACCCGAGATTCAGTCTCAGTGATCCTCGCCACTGCGTTTCGGAGGTCCTGGCGAAGCAGTGTAACGTCCGCTCCCACCGCCCCTATTTTGGCGTCCAGCATGTCCCGGGATTGAGTAATGGCCGCCAGGATTGCAGCGTTGTCTGGCCCTGATCCGCCACCTCCGCCAGACGCCCCGGCGCCACCACTGGGCCCGGCAAACTTGTCCATGGGGCCCTGCTTGGGCGGGCCCCCTCCGCCACCCCTGGTCATGGTCGCTCACGGACACAGCGGATCAGCACACTGGACTGGACGGGTAGGTTCAGCAGGCCCGGGGCAGTGAGTCCACAACAAGAAGCACGGGACCACGTTCGGACAGCGGGTCCGGTGCCCGCGCAGGAGGGGCGGCGGGTCAATACGACTCCCGTGGCACGACACACAAGGCTCCAGACCAGACAGGACCCCACGATGCCCACCGGCACCTTCAGGATCCAGAGGAGGCAGGGCACCTTCAGCAGTATCCTCATGCAGTGGTGCCCCCAGGCTGCAGCAGTGTCCTCACGCAACGGTGGCCCAAGAATACAGCAGTGTCCCCACGCAACGGTGGCCCGGGAATGCAGCAGTGCCCCCACTCACCAGTGGTCACCGGGTGAAGTGTTCGGCCAAAGTCTGCGCTGTTGACGCCACTCGCCGCGGCTCGCCCACTGCCACCTCTCGGCTGTCTCGAAATCGAGGTCCCCGGCCCACAGCCAGCTACCAGGCCGCCGACCGCCGTCAGCGCCACAGGGTCCCAGAGGGAATGGAGCCGCTAGAACCCGGCACCGGAGGAATCAGGGCCCACTCACGGACCGACGGCGCCCGCCCGGCACCAACCACGGGCTCAGGGTCCAAGCGCTGCAGGGACGTCCGGGATCCGCACCACAGATGGCACCCTCCGCCGAGCTCCGACAGCCGCCACACAGCGTCACCAAAATCGAGGTCCCCGGCTCGCGGCCAGCCACCAGGCCACACTCCGCCGTCAGCGCCTCAGGGTCCCGGCGGGGACAGAATCGCGGAATCCCGTCACCGGAGAGAACAGGACACACTCCGGAGTCAGCACGACTCGCCAGGGATCTTCTGCGGGCTCGGGGGCCAGGATAAGTGTCTAAAGTAAGTTCGGGCCGGCGGGAGCTCTACTAAGCTGCGACCGCCATCATCGCCCGTCAAGCCACGCCCCCCCGATATTGTTTTTTTTTTTAATGTTGGATATGCTGAACATGTAATCCTTGGGGCATTTTGCATCTATATTGTGTAATTTTGGAGGGTGGTAGTTGTTCCAGTTTTGGGTTTTGCATCTCTATACTATTTTCGAATTTGTTGTTTTGGGTTTAGACATACCCATAGAGTGCTCGCGAGTGTTGAGTGTTGGGTTGGGGTTTACCTATAGTTTTTGTGAGTGTGTCATGGGTTTAAGGATACCCATAGTTTAGCGAGAGTGTCATGGGTTAAAGGATACCCTGCATTTACTTTGGGTCTAAGGATACCCTAGTTAGGTATTGTATGCGGTTTTGGATTTGTTAGTTTTTAAGAAGGTATTTTCTTGTCTTGAATTTCTTTTGTTTATGATCATTTTCAGGGGGAAGGAGGTATTATATTCTTTTTATAATATGTCTTCTTCTTTCTGTCAAAAATGTGTTTTCCTTCTCTATGCATTTTTTGTGTTTATGATCATTATCAAAGGGGTGGGATGTGTTGATTGTAGTTATTAATGCATTCTCATCTTCTACTTTTCCTTTGAATGTTTAGGGGATGAGTTAATTGTATTTATTAATGCATTCTCATCTTCTTCTATTCTTTTGAATGTTTAATTATTAAGGGGGAGATGTGTTGTAATGTGCTTATTGCTAATGCAGTCTCCCCACTATGGTTCTCTCTCTGCCTGCTCAGCCTGTGGTGATGTCACGTGGAATGTTGGGGTTGCTTTGTATGAAGAGAGATTCAGTTGGTGTGATGGGCTGAGCAGAGTGGACCTTGCTCCTGGTGGGGTATTACCAGGTATTACTATGGATCTTTGTAACTAAGAGCCTGTAAGATTACTACAAGAATAAATCTACTAATACCATCCACAAGACATGTCTGAGCTTCCATACTTCGTTTTAACATATTGGTACTAACAGGTTGTGACTTAACTATTGCGTTTAATTTTGTCACAGTGATATGCCTGAGGTTGGAAATGTCACTTTATTTTTCTCGTGTTTGTTCTCCCACTGCCATAATGTTTAACTTGTATTAATTAAAAAAAATGATCTTTCCACTTTGACATCATATGTAGATTTTATTTTATTTCTAAGAATATATACCCAATTATTTTTATCCCATAAGGGACCATTGTTCCTTATAAATACATCAGTGATGTTGAATCACATTGTGTTTTGGCTTTCGAGGAGTTAACTAATCGAAGAACATATTCGGCAGAAAACGGTTAATATTGATGTTACTAGTGAAGGTCTTTTTCCATTCTCCTGACCTCGACAAGGCACCACCTCATATTCGTTGTGTGAAATTTTACAATGTGACCCACATTACAAAAATGATGTTACTTACCCTGTAAGCATCTGTTTTTGGCATGTCGAGCTGTAGAATCACATGCTTTGCATGCTCTCCCCATCTAGTGTTGGGTCTGAATGTTTGCACATTGTATTTCATCGAAGAAGTCTTTCCCAGTCACGAGGCACGGTGACTCCTCCTTTCTGTGATAGTGCACATGGGCATCAACTCCATTGTTAGATTGTTTTCTCGCAAGAGGGTGAGAATGGAGTAGGTAAGTGTAGTACAGGGATGTTCATGCTTATGTAATGTGAATGAGAGGTACTGCAACAACCATAGGTGTCCGGGGAGGAGGGAGGGCGCATGTGAATCTACAGCTCTGCATACCAAGAACAGATGCTTACAGGGTAAGTAACAGAATACATTTGAGGCATGTGTGCGGTAGATACATATGCTTCGCATAGCAGTATTCTGCCACAGTGGTAGCTAACCAGTGGGTGTTTGAAAAAGTGTTTTTAGCACTGCTTGTACTAGATTAGGTTGTTGACATGCTAATACATCCACACAGTAATGTTTGGTAAATGTGGGTGGTGTAGACCCTGTAGCTGGCTTACATATGTCAGCTAAGGGAATGTTACCTAAACAGATATATGATAGATGATCCTATTTTACGAGTAGAATGTGCTCTAGGAGGTAAGGAATTCAGAGCGTACCAAGCGAAGATGCATGCAGAGGGGGACAAATCAGGCTGTATATTGGCACGGCTTCTGCTCAGCACACAACCCACCCTGCATAACACCGTGATCAGAATGACCCCAACACACAAAACCACAACTCAGGTACTCTGCACTCTCCACTCTGCACTCTCCACTCTCCACTCTCCACTCTCCACTCTGCACTCTCCACTCTCTACTCTGCACTCTCTACTCTGCACTCTCTACTCTGCACTCTCTACTCTGCACTCTCTACTCTGCACTCTCTACTCTGCACTCTCTACTCTGCACTCTCTACTCTGCACTCTCTACTCTGCTCTCACACTCTGCACACTCACTACTCTGCACACTCACTTTGCACTCTGCACTCACACTCTGCACTCACTAGTCTGCACACTCACTACTGTGCACTCACTAGTCTGCACACTCACTACTCTGCACACTCACTACTCTGCACACTCACTCTGCACTCTGCACTCACTACTCTGCACACTCACTCTATCCACTCACTCTGCACTCTGCACACTCACTCTACCCACTCACTCTGCACTCTGCACACTCACTCTGCACTCACACTCTACACACTCACTCACTCTGCACACTCACTCTGCGTAATATCACTAACTGGCTGTCCGAGGTTAAAATGTTTTTAAATTACACTAAATGTCATTTAATCTTATTTTTCCACCCTGCCTGTGAATGAAACATTACTTCTGAGTCCATCAAGTAACTGATTATCGTTTATATAACACACATTTGCAAAATCTGCTCAGCATGAGCCATTTATGGGGCTTGCTGTATGTTGGCACGTTGCCTAGTTCGTTCTAGCGGGATCCGATGTTGAACCCTTCAGTGTGGTAGTGGACAGTCCGACAACAGAGCTTTCACCTTTACATTGAAATATTGTTCATAATAAAACAAGAAGTCTACATTTTAATGCCTAAATTAGTTATAAGATAGAAACTTGGTTAAGGGTTTCATGGTATTAAAATCGTAAATCATAAAATGTTTGTAGATGAGCACAGTTAGTTAATTAATCTTTATATTTACTCTGATGGCGCTATACAAACTGATTTGTCTCTAGGCGCCGATGCTAAAAGGAGAAATTATTCTAGGCCATAACCCTAACTCCTGTGGGACAGTTCTCATTAGAGCTGCTGTACTTACACCAGGATGCCCTTCTCAGAATATACTTTTTATGTGCGTCACACATTGTACAGGGGATGCAGCGCCCGGTCACAACGACACGGCTCACCCACTTGCTTCAATTACACAAATTTACTATATGTGCTTTTCTCTTTCCCTGCTGGGTGACTTTCCGCAAAAGGGTTATTTTGGTGTATCATTCCTGTAATATACTTTTCTCATCATGCTACATCAAGCGCTCTCTCAGTGTCTCCATATAAAGTGTTATTGAGCGCATACTATTTTGAAACCATCACAGACCTTGAAGGCCTTTTTAAGCATTTGTCTAAAACGATTAAAATCAGGAGACAGTAAATTAGAGTACTAAAGATAAATGTTGTTCAAGAATAAAACTGACCTTCTTATGAAACAGCTGCATATGAAGCAAGTGATATTGTGTATTTTATAATTTTTTATATAAATCTTTTTATTTCAAGAACCAACAAGCAGATACATTCACCCTAAATGAGTATACCATCCTTTCTCCTGATTATAGCTTTAATATTCTTGACACTTCTTACAGTCCTACTGGCAAGTTGTTCCTCCATCACTCCATCCTCAATCTATCGCTCCTGCATTTCCTCCACCCTCCTCTGAAGCTCTGGCGCCGTACATGGGTTGCCTCTAAAGTCATTCCATTTACTCCAGACCTTCCTCCATTTGTGGGGGGCAACAACTACTGGTATACACCGCCTTCTCCGCCACCATACACCATTCTATATCCCTCTTCCTGTCTCCCAGGGAGGAAGTCACATCAGAAACCCAAGCATGTACTATATTTCTTTTGGCGATCATCAGTGCTAGAGTCACCCCTATTTGGTCTCCACTTCCCAAATCCGTTGCCTCCCACACATTTAGGAGACACAATTTTGCAGAACTTAGCAACTCACTCGTGCACACTTTATTTAAACATTGAATTATTTTCGACCGATATTCTTGAATTTTGGGGCAAGCCCATATTATATGGAAACCGGGCTATGATCGCAACCTCCCAGGGGGAGGCCATTGCCTCCTGCCACTCCTCATCTTGCAAATCAGGGATGTATTTTTCCCATTTCACTTTTAAGTGTGTTAAAGTATCTGGTGCATGATTTATTTGTTTTTTAGATGTTAGTGAGGTCGCCTTTTGGTGATGTACTCTTCCAATAATCGGTTTTCGAGCGGGGATGACTCTGGAAGAGGGACCCCTTTCGGGAGGGTTGCCTGTAGGGCGTGACGGAGTCGTAGATAGTGGAACGCCTAGGCGGGGGCTAAGTTGTAGTCTTTCTGTAAATGGTCTTATTCTCCCTCCCCTCGTATCTCACTGTTGAGACACCCAGCAGGATCCACTTGTCAAAAGATTCCCCCAGAGGAGTCGCTCGTGTGATTTGATATTGTGTATTTTTAAAGGTGGGGAGCACAGATAAACTATCATTCTTTTTAAATGAGAAGTTGATTCATAACTTTCTCAATGTGCACTCATTGCAAATGTTCGGAGTAACCAGCAGATGATACATGGTTTGTGTTTTTTCAAATGCCTGATCTTCAGTAACAGAGAATGTGAAAGCAAACCAGCATGCATTCACAACAGCCTCTCCCCGTGCTTTTCTGTAGCCTCCTACCTGCTGGCCTCAGTGCCCGCTCTCCGGTGTTGTGGAATACGGCTGCACAGCAGCCGTGCCCACTTCAGGAGAGTTGAACCTTGGCTTTACAAGGCAGAAGCTGCAGGGCATCCAGCCACTGATAGGAATGTGCCCATCGCTGTGGTTATGGGGACACTCTGAAAGAGTCTGAATAAAGTGCTCAACTGTTCCGTTTGAATGCACGGTTACGAATAATAATAATGAAGTTCCTGAAGGTTGCACATGAGCACTTTCCGAGTTGCACAACTTCAAACAAGCAGTCACTAATTAAAGCAGTCGATGTCTACACTGCGTGGAGTGGGAGGGTACAGAAAAGGCAGGCGGGTTGTGCGTAATGAAGGAGGGGGGAAGGTAATGGAGGAGAAGGGCAGGGATTAAAGATGTAAAGAAAGGGTGATGGAGGAGAGAATGACTGCGTGCTCTACATGAAACGCAGCTACAGATGTTATAAAGCGCTGCTTTAGGACAGCGGGAGAGGGTGGGAACAGGGACACGAACAGCGGGGGGGCAGGAACGGGAAGAGGGACAGCCGGAGGGGGGTGCGGGAACACACAGAAAGCACTCACCTGGAATTCCTCCGGCGGCGGAATGACGAAAAGCAACCTCGACAAAAACAAAAATAAACCCCGCCCACGGCCACAATGACGACATCGCAGAGGCGGAGAGCGAAAAAATCTCAGGAACGCCCACGAATCTGGTCCGGCCATGACGGACAGATCTCTGTTCCAATGGCTAGCCTCCATTTATGAAGCTAGACAATGGAACAGAGGGCGGGACTAAGCCCTACACTGTAGGGACATAAGATTTCTCCTGGGCGGAGCTAGGAGCTCTGACGCCAGGCGAAACCTAAAAACAGGCCTTTTCTAGCTATGCACCCAGGATCTGGAACAACATCCCTGTATGTGTCAGATCTAACCATATTCTCCTCCAATTCAGGAAAGAGTTGAAGAATCATCTTTTCAAAGTACATTTAATATCAAAACCTTAACAAACTCTTCATTCTTAATCCCTTCTCTGCGGGGGTAATTCCCCACTGTGCTGGGGGGTAGGGGAGCGCGCACAGCGCCCGCATGCTCATAGCAGTGGCAAATGCTGACATAGCAGTGGCAAATGCTGACAAGAGCAGAGCTGAATTAGAATATTTCCTTCACACACATTGGGGTAGAAACCTTCAGATGGATATCTGGCGACCAAGAGGTGGAACTCCCCCCCGCCCATCTACGACTAGCCCAGGACCACCTCACCTTCAGGAAACACCTCAAGACCTGGCTCTTCGAGCAGTAGCAGCACCCCCCCTCCCTTCAGCCCCTTGAGACCCTCACGGGTGAGTAGCGCACTCTATAAATGTATTGATTGATTGATATCCATATTTAGATGAATATTAAATGTGTATGTTCGAATACAGAGGTGAGTAACAGATATTACCAGCTATTCTTGACTGGACAACTGGGAACAATTTAAAGGATGCAAATCTGAAAAATCAAATGTTTGAGAATCTGTTGTGCTCACATGATGTGGACAGTGAACATTACAGCAGGTACAAGCAGGTGGTGTATATAGTACTTTCAACCACATCGAGACCCTCCGGTGAGTAGGCGCGCTTTACAAACCCTTGATTGATGGATTGATTGAACCACACCTGAGATGTGGGTGGAGAAGCAGGGACAGAGAACCTGCTACTAGGTGCGAGCAGGTGAGATGGGCGGAGGTCACTCCATCCTCTGAGGATGGGGCAGCTGAATATGGGAAGGGAACATTTTAACAGGTTTAGGCGTATGAAGAGGGTGGTGATCACATGAGGATGTCGATTGTGATCAGAAGACAAGCAAACAGGCGCAGTTAAGATAGGTTTTTGTGGGTTAATGCTCACCTGATGGAAGGTCGAAGGCACGGTTTCCTTGTGCATCCATCGCTTCACCCTGGGGTTCCACCGCCTCATCTTCACCCGTCTCCGAGTCTGGAGGGAGGGAAAGAGAGGAGGAAGGGGCAAAGTGAGAATAGCATCGGGACCCTGGCATACACGTTTATGATTATGTTACAGACAAGCTGATGGCATAACACTACTGACTAGTACAATACTGGTAAAACACAAGGCAATCTGCAGTTATATTATGTGCCCACTGCTGAAAGAAAGAGAGGTAGTACAATGAATAACTCGTTTACAACTGAATTATGGGGGAACTCGTGCCGTCCTATCAAGGATATAACTTGGCAATTTTATGGCCCCCTACAAACACTTATTTTGTTGAGATAAAAGCCAAGTGTGGGCCTCTGAATCAAGGTGACCAAACCCAAAAGGCTCTTCCTAACTCTAGGCAAATAAATCCTCCTTACATCAACTCAAAAATGTATGTAAAATATCTTCAGTGCACAAGTTCTCAGCGTGTTTAACATAATCAACAGGTCACTGGGTGGCACAGACCATGTTTTATAATTGCAGCACATTTACACTCTCATCAAAGTTGAACTAATAACAAAAATGTCACCTTCCCAAAGCAGTGGGGTGAGACAAAGCCATAAAGCCACTGCACAAAGTGAAAAAAATAGGGGAGAGGACGTAGCCTTACGGCTAGGAAGGTCGACCTCTAAGCTGGGGAACTGAGTTCGAGTCCTGGCAGCGAAGCTCAACATCCTGTGATTCTGGGCAAATCACGTAATCTCCCCGTTCCTAAACAAAAATGAATGTATTCTTCTGTAACGAAACTGGTGCTCATGTAAAGTGATCTGATACCCGATGTCGCGCGTCTAGTTTGCGCTATATAAAACTCGGGGGAAAAAACATGCACTACAGCAATCTGAGCACTCCATCCTAATCCAATCATAGTGTGATTGGATACGTAACACATACACACCCGAAGTTACACGTATTTCTTATTCAAACTGCTTAAGCTATATCATGGGGATTGTATGTACTTATGTTCAGATCACAAGGATGCATGTGAAGCACATCATGAATGAGACTTTGATCTATTGCTGGAGTTCAGAGAGACTCTGGCTGTCACATCCGTGCACAGAAAAGTATGATCATCTCCTTCATCAGATGACTCAGTCCAGGCAGGTACAAACAGTCTTTAAAGTGTCCACTCAGGAAGCTTTGGAAAACAAGATTCTGTTCGTACTAGTAGTAAAGATAATGCCCACAAAATGGTGTTGCAGTCTAAAAAGTAAAAGTTACTTTCCTTCAGTAGCGAATCTTTCTGGTGGACAATATATACACCTGAAGTTTCTCACCTGTTGCATTGTCACATGGCCCATGCGGGGATTGTCGTCTTCTCTAAGTTAGCATGAGCATGCTGCAGATTGTCTGCTGCTTTGCACACGTTAATACACAAGTTTATTTTACAATGGTCTCTTTTGCCGTTTTCACATGAGAACCTATTGCTGTGTCAAAACTGCAGGTTCCAGAGATGTAGTCGGTACATTGTGAGCAAGGTCGAAGACCAATGCCCCTGGTTATTCTGTTCTGGTCAGGCCCTAGCACCTAGACAAAACATACAGATGCAACTGTTGTTTGTGAATACATACTTTCTTCTTATGAGAATACATGGATAGGTAGCACACACTTGAATAGGGACCTTTCCAGGGAGAAGAGCAGGAAGATCACCCATGAAGTAAATCTATCATCTATAGACTGAGTTACAGGGTCTGCAGGTAACACCCAGAGGTCTTCTGGTATATCATCATTCTGCTTCTATACAAGGGGAGGGAGATTAGGCTATACTGTCTTTTTGTGACCGTTCCTTTCACGATTTACGGACTAATTGCTATGCTTACCATATTTGTGTTATGCATTTTCCTGCTTATTGTGGCATGTATACTGCATATTAGAAAACGGTAGTTATAATAAATATTTTAAATTGATTCATGTCCCTGTCAGATCTTATTGTGACTAGTACAAGAGTGCAAGCGAGAGGGTCTGTCTTGTCACTGCGATTCCTGAGAGAGTCAGGAGTATTGTGTTCTGGGGTGTTTATCTGTGAGTGAGTAGGAGGGCAAGTGAGACACTATTGTTATTTTCGTGGTTGAGGCAGATCCAGCATACCCCTTCGAAGTATTTTATTCTTTGGTTACATTTCCAGCGGTATGCGAATGATAATTTGTATCGCGCTTATACGGCAGTGTATCGTCCATTAATTAATTGAAGTTCCGTTGACATTCTGGGAGCACACTGTAGAAATCACACTTCCAGATTTAAGATTAAGGGTTGCTTATTCTGGATATTGGGAGATCCTCAGCACAGCAGACTCTTCTACAGCGCTGCCTAACAGTCAAGTCCTTACAGAACCTCTAGTACAATACATTCTATTCTCTGCTAGACATTTCAATTCACAGACCAATCACTGTATAGTGTATTTATAACATGCTATAGCTACATTAGCTCTACATTTATTACCCCTTACAAAAATTAAAGAAATTAAGTTTTGAAAGTTATAACTTTAAAATCACACTATTTTGTTTGGTGCCCTTCCTCACCCAATCTCTTTTGTTCGAATGGGCCCCTTGTCTATCGATGGGGCTAATTGGCCTGTTTTGGCTGGTTTTACAGCACATCCCAATTATCTCAATGTTACTAATGTGGAGCTATGTCTACTATATACCCAATCGGTTCATCTTCCTAGACGAGTCATTCCGTTTATGGCTCATGCACTTCAAGCAACTCCGGCTGGAGCTGCTCCTCCGGCACCAGGTCAGGGCAGAGTACTTGTGATTAGTCCAGTCATGATTAATTCTGTGATGGGAAAAAGTCCTCAGAATCATGAGGACTTGCCATTTTGGATCGCACAAAAAATTGAGCAGCTTGAGGCTGCATTTCTACATACCTCTCCTGTTGGGGAACACAGGATCCTTACAATGATTCCTCCTTTAGCGGACTGCACCACCTGGGGAATGGTGTTTGCTTTGATATATACACTGTGCTTTGTCATCCCCTCCATGAGCTTTCTGCCGAGCATTTTGAAAAAGGTACAGGATGAACATGGGGCTGGTCCAGCCCTGGATTTGGGGATGAAGCTAGTGGGTATGTTCCCTATTGTCTCCGATATGATTCTGGCCAGCATTAAAGGTAAAGCAGTTTGCTTGCAGGTGTGCCAACGCCGGGCAGCAGTGGAGGACACTGATAGGGAGCGACAATTGTCGATTATTATAGCGGATGTGTGTACATCATTGGGTCGCAATAGCTTAGGGATTCAACCATTTACACAGACGCAAAGTAAACCCCCTCCTGAGAAGGAGGGTCATGAGGGTTTTGTAAAGTCCCGAGGATGCAGGAATTACAGGCACAATGCATTAGATCAAGCTGCAGACCGGGACCCCAGGAGTAGGAAGTGGGACTGTGACTCTACCAGTTTTTTTGACCATTTAAACCATGATATTAAGGATACCGGGAAATCTTATACAGGTCTAGTTCTAATAAACAAGGTACCCTTTGTTGTATCTTCTGCAGTGTGACACTGGGACCCGACTTGCCCCTGAAAGACTGTAGGTGTCAGATGTAGGTATTTTATACAGTGCTGCCATTGTTTGTGAAATGTGCATGGTGGCAGGGGACGAATGTCAACATACTATGGGCATCTGTGTGGATTGGACTCCCAGCCTCGTAGGGAGATAAAACCAGCATGGAATGTGCTCAACACTAGTGTTAAGTGCTCAGATGTATTGGTACATAGAAACACTTATTTTTTTCAGAAGCACAAAGAAGAAACTTCGAATGTATGTGTGACAATAGCACAAGTGAGAAATCATTTTTATATAATGTGTAGTGCCTCACCTAAAATTTCACAATAAACATTTAATGATAATTATGAAAATGCATTCTGAAGTTTCTATTTCCACAGGTATAAAAGACACTGGATGCTTTCTTGACCCTCTGCATACCTGAATACTAGGATGGGTAATGTGTGAGTGTATGCACGGTGTTAATCACACCTATACATCTTTTGATATTTATTAAGCCAGGACTCAAAGTGCATTAGTGGGAGCCTGTTGGCCTTGAAGAAATGTGAATATCTTAAAACCGAATGAAACGTCAAACCCTTTTTGATGTAGGAGCACAATCTATGCTCCTACGCCATATTTGTTTCTAATCTTGCAACGATACTCCATAATCAATATTTTGTGGTGGATTACCAGTAGGCAATTTTAAGCCCTTTGCTGAGATCCCACAGAACAATAATTATTTTGCAGTCAATATTGGAGTCCTGCTCCCAAGAGTGCAGTTGAGCCCATTGGGAGGATACAATTACACTGTGTACAGACCCAATGATGAGCATGCCACATGACTGGCATGTGGGTAAGGGTCCTAAAAAAGAAATGAAGAATCCTCCCACCCTCAGAGTTGGAAGTCGAGATCTAGCGGTCCTCTTATGAAGGGACTGCCCTCTCTTTTGTATGATATGTACAATAGTAGAGAGGGTTTTGCACCAAAAAACAATGCCTCTGAGAGGCATGCGTGAAAAGGAGAAATGTTTTTATTTCTCCAAAGGTTTCTGACTTTGCCTATTTGCTGCACTGTACAGCACACATCTAAAGTGGGAAACGCTTTCAAGTTTGTCTACACACAGTATTTTGTACATGAAGGGTACTCGTACAGTACACAACCGATTCTACGCAACATGCACACACCCATGCACTATGGTGCGAAGGTGTGCGCTTGGCGCTAGGCAGTCTAACTAGACGCCAGTGCTAGGGAGAGGGCAGGAAAGTGGCATGTCATAGTAGATATGGTACCTTCCTGCTCTCTTCCTCTCACACAAAGCGTGGAGTGTGGCAACCTTGAGGGCTGTGCTGATTTCCATGCCATGTTTGTAAATGTGGACCTGTTTGTTGGCCGTTTTTTAGGAAACACAGTGTCTTTTTTTGTTCAATGCATCTCCTGAAAGACAGCAACATCTGTGTTGTGTCTGCCTATGTATGCCAACATTAGCTGTATTTCCAATGGGTTATTTAATCCTCTGACATTCCAGATTAGGAAAATTATGGGCTTCCTCTTTATGTGTTGTGTTTGGTGCTATGCAGTTTATCTGAAGTCATTTAGCATAAAGTGTGAGAAATCAGGACTGACTACCTTCAGACAACTTGTCATCTCCAAGTCTGAGTAGGTAAAATAATTGCATCCTAATTGAAAGCAATACTCCTCCTACTTCAACATCCCTCTTACAGTGGGAGCCCACTGACAGGGCACTGAACAGTTGAACCTCTTCACAGTACTCACAATAAGCCCTTACCCATATGCCCAAATCTAGTACAATGTACCACAGTCATGTGTAAACTTGTAGGGGATGTAACTCTGGGCTGACCGGACGGCGCTCACCTTATGCCACCCAAAAGAGCCACAAATAATAAGGTCTTTCAATTCTTTGCTGCTACCATCACTAGGTAGAGAATGTGCCTGGGACCGGGGCACCTGTTGGGACCCTGGGGCAGAGTAAACAGAGCAAAGAGGCAGCGATGGAGCAGAGATGAACAAGGGGTGGAAGTGACCACCACCTAATCAAAGCAAAATGACAATTTCTGAGTATACTCCTGATCTCCATCTTGACAGCGGAGTCTGAGCACTATGTCCGACGCCCGGTGGAGCTGCTCTGCTCAGCTATGGAGGGATTCGGCCTTGGTTCATCCCTTGACCGTCACCGACCCAGCCGGACTTTGGGCACAGTTTTTCTCCCTGTCTCCCTGTCTCGCCCACCTCCCCCCTCATCGTACTTCAATAACTCTGGTTTTTCCTTGTCATCTATCTATCTATCTGTTCCCATTCAGCACTCTTTCGTACTTTGTCTACTTCCTTTGCTTCTATCCCCTCTCACCTGAATCTTGCCCACTACACCGCCTAGCCCCCTGTCCTTCTGTGCCCTTTGACTAAGCACTCCTTCTCCCCTTGTTGGTGAAAGATCCAAAATATATACGCTGGAGTCTCAGCGTACCATGCTGAGAGAATCCACAGTGCCAAAGGAGTCACTCACAATTGAGGTATGGCACCCCTTGCCAAAGCACTCCCTCTCCCCTTTTTGGGCAAGGATCCAGTATGTAGGAGTTGGAGTCTCAGAGACCCCTCTGAGAGAGTCCACTGCGCTTAGGGAACCTCTCGCAACAGAGATGGGGAAATGATACCACTTCCCCTGGGATCACAGCTAACTGGACTTTGGACGCAGCTTTGACTACCCCTCCTCTTTCCATGCTGTGTCTCTCACTCTCCACTCCTCTTTCCCTCCTCCATTCTCTGTCTATTTCCCCTGCTCTTACCCCCCTGGAATCCCTCCCCTTACCTACTTTTTCCCTTACGTATATGTTTCTTTTTATTTGTCTCGACCTTACTTATAACTATGTCGCCAGATTGTAATAACGGTGTTACCTTTGTACGATGTAACCTGCAATTATGGTCTGATACTCATGTAAAGCGCTCCGATACCTCCGGGTCTAGCCAGCGCTATATAAAACCATTTAAATAAATAAATAAATAAGTATCACATACAAGCCAACCACGACCCCCCAACTCGTTGAGGTCGGATAGATTGTGCACCCAGTGTAAAAGAACTTTATCCGTAGACTGTGCAGCATATGATGGAGTACTTAATCTCTTATAAATACGTCGTGTCTTTGCCTACTAGGCACTGCCTTAACCCTCTAATCAACATAAAACAAATTATTATTGTTGAAACAAATTTAGTTAGGGAGATGGGAGACAAGGCTGTAGGCACTGCAGTATCTTTGACTCCGGTGACGCCAATGTCCAGGACATCAAAATCAGGGGTGAGCGTAATTCAGTGTAGCGTGTAGTGTAATCACGTGGAATTACCTTGGAATTCCGCAAGATGACATATAAATATTATAACTAACTTGTTAACTGCTTCGAACGTTCTGCGCCAGTGCGGAAAGTTCAAAGAAACGGGTGGGGCTGCGACGGCCAACGTTCGTTTGCAGCACCAGGCAGGTAGTGCTCCAATCGGCCAACGGCCGACGGGAGCACGGAATGGGTTAAGCATGCATGTATTATGTATACAAAACAGTAATTCTGTGTTTAGCACTATTTCTTACCACAAAAATGACTCCTCATATCCAATATGGGTGCGAGAATGCATTTTACGATGAGAAACATCGCTAAATATGATTTGGGGTAGGATTTTCCATTAACTTACTCCTTGCACTTAGCACAATTTCCTTAACGTAAAATGCACCCTCATGAACACTATGAAAGTGGAGAGACATTTTGCGCTAAGAAATAGTGCTAAATGCAGCAAAACACGAATAGCAAGCATGAGAGGTCGCTCACACTCTCTAAATATGGTCTCACAAAAAGTTTGTTTTTCCCCAAATTACTTGTAAAATACGCAAGCAGGAGTAATCTTGTTATTATCAGTAAATCCGCATCAAAGAGTAACAAGCAATTATTAAATCATTCTGATTACTCTGGCGTATTTGAAATTTCCTCTGGCACTATTTGAAATGAGCCACTATGAAAGTTTAATCTGTTTCACTCGGTCTGCAATATAGCAACCCATCCTTATTGCTGTTCTGCTACAGAGGTCCTGTACAGACTGGCTCTTTAAGGAATTCTGCCGCTTACTGAGAGCTCAGGAAGATGTGTTGTTTACCAAGATACGATATTTCAATTGGGGTGAGCAGAGCATGGCGAACTGCATGCTTTCCTGTGCTACTGCTTTTTCACAGGTAGGAACTTCCTTCTGGCCTCCTCTCCCACCATGGTGAAGTCTGGAACCAGGGAGACTGACTTGCCCTCGAAGGTTAGGCCCTGTCTTTCACAGATCAGGTGCCTCTGTAAATCTGAAATGAATTATAGTGTGGCAGGGCACCCACCCAGAGAGGGCCTAGAGGCAAGCCAACCATGGCTCTTTCTACAATAAGAAGATTGGCCACACATTGTGACACCAACATTTTTTAACATATTCTTCCCGTTTACCAATGTTTGATGATTGTAGAACACTTAATATATTGATGTTGTTATGTTTCAGCCTTACTTCACGTCTTTATTTTTAACAGCAATGTTTTAACATTTTTTTTTAAGCTTGTTTTCTACATCTTGGTTTGTGGTTCTGCCGCTGACATTCTTTGTCCTTACTTCTATATCTTTGAATGTCTATTTTGAGGTTGAGCGTATCTATTTTAATATCTAGCGATGTAAGTCTTTGTTGCATGACTTTCCAGAAGAACTTGGGGCAGACTTATCAAAATACCATGCAACGCAGCGCAGCAAGAAATCCTGCTGATCTCTGTGGCATAACAAGAAGAGGGCAGATATGCGCAGGAACACCCACGTTCCACCCATGGAACGCCTCCCTGGGGCAGAGTACTGATAGGAAGCAACTTAGAATGCCTTGTGGTATTCCAGATTTACACAAGGTGGTCTTGTGTGGCTTGGTCAATCTCATTCCAGGTATTGCGTCGCCCTGCCTCCCCTTGCGTGCCGCAAGAAATACGCAAAACCTATGATAACATGTCCCTTCATGTCCATATCATCCTGTTGCATCAAAGGACCTCTAGACCCACTACCACGTCCAGAATTCTAGAGATTGCTTCTGAGTGCAGTTTGGACTGTTTGTCTCGGTTTTACTCATGTTGGTGGACTCTGGGTCATTAATAGGGTTAACAATAATGAGAGGACAGCTACCCACTGCCTGGCTGTTTGTGAACTAATGAGCAGCAGTGTTTCATTTGAGCCAGTGGTGTCCAGTGCTCGGCCCTAGTACGTCACTGCCAGCACTGGCTTGAGGGACAGTCCACACATAGTGGCACTGAGATGTGCACGCCAACCATGTTCATTAAGTCAAAATGCCTTCAAAATGAATAATATCAGCCTCTCATGCCAGTATTATAGCTTTGTGTGCCCTGAAATAGTCTGAATTGTCACTCTTGTAGGAGTGCGATGGTTAGGTGTTATGTTGGTTCTGTCATTGGCAGTGGTGACATGGGCAATGTGTGGAGCAGGCTGCAGTGGCCTTCCAATAAGGGTCCTGGCACTTTATTTTTTACAAATTAAGCACTGGTCAGCAGCAAGACGATCTCTCATTGCCTCAAAGGTGTATTAGTCTTGTGAACACTATAGAAGGTCTGTGGCAAGGTGGGATCCAAAATCAAGGTGGCAGCGATAGAACTTAGCAGGTATCTCATTGTTCGAGATGCCACTGCCTCTCTCCGTGGCTGCACATCAATCAAACTCCAATCTCAGCTGTGCTGCCATTACAGGGTGGCGAATGCCTCGGAAACGTTACTACAGGCAAGTATAGAGGCACATGTAGCCTTACATAGACTTATGTATACAGATTTGACCTCTAAAGTGAACAGAGTCAGTCAGTTGGGTCCCACACTAGTCAAGCCACACTCTTGCAGTATGTGCTGGCACCAGGTCTCTGCTCAATGTTGTCATGGGTACCTCACTGGGAGGTCCCAGTCAGCTCATTTATTTTTTACCTGTGATTTGTTTTGTGCCACTCGTCCTCACGCCTTGCCTTATTTTCTTGCCCAGGCAGCAGTCTTCCCAGATTCAGGTCCATCCTCAGCTCAGGGCAGATCTCCCTCCCCTCCAAGCACCACTCGAGTGGGAAAGGCTCCAACCGCTGCCCCCAGTCCAGGTCTACCTAACAGCTTGCGGGTCCAAAGTGAACTTTATCAGCACGTCCAGTTGCCACTACCTGCAGCTCAGAGCTCAGCGGCCACTCCCCTTGGACCAAGAGTCACTCTCAGCACTGTCTTTCACCTCCATCCAACCTCGCTTGTCGAGCCGGGACCAGTGTTCCCGCAGTTCTTCTTCTCTTGAAGAGGATCCGCCTCGGCTTTGGTGTACCCGCCTGCCACGCCCGAACACTGGACTGCCCTTTTACTTTCCACAAAAAGTGGATATTTAACATCAGCCCTACAATACAATGTAAGTTGGTGGAAGGACCACGTAAGCAGAATCAGCGTTACCATAGAGGAATTTCTAAGTCTAGGTTTTCACAGGCAGCACATCCATGCACAAAGTAGTTCCCTTCAGGGCCAAGGACTGCTAGACAAAGACCAAGAAATATTTTTGCTTTTCCCAATTTATAGGCAAGTCCCAACATATTCACACCTCATAGTTGGTTGCCAAACTTTTGTCTGTCAGTGCTTTTATTCTTATGATTTTTTTAGATTGTTATTGATGCTCTCCATCAATAGATTTCTATAAAAACAAGCACTGGCAAAACCAACAATGTTGACAGCCAGTTATAAGGTGTGAACATGTTGGAGCTCGCCTATGTATTTTTATTCGTTACATTTTCACTGAAAATGGAGATGAAACAAAATTTGACTTTCTCCTTTCTCTCGAAAGGAAAACATATACATCCTCCATCTCTGGGCAGATCTAAACATTAAGCACTTCGGAGACAGTGGCAAACCCCCTCCTTCGAAAATAATTCCCAACCCAGTGCCACTAGCTCTGCAACCAACGGAGAATAACAGATGCAAGCTAGTTGAATTAAGATCTTGTGCGATTAGTACTAACGTAAATTCACTAATGCCCAGCATAATAAGAAACAACCTGACGAGAATGGTGCAATATCAAACTTTTGAGCTTTAAGCAGCAAGACAGCGACCATAGTCCCTCAATAGCAACTGCGAGATGTGAATTGGAGGCCATTATCCGGCAGCTGTGCTATGAGAAACAATCTTTACATCAAAGCCTGTCTACCTGTAGAAAATAAGATGGCTGAAGCTGCAGAGCCACAAGAGTCACGTTCATGCAAGTTACTGTATATGTGCAAAACATGAACCAAACATTTACACAGTAACCCTGAATTCTTATGCTCCGGTTGCCCACGCCCTCTCTGTCCAAGCCACAGAGCTTCAATATTCACTGCCATCATTTTATGCTGCCTCACATGGCGTATGGCTCTCAATGTTTTTTTGATGTGGCTTGTTCAGGGTGCTTAAAGTGTGCCACTGGAATGCGGTAAATGTGGGCGCTATGCATTGCAAGGGAATTCAGAGTCAATAAGACTGACCAAGTAAAGCGGGTGAAATTAAGGTTTTTGGCTACAAATAAAGAAGGGGTTAAGATAAGTGGCACATTAATAATGGGGACAGGATGTATGATTGCAGAGAGGTGGCGGCAAGCAAAGTATGCATAGGACAATCAAAGGGACACAAAGACATATGGGGTCAACCTTTAGAGGCACAGAGCCTAGGGTCAGTCTGTAGGACACACGAACCCAGAGAATAGGTCATCAGTTCTAGAGGCTATTGTGGTTACAGGTATGTTGGGGCGACAGTAGGCAAACAAGTGGCTCAAGTTCAATACACGGAAGGCCAGATAAAACAAGCATTTGCAATGCAATAGGTCTCGCATTACTGAAAGTTTGAGCTATTGGCGTTGCCAATAATAATGCAAGGCCAAAAGCTCAAGCTTTTAGTAATGGGAGACCTATTGCATTGCAAATGAACCATGGCACACGTACTTCAGAAGCAAAGAACCTTGGGTGAAACGAAGGACAAAATGACGAAAAGACAGCCAACCTGTGATGAGCAGTTGGGAGAGTGTAAGCTGGGGAGAATGCACTGGTAACCTGATAGGTCTGGTACGCATATATAAAACTTCAAATAATTAAATAAACCAATGAAAATGGTGGAAAAGGGATGTGCAATGCTACATAAAACATAAGAGGACGGCTTGCAACTGCTCGAGATTTGCTTTTATTGTCTTTGAATTAGTCAAGTCAAGTCAAGTCAAGTCATAATTTATATAGCGCACTACATACCCAGAGGGTCTCCAGGCGCTTGAGGAAAGGGGGAAATTTACTGAGCGAATATCCAAGTTTTTAGTTGTTTTCTGAAGGAGAGGTGGTTCTGTGTAAGGCGGAGGTGGGTGGGGAGAGAATTCCAGGTTTTGGCGCTAAGTAGGAGAAGGATCTTCCCCCCATGGTGGCTCTGTGGATGCACGGGACAGCGGCGAGGGCTTGATTGGACGATCGCAGCTGGTGGGTGGGGATAATAAGTAGGAGTTGGCACATTTTTTATTATGCTTGCGTAGGCTGGCAGAATAGGACATTTGGGCTAAAGTTTGTGGAATATGGATGTATGACGTTACAACGCATACTTTTACTCCGCATACCATTACAACGCGGTATTCACAACGCATACCATTACAACGCATAGCGCTTTGGGGTGCTGGATAGTGGTAAGTATAATTTACTATTCTAACTCCAGTCCCCGTGGACCCTAGGGAAGGTGTTGGATAGTAAATTAAACTTACCTCTTATCCTAGAGCGCCCCCCAGCGCAATGCGTTGTAATGGTATGCGTTGTAATGCCTGCGTTGTAGTGGTAGTGCGTTGTAAAAAATGCGTTGTAACAGGTGCATACCGTGGAATATACTGAAGTATATGACTCATTAGGAACAAAAACCAACTACTGCACCTTTATTCCATGACCATTTCCTGACCCATAGTGTCTCTGGATGGGACACTGGGCAGCGTCACCCTTTACGATCCCCACCAGTGTGGGCCAGGGTGAAGAGAACCAGGAACTGTGTATCTGGGCGGGGCAGAAATATCATCAGATCATGACTGGGTGTGAGTGTTTGATTGATTCAGATGCTCCGTCCATCACCACCCCCTTTTGTACCACTTTGTTCGCCATAAGTTGGCAGGGTATGCTCAGACATGAGTCCCTTGCTCACTTTGCCACTGGATTCAAGCAAGCCGGGCTGAAGACGGCTGAAATGCCAGAAACCGGTCCTCGGAAGCTTGTTTCCGGTCCAGCGAAGGCATGGCTTGGCATTTCGGGCTGGACTGTTCCCATGAGGCACAGGGTCAGACTTATTTGCATATGGCCATGTCTGAACTGGGGTGGCAGAGTGGGCTAAAGAACGGTGATGGATTAAACCCAGATCTGTTGACTGGGTGTGGGTGTTTGATTGGTTCAGATGCTCCGTCCATCACCACCCCCTTTTGTACCACTTTGTTCGCCATAAGTTGGCAGGCGTGAGTCCCTTGCTCACTTTGCCACTGGATTCAAGCAAGCCGGGCTGAAGACGGCTGAAATGCCAGAAACCGGTCCTCGGCAGCTTGTTTCCAGTCCAGGGAAGGCATGGCTTGGGAGTTCGGGCTGGACTGTTCCCATGAGGCACAGGGTCAGACTAATTTGCTTATGGCCATGTCTGAACTGGGGTGGCAGAGTGGGCTAAAGAAAAGTGAAGGATTAAACCCAGATCTGTTGACTGGGTGTGAGTGTTTGATTGGTTCAGATGCTCTGTCAATCACCACCCCCTTTTGTACCACTTTGTAAATCCAACCCAGCAATACTTCTCCGTTATTGAGTGCTTCATGAAACACATGCGTCTGCAATTCCAGTACTTTCGGGTAGTATAACAACCAATCCTGTTGATTGGCTGCTTAGTCTACAGGTGTTACTGCTGTGGTAAAACACTGTATGAGCTTTCTGTGATGAATACATTTGTTACGGAACTGGTAACCAAGGCTCTCTTACTCACAAAGTCTTGCCTTACTTTGAGATGGCTACAGCTTGTAATGCGGAATCATTCACCAGCAGTCTAGTGTCAGTTCTGAAGTAGTTCTTACGAAAAACTCAAGAGCAGTACGTGCTAAGCTTGGCGTCTGTGTGCTTCCTTGGGTCTGGCAGAAGCACGTTACCCTCACATGGGCCTGGTGCTCCCAGAGTCCGAGGCCCGAAAGCGACAGACCAATCCAGGAGGAGCAAAGGAGGCATGATTGTTTGGGGCAGAGCCATGAACATGACTTAGCTGAAGGGCTGAGAGACAGGAAAGTAACAAAATTCGACTAGCACCGCTCTGAGGCATGGAAACAAAACATGAACACTTCTGGGAAGTGCTTAATCCATTCTAGAACAAGCAATGGCCGCGTGGCCTTGAAAGTGACACAGCTGCGCGGCTGTGAAAGTGAAAGTAATGGGGAGCGATGCGAAGGAAGAGATAAGAAAGGCAGATGGCGGCTGCGCACGTGCACTACCGCAAAAGTGAAAGTAATGGGGAGCGATGCAGAGGAAGAGATAAGAAAGGCAGATGGCGGCTACGCACGTGCACACAAGCTTGAGGCCAGCAAAAGCTTGTGGTTAGCACTTTGAAAACTCACTTACTAAATGTCTCGTAGGGCAGCACATGCGCTGGCACTGGCTCAGCGAGACCTAAAAACAAAACTCACTGAAGTGACAGAAAAATACAGGGAGAATAGCTCTGGATCTACATTGATGGTGCAAATTAAAGGGAGCTGATGGTGCACTGGGGTAGGCTGATAACACCGTGCCATAGCTTCTGGCATTGTGAGGAACAGGAACGCTATGGAAAAGTTTCAGATCCAATCTCGTGTCTGAGGATATTCAATATGTGAATATCTGCAGGTAGCAGTATTTATCAGAAGCAACTTGCTGCTGTACTTTTTAAGAGCAAAAACTGAAATTTAAAAAAACATGTACATATTAGGGGGTGCTGTGCTGTGAGTCCTTCATTTACAAAGGGATGGGGTGCTGAACTTTCTTTTACTTACGAGAAAAGGAAATCAATCACTAGAAAATTTAGGGCCAGATGTATGAAGCCATTTAGTGCTAAGTCACAGGGTTTGCAACCAATAAGTGGCTTTTTAGAATGATCTAACAACATTTTGCTATTTAGTAAGTGCAAACTGAATCGCACACTGGAATTAGACAGTCATACAGAATCACAAATTGGAGGGGCGTGTCTGGAGCATTACTTCCAAACTGCGATTCTGAATGCTTGTGACCACACTTTCACGTGCAAACCATTGATAGGTTACTGACTTCTCTAATGAGTTGGTTACCCATTCAAGAAGGGAAAGGCGCGCGCTTGAACCCCTTTTTCTTTGCGAATGTAAAAGAAGCATTGGTTTGGGAATGGGTGGTGGTCAAGGGACCGATTGCCAACTCTTAAACAAACTTTTTAAATAAAGTATTTTTTATAATGCTGCTCTATTTCCTTTAGTGTAACCGCCTACATTTAAAAAAGAAATATTTTATTTCAATGCATTCATAGGCATTGTGGTCTACTGACCTCAGCATGCCACCATTGCTGTATTGGCATCCAATCAGACTAAGTCACAATTTGCGAGCTACCACATGAATGGTAATGAGGTAGGTCGAATTGTGACCCACTTCGAAATTTTTCAAATTTACATAATTGTACATGAGTCAGTTTGCAGAATAAGAATATATTCACAAAACGTCTGTGCGCAATCTGAGACTATGTTTTGCAAATCAAGTCTTAGTGCATAAGGCTCTAAGAGCGCAGAAAGCTATGGAACAAGTCACACAAATAGGAATAACAACAAATCACAAGAGCACGCTAGGCTGCCAACTGAGACACTCGACCACTGAGTTAAAAAAAAAACAATGATAAAGAGATGAATATCTTTAAAAAATCATCCAAAGAGTTAGAAAAAAAACACTGTCTATACAGAACCAAAATGACCACATTATGTGGCCAGACACTAGAGAGACCCTCCATGTACCAATGACGAAGCATCCAAACACAATCGGTCGAAACTTTTGTGACATTGATGTTAGCGGCAGATAAAACACCCACACCTGAACTCCTCATAATGCATCCAATTCCAAGATGTGTGCCACACATAGCTCCGCCTACCAAGAGTCAGGATGATACAGAAAAATCATTGGCAGGCTAAATTACCGAGATCATCTGTAGGCCAACACTCTGCTCTGAAAAAATAATTCATTTGGTTACTTGGCGGTTAGACTGCAGACAAGAAGGGAAACCAAACAAAAGCAAAACAAAGCCACACCCAGCCATCTATCAGAGAAAGAAATAAACCTGCATCTCAATATATGTCGAATAAAATACCCCCTCCCGCGGAACATTATGAGGATATTGCAAGTCAGATTGTGGTAGCGTTATTCCTGCAGGGAACGACGTCCTCATAGAGAAAGGAATATGCTACTTACCAGTATGCATCTGTTCTTGGCATAGAGGGCTGCAGATGGTACATTATGAATAGATCGCCATCTGGTGTTGGGCTCGGATGATTGCACTTGTTTTTCTCTTGGAGAGTCTTTTGTATCTTGGTGACTCCTCCTTTGGTTGCTAGTGCGCATGGGCATCGGCTCCATCCTTAGATTGTTTTGCCATAGTAGGGTTAGATGGAGGAGTATGATAGAATACAGATAGAAATGCCCATGTAAGTGTATCTAAATAAGATATTGTTGGAACAGACACAGGTTTCCGGGGAGGCTGGGAGGGCATGTACCACTCTGCATCCCTCTATGCCAAGAACAGATGCATACTGGTAAGTAGCATATTCCGTTCGAGGCATATGGGCTGCAGATTGTACATTATGAATAGACTATACAGCAGTTCTCTCCCTAGCGGTGGTCGCCCGTGTCTGGTGCAACAGTCTGAAATAAAGTCTTTAGTACAGCTTGTCCCACTCTAGCTTGTTGTGTTGTGTGCACATCTGCACAATAGTGCTTTGTGAAGGTATGCGGTGTAACCCAGGTAGCTGCTTTGCATATGTCATCTAGTAGAATGTTTCCAAAGAATGCCATAGATGCTCCTAGTTTACGTGTAGAGTGAGCTCTAGGAGGAACAGTTATTGAACTTGAACTTAATGTCCTCTTTGCCTTTAAGTAGCATATTTGTATACATTTTACAATCCATCTGGCAATGCCTGCTTTAGAGATGGGATTGCCCTTATGCATAGGAGAAAACGCTACAAATAGCTGTTTTGCCTTTCTGAAAGTTTGTGTTCTTTCTATATAATACAATATTGCCCTTCTGACATCTAATGTGTGTAGGGCCCTTTCCGCTACCGTCTGTGGTTTTGGAAAGAAGACCGGTAGTTCCACTGACTGATTGATGTGGAATGCTGTAATTACTTTAGGCAAGAATTTTGGGTTTGTTCTAAGAACCACCTTGTTTTGGTGTAACTGCATGAATGGTTCTTGAATTGTAAACGCTTGTAACTCACTTACTCTTCTGAGTGAAGTGATAGCTATGAGGAAGGCCACCTTCCATGTGAGGAATTGTATTTCACACTTATGCATAGGTTCAAAGGGTGGTCCCATTAGTGTGGTAAGTACTATGTTGAGATTCCAGACTGGGGAAGGTGGCAGTCTTGGTGGAATGACTCTTTTGAGTCCTTCCATGAAAGCTTTAATTGCTGGTACTTTAAACAGGGAAAGATGTTGCCTGTTTTGTAGGTACGCTGCTATAGCTGCGAGATGAACTCTGATAGAGGTATATGCTAAGTTGCATTGTTGCAAGTGTAGTAAATAGCAAATAATCTGTTTAGTAGATGTGTCCAGAGGGTTGATGTGGTTACTGTTACAGTGTACAGCAAACCTTTTCCATTTTGCTGCATAGCATGCTCTGGTGGTAGGACGTCTTGCTTGTTTAATGATTTCCATACATTCTGGAGGTAAATCTAAGTATCCAAACTCTATGACCTCAGGAGCCAGATCGCTAGGTTCAATTGTTTGGGATCTGGGTGCATTATTTCTCCATGGTTCTGTGTAAGGTGCATGGGTAATAATCTTAGCTTTTGATGTGGCACCTGTGAGAGTTGTAGTAGCGTGGTGAACCACGGCTGTCTTGCCCACGTGGGTGCTACTAGTATCATTGTCATTGAGTGCTGTTGCAGTTTCCGAACCACTAACGGAATTAGTGGGAGAGGGGGAAAAGCGTAAGCAAATTTGTTGGACCAATTTATCCATAGTGCATTGCCCTGGGACCGGTGGTGTGGGTACCTGGATGCGAAGGTTTGGCATTTTGCGTTCTGATGATTGGCAAACAAATCTATCTCTGGTTGTCCCCATCTTTGGAAGAATGGCTGCAGTATTTGGTTGTGCAGCTCCCATTCGTGTACTTGTTCTGACTCTCTGCTTAGGATGTCTGCTATCTGATTTTGAACTCCTGGTAGGTGTTCTGCTAACAGCTAGATCTTTTGAGGAATGGCCCATCTCCAAATGTCCTGTGCTAGTCTGGATAGTTGGAGAGAGTGTGTCCCCCCCTGTTTTTGAATATAATACATTGCAGTCATGTTGTCTGTTCTGATCAGGACTGCCTGTTTGTTATCTGCATTTGGAAAGCTTTTAGTGCTAGAAATACTGCTAGTAGTTCCAAGTAGTTGATGTGCAGTTTCTTTTGCTGCACACTCCATTTCCCCTGCACTGTGTATTTGTCCATGTGCGCTCCCCATCCGGAGAGTGATGCGTCCGCTGTCAGTATCGCTTGTGGAATCGGTTCTAGGAACGACCGTCCTTTGGAAATGTTTGTTGTGTTCCACCACTTCAGAGAGCGATGCGTACGGTCGTCTACCAACACCAGATCTGTAATCTGACCTTGAGCCTGATTCCACTGTGTCGCTAGACACTCCTGTAGTGGACGCATTTGTAGTCTGGCATGTGGTATTAGTAGTATGCAGGAGGACATCATGCCTAACAGCTGCATAAACACTCGTGCTGGTAGTGAGTGTTGTGGTTGAAATCTTTGTATTAACTTGACCATTGTCTTTATCCTGATTGGATTGGGGTATGCTTTGGCTCTTTCTGTGTCTATAGTAGCCCCCAGGTATTGTTGAATTTTGTTTGGTTGTAGGTGTGATTTTTTGTAGTTCACCGTAAACCCTAGGTGGTGCAGCAATTGAATGGTCTTCTGTATGTTGTGAAGGCATTCTTCTTGTGACGTGGCCTTTATTAACCAATCGTCCAATTAAGGGAAGACATGTATTTGTTGTCTTCTTAGGTGTGCTGCCACCACAGCTAGGCATTTTGTGAACACTCTTGGTGCTGTTGTGACACCGAACGGAAGGACTTTGAATTGATAATGTTGTCCTTCCACTACAAACCTTAGGTATTTTCTGTGGGCTTTGTGAATTGGGATGTGAAAGTAAGCGTCTTTTAGATCCAGTGTAGAAAGAAAGTCCCCTTTCTTCAGTAAAGGAAACACTTGTTGGAGCGTGACCATGTGGAAATGTTCCGAATTTATGTATGCATTGAGAGGTCTGAGGTCCAAGATTGGTTTTAGGGACCCGTCTTTTTTGGGGATTAGGAATTATAGAGAGTATACTCCTGTCCCTTGTTGATGTTTTGGAACCTTCTCTATGGCATGCTTTTGTAGTAGTGATAGTACTTCTTCCTTTAACAATGTCAGATGGTCTTGACTCATTGGACGCTGTTTGGGGGGGATGTTTGGTGGGGTAGCAGTGAGTTCTAGGCAATAACCATGTTGGATAATTTGTCTCACCCACTTGTCTGATGTGATGTTTTCCCAGACAGGTAGGAACTGTGCTAGACGTCCCCCGACCGGTGTTATGTGGTCTGGGGGAAGTTGTATTAAGTCACTGTTTTGGGGTTGGGGAGTTGCGGTTGTTATTATTTCCGCGACCTCTAACCCTTGTTGTTCACCTCTGTAACTAGCTCTTGAATTACCTCTGGGTGACGTTGGCGTAAAAGAGGTGGATTACTGACTTGTTCCTGTACTTTTTGAGCCCCCTCTATAGGTGGATCTACGAAAGGAACCCCTTTGTGTTGGCTGTTGTAATGCTCCCATTGACTTAGCTGTTTCTGTGTCCTTTTTCATCTTTTCTAAAGTCTCATCTGTGCTTGAGCCGAAAAGTGTCTTCTGATCAAAGGGTTGGTTCAATAAAGATGTTTGTATTTTTGTTTGAACCCTGAGACTCTAAGCCATGCATGTCTCCTTAACATGACACTGGTGTTGATGGATCTTGCTACAGTGTCTGCTGCGTCTAGGGCGCACTAAATGGAAGTGTTAGTTATTATCTTTCCTTCCTGTATTAGCTGATCTGCTCTCTTCTGATGTTCTTTGGGAAGATGTGTGATGAGTTTTTCTAACTCATCATAATGTACCCTGTCATAACGTGCAAGTAGCGCTTGTGTATTGGCTATACGCCAGCTATTTGCCGCTTGTGATGCTACTCTTTTGCCTGATGCATCTATTAATTTTGACTCTTTATCAGGTGGAGGGGCCTCTTCTGTAGATAATGAGTTCGCTCTTTTGCAAGCGTTTGAAACTACAAGCGAGTCCAGAGGTACCTGTCCTTTGATAAATATTGGATCCTTTGGAGCTGCCTTATATTTTTTATCAATTCTTGGATTTAACACCCTAGCCCTCACTGGGTCTTTGAATATGTCTGCTGTGTGACTGAGAAGACCCTTCAGCATAGGTAGAGTACCTGATGTTCTTTGTGCAGTAGGTAGTGTCTCTAATAGGAAATCCTCTACCTGAGGTTCTGTATGTAGATCTACCTTACGATATTTTGCTGCCCTATTAATGAGCTGTACAAACCCTGTGTTATCATCAGGTGGTGAAGGCTTTGAGGGATATAACTCTGGGTCGTTGTCATCATCTGATCCTGCGTCATAATTTTCCCATGAGTCATCCTCATCTGGGATAGTGTCATCATCCCCCTGAGGTTCTCCCTCCCCTGTATCACTGTCTACATCTGACTGAGGTGTAGATGGTCTTGGTGTAGTAGGTGGAGGAATATTTGGCATAGTGTGAGGAATAGGAGAAGAGGGTGTGACTCTAGGTCGAGGAGAAGTAGGAGGAGTTGTATTTGTCCCCAGTGTTCTCTTTTTAGAAGGAAGAGGTTTGTCTTCTAGCTGTTCATTCTTCCTCTTCTTCATCACTACTTTGCCAGTTTGTGGATCGATAAACAAAATCTTTTGTTTGGGATCTGTTTGCTGCTCCTGTGTCGGTACCGAAGCTGTTGGTTCCGAAAGGTGCCTTTGCTTTCGATCGTCAATGTTCGGTGTTTTCGGCACCGAGGGTTTGCTCGATTCCGATTTTTTCGGTGTCGAGTGAGTCTTCGACGTCGAATCATGTTTCGGTTTCGACATGGAATGTTTCGATGCCGAGCTTTCCCTTGCATGAAGCTTCGGCGTCGAAGTCGATGTCGACCGTTTCTCGGATCCGACATGGTGGGAGACCGAGAGTTTCGGTTTCAGTTTCGGTTTCGTTGCCGGTCCCGAAGGCGGGGCGTCGGAAACTTTCTTCTGCGGTTTGACCGGGCTCGAAGGCGGGGTCGTTACCACACGGGGTTGGTTTTTTGGTAAGGGGACGTCGTCACTCACGGTTTGTTGCACGTCGAGTTCCTCGACATCCGACTCGTCCCCTTCCGACCCCGACTGATCTTCATGATCCTCTTCTTCATTGAGGTGCTGGTCTTCGAACAGCTCCGGGATCGCCTCCGACTGCATTCTGGAAACCTCGTGTCTTCGAGCTCGACGGTTTCTAATCGTCGACTTGGAGGAGAATGCTGCGCAGGCTTCGCAGTCCCTGGATTCGTGTTCAGGCGATAGGCAGAGGTTGCACACCTCGTGTAGGTCCTTGTGTGGGAACTTAGCACCACACGTTGGACATTTCTTAAATGGAGTCCTTTCCATAGACTCCGGGCTTGACCACATCGAGAAAGGCCTCCTGTTCGTCGACGTAGATCAAAGTTTTTCTTCGATGTTGGAGTCGAAACGCGTCGGAATGGAAATGAAATCGCGTTCAATAACAATACCGTCGAATTGGAAAGGGAATATGCACCGAAAAGTCACTTCTTTCCGAAGTCGATCTGGAGCGTTTCAATCCTCATCCGAACCCGATGGCGGAAAAAAACAATCTAAGGATGGATCCGATGCCCATGCGCACTAGCAACCAAAGGAGGAGTCACCAAGATACAAAAGACTCTCCAAGAGAAAAACAAGTGCAATCATCCGAGCCCAACACCAGATGGCGATCTATTCATATTGTACCATCTGCAGCCCATATGCCTCGAACATAATGTTCCTTGATGTTCAATTCTTTTCAATAAAGTTTTCTTCAAAAGTTTCATTTGTTAGTAAATCATACATTCTTCAACGTTATAATCATTTTTGCAAATCAAAAATCGAACGCCCAATGCATTTCAGGCAATGTGCCCTTCTTCAGGGGCATAGTATTCTGTTGAGGACAAAACACAACTGTAATACAATCATTAAAGCAAAAGTGTATCAAACAAACTGTTTTTAAATCATTTAAATCAAGTCTCTCACTTAGAGTACCTTATATCCCTTCCTAGTGCAATATATACGATTCAAAACACAATTTTTGTAGACCCACGGAAAAGAATGTTTTTAAACGTTTGAGTTGACGTGAAAAGTATGTTAGTGAGTAAACCGGTCGTGTGGCACAGTCCACTTTAAGTCCATTGTTTAAAAACATTCTTTTCCATGGGTCTACAAAAAGGATTCTGGGTCCTCCATTGGTCACATCCTCCCTTTCATCGGGCGATTTACATATATCAGTAAATACTGCTGCAGCGCCCTCCCGCAAAGTTACATAACACTGCCTCCAGCCGGCCCACCAAACACATCCTCCTACTTGCTGACCCACCTTCAAGCGAAGCCCGCTCAGTTAACCACCTCCAAACACAGACCACTGCCTGCGTGCCTGCTACTAACGCATCCATTAATTATACTATCACCCTTACGAAACCTGCAGTTATGCTTTTCCGCCTGCCTTTAAAACCACCCCTCGGATGCCACGTGACCGCCGCCCACTGCTCCCCTGTCCACCACCGACAGAAAGACTGATGGCCGGCCCCCATCTAACCACTACCTTCCAGTAAAGACAGAGCCTGTCAGCTGCTGCCCTCCCCAGTGCCACTGTAGTAGTTTAAAACATGTTAAACAATCTCTTCAACTGACCACCCCAAAACAGTTCTTCCTGCTAGCAGCATCAAAGCCGTTGCTGCTACTTTACATCCTCTGCATAATGCACACAATAATATTAAATGTACAAAGGGTCCGATTTTAGTTTCCTCATGCCAACATTAATTGACACTATGTACCCCACTAAACCATACCTCCTGTCAAAGGCAAACCTGATCCCATGTGTAGCACCAGTCAGCAAGTATCCCAAGGATGCACAATTCATTTAATTAAACCTATAGTGACTACGTAGCATTTCCCTACCCACTTTCAGCCCAGCGAAGTCTGCAACCACACAGTAGCAATTAATACCGGCAACATCTAAAGCGCATTTCCACTTCCTTTCAATTTCAGCTCCTGATACATATACCTATGACTTCTGGGTGGCATCTACCACACACCGCAGCATTCTTTGTCTCCGTAAGACTAACTGAATGCTGTGGGTGAACATTTCTCTTGCCCCTTCCTTACTAATAACTATTGGAGGATAATGAAAAAAATACATTGTATTTTCTTATGCAAATAGCGTATCAAGCACTTGCTGCACGCAGTCCTCACCAGATCCACATGTATCAATATTCTGCTATCTCACCTTCCTGTCAACCCTATTATTATCAGGAGATGATTTTTATCCCTTCTGTGAACTAGGAAAAGCAATATCTTGCACGAAAAAAGTCTCTTTAAAACCATTGCTACTTAAACAGGCTCGCCAAACACTTACTTGTTTTACTAACTGTCATTGTAAAGCAAATAGGTAACTCATTCTAGGATTGGAATTACTGCTTAGAAGTGTGGAAGTTAATACTGAGACGTTGGATGATTTTTTGCATGTATGCCAGACACTTGTTCTTCCTTGCATGCGCACACAATGCAACAATACAATTTAGCTTGACAAATTGTTCAGAAATGTACCAGAAGGTAAAGAAACAGCCCATATTATTTCTACAAAGAAAAATAGACAAACGTCCACTTTATACCCCATTACATAAGATCCTTAGCGTACACAGCTTATCCAAATACAAGCAACCTAATTCAGCCCTGCCAAGTACCACGCATCTGAAATGCAAAATCGCGCACAATAGGCATTGCGTCTCCTCGGGTACCAGTGCTGCTAAACAATGCTGGTGTAATATTATTTCAATTGGGTCGCCGTCTGTTTTCTGGTGCTTCTCCTGTCTTCTAAACGCAATGCGATACATTTTTTGTATGCAGTACAGCAGCCTGTATGGCAGTCCTGTAATGATAGTCCCTTTTCTATGCCCACAACATTTTGCCGTATTTCCATAGTATGTCCATAAAGTTAGGTCTTGAGAGGATTTGTTGCTGGCGCGCCACATGCACCAGTAGCCCTACGATGTCAGCTGCTTCGAGTGCGACATATGTAAGGACTGGTTCCTGACGGGAGCTAGGGGCTTGAGAAGGCCACCGGAGCTCTGGAGTGGGTGATGTGACCCAGGATAAGCTCCGCCTCCCTGCGGGGAGCAATGTGCAAAAACTGCCGCTCTGCATGGAGGAGCCGGGATCTAAGATTCCAACACGATGACACCACAGTGCCCAATTTCATTGCTGTTTTGTTGTTGGGGGAACGGAAATAACGATGAGTAAGTATTAAAGAAATAACATGCGGGAGTCTGTTTTCAGACTAATTCGTACTTGTTTTCTTCGACACTTTCACATGGAAGTAATACCTACTTTCAGCAGCAGACATACCGGAATGAAAAACAAAAACGTCAATTGTGAAGGTCCTGTAACTCCTGTGACCTAGGTGTATTGGCAACTCTTACCTTTGTGAGAGTGTTGATTTCTTCAGATGCAAGATAGATATATAGCTGCACTGATTTGAGGTGTTACATTGAGTAACTACTAAATGAGTGACAATGGTTTCCGAAAGTGTTACTGTACCGAGGTGACATTGTATTGATACCGCACAATGCACTCTCGGAGTGCATAGATATAACCTCCCTCCCTGCCATGAATTATTGCTCATCAGAGGGTTAGTGCCTCCAGTCATCTCTCGTAGTTCCACCTGATACTGTGGTCAGTCACCTCACAGCCATCCAATGCCTGTTGGCCCTCCCGCGGTCCACAATGCTCCTCTTTTGACTAGAGTCCATCGAGAGGCATGCTCTAACAGTCTATTATATTGCCTCATCCAGCCTCTCAAGTTTGGGCCTCTGCCTGCTGGTCGCAGGACTGAGAGGCCCAATTTACACACACACAGAAGAGGCCTCAGGTCCCCCTCCGTCCAGCAGGTGTTGTATTAATGCACCTACAGACCTTGCTCCGCAGACTGACTGTGCCTAAGGTCTAGGTGCCTACCATGGCGCAGGGAGCTGTGGCCTAACTCTAGTCTGGGAGCATCAGAGGCACCACTGAACATACTGCTTCAGGATCGGATCTCCCCTCCTCACACTCCTGGCTAAATGGACGAAACACTTCAGCCCAGGGCAGGCTAGACCACATAGTCCTAAAACATGTTAGATCCCACTTGCACCCTACCCAAGACAGAAGATCACTGAGGAGGCACTAGAGGGTAGGTCACTGGGTCCTACTGAGATTTTAGCATCCCAGAAATTGACTGATTACGCATAGTTGAAAGCAGCTCTTTTTGGAAGGTTTAATCTGACCAGATTAGCATAAAAAAAAAACTTTGCAGCATTTGTACGTAGTGTAAGCAGACATTACGGGAGGCCTGGTTGGATCTTGAATGAAGGGCCACTTTTAAAGTGCTGGAGTAAGTGTAACCTGACACAGGCAAACCTCTGATTTCTGCAGAGAACATCCTATGTATTTATTTTGTAGAGTTACATTAACATGTAGTTGATGGAAAATTGCTTGGTGCTTGCACGTTTGCAAAGACACCTGGCAGGCTGGTCACCATGAGGGTGCAGAGGAATACTCGTCAATTAGAGCACATTTTCACACTGATTCACTCATAGATGCCAAGGTTTCAGATTGGTAAGTGTGACGTTTTCATCATTTAACTGTAATAATGAGTGACATTCACACAGTCTGACTCTGCTCAGTTTTCAGTAGCTTGCTGTTAGTGCCCTTTAGTTCAGTGACTTTCTTAGAGTTTCTAGTAGCTCAAATGGGTGTAATTTCTTATATTGATATGTTTTCCTCCTCTTCATTGCTTGATTTTGCTCACGAGAAAGTGTCACTTATGGTCATTGAAAATGTCACACATCGCAATCTGAAACCTTGGCAGCTATGCTAAGTCTACCACACATAGCACATTTGAACATCTCAGAATTCCATGCCACACAATTCAACTATAAATAATTTAACCCTAAAACATTCCATACCACATAATTACAATCCTAAAAATAAAAAAACACATATTTCCACTTCACTATATACCACATAATTCCCTATCACATAATAACATTCCACACAACTTAATAACACTCCAAACCACATAATTATACTCCACAAAACAGAATTAAACTACACATAATTCCACTTCAACCTATATAATTATACTTGACACAACATATTTACACTCCACTCCAAAACACATAATTACCCTCCACAAAATACAACTCTGCAACATGCTGCCTAATTCCACTCTGCACAATTATACACTACACCATGCCACATACTTCCACACGCCACACAATTCCACAATTCATGCACACACAATTCATCACACAACATAATTACACGCCACATAATACCACTCAGCACCATATAATTTACCTCTACATATTATGCTCTACTCCATATCGCATAATTACACTCCACTTAAATCCAGTCTATGCCGCGTAGCAACATTCCACATAACTACACTTCACACCATGCCTCATAATACCATTCAACATAATTTTCTATCAACAGCGCACACTTCCATGTCACACAAACCACATTATTTCACTACACAGATACAATCTACACAACACAATTCCACAACTAATGTAATGTAATGTAAATAAGCTTTTATATAGCGCATCTATCACTCCAGGGGGCATCTTGGCGCTAGAAGAAAACCAGATTTGATGGAAGATCTGGTCAACTGCTCTTATCAGCGAGGCCAAGCATTCAAATTAAGGCTTTACACAGTGTATCAGGAGAACTGTAAATCCAGGTCTTAAGTATTTTCCTGAAAACCGATTCAGAGACAATTTGGCGAAGATGGAGGGGAAGTTGATTCCAAGCCTTAGATCCTATGACTGCCAAAGATTTCCCTCCCTTTGAGATCAGTCTAAAGGTAGGAATGGTCAGCAAGTTTGCATTGGAAGATCTTAAATTACGGGATGGGAGGTAATGTATGAAGATCTTTTGAAGATATTTAGGACCTCGAGAGTGGAAGGCCCTAAAAGTGATGATTAGGACCTTAAACAGCACACGTTTATGAATTGGCAGCCAGGGAAGGACATCCAATGCAGCTGAGGCAGAGGATTTCCTAGGCCACCTCAGCACCAGCCGGGCAGCTGCGTGCTGGACCATCTGCAACTTATGCATGACTGCTTTGTTGGTTCCTGCTTAAAGGCTGTTGCAGTAGTCCAGCCGAGATGTTATAAGGGCAACCGCCACCATTTGTCTGGCTGAGAGTGGTAACAGGTCAAAGAATTTTCTCAGACCTTTTATGATGTTAAAGCAGGTGCCTGCCACGGCCAGAGCCTGTTGTTTAAACGACAGAGTAGTATCAAACTTGATTCCTAAGTTCCTGTCCTCATTAATTGTGTTAGGGGGGGGCGCGGTGGCATCCTCATGCCACCACTGTTTAGGAATGAAGAGATTTTGTTGGCCAAAAGGCAACATTTCTGTTTTTTCCGAATTGCACCTCAGGTGGTTGTTGCTCATCCATTCAAACTAACAATTCCAAGCCAAACCATATATGACTTGCAAATGCATATATTGCAAAACCATATATTGCAAATGTGTGTTTACCTTCCAATGTGTCCCAGCAGATCCTGTTCCTGGAGCTACAATCTTTCTCCTGCCCCTGTCAGCTCTGTGCTGCCTCCTCCCTTCTCAGAGGCTGTGCCCTGTAGGGAATGCTCTCTCTGGGGCCCCACCCCCATCCATTTTCTGAACATGTCTCTGGCTCTGACTGACGAGAAACAATGTAACTAGTTACTTTGTTTCTCTTCAGTCCTGGGTCAGGTGAGGAGCTCAGAGCAGGCTGCAGACTGCACCTGCTTTAGAGCAAACCTATCTCTCACAGCTCTCTGCAGATGAGCTGAGGTGGCCCCCTTCCCAAACTGACGACTTGCCCCTACCCCCTGTTTGTTACGCCCCTGCCTCAAACACTATAAATCCTTTTTCAACTCCAGCAGGAAAGGAGCTACAGAGTTCTCTTTTTTATTGTTCATCTCTATATAATTTATAGTATCTAAGGTGTGTTAAAGAACTCTTATCTTTTTCTAAAAATAAAGCACTGACTGGACATTGCTCTGTTACAGAGTTTACAGCACTTTACAAACAAGCATTTGCAATGCAATAGGTCTCGCATTATTTAAGTTTGAGCTATTAGCATTGTAAATGGCAATTGTTTTTTGCTTTATGCTATAGTTTTTTTTTACATAAAAAGCTACATTTAAAATATGTTTTATTAAAGTTATTTATGCAGTATCTAAATTTTGTTTGCATAAAACAGTATAATAATATCTTAGTAAAAAAGTCAAATATTTTAATGGAAATTCACCAAATCTTCATTTATGTGTTGGTTTTGAAAATAGCTAAATTAATAGCTTTGTCATTTACAATGCCAATAGTTATAACTTTCGCAAATGTGACACCTATAGCATTTGTAATGCAACATTTGTATTTACGTGACTTAGATGTATTGATATTACAAATAACAATGGCTTTTAATTTTTTTTAATACTTAATAAAAGTGATTGTAATTTATAATGGCAATAGCTTAAACTTTTGTAAATAACTTTTGTGAAGATTATGTTCAGTGTATTTTATTGTAACAAAATCCAAGAACAGAAGTGAAATATTAACATCTTTTTGTGACATTTGTAATAAAGCTTGAAACATTGAGAGAACATATTTGTGCTGTGGTGGTGCTGAGTGATGCTGTGGTGGTGCTGAATGGGGCTGTGGTGATGCTGTGGTGGTGCTGAGTGGTGCTATGGTGGTGCTGTGGTGGTGCTGAGTGATGCTGTGGTGGTGCTGAGTGGTGCTGTAGTGGTTCTGAGTGATGCTGTGGTGGTTCTGAGTGATAATGTGGTGGTGCTGAGTGACTGTACTCACTGTCACTCTGCACTCACTGTCACTCTGCACTCACTGTCACTCTGCACGCACTCTGCACTCACTGTCACTCTGCACTCACTCTGCACTCACTGTCACTCTGCACTCACTCTGCACTCACTGTCACTCTGCACTCACTGTCACTCTGCACTCACTGTCACTCTGCACTCACTGTCACTCTGCACTCACTGTCACTCTGCACGCACTCTGCACTCACTGTCACTCTGCACTCACTGTCACTCTGCACTCACTGTCACTCTGCACTCACTGTCACTCTGCACTCACTGTCACTCTGCACTCACTGTCACTCCGCACTCACTGTCACTCTGCACTCACTCTGCACTCACTGTCACTCCGCACTCACTGTCACTCTGCACTCACTGTTTCTGCACGCACTCTGCACTCACTGTCACTCTGCACTCACTGTCACTCTGCACTCACTCTGCACTCACTCTGCACTCACTGTCACTCTGCACGCACTCTGCACTCACTGTCACTCTGCACGCACTCTGCACTCACTGTCACTCTGCACTCACTGTCACTCTGCACTCACTGTCACTCTGCACGCACTCTGCACTCACTGTCACTCTGCACGCACTCTGCACTCACTGTCACTCTGCACTCACTGTCACTCTGCACTCACTGTCACTCTGCACTCACTGTCACTCTGCACTCACTGTCACTCTGCACTCACTGTCACTCTGCACTCACTGTCACTCTGCACTCACTCTGCACTCACTCTGCACTCACTGTCACTCTGCACGCACTCTGCACTCACTGTCACTCTGCACGCACTCTGCACTCACTGTCACTCTGCACTCACTGTCACTCTGCACTCACTGTCACTCTGCACTCACTGTCACTCTGCACTCACTGTCACTCCGCACTCACTGTCACTCTGCACTCACTCTGCACTCACTGTCACTCCGCACTCACTGTCACTCCGCACTCACTGTCACTCCGCACTCACTGTCACTCCGCACTCACTGTCACTCCGCACTCACTGTCACTCCGCACTCACTGTCACTCCGCACTCACTGTCACTCCGCACTCACTGTCACTCCGCACTCACTGTCACTCTGCACTCACTCTGCATGCACTCTGCACTCACTGTTTCTGCACGCACTCTGCACTCACTGTTAGTCTAAAGGCGAAACTCAGACTGTTGAATTGTCGATAAGGCAGCTTCTTCACACTGCATGCAATCTCCTGGCCTGGAGAAGCCGGAATGCCGGCGGGACCGCTTGCCGGCTCTGCCACTACCCAAAGATAGATATTTGCCATATCTGCACTTGCCCCATCCGAGAAGAGAGTGTTCTTGAAACAGCCGGAACCCGCACATGTACGAAGGTATTATAGCCTCACTTCAAGAAGATCTTATGCTTTGGGAAATTCCCAAAATGTATGACCTTTGCTGAATCAAAATTGACCTTGCTGGCATCACAGAATAGGGGTACCTGATAACTGTGCCCTGACCGCGCTGGCACCGCAGAGCACGCACGCCAAGTCACTGTCCACATTTGCCGTATTCCGAGTGCATAACGGTTCTGGGCCTTTTATGACGGTGGTTCAGTTTTCTCTTCATTATTCATGCCTTTCCTCGCCAACAAGCAACTTCATTATTCTACAAACCACGGCCACGGTCCAACAGCTCTCATGTGTTTAACTTCTGATGTTATAACATGCACTTTTCGTCGTCTCTGAGCCCTATTTAATGATCAGTCCTGTTCCTGCCCCAGCCCTATTTCTGCTCATTTTAAAACATGCACCACACACTTTTTCCGCACTCTACTTCATGTTCTTATTGGCATGGAACAATGCACCTAGCACGCTCCTCTTGACTGAGCACGGATTCAGCAATAATGCTATCGAATTAGCATTGTGTTTAAACAGGGAACGATGTCTGCTATGTGATCTTAACACGAGACTAAATAGCTCTTTTACTGTGTTTTTTATTGTAACGAGCATTATTTTATTGTAAGTTTTAATAAACTGTAGTTACAATCAATATGCATTCACTTTCGGTCCTTGCGGCTCAAGCATGTCGATGGGTCTCATATTCTGAAGATATGGACCCACAATCTCTGCTTATACCTTGGTTAAGAGCCGAAATCTCTCGGATTTGCGATCAGTAGGGTATGATGGAAAGGATTTTCCAAGGGCAGTTGGACTTGTTTACAAAAATGGTATGTGTGCGCATAATACTGTTGAAAAGTACAGACCCACTCAGGTATTCGGCCCCAACAAAAAAGAAAGAGGAGCGACTTTGGTTGGGGGGTGGGGGGTTAATACCAAACGCTGTGTACATGGAAACGAGTGGCGGGAGAGGAAAATAAATTCCAGGAAGCAATCCGCTCTTCAGCTTTCCTGTCGGGTTTTGTAAACGGACGCTTAAATTGTGGAGCGTGAGCAACCGGTTTGCGTGATCAAGATGAAAAAAAAAACCACAATCCTAATTCCTGGCCCCCGGTGCCTATAGCAACGGACATCCGTCTCCTTGGAAACTAATCTCGTGGTATTCGAACAATGCACCGGGGGCCTTTAATCTGCCGAACACTGGAAATCTGTATTCGAGGCTGCTTCTGCTTCTCCCTCACCGTCAGGAACTCGAACCGACCTAAAAAACACGCAGTTTCCCAGAACACGGGGGCGGGGGCTTATTCTAAATCCAAACAAGCACTCTTCAGCGTTTTGCGCCGGCCTGCGACCAGGAAGTCAGGCAGGCCGGGCGGGACAACCGGAAGTAGGAGGGCGGGAGCCTACCCCGCCTCCCACGGAAGAGCCGCGATTGT
This sequence comes from Lissotriton vulgaris, assembly GCF_964263255.1. NCBI lineage: Eukaryota > Metazoa > Chordata > Amphibia > Caudata > Salamandridae > Lissotriton > Lissotriton vulgaris. The sequence goes on along the minus strand of NC_141687.1, from coordinate 35,060,067 downwards.
TTGGAGCACCGGAGCAGGCAGGAGCCTACCCTGCGCCCCGGTGCCGAAGAAGAGTCTTGCTGCCGGTGGGAGCCGCTGCACTGAGGAAGCCGGTGAGTGGGGCTTCGCCTTGTGTGGGGGGCATCTGTGTGCGCGCGCGCACGCGGCGGCGGGCTGTGTATGTGTGTGAGCGTGCATGTGTGTGTGTATGTGTCCTGGAGTCTGTGTGTATGCGTGTGTGTGAGGGGGGGGGGGGGTTGCCTGTCTGGGTGCCTGCGTGTCTGTGTAAGTGTAAATGCGTGTGCGTGTGTGTGGAGCCGAGAGGAGAGGGGCTGGTGTGTGTGGAGGGGTCTCTGTGTATGCGTGTAGGTGACGGGGGTGTGCCTGTGTATGCGTGTGTATGTGCGCATGCGTGAGTGCTGTGTATGCGTGTGGCTGTGATGTGCGCATGCGTGAATGTTGACGCGCGTGCACGCAGCTCAATCCACCCGCTCGTCACAGTTTTGTGTCCCTCATTCCCCCGTGTCAGACGACTATAAGTCTCCGACCCTGGACGCATCCTTCGGATGCGAATTCCAGGGCGAGACCTAAAAAGGACCACATTTGTTAAAGTACTCTGCAAATTGCAAAATATTTCTTCAGCAGAAGGCCCGGCATCCTTTTCCGGGACTGGATGCTGACCAAAGAGAAACAATGTTACTTTGTTTCTCTTCAGCGCGAGGAGCTCAGAGCAGGCTGCAGACACTGCAGCTGCTGCTTCAGAGCCTCTCACAGATCTCCACCGAAGAGCTGAGGGGGCCCCGTTCACCTACCAAAGATTGGCCCCTCCCCCCGCATCGCGAGGGCAGCGGGGTGTTTGTTTCGCCCCTGTGACAAATATGTACGGGAAATGTCCTGTGTTCATCAAACACTCCTCTTCATTCGATGTGTACGCAGTCAACAAGTGTTGACCTCCTCGTTGTGGAACATACAATCCTTCAGGGTCATCTTCAGGGTCTTATGCCTCTGGGAATGGACACGGTGCATAAAAAGGAGATTCCCTCCTACAGTTAGGAAGGAGAGTGATGTGGTTTTCAATCCTTGTTCTGATTCAGGATGCTATGAACACATCGTTTACAACCGTAACTGAACTTGGGATTCGCTGAAAAATGACCAACTCCTCAAAGGCATTGACAACCTATTCGCAAAAGGCTACTGCCTTTGGGCCACCGCCTGCCCCTCCTCCACCCCCCCCCCCCCCATGTCAAATTTATTTAAAAGCAGCACCAGTTTACAAACGCTTCCTGTTTCGGAATGCAGACACAGTTATGGTGGTTTGCTGCTCTTTGCAGGGCATCATTACTTTGTTTGCATAGGGGTAGCAAATAGTGACCTGCCTTATTGATTTTTATTAGCACTATTAATTATTAGACAGGTTATTTATTCGGTGAGACCCGGTAACTGCAGATTTTGTAAGGCTACGAACTACGATATGCAACTACGTAGGTCTACTTATGTCGCATTGCAAAATCATAGACTGGTAGCAACATGCCAGTGTGCAATTTGCAACTGGTGATTGCAGCCTGTCTTTCATACGTCAAGCCTCTTATTATTTGAATCAAAATTGCAAAACCTGGAGAAACCTTAACAAACACAAATCAGAAAAGGTTGTAAACACAATTATCCACCTCTCTCGGATGCAGCCTTTGTCTGTGCCAAACTTTTAAACAAGCCCTTGCAAAGCAATAGGTCTTGCATTCGCGAGAGTTTGAACTATTGACATTGCAAATGACAATGCCTTTTATTTATGTGTTTTGAAAACGTGCAAGCGGGGCGCAAACACACACTTTGTACTTATAATCCTTGCTTACTGGACACAAGGTTGGCAGTAAAAGAGGCACAGTTACTGCTAGCCTTGCTTCTTTTAAGTCCTTAAGGCCTTGCTTCTCTTAAATGCCCGAACTTGAACTTGAACTTAAGCAACAACTATGAGTACAAAGTGTGTGTTTACGCACCGTTTGCACGTTTTCAAAGCACATAAATAAAAGGCATTGTCATTTATAATGCTAATAGCTCAAACCCTCGCAAATGGGAGACATGTTGCATTGCATATGCTTGTGAGCTCTTAGACAGAGGCGGCAGCAGCCACAGGAAGGCAGGGACAATGATGCCAGGGCGCGCCTTTCAAAAGCAGGAGGAAGGAGGAGGCAACTGCAGCAAAAACAGACCTCGGTCTTTGAATCCACAGCAAAAGGGTCCAGATAAGAACAAGATTTACAGCCCTGTTTACAAAAGAGCTCCGTAAACCACAAGCACTGGTCTCCAGTGCTCCAACTTATAGAAAGAAATAGTCCTCAAAAGCTCTAAATAACCACATCTGTGAAAGGGGCAGTCCTTGAACATGGGTGGAGTTTTTAAAGCCCATATCCTAAATACAGCATGTCTCGCTGAGACAGCTCAATCACTGCTTAGGCGAGACCGAAAACTGAAGAGGTAGGGACTTTACCACACACAATTAAAGCCTTGACATTGCTGGTGGTGCCTTGCACAGCCATGTGCATAAAGGGATTTATCTGAAAATGTGCCCTTGACTAATCTTTCAAATGCCTAGGAAACACAACTTAGAAGACTTAAACAGACACTACTTATTCCCCTGGTAAAGAAAGAGAGACCAGGCCCTAAGTTCCAACTCTATTACAGTCCAAATCTGATCCTTCAAATCCAAATAAATTCCTAGGGCCCGATTCACAGAAATAACTTAAGACAAAATCCTAAACTTACTACCATTTTGGTATTCACAGAAGGCACTTACTAATATTAGTATTCACAAAAGTTAGGAGTCCTAACTTTAGGACTCCTAAACTGAGAAAAATCCTAACTTTAAGACTTTCGGTATTCACAGAAGGCATTTAGGAGTCCCAAAGTTAGGAGTCCTAACTTTACTACTCCTAAACTGAGAAAAATCCTACCTTTAAGACTTTCGATGTTCACAGAAAGCATTTAGGAGTCCTAAAGTTAGGAGTACTAACTTTACGATTCCTAAACTGAGAAATATCCTAACTTTAAGACTTTCGGTATTCACAGAAGGCATTTAAGAGTCCTAAAGTTAGGACTCCTAACTTCTGTGAATACCAAAATGAGTAAGTGCCTTCTGTGAATACCAAAATGAGGAAGTGCCTTCTATGATGCTCTCCTAAGTACCACATACAGATTATGTGCGGATCCGTCGCCGACATCTGACGCTAACAGGTCTCGCACAACTTGACACCCAAAGTCATCGCACACTGTTCCCGGAAGCTAAATGGCGTTGGTAAGGCCTGAAAACAAAAACAGGCCAGAGGAACCACTTCTCCTTGATCCACGTTGAGACGTAGAAAAGAAGGAAACTGACATGAGCCTGCCGGGAGGGACTTATATGGCTCCACTGACATCACATCCGTGGACGATGTCAGGGCGGAGCCATGCGGCGCCGTCTCCTGGCGAGCAGAGGGTGCTGCTCAAGATTTGCCGGATCCAGACTGATGCCTGGGTGATATTCTAAGTTAAGGGATCTGCGGCTGGATATCTTTATCAGATCCAATCATTCTTCTACAACAGGCACAACATACTGGCAGAGGATTTGTCCTGTCCAGTGAGTAGAATATCACTTATGCGTTCACCCAAGAACGGTGTGTTTCCCAAACATATATACAAACTTACTATAAACTACATCGCCTACAATTTCAGATGTGTGCTGATGATAAATAAAGCCCACTTCTGAATTAATAATGTATATCACTGGATTAGGCAGCTTTCTCTGTAGGACCAATACTGAAAGTCTGCTATTGGACTGAATACATAACGCAATCATCATAATTTCATGCCAATTGTTGCTCTAGCAGCTTTTTTGGTGCAGATCTGACATTCACCGTCTTCTCCCACACAAACTTGGTTGTAAAAAAGGATTCAGCGTTAAACTATTGGTGGAACTAACCAACCCAGTGATCAGGTCATGGTCTGCACAGAGATATCAAAGTAGCCCACTGACAGACAACATACACCACAAAAATCAGACGGAAGGTAGGACTCAGATGGCAAAGGAATTCAAACACTGACAGATGAATGCTATGATCAAATTCAAGGTCCTTTCTGACAGAATAATCTTGAATACATGACAAAAAGGCAATCTAAGTGTCCCAGCTAGGATCCTCAGGTCAGCCAACACATGCACCATTTTCCACGTACAGTGCCAGAGACTAACACCTGAAAGGAGATGCTTCAGAGTTCTGATCCCTAAGCTCTGGAATGGCCGTTTGCTGCCATGAAGGCACAGCTGAATAATTTACTTCTTAGGGAAGAGGTGTGGCGCCGCGGCTAGGGCGACTGACTCCGGAATCTGGGGATCACGGTTCGATCCCCAGCACCGGCGGCAGGTTAGCCCAGCACCATGTGACTCTGGGCAATAGCTTGCTTAATCTTCCCAACGGCCCCCAGCGCCTAGAGACCCTTATGGGTGTTTGTGCGCTTTACAAATGTGGATTATTATTATTATTATTATTTAGAGCATGCGCTGATATAGGCGAGACAGACTAGGATAGACTGAGTGCTTCCCTGGAGACAGAATACATTTTGATTTGCTGATTTCCTCCTTAACTCAAAGTAGCACAAATCTAGCAAATCTTAATGACAAAAGGCATGACCAAGTAAACATGTACCAATCATATTAGCGTTCTATCTAGTGGAATAACCACCTAATATTCTGCAGTGACTATGTACTCAATATTCATGTCTCTCCAAAGTGGATGAAAGGCAGCAAGTAATCAGAATTCAGAAGCCTGTCTGGATTCTGTATCTTCATTAAAGACCAATGGTGCTGAGACAAGCACACAGTATAAATTCCCTTGGCGAGTAGTTTATTAGCACAATGTGTGGTTGGTGGTCTTCCAAATGTTTGGAATCCGCCCATGCGCTTTGCGCATACATGGCTGCATACAGAACAAACAAAACCTCTGGAAATAGAACTGTCTTATAGAAATCATGGGAGCTGTTCATAAAAGTGAGAAGATTGCTGTACATTGTATGAGCTGTTTTTCATAATACTCAACACACCAACGGCTTAATGTTGAAATGGCAATGTGGTATAGAATGCATACAATATATTATCTTTTCTACAAGGGAGTAGCCACAAAATTAAAATGCCCCCCAATTTGAACAAACTTCTGATGACACCGAATGAGCTACACAAGTGAGCCCAGAATTCTAAGAAACGTTTCCGCCACCCTTTCATCCTCTCTTCCTTTATTCCATCCTTTCACGTTCCATCCTTTCACCCACCCATCTTTTCCCCTTTCTATCCATCCATCCAGTTATCATTTAGTTCACAAGTCAATCATCCATCCTGTCACTGTTTCATCCATTCATCCTTTCACCTTTCCATCCATTCATGCAATCATACATCCATTGATCATTTCGTTCACATGTCGATAATCCATCCTTTCACTGTTCTATGCATTCATGCTTTCACCTTTCTGGTAATTCTTCTATCCACCTATCAATACACCCTTTCTTCCACCCTATCAACTGATCCTTTCACACTTAACTTTATCCATTCTTTTATCCTTCGTACCATCCAGCCTTGCACCCTTCCTTCGTTTGTTCTTTTCACCCTACATCCCTTCCATTTTTCCTTTTTCGTTTCCTCTTCCATATTTTCTACCTTTCATCTGCGACCCTTTCTTTCGTTGCCCTTATATTAAATGTTCTATCTTCACATTGTTTTCTTTCTTACTGTTCTCTTCCTCATAGCTGTATTTGCTGTTGTCTGCCCTTTATGGATGTTTTCCTCATTTCTATCTCCACATTGAACTTGGCTTACTTAGCAGGAGTTCTCTGCAGAGAGCAGACAGAAGAGTGGAAAGCATGCAGAGACCATTAGCAGGCCCGAGGTTACAAACAAGGTCATGGGTTGCAGTGGTGATATAGAACTTCTCCAACAAAATAACTCTCTCTTTCTGCTTCTCCCTGTTCAATCTACAACATTCCACACTCATTGAGTTGAATATTCTAACAGCGCTAGAGCCCTGCCGCAGTTACTAGGGTACCACGCCAGGAGCATCACTAAAGCAACATCCTGTGCGCACGAGCAGGACAACATCTCAGTAGATCACGATGGAGGAATCACGACCATCACTACAGAAATATCATAGCCAGACCACTAGACCTTCGTCACAGCGATATCAAAGAAATATTAGAAATACCATCCTGGGATCACCTTGTCACCATCATTGCTTACTAGAGGCCTCATTGTGGTGTTATCACAGGGGCATCACTACATCAATTGCACCTTCATGGCTGTACCAACATGGCACCATCAAATGCAGCTTATTTATGAATGATTATAACAGGATCACCAAGGCACTATCACGAGGATATGACGGCACCATCAGAGTAGCATCACAATGGCACCATCAGCAGGGATTCCAGTAGCACCACCATTCGAGTTCCATCAAGACATCATCCTGAGGGACGTGCCATGGTGCAATTGCAGGGGATCAGGAAGGTGCTATCAAAAAAAGGGCAAGACGACAACATTATGGATAAATCACTATCACACCATCTGGGGATCAATATAGTGCCATTCCTGGAGTGGAGGGTGGTGGGGGAAGGGGGACCCTTGTTGTGGGATTGTTATAGCATGCTCTAGGGGTGATCTGTAAGTCACCATCGCAGACAGATCACAATGGGACCATCATGGGGATCACCATGGCACCCTCATGGGGACAGGAAGGTGCCCCCAAGATTAAAAGACCACTATAACCCTATGATTAGGCGCAAAGAAGACAATGTAACAGAGGATAAAAAAATGACACCGTAAGCCAGAGCCAATTCAGACAGTGACAGGGAGGACTCCTACCGTAGCTTTGTTTCCTGCAGGAACGGAAAACTTCGCTTCCATAGGAGCAGCGGGAGAAAGAGAGAAACATCAAACAGCTGTTAAGTATCATCAATGACAAACTCCCCTTCCCTCCATAAAACAATGAAAATGGCAGATGAGAGTGGATCTCATGATAGTTTTTTGATGAGTCCATCAGGACAAAGCATTTTACAAGGTCTGTCAAAGGGACGCTGAGCCGTGGCACGTCCAATGGGTGAGATCAGAGGACTTCGGATCTCAGAGGAACTCCAGCACACCATATCACACACCTAACACTACAACCAGCACATGTACGGCACGTGAGTTTTAGTAGGAAAAGTCTGTTTTCCATTGCATGAATCTTCACTGAATTTCCAAATATGGTATATTGGTAGCTATGCGCAGAATCCCAGAAACATTTTTCACGAGAAAATTATATTTATAACAACTAATTTTTAAACAGATGCTTTTCGAAATGCAACATGTAATCTTTTTTAAACGAATTCGAAATACTCTTTTTTTTCTAACAGACCCACTCACAAAGAGTGAACTCAAGTGACAAACAGTCAATTTTCCCGTGTGGAGTGAGGACCCTCGTCTAATTGTGCCTTTTGTGGCATAATTTCTCTCGACTGATTCAGTACTCAGGGTGTTTTCTCCTCACTCTATGTATTCGGATATCTTTAATCTCCTTTCCACCTTTTTGAAGAGGTGTGGTGCAAACTTCAGGGTTTTTATCCGTGATGATTCTTAACTATACCTGACAGCTTCTTTAATTTTGCGTCCGCATCTATAAGATGGAGCAGATGTAAAGGGATTCCCTCATTTGTATAGGGCCACGTCCCCATGCAAATGAGGAAACAATCTCTGGTGATATGCCAGCGCTATCTGTATTACAGAAAGGGCCACGAAAGCCTCCGTGGCCCTTTCTGTCACACCACAGTGGCCCAAGGGCCCGCAAAACGGGCTCACATTTCAGCTGTGCCCGAGACACTTACCATAATACGGCCCCAGGAAGAACTATTATTCCTAAACAAGGGTCTCCTGTTAGCCCCAGAGATTGGAAAGACTATCCTTGATCCACTCCCAGTCTTCCAGCCATGTCCGTCCAATAGCCCGGCAGTAGCGCTGGTGTGCAATCGGAATGGCGGGTTGGAAGAAAACAATAAAAAAAAACCTTTAAAAAAAGAGCTTACCTGCCATATTGTGCCCGCGTAAACGCCACTCTACTGCTTCATCCTCGCTGTGGCAGAGGCTCCCAGCCTACCCTGCGGCCATTACTGATGCTGCTCTCATGCATGAGAGCAGCGCTGGGATTGGCCTGAGCGCCTAGGAATTGCGCTCCCAGGGAGACTCGGAGCATCTGCCTATTCTCTCTACAACTTAGAAATGCAGCTGGGTTGGAGAGAGCTCAGTGCACATGTGGGCTTGGCCAGCCCGAGACGTGCAGCCGAACCCACACGTGCACTGAAGGCAGTGCTCATCACTCCCCCTCCTGACTTGCCCCGCCTCCAAGCCTCATTAAATTGAGGGAAAATAAAGCGATAATAAACAAGTTTTATTATCGATTTACTTTTAAAAATTTGAGGCTGGCAGGGAGGGCGCCGCGCCTCCACCATAGCGGAGGAGCCGCCACTGCAGCCCTGGCGCCGCTGTCCTTTTCAGCAGCATTCATCACTAAGTCTTTGTCAAGAATTCAGCATCGAGGGCCTCGGAAGCTACTTGATGCCACTGCATTATCCTTTACCGTATTGAGGGAATCTGCTTTTAGACTAAGATGGACACTGAGCTTCTCATGATCAAGGAACAAGGGTAAAGCATAGAAACCCTGCATTAGTAGCAGAAAAGACACTCCAACCTCAGATTAGGCAGAGGTGTCCGAGAACATCCCTGCCCAGAAAATATTCCAGCCTTTGGTCCCACCTAAAAAAAGCAGAACATGTAGTGTTTATAGGGACTTCTGTTGAAACCTTAACTCTTAAAACAAGAATCTGACCTTTGAAAAGGTGTTCTTACATCTGTTCAATGTCCACTGTCGTGGAAACATCAGCTGTGCTGTGTTCAAGTCTAGAAGTCACACGCGCAGTACAGAGCTCAGTTCTGGATAGATCACTTCATCCAGACTTGGAGGCCGTGTCTACAATACCCAAGTTTGGAAACATCAGCGCACATGTGTTCAGGTCTAGAGGTCACATGCGCAGTAGTGAACCCAGTTCTGGATAGATCACTTCATCCAGACTTGGAGGCAGTGTCTACAATACCCAAGTTTGGAAACATCAGCACAGATGTGTTCAGGTCTAGAGGTCACATGCGCAGTAGTGAACCCAGTTCTGGATAGATCACTTCATCCAGACTTGGAGGCCGTGTCTACAATACCCAGGTTTGGAAGCATCAGCTGTGCTGTTTTCAGGTCTAGAGGTCACACGTGCAGTACTGAACCCAGTGCTGGATAGATCACTTCATCCAGACTTGGAGGCCGTGTCTACAATACCAAACTTTGGAAGCATCAGCTGTGCTGTGTTCAGGTCTAGAGGTCACATGCGTAGTACTGAATCCAGTTCTGGATAGATCACTTCGTCCATACTTGGAGGCCGTGACTACAATACCCAACTTTGGAAGCATCGGCTGAGCTGTGTTCAGGTCTAGAGGTCACATGCGTAGTACTGAATCCAGTTCTGGATAGATCACTTCGTCCATACTTGGAGGCCGTGACTACAATACCAAACTTTGGAAGCATCAGCTGAGCTGTGTTCAGGTCTAGAGGTCACATGCGTAGTACTGAATCCAGTTCTGGATAGATCACTTCGTCCATACTTGGAGGCCGTGACTACAATACCCAACTTTGGAAGCATCGGCTGAGCTGTGTTCAGGTCTAGAGGTCACACGTGCAGTACTAAACCCAGTTCTGGATAGATTATTTCATTCAGACTTGGAGGCCGTGTCTACAATACCCAAATTTAGGTCACATGTAGTACTGAACCAAGTTCTGGATAGATCACTTCATCCAGACTTGGAGGCCGTGTCTACAATACCAAACTTTGGAAGCATCAGCTGTGCTGTGTTCAGGTCTAGAGGTCACATGCGTAGTACTGAATCCAGTTCTGGATAGATCACTTCATCCATACTTGGAGGCCGTGACTACAATACCCAACTTTGGAAGCATCGGCTGAGCTGTGTTCAGGTCTAGAGGTCACACGTGCAGTACTGAACCCAGTTCTGGATAGATTATTTCATTCAGACTTGGAGGCCGTGTCTACAATACCCACATTTAGGTCACATGTAGTACTGAACCAAGTTCTGGATAGATCACTTCATCCAGACTTGGAGGTCCTGCCTACAATACCCAATTTTGGAAGCATCAGCTGTGTAGTGTTCAGGTCTAGAGGTCACATGTAGTATTGAACCTAGTTCTGGATAGATCACTTCATCCAGACTTGGAGGCCCTGTCTACAATACCCAATTTTGGAAGCATCAGCTGTGTAGTGTTCAGGTCTAGAGGTCACATGTAGTATTGAACCTAGTTCTGGATAGATCACTTCATCAAGACTTGGAGGCCCTGTCTACAATACCCAAGTTTGGAAGCATCAGCTGTGCTGTGTTCAGGTCTAGAAGTAAAAAGCGCATTCCTGACCCCAGTTCTGGATAGATCACTTCATCCAGACTTGGAAGCCGTTCTACAATATCCAACTTTGGAAGCATCAGCTGCGCTGTGTTCAGGTCTTAGGTCACATGCGTAGTACTGCATCAGCAGTGCTGTGTTCATCCAGACTTGGAGGCCATGTCTACAATACCCAACTTTGGAAGAATCAGCTGCTTTGTGTTCAGGTCTAGAGGTCACATGTTATACTGAACCCAGTTCTGGATGGATCACTTCATCCAGACTTGGAGGCTGTGTCTACAATACCCAACTTTGGAAGCATCAGCTGTGCTATGTTAGGTCTAGAGGTCACATGTACAGTACTGAACCCAGTTCTGGATAGATCATTTCATTCAGACTTGGAGGCCGTGTCTACAATACCCAACTTTGGAAGCATCAGCTGTGCTATGTTCAGGTCTAGAGGTCACACGTACAGTACTGAACCCAGTTCTGGATAGATAATTTCATCCAGAATTGGAGGCTGTGTCTACAATACCCACCTTTGGAACATGAGCTGTGCTGTGCTCAGATCTAGAGGTCACATGTAGTATTGAACCCAGTGCTGGAAAGATCACTTCATCCAGACTTGGAGGCCCTGTCTACAATACCCAAGTTTGGAAGCATCAGTTGTGCTGTGTTCAGGTCTAGAGGTCAAATGCGCATTTCTGAACCCAGTTCTGGATAGATCACTTCATCAAGACTTGGAGGCCGTTTTACAATACCCAACTTTAGAAGCATCAGCTACGCTGTGTTCAGGTCTAGAGGTCACATATAGTACTGAACCTAGTTCTGGATAGATCACTTCATCCAGACTTGGAGGCCGTTCTACAATATCCAACTTTGGAAGCATCAGCTGTGCTGAGTTCAGATTTAGAGGTCACATGTGTAGTACTGAACCCAGTTCTGGATAGATAATTTCATTCAGACTTTGAGGCCGTGTCTACAACACCCAAGTTTGGAAGCATCAGCACAGATGTGTTCAGGTCTAGAGGTCATATGTGTAGCACTGAACCCAGTTCTGGATATCTTGTTTGCCATTCCAAAAAGATCCTGAAACCTTCTTTAGTATCCTGGCTACTTTTTAAGGCACTCTCTAGAGCTTCAGATCCAGTTCTCAAACCTTCAACTGTAGGAATGCGCCTCCTTTTGGTGAGATGATCGGGAGCAGTATGTCCACTTCTAGAGGTCTGCCTGGAGCACCTGGTCAGATTCTGAAGGTCAAAGTCAACGGACTAATACTAATGAGTGAACAAGAGTAAAGAAGGACCTTGCGCGCAGTCACTTTATCAAGCATTGGCCACATAATGGCAGTATGGATCCACTTTTGGTCCTCACCAGTTGTCAGATTCAAAGACCCCCTGAATATGTTGACCCCTCCCTGCCTCTATGAACACTGAAAATGCTAATGAAAAACCACCATGAATGCTTCTTAATTATAAAAACTGAATTGTGTCACACAAAGAAATGCAAGCCCAAGGAGGTCAGAGCACAGGCAGGTGAAACGAAGAAGGGCGGCTGAGTGGAAACCAGGGAGATGGAAAGAGAACAATGAGGTGAGGGTGGGAGGTAACAGATGGGAGGAGAATGCTCAGAGGATGGGAGGCAGAAGGGAGCAGTCAAAATGGGCCACACAGGTGACAGAAGTGGCATAAAAAAAGTAAATATCATGGGTAAGAAGTGAAAGGTTACTGGGTGACTACAATCCAACGCACCATGAGTGAAGCGCCCAAAGGACCGCCGAGAGTGCCCCGCTTTCTGCAAAGAAGACAGAATAGGGAATTAGTGGCTTCCAATAATTCAAGCATGAACGTCAATTTGCCACAATGTTAAGAGTACAGAAAAGGACATCGCACCCCTTCAGACCTCAGTGACATCACCATGGAGTGACATCACATGCTCTTTATTCCTGGAGATACACACAAAGTGAAATTGCATGACATTTGACCTCCCCAGCATCACATGTATTGGCGCTACGGATGTAATGAATTCTTTGGTGCTATGGTCATACTCCAGAGGCACGGTAATCCTTCATTAGAAGCACAGCTATCCAGTACTCAGGCACATCCATCGGGTAACCAAGCACAGCCATCTAATGCTAAATCTCGGACATCAAGTGCCCAATAATGAACTAAGCTGTCACTTTACAGCCTCAAAAGTTACTGATATGTACGCCCAGGCGCAGCTTCAAACTCCCCATTACTGGTTCAAAAGCACTGCTGTGGCCACATGTCATCTAGAGGGGCAAACATAGCCCTGTGTGCCCAGGTATAGCCCCAATATACTTCAGTGTGATACAACCTATCCACATTGCCACCAGATGCCAACAGATCAGGAAATGGCAAAACCACGCATGCCGTTACAACACAAGTGGGACATCGCTTGCCTTAACCATGCATATGCCTTTTCCACGCATCTGCCTTAACCACTCATTTACGTTGTAAATGTAGTCAGCGATCTAGCATTTGAATGAGTAGGCAAGGGATTTTGGAAACTTTCTGCAGAGGATATTCCAAGGAACAGCAGCTTGGTAAGTAGTTTTTTAGTTTTGTTTAGGCTTCTGGGCGAGGGGAAGGGGCAGTTCTTAGGGCTGGGGCCAGCTTTAGGGTTCAGGGCGGGGGGTTGGGGTCAGGGTTGTTATCAGGACTGGGGGCCAGGTTTTAGGGCTCAGGGCGGAGGGAAGGTCAGTTTTTAGGGTGGTCGGTTTTGGGGCACAGGGGAGTGGGCCTGGGGTCAGGGTAGTTATTAGGCATGGGGCCGTGTTTTAGGGCTCAGGGTGGGGTGCAAGGGTCGTTTTTAATGCTGAGGATGTGATGGTTTGCAGGACTGGGTACCGGGTTTTAGGGCTCAGGGCGAGGGGGCTGGGGTATGAACTTTATCAAGCATACTCCTTTGCTAATCATGCCTTTACAATGAAAATCGTTGGAAAGGCATGCATAGTAAAGTCACAGTTGTGGCTGAGACTGCGTTGTTTAGGCATGCATTGTTAAGGCAAGCGTTGTTCTGTCATACACTAAACAGGTCAGCGGTGATGAGCCTATTATACCTTTCAGCTGCATTCAATGCTATCCACCACTCAATACTATAGAGCAGACTTCAGAATTTTGATGTGCATGAAAAGCCCTGGAATTGGATCGTCTTTTTCCTGGCAAACCTGAAGTCAATGCCAGCATGAACCTTTAAAATCTACTTGCTGGTTACTAGGGTTCTTCAGGGCTCAACTAGCTCAGCTCACTGCCAGGAGTGATCTGGTCCTTTGGTATTACCTGCTACACTGAGATCATCCTCAAGATTCAAGATCATTATTACCCAACGCCCAATGCTGGAATCATGTTGGATATAGGATCACAGCTAACCTACTCACGTGAACTGAGATAAAACAGAAATTCTCAGACGTGGAGTGTTTGTGTGAAACAAGGCATCACACCCTGGACCACAGATCTTGAACAGGCCCATCATCCAGGTCACGCACAGGAACAGTAAAACGCCTATAAACCGTCCTAGACCAGGCCTTACTCTTGAACCCCAAATAGATGCTGCATTAGATTCCTGTACGCATTCACCTAGAATCTGAACTCAACTTTCTCATTCGTAGATTTCCCCCACGGCCCAAACTTCAGCTGTAGTTGTTATTTCCCGTCTAGATTATGTGACATGAATCCCTCTGGGACCACAATATTCTTCCAGAACAGATTCGGTGGGCCCCAAACGTTAACCATGGAAACACATTACTCCAGGCCTTTTGACTCTGCCCTGACTTCCGATTTTTTGGACTATGGCCATAAAGGCACGGTGCAAAATGAACTGAGTACTGCAGAGAATCAGACCAGATTCCTCCAAAGGGCATTTCAGAGCCTCTGCCCTTGTGACAGCCTGTGTGCCAAAAAACACAACCATTTAAAGTGCGTTGTTTCAACAAAACTAGACCACTCAGTCAAAGGCAGTAAGCATCTAAGCTCACTCTCTAGTTCGGCAGCAAATTGCAAACCTTCTCACTTTGAGAAAGTCCATAACAACGTCTCTTCAAGTTTTCAAACCTCTGATTCAGCCTTAATCCCACCATTAGGCAACACATATAAACCGATTAATCCGTCATTGGACTATTGCTCAGTCATCTTTCGGGGCAAAGACGCGAAAGTGCTTGACGATATAGAAATTAGAACTTATAAAGCTGTTTTTAAAATCCCTAAATATATCAGTCGAGCAAACATAAGATTGGAATTTGGATTGAAAAACCAAATTGTGGCGCGTCAATCAGCATTTCTGAAGTCCTTAATATCATTAGCCCGCTCGGAGGAAGGATCTTTAGCCAAGCTATGTTGGCTTGAAATTTCAGCAGGGGAATACTAAAAAAACTGGCAGCTGTACCTTACTGAATGTTTAGGTAATTTTGATTGCTCTAATTTAGAAGATGAAATGAGGAGTAAAGTAGTTTTAAAAAAAGAAATTAATCAAATGGCCGCACTACTAACGATTATAGCTGACAAAGAAGAATTGAGGAAAATAAATCATTTCTGGACAATTGCTAATTCCTTTGTTAAGCTGACGCCTCAACCCTATTTAGCATATCATTTAAAACTAAGGTTTAAGAATAAATTCATGCACTTGAGGTTGGGAAGATATCCGACTAAGGATGGCATACCAAAATGGGAGAATCAATGGTCATCAAGCATTTGCAGGCTTTGTAGGCAAAGTGATGAAACAATAATTCATATAGTAACTTTATGTCCAGCTTTGGCAGACGCTCGGAAGACCATTCTAAAACCGATCTTTAATGAAATAGGAATTAGAACATGTAGACAAGCGATTACTACCTGTTTGAGTGGGGCGAATATTAAACTTACTTATCTTTTTGTTAAGTTTATCATTATTGCAGAGAAGAAACTCAAAGGATTAGAACGGGTAAATAACTGTATTGCGATATAAAATACGTAAGGAACATAATTTAATGTTAATTGGATGCAAAGTGTTAAGCTAGTTTAAGGGACTGGGAGTATATTTTAATATAGTTGCGCACATTGCACTTTATTATTATCACAGCTAAAATTTGTATTTGTAACTGCAACTGCCAACAGAAGTCACTTTATGTAAATGCTGCTATAATAGTTCTTGGTGCAATTATAAGGCATTTTACTAAGTTTTATTTATTTTATTTATTGCATAATATATTACTGTTGCACTTTACTATCGCTTGTACATGAAATACAGCTAATATTTGTATTTGTAATTGCATCTGCCAACATAAGTCACTTTATGTAAATGCTGCTATAATAGTTTTTGGGGCAATCATAAGGCATTATAGTTGGTTTTATGGATTTTTAATTATTGCGTAATGTAAGAACGTTTCAATGGAATGGTCATCTATCAACGTATTATTGGAGTATCAGTTTAAGATACTAATAACTCTGTGTATAGTATATGCTTGTTTTATTTGGTTGTTTTTATCTTTCCTTGTTTGTAATGATTTTAATTAATCAACAAATAAATACTTTACTTACTTACTACTACGATTAATCTGTGAGCAATTTAAAGGCTAGATAATTCCAAACATTTGTGTTTGACCATATGCCCAGGGCTCAGTGCCACTCCATGTAGGTAGATATGGTTCCAAATCCTCAATAAAATCCCATATGCTGAGACTGACTTCATATGCTCAGGTCTAATCCTAAACATTATTCATTCTTCTTTAAGTTTCTCCTAGGGAGATCTCGGCTACCGAAGTGGACATCTCCATTTACCTCTACAAAGCGTAACTTTGCATTGGTACATCCTGCTGCAGGAGGCCGCACCCACTGATGTGAGGGGGATGCAGACCCTTGGTACATCCTGCTGCAGGAGGCTTCACCCACTGATGTGAGGGGGATGGAGGCCATTGGTACAGCCTGCTGCAGGGGGCTCCACCCACTGATGTGAGGGGGGTGGAACCATTGGTACATCCTGCTGCAGGAGGCTCCACCCACTGATGTGAGGAGGATGGAGACCATTGGTACAGCCTGCTGCAGGAGGCTCCACCCACTGATGTGAGGGGATGGAGACGTGTAAATATACACTTAGGTGTAAATGTACACTCAAAAATGGGGAATAGCGTTAAAGTGTAGTGAATATATAAGCAAGTAAACTTGCACATGTGTAACTGCCTTTGAAAATAGCGTGAGACGTTATCTTAAAACTGCAGGGAAGAGGGACAGCTAAGGCAAGTCCTGTTTCTTTAAGAACCAGCACAAACCACCCACAACTCTGTATATATGCCACCTGCTTTCCTCCTTGTTCATTACTAACTCAGATCTATGGAGTGAAACGGTATGTTAGAAATATACAATCCTGTCGTCAAATTTCTGCACCCTTTACAGTATGTCACAGGAAATGTCTTAATAAAACCTATATTTAAACTCCAAGAGTAAGTTACTGAAACAAATAGGCTTCCAGTGTTCCTGGTAAGAATGAATGATCCGCGGTTTTGCTTGTTGATCTCCCCAGATGCGGTATTGTGACAAACGGGGCTCAGCATCCCTGTCAGCCTTTACTGACAGGAGGGTTACACGTGCCTCATGCACTCCTGGGAAGGTGTCCAGGTAGCCTATTCTCAGTATCTTTAATGAGGGATGTGCTCGTTTGTACAAGTGAGCACAGGGATGCACTGCTCATGATCCTGTACATTTAAATTATTTAAATATATACACACACACTAATGCCAGCACATATATATTTAACTATTTAAAATATTCTTTTATTTCAGCGTTTAGATTATCTGTTTGACTACCCAGCCCAGGTGTGGATTTTTTTTTCCTAGCTTGTTTTGCATTTTGACGGCTTCCTTTCGGGCGCTCTTTGCTTTTCTTTTCCCCGGTGGATCTTTACATCTGGCAGCCGGTAAAACCCGTAACTGCCTTGTGCGTGTAATGGGAGGTGAAGGATGAGGACTGGGTGTGGATGAGCAAGTGGTGTTTATATGTAAAACTGACACCAGGTCATCCCGGGGGGGGGGGGGGGGGCAGTTAGCACCTGTCAGGGTTCAAGAGGGGCTTGGGTGCCTCCAGTTAATTCTATAGTTAGTACCGAGTTTGAAATTTGACTGAGTGGATCCAGTGATAACCTCCTCTCCACAAGTTCTATCTCCTTAGCCACAGCTGATTCGGCCCGTTGGAGATAAGCGTCCAACGTCTCTACACCCCCTACCCCTACACCCCCTTTACGAATTGGTTTGTTCATGTAGCAGAACAAATTGCTATTGGTGACAAAAGAACCCTGCCACACTATAACCAACAGTAATAACTGCAAGGAAAGGTATTCAAGTCAATAAGTCTCTTACGGCTCACTTGACAATACTTTAGTCCTAATTTCTGTCGATGATGTCAGAGTATTGGCCCGGCCCGGCCTCTTCTGGCCCCTGATGGCCACAGATGGCCCGCCCTTTGCCCGGGCTTAGCCCGGCGCCACCCACGCGCGTCCTGCGAAACGGGGTTCTCCTCTGCACTTAAGCGCCTCCGGGCGCGGTCTGGGCGTAGGCGGCTTCCTGCCGCTGGGGCAGCTGGGACCTGTAGTCCCCCCCTCTCTGCGGCCGCGGATGTCAGTTGGCTTGCGGCAGCAGGGGGTAGACCAGTCCTGGGAGCGGAAAGCAGGGCAGAGAGATGGTTTGAGGCATCTTTCCCCCAAAAGGCGTGAGCAGGAGCAGAAAAAAGACAAGAGGTGCAGGTGGAATCTCAAATACGGCAGCTAAAAATCAAGGGCAGCAGCGGTAGAACACCCCTTTAGATTATCAAATAGAGTGAATCTTTTATTATGTGTATGTTTTTTTTAAATATGTATTTAATTATACGTTTTCAAATTTATCATCTTGAACACGTAACTTAAAAATAATTACTCTTATTAATTCAGTGTTAAATTATTATGAACTTTGCATTAATTTAAATCATTTTTTCGATTACATTAAATTAATATCTTAGTTTTCTGAATAATCTAATCGAATATTCGTTTTTGAATTAATTACTTTGGTGCTATTAAATTATACTAACTTTTACTTCAACAAACATATTTTAAGTAAATATGTTTGATAAATTAATGACGTATTTGCTTGTAAACACTCCCAGGATAAAGACAGGAACACTTACACCCATGTCAAATCATGTAGTGCACCAGGCAATGAAGCCGAACAGGCTCCTTTCCAGAGTGCCCTGAAACGACCGGATAGTTATCCCACTCCTGAAGCCGAGCAGGTTCCTTTCGAGAGCTCCTTGAAATGACGGGATTGGTATCCCAGTCATGAAGCCGAACAGATTCCTTTCCAGAGCTCCTTGAAATGACGGGATTGGTATCCCAGTCATGAAGCCGAGCAGGCTCCTTTCCAGAGCTCCTTGAAATGACGGGATTGGTATCCCAGTCATGAAGCTGAACAGGTTCCTTTCCAGAGCTCCTTGAAATGACGGGATTGGTATCCCAGTCATGAAGCCGAACAGATTCCTTTCCAGAGCTCCTTGAAATGACGGGATTGGTATCCCAGTCATGAAGCCGAACAGGTTCCTTTCCAGAGCTCCTTGAAATGACGGGATTGGTATCCCAGTCATGAAGCTGAACAGGTTCCTTTCCAGAGCTCCTTGAAATGACGGGATTGGTATCCCAGTCATGAAGCCGAACAGATTCCTTTCCAGAGCTCCTTGAAATGACGGGATTGGTATCCCAGTCATGAAGCCGAACATGTTCCTTTCCAGAGCTCCTTGAAATGACGGGATTGGTATCCCAGTCATGAAGCCGAACAGATTCCTTTCCAGAGCTCCTTGAAATGACGGGATTGGTATCCCAGTCATGAAGCCGAACAGGTTCCTTTCCAGAGCTCCTTGAAATGACGGGATTGGTATCCCAGTCATGAAGCTGAACAGGTTCCTTTCCAGAGCTCCTTGAAATGACGGGATTGGTATCCCAGTCATGAAGCCGAACAGATTCCTTTCCAGAGCTCCTTGAAATGACGGGATTGGTATCCCAGTCGTGAAGCTGAACAGGTTCCTTTCCAGAGCTCCTTGAAATGACGGGATTGGTATCCCAGTCATGAAGCCGAATAGATTCCTTTCCAGAGCTCCTTGAAATGACGGGATTGGTATCCCAGTCATGAAGCCGAACAGATTCCTTTCCAGAGCTCCTTGAAATGACGGGATTGGTATCCCAGTCATGAAGCTGAACAGCTTCCTTTCCAGAGTGCCTTGGAAAGGATTGGTACCCCCATGTTTAATCATGCAGTGAAACAGGGCATGAAGCCGAGCAGGCTCCTTTCCAGAGTGCCTTTGAAAGGATTGGTATCCCAGTCATGAAGCCAAACGGGCTCCTTTCGAGAGCTCCCTGAAATGACAGGATTGGAATCCCAGTCATGAAGCCGAGCAGGCTTTTTTCCAGAGTGCCCTGAAATGACAGGATTGTTATCCCAGTCATGAAGCCGGGCAGGCTTTTTTCCAGAGTGCCCTGAAATGACAGGATTGGTATCCCAATCATGAAAACGAGCAGACTCCTTTCCATAGTGCCCTGAAATGACAGGATTGGTATCCCAGTCCTGAAGCCGAGCATGTTTCTTTACAGAGTTTCTTGGAAAGGATTGGTTCCCCCCCCATTTTTAATCATGCAGTGCAACAGGGTATGAAGCCGGGCAGTCTCCTTTCCAGAGTGCCCTGAAATGACAGGATTGGTATCCCAGTCCTGAAGCCGAACAGTCTTCCTTCCAGAGTCCGTTGAAATAATAGGATTGGTATCCCAGTCATGAAGCCGGGCAGGCTCCTTTCCAGAGTGCCCTGAAACTACAGGATTGTTATGTTATGTTAAAATGTTATGTTAAAAGGGCTTTTAAAGCACACTTACAACAAGCGGTTTCATGGCGCTGCGGACAGGGGACTGCGGGCAAGGAGGACAACAGGAGGCTAGTCGTAAGCTTGTGAGAAGAGGAAGGTTTTGAGAAGGGTTCTGAACTGTGTGTAACAGGGCGCCGATCTAAGTTTGTTAGGGAGGGAGTTCCAGAAGCGGGGGGCTAGGGAGGAAAAGCTAAGACCACCGTGTTTTTTTCCGTTTGAAAGTGGGGGTGGTGAGGAGATGAAGGTGGGAGGACCGAAGTTCCCTGGATGGGGTATAGTGTTGAATTCTAGAGGAAACGAAAGCAGGGCCAAGGCTGGCGAGGGCCCTGAAGATGGTACAGCCCAGCTTAAAAGCACAGCGTTTTGCCACAGGGAGCCAATGAAGGCTCTTCATTAAGTGAGTGACATGGTGATGTTTAGGTTGGCGAAAAATGAGGCTGGCTGCTTGGTTTTGAACAAGTTGTAAGCGATGAAGCTGGTAGGCTGGAATGCCAGCATAAAGAGCATTTGCGTAATCGAGGCGGGATGTGACTAATGCTAGTATCACCAAAGTAAGGGCCTCGACAGTTAGAAACCTAGAGATTTTGCGGATTCTAAGGAGGTGGAGGAAACAAGAGGAAACAACAGCATTAATTTGTGGGTTCATGGACAGGTCACTGCAGATGATAAGACCAAGACTTTTGACGGACTTTACTGGTACGGGAGGAGTGCCCAAGGAGGGAGGCCAGAAACCAGGGTTCCAGGGTTTTAAGGGACCGCCAGTAAGGACGAGCTCAGTTTTATTGGGGTTCATCTTAAGTTGGCTGGAGTACATCCACTCACTAATACAAGTCATAGTGGATTGGAAATTATTGATAGCTGTGTTGGAGGAATCAAGGTTAAATATCAATTGGAGGCCATCTGCGTAGTTGAAAATTTTAACTGGGCTGTTCCGAAGTAGTAACATAAGGGGTTGCATACATAAGTTGAAGAGGAGGGGCGGCAAAGCCGAACCCTGAGGGACTCCACAGGTCAGCCCTGTGTCCCCTGCCATGAAGTTCTCTAAACGGACGGCCTGAGAGCGGCCATGGAGAAAGGAGGTAAATCACTTGAGTGCCAGCCCCTGGATGCCCGCGTTACTGACACGGTCGACCAGGAGTTCATGGTCAACCGTGTCGAAGGCCGCCGACAGATCTAGGAGTACCAGGGCCTGGGTGATGTTAATGTCGGCTCCTCTCCTGAGCTCATCCATGACCGCTAAGATGACCGATTCCGTGGAGTGAGCAGGCCTGAAACCTGCTTGCTGGGGGTTCGAGAAACTGAGAGTGATCAATAAATGAGCTGAGGCAATTGGTGACGTGAGCCTCCAGTATTTTACTGAGATAGGGGAGCAAAGAGATGGGGCGGAAGTTGCTCAACACCAGGGGGTCAGCGTTAGATTTCTTGAGTATTGGAACCAATACGGCGTTTTTGAAGATATCTGGAACCGTACCTGTCCTGAGGGAGTTATTAAGGAGAGAGAGCGGTGAGTCGGGGCAGGCAAGGAAGGCCTCTTTCAGGATGTGGGGGGGGGCGGGGGGGGGGGGGGTAAGCAGTCGTTGGGAGAGCCTGATCTCACTTTGTTCAATAGGGTCACGAATTCCTCATGAGAAATCGGAGGAATGTGGTCAAAAGTGAAGAGATTTGTGCAACTTACAGGGGGAGTTGAGGGGAGATGGGGGTAGGGATATTGTCCTTAATGAGGGTGATCTTGTCAACAAAGAACAAATTCAGGGAGTCACATAAGGCTTGGGAGGCGACGGGTTTAGTTTAGTAGTTACCCTGTCGGGCAAGACTAGCTCGTTGACAATAGAGAAAATATACTTCGTTTTGGTGGATGACTTCAGGAAATTTATGTGAAAAATAGGCAGTTTTGGTCTGAAGGATGGCCTCTTTGTAGGTTTTTAGCAAGGCTACGTAGGCGGTTTTGTCCTCAGGAGCATATGAACAACGCCGCCGGCGCTCGGCCTGCCTAAGTGCCAACTTCCTCTTTTTAGATCGTCGGAGAACCAACGTTGGGCGTCGTGGGGGAACCTAAGGTTGATTCTCTTCATAGGAGCTACTATGTCACTGGCTGCTTTCAGCCAGTGGTCGAGGTTAGAGGCCTGAAGGGAAGGGGGAGTAGGGATCGATTTGTTGGGGGAGGATGTTGTTAGGAGCGTGTGGAAGTCCGCTGAGTTGGCTCGTTTCCAGTTTCTGGCCAAAAAGTTACCTGGTGGAGGGGGCATGGTGCAGGGGGTATAGGCCATGGTTGAAGGAGATAAAGTAATGATCGGACAGGTACAGTTGGAAACCAATGGGGGGGTTATTTCTAAGTTGGAGGTCCAGACCTGGTCAAGGGTGTGCCCCTTGACATGAGTTGCCTCATGAACAAGTTGAGTGAAGTTCATGCCTGATAAAGAGTCCGTGAACTCGATGGAGGTGGCGGTCTCATGGGTATCGGAGGGCCAGTAGTTGAAGTCGCCGATGATAATGATCCGGGCGTGATTGATTGCTAGCTGAGAAATGAACTCGCCAAAGAGCTGGGGAAACTGCGGCATATGGTCGGGGGGACGGTAGACGAGGGCACAGATGAGAGGGAACCTGAGAGAGTCAAGTTTAAGGATAAGGCTGTCGACACGCGGATGGCTAATAGCCTGTATGGTGGTAAATTTGTATTTCTGTAAGATGATCGCTGCCACCCTGCCACCAGGTTTATCCAAAGTTCTATTGGCGTGGAGGATGTAATAACCAGTGGGTATTGCTGCCAGGATGTCAGGGTAGGAGTCATCATTGAGCCATGTTTCTGATAGTAGCAAGATATCCGGCCTGTCAGCATCGAGTAATGAGAACATTTCAAGTTGGTGCTTTACTAGCGACCACGTATTTAAGTAAACGATGATGAGGGAGCTAGCTGACTGGGAGAGGGAGAAGATGGACGCCGGGGGGTTCATTGAAGCAGGTGGGATGTAAGTGCTCGGGACTGTGGATAGGGTACTCGGGGCAGGGATCTTTAAGGTGCAGGATTCCCTCTTGTAAGGCCGCTAGCTTGGTGTTAGGGCTAATGGGCCAGTGCCCCCGAAGTTTATGGATCTCGTAAGATGTATAGGAGATCAAATGGGCATTATAACTGGTCCCTGGTCCCGGCTGGGCGCGGACGGGCGCAGACGGGCAGTCCTTTGGCGCGCCTTCTGCGCGGTCTAGGCATACGTTGGTTTTTAAGCTCCGAGGGCGGGGGGAGGGAAGGGGCGTGTCTCGCTCTACCCAGTCCGCCCTCCACTCAAACAGCTATCAGCTGCGGTGGAACGGGGTCGGAACGGGAGGCGTGCGGTGTGATCAGAGCAAGGCAGGAGCACCTCAGAGAGTGAAGGTATTTCAATTTAAAAGCAATTCCAAAGTGCAGGTTTTTAAAATAAACAAAACACAACACACAAGGGTACGGCCCCCACAGATAGCGCGCAGTGCTTAGTCTCGCGTTCGTGAGGGCTATGAGCCTTATGTACAGTTTCCTGGGGAGGCAGTGTCAGCAGGGGCATGTCTCGCTCTACCCGGTCCGCGATCCACTCAAACAGCATGTTATCCCAGCCATGAAGCTGAGCAGGCTCCTTTTCAGAGTGCAGTGAAACAACAGGATTGGTATCCCAGTCATGAAGCCGAGCAGGCTCCTCTCCAGATTGCACTGAAATGACAGGATTGGTATCCCAGTCCTTAAGCCGAGCAGGCTTCTATCTAGAGTGCCTTGAAACAAAAGGATTGGTATCCCATCCATGAAGCCGAGCAGGCTACTTTCTAGAGTGCCTTGAAATGACCGGATAGTTATCCCACTCCTGAAGCCGAGCAGGCTCCTTTCCAGAGTGCCCTGAAATGACAGGATTGGTATCCTAGTCCAGAAGCCGAGCAGGCTCCTCTCCAGATTGCACTGAAACGACAGGATTGGTATCCCAGTCCTGAAGCCGATCAGGCTCCTTTCCAGAGTGCCCTGAAATGACAGGATTGGTATCCCAGTCATGAAGCCGAGTAGGCTTCTTTCCAGAGTGCCTTGAAACGACAGGATTGGTATCCCATCCATGAAGCCGAGCAGGCTACTTTCTAGAGTGCCTTGAAATGACCGGATAGTTATCCCACTCCTGAAGCCGAGCAGGCTCCTTTCCAGATCCCAGTCCAGAAGCCGAGCAGGCTCCTCTCCAGATTGCACTGAAACAACAGGATTGGTATCCCAGTCCTGAAGCCGATCAGGCTCCTTTCCAGAGTGCCCTGAAATGACAGGATTGGTATCCCAGTCATGAAGCCGAGTAGGCTTCTTTCCAGAGTGCCTTGAAACGACAGGATTGGTATCCCAGTCATGAAGCAGAGCAGGATATTTTCCAGAGTTCCTTAAAACAATAGGATTTTAATTTTAATATTTTTTTATTTATTGTAATTGCTTATGGGGATTTTTTGGGCTGTAGGGTGGGAATATGTTTTCTTTTGTTGCTTAGTTTGTATTATAGAGTTTGTATTTTTTTATTTAATTTAATTTGTTTTATATCGAATGATTAAATGTTTTATTTAAAATATATTTTGAAATGTTCATGCTTTTGTCCCAAAAAAATTAATTTAATAAAAATAGAAAAATAGAAGTGAGAATAGTAAGTCTGATCCTTCTAAAGCACAACACTTTCCCTACTCTTGCTCAGAATGCAGTGGGAATAAGAAATCTGATCCCTCCAAAGCTCAACACTTTCCATTCTTTTGCTTATGTTGGAGTGGGAATAGTAAGACTGACATCTCCATAGTCCAACACTTTTGCTACGGTTTCTCAGATTTGAGTAGGATTAGATCATCTAAACCCCTCCAAAATCCAAGATTTTCCCGACTGTTGCTACTAATAGAGTGAGAATAGCAAATCTATCTCCTCCAAAATCCAACATTTTGCATACTTTTGCTTCTGTTGGAGTGGGACTAATAAGTCTGCCACCTCCAAAGTGCACCAAGCTTTCTACTTTTGCTTACGTTGGGCTGGGAATAATCCAACCCTTGAAAGTCAAACATTTTCCATACTGTACCTTAGTTAGGAGTGGTAGTATTTTGATATTCTTTTTTTAGTTAGTTTTAAATTAACATGTAATAATTTATCACATTTAATTATATATTTCCTTTTTAGGATATTCTTTTTTAATTGTATTATTATATAAATTGGTATAAATCTATAAACACACAAACACACATATATTGTTGCTCATTTTTTGTTTTGAAATTATTATGAGATACATCAATGTCATTTAGTTTTTACTAATTGTTTTAACTTTGTAAACATATAAATATTTGTAATTTAATTATATATTATTTTACACATCATATCTATTTAATTTCATTAAATAATGTTAAACTTTAATATCTACCTTTATTTAAATAAAATGATATATAAAATTAAAATGTAGGTACATACCTTTTTTTGACACTCTTCGGGTGCACACTATTTTTGTCTCCATATTGTTGTCGTTTCCATACAAAGGGGTTTATTACGATGTTGGGAGGACTTGTGCCCACCAACACCGTCGCGGATACGGGTCCGACTGAACTCCGGTCGGTGGTCCCAACCGCTTATAATAATGTGACCGCACAAGGTGCAGTTGAATACTCACATTTTGCTATGGGAGCATGTGCTATTGCCCTAAAACCACCGTAGCACAAGCTCCCATAGGGTAATGGGAGTTTGCATTCACCCCTACAGTGTGTGCAGGCACCTCAGGGTGCATGCCACACAGTGCAGGGATCCACAAGATGGCATCATAGGTGCCCCCTTGGCCCCCAACTGGAGCCGCAAACTAGCTAGGCCAAACTCGCTCTCTAACAGGCTTGCTATGTCAGACAGCCCTGCATGGGAAGCATGTCGGAAACCGAGCATCGTAATCTGGGCAGCGTAAAAAGCCATCCATATGGATTATGGGCCGTTTTCTACTGACCAACTGGCTCCTTGAGCCCATCGGAATCCAGCCAGAATGGCAAGCTCGTTTCACTTATGACCACATAAATTGTAATTGGGCGGTCGGAAGTGAAAGAAACGATTTCAGCCAGAAGGCCTCCAAACTGAGGTCGGAGGCTTTCTGACCGAGATCGTAATCGGCCCTTAAGTATGTAAATACAAGATTTTGTTTATATATTTGGGGGGATATTTAAGTGTTGAGATATTCTCATTGCTGATATATGTCATAATACTATGAAAATGAGGTTGGAATGAAGATGATGTCCCTCATTCAAACTAGAAAGCAATAATTATGGTTACAAGACTGAGGAATTGAAAGAAGGGAGGTACATGTGCCTTACAGGATAGTTTACTAACCCTGAGTGGATGTTGAGGTTGCATTCTTTGAAGAGGGATCAGAGAGTAATCCTCCAAAGCCTGCCTTCTACACTACAGCTGACAACCTCAGTTGGTACTGAATCATTTGAGGAGCCAACCTTCCCCTTCCCCCCCCCCCCCGCTCCTTCAAGTATGAAGCATGTTCAGTGATATGTAAGGAACCAAACCCGTTACAGGAATACACAAGCTGACACGGCGGAGGAACAAGGTTAGCAGCAGGTGACTGGTCAAAATTGGAATAGCTTAAGGAGCAAAGCAGAAACAAACACGGAGGTCTAGATAGAAAATGTACATGTCAACCTACCTTTTTAAATGTATCTATCTGTTTTTACTTATTTTAATGTTCACCCAGGGACGCATCAATAAAATGTGTTGCATACCTTGGAGACAGTTTTAACTTTCCCCCTCTCACTCACGCTCTGCTTCCCTCATCCCTCCGTGCTCATCAGAAAGGTATCACACCTCTGAAAACAGCCTTGAGCTCCTCCCTCTCGTGAGGGGATAGTAGACTGCACCGTGACCGGGCATCACGGTGCCAGGAGTATCCCTATGATGAAGCATGCCATCTTTGGTGGGGGAGGGAATTCGTCCTTTAAAAGGAATATCCAAAATCACTTAGGCACACTGACCAACTCCTCTCTTCTTCCATTTCTTCTATCTAGACCCAGGGGGTTGCTTGTGCTTTGTTATTAGTGTTGGGAAGTCAAGTACTGCTGGTCTTTGTCTCCTCTGACCCTCATTTTGTGTTCCGATAGCTTGAGAAGCACCTTAAGGAGCATGCGGAGGACAGACTTGGGTGCAAACGAAGGAATAGATGCAGGAGCAGGCGAATGAGACCAGGCTGAGAGGCGGACGGAGAAGCAGGACTGAGGAGCAGGCTCGAAGGAGGAGACAGAGAAGATGGAGGAGTAGAGTACGCCGAGGGCCAGAAAAAGGAGTTCGGTCGTCAACTTACCCCATCAACGACATAGAAAGCAAAGCTGCAGTGCAAATGGCACAATAGTCTTAATGTCTTAATTGAAATGAATATTGGTGTGACTGAGGAAGTGAAAGCAGTGCTCTAAGAGGAAGATGGAGGACTGGGGCAGTGATGGACACCACACCTGGCGACAGCCGCTCCCCCAGCAAGGCAGCAGCTCTACGAATCAGAGGATCCGCCAATAAAAGCATGAAAGAAATGCAACCGCGAGCAATAACGTTACAGAGAGAAGGGAGGACGGGGAACGGGCTGGCTGTAGTGTGGTGACGGGGAAGAGAAGAACTAGGGAGAAGAGGCGAGAAAGATGGAAGGCCAACGGAAAGGAAGAATAAATACCGAGCTGAAGGAGTGTGGGAAGAGAAACTCGAGCCCAGTGAGAGGGATGGAGAAGAGTGGGCGAGTGCGCCAGAGGACACATTAGGAAAAGACATAAGGGGAGGCAGGAGGCCGTTGCTATGGAGAAGCACACTCCAGACGCGCACTCGTGCTTGCTTAAGAGCGCCACGAGGACGCGCGCCCCCGAAAGACAAATGCACAGCTAGATCGGACAAACGCGAATAAACATGCATGTCCCAGACAGACTCACAGACTTCAGATGCGAACATACACATGCGCACACGTCCTGCACACAAGCGCGCGCGCGCACGGACAGCATTAGAAAGGGACCGCCCTGAGCTGCACACAATGCAAACACAGGCTCATGATCCCCATGAACGTGCGTCGCTTTGAACATCAAGGAAAGCACCGGGGAGCAGGATGAGAGATGGAAGCCGCCTGAGCTACCACAGTCTGACAGCTCAAGGATTGGGGGGGGGGGCTGGAAGGAACAGCGTTGAATGTGTGATCCAGTTTCAGCTCTTTCAAGCCCTCTGTGTCCGGGTCACTGCTGTGCCCAGACACACTGGTCCACATTCTAAATGTGTTCACAGATACATTTACACTTTGTCTTAAAGGGTCTCTGTCTGCCTCTTTCATCTCCGGCCCCTGGTCTGCTGGTCCACTGCCGGCAGCCCCCGTGAAGAATGGTACATACGACATGATGTTGAAGCAGGGGCAGCCTGGTTTTAAATGAGCAGATACTGCCCAGTGCCCCGAGTAACTGCACTTCTTTCATTTGAAAGAGAGAGTACCAGCACTACTTAGCACTAAACTAGAGCAATACATTTAATGGGAGAGTACAGCTTTCCTCAGCACTACTGCAATGCATTTGAAGAGAGCGTGCCAGCCCTCCTCTGCACTGCTACAATACATTTATTGGCAGAGTACCTGCACTTCTCAGCACTACTGCAATACATTTAAAGAGAGAGTACATGCACTTCTCAGCACTGCTGCAATACATTTAATGGGAGAGTACCTGCACTTCTCAGCACTGCTGCAATACATTTAATGGGAGAGTACCTGCACTTCTCAGCACTGCTGCAATACATTTAATGGGAGAGTACCTGCACTTCTCAGCACTGCTGCAATACATTTAATGGGAGAGTACCTGCACTTCTCAGCACTGCTGCAATACATTTAATGGGAGAGTACCTGCCCTTCTCAGCACTGCTGCAATACATTTAATGGGAGAGTACCTGCACTTCTCAGCACTGCTGCAATACATTTAATGGGAGAGTACTGGCACTTCTCAGCACTGCTGTAATACATTTAATGGGAGAGTACCTGCACTTCTCAGCACTGCTGCAATACATTTAATGGGAGAGTACCTGCACTTCTCAGCACTGCTGCAATACATTTAATGGGAGAGTACCTGCACTTCTCAGCACTGCTGCAATACATTTAATGGGAGAGTACCTGCACTTCTCAGCACTGCTGCAATACATTTAATGGGAGAGTACTGGCACTTCTCAGCACTGCCGTAATACATTTAATGGGAGAGTACCTGCACTTCTCAGCACTACTGCAATACATTTAAAGAGAGAGTGCCGGCCCTCCTCTGCACTGCTACAATACATTTAATGGGAGAGTGCCTGCACTTCTCAGCACTGCTGCAATACATTTAAAGAGAGAGTGCCGGCCCTCCTCTGCACTGCTACAATACATTTAATGGGAGAGTACCTGCACTTCTCAGCACTGCTGCAATACATTTAATGGGAGAGTACTGGCACTTCTCAGCACTGCCGTAATACATTTAATGGGAGAGTACCTGCACTTCTCAGCACTACTGCAATACATTTAAAGAGAGAGTGCCGGCCCTCCTCTGCACTGCTACAATACATTTAATGGGAGAGTACCTGCACTTCTCAGCACTGCTGCAATACATTTAAAGAGAGAGTGCCGGCCCTCCTCTGCAGTGCTACAATACATTTAATGGGAGAGTACCTGCACTTCTCAGCACTGCTGCAATACATTTAATGGGAGAGTACTGGCACTTCTCAGCACTGCTGTAATACATTTAATGGGAGAGTACCTGCACTTCTCAGCACTGCTACAATACATTTAATGGGAGAGTACCTGCACTTCTCAGCACTACTGCAATACATTTAAAGAGAGAGTGCCGGCCCTCCTCTGCACTGCTACAATACATTTAATGGGAGAGTACCTGCACTTCTCAGCACTGCTGCAATACATTTAATGGGAGAGTACCTGCACTTCTCAGCACTGCTGCAATACATTTAATGGGAGAGTACCTGCACTTCTCAGCACTACTGCAATACATTTAAAGAGAGAGTGCCGGCCCTCCTCTGCACTGCTACAATACATTTAATGGGAGAGTACCTGCACTCCTCAGCACTGCTGCAATACATTTAATGGGAGAGTACCTGCACTCCTCAGCACTGCTGCAATACATTTATTGGGAGAGTACCTGCACTTCTCAGCACTGCTACAATACATTTAATGGGAGAGTACCTGCACTTCTCAGCACTGCTGCAATACATTTAATGGGAGAGTACCTGCACTTCTCAGCACTGCTGCAATACATTTAATGGGAGAGTACCTGCACTTCTCAGCACTGCTGCAATACATTTAATGGGAGAGTACCTGCACTTCTCAGCACTGCTGTAATACATTTAATGGGAGAGTACCTGCACTTCTCAGCACTGCTACAATACATTTAATGGGAGAGTACCTGCACTTCTCAGCACTACTGCAATACATTTAAAGAGAGAGTGCCGGCCCTCCTCTGAACTGCTACAATACATTTAATGGGAGAGTACCTGCACTTCTCAGCACTGCTGCAATACATTTAATGGGAGAGTACCTGCACTTCTCAGCACTGCTGCAATACATTTAATGGGAGAGTACCTGCACTTCTCAGCACTACTGCAATACATTTAAAGAGAGAGTGCCGGCCCTCCTCTGCACTGCTACAATACATTTAATGGGAGAGTACCTGCACTTCTCAGCACTGCTGCAATACATTTAATGGGAGAGTACCTGCACTTCTCAGCACTGCTGCAATACATTTAATGGGAGAGTACCTGCACTTCTCAGCACTGCTGTAATACATTTAAAGAGAGAGTGCCGGCCCTCCTCTGCACTGCTACAATACATTTAATGGGAGAGTACCTGCACTTCTCAGCACTGCTGCAATACATTTAATGGGAGAGTACCTGCACTTCTCAGCACTGCTGCAATACATTTAATGGGAGAGTACCTGCACTTCTCAGCACTACTGCAATACATTTAAAGAGAGAGTGCCGGCCCTCCTCTGCACTGCTACAATACATTTAATGGGAGAGTACCTGCACTTCTCAGCACTGCTGCAATACATTTAATGGGAGAGTACCTGCACTTCTCAGCACTGCTGCAATACATTTAATGGGAGAGTACCTGCACTTCTCAGCACTACTGCAATACATTTAAAGAGAGAGTGCCGGCCCTCCTCTGCACTGCTACAATACATTTAATGGGAGAGTACCTGCACTTCTCAGCACTGCTGCAATACATTTAATGGGAGAGTACCTGCACTTCTCAGCACTGCTGCAATACATTTAATGGGAGAGTACCTGCACTTCTCAGCACTGCTGTAATACATTTAAAGAGAGAGTGCCGGCCCTCCTCTGCACTGCTACAATACATTTAATGGGAGAGTACCTGCACTTCTCAGCACTGCTGCAATACATTTAATGGGAGAGTACCTGCACTTCTCAGCACTGCTGCAATACATTTAATGGGAGAGTACCTGCACTTCTCAGCACTACTGCAATACATTTAAAGAGAGAGTGCCGGCCCTCCTCTGCACTGCTACAATACATTTAAAGAGAGAGTGCCGGCCCTCCTCTGCACTGCTACAATACATTTAATGGGAGAGTACCTGCACTTCTCAGCACTGCTGCAATACATTTAATGGGAGAGTACCTGCAATTCTCAGCACTGCTGCAATACATTTAATGGGAGAGTACCTGCACTTCTCAGCACTGCTGCAATACATTTAATGGGAGAGTACCTGCACTTCTCAGCACTACTGCAATACATTTAAAGAGAGAGTGCCGGCCCTCCTCTGAACTGCTACAATACATTTAATGGGAGAGTACCTGCACTTCTCAGCACTGCTGCAATACATTTAATGGGAGAGTACCTGCACTTCTCAGCACTGCTGCAATACATTTAATGGGAGAGTACCTGCACTTCTCAGCACTACTGCAATACATTTAAAGAGAGAGTGCCGGCCCTCCTCTGCACTGCTACAATACATTTAATGGGAGAGTACCTGCACTTCTCAGCACTGCTGCAATACATTTAATGGGAGAGTACCTGCACTTCTCAGCACTGCTGCAATACATTTAATGGGAGAGTACCTGCACTTCTCAGCACTGCTGTAATACATTTAAAGAGAGAGTGCCGGCCCTCCTCTGCACTGCTACAATACATTTAATGGGAGAGTACCTGCACTTCTCAGCACTGCTGCAATACATTTAATGGGAGAGTACCTGCACTTCTCAGCACTGCTGCAATACATTTAATGGGAGAGTACCTGCACTTCTCAGCACTACTGCAATACATTTAAAGAGAGAGTGCCGGCCCTCCTCTGCACTGCTACAATACATTTAAAGAGAGAGTGCCGGCCCTCCTCTGCACTGCTACAATACATTTAATGGGAGAGTACCTGCACTTCTCAGCACTGCTGCAATACATTTAATGGGAGAGTACCTGCAATTCTCAGCACTGCTGCAATACATTTAATGGGAGAGTACCTGCACTTCTCAGCACTGCTGCAATACATTTAATGGGAGAGTACCTGCACTTCTCAGCACTGCTGCAATACATTTAATGGGAGAGTACTGGCACTTCTCAGCACTGCTGTAATACATTTAATGGGAGAGTACCTGCACTTCTCAGCACTACTGCAATACATTTAAAGAGAGAGTGCCGGCCCTCCTCTGCACTGCTACAATACATTTAATGGGAGAGTACCTGCACTTCTCAGCACTGCTGCAATACATTTAAAGAGAGAGTGCCGGCCCTCCTCTGCACTGCTACAATACATTTAATGGGAGAGTACCTGCACTTCTCAGCACTGCTGCAATACATTTAATGGGAGAGTACTGGCACTTCTCAGCACTGCTGTAATACATTTAATGGGAGAGTACCTGCACTTCTCAGCACTGCTACAATACATTTAATGGGAGAGTACCTGCACTTCTCAGCACTACTGCAATACATTTAAAGAGAGAGTGCCGGCCCTCCTCTGCACTGCTACAATACATTTAATGGGAGAGTACCTGCACTTCTCAGCACTGCTGCAATACATTTAATGGGAGAGTACCTGCACTTCTCAGCACTGCTGCAATACATTTAATGGGAGAGTACCTGCACTTCTCAGCACTACTGCAATACATTTAAAGAGAGAGTGCCGGCCCTCCTCTGCACTGCTACAATACATTTAATGGGAGAGTACCTGCACTTCTCAGCACTGCTGCAATACATTTAATGGGAGAGTACCTGCACTTCTCAGCACTGCTGCAATACATTTAATGGGAGAGTACCTGCACTTCTCAGCACTGCTACAATACATTTAATGGGAGAGTACCTGCACTTCTCAGCACTGCTGCAATACATTTAATGGGAGAGTACCTGCACTTCTCAGCACTGCTGCAATACATTTAATGGGAGAGTACCTGCACTTCTCAGCACTGCTGCAATACATTTAATGGGAGAGTACTGGCACTTCTCAGCACTGCTGTAATACATTTAATGGGAGAGTACCTGCACTTCTCAGCACTGCTACAATACATTTAATGGGAGAGTACCTGCACTTCTCAGCACTGCTGCAATACATTTAAAGAGAGAGTGCCGGCCCTCCTCTGCACTGCTACAATACATTTAATGGGAGAGTACCTGCACTTCTCAGCACTGCTGCAATACATTTAATGGGAGAGTACCTGCACTTCTCAGCACTGCTGCAATACATTTAATGGGAGAGTACCTGCACTTCTCAGCACTGCTGCAATACATTTAATGGGAGAGTACCTGCACTTCTCAGCACTGCTGCAATACATTTAATGGGAGAGTACCTGCACTTCTCAGCACTGCTGCAATACATTTAATGGGAGAGTACCTGCACTTTTCAGCACTGCTGCAATACATTTAATGAGAGAGTACCTGCACTTCTCAGCACTGCTGCAATACATTTAATGGGAGAGTACCTGCACTTCTCAGCACTACTGCAATACATTTAAAGAGAGAGTGCCGGCCCTCCTCTGCACTGCTACAATACATTTAATGGGAGAGTACCTGCACTTCTCAGCACTGCTGCAATACATTTAATGGGAGAGTACCTGCACTTCTCAGCACTGCTGCAATACATTTAATGGGAGAGTACTGGCACTTCTCAGCACTGCTGTAATACATTTAATGGGAGAGTACCTGCACTTCTCAGCACTGCTACAATACATTTAATGGGAGAGTACCTGCACTTCTCAGCACTACTGCAATACATTTAAAGAGAGAGTGCCGGCCCTCCTCTGCACTGCTACAATACATTTAATGGGAGAGTACCTGCACTTCTCAGCACTGCTGCAATACATTTAATGGGAGAGTACCTGCACTTTTCAGCACTGCTGCAATACATTTAATGGGAGAGTACCTGCACTTCTCAGCACTGCTGCAATACATTTAATGGGAGAGTACCTGCACTTCTCAGCACTGCTGCAATACATTTATTGGGAGAGTACCTGCACTTCTCAGCACTGCTGCAATACATTTAAAGAGAGAGTGCCGGCCCTCTGCACTGCTACAATACATTTAATGGGAGAGTACATGCACTTCTCAGCACTGCTGCAATACATTTAAAGAGAGAGTGCCGGCCCTCTGCACTGCTACAATACATTTAATGGGAGAGTACCTGCACTTCTCAGCACTGCTGCAATATATTTAAAGAGAGAGTGCCGACCCTCCTCTGCACTGCTTCAATACATTTAATGGGAGAGTACCTGCACTTCTCAGCACTGCTGCAATACATTTAATTGGAGAGTACCTGCACTTCTCAGCACTACTGCAATACATTTAAAGAGAGAGTGCCGGCCCTCCTCTGCACTGCTACAATACATTTAATGGGAGAGTACCTGCACTTCTCAGCACTACTGCAATACATTTAAAGAGAGAGTGCCGGCCCTCCTCTGCACTGCTACAATACATTTAATGGGAGAGTACCTGCACTTCTCAGCACTACTGCAATACATTTAAAGAGAGAGTGCCGGCCCTCTGCACTGCTACAATACATTTAATGGGAGAGTACCTGCACTTCTCAGCACTGCTGCACTGCATTTAATGGGAGAGTACCTGCACTTCTCAGGAACAAACGTACAAATAGTGACTACCAGTACTTCTACATTTCCATTTAAAGCACTAGCCACCTGTGCAGCTGTGAACTTTATTGTGTTTCTCACAATACCTTAAAAACAGCATACAAACACTGATATAGCCAATATTACACAGGCAACATGGGCCCGCTGAGCGACCCACCAGTCCAGATTTGACCCAAACATTTTGAGGTTGGGCTGATATGTTCAAAAGTCATCAGGGTCGGACGAGGAAACCAAAAGCAGCTCTGGCACATTTGCTGAAAACTGCTGCCTCGCCATCTCCTCGTGCAATCTCTCTCTTTCCAACCATCCATTCTCTCTCTCCTTCCTACCTCTTTCTCCTCCCTATCTGGTCGGTTTATTTCTACCTTCTCCCCCCCCTCTAGAAGGCTGCCTGAGCCTACTGCAATTAACCTAGAGGAGCTGTGGAAAGTTAAGGTGGGATGGGGAGGTCTTGAGCTTTCTGGGGCTCCAGGCTACAGGGGAAGTGAACTGGCGTAAAGAAACTTGAGCCCCCTCCCTGCAAAGTACATGGAGAGAGACTCCTCCCTCCGGACCTATTCAGGAGCTCTCAGGCCAGGGGCTCCCGCCCCTGCACAGTGCCGCGGGGGTGGAGCTCGGCCCCCCCTACACCGCAGAGGCTGCAGGGGCTTATGTTACGCCACTGGGGAAATACCCAGTGGAAGAAAAGGCCTGTCTGGTCATGGTTCATGCCATAGTCCCACAAGGACCTATGGGATGCTGAGGTGACCCACTGGAGAGAACACCTACCATGTTTTGGACCATAGCATGTGTGGTAAGAGGATGGTCCTATCTGACTTGACTAAGGGGCGGGGGGGTCGAGCCTAGATTTGCCTCCTGTCTCTAACCAGGAGCCAAGATCCATCATGAGCCCAGACCACCCCACCCCACCCCACTGATCTTGGAAACAGTACTGCCATGGCCTGTTTCACCGCGTTATAAAGTAGCAGCTTCTCAGATGAGCATCCTGGTCAGCAAAGTGAACTTCAACCCTCGAGGCCACCGAAGAGAACCCCAACACTTGATGATATTCAAGAGATCCCCACTACCGTCAGTCAAAAGAACCCCAAGAGACAGCCATGAAAGTAGGAGGTATCAAAGAGAACCTTAACAGCGGAGGTCATGCATGCAAGCACAAGATGGAAAGAGGGAGACCTCAAACAATGAACAGCACTGGAAAGAAGCTAACTGTGGGCGTAATCCAAGAGAACCAAACTACTGGAGGACTGCCCGGCCAGGAGAATCCCCAAACTGTCATCCTTCCCGGTGGAAACCCAACACTCCTAGCCTTCCAAGAGAACCCCAACTGTTAGAGCACAATTTAGGGAGCCTGGCTTTCGTAGTGTGACAGGACTATGTGCTTAGGATGCAGGGACTCAGGCCAAGCCAGGCTTTTTGTTCAATAGGCAGGAATCCTTGGTTGTGTATTTAGGGCAGCAAGATAAATGCTGCGTCCCAGATGTAAGTGAAGGGCAGGAGGCTACATGCTATGCACTGGCTGTGTGTCCAAGACAGCAGGCAGTGTGCCCCTCGCGGACTGTGTTCATGATAACAGGATTCAAGCATTGTCCTGAGTAAGATCACCCTATCCTATTCAAAACGTTATCACTGAAAATACACATTTGGAATTCTGCCTTTCAGACAGACTGAAACATGTAAAAGATAGCATGTCATACAGGGAAACAACAAATAATACCTGCTCCTCCAGTTAATTGGCCTATCTGCCATCCAAATAGGAATCTGATGTCACTGGATTCAAGCTAGCCTGGCTGATGACAGGTGATTAGCCAGAAACCGGTCCTTGGATGCTTGTTTCCAGTCCAGGGTAGACATGGGTTGGCAGTTCGGGCTGGACTGTTCCCATGAGGCACAGGGTCAGACTGATTTGCATATGGCCATGTCTGAACTGGGATGATGGAGTGAGCTAAAGAATGATGATGGATTAAACCCAGATCAGTTGACTGGGTGTTTGATTTGCTCAAATGCTCTGTCCAACATCCCCTTTGGTTTCGCTTTGTTTGCCCTAAGATGGCAGGGTATGCCCAGACGTGGATCCCTTGCTCACTTTGCCACTGGATTCAAGCTAGCCTGGCTGATGACGGCTGATTAGCCAGAAACTGGTCCCAGGATGCTTGTTTCCGGTCCAGGGAAGACATAGCTTGGCAGTTCGGGCTGGACTGTTCCCATGAGGCACAGGATCAGACTGATTTGCACATGGCCATGTCTGAACTGGGGTGGTGGAGTGAGCTAAAGAATGATGATGGATTAAACCCAGATAATTTGACTGGGGGTGAGTTTTTGATTTGCTCAAACTCTCCGTCTATCATCCCGTTTGGTATCGCTACATTCTCAAAAACAAGCCCCCGGGTGGGACTTTCAACCACAATCTATGCCTAGAACACGAATAACAAGTGACTTCCCCCACAATGTGGCCTGCGACCAAACAATGTACCCAGAGCATTTAAACATTCTCTTTTGTACCAGGATTTGTGCAACCTAATATATCTTCTTTCCCAGTCAAGCTGTAAGTCACTTTCCAAAATCCAACTTAGGTTGGCATCTTCTCCTGTACCTCTCGGATACCCATTTCTCAGACGATTCCAGAAGAGACAAAGAAGTGGGCAGGGAAGGCAGAAGTTGTCATTCAATGACACTTTCTACTTGTCCCTACTGCGCCCTGAGCCTGCAGGTCAGCGGAGCCACAGGAAGAGCTGGAGAACGGTCAACGAAGAGGAGAGGGGGGGGAGAGAGGGGAAGGGAAGGGAGGGGAGAGGAGAAGCGAAGGGAAGGGAGAGGGGAGAAGTGAAGAGAGGGGAGGGAATGGAAGGGGAGGGGGGAAGGGAAGGGAAGGGAGGGGAGAGGGGAAGGGAGGGGAGGGGAGAAGAGAAGGGAGGGGAGGGACGAAGGGAGAGGGAAGGGGAGAAGGGAAGGGAGGGGATGTGAGGGGGAGGAAGGGAAAGGGAGGAGAGAAGGCAAGAGAGAGGGGAGAAGGGAAGGGAGGGGAGGAGAGAAGGGAAAGGAGGGTAGGGGAGAGGGGAGACGGGAGGGCAGAATGGAAACAAGGGGAAGGGAGAAGAGGGGTACGGGGGGAGAAGGGAAGTGAGGGGAGGGGAGAATCAGGGGAGGGGGAGAGGAAGGGAGGGGTGGGAGGGGAGAGGAGAGGGAAAGGTAGGGGAGAAGGGAAGCAAGGGGAAGGGAGAAGAGGGGGGACAGGAAGGGTGGGAGAAGGGAAGGGAGGGAAGGAGACAGAAGAAAAGGGAAGGGGAGGTGAGGAAAGGGAGGGTAGAGGAGAGGGGAAGGGAGAAATAAATGGAAGAAATGGGAGGGGAAAAGGGAGGGAGAGAGGGGAGGGGAAGGGAGGAGAGGGAGGGGAAGGGGAGCAGAGAGGGGAGGGAAAAAAAGGGGGGAGGGGAGAAGCAAGGGGTGGGACGGGAAGGGAGAAGGGAAGTGAAGGGAGGGAGGGGGAGAGAGGGGATGGGAGAAGGGAAGGGAGGGGAGAAGGGAAGGGGGGAGAAGGGAAGGAAATGAAGGGAAGAGGACAACAGGGATGGGAGGGTGGGGAGGAGGGAGGGGAGGGGAGAGGAAGGGAGGGAGAGGGGAGGGGATGGAGGGGAGGAGGAAAGGGAGGGGAAGGGAAGGGAAGGGAGAAGAGGGGTAGGGGAATAGAGGGGAAGAGAAGGGAGGGTAGAAGGGAAGGGAGGGGAGAAGGGAGGAGAGGGGAGGGGAGAAGGGAGGGAGAAGTTAAGGGAGGGGGTGGGAGAAGAGGGGGAGGGGAAGGGGGCGAGGAGAGGTGGGGAGAAGACAAGGGAAGGGAGGGAAGGGAAAAGAGGGGGAGGGGAATGGAGGGGAGGAGAAGGGAAGGGAGAAGGGAAGGGAGGGGAGAGGAGAGGTGAGGGGGTTAAGGGAGGGGAAGGGAGAAGAGGGGAGGGGGAGGGAGGGGAGAGGACTAGGGAGGGGAGAAGGGAAGGGAAGGGAAGGGAAGGGAGGGGAGAAGGGGGAAGGGAGGTGAGGGGGAGATTGGAGGGGAGAGGAAAGGGAAGAAGAGAAGAGAAGAGAAGAGAAGAGAAGAGA
The DNA here is from genome assembly GCF_964263255.1 of Lissotriton vulgaris. Taxonomy (NCBI): domain Eukaryota; kingdom Metazoa; phylum Chordata; class Amphibia; order Caudata; family Salamandridae; genus Lissotriton; species Lissotriton vulgaris. Next base: position 35,020,597 of record NC_141687.1, on the reverse strand, counting down.
AGAGAAGAGAAGAATAGAGAAGAGAAGAGAAGAGAAGAGAAGAGAAGAGAAGAGAAGAGAAGAGAAGAGAAGAGAAGAGAAGAGAAGAGAAGAGAAGAGAAGAGAAGAGAATAGGTGTGTGTGTGTCAGTTGAGGTGGGATGAAGAGAAGAGTCTGTGTGTGGGTGTGCATGTGTGTGCCCCATCCTTTACATATTCTAACAGTGTTTCAACCTTGAAACAAGATTGCCCATACTTGCCATATTGTGGGCACACTTCATTACATTCTGGCTATGCCAGTCGGAATAGAGGCTGTCGTGGGCATTCTTGGACATGTTCTGACATCTCTGGTATGATATCCCCCATCAGTTCTCAGGCCTCAAAGCATCTACTGGCTCAGTTGTGATAATTAAGCATGAACAGAAGAATCTCAGACTTATTCCTGAGTGCTGGGTGAACATGGTGACCTGTTTGTGGACCAAAAATGTATTTGCTAAAATGAAAATCTTTAGGATAAAAATACAATTTTCATGAATATAAGATTGTATTTGATAAATTATAGTATTTATCCTGAACACAAAAATGTGTATTTTGTCGTGAAACGTTTGCAAATGTCGGGGACAACACTAAATATAGAAATAAATAAGTTAGTAAGAGAACAATATCTAAATCACTCTCCTGAAAGATCTCGTAGAATAGTTCTCTTAAAAAGAAGGAGGAGAAGGTTGAAGGTGAAACTGAAAAAAGATAGGGAGGATTCCGTATGGATTAAACTAAGGGAGGCCGCCTCTAAAGGCCAAGTAAGATTATTCTGGTCCCTCATAGGGGAGGGTTGCGGTGCTAGGACAAGCCCTTGGCCAATTCCTATTGAAGAGCAAATTTGGGTGGACTACATTACAAACTTATACGCAAGCAATGGTATGGTGGCTCCCATTAGAAGAAATCATAACAACAGCCCTGCCCTAGGTCCTCCCTCTGAAAAAGACATTGAATTTGCTATCAGGAAATTGCGATCCTCCGGGGTAATGGGACCGGATGAAATTCCTATTTCGGTCTTTAAAGCAAAATGGCGAATTGTGGAGCAAAATCCTTAACCCGATTTTCAAACTTTGTTTTTTGAATAGAACATGCCGTATGCTTACAACTTTTTAAATACTATGGGACATGTCTGCAGTTTTTTAACAAATTTTATGTATTGTATGCTGTCTTTTATGAATTTTATTTCGAAATAAAGACATAATGAACTAAAAGAATAGAACTATTCTCCCATCTTGGAAAGGGAGTATATTGGTTCCCCTTTTCAAGAAGGGAGACCGAATGGCCCCACAAAATTATCGCCAAATTGCACTTTTTGACGCAATTGATAAAGTCTTTGCTAAGTGTCTCCTGAAGTTAATTCAGGAGTGGGTGGACAAAAGTAATGTACTACCTTTTGAGCAGATGGGTTTTCGTAAAGGGCATGGTACTATGGACAACTTAACGGCCCTTCAAGTAATATCTGACAAATACATCGGGGTTCGAGGTGGGAGAGTCTATACAGCCTTTATAGATTTCTCCACAGCTTTTGACAAAGTTTTTCGTCCTTTGCTGTGGAGGAAACTATCGGATCTTGGCATGCCATCTTTGTTGTTGGACTTAGTCCAGGATCTTCATTCTGACACCTGGTGCAGAGTTCTTCACGGTGGGGAAAGAGGCTTATCCCAAGCCATTTCCTCGGACAATGGACTAAAACAACGGTGTTTATTGGCTCCCTTACTTTTCTCCCTATACATATCTGATCTTCCCCAGTCCTTATCTTTAAATGAAGGTATTGCCCCAGTCTTGGGGGATAAACCTATTATTTGTTTGTTGTATGCAGACGATATAATAATATTTGACCTGACTCCGAAAGGATTAAATAAGCGTCTGCAGGCACTACACAAATATGCAGAGATTCACCATTTAAAGATAAACGTCTCAAAGAGCAAAGTCATGTGTATGACAGGAAAGAAAAAACAGATATATGGGAACTTTAAGTGGTTGGTAGGTGGTCATGAGTTAGAAGTTGTAAAAATGTATGTCTTCCTAGGGAAATTAGTTTCTGGCAACTTGAGTGTTAAGGCCCATATAGATAATAACATCCGGAAGGCAATGGCACAAGGTAAGGGTCTAAGTGCCCTCTATAATGCCACAGGCAAAAGATATTATGCCTATTTGCTAGAGGCCTTCCGTGCTAAAATCCCGGCCTCCCTACTTTATGGTATTGAATTGCTTGATTTGGGGCAATGTTTTTTTTTACATACAACAGAGGGCAGACTCTTACGGTACTTAACTAAGGTTAACACTGCTTGTACTGTGGCTTCCCTTAGGTTAGAATTCGGTATCCGTAGTAGCTGGGTCCAGGGCCTAGCTGGGATAGTACGATGGATCTCTTGTCTGGCTAAGGGAAGTCCGGATACTTTACGTTATCTCATACAAAAAGAACCATTGGGATCCGTAAAGGAGCATTCTTTAATCGTAAAGAATTTTAGAAGGGCTGTAGCTCTATTACAATTGGAGGAATCAACTCTCTTTACGCTATCTGCACAACAGCTGAAGTCCTCCCTAAAACTGGCTACATGGAATTTGAGTTTTGGGATGGATAGCGATACCCTTATTTTGAAGAAAGGCGTCTCTCTGGTTACAGACTCCTATCTATTTAAAAACATGCAACCTTATGTCTCTTGGAATCTTCCTCATGGAATACAGCGCTTCTGGTTCCTTTTGAGGCAGGACCTTCTTCCTTTGAACAATTTATTATTTAGATGGTATGGTTCCTCAGCAATGTGCAGTCAATGCAATAAATCGATCCAGGACATTGCTCATGTTCTTTTTGTATGTCCGGCCCTTATGTTATATAGGCGAAAGTGGTTGAGACCTATTTGCTTAAAATTAAGTATTTTATCATCTAGCTCTTTAACCCCTTCGAAGCTAATGACGAGCTGGGCTCGTCATGGCGCTTACCTGCCGTGCGCGGATGACAAGGCCAGCTCGTCATGAATAATGGTCATTTTGGTTCTTCAGCGCAGGACGGGAAAACGCCTAGCAGCCATGTGGTTAATGGATGCCATTTATAATCCGCCTAATGAAATGTTTTGCTATAAAAAAAAATTTTTTTTAAATGCTTTCTAGACATATATTAGTGGTCATGAAATTGCTCTTTTTATTTACTCTCATATTTGTATGTAAACAGTATTTTCCTTCTATGCTATTCTTTTATGTGGATCTCATGTGAGTTCCAAAATCATAAATAAATAAATTGAATTGAATTGACAACCCTTCTTCACTTTCAGTGTGAGTACAGACGGTTTTGCTTCTTCTATTAATCCTCCTGAGAAGTACTATTTATTTGTCATTTATTGATGTTGCTAAGCTCCTGAAAGAGGGTGGTACCTGCACTAAACATGCATTCTATATTCCCAACACATAGGAGGTTACTTATGGTGGAGGTCCCTCTCTTATGGCGTTATAAAATGACAATATCAACCCGTGCCACGCCTGTGGTTTATCTGCCTTCCCAGGACTCTTTCCCTCTTGGAAAACAGCTCTATGTACCTCACTACAGCTACTGCCCTGTGTCTGATCTTGCGGTCTGTGTGTGTGACCATTAGAATTTCTGCATCTGCCTGCAAAATCGGCCTAGTACGTTCTATGGCCTGTGATTGAGAACTTTGTACTGTGTCCCATTTTTCAATGCTACTCTATCCAAGCAGATTCTCTGCCATAACATAGGAGACGTAACCTGTAGCCTTATGGGAGAAGTCAGCACTCTGTCCATCATCTCCTTATGTTTGCTTTGTTCAGCCTAAATTGGCAGGGTATGCCCAGACGTGGATACTTTGCTCACTTTGCCTCTGGATTCAAGCTAGCCTGGCTGATGAGGGGTGTTTCCCCGAAACCGGTCCCATGATGCTTGTCTCCGGTCCAGGAAAGACCTGGCATGGCAGTTCGGGCAAGACTGTTCCCACGAGGAACAGTGTCAAGACTGATTTGCATATGGCTGGGTCTGAACTGGGGTGGCGAAGTGAGCTAAAGAACGATGATGGATTCAACTCAGATCTGTGACTGGGGGTAAGTGTCTGAAAATTGTTTGCGCTCTGTCCATCATCTCCTTGGGTTTGCTTTGTTCGCCCTAAGTTGGCAGGGTATGCTGAGACATGGGTCCCTTGCTCACTTTACCACTGGATTCAAGCTAGCCTTGCTGATGAGGGGTGTTATCCCGAATATGGTCCCAGGATGCTTGTTTCCAGTCCAGGGAAGACCTGGCTTGGTAAATCGGGGAGGGCTGTTCTCATGAGGAACAGGGTCAAGACTGATTTGCACATGGCTGGGTCTGAACTAGGGTGACTAAGTGAGCTAAAGAACGATGAAGAATTCAATCCATATCTGTGACTGGGGGTGAGTGTATGAAAAGTTTCAACACTCCATCCATCATCTCCTTGTATTTGCTTTGTTCGCCCTAAGTTGGCAGGGTATGCCCAGACGTGGGTCCCTTGCTCACTTTGCCACTGGATTCTAGCTAGCCTGGCTGATGAGGGTCGTTACCCCAAAACCAGTCCCAGGATGCTTTTCTCTGGTCCAGGGAAGACTGCCTTGGTAGATCGGGCAAGGCTGTTCTCATGAGGAACAGGGTTAAGACTGATTTGCACATGGCTGGGTCTGAACTTGGGTGGTGAAGTGAGCTAAAGAAGGATAATGAATTCAACCTAGATCTGTGACTGGGGGTGAGTGTCTGAAAATTTTCAGCACTCTATCCATCATCTCCTTGTGTTTTCTCTGGGAGCTAAAGGGCATTGATTGCAGGGAGGTGCCCTTCCCCAGTAGAAGATGCAGTGGGCAGGCTGAGGGAGGTGCGTGACCTTCCATAGTGGCAGGGAAGTGCTCTTCCTCAGTTGAAGATGCAGTGGGCAGGTTGTGGTAGGTGCGTGACCTTCCATAGTGGCAGGGAGGTGCCCTTCCCCAATGTAGGAAGCAGCGGACAGGTTGTAGTGGGTGCATGACCTTCCATAGTGGCAGGGAGGTGCCCTTCGCCAGTGTAAGTTGCACTGGATAGGTTGTGGTAGGTGCGTGACCTTCCATAGTGGCAGGGAGGTGCCCTTCCACAGTGTAAGATGTAGTGGACAGGTTGTGGTAGGTGTGTGGCCTTCCATAGTGGCAGGGAGGTGCCCTTTCCCAGTGTAAGATGCAGTGGACAGGTTGTGGTAGGTGTGTGGCCTTCTATAGTGGCAGGGAGGTGCCTTTCCCCAATGTAAGATGCAGTGGACAAGCTGTGGTAGGTGTGTTACCTTTCATATTGGCAGGGAGGTGCCCTTCCACAGTGTAAGATGAAGTGGGGAGGTTGTGGTAGGTGTGTTACCTTTCATAGTGGCAGGGTGGTGCTATTCCCCACTGTAAGAAGCAGTGCGCAGGTTGTGGTAGGTGTGTTACCTTTCATAGTGGCAGGGCCGTGCTATTTCCCAGTGTAAGATGCAGTGCGCAGTTTGTGGTAGGTGTGTTACCTTTCATAGTGGCAGGGAGGTACCATTCCCCAATGTAAGATGCAGTGGGTAGGTTGGGGTAGGTGTGTTACCTTTCATAGTGGCAGGGTGGTGCTATTTCCCAGTGTAAGATGCAGTGCGCAGGTTGTGGTAGGTGTGTTACCTTTCATAGTGGCAGGGCGGTGCTATTTCCCAGTGAAGGTGCAGTGGACAAGCTGTGGTAGGTGTGTTACCTTTCATAGTGGCAGGGAGGTGCCCTTTCCCAGTGTAAGATGCAGTGGACAGGTTGTGGTAGGTGTGTGGCCTTCCATAGTGGCAGAGAGGTGCTATTCCCAGTGTAAGATGCAGTGCGCAGGTTGTGGTAGGTGTGTTACCTTTCATATTGGCAGGGAGGTGTCCTTACCCAATGTAAGATGTAGCGCGCAGGTTGTGGTAGGTGTGTTACCTTTCATATTGGCAGGGAGGTGCCCTTCCACAGTGTAAGATGAAGTGGGAAGGTTGTGGTAGGTGTGTTACCTTTCATAGTGGCAGGGCGGTGCTATTCCCCAGTGTAAGATGCAGTGCGCAGGTTGTGGTAGGTGTGTTACCTTTCATAGTGGTAGAGAGGTGCCCTTCCACAGTGTAAGATGAAGTGGGCAGGTTGTGGTAGGTGTGTTACCTTTCATAGTGGCAGGGAGGTGCCCTTCCACAGTGTAAGATGAAGTGGGCAGGTTGTGGTAGGTGTGTTACCTTTCATAGTGGCAGGGCGGTGCTATTCCACAGTGTAAGATGAAGTGGGCATGTTGTGGTAGGTGTGGTACCTTTCATAGTGGCAGAGAGGTGCCCTTCCACAGTGTAAGATGAAGGGGCAGGTTGTGGTAGGTGTGTGACCTTTCATATTGGCAGGGAGGTGCCCTTCCACAGTGTAAGATGAAGTGGGAAGATTGTGGTAGTTGTGTTACCTTTCATAGTGGCAGGGAGGTGCCCTTTCCCAGTGTAAGATGCAGCGCGCAGGTTGTGGTAGGTGTGTTACCTTTCATAGTGGCAGAGAGGTGCCCTTCCATAGTGTAAGATGAAGTGGGAAGGTTGTGGTAGTTGTGTTACCTTTCATAGTGGCAGGGCGGTGCTATTCCACAGTGTAAGATGAAGTGGGCAGGTTGTGGTAGGTGTGTTACCTTTCATAGTGGCAGAGAGGTGCCCTTCCACAGTGTAAGATGAAGTGGACAGGTTGTGGTAGGTGTGTTACCTTTCATATTGGCAGGGCGGTGCCCTTCCACAGTGTAAGATGAAGTGGGAAGGTTGTGGTAGGTGTGTTACCTTTCATAGTGGCAGAGAGGTGCCCTTCCACAGTGTAAGATGAAGTGGGAAGGTTGTGGTAGGTGTGTGACCTTCCATAATGGCAGGGAGGTGCCCTTCCACAGTGTAAGATGCAGTGCGCAGGTTGTGGTAGGTGTGTGACCTTCCATAATGGCAGGGAGGTGCCCTTCCACAGTGTAAGATGCAGTGCGCAGGTTGTGGTAGGTGTGTTACCTTTCATAGTGGCAGAGAGGTGCCCTTCCAAAGTGTAAGATGCAGTGCGCAGGTTGTGGTAGGTGGGTTACCTTTCATAGTGGCAGAGATGTGCCCTTTCACAGTGTAAGATGATGTGGGCAGGTTGTGGTAGGTGTGTTACCTTTCATAGTGGCAGGGCGGTGCTATTCCCCAGTGTAAGATGCAGTGCGCAGGTTGTGGTAGGTGTGTTACCTTTCATAGTGGCAGGGTGGTGCTATTCCCCAGTGTAAGATGCAGTGCGCAGGTTGTGGTAGGTGTGTTACCTTTCATAGTGGCAGGGCGGTGCTATTCCCCAGTGTAAGATGCAGTGCGCAGGTTGTGGTAGGTGTGTTACCTTTCATAGTGGCAGAGAGGTGCCCTTCCACAGTGTAAGATGAAGTGGGCAGGTTGTGGTCGGTGCATGACCTTCCATAGTGGCAGAGAGGTGCCCTTCCACAGTGTAAGATGAAGTGGGCAGGTTGTGATAGGTGTGTTACCTTTCATATTGGCAGGGAGGTGCCCTTCCACAGTGTAAGATGAAGTGGGAAGATTGTGGTAGTTGTGTTACCTTTCATAGTGGCAGGGAGGTGCCCTTCCACAGTGTAAGATGAAGGGGGCAGGTTGTGGTAGGTGTGTGACCTTTCATATTGGCAGGGAGGTGCCCTTCCACAGTGTAAGATGAAGTGGGAAGATTGTGGTAGTTGTGTTACCTTTCATAGTGGCAGAGAGGTGCCCTTCCACAGTGTAAGATGAAGGGGGCAGGTTGTGGTAGGTGTGTGACCTTTCATATTGGCAGGGAGGTGCCCTTCCACAGTGTAAGATGAAGTGGGAAGATTGTGGTAGTTGTGTTACCTTTCATAGTGGCAGGGAGGTGCCCTTTCCCAGTGTAAGATGCAGCGCGCAGGTTGTGGTAGGTGTGTTACCTTTCATAGTGGCAGAGAGGTGCCCTTCCATAGTGTAAGATGAAGTGGGAAGGTTGTGGTAGTTGTGTTACCTTTCATAGTGGCAGGGCGGTGCTATTCCACAGTGTAAGATGAAGTGGGCAGGTTGTGGTAGGTGTGTTACCTTTCATAGTGGCAGAGAGGTGCCCTTCCACAGTGTAAGATGAAGTGGACAGGTTGTGGTAGGTGTGTTACCTTTCATATTGGCAGGGTGGTGCCCTTCCACAGTGTAAGATGAAGTGGGAAGGTTGTGGTAGGTGTGTTACCTTTCATAGTGGCAGAGAGGTGCCCTTCCACAGTGTAAGATGAAGTGGGAAGGTTGTGGTAGGTGTGTGACCTTCCATAATGGCAGGGAGGTGCCCTTCCACAGTGTAAGATGCAGTGCGCAGGTTGTGGTAGGTGTGTGACCTTCCATAATGGCAGGGAGGTGCCCTTCCACAGTGTAAGATGCAGTGAGCAGGTTGTGGTAGGTGGGTTACCTTTCATAGTGGCAGAGATGTGCCCTTTCACAGTGTAAGATGATGTGGGCAGGTTGTGGTAGGTGTGTTACCTTTCATAGTGGCAGGGCGGTGCTATTCCCCAGTGTAAGATGCAGTGCGCAGGTTGTGGTAGGTGTGTTACCTTTCATAGTGGCAGGGTGGTGCTATTCCCCAGTGTAAGATGCAGTGCGCAGGTTGTGGTAGGTGTGTTACCTTTCATAGTGGCAGGGCGGTGCTATTCCCCAGTGTAAGATGCAGCGCGCAGGTTGTGGTAGGTGTGTTACCTTTCATAGTGGCAGAGAGGTGCCCTTCCACAGTGTAAGATGAAGTGGGCAGGTTGTGGTCGGTGCATGACCTTCCATAGTGGCAGAGAGGTGCCCTTCCACAGTGTAAGATGAAGTGGGCAGGTTGTGATAGGTGTGTTACCTTTCATAGTGGCAGAGAGGTGCCCTTCCACAGTGTAAGATGAAGTGGGCAGGTTGTGGTCGGTGCATGACCTTCCATAGTGGCCCTTCCCTTCTGGCATGTAGATAAGGTCCCAAGAGGTACAGTGGGTAGTTGAAGATGGCAGTTCGGCTTCTTGTGGTAAGTAGGTACCCTTCTCTGGTGGTAGGATATATACTACCCTAATGGCATGGTAGATGTCTTCCGAATTAAGTACATCATGGGCCAGCTGTGGACGTAGGACACGCTCTTCCCTTGAGGCAGATAACTGCCTCCCTAAATGCTGGGTATCCGAGCTATACTGTCGTCGACATTTCCTCCACTGATGTCACTCAGGGAGGAACTCTTCCAAAGTGACATTAAGATGCATTTCTTGGTGACATTTTAGTGACCAGTCTGTGGCATTTCATGATGGTATTTGTGGCACGTGCCTCCCTTCCCTAGGGTTGGATATCAGGGCTATGCTGTGGCAGACATGTCCCCTCCACTGATGTCAGGGAGGAATCCTTCCCAGGTGGTATTTAGATACATTTTCTTGGTGACCTTTTAGTGATAGAGATAGTGGCAGACTGTGATCAGCCTGTGGCGTTTCGTGATGGTGTGTGTGTGTGCCCTTCCCTTGAGGGAGGCAAGTGGTTAACACAGTGGGACTCTGTAGGCGTGGCGTGGCCATCTAAAGGGGTTGTAGGTCGGCGCCCTAGATACTTTCCTTAGTGGTAGATATCGTGCCCTTCTTGGTAGCTGGCACACCCCCTTGCGGTAGAAAGGTGCCTGTCCTGGGGGTCGGTAGGGGACATTCCCTCCTGATAGATGGATAGAGTTAGACACCCTGCGCAGGCAGGCTCTGCGGGGTACGTGGACTTCTCAAGTGATAGGCATGTCAATATGATGTGCCCTCGTCCCCTGGCATCACCCCTTACCTGGAAGCGCTTCTTCACCCAGATTTTCTTCATGGTGGGGCTCCCGGCGGTGGGCACCGGACTCGCCTCACCTCCGGCTCCAGACACCGGGGGCACCCGACCCCACGCCACCGCGGCGGAAGGAGCAGTGGGGGGAGAGAGTAGAGGCAGTCAGGGTGGCAAGGGTTGAAGGGCTCCCTGGGGTGAGAGACAATGGCAGGTCAGCACCTCTGCCGCTCCCGGGCGAGAGTAAGGCCGCTTCCGGGGATGGGGGGCGTCTCTCCTCCTCACCGGGAGCAGGGCAGCCCCGCCGCTGAAGAGCACTGCCACACAATGACATCAAAGAGAAGCCCGAGGTGGGCAGCAGGGCGGAACCTGGGCCTCGGGGGCACGCTCAGCAGCATCAGCAGCAAGACACAGGCATGGAGAGGCAGGTGGTGCGAGATGCCGAGGGAGGAGAGGAGGGCCGGGCATCACTCTACGGGGTGAGATCCGGAGCATGCGAGAGACTGGGAGGGGAGGACCACAGCATCTGAGAGGAGGAGGAGGAGGAGGGAGCGGCGGGGGAGGACCACAGCATCTGAGAGGAGGAGGAGAAGGAGGGAGCGGTGGGGGAGGGGTCACAGCATCGATCCCTCGTAGGAGAAAGGAGATGTCCAGAGCAGGAGCGAAGGAAGTCGCGACAAGACGGTCATCGCGAGGACAGTGCGGACATGACGTGCAGGGCACTGGGCGCAGCGGGGGGTCGGGGGAGGATGCCCAAGCGCCAGGAGAGGAGAAGAGAGGACAAGATCGGCACTGAGAGGGAAGCGAGGAGCCGAGAGCACGGAGAGGGAAGCGGCGAGCACCCACACACCGGAGGGGGTGGGCGAGGGTGAACGCAGACCCCTGAGAGAGGAGCGGGGGGGGGGGGGGGGGGGGGCGGGAGGGGGGTTGGGAGAGGGGCCAGAGAAGGTCATTCCTAACCGGGACGAGCGTCAGGAAACAGCCCGGGTACCACAATAAAAGTGGCCCAATTAGTGAATCAGACAGCTAGGAAAGAGGCTCACATTTGCAAATTGGGGCAGTTTTGAGCTTGTGAAGACGCTGTATTCCGCAGGGAATGGAAGTCCGCATGGATTTGAGGCGGTGCGTCCATTGGGGTGTAGGGGCGTAGCCCCACCAGCCACATGGACCCGCATCGCGGCCACAATCCTATCACAAAAAAATTACTGTGAATGTACATAATACATTATGATTTTACAACAATCAGCCGCTAAGAATCCGGGACACACCCGGCGATTTCGGAGTGCGCAGGGGGGTGGCCTGCTGCAGCTTGAGTGACAGACAGACAGTCCACACACTCAGGCTGCAGCTGACCGTAGTGCGCAAGTGCAACTTGGTTTGCAACTAGCCCAAGCATGCGAACGTAGGTTCCCCAGCGGGACCCAGGGGTACTTGTTCGCCTGCCACAGCCCGGGTTTACAAAGGGCGACAGGGCGAGCAGCAAATGTGCCCCCCTAGCCAATCCTGGCACTGCATGCAGCGCCAGGATTGGCTGGTCCACCGCGCAGCCTCCATTATTGGATGCAGCGCGTGGGGGTGGCACACACACTGCCTCAGCCACAACTTAATGGCCAATCACTGCATGGCTTCACAGTGAAGCCATGCAGTGATTGGCCATTTCGCCGGGATGCGTGGGTTTACTGCGCTGCTGTGACGTCGCCGTCAGTTCCCTCAACCATCTCTTGCGCGTGGTTGGTCCCTGGAGCTCAGCTCGCGACAACCCCACACCTCGTGCGCAGGCAGCAGAGACTGAAAGACAACCGTGTGTGACTGAGTGTGACTACTACTAGTAAAAAGTCAAGTCAGTCTGATCGGGATCCTCCTCCATCGAGTTCGAGTATCGACGGTAAGTAATGGTGGCGGGAAGTGACAGGCTCATTATTACAAAGGAATCGGAGATGTTTTTTAAGCACGCCACCACCACGCACACTGGTAAAAAGTTAAACACTCACTCACATGACATGATGACCATAGAGAAATACCATTTTTTATCTGCCACTGCCAGTGCCAGTGAAGTGACACTTAAATAAGTTAAATGAAATCAAATGTAGGCAACGCCAAGTTGTAAGTTGTGTGGGCCTGGCAATCGTCAGAGATCAAAGTTCCAGCGGATTTTTCAAAAGTATGAAACTTTCTGCAAGCCCGTTTCCATCTGCACGTGCGCAACTGTATCGCCTGACACTGGTTGCTTTTAAGCATTGATAGTATCAAACACTCCTATTTAAACGACAAAAGTACTAGGCTAACTGAACAATGATTGCCTCGAAATAATCTGAATATCATGCTCAAAGTCAGCATTGAAATGGGTTATTAGAAATGAACAGTGATGATTCCTGCACAACTCCACACAGCTGTTAGAAAGACTGCCTATGCAGTGTGTGTGCCGATGTGAGTTGTGATTTGGTGAAGGCAGTCCACTCTGTCCCCGGGTCTACGCGTGGCAACGCACGTCATGAACAATGTACTCCACCGTCTATCCTGCACCGCATGGCCTGAGGCGCCCCGTCTTCCTATCCGGACAATGGCACGTGCCTTTCAAAGTCTGTCGAGAGACAGGATATTTTCGTAGTATGTCTCCCAAAATCGGTGTTCTAGTTAGCCTGCCCTAAGGCTAGAGTGGTGGACCTCGACCCTGGGGAACCGGGTTCGAGTCTCGGCAGAGACTATCGACATCATGTAATTCTGGTCAAATCATTTAATCTGCCCATGCCGAACAAAAATGAATGTGTCCGTCTGTAACGCAACTGGTGCTTGTGTAAAGAGGGTCTATGTCTATAGAGGTTTCAGAGACTGTACCACACAGTGGATACATAAGGCATGCACCCACACAAGACACAGAACATAGACAACTGCCTGCACAACTGCAGAGTGTGCAGGCACATAGAAGATACAGAAGGCACATGCACAGAGGGTGCAGAAGGTATACACCCACAGATGGCAAAGAGGGTATACACACAGAATACAGAACACTGAGCATACACAACCAGTACAAGCACACACAGGAAACAAACGTGCATACCCGCAAGAGATGCATAGGGTATAATCTCAGATGGAACGGAGAGGGAATACACACAGAGGAAGCAGATGGGTCACCCATATATGTTACAGAAGGTACACAACCCAAACGATACAGAGCGCGCCCACCCACCGAGGGTAGAGAGGGTGTACACACAAAGGATGAAAAGGGAGCAGAACCACAGAGGATACAGAGGGTGCAACTTCTTCTACTCTTAGAGCTGAGATTTTCATCAAAGTCTTATAGTCTGAATGCAGCACCTGAGCGTAATAGGACGGAATTTATGAAGCTCTGTGGTTATACTGAATAAGCAGCTACCTATGTTATGCCATCTATTAATGTAGTAACTGCACTTTTACAATTGCTTTTTTAACCTTCCTGCTTTCTCAAATTTGCCTTTAGATGTACAATTTTTCTTCTTTTTTTTCAAAATTTTCTTGGGGGGGGGGGGGGGTAACCTCCCTTATGGGGTTCGGGCTTACTCGCTGCGCTCGTTCGCTATGGTGCAGTATGCAAATCACTTTACGCTCACCACTTTCAAATGTCACCAGCCGCCCCTGGGGAAATCAACACTAAAAATCAACTACCGGGCCAAAAAACAGCCCAAACACTAACCTCGGGGGAGGGTTCGAGACAGGGGAGAAAAGGTCGGACAGCGCTCGTGACATGCTAGGGAGCAAAGCGGAAGAGAGAAGATGGGGGTGGGGGGTACCGGAGTACCAGATCATCAGTGAAGGAGTTAAGCAAACCATCACTAAGAGAGAAGGAGGTGCCAGAGTACCCAACCATCAGTGAAGGGGTTGGGCAAACCATCACTGAGAGGGAAGGAGGTGCCAGAGTACCCAACAATCAGTGATGGGATTGGACAAACCATCACTGAGAGGAGGGAGGAGGTGCCAGAATACCCGACCATCAGTGAAGGGGTTAAGCAAACCACCACTGAGAGGGAAGGAGGTGCCAGAGTACCCAACCATCGGTGAAGGGGTTAAGGAAACCACCACTGAGAGGGAGGAGGTGCCAGAATACCCAACCATAAGTGAAGGGGTTGGGCAAACCATCACTGAGAGGGAAGGAGGTGCCAGAGTACCCAACCATCGGTGAAGGGGTTAAGGAAACCACCACTGAGAGGGAGGAGGTGCCAGAATACCCAACCATAAGTGAAGGGGTTGGGCAAGCCACCACTGAGAGTGGAAGGAGGTACCAGAGTCCCTGACAATCAGTGAAGGGGTTAAGCAAATCACTACTGAGAGGGAAGGAGGTTCCAGAGTCCCTGACAATCAGTAAAGGGGTTAAGCAAACCTCCACTGAGAGGGAAGGAGGTGCCAGAGTACTCGACCATCAGTGTAGGGGTTGGGCAAACCACCACTGTGGGGGGAGGAGGCACCAGAGAACCCGACCATCAGTGAAAGGGTGGGGCAAACCACCACTGAGGGGGAGGAGGTGCCAGAGTATCTGACCATCAGTGAAGGGGTTGGGCAAACCACCACTGTGGGGGGAGGAGGCACCAGAGAACCCGACCATCAGTGAAAGGGTGGGGCAAACCACCACACTGAGGGGGGAGGAGGCACCAGAGTATCTGACCATCAGTGAAGGGGTTGGGCAAACCACAACTGAGGGGGGAGGAGGCACCAGAGTATCTGACCATCAGTGAAGGGGTTGGGCAAACCACAACTGAGGGGGGAGGAGGCACCAGAGTACCCGACCATCAGTGAAAGGGTTGGGCAAACCACCACTGATGGGGGAGGAGGCGCCAGAGTACCCGACCATCAGTGAAAGGGTTGGGCAAACCACCACTGATGGGGGAGGAGGCGCCAGAGTATCTGACCATCAGTGAAGGGGTTGGGCAAACCACAACTGAGGGGGTAGGAGGCACCAGAGTACCCGACCATCAGTGAAGGGATTGGGCAAACCACCACTGATGGGGGAGGAGGCGCCAGAGTATCTGACCATCAGTGAAGGGGTTGGGCAAACCACAACTGAGGGGGTAGGAGGCACCAGAGTACCCGACCATCAGTGAAGGGTTGGGCAAACCACCACACTGAGGGGGGAGGAGGCACCAGAGTATCTGACCATCAGTGAAGGGGTTGGGCACACCATGACAAAGAGGGAAGGAGGTACCAAAGTACCCGACAATGTTTATGTTTATGAGTTTTGTATAGCGCATAGCTGCCTAAGGGCTTCTCAGCGCTCCAGAGCAGGAGACAGTGGTGAACACTGAATCATCCCAGAAACAACCATGTCTTCAGTTTTCTCCTAAAGCTCGGCTCGTCTGTGAGAAGGCTTAGTTCTTTAGGCATGGAGTTCCAGAAGTTTGGTACAAAGTGGGAGAATGATCTTCCTCCCCATCTGAACCGCCTTATCTTGGTGTTTTTGGGAAGAAGCTTGGCAAACCACCAGAGTACAGGACCATCAGCCAAGGAGTTGGACAAACCACCACTGAGAGGGGAGGAGGTACAAGAATTCCCTCCACTGAGAGGGGAGGAGGAGGCTGAAAGAACACCGGAAGAACACAGAGAGTCCGCCTCCCCCCGTTTCGATCCGCGGCCACTGAAGTCATCTGCGGCGTTCCGCAAGGATCATCACTCAGCCCCACCCTCTTCAACGTCTACATGAGACCTCTTGCACCCATCGCACGTCAGCACAACCTCAACATCATCTCCTACGCCGACGACACACAGCTGATCCTCTCCCTCACCAGAGACCCCGACACCGCCAGAACTAGCCTACACGAAGGGATGAAAGACGTCGCCGAATGGATGAAGAACAGCCGCCTGAAACTGAACTCAGACAAGACGGAAGTCCTCATCCTGGGACCATCGCCCTCTGCCTGGGACGACTCATGGTGGCCCCCCGCCCTGGGCACCGCACCCAAACCAACAGACCACGCACGCAACCTGGGCTTCATCCTGGACTCCTCCCTCTCGATGACCAGACAAAAGGATCACGTTCAGGCTCCTCACCCACGCACACAAGTCTCTCCACGACCTGGGCCCCAAGTACCTCAACGACCGCCTGACCTTCTACACGCCCACCCGTCATCTACGTTCCACAAGCCTCGCCCTCGCCGCCGTACCACGCATCCGAAGAGCCAACGCCGGAGGCAGATCCTTCTCCTACCTGGCGGCCAAGACATGGAACTCCCTCCCAATCAACTTTCGGCTGACCCAGGACCATCTCGCCTTCAGGAAACAACTCAAGACATGGCTGTTCGAGCAATAGAGGACCCCTTCCCCCAAGCGCCTTGAGACCCTTCCGGGTGAGTAGTGCGCTATACAAATGCTATGATTGATTGATTGATTGATTGACTTAGAGCGGGCGAAAGAGCGATGGGTTTAAAATAAAGGATAGACATACAGTGGGGGGCAGACGAGTGGAGAAACGACAGAGTATTAAAGAGAAGAGAGCTTGAGCGAGTGTTGCAGAAGGGAGAGTGGGAAGGCAAAGCAGAGTGAAGAGGGAACATGGGAGGAAGGGGCTCAGCTCAATGAATCAGTGAGCGGCAAAGTAGGAGTGAAGGATGGAAGGATGAACCAGATCATCCCCAAGGAGAGACGGAGAGAGAAGAAGGGGGACGAACTACTCATCCCTGGGAGTGGGGAAGGGGGAACGCTGGGCAGCAAAGTCCGCAGATAATAGGGCCCTCATTGAGCACATTAAATAAGCCTAAAATACCGCCTACTCCGTCTGGACTCTGGGGAAGGGGCGGGGGGGGTTTAACAAGCATTGGCAACGTCATAAAATGTGTTTGTCTTTTACTGTGGCGTGTTTGTTAACAGCTGGGCCAGATGAGCGAGTGTTGCTCCTAACTGTCTTAGAAGAAGATCACCCCCCCCAATAAAGTAGCATGGTGGCTACTCCAATATTGAAAACTGATCAGAATGGTGCTAGGCACGCACTGAATAAAGAACTCGTCTTCCACTGGCCCAAATACGTGAAATAGGTGCAAGAGTATTCTCGCCCACAGGAGCATTGCCCATAACCTCTAGGAGCCCACGTTGGCCCACGCAGTGAGGGTTCAGACGCCGACCGTTACATTAATGTGCTCACGTTTTGTATCCACCCTGATGAAGACCCCAACATGAGGCAAGAATAACCCTTGTATATTTATAGGGGTCGAAACGTAGACTACACCAACCCAGCACGCCATAGGACTCAATACAATGGATTTGTCTAGCCTATGTGTGATGTAATTAGGGAACATGTGTACTAGCTTAAGTGTAAAGGCCTACTGATTTTAATGTGATGCTATCAATGTCACACCACCTTTACCCAGTCCCTCACAAACCCGATCACATCCCTTCCTTCCTTCACTGATAGCACCATTGCTGTGATGATTTGAAAATTACGCTTATATACTTTGAAGATAAAAAGTTACCTCTGTGATGCAGTAATTCACAATCTACACGAGTGTAAAAATAAATTCAATCATATTTTGAATATTGCAAGCTTTATTGTTCACTTTGTTTAATAATGAATAATGATACATATATGTGGTGAACGTCTTTTATGTAATAAGACAGAATAGTGACAAGTAATTGCACAAACTCGGACCATTTTCCCTGTACTGTACTCCAATATTGAAGCTGGGGGTAGGGCTCATTTACTGAACCGAGCGTGTAAACTAAGCGGTGCCCTAGTAGAGTGTCATGAAAATGATGACGTTTGCTTTGTAAGCGGTGACACATAATGTGACAAATAGCCAGCATTTCCATTTCATCTTTACGAAAGCCTATGCAGCACACACCTTTATTTTGTGAAACTAGGAACTGCTACCGCAGATGTAGTGATACAGAGGTTTGCTCCTGGTCCTGTTTACACATATGTAGGTGATAAGCGACATAGCACCACTGCTGTGTGTATGCCAGGCTTGAATTTGGAAACCACCGTAAAAGTCAATAGGTCTGGCTTATAAGTCTTTACTGAAAGTGCTTCGATTGTTCCATTCATGAGATACTGATCAAACAGGTGATGAGTGCCGCGAGAGTCCTATCATCAGAGTGTGGCTGCTGCTTTCTGAGGGGCACGAGTGTTGCTAGTATGACTGCTAGTCTGCGAGATGCTGTCTTAAGGTTGGGTTACAGCGCTGTCAGTCATGTCAGACTCCAACTCAGATAGCGGCGTAAGGAATATTGTGTCCTAATTAGTATGCCCCCACCCCCGCAGCTCCTGAATGATACATGCTACCTAGTTCATCAAAAGTGAATGTATGGGATTTATAAAAGTGCACCTTGTTTCAAATGGTTCTGCTCCTGCAAATATGACCATCCATCCAACATTATTGTTTCAGCTTACCATGCAATACACAACACAAACTTGAGTTAGAATTACACATCATCATATCTAACTGAATACACGACCATACAATTCTTTAGCTTCAGTAGAATTACTAAGCCAGCCTTGGACTTCCCTAAAATGATTAACAATTCCAGATGCAAACTAGATGCACATGTGCAAGTGCTTCCCAGTGCCCGCAGCAGTGCAAACAGGTCGAATAAAGTGCTTTAGCTGTGAACTTAGCTCTATAAATCACTAAAGAAAAACTAATAATAACTCTGACTCCAACGATACCTTATCTAAAAAAAAACATACAATTAAAAATATAAAATTAAAAAGTGTGAAACTTGCTACCAGTCTTTGTACAGGTGGCTCATACAGTGCTAAAAGGCAGATGTACAAAAAATAATCCATGGGTATGAACCCTTGTTAATACATTAATTTCTAAAATGGGGCCTGGTGACTTTCCAAGCAGCATAAATGTATGAAGATACCTGGTTAAAAATTAGATCAGTGCTCCTAGCTTCATCAGATCAAGTGCTAGTATAACACCCAACAGGAAGTCTATCTAACCTGAATCTTATCTACAATGCTCCTTTGATTTCTGGGTATAATTGGTCCAAGTAATGAACATGCACAGGAAATGATTGGAAAGCGTGAAAGTGCATTACTAATTTGCTGCTCAAATAAGTAATGTTATAATCTTGGAACTTCCATTTTACTACCTGCATACTCATTGAAGACATGCTCTCAGTGCTGGACAAAAACTCTGAGAAGCTTATGGAGTTCAAAGTGGCAGCTATGTGGTTGTACCAAGGTAAATTAGTTTAGTTGGCGCTTCACCAAAGCTCACGCAAGATTTTCAAAAAAGTTTCTCAACTTGGGCTTTGACCAAATTCTAATCCAGTACAAGACTGGTCTCAGTGCAATGTGCTGGGCAACAGAAATAAGGCCCAACTCCAACCTGAGAGTGTCAAAGATGAAGAAGGCATCATAGAAACCGGTTCTCAGGTCTCACCAAACTAACAATATCCCTATGCTGCCAACTTGGCCCATTATGCCTTGAGAGCAGGGGCGATTAATCTATATCTATGACTGCAATTGTTTGACAATCTTAGAACAGAATTGGCATATTGGCTCAAAATGACAACGTTTCCTCAACATCAAAAAAGTCCTCAGAGACAAAGAAGTTAACTGAGGGTTGATGCGATGGGCAAAACATGGTTCCTCAATACTCCGAATGATGTGTGGGAATGGCGGGAGAGTCATTGACCAAGGCACCCCTGACTTTGGAAGCCACAGAAGCAAGTCGACCCTCTCCTGAAAGAGGTACAGCCCATAGAGTATTCAACGCCTGAGGCCCCGAAGAGCGTGTAGGCTCGGCGACATCAACTTCATAGTAACACTCCATCAGGAAAAACGATGGCTTAAACTCGTTTAGCCTGTCCACACTTGAAACAGTCATGGTCTGTAGAGACTAATACTCAAGGTTGTTAATCTATAGTGATCGTCCACCAATCCAAATATCCAAACACTGTGACGAGTGTCATATGACGAAAAGACAAAAGAAACAAACACTGCAACTTATTCACACTATGTCTTATTATTATAAATGTTTGGGGATCGCAGGTGGGCTCAGTAGGTTCACATCCCATTCATCAATGGGGGGAGGGTGACAGGCGCTCTACAATGTTGGGGGCGGGTAGTTCAGACACCGTCATGCAGGAAGGCAGGTTGGGGGACTGAGTACTATCAGGTTGTTGGGAATAGTGATAGTTTCTGTAGTAATAGCAAGGAGTCATAGCAAGGAGTCACAACAAGGAGCTTTCCTCCACAGACTACATGTACATGACCCTATACTCTTCGTATCTCACTGACTGGCAGAAACAGTCAAATCAAACAAACTTAAGAGCAAGGCAGTTAAAAATCTTCCTGTATGTAAAACCAATACTCGGTCACCTCCACAATGACCCCGGCAAGCCCACACAGGCAGGATAGGGGGGTCGGAGACCTTGCTCAAACTCCTCTCCTGGAATGTTAATGGGCTGGGAGGCAAAATAAAAAGGGGGGTTGTGCTCCAATATATAAAGAGACACGCACCAGATGTAGTCCATCTCCAGGAATCCCACTTAGTTGGTAACACATGCAGAGCGCTCGAGAGATGGGGGTACAGATTATTCATACACTCGGGCTTCACATCGGGGTCCACAGAAATGGGTATACTCTTGCGCAAGGACTTTCCCTTTATGGTAGACCAGCCCCATATAGACAAACAAAGTCGCTTCACGGCCATAACAGGCAACCGGGATGGGAGATGTTTCAACATTATGTCAGCATATGTCCCTCGAGCACTACACAGGACTACTCTCTGAGAGGTGAGCAAAATGATAATAGACCTACCAGATGGCAACCTGGCAGTAGGAGGAGACTTAAACATGATGCTCTGTGATCAGAAAGATCGCCACCCACCCAGAGGCTCCCCTCACTCCAGATCCAACCTGGATGACTATATGGCCATTCTTGGATCATCCCTCTCACACTCCAATACACATTCCACTCCAGAGCTCATAGGAGTCTCTCCTGAATAGATCATATGATAGCACCAAGAAACGGTTAAAGAGGACACAGCAAAACCTTCACTGGATATCCGCATTGCCTTCAATACCATCGAATGGCCTTATTTGTTTGCAGTACTAGAACACATGGGACTAGGTCCAAGTTTTATGGCATGGATCTTCCTGCTTTATACGGAGCCATTGGCACAGGTAGTGGTAAATGGACATACGTCACAGATGGTTTCTCTCAGTTGTGGCACAAGGCAGCGCTACCCCCTGTCACCTATAATATTCTCCATCATACTGGAGCCCCTGGCAATCTGGATATGAGAGGACCCACTGGTCCGTGGACTAAAGTGGATGGAAGGGTGGGAAGATAAAACATCCCTATATACAGACAATGTGTTCATCTAAGTAGCATCGCCACAGGCCTCCATTCACAGAATACTCCAGATCTGCACCAAATTCGGCAAATACTTTAGATATTCAATAAATTGGTCAAAATCCAGTATATTTGCTGCATGGCCCGCCCCAACCCTGCCCCTAAATTGAGAAATAACTATAGTGACAGAGGGCTTCCGGTATCTGAGGATATTTGTTACAGCTGCTACTGTCCTAGTCTACACACATAATTTCAGGGGCCCACTTACTCGCCTACAAAGCGATGTGCGCCATTTTAGGTCCCTACCTCTCTGTCCCTTCTCGGGCACGCAGCTCTTTAAGAAATGATGACTGCAATGCTGGAAGAGGAAAATCAATTCTCGATCTTGTCCAGTGCTCGAGACTCCTGGAAACTGAGGATGGTGTTAGTTTTCAGATATGAAATCCAGTCCTTCTTCTTGAGTTTGGCTTTCAGACTTGAAGTGTTCCAACTTAAGACTTTTCTTTGGATGTGGGACAAGGAGACGGGGACTGACTCCTACAGAAGAAAGATTGGGGGTATTGATTAATCTGGCAAGGGTGATAAAGGTGGCAGCGGCAAGGTGTAGGAGGTGTTACATGATGAAAATCATTCATTAGGGTGATCCTGGGTATATCTTCTGACAGCAAGTCTTTGTATCTTGTCACAGATAAATGCAGGTTTACTTTTAAACTATGCAAATCATTTCTTAAAGTCCTGCTAGAGCGGGCAGGAGCTGCCATAAGGACAGAGGTCTGTCGGTGTGCCTCTCTATGCTGGGATATGTGGAGACAGTGTGACATTCAAAGATGGATGGATATGGTTCAGGTATAACTTCGGAAATTTGTATACCCCAATTAGCTTAGGCACTTGTTTGACCACCCCATTATGTTGGTTTCACTTTTATCGTTGGCAGAAGGCGGAATAAAACAAACCTGCGATAACTCGCAGGAGGTCACTTTTTAAAGGCCAGATAATTAATTTACTGCTCTCAATTAATTTCTTCTGTTCAAAATGTCATGTTGTCGTCTGTTACAGTAAGTCGGAGTAAATAATGCATTGGGTAGGATTGCTAAACACCTGCTTAAGCCCCTGTGGCTCAAAAGGGATACTTCATCATCAAGCCCCACGCCCCTGCTGAACTGAACTCCTTTGTAAGGCTCGTTGTTAAGTCTAAATAGGGCTTCATATTGCGTTTTTTAAATGATTTTATTATGGACATTGTCAATTAGTTTAGCTTCTTTTTAGGGTTCTGGTGAACAGTTGGAGACCTAGATGAATTGTAATTAGTACACGGATTGCTCAAGAATTCATCAGTGGCACTTTGGGGGCAACTGTCAGGACTTGTTGAGCTAGTACAGGTGGATTGGGTGGCATAATCGTGCATGAACCATTATGTATTATGCAGGCTCTCTGTTCCACGTTCTCTTCTAATAAAATTCCTATTGCAACCTTTCAGTATAGAATTAATACCTTCTGGGACCTCAGCTAGCTTTGAGGCGATCGCAAAGCAATTTCATATCTCACATGAGAAGATATTGTGTTTAAGCAATTCCTTTACCGTGTCCGTGTCCTCGATGCACGCATTCGTGAATCAATCACTGCGATATTTGAGTACATTTTGTGAAGGACTTTGATTTGATCATAAAGTAGTGGAAGATCGTATAGAGAGTGACCACTAGCCCTAGTATCTGAAGCTATGTGCTTCCGTTTTTAAGTTAACAGCCCTAGCGAAAAGTAGCTCCACATATACCACGATTGAACCTGTGGTGTCAAATAACCGCAGAGCACTCAAGTGGCCGGTAGTATTGGGGAATGAAACAACAGTTAAGAAGATCTACGAGACATACATAGAAATAGTCTCCCCATATTTACTTGAAAATATGGTAGAGGGGCGTGGACAAATACTAACCAAAGCTTCTACGCCTTCCAAAAAATGGGGACATCAGATTCATTGATAAATGGCCATTCATGGTATGATAAAGAGTGTCGTAACGCTAAAAAAGATTTAATAGAGGCAGTAAAAAGCAATGATATTGTAAATCTAAGGGAGAAAAGAAGGTGCTACAAGGAGGTAGTACTTAGAACAAAGAAATGTTGGGATGACAACATCTGGTCTGAGCTGTTAGAAGCATGCAGAACAAACAACCAGGCTATGTTTTGGCGCCTGATTTCTAAGGGGAATAGAAATGGGATTCAACACAGGGATTTATTCCTTGACGCCAACACTTGGGTATCCCATTTCTCACACTTATATTCAGCTCCTATAAATGAAACTACTCTCGACAGTGATGATTTAATCCTTAACCCAACCGAGGCATGTCTTTCGTTTAGCATGTTAGAAACCATGGAGACAATAAATGCAATAAAACCTGGGAAGGCACCTGGACCAGACAGGATGCCTGGGGACCTATGGAGACATGAAAAAGAGATATGGGCACCGTATATTAATCTTTTGTGTAATGCTATTGCAAAGGGTGCTCCTGTCCCTGAAATCATGGCGAGGTGCAGAGATTGTGGCTATTTTTAAGAAGGGGGACCGAATGAATCCTGCCACTATAGACCAATTAGTCTAATCAACGTCTTATAAAAGGTTTTTTGCAAGACAAATTTTAAACAAACTGAGTTCTTGGATTTTGGAAAATAGTATCTTAACCAAGTACCAGGCAGATTTTAGAGAAAAAATCAGCACAATTGATCAGGTGTTTAGATTCATTTGTATTATCTGGAAGTATATTAAAATAAAAAAGACCCATCTGTTCATTGCATTTGTTGACCTCAGGGCAGCCTTTGACCTGGTCCCCAGAAACGCATTGTGGAAAACACTAAGGGGCCAGGGCGTCCCGTGGGAAATCTTATTGCAGATTATTAAACTGCTCGAGGCTAAGTTTGCCAGAGTCAGATGGGGTCCAAATGGAGAATTGACAGAGCGTATATATATAAATAGGGGTGTAAGGCCTGGGTGCGTGCTTGCCCCCACACTCTTTTCTTTGTATGTGAATGACATCCCAGAATCCCTCTTGGGCTGCGAACATGATTCTCAAAAGTTGTGGGGGCTCATGTACCTGCACTCTTGTTTGCAGATGATCCGATTTTAATATCCCAGACACCCAAAGGCCTTCAAAACGTACTTAATACTTTTAGAACTTACTGTGAAATCAATGGATTGAAGATTAATTCAGCTAAAACCAAATATATGGCAGTCAATCCACATAAAACTTTTAAGAAAACTTTGACTGTTCTTACAGAAAGGATCGAATATGTGCACAATTTTAATTATTTAGGCATTACTTTAGATACTAAATTAGAGTGGAAACCGCAGTTGGACAAGAGCAACACAGCTCTTATCCAGAACTTAGCTCTGATAGCAAGGAGGCATAAGATTAGTCAATCAAAAGCTGTTTCCCCAGCATTGGAGTTATATAAACATAAGGCACAATCTGCTTCCCTTTATGGGGCAGAACTATGGGGTTACGCGGTGAAACACACATTTATGGCACAAGAGAATACTTTCTTTAGGAAATTATTAAGTATTCCGAGGCGTACCCCTTTACTTCCTGTTGTAATGGACCTAGATATCCATCGTAGTGATGACCGCGCGGCTTTGCGGCCACTACTGTTTTGGGTCCGCTTGTGGTCAACAGACAAACTCGCCGATTACAGAGAAGGCTTGCAAGAAATTTTGAGAATAAAAAACAACACAAGGCTAGCATGGTTGACTCATAACGAGAAGTGGTTTACTAAGTTGGGGCTGAGACATTTGTGGGAGAACCCAGAAAGCTTGACTTCAAGTTCCAAAAAAGTGTTAAAGCTAAGCTACTAGGCGTTTATTCAAATCTCCTGGCTACATAACCCCAAACTAGGCACCCTTTCCTTGAGGTATCTTTCTATTAAACCTAATAGTAAATTTGAGTCTTTTATGGATGAAATCCTACCAGGTCTGGTCAAATCTCTGTATCTAAAATTTCGTTATGGCATTTTGCAAATTAACGCAAATTCTGCAAAGTGGGTGGGTAACACAGGAAAGCAAAATGATGGTAGTTGTGAACTTTGTAATCCAGGTGCCAAAGAGAACGAAGTACACATACTATTTTTCTGTTCTGCTTACATTTATGCAAGGAGAAAATGGATTGAACCAATTTGCAGCCTCCTGGGTTTTAGACGCTACAGTGAGGCTGAAAGAATACTGCAAACAGACACCTCGCAATCCATTGTCTTCAGCATAAGCAGATATCTTTTCAATGTAGATTTAATTAGAAGAAGAAGGGGCTTCAAATGTTATCTGCTATAGTGAACAATCTAGTGTAAAGAGAAGAATAGTAATTTTTATCTATGTAATGCTGATAGCTTTAAATATATTTTATAAATGAAATAACATCAGGAACATGGAATTGTGTTTAAATTAATTGGTGAAGTCATAATTGTGTTAAAATGATGAATTTTGATGCTGTTTAAGTGATCTTAGAATTTCAAATTGTATTTATTGTTTTAATCATTAGGAAAAACCACTAATGAGACTTCGATTAGTACATTTGACCACGCTGTAGTGGATAGCGCAGGATTGAAAGATCTGTTTCTTTGATTGTTTACACTGTATGAAATCTTTTATGGTTTTTTATAATCGAAATAAAGATTAACGATCGAACGGATCATCAAATTTCAAATTCTGGGATGCTAAAGTATTTGCTGTGAGGTCTAGTGTGCTACACGTAGTACACATAATGGCAAGGGTCTGTTGAGCTGGTTGAGAAGCTGGCAGAAGATGCCTAGCCTCATTGACTTCTATGAGTCAAGATGTTAGGTTTCCGGAAGTTTCTAACTTCAGGTTGCTATTTAAGGAAGTGTTGTCAGAGACAAGCACCCTCGACGTACACTAGATCCTCCTCATCTAGCACTGCAATCAGAAAATTAAATCTGGCTCCCCGGCGGATCCCCTAAAACCGGATGCTTTCTGTGAAGCTCACAAACTTATCACAGAACATATTCGAGACATCATCAACTTGTCTCTTTCTACCGCCAGAATTCCTTCCAAATGGAAGCAGGCTTGGGTTTCCCCCATCTTAAAAAAACCCACCTTAGACCCTACGCTTCCTGAGAATTTCAGGCCCATCTCCCTGCTTCCCTGGCCTGCCAAAATCATCGAGGCACATGTCAACAACATTCTGACCAACTTCCTTCTTACCAACAACATTCTGGATGACTCCCAACACGGGTTTAGAGCTGGTCACAGCACCGAGACAGCCTTGCTCAGTGTTACAGAGGACCTCCGTACCATTCTTGACACCGGCGGAACGGCAGCACTGGTCCTGTTGGACCTCAGTGCTGCCTTCGATACGGTGTCACACGAGGTCCTTCTGACGAGACTGGAGGAAATTGGAATTACAGGGATAGCCTTAGGATGGTTTAGAGACTTCCTTTCCAACAGGTCTTTCAGAGTCTCCACCCCCCCTTACATCTCTAAGGAGCATAACATCGGACAGGGAGTGCCGCAGGGTTCTTCCCTGAGCCCTACCCTGTTCAATGTCTATGCCCGCCCTCTAGCAGAGGTGGCTAGAAGGAACGGACTAGCACTGGTATCCTATGCTGATGATACCCAGTTGGTGGTGGCTCTTAATGACAACAGTGGTCTGGAGGCTCATCACTTCAAACAGACACTTACTGACATCACCAACTGGATGACGGCGAATTTCCTCCAACTGAACGCCGGGAAAACAGAGATACTGCTCCTGGGGAAAAACACCTCGTCCTGGGGAGACAACTGGTGGCCTGATGTCTTAGGCCAAGCTCCCAAGCCAAAGGAATGTGTCAAAAATCTGGGAGTCTGGGTGGACTCTGCACTAAAGTTCACTCACCATACTAAAAAAGTGGCTGCCACTTGCTTCGGCATTTTACGTAACATCAGACCTATTTTGAAGTTCTTTGACTGCCGCACTCGCCAGCTAATTGTTCAGGCGACCATCCTTTCTAGACTGGACTATGCCAGCTCTCTCTTACTGGGGGCAAACCTTGCCGAAACCACCAGACTGCAGAGAGTCCAGAATGCGGCACCCAGGGCTCTGGTAGGTCTTCCTCGCCATTCCTCGGTATCCGGAGCCTTGAAAAAATTGCACTGGCTCCCGGTGGGTAAAAGGATCCAGTTTAAGGCACTGTGTTTAGCCTTTAAAATCCTTAAAACCGCATCTCCCCCAATGCTATGCCCCCTCCTGTCAGAGTACATTCTTAGGAGGTCGCTCCGCTCAGAGAGACAACATCTTGCGATCATCCCCCGCACCAGACTGGCCAGAGTAGGCGGCCGATCCTTTAGCTTCCTAGCTGCCAAGCTATGGAATAGTCTTCCCGAAGCTATCCGTGGTATACAGGACCTTTTAGCCTTCAGAAAGGCCGTCAAAACTCATCTCTTCCAATAATTCTTTCACTCTCTGCGCCTCTAACTCTCTGCATTCTGTCTGCTCGCAGCGCCGGGACGCCCCTTGGCTGGGGCAGCCGCGCGCTATATACATTACTATAACATTAACAATAACATTAACATCTAGAATGGAAGCAACTATAATTAGGCAAAGACCGACTTTTGCTTACAGATGTGTCTAGGGATCTGGAGATTACTAATAAAGCTAACAGAAAGCTGTCCTCAAGTACATACTCTTGGCCCTTGTGTACTGCTGCGGAAGATTCTATGTGATTCTTGACCATTTGAAGGTCACACCAGCCCTTTTGTCTGTCTCTAATTACGGCTTCAGAGAGGCTGATGCCAACCAGGTACCTCACACTCTATTCTCACTCCTCCCACAGATCTCCCGAGGCTTCGCCGGGAGCAACGTTTCTTTTTAGCTAAACACTGACCTCTGGTCCAAGAACTTTGTGTCTCCTAGCTGCGCTCTGGACTTTCGCGCATTGCAACCTTTTAGCTGCCTCACCCTCCTGCACCGCCCCAGAGCTCCTGCCGCTGATCGTCTCCTCCTGCCGGGCTGGTAGGGACGGGCGAGTCCACCACCTTGGGCGGCTCTGGGGTCAGCGATGCAGTCTTCCGGCCCCTCCCCCCCCCGACAAGCATTTCAGGCGCCCAGCGGACTTCGCGCCTATTCTCACTCCTCCCACAGATCTCCCGAGGCTTCGCCGGGAGCAACGTTTCTTTTTAGCTAAACACTGACCTCTGGTCCACGAACTTTGTGTCTCCTAGCTGCGCTCTGGACTTTCGCGCATTGCAACCTTTTAGCTGCCTCACCCTCCTGCACGCGCCCCAGAGCGCCTGCCGCTGATCGTTTCCTCCTGCCGGGCTGGTAGGGGCGGGCAAGTCCACCATCTTGGGCGGCTCTGGGGTCAGCGTTGCAGTCTTCCGGGCCCTCCCCCCCCCGACAAGCATTTCAGGCGCCCAGCGGACTTAGCGCCTATTCTCACTCCTCCCACAGATCTCCCGAGGCTTCGCCGGGAGCACCGTTTCTTTTTAGCTAAACACTGACCTCTGGTCCACGAACTTTGTGTCTCCTAGCTGCGCTCTGGACTTTCGCGCATTGCAACCTTTTAGCTGCCTCACCCTCCTGCACCGCCCCAGAGCGCCTGCCGCTGATCGTCTCCTCCTGCCGGGCTGGTAGGGACGGGCGAGTCCACCATCTTGGGCGGCTCTGGGGTCAGCGCTGCAGTCTTCCGGCCCCTCCACCCCCTGCCACTCCCCCTGACCCTCCCCCCTCATGTGTCCCTACATCTTGGTTAGTCAGTCCCGGCAGCGCAGCGGACGAGCGCAGCGGGCGCGATGAAGGCGCGCCGAAGTAGCGCCTAAGTTAAGCCCGTCTGCGCCCGTCCGCGACGGGCCAGGACCAGGGGCCACAGACTCTGCCCTTCCTCTGGTCTACACTTCGGCTCAACTGTCTGCACATCTCACTACTATCCCTCTCTCCCCTTCTTTATTGCACCGTTTAGACACTCTTGGTATCTATGCCCCCCACTCCTCCTGCTCTCTCTCAGTCGCACCCAGCCCTGCCTCCCCTACGTCTTGTACTCTCCCTGCCACTCGCCCCTCCCCTGGTCCCTTGGCAGCCTCTGCCTTTCTGCTCAACACCCGTTCTGCGGCCAAAAATCAAACGGCACTCTTTAATCTTCTCAACACTGAGTCCCCTGATTTCCTATTTCTCACAGAAACCTGGTTCTCCACTGATTCTCTTCCAGATCTCTTGGCCATCCTCCCTGACACCTATTACGCCCTCCGATTAGACCGCCCGGACGCCAAGGTTGGAGGGGGTGTGGCTATGATAATCCGCTCCTCCTTGAAATTCCAACTTCTTGCTCACCCCCCCATACCCAATGTAGACTACCTGGTGGCCCGTTCCCTTAATCTCCCCTCTCCTCTCACTGTTGTCCTTATGTACCGCCCCACTCAAGCTATGCCGCTGTTCGTGTCCACCTTGCAGGATCTCTTGGCCACACTGGTGGTTAACAACTCTTCGTTGCTACTGCTTGGTGATTTCAACTTCTGGCCGGGTGACCCCAGGAAAGACTCATCATCTAAAGACTTTTCTGCTACACTTCAGTGTCTCAATTTCTCATCTCACGTTTCGGCCCCCACTCACATCCAGGGTCATATCCTGGACCAAATCTGGTCTTCACGCTGTAACGTCTCATCTACCTCTATCCTCCCCTGCGTCTGGTCGGACCACTCTATGATCTCATTCTCCATCCACTTGGGTCCAGCCGAGAAAGTCCCTCTTCCTAAAAACATTCTGGCTCGTAGTTGGAACCAGACCGACCTCAACTCTCTTTTGTCTTCCTTGGCCTCTTCTGCCCCTGACCTGACTGACCTGTCCCTGGAAAGTCAGGCAGATGCCATCAGCACCTGGCTCTCTTCCTCCTGCGACCAGGTTGCCCCGCTCAAGAAGGTCAAATCCGTCCGTCCCTACGACGCGCACAAATGGTTTACCAGCGATCTTAAAGCTCTCAAACTAGATCTCAGGCTCTCGGAACGCCATTGGAGACGGAACTACTGCCCCACTCTCCGCCTCAAATATAAAGCTCTCCTCAACGACTACAAAAGAGCCATTCTAGCGGCTAAAACTAAATACTTCACGAGAGAGTGGTCCTCTCTGCCAATAAATCCTGAGAAATCTTCTCATTAGTCCATAATCTCGCCACTTCCGATCGCACCTGCACGTCTCTTGTTCCATCTCAAATTCTCTGCTCTTCACTGAATGATTATTTCATTGACAAGTTCATTAACATCAAGGCCAACATCCCCATTGTGCCTCATCCTGAACTCTCTAGTTCCCTTCCTCTGCCCTCCTCTTCTTTGGACCATTTTCAACCCATCTCTTCTGAGCTTTTCCTTTACTTGCTTGTTAAGGTTAAGTCCGGTTCTCCGGCGGACTGTGCTCCCGCACGGATTCTCAGAACACTCTTCACTAGTTGCCCCGTCCCTCCTCTCACTTTCCTTAATGCTTCTCTAGCTTTGGGTTCTGTTCCTTCTTCATTCAAATCCGCTATAGTTCTCCCAATTCTTAAAAAACCTGGTCTAGATCCCTCTCTTTCATCTAATTTCAGGCCTATTTCTCTGCTCCCTTACCTGGGGAAGATCCTTGAAAGCCATGTTACATCTTGCTTGTCCACCTACATCGAGGAGAATCATCTTCTGGCCTCCCACCAGGCGGGTTTTCGCCCAGGCCACTCCACTGAGGGAGTGGTCATTGCGGTCCTGGACGAACTCAAGGGGAAAGCTGACAGCAACCTCCCCCAAGCTCTGGTCCTCCTCGATTTGTCCGCTGCGTTTGACACGGTCGATCATGCCATCCTTCTCGATTGTGTCAGCGCAGCGGGCATCCAGGGCGCTGCCTTTTCTTGGATCGCGTCCTTCCTTCAAGGCAGGTCGCAAGCGGTTCACCTCTCCGGTTTTTCCGCTCCCCCTCGTCCGATTACCTGTGGGGTCCCTCAAGGTTCCTCCCTCTCCCCACTTCTCTTTAATCTTTACATCCGCCCTCTTATCTCTTCTCTTCTCGAGCTGGGGGTCTCTGTGTATAATTACGCAGATGACCTCCAGCTCGTCTTTGATCTTTCGTCCCCTTCTGACTCCCTTCCCAAGTTCTGTTCCACTTTAGTCTTTATATCCCAGTGGATGAGCTTCAATCACTTGAAGCTCAATCCGGACAAGACAGAGCTTGTCCTCACGGATGATCCTTCTAATCCCTAATAGGATATTTGTCATGTAATTACCCTTATGAACAATTGGGACTTTTCCCTGATTTTAACTCGAGAACCCTTTTGGCTCCAGTGTTGGGCCTTAGCCGATTATAGTATTTACCTTTCTTTTTTTCGAACGCACTCTTTGCCTTAGATTCGTTTCCCATGTGGTTTTGGTCTTTTAGGTAGAAGTGCTGGATATCTGTAGGGGCAGAGGACAGGGTATTTCCTTTTTATTCACCCTCTTTTAGAGTAGAAGTTGTACTCAGATTCTGCCACATTATCCCTTTACCCCTCTTACCTTAAAATTTTTAAAACTATCCATGAACGGGCAAACCCTATGCAAGGCCCAACACTGGAGCCAAAAGGGTTCTCGAGTTAAAATCAGGAAAAAGTCCCAATTGTTCATAAGGGTAATTACATGACAAATATCCTATACAATTTCTTTTATCTAGACGTTCAATCTATCGACTTGGACGATTGGAAATAAGAACCGAACTGTCCCCGATGCAAAGAGTCCATCCTTATCCAATAAAAATAGATAGGTAAATTACCTAACCAACTTGGGGGTACCAGTAGAGTCTCATCTAATGTAATCAGTATTCCTAATGTATACCAATACCTTCTGATACCCCATTAGGACTCGGACAAGCAATTCGGGAGAAATTTAGCGAACACCATAGATGAACCAATCTGGACCCTCCTCCAAATAGAAAGGGTAAGAATATGCACCGTATGTTTGCAAGTATTCTGTGTGTGAGCTCCCTTTCTGCCCGTAATAATAATAATTTCCACACTGAAATGGAACGGAGGGTAAGAGGATGCCGATAAAGGCAAATGGTAATGATAAGCTTAAAGTAAAGAGCTAACGGAGCGTTGATAATTAACCTGATGGTTTACTCACTGTTATCTAATTCTTGGCTCTATTAAAATTTGAACAAGCCAGACAGCCAATGAACTTACTGTGACTAGTGAAAGCCTAATCTAAGAGAGGTTAACTATTTAAAGACATAATAAGTGACACCATACTTTTCTCTCCACATACTTGCAGAGAGGGTGTAAGTCACCACTTATTCAAGCGAGAAACTCCGCTAAACGAAGTCCTGAAGAAGGTGCCACGACATCACTTGCCTAGCACCGAAACGCGTCGACGCAATTTCCATACAGAGAGAATCCAATCAGGGCCCAGTAAACAACTGATATACATGTATTGTTGTTACCGTTGTTTATATTGTAAGAAAAATTTGTAGGCCTTTGGATCCAGAGACTGAACAGTGGCATAACAAATCTAGTAGCCACACTACAAAATAGGGGTTGTTCTTTCATAGGTTATTGTTTTCCGCTTTTATGTATGATTGTCTGGAATGTCCTATTTGTGTTTTCCACTGTCTCTACATTTTTTTAAATTGTACATTGTGATGTAATATTGTGATTAATTGCTTTTTAACTTATGCTTTCAAAGATATTCTTTGAAATTTTAATTGTGATATTTAAGCGCTTTGATTTTTCATGTGTATGTTTTTTTAATAAAAATTAGATTGGGGGAGGAGCTTCGCGGGCCACTAAGATGGCCGCGTAAGCTCGGAGCTCCGTGGACCGTCCGACCCACCGCAACTATCCTGCCTGAAATCCTGGTCCACATTGGTGGAATTGTAATGCTGGTGGCCTGCTGAGGTGGGGACTGCAATCGGCTTCCGAATCGGTGGATCCTGAGCAAAGTTACGTCGAGCTGAACTCCGCTCCGTGACGGTGCCATTGTCTCTCCGTACTTCGTCACTTCGCATGATCGGACTGCGTAGTGCCCGCCTGCCGCCTTCGCTGGTGAAGTAACTGCGCTCCTGCTTGAGCCTTCGGCACCCTGGTCTTGCCTTCCTGATCCGTCTGCCTCTCGGCTGTGGACCCAGACCTGTTGCCTCCTCGCCTTTGTTCTCACGTACCCATCATGGCGGGCAGAGGCGATCCGGACAGGGCATCGAATAAAGGTGGTCGGGGCAAATCGCAAACGCAGAACAATCGCATGGAGCGATATGTGAATCTCAAGTCGCCACCTACATCTGGGGCCGTCTCTAAGGGGACCCCATCGACGAGCCCGCCGGATGGATCGGACCCCACCCTCGTGGACATCATGGGTGCCATTACTAGCCTCCGTGCCGACATGCAGCAGCAGCACGAGACCCTGACTCATAAAGTGGACTCCATGGCTGTTGATATCACCCTCATTAGGGCCGACTTGGGCAGGACCAACGAGCGTGTGAAGGCTCTCGACATCAAGACCGCCAGCCTAACCTCGGACGTTTCCGAGCTACGGACTGAGGTCCGCAACCTGCGGACGACCGCTGATCTATTCTCAAGGCGGCTGGAGGACTTTGAGGGGCGAGCCAGGCGGCAGAACGTCCGCATAGTAGGGGTACCGGAGGGATCCGAGAATGACGCAGCTGACTTATTTGTGGAGGACTTGGTTAAGATTCATTTGGCGCCCTCTGGACTGAGTAATTTTTTCTCAGTGGAGCGTGCCCACCGTGTACCGGGGGGCCCGCCGAAAACGGGAGCGTCGCCGCGACCGATTGTGGCGCGCCTCCTCAACTTCAGAGACCGAGACGCGATCCTCCAAGCATCCAGATCGCATGGACCACTTCACTACCAAAATGCGGAGGTGCACTTCTATCCGGACTTCACCAGGATGGTGCAGCGTCAGCGCCTGAGCTACGCGGGGGTGAAGAGACGCCTCAGAGACTTGGGTCTCAAGTACTCCATGATGTTCCCTGCGAAACTCCGTGTTGAACACAAGAGACGTGCCCTCTTTTTTGACTATCCTGAAAATGTCAGTGAATGGCTGGACACTGTTTCGCCTGCTCGTGCCGAGCAAGAGGATGAAGTTGGAGGCGCCTCGGGCGGAGCGGAGCGGCAAGACTGAACTAGGAGCTGATGCTACCCCCGCCTCGAATGACCGCCGGACTGGTGCTTTGTTTACTTAATGATCTCTCCTTCATTTACATGGTGGGTGGCGGGACGATTTCACGGGGATTCCTTACTCCTCTGGGTCTTTCGTAGAGTAGTTAATGGGGCGACAGGCACACTGCTGGTTGGGGGGGCTTTTTAGTCTACTGCAGGGGTGCAGGGTGGGGGGTTTGTTGGGTACAGTTATTTTGTGTGCTGTTTTTTCCTTTCTTTCTCTTGTGTGGCAATGGGACATTGGTGCTCCTGAACTGTTTTTGATGCGGGTGTCTTTGGGCATTGGGTGGGGCGGGCAGTGGGGGGATGGGGGGTAGGATGTTAAGAATTCTCAGTTGGAATGTTAACGGGTTGGGTGACCGAATCAAGAGAGGGGTGGTGATACAACTGATTAAACGGCACATGCCAGATATTGTCCTTCTTCAGGAGACGCACTTGGTGGGCAACGCTTGTAAAGCTCTGAATCGTAAGGGTTACAAAATGGTGGCACACTCGGGGTTCTCTTCCGGCTCCGGGGGGGCGGGCATCCTCGTGCGCGCGTCCCTTCCCCTGGAGATAGAGACCACCTTGATTGATGACAGGGGGCGGTACGCCGCCGTGGCTGGTAGATGGGAAGGGCGTTCCCTCACGTTGTTTTCTGTGTACGTCCCCCCGGGGCTCCAATCTAGTACCTTTCGGGACCTTGGTGGTGCCATCTTGTCTATGCCGGCTGGCCGGTTGATAGTGGGGGGTGACTTTAATTCAGTTTGCTCTGGCCTGCTTGACCGCCAACCGCCCCGCGACCTACGTAGCCCGCAGATGTGGCTGCCATCCTTTCTCGAGTCCATGGGTCTGGTAGACGGGTGGCGACTTCTGCATCCCACGCTCCGTCAATTTTCCTTCCTATCGGGTGCACACGGGAGTCTTTCTCGCATCGACTATGTCCTCACATTGGCTTCGGACGCACCGGCCGTTTCCGAAGCCCGCTTTCTGGCGCGGGGCATTTCTGATCACTCCCCGTTATGGGTCTCCTTTGACTTTGGGGTGGTCCTGTCGGAACGACCGGCAGCGGTCAATCCGTGGTATTTCCGGAACTTCAAAACCCACTCCCTCCTGGCCAAAGCCATTGATCTTTACTTCTCCGAGAACGTGGGCTCGGTGAGGTCGGCCGTTACACTCTGGGAAGCCTTCAAGACGGTGCTCCGTGGCGAGGCCCAGGCGCTCATCGCTGAGACCCGCCGGACTAGGGATTCTGACATGCTGGTTGTTGAGCAGGAGGTCCTGCGACTCGAGGCCCAGCTGGGGCCCGAGCCAGACCCCTCTGTCCTGCATACCCTCTCGCTGAAACAGGCGGAGTACCATGCCTTGGCCACGAATGCCGCACTCGCTCTGGCCAAGGAACAGCGGGGCCGCATCTACGACGTGGGCGATAAGGCCGGGAAGTTGCTGGCTTGGTTAGACAGAAGGGAGATGGCCAGCCGTGTGGTACCCGAACTCCTCGGAGATGACGGTGTGGTCCTTACGGACCCTAGTGCTATCGTTGACTCATTCGCTGACTACTTTCAGGGGGTCTATGAGTCTGCCTCGGACTTTTCGGAAGCGGACTCATCGGCCTTCCTCTTGGATATTGACCTACCCTGCCTTTCTGAGGAAGAGAGAGCGGACCTGGATAGAGACATCACCGCTGACGAGATTGACCTTGCGATCCGCTCCCTACGCACCGGAAAGGCCTCCGGGCCTAACGGCATACCGGTGGAACTGTATAAAATCCGCTCGGACGCGATCTCCCCGCACCTCCGTAAAATGTTCTTGGAGTCCTTTGAGAGAGGCTGTCTCCCCCTGGATCAACGACTAGCTACCATCGTGGTCATCCACAAGGAGGGTAAGCCACGGGACGTCTGTCGATCGTACCGTCCTATCTCTCTCCTTAACGTGGAGCCCAAGGTCCTCGCCAAGCTGCTCGCCAACCGATTGATTGGCGTCATTAGCAACCTCGTGCACCCCGACCAGTCGGGATTCATCCCCCACCGAAACACTGCCCTCAATTTGCCACGCCTCCATGGTGTCATGGCCAGGGCCCACATTCTCGAAGAGCCGGCTGTCCTGGCGTCTCTCGACGCCACCATGGCCTTCGACTCGCTCGAATGGCCATACCTCTGGGCAGTGCTGACCAAACTCGGGTTCGGACCTGTCTTTGTGAGCTGGGTGAAGCTCTTGTATGCGGACCCGATGGCTAATGTTACGGTCAACGGTCGCCTGTCGGCGCCATTCCCCCTACGTCGGGGTACTAGACAGGGTTGCCCCCTGTCGCCCCTTCTGTTTGCCTTGGCCCTTGAACCGCTTGCAGCTTTACTGCGTGTGCATCCTGACCTGCGAGGCATTACATGGGCCCCCGGCTTCGAAGACAGGGTCTCCCTGTACGCCGACGATATCCTGCTTTATCTGACTTCCCCCTGCAGGTCCCTCATTGTGGCCTGTGATGTGATCAGACTTTTCGGGCGTTACTCTGGCCTGATTATCAACTGGGCCAAGTCCTCCCTATATGTCCTCAAGGGGGATACTCCACGTCTCCCCAGAGGCTGCAGGATTCGGATTGCCACGCGCGGCTTCAAGTACCTGGGCATCTACATCTCTGGTAATCCCAAGTTGAGGCATGATAACAATCTACTCCCTCCTCTTCAGCGGTTACGGCGTGATGTGGACAGCTGGCGTAAACTGCCGCTCTCCCTTCTTGGCCGTGCCGCTCTATTCAAGATGATGGCCCTGCCCAGGTTCCTATACGCGCTCCAAAACGCTCAGGACCCGGTCCGGGCGCGCTACTTTCGTGATCTTGAAGGCCTTCTCCGGACCCTCCTCTGGGAGGGTCGGCCCCGCGTTGCCTTTCACAAACTCACACTCCCCTGGTACGACGGTGGCATCGCCCTCCCAGATGTGCGCCGCTACTATTGGTCTTCGCAACTAGCTGCCCTCAACCACGGCTTCTATGGCCCAGTGGGGAGCCCCGGCTATGCCATGGATAGATGGCTGATGGGCGATGGTAACTATTATCGGGCCCTATACTCGAAGTCTTTTGACCGACGGTTGACGGGCCCCACCCGTACGGCGGTCCGCACTTGGCGGGCGGTTACTAAGGCACAAGGGTGGCAGGGCAGACTCACGAGGTTCACTCCCCTCTTTGATTCGGACATCCTGGGTAGACTATGGCACACCAAGGGATTTGATAAGTGGGACCTTATCGGCATCAGCAGGGTTGATGATATGCTCTCCAGGGGCTCAATTAAGACCTTCCCCCAGTTACAAACCGAATACCAGCTGGGCGCGACGGAGTTTTTTCGCTACGCTCAACTGCGACACGCGCTGCTCTCGGCCTCTCCGCCGGACGGCGTCATTCCTGAGAGTTCCCCTCTGGAAGACAGGATACTAGATGATCATACAAGCTAGGTGTCCAGGTAGGAATAATTCACAACATAAATTTTGCTTCCAACAGTGTCATGGCAATGATCACTAAATTAAAGAAATTACAATTTGTGAATTAGGCTGCATATGTAATAACGTGCATGTGGTCCTTCAGTGTGTCCACATTATGTGGTAAAGGTGTTTACTTGCCACCATATGATTTATGAGATATGGTTTTGGTGGTTGAAAGTTGCCGGACTTTTTTGATTCGTGAAAAACTGTAAAACAAAAAAAGTTTTATAATTGAAAAGCAAAAAATTAAAATATATTTTTGATACTACTTGTTGTTGCTGAAACCCCTTGGGTTACCTTCTTTAATTTAGTGATCATTGCCATGACACTGTTGGAAGCAAAATTTATGTTGTGAATTATTCCTACCTGGACACCTAGCTTGTATGATTTACTTTACCCAGTCCCGGTGGGATAATTGGGTGGCTCTGTTCTAATACTAGGATACTAGATGGGCACATGCCGGACAGCGCAATCCCCCTCTCCTATAAAAAATTAATCAATGTGCGCACGGACCTCCTCCTTAGTTTGAGAGACCAGTGGATGGCGGATGGCCTTGAATTGGACGATGAGGATTGGCAGAGCGCAGTTTCCTCCCCTAAGGAGGTTGCCATTTCTTCCCGTCTTCGCCTCGTGCAATTTAAGATCCTGCACCGGGTGTATATGACAGGACCCCGATTAATGCGCATGGGTTTCTCGCCTGACGGTCTCTGTCGTAGGGGCTGTGGAGCTCTTGCCACTTTCTTGCACATCCTTTGGGACTGCCCGGTGATCGCCTCCTACTGGAGAAGAGTGCACCGCATTATGGAGGAGGTGACTGGCGTGGCTGCTCACGCTGAAGCCCGTCGATGCCTTCTGAACGTATGGGAGCCTTCCGATCACAACGTTGCGCAGACTAGGTGGGTTACCCTTGGGAACATGGTAGCTAAGAGGGACATAGCCCAGAGGTGGGGTGCGTCCGAGGCCCCCCTGCTGGTACAGTGGAAGGCCAACATGGACTGGTGCATGTTCAGGGAGAAGACAGTCTATGTGGCCAGAGGGAGACCTCGAACTTGGACTAAAATTTGGGGAGCATGGAATGAGTACAGGGGAGATGTGTGCTTACCGCCTAAATCAGTCAGCCTGCATGATATTATGTCTCCCTAGCCTGTGACGCCGACTGAGCTCTATTGTACTGTATTCTCCTGTCACCTTCCCCCTCCCTCCTCCTTCCCATTCTGCAACCTATCCTTGATGCGCGTTTCCCTGCCTTTTTCCCCTACCCATCCCCGACACCCAGCGTCACACTATTCCCACTGCCACTTTCGCGCCCGCGGGCGCCTTGTTGTTGTATTCATCTTAATATAAAATTAACCTTCGACGACTATGTCTTAATTGTTTGACACTATTTCTCTCCTGTTATTCCTGCTGCCTTGCCTCCGGGATGTCAGGCTGAATAGCTGTGTGTTCTGATTTCAATAAAGGTTTTCAAAAATTTAAAAAAAAAAAATAATAATAAAAATTAGATTGTAAACGATCCAATTTGGTTGTGGAAATTAACGTACATTCCCTATAGTGTGATAAACTAGCCTTCTCCATTCAGGGGTGTGTGTTGATCCAGAATGATATGAAAGAGTATTGAGTGCTCCCTAGGGATTTCCTTTTGACTTCTTATCATCTCTCGCATGGACTACGGGAATGGCCTGTTCAAAACCAAGCGGCCCGCCTTATCCTCCGCCTACCCAAATCTTCTCACATCACCCCTGCACTTAAGTCCCTACACTGGCTCCCTGTTCATCTCAGATCCTACTTCAAGCTAGCCTGCCTGGCCTTTCGGGCGCACGCTCGCTCCGCCCCTCTCTTTATCAATTTTCTCATCACCTCCCACGCTGCCAGCCGTACTCTCCGCACCTCATCACTTTCTCTTCTCCACGTCCCCCATTTCCGTAAATCACGCACAGGGGGCACCCGTTTCTCGGTTCTGGCCCCCTGGTTCTGGAACAGTCTCCCTCTTTCCATACGCTCCATCCCTATCTACACCCACTTTCGCAAGGCCCTCAAAACTTTTCTGTTCTCTCAGGCATTCTCCAGCTAGTCCCCTTGGGTTCCCTCTGTGAGCCTGGATGAGTCTTCAGCGCCAGGAAGCCGCTTGGCCGCAGTACGCTTAATCAAGTTTCTTTTTCATTTCATCTCATTTCATTTCACACTTCATTGTGCCCATGATGTTGGTGCTCAGTTTGGAGGCATACCAAGGGCTGCATGTTGGGTTTACACAAATGCAGTGTCTGGAGAGCACCCTGAGTAGGACACTTGGAAGAGAAGCACTCCAAACCTGTTCTGCAGTTTACAACCGAGGGTCTACATCCACTGTCTGCCAAATGTGTGCAAGTGAGACCCAAATAACCCCACTAGGGTCTAGTTTCATGTTCTTTATGATTAACAAAGGCAGTACTCGGTAGAGAGCTCAAAGTACTTCTGAGTGACCAAGGCTGGTGTATGTCTGACAGCAAGTCTTGCAGACGAACAGGTATATCACCTAAAGCTTGCATGATCGGCTGGAGAAGATGAGGGTCTGCCTCATGCCTGGAAGCCGTCCTGCCTGCTGGGAGAGGGAGTCTGCTGGGTCCTGCAGTGGAGAGACTGCTTAGGAGGAGAATTCCAGCATGTTACTCACCTGAGGATTACAGAGAGAAAGCAGACTGCCTGAGAGAGCAATGCCAGAAGTGCCCATTGGTGCAGAAGGTCTCCCAGTCTCCCTCTGAGGGTTCCAGTCAGAGGTGCAGAAGAATAAGGGCCACATTTATCAAGATAAGACAACTTGCTGTGATGCATGAAAGGGCAACAATTAACTATTTTTACCAATATATG
This sequence comes from Lissotriton vulgaris, assembly GCF_964263255.1. Lineage (NCBI taxonomy): Eukaryota > Metazoa > Chordata > Amphibia > Caudata > Salamandridae > Lissotriton > Lissotriton vulgaris. The sequence goes on along the minus strand of NC_141687.1, from coordinate 34,980,161 downwards.
GTGCATCCCTGCTCTCTGCCTGTGCTGGTGCCTAGGGCCAACGCTGGCACCCTTGTGCCATGGTGCAAGACTGCCTGCGTTGGGACACCTGCTTACACAAAAACAATCCTCTGAGGCTTCTTTCTCTTTCTAAGTGTGCTGTAGAATGCAGCACACTTACAGGAAACAATGAGGAGAAATACAGATATTTCTCCTAGTTGCGCCTGCCCTGGGAAGTGGTAGCATTTTGACGCATTCCCAGGTTTTCCAGTCTTGGTAAATCTGGGAATGAAAAATAATCTATAAGTGGATGCATGAGTTCACTCACACTCCACCCATGGAACGCCTTCCCAGGGCAGAGACTGGCTCTGCCTTGCGATACTCCAGATTTTCAAAATGAAGCAGAGCCATGCAAGGTGGCCTTGCGTTGCTTGGTAAGTCTGTCTCTAGTATCGATTTGTCCTAGCAACACTGTGTGCGATGCAAGGGCAACAGAATACTGTGCTCAATCTGGCATTGAGTGCATCCATACAACAGCCTGGGCTGCAGCCACCTCATCTTGTGTTTCGGCCCAGGTTGGGACTGCCGCTTCCATGCGGTCTGTACTGGCCCTGGGTAGGCTTCAACTGCCTCATCATGTGAACTGGCCTTGCCACATGTCCACATCAGCCCAGAAGTGGACTGTGCTCACAGATGGCCCTAGTACAGCAGAACGAGAGCCGCTGTATGGCATCTGAAAGTCCAGGACAACCCTGCTGGACGAAGATGCGAGATGAGCGTGACCTTCCAAACAGCCGATACTGCGACCGCAAGTGGTTACTGCGGGCACCTGCCTGAGGCTGAACTGAGCCACTGCAAACGTGATGAGATAACTGTGAGCTCTAAAGACTGTTTTTATGACCATTAAGACAACGGGGGTAAGAAAAAGAGTAAACAGTGACCTGATTGCACATCTGACATCAGTACATGAGTCTTATTCATGCTTCTACCAAACTTTGCTGGGGGGTCAATCCTAGCTAGGGTCACCGGCTGGGAGAAAGCACAGATAGGAAGGACTGTGTTTAGCAACTAATAGGAAGTCTTGATCAGGGGTATTACAGCTTATCCACAACTGAAATGTCTAGTATTGAGTACTGCTGTGTAAATAAAAGTATGTTCCTTTTTCAAGAAGTCAAGCACTGGGCTGGATAATAAAGTTATTGTGTCTGTTGGTTGATTGTTGTGTTCTGAGCACGTCCCCCCCTCTCATCACTATCTCCCTGAGAAGCTTGTGATTGATCGCCCTCGCTACCCTGAGATTCAGATGTGAAAGGGTTGACGTTGGCCCAGTTTGCAGAGACATAGTAGGACAGATCCTAGGCAGTGGCGTAACGAAACCTCAGGGGGCCCCCCTGCAAAGTGCATGGAGGGGCCCCCTACCAAACTTAATACAGAGCTCTCAGGCCATGTACTGTGCTTAGGGGGCCCTCTAAAGCTCGACCCCCCTCCCCACTGCAGGGGATGCGGGCCTTTGTTATGCCCCTGTGCATCTTTTGATCATTTATCTTTCAGAAGTTCAAGTCAAGTCAAGTCAAGTCATAATTTATATAGCGCACTACATACCCAGAGGGTCTCAAGGCGCTTGAGGAGGGGGGGGGGAGGGAGGTTTACTTATCGAATATCCAGGTTTTAAGCTGTTTTCTGAAGGCTAGGTGGTTTTGAGTGAGGCGGAGGTGGGTGGGGAGGGAATTCCAGGTTTTGGCTGCGAAGTAGGAGAAGGATCTTCCCCCCATGGTGGTTTTGTGGATGCGCGGGACGGCGGCGAGGGCTTGGTTGGACGAACGCAGCTGGCGGGTGGGGGTGTAGAAGGAAAGGCGCGTGTTGAGGCAATCCGATCCGAGTTCGTAGAGGGCTTTGTGTGCGTGGGTGAGGAGACGGAAAGTTATCCTTTTGTTGACGGGGAGCCAGTGCAGGTCTTTCAGGTGACCGGAGATGTGGTCTTTGCGAGGGATGTCTAGTATGAGTCTGGCTGAAGCATTTTGGATGCGTTGGAGTTTTTTCTGCAGTTTTGCGGTGGTACCGGCGTAAAGGGTGTTTCCGTAGTCTAGACGGCTAGTAATCAGAGCGTGGGTGACCGTTTTTCTTGTTTCGGTGGGGATCCAGCGAAATGTTTTTTTGAGCATGCGTAGGATATTGAAGCATGATGATGAGACGGCGTTGACTTGTCTTGTCATCGAGAGTGAGGAGTCCAGGATGAAGCCACGGTTCCGTGCGTGGTCCGTCGGTGTGTGTCAACACTCGTATGCGCTTTACAGCCTACCAGCCTGGTTCACAGAACCAACTTACTACAAATTCCTAAACTTACTATCATTTTGATATTCACAGAATGCAGTTACTCATTTTGGTATTCACAAAATGCAAGTGCATTCTGTGAATACCAAAATGAGTAACTTACTCATTTTGAGTAACTTACTCATTTTGGTATTCACAGAAGGCACTTACTAATTGATGAGTAAGTGCATACCAAAATGAGTAAGGTAAGTGCATTCTGTGAATACCAAAATGGTAGTTAGTTTAGGATTTAGTAGTAAGTTAGTTCTGTGAATCGGGCCTAACGCATTTAGTTCAGGAAACTTCTTAATCTTTAAATAATGACATTGCTGCGGGTGGAAGAGAATGGTGCTGGATTCGTGAATTGATCTGTCTGTTTACAAAATACATTGATACGGTGTCATTGTAGCTTATCAGAGTTTATTCACGAGTCCTACCCTCCGTGCGCAGGGTCTCATCCATCAAAAAATAAAAAAGCAAGCAATCCAGCATGTTCCCGTCACAGGGTCAAAAGCCGCAGGGCCATGCAAGCGAGCGTGTAGTTCAATACACGTGTCAGGTATAAACACTATGCGGTATGTGGTCGGGACTGAGTGGGGCACAACACCAAGGCACAAATGTACTACTTTTAGCGCAACACAGCGCAGCAACGCAACTTGCTGCACTGCATCAAATGGCGAGAGCAGGAATGTGTCAAATTTACTAATCTATGGCACATTCCTGCTCTCTCTCTGCGCTAGTGCGCACACTGCAACCTAGCGCACATGCACGCTTACACCATGGGGGAAGCATGCCTGTGTTACAGGCAGGATTTTTTTGTGCAGGAAGGGACATATTCAGCACAAAAACTATTTTCAGATGCATTATCCTCTTTCTACTTGTAGTGCAGAATGCAGTACACCTTGAAAGAGTGAAAAACGAGGAGGAATAAAGATATTTCTCCCTATTACGCCTTTTGGTCAGCGTGTCCAGCGGGGAACAAAGAGGCCGGCACCTAGGTGGGGCAGGTATAAGTAAGTGGCCCCATACCCCCAGGTGCCGGAAATGATGCAGGGAGAGCGCTGGAAGGGAGGAACTCCCACGGCGGTCCTTATGAGTGGAGCTAGGATGAGTGTGCTAGTGTGTGGCACTAAGCGGCTGCCCTCTTAAGAGGGGCCACTGCTTGTGCAGCGGGAAGCCACATAGGAAGTGAAAAATGCCTGAAGGGATGGTGTTTGTGCAGGAAGTTATGCCTTCCTGTACAAAAACAATCCTGCCCATTACTCAGCACCCTTGTACCATGGTGCAAGGGTGCTCGCATTGGAGATAGGATGCCTGAAGAGCGTCAGTGCCAAGAGATTGCAGAACTGTGATATATCTTTTAAGATATGGCACATTTCTGCTCTCTTCCTTTCACTTAATGCAGCACAGCAAGTTTCCTTGTGTGATTGATTAGTAAATATTGACCTTTGTGTGCGTCCTCCACATACAATGGGATGGAACCACCAGATACCTCGCCTCTGTGGCTCAGGGTGCGAAGAGCAATGTTGCTGTTGCCACCCAAGATCCCTTTCTAACTCCCCCTTTTTTAGGTCGAGCGTAGCGATAGCGTAGCGATGGACCTTTTGCTGGCGTGTCTGGGGGAATGTGAGACAGCGATCACCCACGCGCCTCGCTGTCTCAGATTCCTCCGAGTGGGCGCGCACGGCGCCGTGCCCATGCTCCCGTGCGCACACAGCCAGCCACCACACAGACTGAAACACAGGCGCGCTGGTTACTTTCACTTTCCATCCCCCCACCAGTCATCGGCTCTTTTTACACACGCACGCATGCATGCATACATACACACACACACAGACACACGCGCACACACAGACGCGCACACACAGGCACACACGCAGGCACACACGCACACAAACACACACACACACACAGACACAAAGACACTCGCACACACACACGCGCGCGCGCACACATCCCCCACTCACACCCCACTCACCGAGTTCTTTTCGTGTGTCCCTCTCTCCCTCGGCAGGCAGCGGGTCATCCTCAGCAGCAGGCGGGGCTCTCCACGAGCACGGGAGCCCCGCTAGCTGACACGCAAATCTTCCGGCTGACGGGCACAGGAGCGCTTCAGCACAGGAGCGCGGGGTAGGCTCCCGTCTGCTTCCTGTCTTTTTGCGACCCGCCCCCGTCCCAACACAGGTTGCCTGGCTTCCTGTTCAAGCCGGGCTGCGGAGGTGAGTTTTTATTGTTTCATGCGACTAATTTTAGTGTTTTTATATAGTTTTTATATAGCGCGGACTTTATCCGAAGGCGTCAGAGCGCTTCACAATAGGAACAGTAAAGATACACGAGGAGAAAATTACAAGTGCGCAAATTACAAAAGCAAATGTATAACAGCTGTGAGCCTATAGCCAATGTCAGCGGGTCTCGATACTTCACATCAACGTGTTGCTTTCAGAGCCACAGAGAACCATCCTCCATCTTATGCTTATGTGGGTTGTTGTGACAACAAATGTTAACAATGGGAATGCAGCAGAGAAAGGTACATCGTATTCCTCCTAGTTTTTACTATAGCGATCGCTTTCTGTGCTGCTTGGTTTTTTTTAGATCCATTTCACTGCTGCTCCGCTGAAATGCCTCCCTGACAGCAGTTGTCTGCTCAGTCAGTGCAGAGAACAAGGGGCGGCTCGGGTTTCTGTTGCCCGTAGAAAGCCAGGACACCTCCCCGGGTTTCCTTTCACGGGTAATACCTTGTTGCTTCTTCCAGGGGACAGGAATAATTGGGGGAGTGCACCTCGGAGGATCGCATCTCACAGATGATATCAACGCCTGATTTTTGATTATAGGAACAAATCAATGTAAGTGGCCCGTGTGAGTGCGGGGCTGATGGAATCAAGGCTGCACACGGAAGTTGGGACTTCCGTCTCTCGTGGCTGGCGTGTGCCCTTATCCTGTACGTGCACCATGTACGTGGAGTGGCAGGTGTGTACAAGCACACGCCCGCTCAGTATATTTGCAGTTTACACTGAGTGAAATTCATATAAATCATTTTTAGTGTTCGTGGCATTCGCAGTGTTCACTCGTGTATTTTGTGCAGAGGCAGTCCACAAGAGGTGAACAGTGTGTGTGGTGCGATGGTGAATATTACACCGACTCAACGGGTTCGCAGTTTGTAGGGATTGAAGGAGGCATTAAGACAGTGACTTATTGCACACACATTCATGGCTTTCACAGTGCAGGGTAATCAGTGCGTTCATGCAGTACATTGGGAGTCAGATGCGAGTTAAGCGGTATATCTAAGTCTATCTTTGCATTCACAGTGTACATGGAGTGCGTAGTGATTAGTTCTGTCGCCATCCACAGTTCGGCTAAGTACATTCGCAGTGCACATAGACGTAAAGGTGTATTTCGGTGTTATCACTCGGATTACACTTCCTCCTTGAAGTTAGACGTGGAGTGCAAGGGGTGTGCATTGCACTAATTTTCAGTGACTTACCCGTGCAATTCACACTGCACTCAATACATCTCAATTGTACATACCGGGAATGGGGCATTCCTGCATCTCCTAGTACCTAGTGCCTATATTTGGAGTGTACACAGAGTGATGGTTGTATGTAATGTATACATTCCTGGTGTTGGCATGGCACACACATTAAGTTATGCACTCTCTTCATTCAGAACGCACTTGGATATAACTTATTTAGCTCTATAATTGTAGTTATATCTCTTCAATGGAAGTGCAGTTTACATCATCGAAAGAGTTTTATGTTATGCTGTCACAAAGGTAAGTTGTAATCAATCATTGAAAATGTATGTTTCTAGCGCTGGTGTCGGTGATAGCCCTTTTGCAGCGCTGAACTCCTGTGACACTGTCTGTAAGGCGCAGTCTACTAGGAGTGGATTTTGTAAAGTCTATGAGCCAGTGAAACCTCTGTCCTGCAGCCACAGCGAAGAGGGCAGTCGGCTGGGTCACCGAGACTGACTCAGCATGGACCCTATATGCAGAATATTTCTTAGAGAAATGTGCGCTGCTCCAAGCACCAAAAACGCTGAAAAACTTACAATCAATTCTAGGTTTCCTGAATTTTGGAAGAACCTACGTTCTGAATTACGCAAAAAGGGTTAATTAAGGGTTAAACGTAAAAAAACCTGATTTCAAACAAAATAAATAAATAATTAGACTCATAAACACACAGAAATTTTACGTTCAATACAAACAGACATGTTAGCTAAAACAAAGCTGCAAGCACGCGTATACGTACGTAACCTTGTAATCCGAGTCATTCCAGGAAGATGCGGATTCACGTACCTAACCTATAACGAAAGTGAAACGGTACCAATAGTTTACAAATCACACTTGTACACACAAGCTGAAATAAAATTCACTTCAACTGAGAAAATTCTGTCAGCTGTTCAAACTGCTATAGCAAAAGAAAGAGCCCCCGCACAGGGAAAACGCATATCAGTCATTACACCTATACCAGCCTTAGAGGCAGTGACAAGAGCGAGTATTCCAAATGCTAAAGCTTTACATCTAAGATGGATACAATGGGTTAATTCTCATGCTGCAACCGACCTTGAACACGCTTTTGATCCCAATATGAAAAAACTAGAATATCTAGAATATGAACACGAATTTCCTCTGCCGACCGAAATTCTGCCTCTCGAACAGTACTTCTGCGTAATTTACACAGACGGATCTGCGCAACATTGGATTGTGGAAAAACAAGTATACAATGCGGCATGTGCGATTGTAAAAGGTCGCTGGCGCGAAGGTAAATTCCGACCTATGGTCACAAAAACTCAATCACTCGGAGACTGTACAGCTCTGCGAGCTAAACTACAGGCTTTCAAGATGACGCTTAAGAATACCGATCGCGAATTGCCCACACTCATAGTGTGCGATTCGTATTACTGAGTCCAGTCTTACAATGAATACTAGCAGAACTGGGTTCAGAACGGTTTCAAAGATGCAAAAGGTGGCACAATAAAGCATAAAATGCTTTGGGGACAAGTGGTTCTTTTACAGAAAGAACTACGAAAGACTCACGTGATCCATACACTGAGTCATCAACGTGATGGCGTTCACGTTGCAGGGAATTCATTGGCTGATGAAGCCGAAAAGGTAGCTGTCCACATGGCTTCCGTAGCTACAATTAAGCTTTCTAAAAAAAGAAAAGACGGTGAAACGCTACTATCAGTAAAAGCCTCAATGGAAGGCAATTATGTGGCGTTACCTCCAAATTATCCACTCGTAAATACATACATAATTGATGCAAACTCGGTTCCTTTTGCTCAAATCCCTGGAGTGGGGGACTGAGTAATTCCAAACAGGGAGCGGAGAGCTTTCTTGATTCGATAAGCACACATGGGAGTGGGTCTGAGGCACCAAGGGATTTTAACTTCCCTAATAGAATTACAACTGAAGTACTGGTGGCCGGGAATGAGCGTGCAAATTTATACCTTTGCAATAGATTGTCAGAACTACAACAGAGATCGCAGTCATGAACCGGACCAACACAGTCAGTCCAGCCCAGACACCTCTGTTAGATAGCATTAGACTGTCTAAACGCAGACGTCCCTACGGACGAATGCGGCCCCACAACTACTAAGACAAGATTCATTTGGATGTGGCCCCAGCACTCGGCTGACGCCAGAACTGTTATAAAAGATTTGAGAGTCTTTATCGGCACATACGCAATCGGCCCTCTACATTCTGACCAGGGTCCTGCGTTTAGCTCTCGGGTTTACAAGGAGGACATGGCCAGCTTGGGCGTTGCATTGCAGTACTCTAGTCCCTTCCATCCTGAGGGTAATGCGGTAGTGGAAAGAAAAAAACGTGACATAAAGCAATCTATAACAGCGAGGGTATTAGGTTCGGGTGATGGGTGGGTCAAACATCTAATAAGTGTCCAACGTAGTCTTAATAATCCGCCAAGAAATTCTCTGGGTGGAATCACTCCGTATGAACTTTTGTTTGGTACTAGAATGATAATCGAAGACCTCGATAGTGTTAAGTCTCACGGCGGAGGTTAGGCGCGAACACTGCCTTGAGACGCGATCTCAACTGAACGTAAACTACATTTCCCATGTTTTCAGGTGTCTGCGCGCGCGACGCCCGGGTTATGACGTCACACGCGCAGAGAACATTACCGGCGAGGAAACAGAAGCGCCCGCCGTTGATTCTGGTTCCGATCCTGATATTGGTAAGATCGAGAGTTTCCAGCGTATCCTTTGAGAGTGTACTTTACCGGCTGGTGAGTGCAAGAGAAGCCTTCCGCTTCTGTCTAGGGGTGGCGTCGGCTGGCGCTTCCCATTTCTGTGGAGTCCTCGGCTGAGGCTCTAGCGTTTCACTGGCTAGTGAGACGCCAGTTTCCAGGCAGTCTTTACAGTGTTAGCTGTTTTGTGGATTTTCGTGGGAACACTGTTTCTGAGAACTGCCATTCCTTGCTCTGGGTCCCACCTGCTTTCAGACTTCCAGGGCTATTGTTCTTGCAGATATCCCCCGTGCATTTGCCTGGTTCCTGAGTGGTTAAAAGAGACTTATCTGCATAGAGACATTATATTCTCCAAGGTGCATCTATTGCTGTGGTTCTACAACCAAACGGAAGACATAGTTGGTTGTGTTTTGTTTATGAGTCTCTATCGCTTCAGGACCCAGGAACTTTATAGTATTCCTTGTGTACAGCATAGTGGATTGTCAGGTGAAGTAACCGGGCAATACAAATTCGAGAGTGAAGACAATAACTGTTGTCTCCTTTTATTTCTTTCTAACAACAGGGGCTTATGTGCTTCGCCTGGCAGGCTAAAATTCCATACTGACCCCTGTTGAAGCCCCATTTTGCATTTACGTTGGTATGTAGTACTGTGTATTGTGTAATGTACTATGAGGGTTGCTGAGTGAAGATACTGACCATAGGTTCTTGTATTCTAGACTTACCATCCTATTCAACCTCTTTTGATTGCCAGGCAAAGCCTCCCACTTAATCCTACCAGGTATAATTAATTCAATACACACAAGGGTGGGGTTACATGTTTCTGCTAACTGAACTGCATATTTAGTCTGTGCTTGTCTCATGGTGCCTTGTTCTCGTTTCAGCTTCCCTTCCCCGCTGTTCCCTCCCTTACCTTCCTGATTATCCCTCGCTCGATCATTCCTGTGCGTCTGTGCTCATTCAGACCCAGGGGCTGTCGAGAGGTGGACCCTATAGAGCATCGTGAGATCCTGAGGACCGTTGGACCTGACAGAATCAACGGCCCAAGACTTTTAGTCCTCCCGATTTCACGATACAATGTCCACAATGGATGATATATTAGCAGCCCTGGCGCTGGTTCAAACAGAATTGCAAGCATCCAGGACAGAGACAGCTGCCCTGCAGGCTCAAGTAGATAGGTTAAGTCGTAACCCTTTCAGTGCTGGTACTCAGCAGACCTCCTCTGTCGTAGTGGAAGTACCCGCCCCAATCCCCCTAGCCCCTCCAGAACGTTTCCATGGGGACAGTGGCAAGGTACAGGTGTTCCTTACACAGGTGTTACTGCATTTTTCCTGCAAGCCCAAGGTATTCAATACCAATCACTCCAGAGTTGCTTATCTCATCTCGTATTTAGCAGGGGATGCTGCACAGTGGGCAGTACCATTGGTGAAGAGGGATGATCCTTTGTTAAGGGACTGGGAGGCTTTTAGGGCAGATTTTGAAAAAACTTTCAATCGCAGGTCAGCTACGTTAACAGCAGACAGGGAGTTGCTAGGACTGAAACAGGGCAATAGAGATTTGATAACCTATCTCAACGATTTTAGAAGGCTTATAGCAGAAACAGATTGGCCGGAAGAAAAGAGACATGCCATTTTTTATAATGGCCTCACCGAGGAAATGAAGGATGTCCTGGCCCAGATTGATCCGCAGCCCAGTACCTGTGAAGACATGATCAGCTTAGTCCTGAGGTTAGATCATCGTCTAAGTGATCGTAAGGGTGACAATCGTAGAAAGGATAGGGTACCCCCAAGATACGAGAATCCCAGGGGGTCGGAGGGAGCAAGCCAATCTACACCTGAACCCATGGAAATAGGAGCAGTGAGGTCTCCTTTAACTACGGAGGAAAGGGAATATAGAAGGAAGAAAGGCTTATGTTTGTATTGCGGTAGGAAGGGACACTTCATTAGGGAATGCCCTAACAGAAACAAAACAAGAACAGTGTACAAAAAGGTGTCGGTGGTGGCAGCTGAAAAGGAGTCGGGAAACGAGAAGGCTTGAAGGTGGAGGAAGGGAGTCCTTCAAGTACGTTCATCATCCCTTCATTGGACGGAGTTGAGAGACAGGATGGCCTGCAATTTTTCGTGGATGTGAGGCTGGAAGTACAAAAGAAGGTATTAACAATAAAAGCAATGTTGGATTCGGGAGCCACGGGGTGCTTCATGGATCATGCCAAGGCCATAGGGTTAGGTCTGACTCTCGTAGAAAAGGAGATTCCCGAAGCAGTATATGCTGTGGATGGCCGAAAGTTGGATTCAGGTCCTATTCGATTGCAAACCAGAGAGCTGGGTATGACAATGTTTACTGAACATCAGGAAAGACTGTCTTTTAATATCATTCATGCACCTCAGTATGGAATGATTTTGGGTCTTCCATGGTTGCGTAGACACAACCCTACCATAGATTGGGAAAATCAAACCATACACTTCACGTCTGAATACTGTCAGCAAAACTGTCACCCTGTGAAATCAGGACCTGCGTATGGTCTAGCTGGTATACATTACATCGCTACCGCGGCTGAACAAGATGTAGAACTACCGTTTGAATATCGCGAACTAGCGGAGGTATTCAGCGAAAAGAAGGCGGAAACATTACCCCCACACCGGTCGTACGACTGCCAAATAGATTTGATTCCAGGTGCTAAGATCCCAGTCTATGCACTTACTGAGCCGGAAACCCTACATCTCCGTGACTACCTAGACAAGCTCCTGAAGATAGGTTTTATCCGAGAATCCAAATCCCCCGCAGCCTCCCCGTTGTTCTTCATCCCGAAGGCTAATGGAGAACTCCGCGCTTGTGCGGACTATAGGGCTCTAAATGCCATAACGGTCAAGAATAAATATCCCCTTCCGCTCATCAATGTGTTATTAGAACAAGTTAAAGATGCAGTTGTGTTCACGAGACTGGATCTCAAGGGGGCATATCACCTGGTTCGGATGCGTTCAGGTGATGAATGGAAGACGGCCATCAAGACTCGTTTTGGACTTTACGAGTACATGGTGATGCCTTTCGGGCTCTGTAATGCGCCAGCCGCATTTCAATTTTTTCTAGACGATGTACTCAAAAGATATTTAGATCGTTTCGTTGTTGTTTATATCGACGACATCCTGATTTATTCGAACAGCACCGAACAACATGTGGAACATGTAAAGACTGTACTGAAAACATTACTGGAACATCAACTCTACTGCAAGCTCAGTAAGTGTGAATTTAATACGACATCGGTGGAGTTCCTAGGGGTGGTACTCACTCCTCATGGTCAGGAAATGTCTGAAAGAAAGGTCCTAGCGGTAAAGAACTGGCCCATACCCAAGTCTGTAAGAGACATTCAATGTTTTATAGGGTTCGCGAACTTCTATCGTCGATTCATTGAAAACTTCTCAGCAATGGCCTCCCCAATGACAAGGTTATTGAGAAAGAAGGTGCCCTTCGAGTGGACGGAGGAGGCCCAGAAAGGTTGTGATGACCTCAAGAAGGCTTTTGTTTCTGCTCCGGTGCTGGTGCACGCGGATCCTAGTAAACCTTTTATCGTAGAAGCAGATGCTTCTGACACGGCTGTAGGAGCAGTATTGTCCCAACGACACTCCGAAACCGGCCAGTTACATCCTGTTGCTTACCTCTCTCGTACACTGAATTCTGCAGAGCAGAATTATGTGATTGCGGAAAAGGAACTGTTGGCTATAAGAACTGCCTTCCTGGAATGGAGACATCACTTAATGGGAGCACGACATGTAGTAACTGTGTTTACCGACCATCGTAACCATTTAACACCTAGACAAATGCGTTGGATGATGCATTTTGCAGACTTCGACTTCATCATCACATTCCGACCAGGAAGGGACAACAGAAAGGCGGACGCCTTATCAAGGCAATTCACCAAGACAGAACAAACCAACACAAGGGAGGAATCCTTAATCGACCCAAAAAAGGTGATTGGTGTCACCTGTACCCAGATGTTCCTCAGAAGTGTTAATAGAAACATTCAGAATGAAGCATGGAAGAAATGGTTGAGTGAACACAACGATTGGAAGATGGTCCAGGGTCTGCCGATGAGACAGAGACAGTTGCTGCTGCCACTCCATTCCTTAAGAAAACAGGTGTTCCAGTGGTGCCACAGTGCGCCGTGCGCAGGCCATAATGGAATCAGTAAAACTCTGGAGAGAATTCTACGACAGTTCTGGTGGCCTAACATTCGGAAGGACGTGGCTGAGTGGGTGGCTGAGTGTCCTATCTGTAGTCAAATGAAGGTACAACACTCTAGACAGGCTGGATTACTACAACCCCTTCCCACTCCTGAGTTGCCTTGGGAAAACATTTCCATGGATTTTGTAGTGGGTATGCCAAAAGATCAGGGGTGCACTGCAATCCTGGTGGTAGTTGACTATTTAACCAAGATGGCTCATTTCATCTCATGTAAACAAGTTCCTTCAGCCAGCGGGTTAGCCAGACTTATTCTCACCAACATAGTACGGCTACATGGGTTACCCCGAGTGATTATATCAGATAGAGGCAGTCAGTTCACAGCTCGGTTTTGGAAGACATGGTGTAAAGCCTTAGGAATAACATCTAGTACCTCCACAAGTTTCCACCCCCAGACCGATGGGCAGACTGAAAGGGTCAATCAAACACTGAAGCAGTATCTGAGATGCTATGTTGAGGTCACCAAGGAAGACTGGGTAGATAGATTATGGCTAGCTGAAATAGCTTATAACAGTGCAGTACATGGTTCCACAAAGACAGCTCCGTTTTATTGCACCTATGGTTTCCATCCTAATTTCTTGCCATTTCACCATCCTACACCAACCTCCACTGTCCCTGAGGTACAAGAAAGACTACAGAGTATACACAAGTCATGGCAGCATGTAAAAAACCAGTTAAAGCAGTCCAAAGCGAGGTACAAGGCCTATGAGGACAAGCACAGACAAGCAGGGCCCATATACAAGTTGGGGGACTACGTCTGGTTGTCCACCAAAAACATACGCTTTAAGCGGTATAGTGTGTTCAATCCCAAATATATAGGCCCGTACAAAATCATCAAACTCATTAATCCTGTGGTGGTTAAATTGGCTCTGCCATCCTCCTTACGCATTCATCCTGCCTTCCATGTGTCTTTGGTGAAACCCACGAGAATGCACAGAAAACTGGTACCTGCTGAGATTGCCGTGAATAACGAAGAAGACTATGAGGTGAGAGGGATTGTGGACTCTAAGATATACCGCACCAAATTGTGGTATTTGGTGGCTTGGAAGGGTTACGGTAATGAAGAGAATTCTTGGGAACCTGCATCCAACGTCCATGCCCCCAGGTTTGTGAGGATGTTTCATCAACGCTGCCCGGCCAAACCTTGTCTCTGTCAGTGTTCTTCGGGAGAGGGATGTACTGTTAAGTCTCACGGCGGAGGTTAGGCGCGAACACTGCCTTGAGACGCGATCTCAACTGAACGTAAACTACATTTCCCATGTTTCCAGGTGTCTGCGCGCGCGACGCCCGGGTTATGACGTCACACGCGCAGAGAACATTACCGGCGAGGAAACAGAAGCGCCCGCCGTTGATTCTGGTTCCGATCCTGATATTGGTAAGATCGAGAGTTTCCAGCGTATCCTTTGAGAGTGTACTTTACCGGCTGGTGAGTGCAAGAGAAGCCTTCCGCTTCTGTCTAGGGGTGGCGTCGGCTGGCGCTTCCCATTTCTGTGGAGTCCTCGGCTGAGGCTCTAGCGTTTCACTGGCTAGTGAGACGCCAGTTTCCAGGCAGTCTTTACAGTGTTAGCTGTTTTGTGGATTTTCGTGGGAACACTGTTTCTGAGAACTGCCATTCCTTGCTCTGGGTCCCACCTGCTTTCAGACTTCCAGGGCTATTGTTCTTGCAGATATCCCCCGTGCATTTGCCTGGTTCCTGAGTGGTTAAAAGAGACTTATCTGCATAGAGACATTATATTCTCCAAGGTGCATCTATTGCTGTGGTTCTACAACCAAACGGAAGACATAGTTGGTTGTGTTTTGTTTATGAGTCTCTATCGCTTCAGGACCCAGGAACTTTATAGTATTCCTTGTGTACAGCATAGTGGATTGTCAGGTGAAGTAACCGGGCAATACAAATTCGAGAGTGAAGACAATAACTGTTGTCTCCTTTTATTTCTTTCTAACAACAGGGGCTTATGTGCTTCGCCTGGCAGGCTAAAATTCCATACTGACCCCTGTTGAAGCCCCATTTTGCATTTACGTTGGTATGTAGTACTGTGTATTGTGTAATGTACTATGAGGGTTGCTGAGTGAAGATACTGACCATAGGTTCTTGTATTCTAGACTTACCATCCTATTCAACCTCTTTTGATTGCCAGGCAAAGCCTCCCACTTAATCCTACCAGGTATAATTAATTCAATACACACAAGGGTGGGGTTACATGTTTCTGCTAACTGAACTGCATATTTAGTCTGTGCTTGTCTCATGGTGCCTTGTTCTCGTTTCAGCTTCCCTTCCCCGCTGTTCCCTCCCTTACCTTCCTGATTATCCCTCGCTCGATCATTCCTGTGCGTCTGTGCTCATTCAGACCCAGGGGCTGTCGAGAGGTGGACCCTATAGAGCATCGTGAGATCCTGAGGACCGTTGGACCTGACAGATAGTCAAACTTCAGTGGTGGAACAAAAAACCTTTGATATCAAAGATAGTTTGGCTGTTTTACAGGACTTAAATGAAACAAGAAGAAGTCTGAGTAACACAAAGCTAAAGCCAACGGACACTGAAGAAAAACCACCTGTCCCAGCAAGACCTGTCTGGATTCCAAAGATTGGTGATCTGGTCAGAGAAAAGATCACGGTGAAGAAGGAATTTGGGCCTTCTTACAGAAAAGCAGTACCTGTCTTAGCAATCAACGGAACAAGATCAGTAGTACTACCGCCCCTTGCTGGTAAAAAGGAGAACAGAGTTGTATCAATCGACCTGGTAAAACCACAACCATGTGGCCAATAATAAGTAGGAGGCCCAGTGGACTCCCAAGATGTAGCAGAAGACCAAACCTTGCTACAATTCAAGAGGTTCAAACTGAAAGACTAATCACATTTGATAAACCTGCAGTGAATAAAAAAGGACTATGCAACAAAGCCATGGAACTTGTGCCTCTTGAAACCCAAATTGCAACAGTTTGTCAAGAAACACCTGTCTACAATGATGTAGCCTCTGACTATACTAATATGACAAAGGATAAAGCAACTACAAAGATTAATAACAATCCTGATGCGATTCAAACAATTGACAGAACTGCCTCTGGCTACTTCATCAATTTCGATGACTTTTCTGAAGATCCCAGTGAACATGAAGAAAAGTCAGCAAACAAGACATTCAAAGAAAAAAATAACAGAACTCTTTCATCAACTTGGAGAAATATATCTGATTTCACCATGGATTGAATTGTGAATTGTGTTAGGTGTACTTTTCCTCCTGCTCTGGCTCATTTTAGTTTTAATCTTGAAAAGAATGATTGATGAAAAATACAGTACAATGGACACAGCAAGTCAGAACATCAACTTGGTCCTAAAATCTCACAAGTCATCTCATGTTGAAAAAAAAGACCTGTCATCAGTAAACATCACTGCCATTCCTATACCTGGTGGTGTAGCATGGGACGCTACTGATTAAGACATCTATGCCCCGGTTGAACTCTTGAAATATCCACATCAGTTCAAGGTTTCTTTAAGTGACTTTTGTCTCACCGAGCAGTTTCTCTGATTGGGACTTTGAGACTATTAATAATATGATGTCTGATTTAGAAATGTCAACAACATTTACAAATCATGATTATTTAGAAGGTTCATCTGATTATGAAAAAATGTATTGCTGGGCACCACTATTTGCATAAATCTGCAAAACCTAGAAATGTTTTAAATTATAATCAATGGGAACATTGTCCAACACCGCCAAAAGGCAGCTCGAAAACATTTTATGAGAAATTTCCATACTTCTCAGGGTTTAATGTCACAGATCCAGAAACGTTTTTATTTCAAAAATGTGAATAAGACAGGAATGAAAAATATGTTAACCAATACAAAACAGATATATTCTGCAAAATGTTATGAACAATTTGCTACATTTGGTTTTGAATTCTGGAAAGATAACATTGAAACAAAAACAATCTGGGGTTCAAAAAATTGGCAAGTACAGGGATTAGAATCATTATTCAGAGCCTGCATGATCCCAGAACAAATAATGCTCCTGAATGACTTCATTCAAAAAACAACCTGTCTTGGCCTAGCTAAGATCAAAGAGTTAAACAACCCGTCTATACCAAAGCCTATGCCTGATAGAAATAGCTCTACAGATGAGGGGTTAGACGTGTCCCATATTTTACACCAAAACAGAACTAATCCTCATTGGAAAAAATGGTTGATCTGGCCCACAGACACTAATAACTGTCAAGAAAGATTCCTGGACAAAACACAGGGGTTCAAACAGAACAGGCCAGACCCAAGATATTCCCAGAGACAACATCCAGGGATAATAACAACATACAGTGTAGGAAAACTATGCCTCGAATGGCTACAGAAATCCACACTACCTGAAATTAAGCAACACTTGACTTTACTTAAAGAAGGTGCTGACCTGCGGGATTTCTTATTGAGGCCTCGAAAACAGAGTCAAAAACGTTTCATATACGCTGGTATATATGCTGCTTACAACGAAGCTTGGAAAGTAACGCAAATTGAAACTGCTGAAAAAATACGAGAAATCGATCGTATTAATTTGGAAAAATCACTGTCTGTATTGTTTGGACAGCATTGTATCATCTGCTATTGATATAATAGAACAGGATATGCTAATGTTACAACATGTTTACAACAAGGGGTGGTGAGGGACAGAGTCTCTGAATTAAACAGAATACCCTCACCCAGTCAAGAGATCAGGGCTAGATCCAACACCGTTTTTTAGCTCACTACACCATCCCAGTTTCAGAACCTGGCTGTATGCAAATTAGTCTGTTCCTGTCCCAGTGCATGATGGGAACAGGGCAAACCAAACTACAAAAGCCAATTCTTACACTGGGAAGGAAACAAGCTACCGGGGACCGGTTTCTGGCATTTCAGACGTCTTCGGCCCGGCTTGCTTGAATCCTGATGGTGCAATGAGCAAGGGACTCACATCTGAGTATACCCTTCCACGCTTAGGGTGGACAAAAATATTTACAACAAGGGGTGGTGAGGGACAGAGTCTCTGAATTAAACAGAATACTCTCACCCAGTCAAGAGATCAGGGCTAGATCCAACACCGTTTTTTAGCTCACTGCACCATCCCAGTTTTAGAACCTGGCTGTATGCAAATTAGTCTGTTCCTGTCCCAGTGCATGATGGGAACAGGGCAAACCAAACTACAAAAGCCAATTCTTACACTGGGAAGGAAACAAGCTACCGGGGACCGGTTTCTGGCATTTCAGCCGTCTTCGGCCCGGCTTGCTTGAATCCTGATGGTGCAATGAGCAAGGGACTCACATCTGAGTATACCCTTCCACGCTTAGGGTGGACAAAAATATTTACAACAAGGGGTGGTGAGGGACAGAGTCTCTGAATTAAACAGAATACTCTCACCCAGTCAAGAGATCAGGGCTAGATCCAACACCGTTTTTTAGCTCACTGCACCATCCCAGTTTCAGAACCTGGCTGTATGCAAATTAGTCTGTTCCTGTCCCAGTGCATGATGGGAACAGGGCAAACCAAACTACAAAAGCCAATTCTTACACTGGGAAGGAAACAAGCTACCGGGGACCGGTTTCTGGCATTTCAGCCGTCTTCGGCCCGGCTTGCTTGAATCCTGATGGTGCAATGAGCAAGGGACTCACATCTGAGTATACCCTTCCACGCTTAGGGTGGACAAAAATATTTACAACTAGGGGTGGTGAGGGACAGAGTCTCTGAATTAAACAGAATACTCTCACCCAGTCAAGAGATCAGGGCTAGATCCAACACCGTTTTTTAGCTCACTGCACCATCCCAGTTTCAGAACCTGGCTGTATGCAAATTAGTCTGTTCTTGTCCCAGTGCATGATGGGAACAGGGCAAACCAAACTACAAAAGCCAATTCTTACACTGGGAAGGAAACAAGCTACCGGGGACCGGTTTCTGGCATTTCAGCCGTCTTCGGCCCTGCTTGCTTGAATCCTGATGGTGCAATGAGCAAGGGACTCACATCTGAGTATACCGTTCCACGCTTAGGGTGGACAAAAATATTTACAACAAGGGGTGGTGAGGGACAGAGTCTCTGAATTAAACAGAATACTCTCACCCAGTCAAGAGATCAGGGCTAGATCCAACACCGTTTTTTAGCTCACTGCACCATCCCAGTTTCAGAACCTGGCTGTATGCAAATTAGTCTGTTCCTGTCCCAGTGCATGATGGGAACAGGGCAAACCAAACTACAAAAGCCAATTCTTACACTGGGAAGGAAACCAGCTACCGGGGACCGGTTTCTGGCATTTCAGCCGTCTTCGGCCCGGCTTGCTTGAATCCTGATGGTGCAATGAGCAAGGGACTCACATCTGAGTATACCCTTCCACGCTTAGGGTGGACAAAAATATTTACAACAAGGGGTGGTGAGGGACAGAGTCTCTGAATTAAACAGAATACTCTCACCCAGTCAAGAGATCAGGGCTAGATCCAACACCGTTTTTTAGCTCACTGCACCATCCCAGTTTCAGAACCTGGCTGTATGCAAATTAGTCTGTTCCTGTCCCAGTGCATGATGGGAACAGGGCAAACCAAACTACAAAAGCCAATTCTTACACTGGGAAGGAAACAAGCTACCGGGGACCGGTTTCTGGCATTTCAGCCGTCTTCGGCCCGGCTTGCTTGAATCCTGATGGTGCAATGAGCAAGGGACTCACATCTGAGTATACCCTTCCACGCTTAGGGTGGACAAAAATATTTACAACAAGGGGTGGTGAGGGACAGAGTCTCTGAATTAAACAGAATACTCTCACCCAGTCAAGAGATCAGGGCTAGATCCAACACCGTTTTTTAGCTCACTGCACCATCCCAGTTTCAGAACCTGGCTGTATGCAAATTAGTCTGTTCCTGTCCCAGTGCATGATGGGAACAGGGCAAACCAAACTACAAAAGCCAATTCTTACACTGGGAAGGAAACAAGCTACCGGGGACCGGTTTCTGGCATTTCAGCCGTCTTCGGCCCGGCTTGCTTGAATCCTGATGGTGCAATGAGCAAGGGACTCACATCTGAGTATACCATTCCACGCTTAGGGTGGACAAAAATATTTACAACAAGGGGTGGTGAGGGACAGAGTCTCTGAATTAAACAGAATACTCTCACCCAGTCAAGAGATCAGGGCTAGATCCAACACCGTTTTTTAGCTCACTGCACCATCCCAGTTTCAGAACCTGGCTGTATGCAAATTAGTCTGTTCCTGTCCCAGTGCATGATGGGAACAGGGCAAACCAAACTACAAAGCCAATTCTTACACTGGGAAGGAAACAAGCTACCGGGGACCGGTTTCTGGCATTTCAGCCGTCTTCGGCCCGGCTTGCTTGAATCCTGATGGTGCAATGAGCAAGGGACTCACATCTGAGTATACCCTTCCACGCTTAGGGTGGACAAAAATATTTACAACAAGGGGTGGTGAGGGACAGAGTCTCTGAATTAAACAGAATACTCTCACCCAGTCAAGAGATCAGGGCTAGATCCAACACCGTTTTTTAGCTCACTGCACTATCCCAGTTTCAGAACCTGGCTGTATGCAAATTAGTCTGTTCCTGTCCCAGTGCATGATGGGAACAGGGCAAACCAAACTACAAAAGCCAATTCTTACACTGGGAAGGAAACAAGCTACCGGGGACCGGTTTCTGGCATTTCAGCCGTCTTCGGCCCGGCTTGTTTGAATCCTGATGGTGCAATGAGCAAGGGACTCACATCTGAGTATACCCTTCCACGCTTAGGGTGGACAAAAATATTTACAACAAGGGGTGGTGAGAGATAAATAACGGTGATGGATCAAGCCCTGATCTTTGGACTGGGTAAGAGTGGTCTGTTTAACTCAGACACTCTGTTCATCACCACCCCCTTTTGTAAATCGTTTTTGGCCACTATAGGTGTGGCAGGGTATACTCAGACATGAGTCCCTTTCTCACTGCTCCATCAGGATTCAAGCAAGCCGGGCCGAAGAAGGCTGAAATGCCAGAAACCGGTCCCCGGTAGCTTGTCTCCTTTCTGGTGAAGAATTGGCTTGGTAGTTTAGTCTGCCCTGTTCCCATGATGCACTGGGCCAGGGACAGACTGATTAGCATATAGCCAGGTTCTGAGCTGGGATGGGGCAGTGAGATAAATAACGGTGATGGATCAAGCCCTGATCTTTGGACTGGGTAAGAGTGGTCTGTTTAACTCAGACACTCTGTTCATCACCACCCCCTTTTGTAAAATGTTACAACATGGGCAGTCCTAATTACGTTCTATTGTACAGTTAGGCTGGACGTTACAAAATCTGCGTTCAGGCTACGTACCTTGGCGTCTAATTAACACAACGTCATTATTTTCTATCTTTAACCATACTGATAAACAAATCTCTTTTGCACAAAAAGGAGCAGACTATACGTGCTGAGCATTGAAAAACTAGAAAGATCACCATTAACAGTTTCCGAAAAACCTGTCATTGAATGGATAATACATGGTACCATAACAATACCAATAACGAGTTTCCAGTTTCAATACTGCCTACAGCATATACCAGCGGGCCTGTATGAAAGGTTGGGTAAAGGATACATTAAGTCGACCTGGAATTTACCTTACATACATAGATGTTGGAGTGTGGGTAACAAAGAGGTATTTCTTAGTGGAAAAATCACTAAGTGGTACACTTCCGTGTCAAGAAATTAATTTACATGGAGCCTGTGAGGGTTCATCTAATGATCTTTCTTGCCACTTGCACGGCACTCCAGCAACACAAATAGAACCTGTTTTCAGGCAGCTTTCCAACGAAAGCTACATTATGAAGTGACCACAGCTGCTGTGGCATGTTGCCAGGAACGCCCTATCTCGTCAGTGTTACATCCAGGGTCACTTGTTGTATGCAAGTATTGTATCCAAACAGCAAGCCAGACAAGGAGGCAACAATTTGGCCTTCATTGAACATCTCTTTTATTCGAATTGATACATTAAGCAGAATAAAAGCCATTCTTTTACAAAAAACTGTGCCTTTGACCTCGTCTAGAGAAACGTATGATCTGCAAGTTGCAAGGACCTTAGCAGAGATACATACATTATTATCAACAAACTGCCCCGTACATTTCGTGGATATGTTAGGTCAAATTTTAAACATGTCAGATACCAGTGGCATCGCACATGTATTTAAGACACTTTTTTCAGGACTGTTAGCACCCTTTGAAGCAGTCTGAGCATTTTTCCAAATTTCATGCACTTTGTGTTCGGCGGCCTGCCTCTCATTTTGGGACTCGAAGCAGGAATTCTATTTTTGGTCCTTCTGCTCCGATATGGCAAGTCCAGTCACCAGCGATACCCAGGTTACCATGGAACAAGCGATCCAGGCACTGCGGTACCGAAATAGAATAACACACATTCTCGGCTTGGCTTGTCTAAGAGATATGAATACCACATGGTTTCTATTATTCAAACCAATCTGGCAAGATTGCATCTTACCTGTTCTATGATGCCTGCTATGCGGAGAAGAATGCGTGTTAGACATCTGTCTCTCACTCCCATCAGCAGTACCTATGGATGTCGATACTTTGATTTGTTCGGTAACGGCTCATGCAACGTGTTGTCCCCAGCGGCTACCAATTCTGATGACGGCATTCATTGAGACCTCACCATTACGACTAGGTGGCGGTGAGGTACGAGATGAAAGCAGCACACAGGTACAACCTTCTGTGAACATTGCTGATCCAGATAACGCTGACGGTAATGCATCTCACATATGCACTATTTCTACTTTTTCGGAAATGGCCCAACTTTCACCTACTGTGGTAGACACATTTTTTGCCAGCCTATCTGAGTTAATGTTTTCTCCTAACAACGAGAATAACTCTTAAAAAACAACAGTTTTGATAAACAGGACTTCTAAAAATTTGGAACTATTTTTTACTACAACGAAATAATTTTTTTCTCAATACCAAAATGTTTACCTTTTTTTGGCACAGAGTAATCTGCTTAATGTGGAACTATTCTTAGAGAACAAGATTTCTATTTTCGATACCTAGAGACAATATTTTGAAATTAGACTCTAGCACATGTACAGTATTATATGAATCTGTGATGAAATGGTCTCGACCGTCTCTTCTGTATTAAGAGCCATTTCATAAATGTAAATTTCATGAATCATTCAGCCAGCATTTCACATGTAAAAACTATATGCATTATTTGAATGATACCACTGCTTAGAAAACGTACAGTACAATACTCATTTTTCGTGTACAAATCATTTCAAATGCATTTTATGTATTTTTAGGGTGGGATTGTAAACACATACTTAGAAATGTTATAACTGCTTAGTATTTAGTAAAGATGGACATTCTACGTGGAGTGGGTGTTGTAACTTATCTAGGGCTCTAGTGTAATTTTCCCTATTCATGCCCTTATATAGGTATAACTTATCATATTCTTATATAGGCATAAGAATCTATACCATATTTAGGCACAGCCAATGCAGTCCAAATACGGCATGGCTACTTCCACTTAGCTCTTAGAGTACAACGAGTTCTTGAAGACAGCCAGCCTTCAGCAGTACGGGAATTCCCCCTGCTTCAGTATTGATTTGTCCCAGAACTCCTGGAGCGTGTAAAGAACTTCAAGTTCTTAGTGACGGTATTATGTCCACCCTTACGTCAAACTCGGCACCTTCCAGGTATAAATATGCCAGCATCTGCCCTAGCAAACACACGGTCATTTTGGAGCAGATCGACTAACTACTTGCCCGACACCCTGCTGTATGCGAGTGCCGAAGAAAGCCGACCCTCCTGCTGACGCACTGAGAGAGACGCTGTCTTTTCTCCTGCCGCGAAATCCAGCTTCAGTGTTTCCCTGCAACCCTTGCGGGTTACTGAAAGATCGAGTCCTGAGAGAGAGATACAAGACCTCCTTCATTCTATAACTAAGGTACGGAGCTGATTAGACCCGTAGAGAATTCTTGGATACATTCTTGGCAGAAACTATTTAACTCAAGCTACACCTCACTTACTTCTTCCCTTGTACTAGACTTAGGTTAGGTACACCGGGGTAGGCGTATTTTAGATGCACCAGTTGAGTACTTTTAGTCATTATTTATCATTGTATGTATTTTATCCATTTTATGTATCTTATGGCTTAGAAACCATATAAATGCTTTTACAGTATTATTTCATAATACTCATTTTACTGTACGCACTTTACTTCATAGCAAGTATTACGATTGTAGCAATTCACTTCTCTTGCATGAGAAAGAAGACTGCTCAATAAATAACCTTTTTATTGAAAACGCCCTTCTCTCTATTTCTCTGCACTTCTGGTGAAACGAAGCATGCACGATTGACTGAGTGAAAGAACCATCTATTGTTTCCGCGACTCTGGAGATATATTGCTTATTCTTGGGGAACAAAGTTGTCATGTTATATGGTTGTCAGAAACTAATCCCTTCTTGAGTATTCGAGAAAGTTTCTAGTGACCTCTGAGCTAGCTGGCATTCACAATTAAGTCTAACACATTCAATAGAGACCTAGTCGACTTCAGTCCTACGTCTAAAGTATCGTTTATGTTATTCCAATGCGCAGAGTCCATTGGGAATATAGGAACTACACTACAACACAGCCAATCAGGACACAGTTCACACAGTACATGCAGTGATCACACACCCCTCATGCCGGACATCTGGATATGTTAACCACTCATTAACTCGTATCCACGCAAGGTCGAAGTCCACCTGCATTTATCAGGGGTTTTATTTATGACTCCACAGATAAGGCCAGTATTCTTTTACCAAAAAAGGATTGACTGAAGTACTTTATGATACCCACAGAAATTTATAAAAACCCTATTCAGATCGATTGTACAGTGAGACCGTCCTCAGACCCGTCTATGTAACTGTGCTCCAGGGCGAAGTGCTTAATTAAACCAACTGTGCCTGTTTTGCCACACACCTCTTGTCTTTTGTTTTTTCAAGGTAAATTCGCATTTGTGCAACATTGCAATATATTCAAAATCCTGTGAAAAGGCTCCCGTGTGACTGTGTCACTTCACAGAGGAGGGAGAAGAAGAACCGAGCGAAAGAGAAATGATGAGGAGAGAAGACTTTATCAAGAGTACCCTCCCAAAAAGAACACTACTTCCAAATACCTTAACCACCCACAGCTCAGCTTCTCACACTATTACTCGTTGAATTTATGGTTGGCTGTGACCACATACAGCTATTCGTTGCCTTCTGGCTCGGTTTGCGCTACCATGTACTGATGCTGATTGTACCCTGCTGTACAATGCTAATGGTTATTCTCAGAATGTTACATGTGACATGGGGCGTCTGGCCCCATTACCTGCTTTGTTTGTGTGTTCAGCTGATTGAATGTATTTTTCCAAAAATTCTAATAAAGTTAATTATTAAAAAAAGGATGCCATGTACATACATACTCCTAGAACAATTTACCTTGAGTGTGACGAAGATACTGAGTGTGGTGAGAAGGGTGGAAAGGGAGCTGTAAAGGTGCCTTGTAGATTAATATTAATACATTATCTGTAGAAAAGGAGGGGTTCGAGCTCAAAACAAGTCAATTGAATATTCCATTTAATCTCTTTTCTGATTTAATTGAATTTTTATTCAAGCAACAGCTGTTCCTGTTTTATACACAACTCTGTGAATTTTATGATGTAATGTTATTTGGATTTTCTATAAAAATGTTTTTGCATTCTTAGGTTAATGTTTCAGAGCAGCGTTTAAATCAAAGACATATACTGGAAGACAGGGAGATGTACAGCTGTGCAGTGCTCTGGGAGGTGCGGCACACCCCGTATGTTACATGCACGCCTCTGGTGATGGATTCAAGGGCCATGCCAGGGGACCAGAAACTGATTACTCACAGCATCTGCCAATAAACTAGCCCAATTCACGGCTCCAATCAATATATCCAAGGAGCGTGTCAAAGCGCTGCTGGATGGAAGCAAAACTCTCGAAGAGAGGCCTGTCTCGAGAACAGTGCTTACTTCATTTTTTTTAAGGGCCAATTCCCTCCTCTGGGGCCAATTCAATCAATCAATACATTTGTAGAGCGTGCTACTCACCCGTGAGGGTATCAAGGCGCTGAGGGGAGAAGGGGGTGGGGGTGGGGGGGCTGCCGCTACTGCTCAAATAACCAGGTCTTGAGGTGTCTCCTGAAGGTAAGATGGTCGGGCCACCCATTTACCCTGCCTGCACTGCCAATGACATTTCAAACATACCTACTAACCATCACACTCCAACAAGTGTGAGAATTCAGACTATTCCAGACCACCAAAGCTATTAGGATGGAGAGGGTGGTGGGTATTAGTAATTTTCAATCCATATTAAATCTATAAACAACTGTTGTTGTGCTACTCTCTAAATAAGATAAACATCACCACCACGTGGCAGACTGCCATAGGTACCAGTGCTGAGAATTAAGTGTGGGCAGAGCCCCAGAAACTACTAGCTCAAATTAAGCACTGCCGGTGAGTGGAGGGCAGGTTTTATGCCTAGCATGTTAACTCTTTGCCTGGTTTCCCAAAGAGTGTGGTCTACATGGGTCAGCTGAGCCCTGAGTCTAGAATACCAGCTTTTGTTGTAGGTGGAGACTTACTATCTGGGTGCCAACTGTTTGTTGCTGCTCCACCACACAGGAAATGATGTGTGTTCCTAATCTTCTGTTCTGTTGTAGGTGGAGACACACTATCTGGATGCCAACTGTTGGTTGCTACTCCACCACCCAGACCATGTTGCGAGCTCCTTATCTTCTGCTGTTGTAGGTGGAGACTGACTAT
Organism: Lissotriton vulgaris; assembly: GCF_964263255.1. Taxonomy (NCBI): domain Eukaryota; kingdom Metazoa; phylum Chordata; class Amphibia; order Caudata; family Salamandridae; genus Lissotriton; species Lissotriton vulgaris. The sequence goes on along the minus strand of NC_141687.1, from coordinate 34,953,674 downwards.
CTGGATGCCGACTGTTGGTTGCTGCTCCACCACACAGAGCATGCTGTGAGCTGCTAATCTGCTGTTCTGTTGTAGATGGAGACTTACTATCTGGATGCCAACTGTTGGTTGCTACTCCACCACCCAGACCATGTTGCGAGCTCCTTATCTTCTGCTGTTGTAGGTGGAGACTGACTATCTGGAGGTCAACTGTTGGCGGACGCTCCGTCACCCAGAGCATGCTGTGAGCTCCTAATCTGCTGTTCTGTTGTAGGTGGAGACTGACTATCTGGGTGCCAACTGTTGGTTGCTGCTCCACCACACAGAGCATGCTGTGAGCTCCTAATCTGCTGTTCTGTTGTAGGTGGAGGCTGACTATCTGGGTGCCAACTGTTGGTTGCTGCTCCACCACACAGAGCATGCAGTGAGCTCCTAATCTGCTGTTCTGTTGTAGGTGGAGACTGACTATCTGGGTGCCAACTGTTGGTTGCTGCTCCACCACACAGAGCATGCTGTGAGCTCCTAATCGGCTGTTCTGTTGTAGGTGGAGACTGACTATCTGGGTGCCAACTGTTGGTTGCTGCTCCACCACACAGAGCATGCTGTGAGCTCCTAATCTGCTGTTCTGTTGTAGGTATAGACTGACTATCTGGGTGCCAACTGTTGGTTGCTGCTCCACCACACAGAGCATGCTGTGAGCTCCTAATCTGCTGTTCTGTAGTTCTGTAGTAGGTGGAGACTGACTATCTGGGTGCCAACTGTTGGTTGCTGCTCCATCACACAGAGCATGCTGTGAGCTCCTAATCTGCTGTTCTGTTGTAGGTGGAGACTGACTATCTGGGTGCCAACTGTTGGTTGCTGCTCCACCACACAGAGCATGCTGTGAGCTCCTAATCTGCTGTTCTGTTGTAGGTGGAGACTGACTATCTGGGTGCCAACTGTTGGTTGCTGCTCCACCACACAGAGCATGCTGTGAGCTCCTAATCTGCTGTTCTGTTGTAGGTGGAGACTGACTATCTGGGTGCCAACTGTTGGTTGCTGCTCCACCACACAGAGCATGCTGTGAGCTCCTAATCTGCTGTTCTGTTGTAGGTGGAGACTGACTATCTGGGTGCCAACTGTTGGTTGCTGCTCCACAACACAGAGCATGCTGTGAGCTCCTAATCGGCTGTTCTGTTGTAGGTGGAGACTGACTATCTGGGTGCCAACTGTTGGTTGCTGCTCCACCACACAGAGCATGCTGTGAGCTCCTAATCTGCTGTTCTGTTGTAGGTGGAGACTTACTATCTGGAGGTCGACTGTTGGCCGACGCTCCGTCACCCAGAGTATGCTGTGAGCTCCTAATCTGCTGTTCTGTTGTAGGTGGAGACTGACTATCTGGGTGCCAACTGTTGGTTGCTGCTCCACCACACAGAGCATGCTGTGAGCTCCTAATCTGCTGTTCTGTTGTAGGTGGAGACTGACTATCTGGGTGCCAACTGTTGGATGCTGCTCCACCACCCAGAGCATTCTGTGAGCTCCTAATCTGCTGTTCTGTTGTAGGTGGAGACTGACTATCTGGGTGCCAACTGTTGGTTGCTGCTCCACCACACAGAGCATGCTGTGAGCTCCTAATCTGCTGTTCTGTTGTAGGTGGAGACTGACTATCTGGGTGCCAACTGTTGGTTGCTGCTCCACCACACAGAGCATGCTGTGAGCTCCTAATCTGCTGTTCTGTTGTAGGTGGAGACTGACTATCTGGGTGCCAACTGTTGGTTGCTGCTCCACCACACAGGAAATGCTGTGTGCTCCTAATCTGCTGTTCTGTTGTAGATGGAGACTGACTATCTGGGTGCCAACTGTTGGTTGCTGCTCCACCACACAGAGCATGCTGTGAGCTCCTAATCTGCTGTTCTGTTGTAGGTGGAGACTGACTATCTGGGTGCCAACTGTTGGTTGCTGCTCCACCACACAGAGCATGCTGTGAGCTCCTAATCTGCTGTTCTGTTGTAGGTGGAGACTGACTATCTGGGTGCCAACTGTTGGTTGCTGCTCCACCACACAGAGCATGCTGTGAGCTCCTAATCTGCTGTTCTGTTTTAGGTGGAGACTTACTATCTGGATGCCAACTGTTGGTTGCTGCTCCACCACCCAGAGCATGCTGTGAGCTCCTAATCTGCTGTTCTGTTGTAGGTGGAGACTGACTATCTGGATGCCAACTGTTGGTTGCTGCTCCACCACACAGAGCATGCTGTGAGCTCCTAATCTGCTGTTCTGTTGTAGGTGGAGACTGACTATCTGGGTGCCAACTGTTGGTTGCTGCTCCACCACACAGAGCATGCTGTGAGCTCCTAATCTGCTGTTCTGTTGTAGGTGGAGACTGACTATCTGGGTGCCAACTGTTGGTTGCTGCTCCACCACACAGGATTTACAAAAAGGGGGTGGTGATGAACAGAGTGTCTGAGTTAAACAGACCACTCTTACCCAGTCCAAAGATCAGGGCTTGATCCATCACCATTATTTATCTCACTGCCCCATCCCAGCTCAGAACCTGGCTATATGCAAATCAGTCTGTCCCTGGCCCAGTGCATCATGGGAACAGGGCAGACTAAACTACCAAGCCAATTCTTCACCAGAAAGGAGACAAGCTACCGGGGACCGGTTTCTGGCATTTCAGCCTTCTTCGGCCCGGCTTGCTTGAATCCTGATGGAGCAGTGAGAAAGGGACTCATGTCTGAGTATACCCTGCCACACCTGTAGTGGCCAAAAACGATTTACAAAAAGGGAGTGGTGATGAACAGAGTGTCTGAGTTAAACAGACCACTCTTACCCAGTCCAAAGATCAGGGCTTGATCCATCACCATTATTTATCTCACTGCCCCATCCCAGCTCAGAACCTAGCTATATGCAAATCAGTCTGTCCCTGGCCCAGTGCATCATGGGAACAGGGCAGACTAAACTACCAAGCCAATTCTTCACCAGAAAGGAGACAAGCTACCGGGGACCGGTTTCTGGCATTTCAGCCTTCTTCGGCCCGGCTTGCTTGAATCCTGATGGAGCAGTGAGAAAGGGACTCATGTCTGAGTATACCCTGCCACACCTGTAGTGGCCAAAAACGATTTACAAAAAGGGGGTGGTGATGAACAGAGTGTCTGAGTTAAACAGACCACTCTTACCCAGTCCAAAGATCAGGGCTTGATCCATCACCATTATTTATCTCACTGCCCCATCCCAGCTCAGAACCTGGCTATATGCAAATCAGTCTGTCCCTGGCCCAGTGCATCATGGGAACAGGGCAGACTAAACTACCAAGCCAATTCTTCACCAGAAAGGAGACAAGCTACCGGGGACCGGTTTCTGGCATTTCAGCCTTCGTCGGCCCGGCTTGCTTGAATCCTGATAGAGCAGTGAGAAAGGGACTCATGTCTGAGTATACCCTGCCACACCTGTAGTGGCCAAAAACGATTTACAAAAAGGGGGTGGTGATGAACAGAGTGTCTGAGTTAAACAGACCACTCTTACCCAGTCCAAAGATCAGGGCTTGATCCATCACCATTATTTATCTCACTGCCCCATCCCAGCTCAGAACCTGGCTATATGCAAATCAGTCTGTCCCTGGCCCAGTGCATCATGGGAACAGGGCAGACTAAACTACCAAGCCAATTCTTCACCAGAAAGGAGACAAGCTACCGGGGACCGGTTTCTGGCATTTCAGCCTTCTTCGGCCCGGCTTGCTTGAATCCTGATGGAGCAGTGAGAAAGGGACTCATGTCTGAGTATACCCTGCCACACCTGTAGTGGCCAAAAACGATTTACAAAAAGGGGGTGGTGATGAACAGAGTGTCTGAGTTAAACAGACCACTCTTACCCAGTCCAAAGATCAGGGCTTGATCCATCACCATTATTTATCTCACTGCCCCATCCCAGCTCAGAACCTGGCTATATGCAAATCAGTCTGTCCCTGGCCCAGTGCATCATGGGAACAGGGCAGACTAAACTACCAAGCCAATTCTTCACCAGAAAGGAGACAAGCTACCGGGGACCGGTATCTGGCATTTCAGCCTTCTTCGGCCCGGCTTGCTTGAATCCTGATGGAGCAGTGAGAAAGGGACTCATGTCTGAGTATACCCTGCCACACCTGTAGTGGCCAAAAACGATTTACAAAAAGGGGGTGGTGATGAACAGAGTGTCTGAGTTAAACAGACCACTCTTACCCAGTCCAAAGATCAGGGCTTGATCCATCACCATTATTTATCTCACTGCCCCATCCCAGCTCAGAACCTGGCTATATGCAAATCAGTCTGTCCCTGGCCCAGTGCATCATGGGAACAGGGCAGACTAAACTACCAAGCCAATTCTTCACCAGAAAGGAGACAAGCTACCGGGGACCGGTTTCTGGCATTTCAGCCTTCTTCGGCCCGGCTTGCTTGAATCCTGATGGAGCAGTGAGAAAGGGACTCATGTCTGAGTATACCCTGCCACACCTGTAGTGGCCAAAAACGATTTACAAAAAGGGGGTGGTGATGAACAGAGTGTCTGAGTTAAACAGACCACTCTTACCCAGTCCAAAGATCAGGGCTTGATCCATCACCATTATTTATCTCACTGCCCCATCCCAGCTCAGAACCTGGCTATATGCAAATCAGTCTGTCCCTGGCCCAGTGCATCATGGGAACAGGGCAGACTAAACTACCAAGCCAATTCTTCACCAGAAAGGAGACAAGCTACCGGGGACCGGTTTCTGGCATTTCAGCCTTCTTCGGCCCGGCTTGCTTGAATCCTGATGGAGCAGTGAGAAAGGGACTCATGTCTGAGTATACCCTGCCACACCTGTAGTGGCCAAAAACGATTTACAAAAAGGGGGTGGTGATGAACAGAGTGTCTGAGTTAAACAGACCACTCTTACCCAGTCCAAAGATCAGGGCTTGATCCATCACCATTATTTATCTCACTGCCCCATCCCAGCTCAGAACCTGGCTATATGCAAATCAGTCTGTCCCTGGCCCAGTGCATCATGGGAACAGGGCAGACTAAGGTGCCAACTGTTGGTTGCTGCTCCACCACACAGAGCATGCTGTGAGCTCCTAATCTGCTGTTCTGTTGTAGGTGGAGACTGACTATCTGGGTGCCAACTGTTGGTTGCTGCTCCACCACACAGAGCATGCTGTGAGCTCCTAATCTGCTGTTCTATTGTAGATGGAGACTTACTATCTGGATGCCAACTGTTGGTTGCTGCTCCACCACCCAGAGCACGCTTCGAGATCCTAGTCTTCTGCTGTTCCATTGTAGGTGGAGACTTACTATCAGAATGACAACTGTTGGCTGATGCTCCGCCACACAGAGCACGCTTCGAGATCCTAGTCTTCTGCTGTTCCATTGTAGGTGGAGACTTACTATCAGAATGACAACTGTTGGCTGATGCTCCGCCACACAGAGCATGCTGTGAGCTCCTAACCTGCTGTTCTTTTGTAGGTGGAGACACACTATCTGGATGCCAACTGCTGGCTGATGCTCTGCCACCCAGGACATGCTGTGAGCTCCTAATCTGCTGTTCTGTTGTAGGTGGAGACCCACTATCTGGATGACAACAGTTGGCTACCGCTCCGCCTCCCAGACCCTGTTACGAGCTTCTTATCTTCTGCTGGTCTGTTGTAGGTGGAAACTGACTATTTGGATGCCAACTGTTGGCGGACGCTCCATCACCCAGAGCATGCTGTGAGCTCCTAATCTGCTGTTCCGTTGTAGGTGGAGGCTTACTATCTGGATGCCAACTGTTGGTTGATGCTCCACCGCCCATAGCGTGCTGCAACCTCCTAATCTTCTGCCCCACTAGTTGTTCCTGGTGGACATTAGTCCCCAGTCACCTTATTTCTATCCCTGTACCTATATTTAAAGGCCATGTACCGGGCCAGAAAGGGTAGGTGGTGATTCCAGAATAGCCCTGATGAAAGGAAGCATCTGAGAGGGTGTCAGGTGTGACTTCTGCACATTTATAGTGAACCCCGGTGAATATAGGAGGTCTGGCATAGTCTAAAGGTGGGATAGAACTTCCTGGGAAAAATGAAACCCCTTCGTACATAGCCACATTAGGAGGAGAGAATCTGGAGAGAAGCCCAGAATAGTGGCAACCGCCAGTTCCTATTACCAGTTGTCTTGGGCTCATCAAGGGCGTCTGTATAACCAAAAGAATTCTCAGACCCTACCTAATCGTACTCCTCCCCATGCCTGTTGAAAAAAGCAGACCCTGGCTCCGACTTGGACGGTTGAGTTCTGGACGGCACAGAGGTTGTCACCGGGCAATGCAAATGTGGCTCCGTATCAGAGTCGGGTATAATTATGAGGTCTGCACCACCGTGGGGCGTCAGCAGCACTGGACGGGGCTCCAGGTGAGGTTGCGGTCTCATGATCAGAGTCGTTCCTGATCCAGCACCAGACCCAGGGGGCCTGATTGTCACGGAGTGCAGACCTGCTAGCTCTTATGCAGTGGGGGCATCCATCGAACCCATGGCGCTTGATGGCGCTCGAGAGGGGTTGGCCCACCCAAAAGTTACATGGCATCATACATTTCTTTGAGTTGAGTCTGCATGAGTCGCTCCGGCTCCCGGAAATGTAGGAAGGCATAGAGAAGATCCAGAGGCAGGCTCTGCGTGGGAGCGGGGCCTAGAGTGACATTGTTCCCGCGTCTCATCCGCTGATTTGGACCAGCGCAGTAAAGGTGAAGAGCGCTTTCATTTCTTAGATTTTTTAGACTTCTTGTGGGACTTCCAATATGACTTTGAGTACAATAATGAGTCTGTGGAATGACTCCGCGAAGGACCTAGAACCTTCCTCCCAACAGGGCCTGGAGCGTCATGGAAGCAACCGATGTTGGCCTTCCAGGAGCTTCAGGGAACGCTCCCTCAGGGTCTTGAGGTTCATAGTGCGGAGGTTCTCACCAGTGCTTAATTTGTAATAAAGTATGGGTCAGGGCCCTCATCAGTAGGCTGCTGTAGCTGTAACCACCCATTACCTGTGTCAGTGCTGCCAACAACATTGCCTACACAACTACCAATCATAACAAATGTGATAATTAAGACTATCCCAGGCCCCCATGCTATAAGAAAGGCTTGGGCAGCAGGAATTTATGGTGTTTAATGTATATTGAATTTCTAAGCAGCTGTTGTTCTGTTATCTCTAAATTACACAGACAGCACCACCATGTGGCAGACTGTCATAAGTGCCGAGCGCCATAAACCACAGACTCAAATTAAGCACTGGTCCTCACAAGTCTTGGAGTTGTTGTCTGGCTCCAAGCACCAAAGGCAAACCCCATGGGGGTCTGTGACAGGGACTACAGTTATTTTACCCCACAGTTTTTTTGGGATAACATCCTTACAAACATTGGGAGACATAGTCTCAAAAAAAGGTTAACAAAATGTTGAACAAAGTCATCCAAAAATGTAACAGAGGTAGCTCTCACCAGATCTGCACTGGCTGATGCGGAAAGAAAAGAACTGATGCAGCACACTATAGTGGTACCCATATAGGCACCGCACACCACTTACAGTGTGGGCAATGCCTATGATGTGGGACCGATTGAGGCCACCTACGGGCATCGATCCCTGAAAAGTAATGACTGCCCGGGAGGAGCCAGGTGCAACAAGACCCCGGTGCGGGTGTGTACTGCCAGTGGAAGAGAATGGAGGACAGCATGTCTCAGATGCCTCTTAGTAGCGGATTCACTTATTCAAAGTTTCAGGGTGGAAACCATAATTCACAGTTGACATGTGCCTTTGTGACCAAGAAAACTATTCCGGCTGGCCTGCCTTGCTGTGATCAAGATGACAATCATGACTGACCTGCATGTTAATTGAGGTCTACGTACACTGCGTGAGAGCAGTAGACCCTGCTTGTCCCATGGCCTCGTGAAAAGGGTCTGACAAGGAGCATATAATGAAAATAAGAATACGTGTTTGTGTACCAATGATTATCTTTCAAAGCTGTGACTGAATGCAGGGGTGCTAATAGGTGGAGACTACAACACTACTATCATTGTTACAGCATGAGGCACAAGTGACTCCCATTGAAATTAGGTTTGCTTCGAGGAGCTATGCTTGACACTTCACATCTGCAACTAGCAGCTGCATGATGATGCGCAGAGCTGGGCCTGCTGTGTTTATTCAGCTCATTACTATCTAGATTGTCGAGTCTGCATCTACAAAATAAGTTGCAATTGTGATAATAAGTTATGAATGATACCACTATTGTGGAAATGCACCATCAAGGCTGGAAAATAGAGCAGTTTGGGCAAAGGAAGCTGGCTTTGGTCACCTAGCGGAAAGTGCTGTGTGTCCAAAGCACAGCTTCCAATTAGCAGAACAGGGTGAGTAATAGACAGCATTTTTTTAATTTGAAAAGCAAGGCCAGCAAAGGCAGTAGGATCGATGGCCTGCCGACTGATCATTAATGCATGTTTTGATGTCTCTGTTCAGTGTACGCCTCGAGCTCAGGGCTTCACGTTGACTTGATTGTCTCTGAGATTCAGAGGCGCTCAGCCCTGGTGTTCCTTCGCTTTTGCTTATTTCCGAACACTCTAATATGTCTTTCTATGCAATCCGTAGACACTACCTGGTGTGCCATCTACTTTCTATGTAGCCGTATCTGGTGTAGCTCCTAATCTGCGGGTAGTGTGTGGTTGCTACGTCTCCTTGAGAGGATTTTTAATGTATACTCATAAGCACTATATCGTTACGCCCATGCATATGATTCTGGCAACTTTTAAATATATATTATATATACTTTATTGAAACAAAACAATCTATGACATATTACAGCAGGCTATATTCGTCAAAATGTCTTTATTTTCCTTTGAAAGAAGCCACATTTAAAATTTAAAAGTCGCAACAATAAGAAAAGGAGCAAGAGCATCTCTTTCACAAATATTTTTTAAAGAAAAAGTGAGAGAATAGAAGAGCCGTGTATCTAGATAGGCTGCAGTCTCCAAAGGCCAAAACATAGGCCCTGTTCCTTAAAGGAAAAACACACACACGGGGCCCCTATGCCCTGTCGGTGTCCTGCTCCTTTAAGGAAACACACACACACGGCCCCTATGCCCTGTCAGTGTCCTGATCCTTTAAGGACATGCACACTGGGCCCCTATGCCCTGTCAGTGTCCTGCCCCTGTAAGGACACACACACTGGGCCACTATGCCCTGTCAGTGTCCTGGTCCTTTAAGGACATACACACTGGGCCACTATGCCCTGTCAGTGCCCTGCCCCTGTAAGGACACACACACTGGGCCACTATGCCCTGTCAGTGTCCTGATCCTTTAAGGACATGCACACTGGGCCCCTATGCCCTGTCAGTGTCCTGATCCTGTAAGGACACACACACTGGGCCCCTATGCCCTGTCAGTGTCCTGATCCTTTAAGGACATGCACACTGGGCCCCTATGCCCTGTCAGTGTCCTGATCCTGTAAGGACACACACACTGGGCCCCTATGCCCTGTCAGTGTCCTGATCCTTTAAGGACATGCACACTTGGCCCCTATGCCCTGTCAGTGTCCTGATCCTGTAAGGACACACACACTGGGCCCCTATGCCCTGTCAGTGTCCTGATCCTTTAAGGACATACACACTGGGCCCCTATGCCCTGTCAGTGCCCTGCCCCTGTAAGGACACACACACTGGGCCCCTATGCCCTGTCAGTGTCCTGATCCTTTAAGGACACACACACACTGGGCCCCTATGCCCTGTCAGTGTCCTGCCCCTGTAAGGACACACACACTGGGCCCCTATGCCCTGTCAGTGTCCTGATCCTTTAAGGACATGCACACTGGGCCCCTATGCCCTGTCAGTGTTCTGCTCCTTAAAGGACACACACACTGGGCCACTATGCCCTGTCAGTGTCCTGCCCCTGTAAGGACACACACACTGGGCCCCTATGCCCTGTCAGTGTCCTGATCCTTTAAGGACATGCACACTGGGCCCCTATGCCCTGTCAGTGTCCTGATCCTGTAAGGACACACACACTGGGCCCCTATGCCCTGTCAGTGTCCTGATCCTTTAAGGACATGCACACTGGGCCCCTATGCCCTGTCAGTGTCCTGATCCTTTAAGGACATGCACACTGGGCCCCTATGCCCTGTCAGTGTCCTGCCCCTGTAAGGACACACACACTGGGCCCCTATGCCCTGTCAGTGTCCTGATCCTTTAAGGACATGCACACTGGGCCCCTATGCCCTGTCAGTGTTCTGCTCCTTAAAGGACACACACACTGGGCCACTATGCCCTGTCAGTGCCCTGCCCCTGTAAGGACACACACACTGGGCCACTATGCCCTGTCAGTGTCCTGATCCTTTAAGGACATGCACACTGGGCCCCTATGCCCTGTCAGTGTCCTGATCCTGTAAGGACACACACACTGGGCCCCTATGCCCTGTCAGTGTCCTGATCCTTTAAGGACATGCACACTGGGCCCCTATGCCCTGTCAGTGTCCTGATCCTTTAAGGACACACACACTGGGCCCCTATGCCCTGTCAGTGTCCTGATCCTTTAAGGACATGCACACTGGGCCCCTATGCCCTGTCAGTGTCCTGATCCTGTAAGGACACACACACTGGGCCCCTATGCCCTGTCAGTGTCCTGATCCTTTAAGGACATGCACACTGGGCCCCTATGCCCTGTCAGTGTCCTGATCCTGTAAGGACACACACACTGGGCCCCTATGCCCTGTCAGTGTCCTGATCCTTTAAGGACATACACACTGGGCCACTATGCCCTGTCAGTGCCCTGCCCCTTTAAGGACACACACACTGGGCCACTATGCCCTGTCAGTGTCCTGATCCTTTAAGGACATGCACACTGGGCCCCTATGCCCTGTCAGTGTCCTGATCCTGTAAGGACACACACACTGGGCCCCTATGCCCTGTCAGTGTCCTGATCCTTTAAGGACATGCACACTGGGCCCCTATGCCCTGTCAGTGTCCTGATCCTGTAAGGACACACACACTGGGCCCCTATGCCCTGTCAGTGTCCTGATCCTTTAAGGACACACACACACTGGGCCCCTATGCCCTGTCAGTGTCCTGCCCCTGTAAGGACACACACACTGGGCCCCTATGCCCTGTCAGTGTCCTGATCCTTTAAGGACATGCACACTGGGCCCCTATGCCCTGTCAGTGTCCTGATCCTGTAAGGACACACACACTGGGCCCTTATGCCCTGTCAGTGTCCTGATCCTTTAAGGACACACACACACTGGGCCCCTATGCCCTGTCAGTGTCCTGATCCTTTAAGGACATGCACACTGGGCCCCTATGCCCTGTCAGTGTTCTGCTCCTTAAAGGACACACACACTGGGCCACTATGCCCTGTCAGTGTCCTGCCCCTGTAAGGACACACACACTGGGCCCCTATGCCCTGTCAGTGTCCTGATCCTTTAAGGACATGCACACTGGGCCCCTATGCCCTGTCAGTGTTCTGCTCCTTAAAGGACACACACACTGGGCCACTATGCCCTGTCAGTGTCCTGATCCTTTAAGGACATGCACACTGGGCCCCTATGCCCTGTCAGTGTCCTGCCCCTGTAAGGACACACACACTGGGCCCCTATGCCCTGTCAGTGTCCTGATCCTTTAAGGACATGCACACTGGGCCCCTATGCCCTGTCAGTGTTCTGCTCCTTAAAGGACACACACACTGGGCCACTATGCCCTGTCAGTGCCCTGCCCCTGTAAGGACACACACACTGGGCCACTATGCCCTGTCAGTGTCCTGATCCTGTAAGGACACACACACTGGGCCACTATGCCCTGTCAGTGTCCTGATCCTGTAAGGACACACACATACACTGGGCCCCAATGCCCTGTCAGTGTCCTGGTCCTTTAAGGACATACACACTGGGCCCCTATGTCCTGTCAGTGTCCTGCCCCTTTAAGGACACACACACTGGGCGCCTATGCCCTGTCAGTGTTCTGCTCTTTTAAGGACACACACACACTGGGCCCCTATGCCCTGTCCGTGTCCTTATACTTTTTAAGGACACACACACTGTGCCCCTATGCCTTGTCGGTGTCCTGATCCTTTAAGATGAAAAAATGTGGATTGTGTAGCTTACTCCTCTTTGTTCCAAAATTATACTGATAAACAATGTTTACTCTGTATTATTCGAGGCGTGCTGGAAGGGATGGAGGGAGCTACCCTCTAATTAGAACAATGACCCATTCTGGTGACCAAAATCACCAGACCCTTACCGCACAGCTAAATGGCAGAACTCCTTCTACCCATATTAAATCGTCCAATACTTATGTTTGCTGCTATCTTTTTTATTTTACATTCAGTGTCATTATGCAGCTCTGTCAATTCATTGAGCTATTTTTACACAAATTATAAGTCAACAAGTGAATTCCATTTTTCAATGCCCTAAGGTAGACATGCATGTTAATCAGTCATATGGCAGAGATTTCTACCCTCGCTAGGCTCGGCCTTGCTCAAAGGATCTCAAGAATGCCCACGGTATGTCAAGAATGGGCCATTATTAGTCCAGGAAGATCAAAAATGTTCCTGAGAATGACCACAGCATTTGTTTATGTATTTTTTATGTGATGCGGACCTGGCCGCAAGGGCAGCAAAGTGCTTAACAAGGAGCAAACTTTGGGGCATATCATCAAGCATGGCGTTATAATTATTGCCACTTTAGCGGCAGAAAACGGCAGCTAAAGCGGCGATAATGGGCTTGATAATATGCCGTAGAGAATTCCCATAGAAGCGCATGTTCACACCAGAACATGGGCTTCTATGGGAATTCACAAGGGCATATTAACAAGCCCATTATCGCCGATTTAGCGGCAGTTTTCTGCAGCTAAAGCGGCAATAATTATAACGCCATGCCTTGATAATATGCCCCCATGTACTGTATGACAGAGAGTGGCACCTAAACTGTGTCAATAGTACAGTTGGTCAGTTGTGAAAGTGTCAGCTATGATGCAATTAGATGGGAGGGGGGTATATGTCACGTATGAGTCACTATCACATTCAACATAGCTAAAATACAGTCTCAGTAAAATCTGGGCAACCCATATGCCATTATTGCCAAAATGTTGTTAAGAATGCCATCGAAATGTTAAGTAAATACCAGTATTATGCCACAAACAGACACATTCTCACAGTATGCCAGGGAAGCATGCTCGGGCCACCTTTAAGCGGCCAGCGTCTCCATAGCTTCTCTCTACCCACCAGGGAGCCATGCACTTGCACATACACAAAAAAACACACATATGTGCTCACACACACAAACGCACACATGCATACACACACACAGTCACACAAAAACATGATCAAGCTTACACCCTCATTCCCATGATCTGCAAAGGATATGTTAATATTATGTCCAGTGTAGCTAGAGTGTTGTCAGGAGAGTTCACAATAGGTCATGGATAGGCCACTATTAAACCAGGAAAAGACGGAATGTTGTCAAGAATGCCTACAACATGTGAAATGAAGCCACTATATAATGCCATTAGAAAGTGGGGGAACCCAATAAACCCTTGGAGGCTTGGGCAATATTATAGTATCAGGTACAAGGTGCCTAGAATGGGTTTTATTTGAAAAACAATGCGTTTAGACAACGCGTCCTCTGCGTACGTAACTTCGGGCAGTAGTCCCTTTCTGCAGATGTCCATGTTTTCTGCCGAGAGATACTACCACCCGAAGTTACGTCCGCACGAAGTTACCTCTGCCAGATTAAAAAATCGGCTGCAGCAAACACTGAAAAATAAAGGATCCGAGAGGACTCATTGGAAGTAGATACTCCACAAGACTTTGATATTACTGTTCTGGTCCCAAAGACACCAGATCAAGGCAAGGAATGTCAGAAAGAACCCTTTGGAGTCCACACAATACTGCTAGACATCTAACGGATTGACTGGTTTGTTTAAAGGGTCATTGCTAAAATGCAGATTCTGTTGTCCTGAAGATGGTCTGAGGGATTCACACGATAGAAGACCGAAACGTCGACTATATTGTCTATTTCCATTCGTATTGATGTACTTCAAGTGACTGTTTTATTTATGAAGATATATGTCGCTTTCCGGATTTTATCAGGAATGGATTTTCTTACTTTTGGATTATAGGTTCAAGTGTACTGCACCTTTTTCATTTGTATGCTTTGAAATGAACTTAAATGTTGAATGTACCCTATAAATTTTGAATTATAAATGAGAAATATATTTATCAAAAGATACTCCCGTTTTTGTTGTTACTGATTGGATTCTTTACGCATTGAGTGCATAAATTATTGAATTTACTTGCATTGGTTCAAAATGTATAGATATGGAATCTAGTCAAATTGAATTCAAAGTAGAATTATTGTCTTTCAAACAAAACCCCTTGTAGGCAACTTGTACCTGATACTATATTATGCCAGCATAGCTAAAATGTTGTGATGAATGTCCCCAGTTTTTAGGTCTCGCCTGTCGATGCGCATGCGCATCGAGCAAGGCGAGAGTATTGGCACTTATCCACTCTTTATCCACACTGCAAGGAATCGTGGCGATTCCTTGCAGTGCACGAGAAATTTAAGCTCAATGCGCATGCGCATTGAGCTTAAATGCGCGTGCACATGTCCCCAGCCGCCTGCCTTGCCTACTCTCTCTCACAGCCTCCCCCAGCTCCGCCCCCTCACTACTTGATTGCACGGCCGCTAGGCCGTGCCTCCCCTACTCTCCTCCCCCCTCCTCCTCTCCTCCCCTGCCTGCCTGCCGCTAGGCCGTGCCTCCCCTACTCTCCTCCCCCCTCCTCCTCCTACTCTCCTCCCCTGCCTGCCTGCCGTGTCGCACCTCTCCCCTCTCCGCCCCCTCCCCTGCCCGCCTTGTTACGGTGAAAGGCTTGTTTGTTTATTTTACCCGCCGTGTCTCTGCTGCTTGCCCCTGTCCTGTCTCTCCTCCTCTCCCTCTCTATACCCTCCCCCTCCCCCCCACCACTCCCATCAAGTCCCTCTGGCCCTTCCCTCCTCCCCGGACCCCTCCTCCCCTGCCCCCTCCACCCTTTCTTGTTACCACTTGTAAAGAGAAAGCGGACTGAGCCAATATCTCAGACCAGACGGGGCAGGCCAGTTCCGGGTCTGAAGCTGCTTTGTTTATTTTACCCGCCGTGTCTCTGCTGCTTGCCCCTGTCCTGTCTCTCCTCCTCTCCCTCTCTATACCCTCCCCCTCCCCCCCCACCACTCCCATCAAGTCCCTCTGGCCCTTCCCTCCTCCCCGGACCCCTCCTCCCCTGCCCCCTCCACCCTTTCTTGTTACCACTTGTAAAGAGAAAGCGGACTGAGCCAATATCTCAGACCAGACGGGGCAGGCCAGTTCCGGGTCTGAAGCTGCATGAACAGCATTCGAGGTGATGCGCAAACTGCACTGGGACGGCCCTGGGGTTCAGGGCCAGACCCCCCGCCCACGCCTTGGTTAATAAATAGCTCCCCTCTACCCTCCCCGGATCGTCTAAAGGACAAACAGTAGAATAACCTTTTTTTTTACTGAAAGTAGTCACACAAGCACAGTACACAAAGCTCCCCGGCCTGTAGTTCAAGCCCCACCCCACGCAGCACCTGCAGGGGGCTGCCTGATAGAATCAGACTGCCCCCACCCCTCCATAGGCGGTATTCCGGTGCTATTGTGCCCACTCTGGTAATCATGACGCCCCCTGCTGCGTGCATTTACAATGTGATGCGTTCCTTCCGCTGGAGGGCAGATTCGACCACACACTGTTCACAATCACAAGCAGGCTCTGTTCTGCAAGGTGCCGGGGGACCTTCCTGCAGCCCACGCGTTTCTAAAATGTCAGTTCCGTAGGTGTTTCCGACAGCCCTCCCCGCGGCTCACAGCACGTAACTTTCCTTAAGGGATGTTGTTTATCTCGTGTTTTGTTTTCTTTTTATAGGGATATGTTTTTATGCATTTATGACAAGGTCTCGTGGCGGTGTCACCTCGCATCCCAAAATACCTACCCCCTCACCCTCAACCCCTCACCCTCACCCTCACTCACCCTCAACCCCTCACCCACCCTCAACCCCTCACCCTCAATCCCTCACCCTCACTCACCCACACTCACCCACACTCACCCACACTCACCCTCACTCACACTCACCCACCCTCACTCACCCTCACCCTCACTCACCTTCACCCTCACTCACCCTCAACCCCTCACCCTCACTCACCCTCATCCCCTCACCTACCCTCACCCTCACTCACCCTCAACCCCTCACCCTCACCCTCACTCACCCTCAACACCTCACCCTCACTCACCCTCACTCACCCTCAACCCCTCACCCTCACTCACCCTCAACCCCTCACCCTCAACCCCTCACTCACCCTCACTCTCACTCATCCTCACTCACCCTCAACCCCTCACCCTCACTCACCCTCACTCACCCTCAACCCCTCACCCTCACTCACCCTCACCTTCACTCACCCTCAACCCCTCACCCTCACTCACCCTCAACGCCTCACCCTCAATCACCCTCAACCCCTCACCCTCACCCACCTTCACTCACCCTCACCCTCACTCACCCTCACCCTCACTCACACTCACCCTCACTCACCCTCACCCACCCTCAACCCCTCATCCTCACTCACCCTCAACCCCTCACCCTCACTCACCCTCAACCCCTCACCCTCACTCACCCCCACTCACCCTCAACCCCTCACCCTCAACCCCTCACCCTCACTCACCCTCACCCTCACTCACCCTCAACCCCTCACCCACCCTCAACCCCTCACCCTCAATCCCTCACCCTCACTCACCCACACTCACCCACACTCACCCTCACTCACACTCACCCACCCTCACTCACCCTCACTCACCTTCACCCTCACTCACCCTCAACCCCTCACCCTCACTCACCCCCACTCACCCTTAATCCCTCACCCTCAACCCCTCACCCTCCCTCACCCTCACTCACCCTCAACCCCTCACCCTCACTCACCCTCAACCCCTCACCCTCACTCACCCTCAACCCCTCACCCTCAATCCCTCACCCTCACCCACACTCACCCACACTCACCCCCACTCACCCTCACTCACACTCACCCACCCTCACTCACCCTCACTCACCCTCACTCACCCTCACCCTCACTCACCCTCACCCTCACTCACCCTCAACCCCTCACCCTCACTCACCCTCAACCCCTCACCCACCCTCAACCCCTCACCCTCACTCACCCTCAACCCCTCACCCTCAACCCCTCACTCACCCTCACTCACGCTCACCCTCAACCCCTCAGCCTCACCCTCACTCACCCTCAACCCCTCACCCTCACTCACCCTCAACCTCATGCTAAAGATTTACAAAAAAAACCCATAAACAATTCTAAAAGCACTAACTCTAATGCTGCGAGACCTATTGCATTTCTAATGCACCCACCCTCAACCCCTCACCCTAACTCACCCTCACTCACCCTCACTCACCCTCAACCCCTCACCCTCACTCACCCTCAACCCCTCACCCTCACTCCCCCTCAACCCCTCACCCTCACCCACACTCACCCCCACTCACCCTCACTCACACTCACCCACCCTCACTCACCCTCACTCACCCTCACTCACCCTCACTCACCCTCACTCACCCTCAACCCCTCACCCTCACTCACCCTCAACCCCTCACCCTCACTCACCCTCAACCCCTCACCCACCCTCAACCCCTCACCCTCACTCACCCTCAACCCCTCACCCTCAACCCCTCACTCACCCTCACCCTCAACACCTCGGCCTCACCCTCACTCACCCTCAACCACTCACCCTCACCCACCCTCAACCCCTCACCCTCACTCCCCCTCAACCCCTCACCCTCAACCCCTCACTCACCCTCACTCACCCTCACCCTCAACACCTCACCCTCACTCACCCTCACCCTCACTCACCCGCACTCACCCTCACCCTCACTCACCCTCACCCTCACCCTCACTCACCCTCACTCACCCTCACTCACCCTCAACCACTCACCCTCACTCACCCTCACCCTCACTCACCCTCACCCTCACTCACCCTCACCCTCACTCACCCTCACCCTCACTCACCCTCACTCACCCTCACCCTCACTCACCCTCACTCTCACTCATCCTCACTCACCCTCACCCACCCTCAACCCCTCACCCTCACTCACCCTCACCCACCCTCAACCCCTCACCCTAACTCACCCTCACTCACCCTCAACCCCTCACCCTCACTCACCCTCACTCACCCTCAACCCCTCACTCACCCTCAACCCCTCACCCTCACCCACACTCACCCACACTCACCCCCACTCACCCTCACTCACACTCACACTCACCCTCACTCACCCTCACCCTCACTCACCCTCACCCTCACTCACCCTCAACCCCTCACCTCACTCACCCTCAACCCCTCACCCACCCTCAACCGTTCACCCTCACTCACCCTCAACCCCTCACCCTCAACCCCTCACTCACCCTCACTCACCCTCACCACCTCAGCCTCACCCTCACTCACCCTCACCACCTCAGCCTCACCCTCACTCACCCTCAACCCCTCACCCTCACTCACCCTCACTCACCCTCAACCTCATGCTAAAGATTTACAAAAAAACCCATAAACAATTCTAAAAGCACTAACTCTAATGCTGCGAGACCTATTGCATTTCTAATGCTTGTTTCATTGTGAATCCTTTTCTGGATTCGAAGCAGAAACTACCACACACAAGAAGAGGATCTCCCCAGCCTCAGACGCTGAAAGGGCCCTCGAGGTGGAGAAAAAGAAGAGACGCCTCGAAGCAGAAATGGTGGGACTTCTTCAAAGGAAAAAGGAGTGCTGTAGGAATTCCGTATTCATGCAAAGGCTGCTGTCGAAAACGCCGAAGAAGAGGAAGAGATCCTCGATTTGCCGGCAACCCCCGGACCACACAAAGAAGACGTCGAAGAAGAACTCGATGCTCCAGAAGAGGAAGAAGCCTAGGAGAATTTCGAGGAAGAATGGAACGACCTCAACACAGAAAGCCCAGAAGAAGAGGTCTTTTTCTATCCTTTGAAGGTTTCACCGTCAAATGACATAGCCTTCTACAACAGCCTCATTAAGAGAGCAGCTGATACCTTCAGGGTCCCTTTGGAAGAGAAAAAAAGGAGACTCCTGCTTCCTCCTAGAGTCTTTGGCACCATCCACCAAGGGAACACAATATGTCCCAATGCTAGCAAGCATCCTGGACCAGGGAAAAGGGGCCTTCAAAGAACCTGCCTCAGCTAAAGGGGTAACACCAAGGGTGGAAAAGAAATATAAACCCTCAACAAAGGACCCTAAATACATTCAGGAAACACAGTGCCAGACTCCATCATTGTCACAACGGAAAGAAAGAGGGGCAATGCCCACTCTTCCACTGGCCGACCTCCAGAGAGAGAAAGCAAGAGAATGGACATGGTGGGGAGAAAATGGAAAAAGAAGCAGCAACACAATGACGAATTGCAAACTCTAATGCTCTTCTTAAAAGGAAAGGCCACAACAATGGGATAACATTGAGTAACTGATGAGCAAACTCCCAGATGAGGATAGGAAAAGAGCTAAATCCATCATGGAAGACGGTAAGAATATCGCAAATACCTGCCTGAAATCAGCCCTTGACGCAGCCGATACAGCCAGCAGACAAATGTGCATAGGCACAATGTTGCAAAGGCACTCCTGGCTATGAATATCAGGCTTCAAGCAAGAGGTCCAAACCTCAAACATTAACAGACCTTTCACAGGAGATGCCCTCTTTAGAAAAGAATTAGATGAGTCACTGCAACAGATAAAGAAAGGCAATGAAACGGCCAGGGCTATGGGAACCATACAACAGAAGGGCACCTTCAGAAGAGGAGGTCTTAACACCAGAAGACTCACAGGAAAAGGAGTCTCCTCAACAGGCCAACAACAACAGCAATAAAATCAAGGTGGCAGACAGCAGTCAAACCAGCAGTCCGGGTACTAAGCATGGGAATAACAGCCAATGCAGCCCTTCCATGGCAGAAGAAAAGGCAGGGAGCAGCCCTCGAGAGATGGAGGAGAAAATTCAAACTGATTTGCCCACACACAACATCATGGGAGGCAGGATAGTACAACACCTGCAACAATGGGAAGACATAACCACAGACAGTTGGATTTTTAATTTGGTACATCACGGATATTGTATAGAACTAACCAACAAATCCATAGCAAGCACTCCCACCAAGGAAGTAACATTTTCGAAAATCAGAACTCTTATAGTTCAGACTAGAAATAAAGGAACTCATGCAGAAACAAACAAAGGTACCAAAAAGAAAACACAACAAAGGAAACTACTCACCATACTTCTTAGTCCTGAAGCAAGATCTCAAACTAAGACAACTCCTAAACCTCAGATTCATAAACAAGTTCATTTGCACGCAGCATTTCAGGATGTCAACACTATAGGAAATAATCCCACTGCTGCATAAGGGGACTCCATGGAACAATAGATCTAAAAGACGCCTATCTACACCTTCCCATGTACCAAGCTCACAAGAAATACCTTAGGTTCTTCCACGAGAATACTCAATACCAATTCAAAGTCTTCCCTTTTGGGATACAAGTGGCACCAAGAGTCTTCACAAAATGTTTAGCAGCAGTTGTAGCATCCTTAAGAAGGACATGGATCCATGTCTACCCCTACTTAGATGACTGGCTAATAAAGGCAAAATCAAAGCAAACATGTTACGCACATGTCCATCAAGTAATCAACACTCTTCAAAAGTTGGGTTTTTCAATAAACCACAAAACATCATCGACAACACCAGAACAAGAAAAAACCTTCTTAGGAGCAAGAATAAAGCCCAAGCTTGTGCGGGTATACCAGAATCAAAGAAGAATACTATCTGTCAAAAAAGAAACTTGCCTGTACCTGAAGGGTCAGTCTCTGACAATGAGGACTGTCATGAAACTCAGGGGTTTCATAGCATAATGCATCCTCCTCATCACTCATGCACTCCTTCACATGCGCTCTCTTCAGGAGTGGCTTTGCAGAAGTTGATCACAAGCCACAGGGAGTTGGGATGATCTAGCGGTTGTAACACAAAATGTTCAAATGGAAATACAATGAGGGCATACAAAAACATATCACTAGTCAGACCTTTCAAGACACCAACTCCCTCAGTGACTATCACAACAGATGTGTCCCACAAGGGTTGGGGAGCACATTCAGGACACCTAAGGGTCAATGGAACGATGTAGACTCCATAGGGCACATCAACTTCCTAAAGATGAAGACAGTGTTCCTGGCACTGAAGGCATTCCAAGCCCACATAGTAAGGAAAACAGTATTAATTTGAACGGGCAACATCACAACTATGTTCTACCTCAACAAACAGGGAGGTACAAAGTAATTCGCCCTAAGCAAACCAGCACAGGAAATTTGGAAATGGGCCAATTCAAGGAAAATCAACCTACAGACAATTCACCTGCCAGGAAAGGACAGACAGAAGTGGATCAACTCAGCAGACAGAACAGCAGCTCGCACAAGGGGGAAATAAAACAAAGGACCCTGCAACAAATTGTTAACCTCTGGGGGATCCCAGTGATAGACCTACTTGCAACAATGGAGAACAAGAAATGCCAATCCTACACCTCCAGGTTTCATAACTGCCTGCCAAAAGGGAATGCCCTGTCACTAAACTGGTCAGGGACATTTGCATATGCTTTCCCTTCGACACCTCTAAAACAAAGACTCCTAGGGAAAGCCAGACAACCAGGAACAAATCTAATACTCATAGCCCCTCAATGGGTAAGACAAACCTGGTACTCAATGCTGCTCAAACTGTCCAAGGCACCAATGATCAAGAGGAAGGCAGACAAGGACCTCCTCACAATGCAAGAGTGCCAAATCTTTCACCCAGAACCAGCACCAGTCAGCTTAGCAGCCTGGCGCCTAAATACAGAGTTCGAATTTTTTAACTTACTTCAAATAACAATGGAAATACTAAAAGGGGCAAGAATACAAACCACAAGACAATGCTACGCAGCAAAGTGGAAACGTTACACCATATGGTGCACACAAAACAATACCCTCAGCTCAATTTCCATGCAGGAAACAGTGATCATATATTTGCCACACCTGCTTGACAGTAACATCAACTACTCAAGCCTCAAGGTGCCCCTGGCAGCAATTGTAGCCTATACCAAGGGGAAATCATGTAAGTGTTTCTTCACAGCACCAGTCCTCAAAAGATTCCTTGAGGGATCAAAAAGAATTGCACCCCCAACAAAGTATCCAGCACTGATGTGGAGCTTAAACACGGTCCTAACACAACTAATGATGGGGCCATTCGAGCCCATGCACAAATCAGAACTTAAATACATCACCAGAAAAACTGACTTTTTAATAGGCATAACATCTTTACAAAGAGTAAGTGAACTACAAGTGTTGACTATTGAGGAACCATACATGCAAATCCACACGGTCAAAGTTGCCCTGTGGAAAAAAATCCTCACTTCCTACCTAAGGTAGTAAGCAAATTCCACTTAAACCAAAGCATACAGCTGGTAATGTTCTTCAAGGATCCACAAACATGACTGAAAAGAAGCCTCCATACCTTAGACGTATGGAGGACTTTTTTGTACTATCTTCAAGAGACAAAACAAATCTGCAAAAACGAACAATTGTTCGTCTCTTACTCAAACTCCAAAAAAGCAGCACCTGTGACAAAATTGCACATTGGATTGTAGAAGCAATCAAATGTGCTATGCTTCAGCAGGTCAAACGCTAAACACACGACCATAGGCATATTCAACAAAGAAAAAGGGAGCAGCTCTAGGTTTCATGACCAATTTGCCAATAATCACAGCATTGTGCATGGGCAACTCCACACACATTCACCAAACATTACTGCATGGATATACAAATGACTAACGAAGCTCTAGTAGGACACAGGGTACTTCAACACCTGTTCACAAAGTCTTCCTCATATTACCATAGCCACCCCAGAGAGGGAGAAACCGCTACATAATCTAAAGCACAACATGTGAATCCAGTAAAGGATTTATGCTACAAAACGAAACAGTTACTTACCAGTAGGAATAGTTTGCAGCTTGAAGAGTTTTCTGGATTCACATGCAATCCACCCACTTCCCCTATAAGTAGGAATATTATCAGGTGGGAAAGGATATCACTAAAACCGAAGAACTAACATCTAGAGACAACAGAATGTATTCCCTACAGGAAAAGATGGAAGAAAGAATCCCAAGATGGCTACCATGCACAGGAACTTCCCGGGCGCCGTCTGGCGTCACAAAAGGGATGAACCTAGCACCAAATGGTGGTCGACGACTGCCCAAACAGAAAAAAAACAACAACAAAGACTATTCCGGCTCCAACTACTAGATGGCGGAATAATGCACAGCATGTGAATCCAGAAAAACTCTTTGAGCGGCAAAACTACTCCTACTGCTAAGTAACCATTTCAATGTCAAAGAAAGCCAGGAATAGAGAAATTACAACACATGTCAAGGTCACCATTATTCTGCCAGGTCCATGCCAGCTGTCACCCTCTCAAAGATACACACTCACGCGTGCACATGAAGTCACCTGCACTCATTCATGGAGAGAAGAAAACATTTGTACACATTCACCATTCATGAAAGCATGCCTTATTACTTACATGCACATGCATTTGCACGCACATTATGACTCAGCTCACTCCCCTTCTCCTTTCTTGCTGAATGGCAAAAGCTGTCCATGTTTCTGGCAGGCCAGCTCTTTGGGTTTCTTCTAGCTTGCCAACTCATTTGGTCATGGACTGGAGAGAGAGTTGAAGGTCCCAGTGGAAAGCAGCAGCTTCCCTTGTTTGCCCTGAGGAGGTCTAGTGCCTACATAAAGTAGGCTGAGGCTGTAGAAGGAAGGCTTGGAGTACAGCTAACAGGTTGGGCAGCCAGAGATGGAAGGAGGACGTGGTGAGAGGAGGGTCACTGACAGAGAGCAACAGCTGGATTCTCCTTCGTTCCTCCCTGATCCTACCTCCTGATCTCATCTTAAAAGTCAGTCAATGAGGGGAGGTCATTCGGAGACTGAGACTGGATGGTGATCGTGCACAGGATGAGACGCTGGCATGCTCTGAGATCAGAAAAGACTGCTGCTTTGGCAGCGGCTGCTTTTTATTTTGTTAGTTTTGTCTTTTTATATAGCGCAAACTCGATTCGAAGGTATTGGAGCGCTTTACATGAGCACCAGTTACAATAAACAATGTCACAATCATTTCTTTGTTGATTTTTTGGTAGGCACGGGGAGATAAAGTGATTTGTCCAGAATCACAGGATGTTGAGCCGATGCTGAGGCTTGAACTTGGCTCCCCAGCTTCAAAGTACACAGCTCTGGCCATTAGGCCACATCCTCACCACCCCTCACACAGACACACACTTATTTTGCGAGACTGGGACATAGTTGAAAATGCCCCCTCATGTCTGCCCCGCATGTGTGCGTTCAATTGGTTTGCTCTCCCAATGCTAGACTCAGCACTTGCAGAGCAGGAGAACAGCAGTCAGTCTCCTCCTTCTCCTTTGTTTTTAGTTAATGGAACGCAACCTCAGACATCACTGCTGATCCGCCTTTTTTAGGTCCTGTCTTGACGGCGCATCTTCCTGACCTCACGTGATCAAGAGAAAAACAGTCTTAAGAAGCACTGCAAAGAGAGGTGCTTTTGCTCCACAATCACTTGGCTCTTCCACCCTACTTGATTTGATTTGGTAGAAATGGTGTGCTTCCACTGAAAAAGAGTGCTTGTGTATGGTAGGCCTAGGTTGGATATGATAACCAGCCATCGAGTAATATTGAAGGCCTGAATAGTTAATCGGAAAAAGTTATGTTCAATGCCATAATGCCATGGGTCTGATATGTTTGTTTTCAAAAGCTATGACAATGGAAATAGGCCTTGATTATTTATTGTGAAAATTATATGTTACATGCATTCTGTGATTTCCATGACAAACACCATAGGAAGAGGCATTCCACTTAGAACTATTTGACAAATACAATATGAGTGTAGTTTATATTGTGATTTATCTGCATAATGCAATAAAAAGGGATTTGATAGATCAGGACACAGTTTGGTTTGTTTGGTGTTTGAGAAGGGACTTATATTTAAATTGTTCATATCAATGTTTGCTCTGGGTGCCTGAAATGTTTGATAGGTCCTTCTAGGCAGAAACCACATGGTCATGTCAATGTTCAAGTTAAAGTCATTAGGCCTACAAAATAGATTTTTAAATGCAGTGACAAAGGCTGTAAGTGATTTTTATTATAATATCTACATGTTTGGGCACTTTATTCATTTAAAAGAAAAAAGCAATGACTCAGCATTGATGTATTGAGTGTTCATGTGATGCGTTGCTGTGTTAGAAGGGGCTCTACATTGTGAACCATCTATAATATACAATAGGGAGGGATTTTAATTTACCCCCTGGTTAACCTCCAACGCCCCTATACAACGGATTCCAATTCATAATTCCATTTCAAATCTTGCAAATATTGCCAATTTCATTATACTGCTTACCTGCGTGGGCATTAAAGAAAAAACAATCTGTGGGCTAAGAGTTAGTGCATGTTGTGCATTGTTATGTTCTTAGTTCAGTAACTCCTTGAGTCAGCCTTGGACTGCTCTGCCAATTACTCTGAGAACCAAGTGTTGAAAAGGGACTTGGTGCCCAGTTTGAAGGTCTGGAGTACTGAACCCGCAAAGCACCAGAGGGTGAAGACCCCATTGCCACAGTGGGGCTAGTAACTTCTGACTGTCATGCAACCTCCTCAACTAAATTTCTCAAATACGATAGAATGGGGATTTATATTGTGAACTCTCTGACAAATACAACAGGAAATGATTTCTATGGCCACCTGTTTGCCAAACATTGTAGGAATGGGGCTTTACATTGTGTCAAATTCAAAAGAAAGGGGTTTATTTTGTGAACTCTGACAAGATCAGCAGCGAGCGGTTTTACATTGTGAACCCTCTGTCAAATTCAATAGGAAGGTGTTTTACATTGTGAATGCCACAGTTGTTGCTGCTCCCTTGAAGTAGTAGTGGGCGAGAAGGGGGGGCAAAGGGTGTAGAAATAGAAATAAAAAAGATCACTTACCTGCCGGCCGGTTGCTGCCTCTCTTCCGTCCTCTCCATCCTCTTCCTTGCTTCTGTTCGAACAGGAAGCACCCAGGTTCCCCAAAGCAGTGTTGTGATTGGTCTGAGCACCGTGGTTCAGCGCTCAGATGGTGAATGGAAGCTTAGCCATGTTCTCCACCCAGGCTGTAATGCAGCCTGGGTGGAGAACATGCAAAGTGTGCATGAATGTCTGCTGGCCCCAGAGGGCCGGCCAAACATTCATGTGCACCAAGTAGGGTGCCAGCAGTCCTCCCCCCTGTGCTGCCCAGCCTATCGCTGCCCCACAAAACTGCCTCAGCATGGAAAAATAAAATGATAATAACATCTTGTTATAATTTCCTTTTTCATTTTTAGCCCTGTTGAAAGGCAGTGGGGCGATGCTCCTCTAAACTTAGCGGAGTAGCCGCCCCTGGAAAGCCATGCAAGCCACTAAAGGAAGGGCATTTATTTTGAAACATTTGGCAATAGTAAGGAGATTCAGATTATAAACGTTTACCAATGCAGTAGGGAAAAGTTTAGTTCGAAAGTCCCATTTTAGGGCTGGCCACAATATATGCTTAGTGTTTCAAATGAAACATTATGTTCATGGCATAGCATACTTTTCCGGCTGTGGAGCCAGGATCTGGTATGACATCTCCGTACCGATCTGGGTCACCCCAACACTGATCCGATTTAGGGAATAGATGAAAGTGCACTTTCTTAAAGAACACTACATCACAATATCTTAACAGTTCCCAAACTAGCTCCCTCTCCTATAATTCCTTGACCTTATGCTTGTCTTTGACCCTGACAGTGTCTACCATTGTTTGGCTATGAATACATGGCGACATACATACATACACTCACTGCCATTAATGTATTGAGTGTTAATGCCTTGTCTTACTGTGTTGAGCGTTAGTAGTCCACAGCACTTTGGACTACTCTGTCAGGTTGCCTCGGAGGCAAGTATTGAAAGAGGCACTTGACTCCCAGTTTGAGGGTCTTGTGTGTCTTCGACCTTGTGTGGAACTCCGCTGCCTTTTGGCTAGGTTTGTGCTTTTGAAATGTCACATTCATACATGCATACAGAGTACTCCGGCACCAGAGGTGAAATACCCTCATTAATGTTAATTCTGGCTAGCAACTTCTGAATGTCCTGGGCCTTGCAGAATCGGATTACTCAAATACAGTAGGAAGAGGCTTTATATTGTGAACTCTCTGTCAAATGGCGTATGACGAGCTTTTCGATTGCAAACTCCTTGCTAAACACCGTAGAAAGGTACGTTACAAAGCAGTAGGAAAGAACTTTTACGTTTTCTGTAAAAAGAATACTGGCTTATTGAGTGTTTGTGTTGTGCTGTGCTGTTCTGTATTCCTACCCGAGTCAGACTTGGAATTCTCGGTCTAGTTATTTGAATGTTAAAAGGGCCATGTGGACCCCAACGTGAGGGTCAGTGTCAAGGAGGCCCCACGAAATCTGAGATGAAGGACTCATTGACACATTTGGGGCTAGTAACTTCTGATTTCCCCATGTTCTCCTAAAACATATTTTTCAAATATAATAAGAATGGAGTTTGTTTATATTGTGATCTTTCTGATAAATGCAATATTAAGGAGTTTAGTACAGCGGCCCCTTTTAGATCTGGAAAATAGTAAGTGCTTGGTGTTTCCAGAGAGAAACTTCATGTCAGTCTATACTTTGGTTATGCCTAAAATGGTTATGTTCACTTTAAAGTATTGGGCTTACTTTTTATGTTAAGTATATTTGATGACAACGACGGTAGGCCTCTCATTTTATATTGTTAAAGACTTGACAAACCATGAAGGCCTAACTTTGCTGATGCAAAAAGCATTATGTCTTATCGCCTCATATAGACTCATTCCTGGTTTTTAGGGTTGGAGTTGTTATCACGCACAAATTGTCACATTTTACCCGTTAGCTAATGGGGAAAAATGAGTTTTACCGGGCCTGTAGCCCTTTGCGATATTTATTTGTTGCACTTACTTTGCACTCTGCCATCCTGTGAAGCCCATGTAGAAGGGGGTTCAATTCTCAATTCCCCTTGAAATCTTGTAAATATTTCTCATTTTGTCCACATTATTTAATTGTGTCTTCATTAGAGCACTTTTCCTTTTTTGAAGAAGCTTTGATTTGCCTTATATTTATTGTCATTGCTGATTGTCTAGCCCACATTGCCTCCCAAAGGGAGCCTTGGACTGGTTTGCCTCATTAGCCTGAGATTCAAGTACTAAAAGGGGTACCTGCGCTCCAGTTTGAGGGATCAAGTTTAATGATTGAGGCACAGTAACTACAGACTGGCTTGGGATATCGCAAACCAGATAATATCTTAAATACAATAAGATAAGGTTTTCCACTGTGAACTCTGATAAAAAAAGAGAATGGATTTTACATTGTGAACTCCTTTCCACACACCATAACAGGAGTGTTATATTTTGAATCATATGATAAATACAATAGGAAGATGTTTTACATTGTGTAGGGTCCAACTGCAATAAGGTGGATTTGTCAACTCTGAAAAATAGAATAGGAAGGAGTTTACAATATGAAGTTTCTGACAATTTCAGCGAGAATGAACTTTACATTTGTAAAGTCTGACAAATGCATCAAAAATGGTATTGCCATGGTGAACTGTTTGGTAAACACAGTAGGAAGAGGTTTACATTGTGAATACCAGGCCAAACACCTGACGAAGGGCTGTAAATTTAGCTACCTGACACATACTATTGAAAGATGAGGTACACTGGGACGAGAATGTCCCCTGCATGGGATATAGATGTGTTGTCTTACCTTTTGCCCTCCCCCGCCTCTTACAAATCTAATGTCTGGGCAGAGGCTTAGGCCTGTCCCTTGACATGAGCGAAGCCTGTACCACTGGAGTGAAGACAAACTGGCCCACTCATATAAAGTCCTGCTTGTGCGCGCTAATGAAGATCCTTGTGCTACATCCAAAGTGCACGTTATGCATGCATGTGTATTTTTGCCTGCAAGGTGCATATAGTGTGCTTACGAGTGAGTCAGTTTAGTGGAGGCCTGCCAGTTCCATTTTGGAATTCCCTGACCTATGCACGGGAGGAGATGAGATTGTTTGTCCAGACAATGGTAGCGTATTGCTGACATTACTGAAGCTGGATGGAGAAGAGTCAGGTAGTGAAGTGGGGGTAAGAGGAGACAGGGCTTCTCTAAAAATTTGATTAGGTGCTTTTTCTAAGAGAAGCTTCTGATCAATCTCCCTGAGCAGAGAGCTAATTAAACTCCAGGAATGTTTTAGGAAACGTTTTCGAGAAGGAATGTAGACAGCACATCCTGCCATAGAGTCAAGCGCCCACCTCTAAGTGGGCATTATTGTCAATATGCCTCCCCAGGAGGCAGATTCAAGTTCAAGTTCAGGAATTTGTATAGCGCACTACTCACCCAGAGGGTCTCAAGGCGCTTGGGGGAGGGGGTGCATTATTTATCGAATAGCCAGGTTTTAAGTTCCTTCCTGAAGGAAATGTGATTCTGGGTAAGGCGGAGGTGAGTGGGGAGAGAATTCCAGGTTTTGGCCGCCAAGTAGGAGCGGGATCTTCCTCCCATGGTGGATTTATGGATGAAGGGAACTGCGGCAAGGGCTTGATTGGAGGATCTTAGTTGGCGGGTCGGTATGTAGAAGGACAGTCGTGTGTTGAGGCATTCGGGTCCTAGTTTGTAGAGGGCCTTGTGTGCGTGGGTGAGGAGACGGAACGTTATTCTCTTGTTGACGGGAAGCCAGTGGAGGTCTTTCAGGTGACCGGTAATGTGAGCTTGGCGCGGGATGTCCAATATGAGTCTGGCTGATGCGTTTTGGATGCATTGGAGTTTTTTCTGTAATTTGGCTGTGGTTCCGGCGTAGAGGGTGTTTCCATAGTCCAGTCGACTAGTGACCAGTGCGTGGGTTATAGTCTTTCTTGTTTCGGTGGGGAGCCAACTAAATATTTTTTTAAGCATACGAAGTACGTTGAAGCAAGAGGAAGAGACGGCGTTGACTTGTCTGGTCATCGAGAGGGAGGAGTCCAGGATGAAGCCCAGGTTACATGCATGGTCTGTGGGTATGGGTGCTGTGCTCAGGGCCGATGGCCACCATGAGTCGTCCCAAGCAGAGGGGGATGATCCTAGGATGAGGACTTCCGTTTTGTCTGAATTGAGTTTTAGGCGGATGTTTTTCATACATCCGGCTACTTCTTTCATGCCTTCATGAAGATTGGTTTTGCCGGTGTTAGGGTCTTTGGTAAGGGAAAGGATCAGCTGGGTGTCATCAGCGTAAGAGATGGTGTTAAGGTTGTGTTGTCGCGCGATGGACGCGAGGGGACTCATGTAAACGTTGAAGAGGGTGGGACTGAGTGATGATCCTTGTGGTACTCCGCAGATGACAAAAAGGCCCCCTGGTTCAACGAGGACCTTAAGAAATCCAAGAAACTATGCCGTACTCTCGAGAAAACATGGAGAAAAAACCCAACCACTGATAACCTGACCACCTTCAAGACAGCCACCCGCAAACACCACCAATCGATCCGATCCACAAAGAAATCAGCATTCAAGGATCGACTCGACAACAACGTCCAAAACAGCAAGGAACTATTCAACATCGTCAAAGAATTTACCAACCCCACCGCAGCCTCAAACGACATTACTCCCTCCCAAGACCTCTGCGACTCGTTATCCTCTTTCTTCTACAACAAAATCGCCGACATAAATAACAGCTTTGAGAACATTTCCAAAGAACAATCCACTCCACCTACCTCCCAACCTAAACCGCCCTCTACCATCCTCAACGCCTGGAGCCCAATCACCACTGAAGACACCATCCGCCTAATGAACTCCATCCATTCAGGCTCGCCAACCGACCCCTGTCCCCACCACATCTTCAACAAAGCAGACTCCATCATCGCACCCCATCTCCGTGATGTCATCAACTGCTCCCTCAACTCCACTACCTTCCCAGAAAGCTGGAAACACGCAGAACTTAACGCCCTCTTGAAGAAACCCACAGCGGACCCCTCCGAACTTAAAAACTACCGCCCCATCTCCCTCCTCCCATTCCCTGCCAAAGTCATTGAGAAAACCGTCAACAGACAGGTTTTCTCCCGATCTCCCTCTTGGGAGGGGGTGAGGCAGAAACCCCGCCTGACACCAGGGATTTCAAAATGGTGAGAAAAAGAAATAAGTGGCAATACTTAATTTGTAAAATAAGTGATGCTGCCAAATGCCAAATACTAAGGCTGCGCAGTCTTATTTCCTTGTGATTTCTCTTTCTTCCACCAACATACAGTCCCTCTATTTATTCCACTCTTGCAGTATATTTTTCACCGCTGTTTACTCACCTGGTCATGTTTTTCTGTCTTTCCTCCTTGACTCCTTTTGTGTTTCTCTCTCTCTTCTTCTGGGTCAAAGTCTGATGGGTAAAAATAAGTTCTGGTCCCACAAATGGGTGCCGGTGGGGCACACCTGCAACCACAGACTCAAATTAAGCTCTGGGGGTGTCCCCCTGGGCCCAGGCAATATCCCCACCTTAGAAGGGTAGTAAAGCTTTTCTGACTGCCCCCCTCCCTATGCGAGGACAGAGAGGAAATGTGGGGGTTTGCCTGAAATCTGCCTCTTGAGTTAGAAAGTCAACAAGACACCAGGGATTTACAGTGGGACAAAAAAAGGGGTTGGGCATCTCACCCTGATATTGGGTCATTCACCTACCCCAAAATAGGCAGTAAAGGTGTTCTGCCTTCTGCAGATAGGGAGGGGATTTGGCTCAAGTTTCCCCCCTCGGGTGGGGGCAGGAAGTCCAATAAACCCCAAGATCGTTGAAAGGGCACAAGTAAAAAAGAGAGGGCATCACCAAGACATTGGACCATATCCTTAGCCCAGAAAGGACGCTTGTGCCTTTCTGGCAATCCCCATCCTCCCACCTGCATCAGACAGGAATTGTGTGCTGATTGGGTGTTCACCCGTAATCTCCCCCTAGAGGGTTTGGGGAGTAGAAAGGCAAATAGACACCAGGAACTTTACAGTGGGGCAACATATGGTTTTGGGCCTGAGCCATATCCCCACCCCAAAAGAAGCAACACAGTCTTTCTGCTCCCTGAGTTGAGATGGGGAGTTTACCTCCAATATGTACCCCACGGGGCACAGACCGCCAACTGGATGCTAGGGATTTTTTAAATGAATAATGAGTCATCCATACCTTGGGCCTCACCGCTACCCCTAAAGCCCCAATCTGTATACTCCCCCGAGGACTTATGGATCCCAGCCCCATGGCAAGCAAGAGGAAATTTCGATTCTTCTGGATGCAGTTTTTACATATGGGCCAGCAGAACAGAGGTAAATTCATATTTTGTCTCTCATGCATGCTGAATCATGGAACTAGTCAGGCTTCAGGGTAGCTGACAACCAGCAAAATCTACAAAATCCAGACATTTCTAAAACCTAGACTCCCTGTGGAATCCAGGATGGTCTGGGCTGCATGGTTTTTTATTTACCAAGAAGGACAAAATTTGGCTAAAGCATGCATTTTGCTCACATTTCCGGGGATCCATAAAGGATGACGACTGAACCCAGGCCAAAAATCCACCCGCCTCAATATGCGGTCGAGATATCCTTGCTGGATTGCCACTCGAATGTGCTTACCCCGTGACTGAGAAGAATCGCGCTTTCTCTTGTGGAGCCGAGCACCGTCTGTCATAGTATGCAGTAGCTCGAACAGCGCTACCAAGGACCGCGAGGACGTTATGCACGTCGGTATCCTAGCAACGCCTGAGCGTTGGTAGGAGGCGTGATTGCAAGCGCCAAGCGCTAGAGCGTCATAGGCTGGGAGAGGCGAGCCTCTTTGTTGCTAGGCAACCTCGGGGTTGCTGCTTGCTTGCGTGCATAACGTCCTCGCGGTCCTTGGTAGCGCTGTTTGAGCTACTGCATACTATGACAGACGGTGCTCGGCTCCACAAGAGAAAGCGCGATTCTTCTCCGTCACGGAGTAAGCACATTCGAGTGGCAATCCAGCACGGATATCTCGACCGCATATTGAGGCATTTATTTCAAAACAGTCTTCACTTTACCTCACAATCCTTTGCTGTGATCGCGTACCTAGGCTCTAATTCCCTTACGGTACACTACCACGAGATAATCACCCCGAAAGCCGTGTAATCACATGCTGCCCAATTTGAACATGAGTGCTTGACCTACTCTCCACGAGCGCTTAACTGCCTTCACAGCTGCACGTCAGTTAAATGCTGGCTCGTGATACAATCCGCACGAGCCTTTATTATTATTTATTATTTTCCAGCGGCTCTCACCCTCACTGGGCGGCTACTACAGATGCATGTCTAATGACCAAGAGCTGCATGCCAGTTACAATTTGTTTCCAGCTCTCGTAGCTAACCTGAGTGCCTGATACAACCAGCATGAGCGTTTAGAATTGTCCAGCCGCCCTCACTCTCACTGGGCGGTCCGCATAGATGCTTGTCTAGTGATTAATACCTCACTCGCTGTAGGGCCCCAACAGCATTTTTAGGCTGTGCATGTAACTTATCAGCACTGTCCTTGCAACCATGTTTGATTCTTTTCTATTGGCAAGGTACTCATTACAGTTACCTTTTCCCCCAGATTGACCTCAGGCTTCCCTCCAGGGTGCGATAATTCCCTCCTGTGATTCCAGACCCCTTGTGAGTATACCGGACTCACTTTGTTCAATTTGTATTAATACTTGGAATACACCTCTCCTAAAACCCCTCTCATTCTGTTCTAGGTCCCCCCGCACCCCTTTCCTGTCTTGATAAAGACCCGCCGTGACCACCAACTGGGGCACTTAAGGGTCGAAACGTCGACGCATAACATTGGTCACGAAACCTCCGGGAACAGGCGCAATAACCATCTGTGTCCTTGGAGGATTCATTCAGAATTCTGGCCGCCAAAACCAAAAACTTTCTATCCTCGCCCCCCCCCCCTTTACCCATGTACAATACTGTATAAATTTGTAAATAAGTGTCACTGAATCTGTTTCACTATTCACTTTGTTCACCAACAGTCACTCTTCACATGTTTTTAACAGTTATTGAATCTGAAATGGAATGAAGAAATTCCAGTGTATTTCAATTGTGATTTTTTCATACATAAAAGCCTTGAACTAAATTTGTTCTCAGAGAGGTGTAATTGAATGTAACTAATTATCATTCTTTTCAATACTTTATGAGCTTACATAGCCGTTACTTAAAGTAATTCGTTAAGCCACCCGACAGAACCATTTTTTGTTTAATCACTCATACCCAGGTTCTGAGGGACACAGGGTTACCCCTTTTTGTTAAATCACCGTTTTATTAAGAGCAGCCTCGCTATTATACAATGAGAATAGTGTTTGTGTGCGCCCACTTGGTTACTTTTACAGTCAACTAATTAAAACACCCTCAGTGATTAATAGAAATAGACCAATCACACCGGTTTATCGCCCAGTCTTTGACGTTTCAACGCAAAACAGGTATCAAGCTCTAAGTTCCCTGGATTCAAATGATTGACACCCCAAGGATCATGGGCCCCACGTGTGTGTGCCCACAAATAGCATGGTGTTTACCGGTAGACAGGCAACCAAATTTAGTGAGGAGGTTACATATCCCGAGCAGGACGGTTGATCAGAATGTGCCTCCAGATAGACAGGTGTCAACGCCCAGACAGGTGATCGAATCAAGTGAGGAGCAAATACACCTAGAGCTAAATTCGACTGGCGATCAAAATGGGATTGGTAACTGTGGGGATATTTCAAATGGAATGGCGGGAGATGACATAAAAGCTAGTGACGGGAGATGACATAAAAGCTAGTGATGTACAGGATACTGTTAAAAGAGTTGGTTTTATAGGTTTTACAATTGTCAGCTGGAACATTGCCGGACTGAAGTCTAAGGGGAATGTTTTGGGCTGGAAGAGTTTCATCAACACCCATGATATTATTTGCTTCCAGGAAACATGGTGCAGGGAAGATGTTAATTACGAGGGGTTTGTCTCTTACAATTTAGCGGCGCAAGCATCGGCCTCGGGGAGAACTAAAGGCGGCCTTTTGATATTGGTTTCTATCAGTCGGCAAATCATAGTAAAAAGATATTTGATTGTAGGTACACATGCACAGATTCTCTGGCTCGTAGATGACCAAGGGCGTAACATTCTGTTAGTGCACTATTATAATAATGTCTTTGATAATACCAGGACGACAGTAGTTAATGATTTGGCTAGCGCAATAGATGATTTCAGTGTAGAAAGCTGTGTTTTCTTTGATATTATTTGGGTGGGTGATTTTAATATTCTGCTATGTGAATTGTCAACCCAAAAAGTTTGTGGGGTTACCAATAATGATGGTTTGGATGACCTGCATTTTAGACATAATAGCTATGGTGAAACATTGCATAAGTTTATGGGATGCTTTGATTTGGAAATTCTGGATCCTGCCAAGGATGAAAGGGGCCAGTCTATTCCCACCTATAAGAACAAGCAGAGCAGTTCAGTCATAGACCATGTGATTGTTTCTTCCAATATTACCCCTTTTTTCTGCTCCTCCTAGGATTGAAGTCACATCTCTTAGTGATCATAATTATATAATCCTAGATTGTTCTCTTTGGGGTAGAAGCTTTGTAGGTACAGGAACCATAATTAACAACGTGGAACTCCACAGACCTAATGGAGTTCGATTAAGTTGGATAGGAGAGAAAGCCACAGAATTAATAAGCTCTATCGTTAGAGAAAATTTGATTGACATTACACTTATTCTTGATAACAACATGGATTTTGAAAGGATTTTATATGTTTTTAATTGTATTAATAAATCTATTGATGCCAGGTTTACCAGACCTAAAAGAACCCAGAACAGTAATGGACCAGGTTGGTTTGACCATTCGTGCACCAGCTTATTAACCGAGTTAAAACACGCACTTGCCAAAAAGCTCAGGGACCCAGGCCCTATAACCAAATTAAGACTAGAGTACAAGCAAGCCCTGAAACGGAGGAAGTATGAGCTACAACAGGAGGCTTGGGATTCTCTTAACCAAGCGGCGGAATTATCCAATAATACACTATTTTGGTCAACGGTAAATTCCCCGTTTCTTAAGGAGGAAATTATACCTGAGTTAACCTCCAATGTACCTAGCGATGGATGGGTCTCGCATTTTTCAAATATTTTTGGCTCTGATAGCTGTACAGATACTAATGCTGGTAGGTGGCCCATTATACCTCTGGGAATAACTGTTAATGAAGTGGAACTTGGGATACGTGCAAGCAAGGGGGGTGAAGCCCAGGGACCTGATGGGGTTCCAATAGACGTTTATAAATCAGCCCCAGAGAAGTGGAGTCCCCTTTTGGCTATTGTTTTTTACGCAGCAGTATGCACTGAGGCACCAAAAACCTGGAAGGAATCCATCATAATCCCAATACATAAAAAGGGTAGCAGGGCAGATGTAAAGGACTATCGCCCTATCTCTCTTCTAGACTCCTCAGTCAAGATCATGAGTAGAGTCATGCTAGTTAGATTAGAAGTGTGGGTTGAGCAGGGGGCCATTTTGGCCGATAGCCAGTATGGATTCAGGAAGGGCCGGGGTACAGTGGACCAGTGTATAAACCTCGATTTATTGATTGGTAAATACACGGAAGCTAAATATGGCACATTATACCTCTGCTTTGCAGACCTAAGTAGCGCTTTCAACAAGGTTGACCATTCCCTATTATGGCCAACCCTGCTAGAGCTTGGAGCCCCGGAGGGCATAATCTTTTTTCTTGCCAGGCTGTACCAAAAGTTACAAACTTGTGTGCGCTACGGTACTAATGGAGAATGTACCCCCAAATTTGGTGTCAATCGTGGGATCAGACAGGGCTGCGTACTAGCCCCACTCCTTTTTATATTGTTTATTAATGAAATCGACGTTATTTTAAAAAATGTAAATACGGATGCCCCTAAGATCCAAGGCGTTTATGTGCCAGTGTTATTGTACGCTGACGACGCGGTACTGCTATCAGGAACTCCGCGTGGATTACAGCGCCTGATTGATAGATTTTCCACCTTTATTAAGGATAGAAAACTTACTATTAACAAGGGGAAAACGTACACTATGTCCTGTGGGGCTAGAAGCAAACTTACTAATGCCTTTTTTATTGACTGTGAAAAGGTGCAAAAAGTAGATACATTTTGTTATCTTGGTATAACCTTCTCAAAAGACAGAAAATGGACTAATGAATTTCATAATATTAGCAACAAAATAGCCAAAAACTCCTATGGTGTTTTTTAATTTGCGGCAAAAATTGGGGACAGAAGGACCAGGGAAATGCTACAAATATACCAGGCGAGATGTGTAACCATAGCACTGTATGGAGCATGTGTTTGGGGTCACAGATGTGATCCTAACTTACAGAAGGAAGAGAACACCTTTTAAAAAAAGCTTCTGTGTTTACCCCCCTCCGCCTCTTCTGAGTTGATCCATCGGGAACTGGATATTAATTTTTTTAATGATCTGTTATCCCTTGGCGCTCTATCTGGCTCTAGGATGAAAAGTCATTTAATCCATACTAATATAATAAAGAGAGAGCCCAAACCACAGCACCAATCACAACACCCAATACAGCGTTGGAAAGGGCAGTTGCAGCAGAAGGACATAGGCTATGCAGACGCCCACCATATACATTTAAAAGGTAAAAGAACCGTGCCAGCAAAGTAGTCCCTTGTGGACGTGTCTGCGTTGTGCTGTAGGCGTGTGCTGGGGGCGTGACCAATGCTGGGGGCGTGTGGTACGTTCCGCCCTTTATGCTATGTCTCATATCGTGTGCTAATCTCACCCTGCTCCCTTTAATACCCCTGCACCCCATAATCATAACCCACCCGTACTCGTTAAAATACCCTAACACCCTTAAACACTAACCCATCTTAACCCTATAAATATATCCTGTACCCCAAAACCCAAACCTATCCCTAAACCCTAAAAATACCCTTGTACCCCAAAACCCAAACCTAGCCCTGAACCCTATAAATACTCCTGTACCTCAAAACCCAAACCTACCCCTGAACACTAAAAATACCCCTGTACCCCAAACCCAAACCTAGCCCTGAACCCTAAAAATACCACTGTACCCCAAAACCCAAACCTACCCCTGAACCCTAAAATACCCTGTACCCCAAAACCCAAACCTAGCCATGAACCCTTAAAATACCCCTGTACCCCAAAACCCAAACCTACCCCTGAACCCTAAAAATACCCCTGTACCCCAAAACACAAACCTAACCCTAAAAATAACCCTGTACCCCAAAACCTACCCCAGAAGCCTAAAATACCCCTGTACCCCAAAACCCAAACCTAGCCCTGAACCCTAAAAATACCCCTGTACCCCAAAACTCAAACCTACCACATAACCCTAAAACTACCCCTGTACCCCATAACCCAAAACTATATCTGAACCCTTAAAATACCCAAACACCACAAAACATATACCTCAGTACCCCAAAACATATACCCCTATACCCATACTTACCTTATCCAAACATTTAAAAAAAACATGCTTTTACCATTCATGCATTTACAACGAATTTCGTTGTAAATGTATGCATGGTAAAAGCATATAAAATGTAATGCCATGCGTTATAATGGCATTGCGGACTCATAGTACTTTCGTAATGAAAGTATGCGGAGTGTTGATATGCGGAAAGAAAGTTGCGAAATAATGGGTATTTACCCTCCCCCGGTAAGTACATTGGTGGCACGGCGGCCCACATCTCCATAACAACGTGACACATCTCCTTAAATGCGTCACGTTGTAAATACCCCTCAGCATGGCGCTGGCTTTATGCCGCTGTTGCGTCACAGACACAACGGCGGCGCAAAAGTGGCGTGCGGGGCTTGTAAATCTGCCCCACATTCTATAATAAAATATTTGCTTAGATGTCTGAGTCAAAAATACTGTTGCCTTGAAATTCGTGTGTCTGCACATTGGTAGACGCTGTTGATGCTGTAACTGATCTGTGTTTGCAAAAAATATTCAGACTTAAGTTTCCAATGCTGACTGTTAAAGTCGTCTTGCCTTACTTATACAGCATCTGCTAAACTCCTAGCTCTCTGCTAACTCTGGTATGGTGGGTTATATTTATTGTCTCCACTTTTACTGGTTAATTCCCTCTGTGGCGTTCAGAAATATTGAGTGATTCTTAGTGACCAGTATTAAAGTATCACAGAGGGCTATGATCAAACAATTGATCCGCTGCATGAGTAATTATGCAGGCATTGACAGTGCCAGTAGTTGTGGCTGTGAATGGTGACATGGTTTACTCAAGCTTCACTAACTTGCACAGCAGTAGCACTGCAAGCTTCCCTCATGTATTTTTA
The DNA here is from genome assembly GCF_964263255.1 of Lissotriton vulgaris. NCBI lineage: Eukaryota > Metazoa > Chordata > Amphibia > Caudata > Salamandridae > Lissotriton > Lissotriton vulgaris. Next base: position 34,914,265 of record NC_141687.1, on the reverse strand, counting down.
AAATTGGATTTGCAGAGGCAGTCACAAATTATGTATCAACGTTTTGTGAACCAACCAGGCGCCGCCAGCACAGGCAACATCGGTGGGCAGTGGATGAGGCAGGTGGGGGACTATGTGGACAGACATTGGGATAGGGAAAGTAAGGTAAAAAAAAATACAAGCACTTACCTTGCGCTCGCCGCATCGCAGATGTAAGTGTTTTGTTTATTTTAAAATGTACTTTCCTATCACGTCATCTGTCCACTTCTCCCCCACCTACCCCCCCACCGCCCGCCACGCCCCACCACTGTTACCTCTGCTGGCGGCGCCTGGAACCAAGCAATGTACTAATAGGTTGGTTGACAGAAAAGGAACTTGAGTGGGTTGCAAACCAACCTATTCAATCAATATTTATTAGGTGAGTCGCAAGTTGCGACTGTCTCCGATTGGGCACAATCACAGGGATGGTGGCGTCCAGGGATCAGCAGGCCACCATGTCTGAGATTGCTTTTTATTTTTGAAAAAAGGTAGTTTTTGAAAGAAGGGTGCTTTGAAAAAACGTTTTCTTTTTGTACAAACTTTCAGTGAGAGTTGGCAGTGGTCCCCTGCACCAGTGGCGGCTCCTGCGGCTGTGGCGGAGGAGCGTCGCCCCACTGAGCAATTCAAAGCTAAAAATAAAATGATAATAACGCAATGTTATCATTTTATTTAACCATACTGGCTTGTTGGTTGGGGCGGGTGGGGCTAGGCTGTTTATAGGGGGGGAGGAATGGTAGAAACATCCTAAATGCGCATGGCATTTCCGGCCAAACAGCCATGCGCACTTTGCATGTTCTCCACAAAGGCTGCATGGGTGGAGAACATGGACAGCCTCCCAGCCACTGTCTGAGCGCTGAACCATAGCGCTCAGACTAATCACAATGCTGCTGCCAGGCAGCATTGTGGTTGGTCAAGGAGGCTGCGTGCTCCCTGGTTCCTGCTGCCCGGGAGAAGAGAAGAGGATGGAGGAGAGGCGGGGCCGGCCTTATCCAGGTAAGTGTTTTTTTTTATTCCCTCCATCCCCCCTCCCCCCCATGTTCCCCCTTGCACCCTCCAGACCCCAGCTCCGTTTGGTAGCAGCTGCTACTGCCTGGCAGCACTGCAAACTCCCTCCTAAACATTAACCTCAATTGACAACAAATGAGTTCTACCCCAACTTCAGAGTCAGTAACTTTTCGATGATTTGCGACCAAGATTCTGGTTTGAGAAGGTTGCCCCTTATCTATTTATTTTATTTATTTATTTGCGATTTTATGTAGCGTGAACATTACCCGAAGGTGTCAGAGTGCTTTACTTAAGAACCAGTTGCATTACATAAGAACTTTGGATTACATGAGTTACATAAAAGGTACATACAGCAAAAGTTGCATATAAACAAGTTGCAAGTTCACTCAAGGAAGATAAAAGACGCTACATTCGCATAGGAGTAGTAGTAAGTAGTAAGTAAGTAAGGAACCTCCTGCCCCTGGACACCACACTAGAGGTTAACGAGGCCTCTTTTAGGAAGAAGTTGAAAACCTGCCTCTTTAATCTGTGATGGGATCCTCTCTCTCCTTAAAACTCACTCTCTCCACAGCGCGGGGACACGCCGGGAGGCGTCACCAGGCGCTTTACAAACTCCTTTAAACTAAACAAAGTTCAAAGGTCTACTACAAACGCTAGTGGTTAGACAGAAAAACTCTCCAATCACATAGGAGTAGTAGTAAGTACAAAGGTCTACTACAAACACTAGTGGTTAGAGATATATGTATACAAGTTGCATATTCACTCATGTTTACATTTTATAAAATGCTTATATATTGCATAAATACAGAGCATGAAATTTTGCCATCATCGGTCTGGAGGAATCCCCGAGGTGGGGGATGGCCGTATGGGTAAAAAGCAGGGTTGAAGTGGGGAAAGCAGCAAGCTGGATCCCCGGCACAAAATGGCGGAGATCCAGACCATCGAACCCCGAGACACCAATCATAGTCATTGAAATGTCACTCACAATTCCACTGAAACCGCCAAAATGTCCCTTAGTCCGCTTGCAGCCTTGACGTTAAAGTCTTGATGGCCTAACTTAGAGCGTCTGATGGGCCGGGGAGGCCCACAGCCTGCTACTTCACGGGGAAGGGAGGGGGGGGGGGGGGGGGGCTGGGAGGAGGCAACGGTAGGCCGGTGGTCGCTCTCCACTTGGCGGCTTCTTTCGCACCCTCGGTCAATGGGAGAACACCCGTTCCCAAGCAGGACAGCTGATCCTTATCGCCTCTCGCCGTACTTTAGAGGAATCAAGCCGCCATCTTGCCATCGGGTCGGGCACTGTGAAGATTGTCTCCCCAAGGGCGCCTCCTGCACCCGCACCGTGTGAGAGCAGGAGGACGAGGCCAAAGAGAAGGGCGACGGGCGTGCACCGGGTCCGTAGGGGTGCCACAGGGCGACTCGCTAGGGCCACCAGGAACAGAAGCGGAGCCGGCAGTTAGAGTAGCCATCTTGGCTCTTCCTGAGAGTCTTAGAGCCGGGGTGAAGTTTGGCCTTGAAGCTTTGACATGTGAAGTCTGCTGAGATATTCCCGCAGATCAGCACACTCCATAGGCGATCCGACGCACGGGATTAAGAAAAATAATTGTGCATAGGATGCGGTTAAGTAGCGGAGGGGGATACTGCAGACAACGCTCCAGAGTCCACTCCCGCTCCTGAGCCCTGCCCCGCTCCACACACGATAGCCCCGCCCTGCTCCACACACTAACTCAACTGTTCCAAATAGTGATTCAGTATCCATTTCTAAACTCATTTAGCAGTTCTGAGAACCTTTTCTGAATAATTAATTGGGTTTAGCGCATTAGAAAAAGGTGTTTACCATTTTCAAACCCTCTTATTTACAGAATGGAAGGGTTTGCATATGCTAAACCTCTTCATACATCCGGACTAAACGGCAGTCACATAGCGTGTGGTTCTTTTCCATCATGGACTGACCTCTTTCTTGGTTGCAGTGTAACCCCTTCACTGCGCGTGTCGGGCAACAGCCGTCACAAGCACTACCTCAGTAGTGCTGTGCATGTCCGTTGGCCGATGTGGCCCCGTCACTCATTTAAAACACCGCATTGTGGCGGAATTTGCGCTGTGGTTAAGCGGCTAAACTGCCACTTATTTCTGTTTTTCTACAGTCACAGAATGTAAATCGCATAGAAATGATGGGGTATACTTTTCTCTAAGAAAAGCTTTTAATAGCTTCTAATTGACTAAACCCCGAAAGAACGCTGTTCTTGGTAATATACTACTATTATTATTCACATTTTAAAGAGTAGGCACCATACTGAATCACTCTCCATACCTCACTCCCTTCAAGCTCCTCCTTTCACACGGTGGGATTGTTTTCAAAGTTGGCTGGTCTGTGGTAGTTGTGTTAGGTGAAGGTAATGCTGTAGTGTAGGGTACAGGTGTTGGTGGTGGGTATATTTGGAGTAGGATGTAGTTGGAGATGATCGTGTGAGTGTAAGTTGCAATGTAATTAAAGACTAGTTTGTGGTGTTGATAAAGCAACAGGGTAGATGCCAGGCAAGAGATGAGCATAGCGGCTAGTTCCAAAGGAGGAATCTGTGTCCGGGAATGAAACACAAGAACTCATGTACTGGAAAGTGTGCGTATAGGGCTGAGGTGTAGATAGTGATGTAGTGGGTTAGTTCATGGTGTAAGTAGAGAGTAGGTGGTCATTTATATTATACACTATGGTGGGTGTAGGTGCTGGAGTGTTTAGGTGGTGGTGTAAGATGCAGAGGGTGGTCCAGGATTTACAGAGTAGTTGGTGATGAAGGTAGTTGTGCAGGAAAAGAGAATAACTGGAATATTAGTTATGGTGCTGGGTGAATATGGTAGTGTAGGGTTGGATTTTGAAGGAGGGTGTATGTTGCAGGTAGTGTATCACCATACTATTAGTATTAGTGGTGTGAGTCGTAGGCTTTAAGATATAGATGGTAATATACCATATACAACATGTATATGTATCTATATATATATATAATTTTTTTCCGAAAAAGTCATAAGAGATCTAAAAACCTTATTATGGTCAAGTAGCAATGATTTCTACAAAACACATGCTAACGAAAGATTGGCGTATGAAAAGGTCATGACGAAGATAAGAGAAAGAAGCGATGTAGTTGTGCGCTGGTCGGACAAAGGTGGTAACGTAGTCCTCTGGCCATTGGACATGTACAATACTGAAGCGCTATCACAACTGTCTGACAGAGAATGTTACCAAAGGATTAGTGAGACCAATATCCTCAATATAAAAGAGAGATACCACAGGAGTCTATATGACTGGAAAACGGTGGGAACCATTTCAAAAAACGAATTTGAGTTTTTAAGGAACAATTACCCAGTCACTCCAAATCTATATCTAATCCCAAAAGTACATAAAAATCCTACCTGCCACCCTGGAAGACCCATAATCTCCGCTATAGGAGGTTTATTTGAAAATACAAGCCGATTTGTGGACTCCTTTCTGCAACCCTTTGTAAAGACTCTACCTTCATACACAAGAGACAGTGGAGATTTTCTGAAAAAAATCTATGATGTAAAATGGGACTCAGACTATGTTTTTATGACACTAGATGTTCAAAGCCTTTATACAAGTATAAGACACCAGGATGGGCTTAATGCAATCAAACACTATTTGGGAGGCCGAAGCCTTGACTTGTATAAACACTCACAGATGTTACTCCAAATGACCGAGTGGTGTTTGGAGAATAACACATTTAGTTTTAACAAACTGCTGTACAAACAGATACAAGGGACGGCCATGGGTACTTGCTTCGCCCCCAGCTATGCTAATTTGCATATGGGCTGGTGGGAGGAGCAAGTACTCAGGGTGAAACATATGGAAGAAATGACACAAAATGTAACATTTTACAGTCGTTACATAGACGATATCTTTTTAATTTGGAAAGGTAGTGAAGCAAGTGCAAGAGAGTTTGCAGAACAACTCAACCAAAATAGTTTAAACTTGAAGTTTACCTGCGAAACAAGTAAAAGTGGGATAAATTTCCTAGACTTAGAACTGTTGGTGGTGGACAATGAAATACAAACCAACACCTACCGCAAACCAACGGCAGGAAACACTATCTTGCATGCCTCCAGTTTTCACACTCCAAATCTAATTGATAGCATACCATATGCAGAATGTCTTCGAATGAAAAGAAATTGTAGCACAACCACAAGCTACAGGAATTCGAAGACCAAATTGTTCAGCAGGTTAAAACTTAGAGGCTACCCAGAACATGTACTAAAAACGGCGGAACAAAAATGTGACCTTAAGGACAGGAAAGACCTACTGTTCTCCGCTAAGACTGAAAAACCCAAATCAGAACAAAACACAGGGACCCCACGCCTTGTTACAGGGTACAATGCATACCACAAACAAGTGAGAAATATAATCTACAGACATTAATAATAATAAAGAGATTTATAAAGCGCCTGGTGACGCCTTCACGGCGTGTCCCCGCGCTGCGGAGAGAAAAAAGAAAACCCAAAAGGAGAGAGGCAGATGGCCACCCTGCGATCAACCAGATAGCTAGTTTTTATACAGATGGGTCTTGAGAAGTTTTCTGAACTTAATTTCAGATCCTTCTAGCCTAAGGCTGATGGGGAGTTTATTCCAATTGCTGGCTGCCAGATGTCTGAAAGAGCGTCCACCCATTTTTGCTCTTCTGACACGAGGAATTTTGGCCCATAGTCCGGAATGATCCGGTGATAGGCAAAAGTTGCAGTAAAATCCCGCAACTCACTTTCAGGAAAGCCAAAAGTATGAGGGAAGAGTTGGTAGACAATGCCCCAGTGTTAAGAAAGAAAGAGCCACCATGGTTAAAAGCTAAAAATGGTTTTTATAAATGTACAAAATGCAAAGCCTGTCAATATGGTACCAATGTTACTAAGGTAAATGTTCCATACAGAAAAACCCCGCTAGAGATACGAGCAAACTACACATGTAAAACAGACTTCGCAGTCTATGTTTTACAATGTAGTTGCAACAAAAGATACGTGGGGAGTACAATACACCCGGTCCACGTAAGAGTGCTCCAGCATCTCAGGGCCATAAAAAACAATGACCCAACGTATCCAGTGGCGAGGCACATCAATATGACACATGAGGGCAATGCAGAAAACATCAAATACTTCGTCATAGACCATGTGAAGAAAAGCATTAGAGGGGGAAACAGACAACTAGCCCTCCGAAGATTAGAGTCGAGATATATTATTCTCCTAGATAGCAAGGCGCCACAAGGTTTAAATGCAGACGAAGCACTTAGTGTACATTTATAAGTTTTGTATAATTTAACATCTTATATTTCTGTAAGTTCCCAAACCATCCCTCCGGAAACAGAGTCCTAGAATGATTGCAATGTAATGGATATATGTCATCTATCTAAAGTAGCAGTATACATGCTCACAGAACCCCTTTTTTATGGTTTCCTTAAATACAATGACGTCTTATTGTTAACAAATATAGAGCGAAATCAATGAAATATGCAGCGTAGAAACTAATTGGTTTTAGACAATTTTGCAATGTGTTACCCTTTGCCCACTTGGGCTCAATTCAAAAATAATCATATGTGGTTTTATAAAAAGGACCGTATAATGTCAAGGGTTCATGAGTAATAATTGGGTACTAGACCCTGTATGGCAAAGTTATAACCCTTATAAGGGTGGTACTAAAAAAGCAGATTTACCTGTTTAATTTTAATACATTGTAAATAACTAAATGTATGTATAAACGCTTGCAAAATCTAGAAATGCGAAATGCTCTAATTTGCTTTAATTTTGTAATAATCGACAATGACATTAATTGTCTTTTATTTAATGCGAACATATAAAATGTGCAGTAAACATTAAGAATGTTGATACATACTAACAATAATTGTATCACAAAGAAAACGCTGTAAAATTCCAGTGAGTTTCAAACTGGTAGTCATGACTACGGGGAAACCATTCCAAGATCCAATGAAATGTTGACATGTTAAAAGCAATGACGTAATGTTGCTCTGTGTTGTGAGCAAGGCGGCTGTGACCGTCAAAACGCGTCGATCCAAGCACTAAGAAAATAAAACTTGTTTCTGAAACGAGACCCCACGGAGTCAGCGCCTGATTTCTAGAAACCGATTGTCAGGATTGGAGAGAATATATATATATATATATATATATATATATATATATATATATATATATATATATATATATATATATATATACATATATGGTGTGTGAGGTGGGAAATTTTATGTGGAATATAGCTTAGTGTATTGTTGGTCGATTAAGGCGTAGGTGGTGCTAAAGCGGTTGTAGGAGCTAGACACAGGTAATGATGCTGGTGGTAAAGGGGATTGGTTACTGTCTACATGATGAAGCAGGGTCTAGGAATTGGCTAGGCTGTACCTTTGGTCTATGAGTAACCGTATAGATGTGTGTGGAAGTGTAGTATGCAGGTCGTGAGCAGATTATTTGCTTGTGAAGGGAATAGGTGGTGTGTGGGTTGGGTGGGGATTTGGGAAGTAGGTTTTGGTGTGTGGTATAAGTTGTATGCATGTAGAGTGATAATCTGCAGGGTATTGTGCTTTATGTTTTAAATATATCTGGGTATGCCAGTGAGATGAATTTCGCCCCTGTGCAGGGAAATACTTACTCAGTTCATTTAAATGCCACTGTGTGCTAGAAGAAATATCTTTCCTACTCCCATTATCAAGCGAGATTGTCCTATAAATCCTCTCACTGTGAAGTCAGAGACAGAAAAGTAAACAAGCACCCTTGGACTTAAAATTCTCTCAGCTTTGACACCTTCAAACCACTTCCATGGCCCGCTGCCATCACATCGCTTCAAGGAGATCAAATTGGCCATACTACCACTCTGGACTAAGATAGTAAATGACTCACAACTTCAAGGCACTATCCCAGATTGCTTAAAGTCTGATCAGGTAACCTCTATTGATCAAAGAAACCCATGGCAGATCATGCAGACCTAAACAACTTCTGTCTATTCACTTACATTCTGACCCTGGCGAAGCTCCTGGAGAAATGTGGCCACTTCCAACAATGCCACGGCATAAAACAATTCCAATTTTTAGACCAGTTCGAATCCGGTTTCCGTCAGGGCCAATTCACTCAATCAACCCTTTTTAAAAAAAAATGTTTATTAAAGAAGTTGCAATACAACAGTACAATACAAGAGAGAAGCTCTATGCTGAGACACAGTGCAAAGTGGCGAGGTGCATTCCAACATAGTCATATTCAGTACAATGAGTGGCAAAATGTCAGCAGTAAAATCTTGAAACAAATTCGTGGCAGTGCAGTGCTTCTTAGGAAGAAATTCACCAGGGCGAGCAGGCATGGGAAGGGGGATCCCCGGGAGTAGAGGCGCGGGGACAATCAGGAAACAAGAACAGAAGTGAAATATGAACATCTTTTTGTGATTTGTAATAAAGCATGAAAGCTTGAAAACAGCTTGAAACATTGAAAGAAAATATTTGAACCAGTGATGCTGTGGTGGTGCTGAGTGATGCTGTGGTTGCGTTGAGTGATGCTGTGGTTGAGCTGAGTGGTTCTGTGGTGATGCTGAGTGGTGCTGTGGTGGTGCTGAGTGATGCTGTGGTGGTGGTGAGTGGTGTTGTGGTGGTGCTGAGTGATAATGTGGTGGTGTTGAGTGATGCTGGGGTAGCGCTGAGTGATGAAGGGGTAGCGCTGAGTGATGCTGGGGTAGCGCTGAGTGATGCTGGGGTGGTGCTGAGTGATGCTGTGGTGGTGCTGAGTGATACTGTGGTGGTGCTGAGTGATGCTGTGGTGGCGCTGAGTGGTGCTGTGGTGGTGCTGAGTGATGTGGTGGTTCCCCTGAGTGGTGCCCCTGAGTGATGTGGTGGTGTCCCTGAGTGATGTGGTGGTGTCCCTGAGTGATGTGGTGGTTCCCCTGAGTGGTGCCCCTGAGTGATGTGGTGGTGTTGAGGAAATATGAATTTTTATGATCAATTGTGTCCCCTATCTTAGACCCCAACGACTCCGTGTACGCGTTACAAGTACATGTATGTTCCCTCCACTTCCAGTTATGAAGACGCAAATACATTTGCGTCCAACGTTAACATGTCCTCTTTCAGATCCACCATGAATGGGTCGGATATGCCGTTCCTAAGTATGCCTTGCCAACGTCTTTATGTGGTGTACTTTACACGTTTTTCAGCCCTGGCGAAGTAGGCCCTGAATTCTGTCATCGAGCCTTTTCCTGCCTTCTGACTCTGAATGCCCCAGCCTGGGCCTGCATCTGTACCCGTGACCTCTGCCTTACTCCCTGCGCGGCTAACGGTGCTTGGTTCAGCCTGTTGCCTGCCAAGACTGTATTCAGCCTTCAAGTTATCTGCTCCACTCCTCGAAAATACATTCCTGTCCAGTAGTTCAAGTAAACATCCTTCCAGCTGCAGAGCAAAGGGCCCGGCCTCACTGTCTCCGTGCAAGTAATTCATAGCTCCTGTTACCATGGTAGGCCCATGCCCCCTCGCATCTCATGCAGACACGAAGACGCTTATACACGCACTCACAGTCAGTATAGAATAGCCTCTGTCCGAGAGACCTTTCCTTCCAGATAATATAGTTCCTTAAACACAAGATATTAGATACGATTTGGGATTAGGTTGTTCTGACATCCCAGACTTCTGTCTCCTCATGTAGGGCTAAATGTCAAGTCCCCTTCACCCTCCAGTTACACGTCAATCACACGTCATGCTGCCTGCGCGCGCATCCCTGCCATGTATTTCTGCTGACACTGCAGGATTCTCTTATGGATCCACCTACTTGTGACATCATGTTGATGACGTTTCTAGTACACGCCTTCATGCACGCCTATTGTAACGCCTTTTCATTACGTATGTGTATTCTTATCTCTCCTCTCAGCTGTTACGCCTTCTGCATATGCCTTTACTGTAATGCATTGACTATATATATGAATGATTGTCAATAAAGTATTGTCTGTCAGTCCCTTCCCGAACCTACGTGGTGACGGAATGGTATGCCACCTTGGCTCGAGCCAAATACCCAATTCCTTTTTAAGGAATAAAAACCCCTTTTGAAAACCTCAAATATCACGGATTTTGCCTCTTATTTTTCTGAGTTATTCTTATTGAACTTTACCGCATAAATTAAGTATAGGTAATTTAAATTTACCACATAATTGGCGCCCGAATAGGGACCTCTCCCCCATCTCACGCGCCGGAGGTGCGTTGCAGGCCTAGCCCCCTGCCACAGCCGGACGGACAACTACGCGTACCCGCAGGATTTCCTGTATCTCCCTCAGGCCAACGGAGGTGACTGAGGCTGCGATCAACACCCAGACGAGGCGGTGAGGAGTGCGGAGGATCCCGACCAGAGCCTAGCTGAGAGAGCAAGATCCGAGGTATACAGAGGCCCACCAGGTTCCGAAGTTCCGAAGTATCTGCGTCACGAGTTGAGTCGAGTCCAGTCCGGTCCAGTCCAGTCCAGTTTCCGAGGCCTTCTGTTCCGTGCTTCCCGGTGAGTACCATTGCTGGGGACGCATCTAGACGTGCGCATTAATTTGTGCCGGTCAAGACGGGTTTGGGTACACAGACCTGGTCTGCACTGTTTAGCAGTGTATCTGTACTGTTTAGCAGTATATCCTGTCTGCACTGTTTAGCAGTGTATCTGTACTGTTTAGCAGTACATCTAGTATCATGCAGTTAGCTAGTTTTATTCTAATCATTGTTGTTCGTTTTAAAATGTTTTAATGTGTTTTCAAAATGTCGTGGTATGAGTGATTGTTCGATCTTTATTATTGTGATTATTGTGTTAATTGTGTTCATATCTAAGTAAGAGACCAAGTAGCCTGAGTTTTAAGATGCCGTTATTCTCCAAATTAAGACAGATAAAAACTAGAAAAGGGATACTCGAGGAAGCTGTTCCCATTCCACCTAGGGACACTCCAGGGTACTTTATGTACCACAAACATGGCCTAGATGCCGTTTTATATCTCGATTTATGGGTGGACTACACCAAGGATCTAGCAGAGAATCAGGAATGGCCCGCCGCTGGGACATGGGATGCAGATTGCATCATGAGAGTAGAAGAAGCATTATGGAAAAAGAAAGCCAGACAGTCACAGAAAGATGCCATTGAATTATGGCGTAAAGAATCGCATAGGCGTACAGAAAAAGCACACAGAAAAGAAGAGAAAAGTAGAGAGGATTCAGAAAAGGCCCGAGAAAATGTATTAGTTGAGGAAGGTATCCGAGTAAAAATAGAACAAGTAGATAGACAACGAAACACCCTTAGGAATGGTATGTATCCTCTTCTGGCCGAGGGTTTACCTAAGGCCACCCCGGAAGTACCAAAAGATCTGCCACCTCCATTGCTCCCGACTAAAATGCATCAGAAAACCGCAAAGGACATTTTCCTTTCCTCCTATCTAGACGATGTAGCCCCCGAATATGTTAATACCGTACCGCCGCACACACCCCCTACTGGCGGCGCTCGACTCCGAGATAGTCAGCCCCCACCTGCGCGACAAGCTACTCCTCCTCCCGTCCCAACCCTTCCAGCGGTCCTTCCATCACTGCCTGCACCTATTCCTCCTACTTTACACCCAAACAATCCCTTCGGAGCCAGCGCCTCAGGAGGCGCGTCCGGAGGGGCGACAGGTTTCCAAACTCCGCCACCAACACATCGGTGGACTTATAGAGAACTAGCACAACAACGTACACCTCGAGCAGCCGATTTTGACATATATGGAGAACGTCTTGCAGACTGTAGATATGATCCAGTACCTGGTAAAAAGAATGACGAGAGAATGTTGCTCGCATCAGTACGATTGCGACGAGTCACAAACTTTTTATTGACACTACCTGGAATGGTAGATCATCTAGATAAAATATATCATTTTGTTCAAACAGGGGCAGGGCCTGAAAGTATTAAGGAGGCATTGGCCTACCAGAAAGTTGATACTCAAGGCAAGATATTACGGTTTCTTATAAACTGCCTAATAAGAGAAGCGGATAGGCCGGGCGCAAACCCGGACGACATAAAAGCACTTCATAGATGGGGTCAGAAGATAGCAGATGGGAATCATGATAAACAGGCTTGTATCGAAAATATGTACCGAAGGATCAGGAATGTAATAATAAAGATGCATGAAAGAAGACAGCCAGTACCAGAAATAGATTCAGACAAACTTGAATCCTCAGGGGAGGAGGACGAACCAGAAGAAGAAGCAGGACAATCACAGTTACCAGTTAGAGAAATGATAGCTTATGTAGGTAAAGGAAGACCCTTCAATAATTCAATGTGTCCAGTACGTCCAGAAAGTAAAAGAATTTTTCAGGAAGCCATGTGTAATCCGAGAACTCCTGAACACTTATTCCAAGCCACTGATAACAGACTTCGAGAACGAATGGGGTACCATGTACTCGATTCTATGGACGAACAAGAATTAGCCAGGTCAGCAGTACAATGGGCTGACAATCCCGAGAAATATAGTGATGATGCGTTAGCACACACATTTTTGAATATGACACCAAGTGAACAGCGTTTAGCTGGTACATACATGATACAACACCTACTCTTATTATATAGAAGCCAACACTCTGATCCAGGTCCCCTGCCTGATATATTAGCAGAACTACTCATGAATAAATGGAGAGGTCTAGGTACCGATCTAATTAAAGTAATTCTAGAACATCGGCACAGATATAGTGCCTTCCTATGTCCACAATCTGATTTACCACACTCCATGGAAAGAAAAATGTATTACATAGACAGACAGAATCCGTTACGAGAAGTGCACCCAGTCCAGAATACTGACAATACGCTTAGACGCGTGTTTGTGTACACGCCCATAACTAAAATAGAATTATTGGAAATGAAAAAATTAGTACCTAGCCATGACAAAGATCCCGCAGGTTTTCACCGTGAAATAAAAGACATGTTACTCATGGGTGATTACACTTATCCAGGCCTTATGAAAATATTGAAAGTACTACTGCCTGCTGGTATTTACGAGAAACTCAAAGAAAAAGAATGGGAAGTGGGAAATGCAAAGATTGATTGGACTGCATTAGAAAACGAAGAAAATACCCGAGTTCCAGGCCTAGGGCTTGGGGACAAAGTTAAAGCGTTACCAGGATTGTTAGTACAAGTATTGCCACGTTTATTAAGTACGAAAAAGGAAGACTGGGGTGCAATCTCAGCCTGTAAACAAAAACCTGATGAAGACACTAGTGATTTTTATTCCCGATTTGAAAAATGTTTTGGTATTAATAGCGGCCTGAAAGCAAGTAGCGAGTCATATCCACATCTTTTTGTAACGAAATTAGTCGAGAATTCCCTGCCCCAGGTTAAGAACAGAGTACTGAAAGTCGAAAGCACTTGGCAAGCTAATACTCCTTCACAAATGTTGCAAATGTTACAGTACCACCAGAATAGAATTAGAGAAGAACAAGAACACGAACAAAGACGTATGAAAGACACGAAAATGAAAATGTTAGTTGCTCAGTCAGTTCCAGCTGACGGTCACAAAAAGGGTGCGACCCAGCCCAGTAATTCAACGGCCCCTGTTAAAGGAGTATATAACTATTGTAAACAGCCAGGTCATTATATAAACGATTGTGCAGTTCTGAAACATAATATCTCCACGGGTAAAACGAAGGAGAGACCGCGTCCACCTAGACAAGATCAGGCCCAACAACAAGTACCCCAGAATATCCAGCATATACCACCTATGCCAGCTTCACAGCAGACCGTAGCAGTACCACAGCAACAGCCTATTGCCGCAACACAAAACACCACACAACAGATGTACCAGTATGCACAAAATGACTACCCCGATTACCAGCGATACACATGAAACAGCCTAGAGAGGGAGGTTGGCTTGCCTCTTATTGAGGTCCCTGTAGATCAAGAGGGTCCTTATGTACACAGTCAAGTATTAGGGAAAGACAGAAAGTTTTTAATTGATACAGGGGCAAGCCGTACAACGATTAGTCATGATGAGGTTCCAGGGGCACCCCTCTCAGGCTCACAGAATGTTTCCCTTGGTTTTTCAGGAAAACCTATTATTAACGAAGTATCACAACCTCTTCCTCTTGCAGTTGGTCCTCTGACACGGACTACAGATTTATTGCTTACAAAATCATGCCCAGAAAACTTGCTAGGTATAAAGACACTGAAAGCTCTAGGAGCTATAATATGCTGTTCTCCGGAAGGAGTACGATTATTCTTGCGAGATTTTAAAGGTCACTATGTATTGAGAGACATGGATCACCGATTACAGAATGTCCCTGCACATTTGTGGGCACAAGGCCCCACTGATGTAGGTTGTATGCACATTACACCATACCGAGTCACACTCAAAGCAGGAGTGGTATTACCACGAATTCGCCAATACAAGTTACCCCCAGATGCTGTAGTGGCTTTACTGAAAATTATTGACGAGCTCATTGCACTAGGAGTGGTCGTAGAGACCGACTCCAATGTATGTAATTCTCCTATCATTCCAGTCCTTAAACGTACTGATCCAAAAGCACCACTAGTTTATCGATTAGTTATTGATCTGCGCGAATTGAATAAATGCATTGTACCACAGTATCCCGTGGTTCCAGATATCTCTTCATTACTGACAGCTATTGATCCAGAAGCAACGTTCTTTACTGTAATTGACCTCAAGAACGCCTTCTTTAGCGTCCCAATCGATCCGGAAAGCCAATACTTGTTCGGATTCTGTTTAAATGGACGAAGTTTCAAATTTGCACGCGCACCTCAAGGATTCACAGAAAGCCCCAGCATCTATAGCCAAGCACTGAAAAGACAACTCGACAGTATCCACATGCCTGTTAACACCGCCCTACTTCAGTATGTCGATGATCTGTTGATCACCGCCCGAAGCGAACCCAAATGTGAGAAAGCATCACTGACGGTTTTAAATTTTCTGGCTGACAAGGGGCACAAGGTATCCCCTTCGAAGCTGCAATTCTGTGTTCAGCAAGTTGTGTACCTTGGTCACTTGCTGTCCAAAGTGGGGAGACAGCTCACACCTGATCGCATCCAGTTAATTGTAAACATGTCACCACCCAAGACACAAAAGGAGGTGCGGGCCTTTATAGGCCTCACTTCGTACTGCAGACAATGGATTCCCCAATACGCATTCGTAGCAAAGCCACTCATTCAGTTGACAACACAGGAGGCAGCGACATCGACTGTCCTCCCTTGGACTCAAGAACATACACAAGCTTTTGAAGACTTAAAGAAAGCCTTATGTCAGGCACCAGTTTTAGCAACACCATGTTACAGTAAGCCTTTTACACTTTTTGTCACAGAACGTGAAGGTACTGCCTTGTCAGTACTCACTCAGGAACAAGCAGGTTCACACAAACCGTGTGCTTACTTTTCTAGCACATTAGATCCAGTAGCCCAGGCTCTGCCTGCGTGCTTGAAATCAGTTGCAGCGACAGCTTTAGCAATCAGACAAAGCGATTCCATAGTACTAGGACATCAATTGACAGTACAAGTTCCACATTCCGTGGAAGTACTTTTAAATCGTACACAGACCCAACACTTGACTATAGCAAGACTAACAGGTTATGAATTGACATTGTTTCAGCCACACATAGAAATCAGACGCTGTAGTACATTGAATCCTGCCACACTTTTGCCATTAAGTGGCGTAGACCCATTGGCACATGATTGTATCGAAGTCATTACTATTACGACGAAACCCAGACAAGACTTGACAGACGTTCCATTACCAGACCCAGACCTGACACTTTATGTGGATGGTTCATGTATGAGAACAGGTACAGGTGAATTAGTGGCCGCCTACGCAGTCACGACAGACACCGAAGTTATTGAAACAAATTGTATCGACACCCTGTCAGCCCAAGCAGCAGAGCTCATCGCTCTGACACAAGCCTGTATTCAAGCCAAAAATAAGAAAGTTAACATATACACTGATTCACGTTATGCATTCGGAGTTGTCCACGACTTCGGAGTGCTCTGGCGAGAGAGAGGTTACTTAACTTCTCACGGTGCCAACATTCAACACGGTCCCCTCATTCAAGCCCTGTTAGATGCAATACATCTGCCTACTGCAATATCTATTATGAAGTGTAAAGCACATACAAAAGTCACCGATATCATTTCCCAGGGTAACGACCTGGCAGATCGAACAGCTAAGCAAACTGCTCAGAATCGAACTCATGTAACGAACTTGACAAAGACAATAGTTCCGACATCGACACACTGCATGACAGTTAGGGATCCTGCACATGATGTATTCGACATACAGACACATGCTACACCAGATGAAATCAAGAAATGGACTGAACTAGGAGGGATCCAAACAGATCAGGGATGGATGACGAAGGGAAAATCTACATGGTTTCTCCCCGATTCTATGGTTCAAGTCATCATTAACACGATACATAGCCCAGCACACCTAGGAGAAAAAGCCATGCTAGACAGTATTCAACATATATGGTTCAATAAAAACTTACGAGCAGCAGCCAAACAAAAAGTGCGTACTTGCATGATATGTTGTCAGTTCAATCCAGGAAAAAGCATTCCCGTAGAGCAAGGTGGATTTCAGCCTCCCGATCACCCTTTTGAAGTCCTCCAGATGGATTATATCCAGATGGAACGTTGTCGAGGATTCAAATATGTCCTCGTAGTCGTATGTGCACTTTCCCGATGGACAGAAGCATATCCAGTCCCAGATTACACTGCTCCGACCACTGCCAAGCAGCTGGTTCGTGAATTTTTCCCACGGTATGGTTTGCCCCGTATCGTGTACTCAGATAACGGTCAGCCATTCTCATCCGAGCTTGTGAAACACATTACACTTCTGTTAGGCTATCAGTGGAAGTTCCACTGTGTCCGGCATCCCGAGGCAGCAGGTCTCGTGGAGCGCCATAATCAGACTCTGAAAATCCGACTTTCTAAAATCTGCAGAGAGAAAGGCGTTGACTGGATATTAGCTTTGCCAGTTGCCCTTTTTTATATGAGGATGGTAGCGCATTCTCGAACCGGGCTATCCCCGTATGAAGTGGTCTTTGGTAGGCCACCAAATATGTGGGGGACGCCTATACCTCGTAAAATAACAGATGTTGACTGTATTATGCTGACAGATTACCTTGCCTCCTTGATGTCTGCACTACAATCTTGTCGTTCACAGGTAGCTGCAGCCTTTCCCGACAACACCGAGGTGAAGCCCCATGAAGTGGTCCCCGGCGACTTTGTCTTCGTTCGTAACTTCGACCGGAGAAGTCCGTTGGAACCCCGCTGGCAAACTCCGAAATTGGTTCTTCTGACGACGAGGACTGCTGTGAAGGTTGAGGGCAGAAAAGGGTGGCTACACTCTAGCCACATTAGGAAGTTTCACGGACTCCCTTTGGACTTGGACTCTAAGCCCTGCCCTCCTCCACAGACTGATTCAAAACTCCCCCTGGTTGAGAAAACTGCCTCCGAGGAATATAGACTGAAACTACGGTCTAGCAAGTCAGACAGTTTAATTGTTTAAGTCCTCCCCCTAGGTGAATCGGTTAAATTAGTTTCTGACATGTACCCCCTAGACCGAGATAGAGAGAGAGATAGACAGAAACAACTCAAGAAACGTGCATATTGTAAATCACTTCGTAGTCACTGTATAGTGACATTATTGATTATGTTTTTCCTAAGTCTGCTGATTATTGCTGCCAGTATATTATTGCATATATATTACCCTATTTTCAAGCGTGCACCATCTGCTTACAACGTCACTGCCGAACATTCTTTTAGCGAACTACCTCCACACGAATTGTCTTACAGACTTGAGCTGCGCAACAACACATTCATTAGTATGTTACATCACTCCCATCAGACCAACAACGCTACAAATTGTTGGATATGTGGCCGACTCCCTCCCTACCAGAAATACAAGGGAGTTCTGCCCCTCTTTCCGTACCCGTTCACTCACAACGGCTCATGTGGTGCATGGTTTAGATTGATTAATTCTTTAGATTCTGACACTATAGTTTATGCAGGAAATTGGGTTTGGGGAAACCTGAACTTAGTTTTGCTTAAAGCCTGCTACCCTAACAAGGAGGGACTTCCCACAAGGACAGGAACTGATCTAGAAAATGAAGTATATGGATTAGGTAATTATACAATTAACCTCATGATTTTAACGGTTGAATCCAAAGCTGCACCAGTATTGCCTGCTATGTCAGTATTACCAGTCACAGGTGAATTATGTATCAGAAAGAATGGTTCAGTACACTTAGGTCATAGTAAATGTACTACTGTGGTCGAATGCAGTGATCAAGGCAAGTCTACATTCAGAGCTACTCGTCATTCCTACTTCGTTTGTGGTCATACCGCATACATACGCTTACCTTTAGATTGGGATGGTACCTGTTATATTGCATTCCTTCTGCCACCTGTTTTCCTTAGCCCCTCCTGATTATCACAGAAATACCAATCTAATAAACAATAGACTTCGAAGAGATCTCCCGATTGTCGACTACACTGAAACGGCATGGGAACAATACACAGACTTCAATAAAGGTTTCTTTCCCTACTTAGGTGCTGTCTTTAATAGTAAACTGATACGCAAATTGACTAGAACCCTCGAAGCAGTAGTGAATGAAACTACTTCCGCCCTAGGCAACTTGACAGAGGAGCAGTCTGCTATGCGGGTTGTTGTTCTTCAAAATCGTCTTGTCATTGACGTCATCCTAGCAGATAGGGGCGGAGCCTGTAAGGTCATCGGGTCGAGCTGCTGTGTTTTCATTCCAGAAAACGCGCCAACAGTATATAAAGCTATAACACGTCTCCATAAGATTGCAAGTTTGATACATCAGAATCCAGGCACCTGGACTTGGTCCGGTTGGTTCTGGACAACGTTGACCGCCTGGGGATGGAAGATCCTATCCTTCCTAGGTATTGGCCTTCTTATAGTATTTAGTTGCTGCCTATGTCTGCAATGTGGGCCAGCGATTTGCGGCCTGTGTGCCACATCATGTATTCCACATTCAAGTTCCCATTCAAAACGCGAAAAGAAGAAAGAAGAGCAAATGATGTTACGTGAACAGATTGATCGTTTCATGAGGATCGATATATCATGAAGGGTCCGTAGGGGACAAGGAGGGAATGAGGAAATATGAATTTTTATGATCAATTGTGTCCCCTATCTTAGACCCCAACGACTCCGTGTACGCGTTACAAGTACATGTATGTTCCCTCCACTTCCAGTTATGAAGACGCAAATACATTTGCGTCCAACGTTAACATGTCCTCTTTCAGATCCACGATGAATGGGTCGGATATGCCGTTCCTAAGTATGCCTTGCCAACGTCTTTATGTGGTGTACTTTACACGTTTTTCAGCCCTGGCGAAGTAGGCCCTGAATTCTGTCATCGAGCCTTTTCCTGCCTTCTGACTCTGAATGCCTCAGCCTGGGCCTGCATCTGTACCCGTGACCTCTGCCTTACTCCCTGCGCGGCTAACGGTGCTTGGTTCAGCCTGTTGCCTGCCAAGACTGTATTGAGCCTTCAAGTTATCTGCTCCACTCCTCGAAAATACATTCCTGTCTAGTAGTTCAAGTAAACATCCTTCCAGCTGCAGAGCAAAGGGCCCGGCCTCACTGTCTCCGTGCAAGTAATTCATAGCTCCTGTTACCATGGTAGGCCCATGCCCCCTCGCATCTCATGCAGACACGAAGACGCTTATACACGCACTCACAGTCAGTATAGAATAGCCTCTGTCCGAGAGACCTTTGCTTCCAGATAATTAATGCCCAGATGCATCAACCTTTTTAGGAAGTGCAAACGGTGCGATTCGCAAAAATCGGCCTTTTGCACTTCCTAAATTGGTTACTGGGATGCATCAAGCATTTTTGGAAAATCGCTATTTTTTGCGAGTTCCAAAAATGCGATTGCTTTTAAGGAATCGCAAATTTGCGATTCCTTAAATGCAATGCATCATCCTCAAAACATTTGCGATTTTAGAAATTGCAAATGCAAATTACCACGAAGTTGAACTTCGTGGTAATTTGCAAAAATGTTTAAAAACGCATAAAAATGCATTTTTTAAACGTGTACGTTACAGACACACATGTCCTTAGGACATGTGTGTATGTAACTCACATGTAAAAGTGCATTTCATGGGTGCAGGGGGGGGTCCTTTGGACCCCCCTCTTCACCCTTGAAAGGCTTTGATGCATTCCGATTTCAAATTGCGAATTCGCAATTCCCATTCATTCCTATGGGCATTTCAGCCCATAGGAATGAATGGGAATTGCGGATTCGCTATTTGGAACTCGCAATTTTATTGGAATTCGGTAAAAATTGCGATTTTGACCGAATCTCAATAAAATAGCGAAATTAATGATGCATTGCCATTTGCGATTCCTTATTTGCGATTCCTTATTTTTCGCAAATAAGGAATCGCAAATGACAACGTTGATGCATCTAGGGGATAGTTCCTTAAACACAAGATATTAGATACGATTTGGGATTAGGTTGTTCTGACATCCCAGACTTCTGTCTCCTCATGTAGGGCTAAATGTCAAGTCCCCTTCACCCTCCAGTTACACGTCAATCACACGTCATGCTGCCTGCGCGCGCATTCCTGCCATGTATTTCTGCTGACACTGCAGGATTCTCTTATGGATCCACCTACTTGTGACATCATGTTGATGACGTTTCTAGTACACGCCTTCATGCACGCCTATTGTAACGCCTTTTCATTACGTATGTGTATTCTTATCTCTCCTCTCAGCTGTTACGCCTTCTGCATATGCCTTTACTGTAATGCATTGACTATATATATGAATGATTGTCAATAAAGTATTGTTTGTCAGTCCCTTCCCGAACCTACGTGGTGACGGAATGGTATGCCACCTTGGCTCGAGCCAAATACCCAATTCCTTTTTAAGGAATAAAAACCCCTTTTGGAAACCTCAAATATCACGGATTTTGCCTCTTATTTTTCTGAGTTATTCTTATTGAACTTTACCGCATAAATTAAGTATAGGTAATTTAAATTTACCACAGTGTCCCTGAGTGATGGGGTGGTGTCCCCGAGTGAACTGGTGGTGCCCCTGAGTGATGTGGTGGTGTTCTTGAGTGATGTGGTGGTGTTCCTGAGTGATGTGGTGGTGTCCCTGAGTGATTTGGTGGTGCCCCTGAGTGATGTGGTGGTGCCCTTGAGTGATGTGGCGTTGTCCCTGAGTGATGTGGCGGTGTTCCTGAGTGATGTGGTGGTGTCCCTGAGTGATGTGGTGGTGTCCCTGAGTGATGTGGGAGTGCCCCTGAGTGATGTGGTGGTGTCCCTGAGTGATGTGGCGGTGTCCCTGAGTGATGTGGCGGTGTTCCTGAGTGATGTGGTGGTGTCCCCGAGTGATGTGGTGGTGTCCCTGAGTGATGTGGTGGTGTCCCTGAGTGATGTAGTGGTGTCCCAAAATGATGTGGTGATGCTGTGGAAAACAACGTAAACAAACAAAACACAAATAACCTGGAAAAAGTCGTAAATATAACCAACTAATTTTGGCCTCAGAAGTTCACGTGCCCACAATTCCAGATTTCACTCACTGGATCAGGCTGAAATCCTGAGCCAACTGAAACACCCACACAGTAAGCTGTAACAGAAAGACAAAAGACACACGGGCATTTGAAGTTCCACAACATGTTTTCAGGAGTCAGCAGCCAATTGAAAACACATTTATGCAAATACGCAAAGAAAACTTCCAATCCCGCGTCTGAACTTCAGTAGCATGAACAGGAAGGAGAAGCCAGACAGGAGTGTTTAAGAAAGAAAAGTCTGAAAGGAACGGGGGGGAGTGGGTGGGGGCCTGGAGGAAGTGAAAGGCATTGTCACCCATCGGAAGAATCTAAGATTTTTACATCAGTATGTAAGTTAGGGCTTCCTTTACATGGGACTGTCACAAAAGTGCCTGTCCACAGAGCAAGCAAACAGCCCTTCAGAGGAAGGCCAACACCGCAAATAAAACGACAATTAAACTGCCAAACTGCCCCAATGTTTAAAGCTAAAAGAGCGCACTAACTAAATAAAAGGAAAGGTCGGAGATGGATGGGAAGTGAACGAAAGAAGAAAAAGGCCAGAGGAATAATGATCGAGAAGCGAACACCAACCAGACTTTGAGCCCCGGGGAAGCATGTGTGCCCTGTGCCCTCCCCAGGTACCCCGTGACGCGCCCCATCGGATCCCCCGGCATTCAAGCGGTTCCAGCAAACCGCCTGCCTTTGGGCACTGTAAAACCTCTCTGTGTCCTGTTGTGAGGGAGGGAAAGCGAGGGTAGAGAGGAGAGAGGAGGCGGTAGAGACGAGAGGCGATGGGGGGGGGAGCAGAGAAGAAGACAGAAGGGAGGGACGGAGGAGATGAAAGGGGAAGGCAGCCAGGGCCACACCTGGAATGGGAGAAGTGCGGGAGGCCGGAAGGTGAGGAGGAGAGGGGCGAGCACGCGAGGGAGAGAGGAGATGAAGAAACTGAGAGAGGAGAGAAGGGCGAGGCGAAGATAGGAGAGAGTGTAGTAGAGATGGGTCACAAAATTAGAGTGAGGGAAAGGAGTTAGGACGGGGAAGAGAGTCCCATTCAAGTGATGGGGATAGAGAGGAGGGAGTGAAGACGGAGGGAGGGAGATGACGCCGGGAAGTTGATGGATGCCGTTTGGAGAAAAGAGGGAAAATGCACTGTAGATGGATGGGAAGTCACAAAAGAGGGAACAAGATGGTTAGAGAGAAATCCGGGTACAGACAAAAGGCACAAAGGGGAGGAAGGGCAGAAAAAAGAAGAAAGTGGGTGATTGGGACAAAGAAAGAAACAAGGAAGGGAGAAAGATGGGAACGTGAGAAGAAAGAGGTTATGATCAAAGTAGAGACACGCGGGGGGAGCAGTTGTGAGAGTTAGGAGGAAGAGGAAGAGAAGGTTAGCAAGAGTCGGGGAGAGGGAGGAGGAAGAGGAAGAGAAGGTTAGCAAGAGTCGGGGAGAGGGGAGGGCAGGCGAGGGTGCTAGAATAGAGAGAGATGGTGTCCCTGAGTGATGTGGTGGTGTCCCTGAGTGATGAGGATTAAGAGATGGAGAAAGGAGCATCGAGAGAAAGAGACAGCGAGGCAGATTAGGGAGAGGAGAGGGACGGAGGGGGAGAGGAGAATACTGAGAGAGAGAAGAGGAGCGAGAGAACAAGAGAGAGTGCGGGGGAGAGATAAAGAGGAACGCAGATGAGATGGAGTAGAGGGGTCAGAGAATAATGAGAAGGGGAGAGAGGGTAGGAGAGGGAGAGATGGAGAGGAGTAGGGAGGGTAATCTTGAGAAGAGGAAGAGGTGAGAGGTTAGTCTAGTTTGAGAGATGAGTGAGAGGGGGGGAGAGGGAAACGGACCGAGAGGGAGGGAACAAATGAGGCAGCATGGTGAAAAAGAGATAGAGAAAGGTGATGCCTGTCCACAGAGCAAGCAAACAGCCCTTCAGAGGAAGCCAAACTCCGCAAATAAAACGACAATTAAACTGCCAAACTGCCCCAATGTTTACAGCTAAAAGAGCGCACTAACTAAAATGAGGCAGCATGGTGAAAAAGAGATAGAGAAAGGTGATGCCTGTCCACAGAGCAAGCAAACAACCCTTCAGAGGAAGCCAAACTCTGCAAATAAAATGACAATGAAACTGCCCCAATGTTTACAGCTAAAAGAGCGCACTAACTAAATAAAAGGAAAGGTCGGAGTGTAGCCAAACTCCGCAAATAAAACGACAATTAGACTGCCAAACTGCCCCAGTGTTTACAGCTAAAAGAGCGCACTAACTAAATAAAAAAGGAAAGGTCGGAGAGGGATGGGAAGTGAAAGAAAGAAGAACCAGCATACCATGGAATGCTGTAGAAAACAAGCTCTTGGCATTGCTGGGGGGAGGAGAAATGCAAGTCACGGCCTGGCGGCCGTGAAAAGTGAAGTGAATAATTAGGGGAGGAGAAATGCCTGAGGCAGAGCGCACGCTGGGGGATGCCTGTGGGAGGGAGGCTGGTGGCTTTGATGCGTGCACGCGCTTTTTCACGGGCACTGCATGAAATCGACCGTATGTTTAAGCTCTGTTAAAGCCCCTATATCTCTCGCCAGCAATGCGCAAGTGCATTAGCAGGCGAGCCCTAAAAAAACAGTTAGGGGCTCAGCACAGACCAGCACCAGTGGCCGCCGCGGGCCAAGGGCCGGCGGGGAGCGCGGGGGAGGCAACACCCGGAGGAATCTACGGGTGGCACAGTCGCTGGGGAGGAGCAGAAAGGGAATCAGGCATCGGCCACCACTGCGGCCGCCGCAGGCACTGGGCCGGCGGGGAGCACAGGGGATGCAGTACGCTAAAAGAGGAGTGGGAAAGGAAGTAGGCGACCAGGGGGCCCCAAATGTCGATAGGTCGAGATCTAGCAGGCATCAAAACTCAGAAAGGAGCGTTTGACAATGGGAGGCATCCTCCAGCCAACTCACAACCACAGGGGCAACCCTGCGTCTCCCCAGCACCAAGAGCATTGAAATCAGCCGGCGTGAGGCGTCAGGAAAAGGTTTGACGAAGCCAAGGAGACAGAGAAGGGGGTCCGGACAAACAGCTACACCAGTAATTTCAGAGGTAGTGGAGCAGACCTCCAGCCAGAACACCTGCACCCTAGGGCAGAGCCAGGCCAGATGAGCAAAGTCTGTAGCGGGTGCAGAACAACGCGTACAGGAGTCCTCCAGAATGAGCCCCAAGCGATGAAGATGCAATGGGGTACGATAGAACCTATGCAAAAACTTGAAGTGAATCAAACGGAGCCGATAGTTCAGGGAGAGTTTGGTTGCAGCAGTAAAGCCAGTCGGCGTCCGAAATATCCATGCCGAGATCCGCACTCCACGCCTCACACGCTCGAGTCGAGGAGATGGGAGAGGCTACCAAAGCGAAGGCATACAGTCTGGTAACAAGCTTGTGTGGAGACGCAGAAGTGTATACGAGATCCAGTGCTGAGAAAGTAGGTGGAGGCTGCGGAAAGGTCGGTGCAGTTTCCGGCAGGTGGCACGCAGCTGGTAAAATAGGAGAGTATCCATCAAGGAAGGGGACTCAGAAAGGGAGTAGAAGGATTATCTGGGTACAGATCCGCTATAGTCCTGAGGCCCCGCAACGCCACATGCCGAGACATACTAGAGGACTGAAGGGGCGGAAAATCCAGGTGGTCAATAATGGGCACGGTATTGGCGGACAAGAAAGAGAGACCAGAAAGGCGGCGCAGGTACGACCATGCCCAGCGCAGTGTCTCCACAGTATTTACTTCCGCCCGGGGGCGCACCGCAGGGGCAAACAATGCAGTAGATAAGGGCCAGGGGGAGGCAACATCCGATTCCACCGCGACGTGGGATTGGTAAGGGGTAGGATGCAGCCAAAAGTGAAGGAATCTGGCCTGAGCGCAAAGTGCGTACAGACAAAAATCCGGCGCACCCAGCCCGCCACCCGACATAGGCGGGGTTAGGATGTCGTAGGTAATCCTGGGCTGCCGCCCCACCCAAACCAACGAGACCACCAGCGAGCAAGGCAGGCAGAAAAAATAAGAGGTGAGAGGGATAGGTATGTTAGAGAAGAGATTAAAGAATTTGGGGAGGACCACCAACTTGGCTATGGCAACGCGACCAGCCAGGGACAACGGCAATCGACTCCACTGAGGGATTTTAGACTCGAACCAATCCACCGCGCAGCCAAAGTTGGATCTCCAGAGTTCGTCCGAGTCCCTGCTCAGCCAAATGCCCAAGTATCGCGTAGGGCCAGACGGCCACTCAAAAGGAAAATCAGGCGCAAACAGGAGAGTGGCGTCCGTCAAAGGGGAAGAACACAGACTTACTCCAGTGGACCTGAATGCCCGAGAGCCCGCCAAACCGAATAACCTCCCGCACCAGGGGACTTAGATTGTCCTGGGTATGGCGAACATAAAGAGTGATGTCGTCAGCATACATGGAGACCAGGAGGGAGCAGGATGAAAGACCAATTCCCCAGTGGGTGTGGTGCTGCCGCAGCCGGGCCGCTAGGGGTTCCATGGCGATGGCAAAAAGCATGGGCGATAATGGACACCCCTGCCTGGTTCCGCGAGTAATGCTGATGGGATCAGACACCTGTCCATTTATACGAAGCCGGGCTGTGGGGTCAGTGTATAGGAGCCGAATGTTCCGCAGACAGTGGGCACTAAAACCCATACGAGACAGGACATAAAAAAGGAAGGGCCATTCCAGGGAGTCAAACGCCTTCGTGGCGTCAAGCAGTGCCGCCACGGCTGGAAGGTCAGGGTTAATTTGGTGTAAGACGGAAAAAATGGTGCGGAGATTATGGGAGGTGGCCCTACCGGGGATGAAGCCAGATTGGTCGGGGAGGGCAATGGTAGACATTAATCATAAGAGGCGAGAAGCAATCAGTTTGGTGAAGATTTTATTATCTATATTAATAAGGGAGAAGGGCGATAGGAACCACACCGATCAGCAGTCTTATCGGGCTTAAGAAGCAGGGTCAGCGAGGCCTCGCGGAGAGATGGCGGAAAATGTGCCGGTGTCGAAGGCTTCGTTGAACATGGAACCAGATGTGGGACTAGGAGAGAGGCAAATGTTTTATAAAATGAGGCAAGCAGGCAGTCCAGGCCCGGTGCCTTGTCGCGCGGGAGGCCGCTAATAGCTGCCAGTATCTCCTCTTTCGAGAAGGGCTCGTCGAGGAATTTACAATGATAGTCCGCCAGCCAGACCAGGGCGATGGACTCAAAGTATCAGTCAAACTCCTCCGAAGGAGGGGAGCTTGTGGAAAATAGACTGGAATAGAAGGCGAGGAAGCGGGACTTGATTTACTCCGAGGACGTGGTGCGATCCGGACCCTCATCACTGAGGGCCGTGATGTAGGAAGCAGCACGCAGTGGTCGTAGTAGGTTAGCAAGGGTACGCCCTGAGCGGTCCCCTTGCCCGAAACGGCGAGCTCAGCCCTCCCTTCCCAGGAAGGACAACTTGCGACCGGCCTCGTCCGAGAATTCAGAATGTTTTTAGCACAGTAGCGCCAACGTGTCAGGGCCAGGACTATTCACATGAGCGGCATCCAGATCATGAATCTCCCCCTCCAACGTAGCCAGTGCGGAGCGAATAGACCGGAGAACGCCTGCCTGCTTAGAGATGCATTCTCCACAAATAAATACCTTAAAACCCTCCCAAAGGGTAGAGGCAGAATCAACGGAGCTCAAAATAGTTAGTTATGGCGGTCTGGATTTCGTCTCACAAAAAACAGAGTCCCTAAGGGCGTTGGAGGAAAGACACCAAGTGAAAGCCCGCCGCTGAGAGTTAGGTGGCCGAATGAGAAACAGGACCGGCGCGTGATCGGAGAGGGTGCGGGCAATATGGGTGGCATCAATAGTCCAGGACAGGACATCCGGCAAGGTGATCCAGAGGTCGATTCACGACCAGCAGCCCCTCGCACCCGTGACGCAAGTGCCCTCCTGGGTTTCAGGGCGGAGATGACGCCAAACGTCAAACAGCGAATTGTCGGCCAAGATTGAGAAGATAGGTGAGAGCCCGATCAAATTCTCCTTGTCCTATCGTCAGCTTTCAGCACGGTTAAACAAACCAGACTCCTAGACTTACTAGAACATAGGATGGGGTTTTCTGGGTCCACACTAAATTGGCTCTCTTCATCCCCCAATAACAGAACCTAAAGAATCAAGATAAATCAGTCCCTATCCAACTCTACACCAGTCACACTAGGGGTTTCACATGGGTCAACGCTATCAGCCACTCTCTTCCTCTGTTCATGGAGCCTCTAACTGAAATTCTGAAAATGTCAAATATCCACTATCACATGTATGCCGATGACACCCAATTGTACTTAAAAATCTCTTCCTCTGAAGATATACAGTCTCTTAACACAACTCTTCAAAAAACTCAAAACTGACTAACATGCAACCACTTCAAACTCAACGTTCTAAAAACTGAAATCCTCTTAATCGCTCCACACAAACAGCCCTCTGATATCGGAGTATGGATGAAGCAACTTACAGCTCTTAATTGCCTTCCACACATTATAGCTTCCTCAAGATCATTAGGGATAACCCCTGATAAGAACCTGAACATGCAGGAGCACATCAGTAATGCCACTAGAGGAGCTAAATTCCAAATGAGCATCCTAAGGAAATTAAAACCTTTCCTCCCAATCAACATCTTCAGGGTTCAAACCCTAGTGATATCCAGGTAGGACTATGGAAGTTCAACTCTCTCCGGCCTACCTAGATCGACGCTGGATCCACTAAGGGCTTCTCTGAAATTCTGCTGCAAGGCTCATCACAGGATCCAAAAGATATAACCACATCTTTCCTGATCTACAGTCTCTTAATTGGCTCCCATATGAGACAAGGATGGGTCATGTTCGCGCTATATAGAACTTTATGAATTAAATAAATAAAAATAAATATGCAAGCCACTAAGGCAGGGTGCATTATATTCTATGTGAGGACATATCTGCATGAGCAGATATGCCCCTTGGATTTGTAGTTCTTTTGCTAAATATTGCAAGTGAGCAGGGAAGCCATCCTAAGGTATATACTGGGCACTGGTCAAAACAAATTACCCAGCTACATATTGGCTTCATTGAAACATATGGATTTTGGTACCACACACCTTGTATTAACAAACCCACACTAAAGTGATGGATTTATTAATACATGCACCCAGAGGGAACCTTAGAGGTACCCCCTGAAACCTACCAGCGCTCTAGTGTGCTAGCTGACTGGTTCAGTCCAG
The DNA here is from genome assembly GCF_964263255.1 of Lissotriton vulgaris. Lineage (NCBI taxonomy): Eukaryota > Metazoa > Chordata > Amphibia > Caudata > Salamandridae > Lissotriton > Lissotriton vulgaris. The sequence goes on along the minus strand of NC_141687.1, from coordinate 34,885,480 downwards.
CCTGCCGCCGCAGATGAGTTTCTGACAATCAGGGGTGAGAGCCTTTGCTCTCACAAAGTCAGGAATAATGCCTGCTCTGGAGAGCGAGTTGTTATTTCCTCCTCCAGGAAGAATTGTAAAATTAGCATTCTAAGGCAAAGGGCTTCAAATATCCCACCACCTTTGGTATGCCAGTCTGGCTTCTCTCACTGAAGAGGATGCCGACCAGCCTGCTCTGAGCCGTCTGGCGCCAGGACAGGCATGTAAATTAGATATGCAGGTGGGGTGTTGCAATACCACCCTGGGCACACCTCCACGGTGACCAGCTGGAAGTGAATGCACCTTTAGATATTACACAATCTTGTGTGTGGTGGAATTAGGAATTATTGGATAGGATGATGCCCACTCCCCACAGGAAGTGGTCATCTAGGGGTTAGTGATCCCTGGAGTAAGTATTGCATTGGCTACTACCCCTCTCTACTCATAACACCCTTAAATTGAGTATTTAGGGGACCCGTAGAACCAGGATTTCATATTTTGAAGGATCAAGAGAAGGAGTCGACAAAGAACAGTACTGCCATAAGAATTGAGGAGCACCGACAGATTTAGCAACAACAAATGGAAGAAGCAGACTCATCCTGCCGCTATGCAGTCTCCAAGAAACCCAGAGGGCTGCCAGTGCTTTGTCAATTGCCTGAAAAAACTCCCTTGGAGTAGAGGAGCTACTCCACTGCAGCTGCAGGCACTAAAGACACAAGGTGCGGTCCACCGAGTTGCTGCTCCCTGGCCAGCCGGTGCAGCAACCCCCCAGGAAGCAGACCCTGTGCTCCTGAAGGTCAGATCTGTCTTTCCACTGAGTGAGAGGACACCAGGACCAACCTGAGCCACACAGGACCAATACCCTTGGTACTGAACTTCTTGCAGTAGCCAAGGTTTATTGTGCCCATTCCGGACACCTGCGCCAAGGAAGAACTGCCTGCATGTCGAGAGACTTTAGCAATAGTGAGACCCACCATGTGAGTGGCCCAGCTGTCCTCTTTTCCCCTCTTCTGCAAAACACGTACTAAGACATGAGTGTGTGACTGCTGCCACCTGAAGTCTCAAAGCAACTAGGGACCCGCACTTCCGATCCCAAGTCCAAGGGAGGTGATGGTGCCAACAGGATCCCCAGGCCTACAATAGCTAAGCCCATACCTAGGTTTTCCAAGACTGGACTTGCAGTTGCCGCCTGCAGCCTCTTTCTGCAGGCACTCTCCAATCACAAGAGAGTCCTGCAAAGGAATCTGACATCAAAAGACATCACTGCACCAGAGCCCCAGAGCTCATGGAGAAGATGGGCCAACAGGGCCCCGTAGTGACCAAACGTCTAAGGGTCATGCGCCCCTGTAGGTATCCCTGAAATGGTCCCCCAGTCCCTGCTCGCAGCCTCTTTGTAACCGGACCATTTAAGTGAATGAAACACCCAACACTGTGACACACTTTGATCCCCGACGTCCCAGAGCCTCCCGAGGTGACCTGTTGGTGTGGTTTGAACCTTGCCCCATACTCACCTTAAGTCCAGAAGAACAGTCCCGTAAGTTGCTGCTAAGTGCCCGAATGCAATACATGTTTTTCTTTCATAGGAGAACATTACCGATCCAGAAAGTGCTCTACATTTTTGAAAACTTTAAAAATTCATAGCTCGAAAAGTGCCTATCCGATTCCAGTTATCTTGGTATGTAAATTCATACAAAAGTATGTGCTATTTTTATAAATTGGTGTCGAATTTCTTTATTGAGTGTGTGTCTCATTTATTCCCTTTAATGTGTTGAATAGTACTATGCTCTGTTATGTCTAACTGCTTTCCCATACTACTGCAAAAGAGAGAATTTGGGGTGTCATTTTTGCCTCTCTAATTCCTTTGGAGGTTGACTAGACTCTACACAGTGCACCTAACTTTGGTGCACTATATAGAGAGACAGCTTCCTACGAGATGCATTTCCCAATAAGCAGGCACCTGTAGAACTATACAAGGATATTGATGCAGGAAACAATCCCTGGAAATAAACACAAATATGAAACAAAATATACCTACAAAAATAACAAAACAATGAGAAAAACATGTGCAAATATGTAAGCAGAAATCTTTGCGATTGCATGTCAGACTATTGCATACAGAAATATTGTAGAACAAACATATCTTGTCCTAAATATCATTTACAATAATATTGTCCAATTGGGTGCACATTTTCTATTTCTATCCATGTTAAGTACAGGTCTCAATACTGCCTCCAGTCATTTTCTAGAGGCCCATTTTCAGTATTTAAACACAAATCTAACTTTTTATTAGGCCTTGAGTCTTTCACAATATTTTAACTTTTCATAGTTCCTCAAATAAGCTCTAGGCTGTCTTTCACCCCTGGTATTCATATCCATACTTCATCACAAGTACTGACTCAGTGTGACGCGCAAGTCACCCCGCCGACGGTCTTCCAAACTAGAGTCCAAGCCCTTGCTTCGATCTACCTCACAGTATAGCCAGCTCAACTAATTGCCAGGCTGTTAGATGGTCCAGAACAGGAAATTATAAATTTGCAAGAGGCAAAGTTAGTAGCTCTCCTTTTACAAATTCTGAGAAGGTTAAAACTGTTGCATTTGATAAACCATATTATAGCAACAAAAAATGAATACCTTAAGAATGTGACCTCTCCTCTCAGAGCACAGGCCTTTATTGGCTGTAAGACATTTTACTGAAATTCCCTGCTACGGCAAAGCATAACCCCAGTGGTTGTTGCCTGCTAGTCCTTGTATATCTGGGACCGCCAAATTGGGTGTGAAACATGGTGTAATGTAACTGAATAGAACATAGAATTAATGGAAACTTGATAAACCACAAACTCAATTACTATTGATGGTAGGTTTGTTATGGAGGCAGGATACATTCCACTTTGCTTCATCAGTCCTATGTCTGTACACTAACAGTAGAAGTTACCTGTATGTCGGCTCACCCTCTAAATAAATAAGCCCACCCCATTGGGCCCTACCAGTTCCTCTCTGCTCTCATCTTCCCCAACTCTTATGTATTTGGGGCGCGTTGATCCCTACAGGCCCCATTTGCACTTCGACCCCAGCATCTGTTCACGTTATGATTTAATCCTTATGCCTTCATTCCCACCGCTAGGGGGGCTAACGGTGGGACATTTTACAGCATTCTAATAAGCTTCTGAATGTTCCCTGTATGCATATACTGGCTTCCAGCCTGACTTTATTCTGAAAATCCCATCCATTCCAGATTCATGCCGGGTTTTGTAGAAGCCAGTCGGCTCTTGTTAAAAACTCCAATACCTAGAATTGCCGTCTGCTTCATCTCCAACCTTGCAGTCCTAGGATGGGAGGATACATTCAATATATCCTTGGCTGGCAAGTGCTAGCCTGCTCACACCTGTAATCACACCCTTGTAATCATAGTGCGGTCTTGTAAGCCCCAGTTTTCCTCAGTCCAGTGCCGGTCATTGTAGTAGTGTTCCTGTTAGACCGACCCTTTGTTTCCCGAAATCCTGAACATTTGATAGTCCTTGTTTGGCTATCCTTGTTTCTTGATTCCTGAGCTGTAACCAATCCTTGTTCCTGAACTTGCACTGCCTGCAGTGCTCCCTTACATTCTGAGCTAGCACTATTTCAGTGCACCCTTGAACTCTCGTCTTCTGTAGTTACCTTTTTCCTGTGCCTGCTTTCTTTTCCTTTACCATTGTTGCAGTTTATAGTTTTCTGACTTTATATCCTGCCTGTGTTTAATTTCCCTTCTGAGGTTTATTTATTTCTGTCTTACAAGTGTGCGCTTTGTTTACCCCTACTTTCCTGTTAAGCTCTCCTCCTTGCTAGCTCCTCGTCAACTGTGGCTATGTATTTAATTCAACACCCTTGCTGTTACCGCCTTGTGAATTCCTGTTTGATCACCAGGATCTGTGGGCACAGCTGACAACTGAGGTGGTGTTTCTTGTCCACTGTGAGTATTGTCTTTGAGTTGCTTTTATATCACCATAGGTATCAGCTCCACAGACCCTGCCTTTGCATGTATTTCCAATATGTGGGTATTAGCAGTCAGTATCTGTAACAGGAATTGTGGGTGAGAAACTTACTGAGCTTCAGTCATACTGTGTGGGGATCCCGAGTGCTTTACCCCACATTACCTTTATTGCTAATGTTGTGATTTACCGGGGCGCTTTCCCCAAATTAAGAACTACCCTCTAAAATTAGCACAAGTCGACATACACTGTTTAATGTATGCTGATGATATTGTCATACTCAACCATACCCAAATTGGCCTGCAAAGAGAATTTAAATGAACTAAATCAAAATGCAATAGAAATTCTTTTGGTTCCAAATATATCTAAAACTAAAGTTATTCCTTTTAGCGGAAGAAGTAAACCTCTATCTTTTACAAGGTCATTGGGAGGTAACCCTATCGAGACAGTAAAAGAGTATGTCTATTTGGGCCGCATCTTTAGGCATCATTTACAAGATACAGCCCATCTCCAACATCTAGGGCGGAATGCAGAATCCCATGTTGGGGCTTTACAGAGATTATACCGCTCCACAGGAAATAGACATTTTAAATCTCTACTGGAGGTTTTTGGTATGAAAATCCTACCGATTTGATCTTATGCCATGGAATATACGCAAATTAAAACATGGCAACAAATAAAAAGAAGGGCAGGAATTATCCTTTGGAAATTGGTAAAAATATCTCATTCCGTCCCAGTTCAAGCTCTTCAATTTGAGTTATCTCTTACGGGAACATTTGCCTGAGTAATTTCCAACATTATAAGGTGGGCGTATAACCTATTATACGCAGCCCCAGATACTTTAAGACATATGCTAAAACGGGAGACTTTTAGAGAGGAAGCGCCTCGGTATACTTTTAATAGAAATCTCCTAAAAGCCCTTGAGGAATCACAATGCACTGTAGCACTTTCACAGATTTGGTCTCCAGCACACCTGAAGCTCTTTCTAAAACATATGGTCCAGACAATCAGCTATGAAAGGGATGAAGAATACTGTATCCAACTAAAGCACAAAAAAACTTTTGCAGAAAACATGGCATTTAAAACCCCTGCTCCTTACTTACGATTTCAGTTAGAGCATGGGGTAAGGCGTTGTATCCTTCTATTACACCTGGGTATTCTCCCATTAACAACATTCACAGCTAGATGGGATGGCACAAATAACTCGAAAGAAATATATGATCTGTGCAAAGGTGAAAAACAAGATTTGCATCATGTTTTATTAATTTGTCCTAACCAGAGATTGGTAGAGGCCCAACGACGATATATATTACCAATTCGCTTAAGACATAATGCTATTTCGACTCAAGATTTAATCATGTTGTGTATCTCAACAGCTAAAGAACTTGTTTGTCATAATTTGTTTACGTTTTCTAAAGGTTTCTTGAAGTTATTTTCAAGGAAAAGCGTACAATCGTAAAAAAATTTATTAAGTGCATGTTGTACATGTGGATCAGACAAAATTACCACTTATTCATCTTATAAAGCGTTTTAAAAGTTTTAATATTGTAATCTAACAATACTAATTTTATGTATCTTTATTTGTTGACCTCAGGCGAGGTCTGAATCAAATAAATAGTTGATTGATTAATGTTGTTTTATTTTTAAATATATATACTAGCAGCCCGTCCCGACGTTGTCCAGGTATGAATTGCTGCCGGCCAGTAGTATATTGTTTTGTAGGATTTCGTTTTGATAGCATTTCTTATCTGTGACAGGCCTGTGAAACGCTCCGATTCACAGTGCACTGCTGATGCACTTAAGAGTGCGCGTTCAGTAGTGTGTGAACTCGAGTTTCCCTACTTTATTTTTCCCTGCAATATTATATAGCGCAAACTCAACAACATGGCATGAGCTCAATTTACATTACAGAAGAACACATTCATTTGTGGTAGGCACAGGGAGACAAAGCGATTTGCCTGGAATCACAGGATGTTGAGCTGATGCCTAGATTCAAACGTAGCTCCCCAGCTCTAAAGTTGGCAATTCTAGAACTTGTGGTGGGAGGTGTGTCTAAAAGTGTATGTCGGTGCTGGCCATCAATGAGAGAGACCTGTGAATTTTTCAAATGGGTGGTGAAAAAATATGAGTATCTTGCTGGAGATGTGGGCCGCCGTGCCACCAATGTACTTACCGGGGAAGGTTAAACACCCATTATTCCGCAACTTTCTTTCCGCATACCATCACTCCGCATACTTTCATTACGAAAGTACCATGACTCCGCAATGCCAATATAACGCATGGCATTACATTTTATATGCTTTTACCACGCATACATTTACAACGAAATTAGTTGTAAATGCATGAATGGTAAAAGCATGTTTTTTTTAATGTCTGGATAAGGTAAGTATGGGTATAGGGGTATATGTTTTGGGGTACTGGGGTATATGTTTTGAGGTGTTTGGGTATTTTAAGGGTTCAGATATAGTTTTGAGTTATGGGGTACATGGGTAGTTTTATTGTTTAGGGATAGGTATGGGTTTTGGGGTACAGGGGTATTTTTAGGGTTCAGGGCTAGGTTTGCGTTTTGGGGTATAGGGGTATTTTTAGGGTTCAGGGGTAGGTTTGGGTTTTGGGGTACAGGGTTATTTCAAGGGTTCAGAGATAAGTTTGGGTTTTGGGGTACAGGGGTATTTTCAGGGTTCAGGGCTAGGTTTTGGTTTTGGGATACAGGGGTCTCTTTAGGGTTCAGGGGTAGGTTTGGGTTTTGGGGTACAGGGCTATTTTAAGGGTTCAGGGATAGGTTTGGGTTTTGGGGTACAGGGGTATTTTAGGGTTCAGGGGTAGGTTTGGGTTTTGGGGTACAGTGGTATTTTTAGGGTTCAGGGCTAGGTTTGGGTTTTGGGGTACAGGGATATTTTTAGGGTTCAGGGGTAGGTTTGGATTTTGAGGTACAGGGATATTTATAGGGTTCAGGGCTAGGTTTTGGGGTACAGGGGTATTTTTAGGGTTTAGGGATAGGTTTGGGTTTTGGGGTACAGGGTATATTTATAGGGTTAAGATGGGTTAGTGTTTAAGGGTGTTGGGGTATTTTAAGGAGTGACGAAAGTACCATGACTCCGCAATGCCATTATAACACATTGCATTACATTTGATATGCTTTTACCACGCATACATTTACAACGAAATTCGTTGTAAATGCATGAATGGTAAAAGCATGTTTTTTTTTCATGTTTGGATAAGGTAAGTATGGGTATAGGGGTATATGTTTTGGGGTACTGAGGTATATGTTTTGGGGTGTTTGGGTATTTTAAGGGTTCAGATATAGTTTTGGGTTATGGGGTGCAGGGATAGTTTTAGGGATAGGTATGGGTTTTGGGGTACAGGGGTATTTTTAGGGTTCAGGGCTAGATTTGGGTTTTGGGGTATAGAGGTATTTTTAGGGTTCAGGTGTAGGTTTGGGTTTTGGGGTACAGGGGTATTTTAAGGGTTCAGGGCTATGTTGGGGTTTTGGGGTACAGGGGTATTTTTAGGGTTCAAGGCTAGGTTTTGGCTTGGGGGTACATGGGTATTTTAGGGTTCAGGGGTAGGTTTGGGTTTTGGGGTACAGGGTTATTTTTAGGTTTCAGGGCTAGGCTTGGGTTTTGGGGTACAGGGGTATTTTTAGGGTTCAGGGGTAGGTTTGGGTTTTGGGGCATAGGGGTATTTTAAGGGTTCAGGATTAGGTTTGGGTTTTGGGGTACAGGGGTATTTTAGGGTTCAGGGGTAGGTTTGGGTTTTGGGGTACAGTGGTATTTTTAGGGTTGAGGGCCAGGTTTGGGTTTTGGGGTACAGGGGTATTTTTAGGGTTCAGGGGTAGGTTTGTGTTTTGAGGTACAGGGGTATTTATAGGGTTCAGGGCTAGGTTTGGGTTTTGGGTACAGGGGTATTGTTAGGGTTTAGGGATAGGTTTGGGTTTTTGGGTACAGGGTATAGTTATCGGGTTAAGATGGGTTAGTGTTTAAGGGTGTTGGGGTATTTTAAGGAGTAAGGGTAGGTTATGATTATGGGGTGCAGGGGTATTTAAAGGGAGCAGGGTGGGATTAGCAAACTATATATGAGACATGGCATGAAGGGCGGAACGTACCACACGACCCCAGCGTTTGTCACGCCCCCAGCACACTCCCACAGCACAACGCATACATGCCCACAAGGGACTACTTTGCTGGCACGGTTCTTTTACCTTTTAAATGTATATGGTGGGCGTCTGCATAGTCTATGTCCTTCTGCTGCAACTGCCCTTTCCAACGCTCTATTGGGTGTTGTGATTGGTGCTGTGGTTCCTGAGATTACCCGCCTCAAAGGTTTTGGACCAGCACCGACACTGACGTGCACACCACGCGCCCGGAAGCGGGATAAGAGGGGCGGCGGGCTCCAGCAGCGCAGGAAGCCCATGATCTATGTGCTGTGAGGGAAACGGCCAGCAAACAGTGGAAGGCACACTTGGTACTAAACTTGTATAAGCAAGGTACCCCCCTAAAAATTAACTAGACAGGTCAGGGAACAGGGGGAAAAACACAAACAATAACTACCTAAGTAGTGTTCCCTCAGACCTAAATTTCTTTAAATAACAGCTACTCAAAGTTCAGACATGGGGCATAAAAAACATCCTTCTCCACATAGAATATTTACTTGTTATTGCATCTTTTATTTCATTTTGTTAGATTTTTTAAAAAAAAGTTTTTAGTATTTCACATAACAATTTTTTTACATATATATTTTTTTCACTTACAGCTCAGTGATTATCTTCATTTGTCCAAAAATGCTGTACATAAATACACAGTATTACAGCAGTTATGAGGTCATATTTAATGAAATAATGACAATTTGATTCAACACATCCCCACACACGTACACACCTCTCACAACTCTACAATCATGTCTCTTGCACTCCGTACATACACACTCTACATGTCAGAACAACACTGCATGCATAGAAAGACCGGGTGATAAAATCAACCCTCGATGGCTGTGCTGGTAGATTGTAAAGTCTAATATTGACTAAGAATATATACCTTGATATGTCCAACATGGGGGCATGTTGTCATTCTTTCTTCCATTGAATATTCTGTCCTAGATGTTCCAAGGCCATGACTGTTTTTTGTCCAATTAAGTCTCTTTGTTTTCCCATTGAGGGTATTTGTACTGGTACAGACCAGAACACATTTTGCGCAGTGATTAACTCATCCTCCTCAGGGGTATAAATGAGATTGATGTTAAAATCACCTGCTAATATGATTTCCCATTCTGGGTGCATCAATCTGTATTCTGTAATTATCCAGAGTATTTTATCCAACTGCAGTCTACATTTGGATGCAAATAGACATTTATTAAAATTATTGTTGTTAAGTCATATTTTAACAAATTATCTAATTTAATTACTTGTATGTCTGAAGTTGTTGTACTAAGCTGCTCCGAACATATGGCCACTACAGTTGATATATATTCTGCTAGACCTTCTTTAGCTCTCCCATGCCGATGTTTTCTTGTAGCGTTAACATGATGAAGTTTATAGGTTATCTACTTCCTGCAGATTTAACAACCGGGTCTCTTGTAATGCAATGATTTCATATTTATTCCAATGTATTGGTGGGACATCCCCCTGAATTTCACTTTTAGTCCCCGCTATGTTCCAAGAAAGAAGCTTTAGACAATCATAATGAGGACTGTTAGCTTGGTTAACAAGTAATTCCCTTGTCGGAACGTTGAGAGTTACAGCTAACCATCCCCATTGCATTGGACCCTGCCCCCATGTTTGTATATTGTTACCCTTACTAACGTCACCCTTTTTACCTCTAGCATTTTGTAGTACTGAATACACCTGGATTTTTTCAGTGCCTAGGGAATGATTCTTCATGAGTTTCGTTAACGGTGAGGGGTAACAAAGTCTTGAGGGTGTTTCCAGTATGATACCCCATGCTTCAAATTGTTGTCTGGCATTCATAATAGCTTCCACACTTTCCTCATTTCTCCAAGTCGCAAGTGTTCTTTCCATCTGTTTCTTTTCATTATGCGTTCTTTCCATCTGTTTCTTCTCTTCATGAGGAAAATATTTGATAGATAGTAAGTCAAATTGAGTCAAGTTTTTAGAGCAAGAATTTCAGCCAGTAGTTGCATTATATTTCCTCTATTAAGGATATCTTGCTGTCCCTGTGAGGTGTATTTGGGCGTTAGGATAATCTGCTTGCTCCAACTATCCTCTTGATTTGTCTCAATATATGATGACATGTGGTTAAAATTGATTTGTGGTTCTGTCACCGCCATTCTAGTGTTTGCCCCTACTTCGTTATTGTTTTGTATATTAACTTTAATTAGAACTTGCTCTTTTAGCATATCTTCTATTTGTGTATTACTTTGGAGAACTTCGCCAGATTCTTTCAAATCCTGAGTATTATTGTTTATTACAGGCTGTGTAGATTTTATCTCTGGGGAAATCATGAGCCATTATTATGTTCTGACCTACTTTTATTATCTGATTGAGTTTGGCCTTTAGAGATGTTTGATTCAGGGCCTAGTTCTTGTCGTATTGCCTGTTCCATCACTATACTGTCATGTGACTCTGATTGTCTTACACTTTGATTTTTTTTCTTTTTTTTTTTTACTAATGCTGTCTCGTGTTTGTATGGGATATCTGAATCCTTTATTTGTTTCATTGGCTTGTTCCTTTTGGTTATTTTCTTTTTTTTACTTAATGTCTTCTGATTGATTTGTTTTGAGATCATTGACTCCTCCATACTTGTACTATGTCTTGTTGAATTCCACAAGGGGGTGGATCATTCATTATGTCATTCCCATCTTCTGTTACATGGTTTATAGATTTGTTTACTTGAAGTACTTGCTTTTTGTCAAAAATATGGAACGCTGCAGCTCGTCTCCTGTCAGGACTCCCAAAGTTCTCACCTATCTCTGATACTATAAGGGACTTGCACTGGCTTAAGATTCGAAACAGGATCAAGTTTAAAGAGCTGTGCATACTCTATAAAGCTTTGCACAACTGTGGTCCACATTTCCTGAAATCCCAACTCAGATACCAATCCTCCATAAGATCACTCCGATCTAGTAACCTTAAATTACTACAAATACCACGAACAAAAACTGTCAACTGGGGCGATAGACGCTTCCTTGTGGCAGCTCCCAGACTATGGAACTCCCTGCCAGTCTCCATCAAAGACAGCCCTTCCCTGATGCATTTTCGCAGAAAGTTAAAAACCTGGCTGTTTGATCAAGAATAAGCTCCGGCATAAACCTCGGGAATACGTCCACAGTTTTCTAGCGCCGAGACGCCCACGGGCAATTGCACGCGCTGTATAAATCTCAAAAATAAATAAATAAATAAATAAATAAATCTCTTCTCACCGTTATTGCTCTTCCTCGCTTTCCTTGCCCGTTTTTTTTTGTCTCTTACTTTATTTACCCGACTTTGAATCATTTTGTACAATTGTCACAGCCTGGTGTTGTTTTACTTGTTTTGTATTATTGTTCTCCACATGTAGGTACCCATTGGGGGGCTTGAATGCTTCGTTTGAGACCCGTGCTTTTGATTGCTCAAAGGTCCAAACTTGCTGGATGTCTTTAGTCGCTTTTGTCTCCATTGATTACATTTTTGACTGCTCCAGGTCATTTGTTTGTCTTGCAATTAAGATACCTAGTAATATTGCCGGTACTGTGCTCAGTTTGTCAATTATTGGACCACATGCACATCCACCTGACACCACTGCATTCAGACCTCTTTCGGTAGTTATTAAGGCTGTAAGATTTTCCAATTTTGAATTTATTCCAGCAATGTAAGTGGCAATTATACTCATTAACTCGATCTGAATATCTAATTTGTTCTACTGCATGTTGAAAGTGGTTATTACTGTTTCTAGAACTTTTAATACCGAGGCAGACACAGTTGTGCAGTCCTCTATTTTGGTTTCTCACTTTTTGTTTTGGGACCGTCCTCTAGGGATTCTTGTGTTGGTATTTTGTTCTCCTTTATTTTTTCCATTTTTTTCTGTCACTATTTCGCTTGTTTGCTTTGGACTGGAACACATCTCTGTTGGCGACTTAAATCTTTTATGGTCAGTTTTCTCTTGCTTACTCTCTTTCCCTGTCCCTGCCACTATTTCACATGTTTGTCATGGGCTAGAACACCACTCCGTTAAGTTCTTTATAGCCATTTTCATCTTGCTTACTCTCTTTCCATGTACCTCCTTGGGGAAAAATGCTCCAGCGTACTAGATATTTCTATTATCGGCTGACTGTGTCCTTATAATATGATGCCCTTTGCGTTTTCTAACAGATTGTCTGATAAATGTATAGTTTTTGCCTCCAATGCTTGAAGATTAGTATTATTTGTAAATGATAATGAATAAAGCCATGATTTGTTGTGATCTTCCTTTGGGCCATGAGTAATGTTTGAGACATCACATTTGTGATCCTCATATTTTTGCAAGGCACTAGATGATCCCTCTTTTACTAACAATTTTGGTGTGGAGTGCAAACGGTCGAGACATGTATTTGTGCTTGAATTGTTGTCCGCTTACTAGTTGTCTGATTCTTTTCCATATCTTGTATATTTTTAACATTAGAATCCTGAAATTTTGATGCTACTATCTTTTGTGGTGTCAATGGATTTCCTCTGTTTCACCTGTTTCTGAATATATTGCTGTAGTGGGATCCATTAGAAACATACATTTTTTACTAGGTGAACCTTTACCAAAAAGCGAATATATTGGTGAAATTAGTGTACTTGTTGATGCTTGTCTCCTTTTTCCCAATGAATCCGATACCTCCTTGAGAACCCGTAAACAAGTGATACAAAATACAAAAAACGGAAATAAAGCTTTCCGATTTTTGTATCACTTGTTTACGAGTTCTTCCCAACCTCATATTTAGTAGTTATCTGGTTTCCTATACATTTGAGTTCACTTAACTCAGTTATTTCTTCGTTACTGCCGCTTACTCTTTTCTACCTTGCTACCCTGGTCAATTAAAGGTGTTAGGCTAAAATCTTCCTGTAGTCCACATAGTTACTTTTCAGTATAAAGCCAGCTTGTAGATCAAGTGAGGACACTGTCGAGTCCTATGCTAGCGGCGCTGCGCAGGTGGCGGGGCGCGCAATGAAGGACTCAGGACACGCTGTTGATCTCTGCGTGGTCCGGACTAACTCCGTGGCCCCGCCTCTCTTTATTTAAAGCATACGCGACCGTGATGTATCACGGCCGCGTTAACGCGCTACTGCGTACGTGACAACTCTCCCGCACGCATGCGGCTTCTCGAACATTACATCCCTTTCAACCTTTATTAAAATTCAAGAACTTCAGAAACTAACACGGGCAACGACCCACTGTAAAAGTCTTGGCAGTTCAAACAGTCATCAATGACCCCAGGCATGGCTAGAACAAAAGTCAAAATGGCCGTCAGGCCTGTTACCAGTTCATGTCGCTGCTACCGCCATCTCAGCCCACGGCAAAGTCGGCCAGTTGCGAAGAGGGCGCGGGGTTTCTTCTCAGTCCATAGCCCGCGGCCTCTCCCCTGAACAGGACCCTTCGTGGCATGCTCGATGGGGCCGGGACCGGCGATGAACACTCCCCTGGAGTCTGAGGGCTGTCGGTGCTCGCTGTCCCTGGACTCGGAGGACCTGCCTCTGCTCTCTCTCCCAAGTCTCTTGGCACCGCTGATGATGCTGGGGCGCCAGGTGTGGAAGGATTCGATCCTGGGGGATCCTGTTCCTGGCGACCTCCGGCAGAGGCGGCTGCTCGCTTGAAGAATGAAATGTTCCTGGTGACGCTTTCGCCGTCTCTCTGGGCAGTTATCATCGTGCCCGACCAACGAGTGACAGTCCACGGATGGGGCTCAAAGGGGAGCCGGAACTTGCTCCCTGGGAATCGGTCTCGCACGTAGACCCAATCTCGCTCTTCGATCGGGGAGTCTCTACCCCGGCGCCTGAAGCTGGCATAGTCGTTTGAGCGCCTCCGGTTGGCTTGGGCTAGTTGTGGGTTTGCTCTCGTGGGAGTCCAGGTGCGATGGTGAGGAATGGTATCTCGGACTATTCGGCCCATGGTGGAGGGTCCTGGGGCCGCGGTAGTGGTGCGATGGGGTGTAAGTCTATATTCTCGTAGAAAAGTGTACAGGGCCCTCTCAACCGGTGTCTCCTCTGCTTGGGCAATCCGTATTACTTTATTCAGGGTCCTCATGAATCGCTCCACTTCTCCGTTGGCCTGAGGCCATCTGGGGGTGATTTTCCTGTGGTGGATCCCACCCTCGTCGCCATTGTCGAGTCCTATGCTAGCGGCGCTGCGCAGGTGGCGGGGCGCGCAATTAAGGACTCAGGACACGCTGTTGATCTCCGCGTGGTCCGGACTAAATCCGTGGCCCCACCTCTCTTTATTTAAAGCATACGCGACCGTGACGTATCACGGCCGCGTTAACGCGCTACTGCGTACGTGACAACTCTCCCGCACGCATGCGGCTTCTCGAACATTACAGACACTAGAAGGTTTTGTTTATCCATTAGCGGCTCCGCAAACCATGCTCCCTGGCCGAAAAGAGAGCGAAAAAGAAAATCAAACAAGCAGGTCAGCGCTGCCAATCAACCCAAAAGCCACACCAGGTGCCGGGCTCCTATGCAGAGACAAGTGACCGGGGGACGCTGCAGCTACGACCACTGGCAAGTTTGCTTACTGCCCACAGACTGTGCCTCCTGGGTCCAAATTTATGGTGGGTTAAAGTAAAGTGAGATGACAAAATGGGTGGGGTATATGCCCAGCACGAGGCCAGAGTTCCAACAGTCCAAGTTGTGGCTTGTGCCTGTGGAAAGACCACAGGGAGCTGCAGGGGCTATTAAAGGAGGATTTCAATTCACACCTCCAGAAGCGTCTTCCTAGTTGAGCACTGTTGGGAGTGGAGGTCCCTGTCGCTTACCGCCACCACCAAATGCTGGAGGTGTGCTTCCCCGACCCCTCGCTTCAACGTTAGGCTAAGTAAGGACACCGTCTGAGATAGCCCTGCTCACCCCCTTAGTAGCTTGGCACGAGCAGCCAGACTTATCTCCAAGGCACGAGTGTTTAGTATGTGCAACCACGCTCACAGTAACCCCATGTCATCACAAATAGACTCCACACAAGTATTGATAAAATGAGTATAATCTTTATATAAGCAATGATACCAAACGACCACACAATACAAAATCAACATATAAGAATGGGTAGTATTCTTTCCGGTGTGTTGGTAGGTTCTAATCCAACCACCGCTTCTAACCAATAGTTAAGCTCACTTCTAACCGTTTCCCAAAAGGTTATGCAAATCGTATTGCTGGAATCACACATGTTGCAATAGGAAACAATACTGCAATGCGTAACGATATTCTCTTATACTGTGCACCAGAGAAACAATGCCATAGGTAGCACCACAGTCACGTACTTTGCAATTGAAGGAACAATGCAATGTGTATCACCACCAGCATGCCCTGTACCAGGAAGAAACAAAGCAATGCGTCACGCTACAATCCTGTACAGTGCAATGAAGAAATAATACACTGTGCCATGTTATACCCAGATACTGTGCACTGAAGAAATAATGCAATGCACCATGTTACAATCAGGTAATATGCAAGGGAGAAATAACGCAGTGCGTAACGCATCAAGCATAAAGTTTGTCAGGCACAAATGAGGTAAGGTGTCATACGACAGTTCGATAGTTCATTAGAAGCAATAACGCAAAGTGTAATACAACAGTTTTACATGCTCCGTTAACAGTGTCCCCGTTATGGATCAAATAATGACACAAAAAGTATTGCTTCACACTCCGGCCCCAGTACTGCCCAATCTTGGGTCAGCACGGGCCAGGATCCGAGCAGAAGCAAAGGCTCCGCAGCTGACTGAAGCGGGTGGTCGATGAGTGTGTCCCTCCAGGCCAGCACCCCACCCCACTCCGCTTGAATCCACTCTAATCCAATCAACTCCATTACAATCCACCCCAATCAACTCTAACGCACTTCACCACAATCCACTTGAATCAACTCCACTCTAATGGATTCCTGTCCACTCCAATTTAATTTACTCCAGTCCATTCTAATCAAGTCTAATCCGCTGCACTCTACTCCATTCCAGTTCCCTCCACTCTACTTTAATCCACCCCAATCCACTCCTCTAACTCACGCCAATCCACTCTACTCTAACCTACTCCACTCCAATCTAATCCATGTCACACTACTCTGCGCCACTCTACACCACTCCACTCTACGCCACTCTATACTTCACTATAAAACACTCCACTATATAACACTCCACTCTACGCCACTCCACTCTACGCCACTCCACCCTACGCCACTCCACTCTGCACCACACCACACCACACCACCACTCTACAATCTATGCAACTCTGAGACATTTCACTCTACCACACTCTACTCCATTCTACCTAACTCCACTGTAGGCCACTCTATGCTCCTCCACTCTCTGCCACTCCACTCTACGACATTCTACACTACTCCACTTCATGAAACCCCACTCTGTGACACTCTGTGTGACTCTACTTATGTGACTCTACTCCACTCCACTCCACAACACTGTACTCTAATCCACTCCACGTCATTCCACTCTACGACACTCCATGCCACTAACTTTAAGTCCTGCTGAACAGCAGCCACTCTGGTGTACAACATGGCTAAAATGCATCGCTAAAGTCAAAAGCTCTTGCAGATGAGAGACTTATGGGCTTTGCAAGTGCTTGTTCCTTTCTGTGCGAAGTGTTTACACGTGCCACCAGTCACCTGCAAGGCACCACTTTGGCACTATAAAATATACAGTAAATAAAAGCATCTCTAAAATGTTTAAGTTGGGCTTTATTTTTACAATGACTAAATATCCTTCGTTCTGAGGATCCGACTGCTGGGTGTTCTATATTTACTGAAACTAGCCCCAGCTGGGCGTCAAGTAATCCAAGACGCTGGTGCACTGGCAGAATCTCAGAGCAAAGCGCATTCCAGGTTAAAAATACGCCCAAGTGGTGAGTAAGAGAGAGAGGGCTGAGAGAAAGACACAGAGGGAAAAAAATGGGCCACATGATGGGAAGGCAATGTTGAAAGATGGAGTGGATCCGGAAGGAACCCGAAAGAGTAGCAAGGAAGGAAGGCATAAAAGAGCAGAAAAGAATTAAGGAAAAAAGAGAAAGGAATCTCAGAATGGAAGGGGAGTCAGGGGGTAAACATAAATGGATTGGAAGGGAAAAAAAGGAAAGACCGGCAAGATCAGAAAGAAATGAACGTAAGAAAAAAATGAAGAGGAAAAGAAAATAGAAATAAAAGGAAAGAAATTGGGAAAGAAGAACATGTTTGGTGGCAAGGCTTCTGATGGCCGTAGAGGCAGCGCGCTTGTGCAAGAAGCATGTTTGGTGGCAAGGCTTCTGATGGCCAGAGGTGGCGCGCTTGTGCAAGAAGGCATATTTGGTGGCGAGGCTTCTGATGGCCGTAGACGCAGCGCGCTTGTGCAAGAAGGCATGTTTGGTGGCGAGGCTTCTGATGGCCAGAGGTGGCGCGCTTGTGCAAGAGGCATGTTTGGTGGTGAGGCTTCTGATGGACGCAGGGGCGGGGCACCTGTGCAAGAGGCATGTTTGGTAAAGAGGCTTCTGATGGCCAGAGGTGGCGCGCCTGTGCAAGAGGCATGTTTGGTGGTGAGGCTTCTGATGGCCAGAGGTGGCGCGCCTGTGCAAGAGGCATGTTTGGTAAAGAGGCTTCTGATGGCCAGAGGCGGCGCGCCTGTGCAAGAGGCATGTTTGGTAGTGAGGCTTCTGATGGCCTCAGGGGCGGGGCACCTGTGCAAGAGGCATGTTTGGTAAAGAGGCTTTTGATGGCCGTAGAGGCAGCGCGCTTGTGCAAGAAGGCATGTTTGGTGGCGAGGCTTCTGAGGGCCAGAGGTGGCGTGCCTGTGCAAGAGGCATGTTTGGTGGGGACGCTTCTGATGGCCGTAGAGGCAGCGCGCTTGTGGAAGAAGGCATGTTTGGTGGTGAGGCTTCTGATGGCCAGAGGTGGCGCGCCTGTGCAAGAGGCATGTTTGGTGGTGAGGCTTCTGATGGCCTCAGGGGCGGGGCACCTGTGCAAGAGGCATGTTTGGTAAAGAGGCTTCTGATGGCCGTAGAGGCAGCGCGCTTGTGCAAGAAGGCATGTTTGGTGGCGAGGCTTCTGATGGCCAGAGTTGGCGCGCTTGTGCAAGAGGCATGTTTGGTGGTGAGGCTTCTGATGAACGCAAGGGCGTGGCACCTGTGCAAGAGGCATGTTTGGTGGTGAGGCTTCTGATGGACGCAGGGGCGGGGCACCTGTGCAAGAGGCATGTTTGGTAAAGAGGCTTCTGATGGCGCAGAGGTGGTGCACCTGTGCAAGGAGGCATGTTTGGTGGGGATGCGTCTGATGGCCGCAGAGGCGGCGCGCCTGTGCAAGAGGCATGTTTGGTGGCGAGGCTTCTGATGGCCGTAGACGCAGCGCGCTTGTGCAAGAGGCATGTTTGGAGGCGAGGCTTCTGATGGCCGCAGGGGAGGCGCGCCTCTGCAAGGAGGCATGTTTGGTGGCGAGGCTTCTGATGGCCAGAGGTGGCGCGCTTGTGCAAGAGGCATGTTTGGTGGTGAGGCTTCTGATGAACGCAAGGGCGTGGCACCTGTGCAAGAGGCATGTTTGGTGGTGAGGCTTCTGATGGCGCAGAGGTGGTGCACCTGTGCAAGGAGGCATGTTTGGTGGCGAGGCTTCTGATGGCTGCAGAGGCGGCGCGCCTGTGCAAGAGGCATGTTTGGTGGTGATGCTTCTGATGGCCGTAGGGGCGGTGCGCCTGTGCAAGAGGCATGTTTGGTGGCGAGGCTTCTGATAGCCGAAGGGGCAGCACTCCTGGACAAGGAGACATGTTTGGTGCCGACGGTTCTGATGTCCGCAGAGGCGTCGCGCCTGGGCAAGGAGGCATGTTTGGTGGCGAGGCTTCTGATGGCTGCAGAGGCAGCACGCCTCTGCAAGGAGGCATGTTTGGTGGCGAGGCTTCTAATGGCCGCAGCGGCGTCGCGCCTGGGCAAGGAGGCATGTTTGGTGGCGAGGCTTCTTTTTTTTTTTTTTTTTTTAAATATTTTTATTTTTCCTTTCAAAGAAAAAAGCATACATTAAAGTAACAAAAAATAAACAAGCTTTTCCCATCTTACATTTGTTCACCTCACAATATCAAAGAAAAAAATTCCTTAATCGATAGAAACAAACAACAACAAAAAAAAAAAAGGAAAAAAAAGAAACCATATACATTTCATTGAAGGGAGCCAATACATGGACATATCATATTTTGACATTTCAGTAATTTACACCCTATCAACCTATTCCTGCCCTCCATTTCTCCAGTGGTCCCCAAATCTTGAGGCCCCGAGTTCTCCCGACCCTGCCTTTTCTAGCATAAATATGTTTCCCAAGATTATATATAGCAATAAGATTTGCTAACCATATTTGTATAGATGGAGGACTATTATCTAGCCATACTCTGGCTAACATTAATCTAAACACAGCAGCTGCCATAAACAAAAACATTACGTCGCCCGAGTCCGATTGTGGATTTCCCTCATCAACCCCCAACATAATTAAGCTTACTGAAAAGGTTATCTGTATCCTTAATGTATTAACTAAAAAATGTTCAATGTCCTTAATTAATGTATGTAGCTGCGGACATGTAGCAAACATGTGGACAATATCAGCCTCGATGGAGTTACATCTAGGACATGTAGTGCCCTCTAAACCCCCCCACTTCGCAATCCTAGCTGGAGTATAATACAATGAAAACAAGGTTTTATAATGCTGGGCTTGCAAGGGGGCAGAACAAAGCATGGTCCGACCTAGTTCTAGGGATTCGTTAAAAACTTCCGGGGTAGCCTCTATCCTCTCCTCCCATTTAGCCCTATGCTTATCTAGGTCATCTGGTCTATTTTTTGCCAAGGCAGCATATATTAACCTAATGGAGTATTCCTCTCCCGCAATTATCCCTTCCATCAGCTCATAAGGTTGAAAACCCAATGGGCCCCCTTGCTTGTTTCTTAAAAAACTCCTTATCTGAAGATATTTAAAAAAATCTCTTCTATTTATGTTGTATATATTCACCAAATCCTCGAATTGTACCATAATCTCAGAGTTCATTAAATCCCCAATTTGATGTATCCCTTTATCTTCCCAACCAGCCATTACATGATCAGAAAAAATTTCTTCAGGGAAGGATTTATTTTTATAAACTTTGGTGTATCTATTAAACCTGCCCATACCTGTTTTCTTCAAAAAAGAACTCCATATTTTTAGTGCCGCCCTAAGTGTCTTATACGCCTGTCTTCTAAGCTGACCCAAGTCAGTAAAATAGAGAAAGCAATTCTCAGCATTCTCTCCTAATACCACTGTGTAGGCTTCCACTGACATATTAATAGACTTTGATGACCCTCCTCCTCCCCCTATCAGTCCCTGGATATACTGGAGAGCTGCAGCCAAATAGTACATCCTAAAGTCTGGTGCGCCCCAGCCCCCTCTATCCCTTGGCAACGTAATAAATTTATAAGCCCTACGAGTTTTTCCTTGGGCCCATATAAATCTATTAACTACATTATCCAACATACTAAACCATTTACTCTCAAAAATTAAAGGTATTGACCAAAATAAATACAAAAATTTGGGTAAGACCATCATTGTTAACACATTCGTGCAGCCGACCAGTGAAAGGTGCAAGTTATTTATCCTTTCCAAATCACTTTTTACCTTCTCAATCAATGGCTTGATGTTACACTCGACTACCTTCTCCAAATTTGCGGAAATATCAATCCCTAAGTATATTGCACTGCTAACCACCCTAGTATCCTGACTAATTGCAAACCTATTCAGGATTATTTGGGTCTTTGTTTTGTTTAGACTATAACCCGATACCAGTCCAAGGAGGCATTTTTGGTGGCGAGGACTCTGATGGCTGCAGAGGCAGCACGCCTCTGCAAGGAGGCATGTTTGGTGGCGAGGCTTCTAATGGCCGCAGAGGCGTCGCGCCTGGGCAAGGAGGCATGTTTGGTGGCGAGGCTTCTGATGGCCAGAGATGGCGCGCTTGTGCAAGAGGCATGTTTGGTGGTGAGGCTTCTGATGAACGCAAGGGCGTGGCACCTGTGCAAGAGGCATGTTTGGTGGTGAGGCTTCTGATGGCGCAGAGGTGGTGCACCTGTGCAAGGAGGCATGCTTGGTGGCGAGGCTTCTGATGGCCGCAGAGGCGGCGCGCCTGTGCAAGAGGCATGTTTGGTGGCGAGGCTTCTGATGGCCGTAGACGCAGCGCGCTTGTGCAAGAGGCATGTTTGGGGGCGAGGCTTCTGATGGCCGCAGGGGAGGCGCGCCTCTGCAAGGAGGCATGTTTGGTGGCGAGGCTTCTGATGGCCAGAGGTGGCGCGCTTGTGCAAGAGGCATGTTTGGTTATGAGGCTTCTGATGGCCGCAGCCGCAGCACGCCTCTGCAAGGAGGCGTGTTTGGTGGCGAGGCTTCTGATGGCTGCAGAGGTGGCGTGCCTGTGAAAGAGGAGTGTTTGGTGGTGAGGCTTCTGATGGCCGCAGGGGCGGCGCTGCCTGTGCAAGGAGGCATGTTTGGTGGCGACGACTCTAATGGCCTCAGTCAGAGGCGGCGCACCTGTGCAAGAGGCATGTTTGGTAATGAGGCTTCTGATGGGTGCAGAGGCGGCACGCCTGTTCAAGAGGCATGTTTGGAGGCGAGGCTTCTGATGCCATCAGAGGAGGCGCGCCTCTGCAAGGAGGCATGTTTGATGGCGAGGCTTCTGATGGCCAGAGGTGGCGCGCCTGTGCAAGAGGCATGTTTGGTGGCGAGGCTTCTGATGGCCGCAGAGGCAGCACGCCTCTGCAAGGAGGCATGTTTGGTGGCGAGGACTCTGATGGCTGCAGAGGCAGCACGCCTCTGCAAGGAGGCATTTTTGGTGGCGAGGACTCTGATGGCTGCAGAGGCAGCACGCCTCTGCAAGGAGGCATGTTTGGTGGCGAGGCTTCTAATGGCCGCAGAGGCGTCGCGCCTGGGCAAGGAGGCATGTTTGGTGGCGAGGCTTCTGATGGCTGCAGAGGCGGCGCGCCTGTGCAAGAGGCATGTTTGGTGGTGATGCTTCTGATGGCCGTAGGGGTGGTGCGCCTGTGCAAGAGGCATGTTTGGTGGCGAGGCTTCTGATAGCCGCAGGGGCAGCACTCCTGGGCAAGGAGACATGTTTGGTGCCGACGGTTCTGATGTCCGCAGAGGCGTCGCGCCTGGGCAAGGAGGCATGTTTGGTGGCGAGGCTTCTGATGGCTGCAGAGGCAGCACGCCTCTGCAAGGAGGCATGTTTGGTGGCGAGGCTTCTAATGGCCGCAGCGGCGTCGCGCCTGGGCAAGGAGGCATGTTTGGTGGCGAGGCTTCTGATGTCTGCAGAGGCAGGAAGCCTCTGCAAGGAGGCATGTTTGGTTGCGAGGCTTCTGATGGCGGCAGAGGCGGCGTGCCTGTGCAAGAGGAATGTTTGGTGGCGAGGCTTCTGATGGCTGCAGAGGCAGCAAGCCTCTGCAAGGAGGCATGTTTGGTGCTGAGGCTTCTGATGGCCGTAGAGGCAGCGCGCTTGTGCAAGAAGGCATGTTTGGTGGTGAGGCTTCTGATGAACGCAAGGGCGTGGCACCTGTGCAAGAGGCATGTTTGGTGGTGAGGCTTCTGATGGACGCAGGGGCGGGGCACCTGTGCAAGAGGCATGTTTGGTAAAGATGCTTCTGATGGCCGTAGAGGCAGCGTGCTTGTGCAAGAAGGCATGTTTGGTGGCGAGGCTTCTGATGGCCAGAGGTGGCGCGCTTGTGCAAGAGGCATGTTTGGTGGTGAGGCTTCTGATATACGCAAGGGCGTGGCACCTGTGCAAGAGGCATGTTTGGTGGTGAGGCTTCTGATGGCGCAGAGGTGGTGCACCGGTGCAAGGAGGCATGTTTGGTGGGGACGCTTCTGACAGTCCCAGGGGTGGCGCGCCTGGGTAAGAGGCATGTTTGGAGGCGAGGCTTCTGATGGCCGCAGGGGAGGCGCGCCTCTGCAAGGAGGCATGTTTGGTGGTGAGGCTTCTGATGGCCGCAGGGGCGGCACACCTGTACAATGAGGCATGCTTGGAGGCGAGGCTTCTGATGGCTGCAGAGGAGGCGCGCCTGTGCAAGAGGCATATTTGGTGGTGAGGCTTCTGATGGCTGCAGCGGCGGCACACCTGTACAATGAGGCATGTTTGGTGGCGAGGACTCTGATGGCAGCAGGGGCGGCACACCTGTACAATGAGGCATGTTTGGTGGCGAGGACTCTGATGGCAGCAAGGGCGGCACACCTGTACAATGAGGCATGTTTGGTGGCGAGGACTCTGATGGCAGCAGGGGCGGCACACCTGTACAATGAGGCATGTTTGGTGGCGAGGACTCTGATGGCCTCAGTCAGAGGTGGCACGCCTGTGCAAGAGGCATGTTTGGTGGTGAGAATTCTGATGGCTGCAGAGGAGGCGCTGCCTGTGCAAGGAGGCATGTTTGGTGGCGAGGCTTCTGATGGCAGCAGGGGCGGTGCGCCTGTGCAACGAGTGAAGGAGGCAGGTTTGGTGGTGAGCCTTCTGATGGCCGCAGGGGCGGTGCGCCTGTGCAAGAGGCATATTCCTCTTGCCATCCTCCTAAACAGACTCCTAGAGATGGGGATCTGTGACACCCCTTTAGCCTGGATCACCTCCTTTTTAACGGACCGTACACAACAAGTATGGTGCCGACCATTCTGGTCTAAAGACAAGAAACCGCTTGGCTGTGGGGTGCCCCAAGGATCTGCTCTCAGTCCCCTTTTTTTTAACGTCTATGTCACACCCCTGGCAAAGGTGATTGAGACATCTGGGGGGTTAGAGTGATCTCCTACGCTGATGATACTCAGCTTATTTTCTCCATCAGAGACCACTCACCCCTTGGTTTTCAAAATTTTAGAACCTGTCTTTCCAATATTGTAGCTTGGTGACTCTGAACACGCTAAAACTTAATACGGACAAAACGGAGGTGTTGTTTTTTAATCAAGCGACTCCCATGTCACCCACCACCTGGTGGCCTGCGGAACTCAATCCGCCACCTTCCCCGGTAAAGGTGGCACGCAACCTTGGAGTCCAATTCGACAACAAATTATCTTTTAAAACCCAGATCTAGAAAGTCACTTCGGCTTGTTTTGGTAAACTCCACATTTTAAAAAAAATCTCCCACTTTCTCCCTATCGAGTCACTGAAGACAGTGACTCACGCCTTGGTCACTGCGCACCTGGACTATGCGAACAGTCTGTATCTAGGACTTCCTGCATACCTACTACACAGGCTGCAGATCGTGCAGAACACTGCAGCCAGGCTGATCTGTAAAGTCCCCTATCGCTATTCCATCTCACCCCACTTGAAGAAGTTGCATTGGCTCCCTATCACTGCTCGCGTCAGATTCAAGGCCCTCGTACTAGTTTTCAGGGCTCTGAATGGAAAAGGCCCCAGATACCTCAGACATAGACTAAAATTAGTCCAATCGTCTCTCAACCTTAGATCAAACCACCTCCGTCTCTTACTCCCTCCCATATTCCGCCTTGCGAGAAAGGGTGGTAGAGCTTTTGCAGTGGTGGTATCTAAACTGTGGAACTCTCTACCCATCAGCCTTCGTCTCATTGACACCGAATCTCAATTCAGGGGCAAATTAAAGACTTTTCTATTCTCTGGCTGCTAATTTTCTCCCCTTCTGCTCGCAATCCTCAGCGCCGAAACACCCCCGTTGCGGGTAGCCGTGCTCGCAACAAATGTCAATATAATAATAATATTAATAATATTTGGTGGCGAGGCTTCTGATGGCCGCAGCACGCCTCTGCAAGGAGGCATGTTTGGTGGCGAGGCTTCTGATGGCCGCAGAGGCGGCGCGCCTGTGCAAGGAGGCATGTTTGGTGGCGACGGTTCTGATGTCCGCAGAGGCGTCGCGCCTGGGGAAGGAGGCATGTTTGGTGGCGAGACTTCTGATGGCTGCAGAGGCGGCGTGCCTCTGCAAGGAGGCATGTTTGGTGGCGAGGCTTCTGATGGCAGCAGAGGCGGCGTACCTGTGCAAGAGGCATGTTTGGTTGCGAGGATTCTGATGGCTGCAGAGGCGGCGCGCCTGTGCAAGAGGCATGTTTGGTGGTGAGGCTTCTGATGGCCACAGGGGCGGCGCTGCCTGTGCAAGAAGCATGTTTGGTGGTGATGCTTCTGATGGCCGGAGGGGCGGCGCTGCCTGTGCAAGAGGCATGTTTGGTGGTGATGCTTCTGATGGCCGTAGGGGCGGTGCGCCTGTGCAAGAGGCATGTTTGGTGGCGAGGCTTCTGATAGCTGCAGGGGCAGCACTCCTGGGCAAGGAGACATGTTTGGTGCCGACGGTTCTGATGTCCGCAGAGAAGTTGCGCCTGGGCAAGGAGGCATGTTTGGTGGCGAGGCTTCTGATGGCTGCAGAGGCAGCACGCCTCTGCAAGGAGGCATGTTTGGTGGCGAGGCTTCTAAAGGCCGCAGAGGCGTTGCGCCTGGGCAAGTAGGCATGTTTGGTGGCGAGGCTTCTGATGGCTGCAGAGGCAGCAAGCCTCTGCAAGGAGGCATGTTTGGTTGCGAGGCTTCTGATGGCTGCAGAGGCGGCGTGCCTGTGCAAGAGGCATGTTTGGTCGTGAGGATTCTGATGGCTGCAGAGGCGGCGCGCCTGTGCAAGAGGCATGTTTGGTGGTGAGGCTTCTGATGGCCGGAGGGGCGGCGCTGCCTGTGCAAGGAGGCATGTTTGGTGGCGACGGTTCTGATGTCCGCAGAGGCGTCGCGCCTGGGCAAGGAGGCGTGTTTGGTGGCAAAGCTTCTGATGGCTGCAGAGGCGGCGTGCCTGTGAAAGAGGCAAGTTTGGTGGTGAGGCTTCTGATGGCCGCAGGGGCGGCGCTGCCTGTGCAAGGAGGCATGTTTGGTGGCAAGGACTCTAATGGCCTCAGTCAGAGGTGGTGTGCCTGTGCAAGAGGTATGTTTGGTGGTGAGGATTCTGATGGCTGCAGAGGCGGCACGCCTGTGCAAGAGGCATGTTTGGAGGTGAGGCTTCTGAAGGCTGCAGAGGCGGCGTGCCTCTGCAAGGAGGCATGTTTGGTGGCGAGGCTTCTGATGGCCGCAGAGGCGTCGCGCCTGGGCAAGGAGGCATGTTTGGTGGCGAGGCTTCTGTTGGCTGCAGAGGCAGCAAGCCTGTGCAAGAGGCATGTTTGGTGGCGAGGCTTCTGATGGCTGCAGAGGCAGCACGCCTCTGCAAGGAGGCATGTTTGGTGGCGAGACTTCTGATGGCTGCAGAGGCGGCGTGCCTCTGCAAGGAGGCATGTTTGGTGGCGAGGCTTCTGATGGCCGCAGAGGCGTCGCGCCTGGGCAAGGAGGCATGTTTGGTGGCGAGGCTTCTGTTGGCTGCAGAGGCAGCAAGCCTGTGCAAGAGGCATGTTTGGTGGTGAGGATTCTGATGGCTGCAGAGGCAGCACGCCTCTGCAAGGAGGCATGTTTGGTGGCAAGGCTTCTGATGTCCACAGAGGCGTCGCGCCTGGGCAAGGAGGCATGTTTGGTGGAGAGGCTTCTGATGGCCCCAGAGGCGTTGCGCCTGGGCAAGGAGGCATGTTTGGTGGCGAGGCTTCTGATGGCTGCAGAGGCAGCACGCCTCTGCAAGGAGGCATGTTTGGTGGCGAGGCTTCTGATGGCTGCAGAGGCAGCATGCCTGTGCAAGAGGCATGTTTGGTGGTGAGGCTTCTGATGGCCGCAGAGGCAGCACGCCTCTGCAAGGAGTCATGTTTGGTGGCGAGGCTTCTGATGGCTGCAGAGGCGGTGCGCCTGTGCAAGAGGCATGTTTGGTGGTGAGGCTTCTGATGGCTGCAGAGGCGGCGTGCCTGTGAAAGAGGCATGTTTGGTCGTGAGGATTCTGATGGCTGCAGAGGCGGTGCGCCTGTGCAAGAGGCATGTTTGGTGGTGAGGCTTCTGATGGCCGGAGGGGCGGCGCTGCCTGTGCAAGGAGGCATGTTTGGTGGCGACGGTTCTGATGTCCGCAGAGGCGTTGCGCCTGGGCAAGGAGGCGTGTTTGGTGGCGAGGCTTCTGATGGCTGCAGAGGCGGCGTGCCTGTGAAAGAGGCATGTTTGGTGGTGAGGCTTCTGATGGCCGCAGGGGCGGCGCTGCCTGTGCAAGGAGGCGTGTTTGGTGGCAAGGACTCTAATGGCCTCAGTCAGAGGTGGCGTGCCTGTGCAAGAGGCATGTTTGGTGGTGAGGATTCTGATGGCTGCAGAGGCGGCACGCCTGTGCAAGAGGCATGTTTGGAGGTGAGGCTTCTGATGGCTGCAGAGGCGGCGTGCCTGTGAAAGAGGCATGTTTGGTGGTGAGGCTTCTGATGGCCACAGGGGCGGCGCAGCCTGTGTAAGGAGACGTTTGGTGGCGACAGTTCTGATGTCCGCAGAGGCGTCGCGCCTGGGCAAGGAGGCATGTTTGGTGGCGAGACTTCTGATGGCTGCAGAGGCGGCGTGCCTCTGCAAGGAGGCATGTTTGGTGGCGAGGCGTCTGATGGCCGCAGAGGCGTCGCGCCTGGGCAAGGAGGCATGTTTGGTGGCGAGGCTTCTGTTGGCTGCAGAGGCAGCAGCAAGCCTGTGCAAGAGGCATGTTTGGTGGCGAGGCTTCTGATGGCTGCAGAGGCAGCACGCCTCTGCATGGAGGCATGTTTGGTGGCGAGACTTCTGATGGCTGCAGAGGCGGCGTGCCTCTGCAAGGAGGCATGTTTGGTGGCGAGGCTTCTGATGGCCGCAGAGGCGTCGCGCCTGGGCAAGGAGGCATGTTTGGTGGCGAGGCTTCTGTTGGCTGCAGAGGCAGCAAGCCTGTGCAAGAGGCATGTTTGGTGGCGAGGCTTCTGATGGCTGTAGAGGCAGCACGCCTCTGCAAGGAGGCATGTTTGGTGGCGAGGCTTTTGATGGCCGCAAGGCATGTTTGCCTTGTTGCTGGGTGGCGCTAGCTACTGGTAGATGCGCGCTGGGGTGGACCACAATCTTAAAGACGTGCTGAGGTCTAAAAGCCCGGCATGCTGAACTCACTGGCACATGCGTTGACTGGTTGGATTGATGACTTTGCCTGCAAACCGCAGATATCTCCTTGGCACTTTCCTGGCGTGTCCTCCCTCCCGATGGCTCTTCCAAGGTGACAGTGAAGGGACTCGTGTTTTCAGGGGGTCTCCGGATGGGATGGACAGCTGGGGAGCCTGCAGGCCTGCTAAAGCCTATTCTGCTGCAGGGGCTGGGAAGACTTCAGTTAGATGTCCTCCATCTTTCGGAAGCAGGGCAGGAAAGCATGCCATCCGCTTTCCCTCGAAGGTTGTTACGCCGGGAGGGATGTACGAAACTGTGTAATTTACTCGTAGAAAATGTTACAACGTTTCTTGAAGTTTTGAAAAATGATGTTGGGAAATGTGATTTGCTGGTATTTCCTGTAACTTTTAGCAATAGCGAGAACATAACGTTGTGCAAATAAATCACACGAAAAAAAAAAATAGGAGACTAGTTCGCGCAAAAAAATGACACAAAATAGTATCTGACCTGTAGTGTCTTAGTGTGGACACGTTCTAGTGTTCTGTGTGATGTAACACACTCTACACCCACCCACCACAGACGTCATGGTGTCACATGACGCTGCCAATAAAAGAGGCTGAGCGCACGTGCTCACGACCTTTCCTACCACTCATTCCTGGTGTCCGTGTCCGTTATTGCTGTGCCTAACATGTGGGCCCAGGGCCCATAAATACCATCATTACAATGGCGACGAGGTCGGTAGTGAAACCCATGCGTGCCACTACCCTACACTGAGGAAAAGGGGGAGAGTGCTGCCCGCCTAGAGGGCATCCCCTGCAGCAGGGTGCAGCGCGCCGAGAGGCCGCTGAGCACGTCGGAGCCCCACAGTGACCGGGAGCCACACAACGAGCCGACCGGAGCCCACCGCGTCGACCGCCACCGACGAGTGCCACCAAGCAACAGCGGACCGCCCAGAGCCCACCTGCGACGGCCGCGAGGCTGAAAAACCCCACCGGAGAGGGGCACGGGCCGGGCGGAGCCCACCCACCGCGACGGAGCATCTGGCCCGCCGGCCGAAGGTGAGCCCCAGGGGCGAAGTGCCCGTCATGAACTGTGCCAATCATAAGCAGGACCTGCGGAGCCTACCCGCGGCCTGCCAGAGCCATCCCCTGCCCCCACCGCGCGTGTGACTGCAGCGGCGGGGCCAAGAGACAAGCGACTGCGTGAGGGAGAGTGCGGCCGGACCCGCAATTAACAAAATCAACGAGTGGGAGGGAGCGGAGTAGCTAACCGTCTCCCGACCCCCCTCGCAACGTGGTCCAGGCCAGCGGAGTCCACCCGCGACCTGCCGGCGGCACCCCCAGCGAGGACAGACTCAGCAGTGACAGCGGAGCCCACCCGCGACCTGCCGGTGGCACCCCCAGTGAGGAGAGTACACCGCAGAGCCTGCGGAGCCCACCCGCGGCCTGCGAGAACCATGGCGGGTCTCCGCCGCGCATGGAGTGCTTGTTGAAGCTGCAGCGGCGGGAGACCGGCGAGAGTGGGGCCCGCTGGGCCACAGGACCAAGAACATTCAAAAAGACAGAGCCGGCGGAGCCCAACCGCGGCCTGCCTCGAGCGCCCCGCCCAGGGAGGAGTGACCGGAGCGACGCGCTCCCCCGCCGGAGTGAAGCACCTTTACCTCCGCCTGCGTGAGTACTGCCGAGGCGGCTGCGGACGGGGAGAGGAAGCAAGGGAGAAGCAAGCGTCTGCAGGCGGCCAGCGCCGCCAAGATCACAAGGCGCCCCCCTCCTTGTGTGCTCCGTATGAGGGGCAGAGTGCCGGCAAAGCGGTCAACACCGCCAAAGATTAAATGAGCCCCAACGGTATAAAGATCAAAGGAAAGTACCGCACCTGGCAACACTCGGGACTGTTCCCCCCAGCAACAAATCTGAGCAGCATTAAGGATTTAACAGTGCCGTTTACATGGGATCCTGAATAAACCTGGCAGCACGGGGAGAATGCGCTGGTGCACTCCTGCCCCAATTACTATAACAGGGAAAGGACTCACCAGGAAGGCAGTGTGGGGGCCTGGTTTCTAGCGGCTGCTCCAGCTCCAGCCCCAAACCCCCCTGTGCACTGAGTGAAACAGTAGAGTGCACCTCAGGGAAGACAAGACCCACAAGACAGGCGGCTAACATATCCAGTAACACTGCCACCCAGTGGCCAAAAGCAAAAGGGCACTTACATCCACCAGTACTAAAACAAGCATTGTACAAGCAAGAGAAATCAGCAGCATCTAGAGGCAACAGACTGAGTAGCGCCCCCAGGGAAAGTATCTCAACTCCCGCAACAAGAAAGCGCGCAACAGCGCAGAAGACACCCACACGCACCTGCAAGGAGTCGGCGGCTGCCACTTCCAAAGCGACGTGGGAAGAGGCGCGAATGTCTCACTTAACATCAACACCTCACCAAGCATCCAAGCAAGGACAAAACGTCTGGAGAAAACGACTGCCAAGCACTGGAGGAACGATCAAGGAAACAACTGCCGTGATCAGAAGACGGAGAGAGCAGTGACTCCTAGTGGCCACAGGAGATCACCGCAGCATCAACTACTCCCGCCAACGGTCCGAAGCAGCAAGCACCTGACGCCAGCCAAAGCAGCAAGTACCCAACGGTCCAAAGCAGCAACGTACTGGACGTCAGCCAAAGCAGCAAGAAATCGACGCCAGCCAAAGCTGCAAGTACCAACGACACGCAACAAGTGTCCGAGAGCCTTGAAAAAAGTACGGGCGAAGATAACGCGCCACGTGGCAAGGCACAGCCCCCACGAGATGGAAGAAGGTCACAGGTAACGCCACAGTGCAGAACAGTTACCGAAGACGACCACTAAGCGTGGCGCCCCCCCAGAAGCCGATCCACAGAAAGATCGCGTACCAAGTATGACCCGCGACGGGTCCCCTCAAACAACACCAGAAAGTGCTAATGCACCAAGTCCGACAGGACGACCGAAGAAACCTGCCAAAACATCAGCAGGAGTGGACCGCCAAACGGTCCAGGACGTTCAACCTAGTCAAGGTCTGTGAACACCATCACACGAACATCACCAACAAGAAAATAGAGAAGAGGGTTCGCGACACCAACTCGGGAAGCTGTGGAAGCAGGAGGAAGTGTTCCAGTCTGGGACAAACCAGGATCACACATGCAGCGGGCGCGCCCTGCATGGAGGAGCCAGGTCAGGAGAGAAGATGCAAGATCGGACCAAGTGATGTCGCGAAACAGGAAGGGAGAAAAGGAGAGATCCGAGTGGCACGTCTGCCACCGTGAAAAGAAAGGAAGAAGAGGAGAGAGCGGTGTGGCCCGTCTGCCACTGTGAAACAGAAAGGAAGAAGAGGAGAGAGCTGTGTGGCACGTCTGCCACTGTGCAACAGAAAGGAAGAAGAGGAGAGATCTGAGTGGCACATCTGCCACCGTGACAAGAAAGGAAGAAGAAGAGAGATCTTAGTGGCACCTCTGCCACCGAGAAAAGAAAGGAAGAAAAGGGGAGACATGTGGCACCTCCGCCACTGCCAGAGCGGAAGGAAGCATATTCCACGTGGCCGTTGCCACAGTTGAAGAGCAGAAAGAAGTATATCCCCGTGGCCGTTGCCACAGTTAAGAATGGAAGGAAGTAAATTCACGTGGCCGTTGCCACAGTTAGGAGTGAAGAAGAAGTCAGTGCGAAGTAGGTCCCCACAGTGAGTCCAAGGCCGAAAATGGAACATAACCATCATCCCACGGCAAACTACAAGAACTCCAACCGCACCCATTACCACGGAAGTCAACAACAGAAGGACTGTGAGGACAAAGGGGCTGCCCAGTCGTCTACAGACTGTTTCCATCGTGCACCACCAACTGGTGCCAAAGAGGACCAATGTTCCCCGAAACAGACTGAACTCCATCTACCCATTTCCAAGCAGCGGCGGATAGAAAAGCATGGCGGAACTGAACACTTCACTGCATCCTGAGATATGTTATTTTCCCCAAATGTGAATTATGAAGTTGGGTCTTTTCTATGATAAAAAAGGGGAGTGATGTAGTGTCTTAGTGTGGACACGTTCTAGTGTTCTGTGTGATGTAACACACTCTACACCCACCCACCACAGACGTCATGGTGTCACATGATGCTGCCAATAAAAGAGGCTGAGCGCACGTGCTCACGACCTTTCCTACCACTCATTCCTGGTGTCCGTGTCCGTTATTGCTGTGCCTAACATGTGGGCCCAGGGCCCATAAATACCATCATTACATGACCAATGAATAGAATTTGTGAATTTCACTAGCAAAGATGAAGTTTCACCCAGGCCTGGTTGGGAAGCCGGCTCCCATGCTGCGCCTGCGCAGTGACATCACATGGGTGGCTTAGCCGCGCAGCAGAGGTCACATCACATCTAAAAGCTTCGCAGGCTGTGATGTAAAGGACTGAAAGCTACAAATAGGAGCGGTAGAACAGCTTCTTGGAAGGTTTTGTCTGGGGTAATTTATTCACGTAACTTTATCGCACACTGTCACAACAATTTCACATTTGTCCTATAATTACAAACTGTAAGAACATTTTATTTTTTGTTTTTTACACGTTTACAACCCTATTTAGAAGATTGGAATGGCAAACAGCCACTGATATAAAGAACATTAAACGTATAAATATGTCAACACTGCGAAATGTACATATAAACACTGTAAGCAAGTAAGTGGGCATCTTACTGCACTCTCGAAACGACGCATTCATTTCACGAGGGCACACTCGCGTCAGGACTGGTGGAACTTATTCAGCGCTGAGCAGTTATAAAGAACTCTCAGCCCGTCCCGACGTTGACCGGGTATGAATTGCTGCTGGCCAGTAGTGTATTGTTTTGTAGGATTTCGTTTTGATAGCATTTCTTATCTGTGACAGGCCTGTGAAACGCTCCGATTCACAGTGCACTGCTGATGCACTTAAGAGTGCGCGTTCAGTAGTGTGTGAACTCGGGTTTCCCTACTTTCTTTTTCCTTGCAATATTATATAGCGCGAACTCGACAACATGGCATGAGCACAATTCACATTACAGAAGAACACATTCATTTGTGGTAGGCACGGGGAGACAAAGCGATTTGCCTGGAATCACAGGATGTTGAGCTGATGGTGAGATTCGAACGTAGCTCCCCAGCTCGAAAGTTCGCAATTCTAGAACTTGTGGCGGGAGGTGTGTCTAAAAGTGTATGTCGGTGCTGGCCATCAATGAGAGAGACCTGTGCATTTTTCAAATGGGTGGTGAAAAAATATGAGTATGTTGCTGGAGATGTGGGCCGCCGTGCCACCAATGTACTTACCGGGGGAGGTTAAACACCCATTATTCCGCAACTTTCTTTCCGCATACCATCACTCCGCATACTTTCATTACGAAAGTACCATGACTCCGCAATGCCAATATAACGCATGGCATTACATTTTATATGCTTTTACCACACATACATTTACAACGAAATTAGTTGTAAATGCATGAATGGTAAAAGCATGTTTTTTTTTTAATGTCTGGATAAGGTAAGTATGGGTATAGGGGTATATGTTTTGGGGTACTGGGGTATATGTTTTGGGGTGTTTGGGTATTTTAAGGGTTCAGATATAGTTTTGAGTTATGGGGTACATGGGTAGTTTTATTGTTTAGGGATAGGTATGGGTTTTGGGGTACAGGGGTATTTTTAGGGTTCAGGGCTAGGTTTGCGTTTTGGGGTATAGGGGTATTTTTAGGGTTCAGGGGCAAGTTTGGGTTTTGGGGTACAGGGTTATTTCAAGGGTTCAGAGATAAGTTTGGGTTTTGGGGTACAGGGGTATTTTTAGGGTTCAGGGCTAGGTTTTGGTTTTGGGATACAGGGGTATCGTTAGGGTTCAGGGGTAGGTTTGGGTTTTGGGGTACAGGGCTATTTTAAGGGTTCAGGGATAGGTTTGGGTTTTGGGGTACAGGGGTATTTTAGGGTTCAGGGGTAGGTTTGGGTTTTGGGGTACAGTGGTATTTTTAGGGTTCAGGGCTAGGTTTGGGTTTTGGGGTACAGGGATATTTTTAGGGTTCAGGGGTAGGTTTGGGTTTTGAGGTACAGGGATATTTATAGGGTTCAGGGCTAGGTTTTGGGGTACAGGGGTATTTTTAGGGTTCAGGGCTAGGTTTGGGGTACAGGGGTAGTTTTTAGGGTTCAGGGGTAGGTATGGGTTTTGAGGTACAGGGATATTTATAGGGTTCAGGGCTAGGTTTTGGGGTACAGGGGTATTTTTAGGGTTCAGGGCTAGGTTTGGGGTACAGGGGTAGTTTTTAGGGTTCAGGGGTAGGTTTGGGTTTTGAGGTACAGGGGTATTTATAGGGTTGAGGGCTAGGTTTGGGTTTTGGGGTACAAGGGTATTTTTAGGGTTTAGGAATAGGTTTGGGTTTTGGGGTACAGGATATATTTATGGGGTTAAGATGGGTTAGTGTTTAAGGGTGTTGGGGTATTTTAAGGAGTAAGGGTGGGTTATGATTATGGGGTGCAGGGGTATTTAAAAGGAGTATTTAAAGGGAGCAGGGTGGGATATGAGACATGGCATGAAGGGTGGAACTTACCACACGCCCCCAGCGTTTGTCACGCCCCCAGCACACGCCCACAGCACAATGCAGACACGCCCGCAAGGGACTACTTTGCTCGCACGGTTCTTTTACCTTTTAAATGTATATGGTGGGCGTCTGCATAGCCTATGTCCTTCTGCTGCAACTGCCCTTTCCAACGCTGTATTGGGTGTTGTGATTGGTGCTGTGTTTCCTGAGATTACCTGCCTCAAAGATTTGGGCTCTCTCTTATTATATTAGCATAGATGGAAGCGGGGCCTCCAGTCGGTCAGGACACGCAATGCGCGGTTCCACCTCATGCAGCATCACTATCTACACCGAGCATATCTCACCCCGCATGGCGTGGATGTGAGTGGTGTGGCTCCCTTTTTGGGAACAGGTCACCTCTTTCTGCTAGGCCCCGGGCTTCAGGTGGGCCAGGTCCTGCCGGTGCTGCTGAACACTGAAAGTTTTTAAAAGCTGGTGCCGAGATGGGTCCCTATCGGGGGAAACAGCAATTAGAGCGCTGTCTCCACAACACTGTACCTTTACAACGTGGTGGTTACAACGAAGAGGTGTGGTGCCACGGCCAGGGCGACTGACGCTGGACTGGGGGCCACGGCTCGATCCCTGGCACCGGCGGCAGGTCAGCCCAGCACCATGTGACTCTGGCCAATAGCCCGCTTAATCTTCCAGACGGCCCCCAGTGCCGGGTTGCCTCCGGGTAACTGGTCGTCCTTTACAAATACCGGATTTGCATTTGTATTTGCATTGTTACCACATGTACCATTACATCACAAGTCGTTTCAACGACTTGCTGTAGGGGGGGCGTGCTGGTGTTGGATTTATAATCCAACACCTTCCCTGCTGCTGAACAAACTGGAGTAGGAATAGTAAATAATACTATTCCTAAATCCAGCACGGCCCCTACAGCAAGTGATTGTAATGACTTGCGATGTAGTGGTTCGCGTTGAAACAACGCAGTCGTTGTAACGACTGTGTTGTGATGGCATGCAATGTAGTCGCATGTGTTGTAAGGAGACATATTCTCCTATCAGGCTCTCCATTTTCACCGTCAGGGTGGAAAAAAAATAACAACTCTGTAATAGTACAGCTCCTCACTGCCTTTGATGTAACTTCAGAAAGACTTGTTTTTTCAGTTTTATATACCGCAAACTTGCAGAACTTTACATGAGCACCAGTTACATTACACAAGAACCAGTTTCATTTTTTGAATCACAGGACGTCAGGCTTAAACCTGTTGTCTCAGCTCAGATTAAAGACCATACAATAGTTAATTTCATGCTGCGTGCATTATGCACCATTGAGAGCAATATCATCACACACAAGAGTCCCAAAAAATTAAGTGTCACCGTAGCTGTAGATCAATTTCAAATTCAAATTTTATTTCTTTACATAACGCAGCATCCGATGCGCGTTTCGCCCTCCTGGGCTTCCTCAAGGCTGAAAATTACATAGAAACACATAGATTGTAACATGTATACCCTATAAACTTTAAAAGCATAGCATCAAAACAAAAAAATGTTGTGTAAAAATAGTCAATTTATCAGTGAGTGCTAATTTCATTATTAAGGCCACCAATCACCCAAAGTGACAGAAAGGCGAGGACAATACATTCCCCTTCAGTGAGTCTCAATCACTCAAAATCAGAACGTGCAAATTCAATGCACCCAACAGATAGATTTAAAAGCCACCACATCTTCCAACACACCATGTGTCTGGTTATATACAGAGAAACTAGATACCATTTACATCCATTGTAAAACAGTAAGTGAAAAAAGAAAAGATAAAATTAAACCCCTAATCTTCTCACCTCGCTAATGTAGTAGTTTTAACGTTATGCCTCCAATTACCACAGCACAATGTTAAAATTCCAAAATATAGTCACACGGACCAGAAGTGCTGGAAAATATTTTAAAAGGTATAAATCCTGATGTGACATCCAATCACAAATGCTAGCCAGCGTAGCAAAACACACCTTCTCAAAATGAGAACAAACATAAACAAGGGAAATCACCTCTTACGTACAATCTCATAGTCCTCTTTTTAACGTCTTTGGAGCCAAAGTTCAAATCTGCGCACTTCGTGTATAATATACGTCCTCCTTTCCAAGTCTATTATATTAATAGACCCACAATACGTTCCATCTATCATAAAAGAAATATATGTGGGCGGTTTAAGTTTTCAGTTCTAACTACGACCCCCACGGATCGCATTTAGACCACCTCCTCTGCCAGAATGTTTTAGAACTATTTGTACTGCGTTCAAACTTACCGGGAGTTCCTGTACGTTCCAAACAGCGTGTCCACACCACCACTATCCGTGTTGCACACGTATACGTCAACCAGCTCAGTTTTATCTACGTCACGATAAAAGTAAACACCAGAGACGGACACCATGTCCTAAAACTCACGGTTTCCGCATTTCCGTGGCCGCCATCTTTTAGTTGCCACAACTTTCAATAAAAAATAGTAAATGTTTAAGTTATATTTATGTATTTCCTTTAGGTTAAATTAATGTTCTGCTACACCACTATTCAAACCAATATGTCTTTAAGGCTACTTTCTTATGTGATAAGCGCCCATGCCAACTATTTCACGTTTGTCCACCTCACGGCCAGGGTAAACATTGAAGGTGGACACCATGTTCTGAGGCTGCCCAATTAATAGTTAGAAAACATTAATATTCCCTTTTAGTGACCCTATCGAATTCTATGCTTTATATGTAATGGTACTTGTTAGTATACATGGCAATTCATATCAATAAAAGTGCATCAATTCAAACATATCTATATCCCAATTGAAAACCATAGACAGAGTGGAGAAGTTGAAAGGACATTTGTGAAGAATTACCCCAGATCATAATTTCAACAAGGGCATTTGCATTTCTAACATAATATAAAATCACAAATCGTTATTCTCTAAGAGTAAGCATTTATAAAGTAAGTTATTTATAAATCACAATGTGTTTACCTGACATCATTCTTTTGCAAATTCTGTAAATTTTCATACTAATATAATCCCATACTTAATGATGAGAAAACCAAGCTCCACAAAAATCCATATCTCGGCATCATTGCCAATAAGTTTGATTATACCCAAAATCTTGCACGAAACATTCATGTAATTTCTGCAGATGCTTATCCAACTATGGCTCAGATGTATTTTGTCTTTTCCAAACATAGTACCACGTGTTACAATTGAATATGTATTAATGTTTATACACAGTGATAATAGAACCTTCCTCATTGTAACCTCACAATGGCAACTTGGATAACCATATTACAGATTTGAATGATTATTAATCACACAGTGGTACCATACGATAATGAAACAGTCATCGAAATTCAAACAGTTCCTTATCTATATTGATTCCCTATTCTACAGCTCTTAAGGAAATAATCCATTTACTTTCTATCTGTCACAGTCTTGATGTTCTATTCCCATCCCTCTGACCAAAATGTGCGACATCTATACCATGAACGCCCATATTTATGATTTCTGTGTTTTTATGTACGCTGTTAAAATGCACTGCAAAGGGGTATTGTGTGTTGTTGTTACGTATGGCCCTTACGTGTTCTTGTAGCCTCTCCTTGAGAAGCCTCACTGTGCTCCCGATATATATTTTGTCGCAGATGCATTTGATACAATAAACTGTGAATGTTATAGTGCAGTTCATAAAATGATTCACAGTGTATGTTTTTGCAGTATTATATTTGAACTTGGTTGTTCTGTTCATTGCGAAACAACATAGATTGCACATTCCACATTTGTGAAATCCTTTTGGAGCAGAGGGCAACCACGTATTCAATTTCATTGGTGGTATGTAACTTGGACACAATGATTGTCTTAATGTCTTTCCCTTTTTAAACGTAATCAATGGTTTTAACCCTATCTTTTCATGTAAACTTAAATCCTCCATCAGTAGATACCAATGTTTATTCAAAATGTTATACAAGTCCGTACTCATGGACGAATAAGGTGTAATGAATCTAATTTTCTTGTTTCTTTGTATATTCTTCCTACGTTTGCCTGTCAGTAAAGTATCGCTATGTCTTTTGTTGATTTTATGACGTGCTTTGGTTATGATGTCATTGTTATATCCCCCGGCAATTCATCTTTTCTCCACTTGATACAGTTCATCATCCAATTTTGATACATCACTACAGTTTTTCCTAGTTCTCACCATTTCTCCAAATGGGATTGATCTTATCTGTGAGGGGCGATGTGAGCTATCGGCATGCAGCAAAGCATTGCATGCAGTCGGTTTCCTAAAAGGTACCGATAACAATTTATCATTATTTACCACAATTGTGATATCCAGAAAATTGATATAAGTAATGCTTTGTTCCTTTGTAAAACTCAAATTGAAGGGGTTATCATTCATATGCAAAAACAGTTCTTCTAAGCCCTCAATGGTGCCCGACCAGAACATCAAAATATCATTAATGTACATGCCTAGGTAAAAAATATTTTCCATCAGGTTAGCTGGGCCTTTACGCCACAGATGTATTTGTTCGAAATACCCCATATAGAGGTTGGCAAAAGATGGATAGCCATCTCCACTCCTCTAACCTGGCGGAACCAGCTGCCGTTATGTAGAAATATGTTATTGTTTAAAACAAGTTCTATCATATCCAACAACATCATAGAATGTTCGTAGCTATCTACTGGTCTTTTACCCCGAAAGTGTTGTACTGCAGCGCGTCCCAGTTTTCCTGGAATACTAGTATCCAATGAACAGACATCCAATGTTACTAGATAATGTCCATATACCCAATCTACATCTCCAATTTTGCTCAGGACATCACATGTATCCTGGATGTACAAAGGGAGGTTAACCACCAAGGGCTGTAAGAATAGATCAATGTATTCCGAGATTTTCCCTGTGGGATACCCAATACCTGAAATAATGGGCCTCCTCGGAGGAAACTCACCTCCTTTATGTATTTTGGGGGGACAGTATATGCATGGATATGTAGGAATATCATTAAATACGTATTAGACCTCCAAATCTGAGATCAAGCCCAGATCACTCTAATGTTTCAGTTTGCTGTATATGAGCTCTTTAATATGTTGCATCAGATTTGCACTGAGCTTCATATATGTCATCGTATCCCCTAGCTGTCTATCTATTTAAACCATATAGTTCAAATGGTTCATTAGCACTATATTTCCTCCCTTGTCAGCCTCTCAGATGACAAGGGAGTCTTTTTTCTTTAGATTGTCTAGTGCATTTCTTTCCTCCACACTGATGTTCTGCCTGTAATTATGTCGTTTGGAGTAGAACTCATCCTCCATTTTGTATAAGTGAAGCATAACATTCTGCTGGAATTTATCAATGTTATTTGCTCCTGGCAATTGTGGAGTGAATTTCATTTAACTCTTAATCCACTTTCAATTCTTGTGTATGTATTTAAGTCCAAATCAGCAGCCACTCTTTGTAATGAGGGATTGTCATTTGATCATCTAAACTCAACAGCAATTGCACATCCTTAATCTCTCTTATAGATGGAATATTCCCAATTTCATAAGGTATTGCACTCATATTAGGGACAGTTGGTCTACCCTGAAAATGTTTAAATAGTTTGATATTTCTAACAAATTTAAAACAACTAATATGAAACGATGTAAAATCAGGTATTGAACTAGGACAGAGGCCCAATCCCAGGCTTAATATTTTTATTTCTGCATTTGACAATACATGTTCAGATAGATTGACAATATTTATAGCATCAGATGATTCAATATATTACGGTTATTCACATTTTCTGATTGCGTGTCCCTGATCTTGTGGTTACACCTACTTTCTCTTTTGTGTTGTCTCGGCTCGAAGGTTGTCAGTTCTGGGCTTAGCCACAACCTCGCCCACAAGAGCAAGTAGCATTTTCAATATTCTATACAACGAAGAGCTAGTTGTTGCTTATTTATCTAATTCAACTTACAACCATTGACAAAACAACAGTCCTGGCTTGTTGTAGGTGTAATGTTACTTGTGATATATATCTGAATGAATGGACAGAAGCAGCAAAATTCCAGTGGGGCAACACACTATGGTAAGCACAGATTTTTATCTTAAGTGTTTTAAGCCACGCTCTTAATTACAGCGGTCACACCCCTGTGACAGACCCCCCAGTTTTTTCATCCCACTTAAAGCCCTGCCGGTGCCTGCTCGATGTATGACGTATCATCAAATGAATGAAGGTGCTGATTCCAGAATCTGGCACTGATACTGGCTAAACGCTGTAGCACCATGGCTTGGAAATCGGCCAGGGCACCTTCACTGCGTCATTGGCAGACAGATATGTTAGTATGTTACTGGGTCCTTATAAAGCGCACAACTACTCCCTGGAGTGTCCCGGCGCTAACATGAACGCCGGCCGAGGAAGCAGTCCATACACAGCTATGTACAGAGGTGATACAGAAGATCCAACGGGAGTCTGGAATACTTACCTAGAGAAACTCAAAGAACATCAAGACCGTCCACCCTGATAACCCCCACACCGGCCCTATCAGGGTGATGCCGACGGGTCCCCTTTCTGATCTAGGGCAGAAGCAACTACCAAGGGGGTATACGAAGCAGGGTAGACATGGACACAAACCACCCTCCCCCCCCCCCCCCAAGAGAGGTAACACTAATGTCGCTGGAATAGCAAATAGCTAATAACATTACACGGGGTCACAAGGACATCATGGACTGTAGGATACACTACAATGGCATCCAAGAACCTATACACGTGGTTTGGGGGATGGGTCAGTGGTGGTTACACTTCAAGTTGTGGTATTAGTTTGTTCATAATATTAACTCTCAGATATGAGAGCCAAAATACAACTGGCCATTACCTTATAAGGTGAATTTCGCAGCAGGAGCCTAACATGTCACCTAATCATTTACATATTAACTCAAGATAAAGGAGCCTACAGTGTGTGCGGGGAACGGAGACCCAAATGGCACCAACTCGAAGTCTTCAGCTAGAACGCTTGATGGTAGTAGTGCTGTTTGATCTTTTTATCCTTTTTCATAGCAGGTGGGGTGGTGCTAAAATCATGATTTTGCACTGTTACATATACATCAGCAGTCACTGTCATCAAGCCCTAGGACACAGTAGGAACCAAGGGCGTATGATTTCTCTATCCAGCACTCCATAGTTGCTACGGTGGTAACCATAGAGAGAAGAGACACCTGGACCAATATTGGGTGATATGATGATGCATCTCACAATTTAAAGTATTCTTGATCCGCTCTGGTAATAGAGGTAAAAACCGGATTTATCAGAAACTAGGGCGTGATTTCAGGGTACATGGTGCCTGTTGTGAGGACTCTGGGGATGGCGATGACTCTAGAATAAAAACCTCTAAAGAAAGCACTAGATACTGACAGTTCTGATAGAGACAAGACCAAACTAAGCTTTGTTGTAAACTCCTGGAGTATTCACTGCTTTGACAGAGAGCTAGGTTCCTGCAGAGATCCAGAAATCATATAATTAGTCCAGACGTGGCTCTTCTTGAGGCCCTTTCTCCCAATGATTTTGCTGCATCTTCAGTGGAGGTTCCCAGGAGTGCTCCTCAAGACTTCTCTGAGACACTAAAAAAACAGAATCACGCAGCTAAAGAGCCGCAAACAGAAGAGGCTCTTTTTACAACTGGGGCTAAACACCACTCAAAACATGTTGTGACATTAAACGTGTGCCTGCCACCAAGCACTCAGTAAAATTGCAATTAAGACCTGCCTCTGAGACAGATAGCTCATCTACCCTACTGCCTTTTACTTTGTGAGTGTTGACTGGAAGACGTGAGTTGGAGATGACTTTAATGTAGTTAGGAAGGAATACTTCCTATGGTCACTTTAAGGAGTTGTGGAGACAATGTATGGAGCGGCCTTGGTTCTGTGGTTGACTCCTCTAAAAGTCCTTTGGAAGGCGCAGATGTTTACTTTACGAACACTCCTGCATGCAGCACGTTCTTGCTTGGATCCAGAGACTCCTGAATTACTTACACTGCACTTGCAGTGGATATGGCACACTTTTCTAAGCGTGTGCGTTGATTATGCGGTCCTAACTTCGGAGGGCAGCAAGCACTTGCTTGACTTTCTAAGGTACTGCATGGAGGTGCGCAATCCTGCACGTAGAATTAGCTAGTCCCCTAAAGTTTTCCACCATCTCATTAGGAGTGATGGGACACAGAGGGTCACT
Organism: Lissotriton vulgaris; assembly: GCF_964263255.1. Lineage (NCBI taxonomy): Eukaryota > Metazoa > Chordata > Amphibia > Caudata > Salamandridae > Lissotriton > Lissotriton vulgaris. The sequence continues at coordinate 34,842,645 of NC_141687.1, read as the reverse complement.
TTGGAGGATTGTGATGTAGATTTTGGGTCAACTGTCTTTCCATTTCAGACCATATTGTATCTCATCAAAGGTACTCCTGAACTCTATTTCACAGATTACTAGGAATAAAGAAAAGAGAGAATTCGATGGGCCTGGTTTGAGAGACAATGCTTGGCAAGTCAACATCTCTTGAGATCTAAGGGGCATATTTATCACGCTGTTGCTTTGTCCTTGACCACACAAAGGGGCATAAGAGCAATGCAACTACTAAGTAAAATGTATCAAGCCACCTTACATGGCCCTGCGTGGCTTGGTAAATCTAGAGTACCGCAACGCAGCACAAATCGCTGAGTTGCATTACTCTGCCCCAGGGAGGCGTCCATGGCTGGAGTGTGGGTTTTCCCAAGCATCCACCCATGGATTTTGGCACATTCCCAAATTTACCATCACTGGTAGGCCTAAAATGTGTCAAAATAATTCACTCACCAAGTGAGGAATAATGAGGAGAAATATCTTTATTTCTCATTGTTTATTCCTCTTTCTATGTGTGGTGCATTTTGCAGCACACATAGAAAGAAGAAAATGTCTCTAAGGATTGTTTTTGTGCAGGAAGGTGTCCCTTCCTGCATAAAAACAATCCTGTTTTCAACACAGGCACCTTTACACCATTGAGCACAGGTGCCTGTGTTGGGGCTAGGCAGGACATTGTGCCCCAACATAGGGAAAAGACAGGAATGCATTGTATAATGTTAAATACGGTGCATTCCTGTCCTTTCCCAATCTTGCAACGACTCGCAGCATGTAATACAAAGAGTCAACCCTCAAACCTGTAATAAAATCTAAATTTACTGGAGCGCCTAGACCCGATGGTATTCTCAGTGCACTGATAAATAGTTCTCCAAACCTGCTTGTTAATATTTAACATCCTCGGTCACATTCGTATAACTGAATTTTTGCCCAAATTAATGTGTATTCTAGACCCGTGAGCAATAGACAAGAATCTGTTGTTATAGACCAACTGATGCGCTTTATACCAACCTTGGATCCAGTGACGTGGTTGATTGTTAGGGGTGACTTCAACTGCCAGTTCGAGCCCCTCACCGATCCCAATCACTCCACGCCCTCGGATGAAGATCTATTTTAGTTGATCCCTGACCCGCAGATCAATCCGATCAAGGTATGGTCACCACTGGCCTTGCAACTCCACTCACTTACTCTGATTCTTTCTATGAGGGCTTGTAATGGGAGGACTACGTCGGATATCCTGGACCAGCTCACTTTTAACAGACCAGGGCAGGCCTCTTTACTCAATTACAGCATGGTGGAAACAAGACTCTGGGAAATGGTCTCTGACTTCTATGTCCAGCAAATGCCCTGATAGTGATCCTAAAAAGTGGGGAGCTTGGTGTGTCTAACTCTCCTTCCCTCTCTATAAATGAGCCCAGCGCACTAATGCTGTCCAACAATAGAAGGAAAGTTAGATGGAGCCACTTCCAACACTCTCCCTCAAAGCTAGCGGAAGTCTACCAGATAGCAGCGCCAATGATAATCAAAATGTGGGGGGTGGCACAAGAAACGTCATCACCGGAACGAGACTCGGCAGGTAAAATCAACGCAGAGCTAATCACAAAACTGACCAATGTACTCTATCCGGTGTCGCAGTCGAGAGTATAAAAACGTCTTACATGCTCCTGGTTCAATGATAAGTGCCGTAAAGCCAAACGGAACCTACTGGATGCGGTGAAAGCGAAGGACAGGCAACAAATCATTCTGGCTAGGGCTAGTTATAAAGGGATCATCCACCAGGAAAAGAAAAACTGGGAGGAAGATAGGTTGGATGCCTTCAGGCTAGCTCTAAATGATAAAGATTTGAAAACTTTTTGGGCTATAGTGAGCTCAGGCGGTAGGGAAGGGAGTCCAGCTATGGAGCCCGATATAGAGCCTGAGGCTTGGGAGTCACATTACGGGTCCCTGTACAACACTGAGGAGGGCATCAGTGACAACCTTGGCTCAAACAGTTTAGCCCTGGAGTTCCATCAGGAGGGGGGATGGGAGAGCACGATAGCCGAAGTGGGAAACGCTATCAACAATCTGTATCGCAGTAAAGCGCCAGGTTTAGACAAACTTCTGGGTGCCATATCTGTGCGCCCTTTTCAATGCAATCCTAAAGGGCATGGATCCCCCGGATACCTGCCGTGGGGCAGAAATAGTTCTCATATTCAAACAAGCATTTGCAATGCAATAGATGTCGCATTTGTGAGAGTTTAAGCTATTGTCATTGAAAATGCCAATGCTTTTTATTTATCTGTTTTTATAATTAACAAATACATAAAAGGCATTGTCATTTACACTTCGAATAGCTAAAACTCTTGTAAATGCGAGACCTATTTCATTTCAAAGAAGCGGCAAACATTGTCCCGGGCTGCTTAGAAAGTGAAAGGGCACATGGCATGCTGAATGTTGCAGGAACGATTTACAAAAGGGGGTGGTGATGAACAGAGTGTCTGAATTGAGCAGACCACTCTTACCCAGTCCAAAGATCAGGGCTTGATCCATCACCGTTATTTATCTCACTGCCCCATCCCAGCTCAGAACCTGGCTATATGCAAATCAGTCTGTCCCTGGCCCAGTGCATCATGGGAACAGGGCAGACTAAACTACCAAGCCAATTCTTTACCAGAAAGGAGCCAAGCTACCGGGGACCGGTTTCTGGCATTTCAGCCTCTTCGGCCCGGCTTGCTTGAATCCTGATGGAGCAGTGAGAAAGGGACTCATGTCTGAGTATACCCTGCCACACCTATAGTGGCCAAAATTAATTTACAAAAGGGGGTGGTGATGAACAGAGTGTCTGAATTGAGCAGACCACTCTTACCCAGTCCAAAGATCAGGGCTTGATCCATCACCGTTATTTATCTCACTGCCCCATCCCAGCTCAGAACCTGGCTATATGCAAATCAGTCTGTCCCTGGCCCAGTGCATCATGGGAACAGGGCAGACTAAACTACCAAGCCAATTCTTTACCAGAAAGGAGCCAAGCTACCGGGGACCGGTTTCTGGCATTTCAGCCTCTTCGGCCCGGCTTGCTTGAATCCTGATGGAGCAGTGAGAAAGGGACTCATGTCTGAGTATACCCTGCCACACCTATAGTGGCCAAAATCGATTTACAAAAGGGGGTGGTGATGAACAGAGTGTCTGAATTGAGCAGACCACTCTTACCCAGTCCAAAGATCAGGGCTTGATCCATCACCGTTATTTATCTCACTGCCCCATCCCAGCTCAGAACCTGGCTATATGCAAATCAGTCTGTCCCTGGCCCAGTTGAATGTTGCAGGAAAGCATGTGGTGCCTATAGTAGGAGAAACTCATTAAAGAAAAATAGTGCTTACAGACTAAATAAGACCCACGTGTGGGCTGCCTGTTATCAATATAAGCAGGAACCCAGCATTACAATCTAAATAATTTAAAAAATACTGAAAGTCAAAATGGTCTCCATCCCTCCCCAAAAACTTTTGGAACACTCTTTATGTAGATATAATAGCATCTTCTGGAATGCCCTGCAAAGTGTTTCTGAATAACCTAAAAAAGGAAATCGGCTGCATTCTGATACCTGAAAATGTGACACCTTATTGGACCCAGTTGCTTTAAACAGTATTTGTGTAAATGTACCCAATGCAAGGGTTAATCTGACCTAATTAAATCGTCGGCCTTAATCTCTCACTAAAAAAAGAAAGGCTGAAGTAACATGCATCCTTTGTTTTGTGTGCAAACTGATCTCACTATTAAAAACTAGGGCAGCACGGCGTGTTTATATACCCTGACTTCTCTCGGTGGACCGTGGAAGGCTAGCAGTGCCTGCACAATATCTGATGTCCTTCTCTCGCCTAAAGCAGGCACAAAATCAAGACAGGTATACAGATACACTGACATAAAATATGCATACAGGAACAGTGGAAATACAGGCTCGTGTGCATTAGAGGTGCATACGGATGCACAGATTTAAAACATGCGACACAAACCAAACATGAGTGCAGAGGCACACACATAGGCTGTGCATGCAAACAGTGGTCGAAGTGGGGGAAAACAAGTAGGGGAACTGTGGGCAGAAACTCCGAGGGAAGGAATAACCCAAGGATTGGATCAGTGGATTTTTAGTATGTGTTTGGTATTTCACCGACCGTAACAGCTTATTGTGTTATTTAATTCAACCAATCGATACACTTGATTATTTAAGGTTTAATAGGAGTTATTGGCATTTAAATACAATTCACAAAGTGGGATATATTTCCAATCGTACAATGTCCCAAATACGCTTAAAAGTTGAATGAAAGTTTTCTAAAGCGCGCAGCTGCCCCAGCAAAGAGGCGTCCCGCTGAATCACAAGCCATTTGTCTCCAAGCCATGCAGTTTCTCTCATTAGCACTTCTCCTCCCTTCTTCCACAAGAGCAGTTCAAACATGAATGGCAAAATATCTTAGTTTGCAAATGTTTTCTATATAATTATGGCTCTGTCATATTTGTCACATAATACATCATCCACTGCATAATCTAACAGTTTTAACTAATACATTTTTTTGCTCAAACGGATATAAAGTTACTAAAACACATGACTTGAGTTGTTGCAAAGTGGACGGCCCTTTGCAAAGGTTGACTATCACCTTTCTCACTGCTGCATTTGTATGTTATACTGATACTAATGAGGCAGAATCTTTGCAGAGACTTAACATGTGTAAAAATGTCCAAATAATAAAGTATAAGCAAATGTATTGCATTACGCTGCAGCCTTTTATTTGTTGCATAATTTATTCAACACTGCAGCATCTTTTTGTCCCCCATTGCTGCACAATTCCAGTGGCTCCAGAGCAGGTAGCACATGTTAAAAGTGCTTGTGCATGAAGCAGAGAGACTGTGTAGTGTGCAAACTTAGTTTGGTGTGCTTGAAAATCCTGCATTGCCGATCATTGTTGAGTTGCAGCTACTACTGCTGAAACAAGGCCAATGGAGGTACCAATGGGTGAGACCGACTGGCTGCTACAGCAGAGCCGGCTTTAGTGATGGTGGCGCCCTGTGCAACAATGTTTGTTGGTGTCCCCAATGATCAGCTACGCCTCGGACTCCCTCACTACCACCCTTTAACAGTCCCCCTAAAGTCTCCATAACCACACTTTCTCAGATGCATTTAATTTGATTTACAGTGCCACTCATACCAGTGTACAGTGTCAGAGCACTTTACATCACACACACTACACAGAGACAATCATTTATATGTGTGTAAATCACTGTATAGGAAATGTTACATAAGACAAAGGACTACAAGGTGTAGAAGCCACATGACAACCATACTAGAAGGCAGTATAGTTTAATAGTTCACTGTTCTATGTTAGGGATTTAACTTATAAACTGCAAGTAGCAAAAGGATCTCTTTGACAAAAGCAGCAACGTACTAACCTAGTTAACATTATGTGCACTTTGTGATCTGCATGATACATGTTCTTTGCATCAGTCACATTACCCCTCTGTGCTACCTTTCCAGGAGTCAACCCTTCCACTAGACAAAACTCTGATCTCTCTCTAGGAAGAACATTAATCACCAAAGTTATTATGACATTTTTATTGTTGCTGAAAATTGCTGGAGGCCAGGAAGGAGGCAGCAAGTTTTTTTTGAACCATAATATACTTACAAACACTACGCACCCACCCGAAATGGGTGTGCTGCTTCGTAGGCCTGCCTGCAAGACAGGAGATGAACTTCAGTATTGATTGTGGTGGACAAGTCTTCAAGGTTAACCCACACTTGCCACCACGAGGGTCCACTTGTTGGAGCTAAGACACCAGGGCTTCTAAGGTCTAGCAGGGCCTTCTAAGGTCTAGCATGCGAATATGCTCCTTCAGGAAAGTGGTCTGGTGGACAGGTCATGAAAGCTGAACCTTGATTCCCCAGTTACAAATTCAGCAGCTCTGGACATAGTGCGACATCCTCTCCCCCACTGAATACCATACTGCCCCAGTGAGAGAAACTCGCACTGCCTTCAGCTACAACCTAATTGTGCCCGCTATAAACACCTGGATGTGGCTCAATTCAAATTAGGCACTAGACAAGAGTAATATGCTGCCTAAAACAAAAACCATCCCGGAAAAATCAAACACTCATAGGGAACGCAAGGTTAAGTAAAGCATGTAAAATGTAAGCAGAAACAACATAGTTACCTTAACGATTTCTCACTCACTATTTAGAAATCAGTGAGTGCTTTTACCTGAAAAGATAAGGACATGACTACAGGGCCCTGAAAGGAACCGTTTCAATGTCCATGGGTTATGTCCATTGGTTATATCCATACAAAACCTAAGCAGTATGGTTTTAAACAAACACTTCTATAAACACAGAGCCATGGTACACATTTTGCTTTCCAATCCACCCATCAACCAGGTATTGCAATACATCCAGAAATGGTGCACTTCCCCACCTAGGGACAACAATGCTGTTCAAAGAAAGACGAGAAAACAAAGGTAGCTGATGTGTTTGGATGTGTTTTTCTTTTTTTTGATCCATTTCACAGGGAAGCAGCTAAATGAAAGAAGGAAAGAGTGGTTGTGAACCGTTTCTTCAAGGCACAGTTTTCAGTAAGTGAGGAGCAAGACAGAAAAGAGAGGGAATAATAGGAAGGGGGGGAGAGGGCAGCTGCCAGCACAGAAACATTTCTGTGTCGTCTCTGGGCAGTAGGGAAGAGACAGAGTCAGAGTCCTTTTCCTTCTCTGCCTGTCCCCGAACGTCCACGAAAGCAAGCCGAGCCTTATCTGAGTGGACACCGAAGAGACACCGAAGAGCAAACAATGCATGCAAAGAGATACAAAGACATAAAAGAAGCATACAGACACACCACAACAAAACATGCCGGCGAATACACAAAACAATGTACCCACTGAGCATGTCGACACAAAGTATACACAGAGACAGCACCAATGTACACTGGCACAGAGACATCACTTACACACGGAGAATGTACAGTCACAGAGCACACAGAGACCAGTGGCAGGGAGTAGTCGAGTCGGAGACACACGTTACTCACTGATTCAAAGCTCCTGGGCAGTCTCCATCGAGGCACGCACAGCTCGGGAACGTGAGTCATCATTCTTGCTGATAACAGAAACCTGCACAGCACACCCGGAGACACCGATAGGAAGATGGTGTGACCAAAACACCAGATGCTCTCTGTACCACACACGCAGCAGTGTACAGCAACGTAATGAAACTGAAACCGAGCGAGAGGTGGAGCATGCAGACCTCAGCACTAAAATCACGGCTGGCTTTCCCGCATAATAAAATGGAGAGATTAGACTATGTCTTTGCATCTCAGTCTATTCTTCTAGAGTGCTCAATAGAGTAAACTTCACGCATCGTGGCGGACCATAATCTTTTTGTAGTTGATATAAAGGGGGTAACGGTGGCCAATAGAGATTTTGCTAACTGGACCTTGGAGCGATCCCTTCTCTTAAATGATGAGTACTCTAAGCACATGAAAGACTGGATTCCGCAATTTATTAAGGATAATCTAGGTAGCACAGTGATTGAGGATGTTTGGGATGCACTGAAAGCGGCAATCAGTGGAGATACACTTAGCTTTTCACTCACCTTAAATAGAGAAAAGCGTCAAATATTGGATAAAAAGCAAATTCGGCTAGCTGAGGCTGAAGAAAACGTAATTACTGTTCTTAGGGCTGGGGAGGACTCAGCAGACGCGCAAGCAAGAATAATGTCAGCAAAATCGGCTGTCATGGGGGTAATCGCTAAAAGAGCCGTGGACAGATTAGCAATTTGGAAAAGGGAGGCATATGACTGCAGCGAGCAGGTTGGACATCACCTTGCAACAAAAAGCCACCAGGAATATTATTATAGCTGTAAAAAACTCCGCGCAAGAAGTAGTTTCAGATGTATAGGGCATTCGCATAGAGTTCCTTGCTTATTATCAAGACCTATATCACGAGACGACCACTGCTCATTTAGATGATATTGCTAACTACTTAAACCAAATCCCAGCGGTGCAATTATCGCATGAGGACCAGGCTCTACTCAATGAGCCCCCCCAATGGATTGACACACTGCATTGCATTAACTGTCTTCCTAATAATAAAGCCACTGGGTTGGATAATATTCCAGTGAATATTATAAAAGATTTTCCACTGAATTAAAAGAGATCATGCATCAGCTATTCGCTCATGTATATAGGGGGGGACCACCTGAGTCATGGTCAAAAGCGAAAATCATTATATTCCTGAAAAAGCATAAATCGGCACTTGATCCCGCCGCTTACCGCCCCATAACCCTGATATATGCGGACAGCAACATTTTCTCTAAAATCTTGGCAGTTCGATTAGCAGGGGTAATACACAAAGTCATATCCCCGAGACAGCACATATTTATACCGGGACGTGGTACAGTAGACCATGTTAGGAGAACGATCTCTCTGTTCAATGCAGTGCACATCTCAGGAGATCCAATGGCACTTATTCTTCTCAATGCCGAGAAGGCTTTTGACAGGGTCTCCTGGCCTTTCTTATGGGAGACCCTGTCAAGGGTTGGGATAGGTCAGGGATATATACAAGCATTCAAGATGCTGCATTATCAACCCACCGCAAGATTATTTTTAAATGGCGAACTAACTGATACTTTTAAAATAACTAGGGGGGCCCGTCAGGGATGCCCAAGCTCATCTCTCCTGTTCGCACTGTACATAGACCCTTTTTTACACTTACTGGAAAACAATCAGAAAATTAGTCCTATTATTTCACATGGGTGAGAGGCAAAAGTTCAGGCCTATGCCGACGACATTGCCTTGGTGACTGCTATTCCTGAAATATCTATGGCTGAGGTTGAATTATAAGCGGCTAGGTATGGAAGCTTGTCTAGATACTCCCTTAATAGATCTAAAACCCAGATAATCTGTAAGAATGTTGACATGGGTCAGGATACAACACAGGTTGAAACAGCTACGTATTTTGGAGTGGAAGTTATGGCAACCGTTGAGAAGATATTGATCACTTGATTCATAAAATCAAACCCGAATTAATCCGCCTACACTAATTGCATCTTTCGATAATAGGGAGATGTAATCGAATTAAAATGCTTTTCAATCCCAAATGTTTGTACTTTATAAGAGCTATACCGCTAGAATTCAGTAACGTGTCTGAAAAAGATTGAAGACCTGTCCTCACGATTTATATGGGACTATGAAAAACCCAGAAGAGCTTACAAATTTCTTTCTCTACCAAAGGAAAGGGGGGCTGGCTCTCCCAAACATAAGACTTTATATTTGGGCAACCACTCTTTTGTACAACCTCACCCTTTTATTAGAAAATGTTACAGATTATCTTTTGGGAGCTATACCCACGTCTATACAACTCATAATGGGCAAAGATGCATGGGGGTGGATCTGTCCAGGCCCGGACTGGCCGTTGAGGGCACCGGGCAATTCCCCAGTGGGCCGCATGGTTGGGGGCCGGTTTTGGGCCCCTGGGGCCGTTTTTGTTACAGGGCCGTTACGCTGCAAAAACAGCCCTGTAACAAAAACGGCCGAAAACCGGCCCTGTCACAGAGCACGGTCGCACCTCTCCCCCTCCCGTCTCCTCCCGGAGGAGGGGAGGGGGGCCAGCCGAGCACTTTGCCAGGGCCGGTTCTGGTTCCCAGTCCGGCCCTGGATCTGTCGTTTTTTAAATGATTCCTACTACAAGAAGGTTCGCTTTAAGACGCTGGCGGCTGGGTTCAAATGTATGAAATCGGTTCGCAAAGTGCTAGGACTGGGTCATCTGAACTACTACACACCAATGTATAACAATCCAAACCTGCCCGACATTTTTAAAGACTCATTACTCAAAAAGTGGCAAAATAAGGGCCTGTCCAAAGTGGGGGATTTATATTCTCTCTCTGATATAGTTTCTTTTGAGAGTCTTAAAGAAAGATTTAAACTGGACTGGAAAGATTTCTATAAATACCTGCAAGTATGTAATTTTTTAAGGAGAAAGTGTGGCGGTCCAGCAGGATATATTAACAATCCCATTATTGATAAAATAATCTAATAAGGACTCATCCAGCCATCGGAACTGTGCGTAACTCTCTTAATATATTAATGCCGGATGATTCAACAACGCAAGCCAGGATGTGGAAAGAGGAAATTTATGTTATATTTATATTATAAATCCTGCTTTTCGTTGTACTATACTCTGAAAAATGTCGCAATATGGGGGACGGCGAGAGGGACCTTTTGCCCACGATGTTCTCTTTATCAGGCGGACCTTAATCACATATTCGCCTCTTGTGGCGTATTAAGCAAATTAAAAGTTGAGATTATGAACTTTTTAAAAAAGTGCTAGGGAGGGATGTTCTCCTCTCTCCCTCCCTGATCTGTCTAGGGGTAGATCAGGAGATGCAAGGCAAACCTGGAGAGTATTTGATTTTCATAGCCATGGCAATATACTGTATTTGCCTTGCCTCAGCCTGGCTGGATCCATTTCCCCCTGGGTACCACCATTGGCTAACACGATTGGTGGCAAACTATAATTTTGAAAAAGCCATCTATGGAAAAAGAGGCATATGGTCCTGCAAGAAAGGACTAAAGATCTGGGAACCCCTGATTAAATGGCTTGAGAGATAATCCATTTCAAAAACTCATATAAAGATGTGCGTTGAAAACATTTAGAAATGTGGCCATGATGAACAATTGCTGATTTAATATTAATTCTCATTTCTGCTGCACTGTCCAACATTGTCAATGCCCACTCCCCGTTTTTCAACTGTGTACTCAGTATTCTCGGCATGGTTGATTACTCTAATACTGGCTACCTTCTTTTTCTGAAATTGAGATTTCTTATTTTGAGCAGGTTCCTTGTCTTTGGACTTGGTGTGCTCTCCTGGGTCTGACCGTCCTCTTCTTTCCGAATTCTGTGGAAAAGATCGAGAGGGACGTGTATCAATACTTTGATATCTATCAGGTTTTTTTATATTATCCCTATTTCTAAGGTTATATCTTTTCTCAGAGGGCTCCCGCTGGGGAGACTGGCGTTCTCGAGTCGGAGTTCTTTCCCTCCGTCGAGGAGACCTTCCTCTGGACTGGAAAACTTTTTCCTTGGGAGTGGATTGTTTATTTCCATCCCAGCTCTTTTTAGGAGTGTTTGAATTATTTTTAATAAATAATTTTTCAGGATTTTCGAGCAGTTGGGGCTTAACTGGTTTTCCACCCAAGCTGTCTCTACCTAATTCTTCATAACATTTTTCTATGATTTTTGCAAGCTCAACAGGATCTTTTATATCTGTTTCCTTCAACTTCTGGCGGATCGCCACAGATGCTGCTTCTCCCTTTATGTTGGCTAATAATATAGCCGTGACCTGCTTGAAGTCTTTAAGTAATTTCATACCTAGATTTAAAGCGGGCTCTGGACCGAATTCATTTTGAATCTGTTTTAGCACTTCTGGTATTATCGCCATAGACGGAACACCGTGTGTTTTTGTGTAAATGGAAGCAAAGACTGTACCCCAAGTGTCACAGTCCTCCACGTGTGGTGCGATTCCCATAGGAAGGCAGATGGTCAAGATTCTGTGTTTCTCAATAGGGGTAGTATCAGGAAATACTGCCTCTATCTGAGTGATTTTCTGTGCTAACCAGAAAGGAATTTGTTCCCGTTTTACGGGTGTTTTACCAAGACATGACTGTATGTTCAGTGGTGTAATTTTATTTGTGTTCCCCTGATGAGGGGTCAGCTGTGGTACATTAACAGCTGGCTGGACTGTTGCAGTCCGCATTACATATTGGACTAATTGCCTATGTATTTTTATTAGTGTTTTGAGCTGTGCTAACAGCTCTTCCTTAGACATTTTTGCAATGTCAGGATGTGGTGTGTAGCTGGCTAGAACCGGCCACGTTGCTCCTGGTCTACCTAGTGGACCGAGCCTAGTTATTTGATCAGTGTGTTTTAGGGCGCCATTAAACCAGAGCAGGTGCTCTTGAAATTTAAGTGGGATTTCAATCTCCTCAAAAGGAGCGTACTCTCCCGGAGGTTCCTCTATTTTGTAATAGTGAAACTCTTTTGTTATAGCGTTTACCGCTGGAAAGTTTATCCATGAATAGAATACCTCTGTCTGCCGATACTCGTGAGCCTCTATCACGAAAATTACTGTACCACCTAGAGGTGTCAGTCCGTTTTCTATAAGTTTTAAAGTTATAGATCTTCTTAAGTGGACCGGGATGATAATAGCATCCGGGTCTGTGTATTCAGGACCTTGCTGAGTCGCATCTGCTGCGCCCCAAGTAGTTCCGTTATTTTCTACTGACATTGTATAAATGCAGGTTTTGCAGAGTAGGTCTCCAAGGAGACAAAGATTAGGTGCACAATATTTTGGAACACTGTATCCTTCAACGTTGAATAAACCAGAGCTTTACATAGGAATCTCTTCCTACTAAGGTCGGGCGGATTTTAACCTTTCACCCACTCCAGACGTCTATTGGAGTATTTACGGGAGAAAGGGGTGTGAAATATGCACGACTGAGTTACTCTACAAGTCTTGCGTTAGTTTATCGCCTTACCAAACGTTTGGGCGCCATGTAGTGTAGTTCCTAGTTTCCCACTAGGCCCTGCGCATTGGAATAACATAAACAGTAGTATCGACGTGGAACTGCGGATATTCCAGGCCTCCACTGACTATGCTAAACTTAATTGGGTTGTGTTACCAACTAGCTCAGAGGTCACTGGAAACTTTCTTCTCTGCATAGGAAGTGATCAGCTTCCTGGGCACAGACAAGAAGGGATTCAGTTTTCCAACAACCGTGCAACATGACAACTTTGCTCCTCAGATCAAGAGTCAATCTCTAGGGTCGTGTGAAACAATAGACATAGATTTCACTCAGTCAGTCTAGTGCAGTTTACTTTCACAGTATGTAGAGAATAGAGAGACGGGCGTGTATCAATAAAGGTTAACATTTATTGAACAGTCTTTCTTCTCGTACAAGAGAAATGTATTGCCACAATTGCAATAATTGTTATTATAAAAAGTACGTACAGTAAGATAAGTATTGCGAAATAGAACTGTAAAAGCATTGATATGGTTTCTTAGCCATACAATGATTTAAAAGTAATAAAACATATATACAGTCATATATACATTAGGCTAACATACTCAACTGGTGCTTCTAACTAAGCCTACCCCAGTGTGCCTGACCTAAGCCTAACACGTGAAAGGGGGAGTAAGTAAGTAGCTTTAAGTTAAGTTGGTTTTGCCAAGGTTTGTTTCAAGATGTCTCGTCTAAGGGTTTAGTCAACACCATACCTCTGAATAGAATGATGGAGGATTGGTATCTCCTTCAGGGGTCTCTCTCGATATCCCAGTCACCCGCAAGGGTAAACCGGAAGCGCCGGGACTGGATTTCTCTGCACGAGAAATGCAGCGGCTTCTCTTCAGCGCGTCGAGGAAGGAGGGGTGACAGCGTCCGCGGGCAGCTGGAATCTGCTGGATGTCTTCGCAGAGGACGGCTGTTCAGCTCCTTAAGCGTACTGCACCATAGGTCGCGCTTTAGCGGCGATAATGGTAATCAGCAGCTTCACCACCACAGGATAGCAGGCTGCAGCGACAGAGTGCTAGATTTACCAACACAGGGTCATGCAGGCAGCTGGCATCAGCAACAGGCAACGAACTCGCATTGCTTAAGGCAACGTTGGTAATATTTATACCTGACAGGTGCCGGGTTTGACGCAAGTTTGCTGGACATAAGACGTCAATTAAAGATGTCACTAGGAAGTGACAGTTATCAGTTGCTCATTAGAGTTCCATTACTAATCAAAACATAGCAAGCGGGGATTTCCAGGTTTGCAAAGTTTTTATCTTGTTGAAGAACTCGGAGTGTTATCTAGGAATATCAGATAGTGACTGCTGCTCTGTCATTGCACTAATTGGTCGCAAAGGAAGTAGCAGAGAGTCATGCTGGAATGTGGCTCTGTTCGTGTGAGGCCAGAGATGACTTTTCAGAAAATCGCACTTGAACGGTTATGCCAATATAGGGAATAAATGGATTTATAGCCGAATAGGGGCATAAGGTCACAGTATCGATCAGGAACCTAGATAAGCACGCAACAGTAACTTATTTAAATATATAGTCAACCTACCTGCGGTGATACAATACACGTGTGCTCTGTACTTATAAATTGTTTGCAAAGTGATTGAAAAATGAAGTGCAGTTTGTATCAGTGTAATCATGCACCAAATAAAATAAACAAATAAATAAATAAATCATAGCTGGCAAATGTTAACCTTTAGATCGCAGAAAGACGGCTTAGAATTGTGCACTGCGTTCAGCATCAGAGCCTATACGCCTACGGATCTGTCCATGAGTACCGCAGTGGAATGGACTTGCACACACCAGGAGGGGAATACAGAAGCCTGGATGTGGGCTTCTCGGTCTGTGGATAGTTAAGAAAGTTCCCCTCCAACACAGATTAACCTTAAGCGCGGACGGAAACTGCACATGTGAGACTACTGTTGTGCGCAGCTCTGTAACTGCACACAGGCAGCCTGGAGCAGACGCAACTCTGCAGGGCTAGATTTTGACCTGGGGTATGCCTTATAACAATAGTGGGTACTCATACGTAAAGTCAGTATAGTTTTCTGTTTTGTCTGTAGAGGCACATTATTATACATGTAGAAGGTGTGCCAGCGGAGTATGGCTTCCCAAAGATGGAGTGGAAGACTTCCTAAAAGCTACAAAGTTGGGCAGGGCTCGCTCCCGCTCCCGCTCCCCGGAAGGGACGGAGGTTTGGAGCCGACCGAAAAGGCTCCACAGGCGGAGACGGACGACTACCTTACGCATCCTACATTGCGTCGGCCGATGGACAGGGAGAATGCGAAGAGCGACAGTGCTTTTTCGCCTTCTTTTTGTGCTTTGATTTACCCAAAGGCTTCAACGAGGAGTGGTGGTGATGGCTCTGTGACCGTTCCCGTAACCTCCCTCTTGACTGGGACCTCGAGTGGCACGGGGCTTTCGGGACTGCTCCCGCAAAGACTTTGAGCCATGGCCTGATAGTCCGGGTCGTGGTAGCGCTTGGGACACACGAGACACACTAGATGTGGGTCTGTCACCAACATCAGCTTGTGGCAGGAGCCGCAAGGTTTGAAAGCGGTCCGCCAACATGACATCCCTTTGCACCAGGAGTCGACCGACTCGAAAAAGATATTGACAAAAGTCGGAAAAAGACAGTCAAAAATTACTAGAGGTATCGCTACCTCCTGATCTGGGCTGGCTGGTGTGGAAACTGACGTCAGTGCACCGGGGCGGCGTCTAAGTAGATACCACAACGTCATTCTGGAGATCAAGACGCCAACGCCAACGACAAACGCAGAGTCATCAGATGCCACCGACGCGCATGGGTACTCCTGAGAAAAATTCTCGGGATTCAGTCTGACACCTGGGGCTAATTCTAAGGTGAACAATCCATAACTAATAATCTCTTTCAGATAGCTATTTTCACTGTGGCAGACCTAGCTGTCATCAGATGCCACCGACGCGCATGGGTACTCCTGAGAAAAATTCTCGGGATTCAGTCTGACACCTGGGGCTAATTCTAAGGTGAACAATCCATAACTAATAATCTCTTTCAGATAGCTATTTTCACTGTGGCAGACCTAGCTGTCCTATGCAGAAAACCAGCATTCAGATTAAAATACTAATACTGTATTTCAGGAAGGGTACCAGCTAGAAACAAGCACTGGCGTTGCCAATAGGTCTCGCAGTAGGAAAGTTGGAGCTATTGGTTTTGTAAATGACAAAGCCCTTTATGTATTTAAAATGATAACCAAAGTGAAATGCATTGTTATTTGCAATTGTAATGGCTCCAACTGTCGTACTGCGAGACCTATTGGCAACGTGAGTGGTTTTTCGTGTGTGAGTGGCGTTGTGTGTGTGAGTGGCGTGTGTGTGAGTGACGTTGCGTGTGTGAGTGGCGTTGCGTGTGTGAGTGGCGTTGCGTGTGTGAGTGGCGTTGCGTGTGTGAGAGGCGTTGCGTGTGTGAGAGGCGTTGCGTAGTTGAGTGGCGTTGCGTGGTTGAGTGGCGTTGCGTAGTTGAGTGGCGTTGCGTGGTTGAGTGGCGTTGCGTGGTTGAGTGGCGTTGCGTGGTTGAGTGGCGTTGCATGTGTGAGTGGCGTTGCATGTGTGAGTGGCGTTGCATGTGTGAGTGGCGTTGCATGTGTGAGTGGCGTTGCATGTGTGAGTGGCGTTGCGTAGTTGAGTGGCGTTGCGTAGTTGAGTGGCGTTGTGTAGTTGAGTGGCGTTGCGTAGTTGAGTGGCGTTGCGTAGTTGAGTGGCGTTGCGTAGTTGAGTGGCGTTGCGTAGTTGAGTGGCGTTGCGTGGTTGAGTGGCGTTGCATGTGTGAGTGGCGTTGCATGTGTGAATGGCGTTGCATGTGTGAGTGGCGTTGCATGTGTGAGTGGCGCTGCATGTGTGAGTGGCGTTGCATGTGTGAGTGGCGTTGCGTAGAGTGGCGTTGCGTAGAGTGGCGTTGCGTAGAGTGGCGTTGCGTAGTTGAGTGGCGTTGCGTAGTTGAGTGGCGTTGCGTAGTTGAGTGGCGTTGCGTAGTTGCGTGGCGTTGCGTAGTTGAGTGGCGTTGCGTAGTTGAGTGGTGTTGCGTAGTTGAGTGGCGTTGCGTAGTTGAGTGGCGTTGCGTAGTTGCGTGGCGTTGCGTAGTTGCGTGGCGTTGCGTAGTTGAGTGGCGTTGCGTAGTTGAGTGGCGTTGCGTAGTTGCGTGGCGTTGCGTAGTTGCGTGGCGTTGCGTAGTTGAGTGGCGTTGCGTAGTTGAGTGGCGTTGCGTAGTTGCGTGGTGTTGCGTAGTTGCGTGGCGTTGCGTGGTTGAGTGGCGTTGCATGTGTGAGTGGCGTTGCATGTGTGCGTAGTTGAGTGGCGTTGCGTGGTTGAGTGGCGTTGCATGTGTGAGTGGCGTTGCATGTGTGAGTGGCGTTGCATGTGTGAGTGGCGTTGCATGTGTGAGTGGCGTTGCATGTGTGCGTAGTTGAGTGGCGTTGCGTGGTTGAGTGGCGTTGCATGTGTGAGTGACGTTGCATGTGTGAGTGGCGTTGCATGTGTGAGCGTTGCGTAGTTGAGTGGCGTTGCGTAGTTGAGTGGCGTTGCGTAGTTGAGTGGCGTTGCATGTGTGAGTGGCGTTGCATGTGTGAGTGGCGTTGCGTAGTTGCGTGGCGTTGCGTAGTTGAGTGGCGTTGCGTAGTTGAGTGGCGTTGCGTAGTTGAGTGGCGTTGCGTAGTTGAGTGGCATTGCGTAGTTGAGTGGCGTTGCGTAGTTGAGTGGCGTTGCGTAGTTGAGTGGCGTTGCGTAGTTGAGTGGCGTTGCGTGGTTGAGTGGCGTTGCATGTGTGAATGGCGTTGCATGTGTGAATGGCGTTGCATGTGTGAGTGGCGTTGCATGTGTGAGTGGCGTTGCATGTGTGAGTGGCGTTGCATGTGTGAGTGGCGTTGCGTAGAGTGGCGTTGCGTAGAGTGGCGTTGCGTAGTTGAGTGGCGTTGCGTAGTTGAGTGGCGTTGCATGTGTGAGTGGCGTTGCGTAGTTGCGTGGCGTTGCGTAGTTGCGTGGCGTTGCGTAATTGCGTGGCGTTGCGTAGTTGAGTGGCGTTGCGTAGTTGAGTGGCGTTGCGTAGTTGAGTGGCGTTGCGTAGTTGACTGGCGTTGCATAGTTGACTGGCGTTGCGTAGTTGAGTGGCGTTGCGTAGTTGAGTGGCGTTGCGTAGTTGAGTGGCGTTGCATGTGTGAGTGGTGTTGCATGTGTGAGTGGCGTTGCGTAGTTGCGTGGCGTTGCGTAGTTGAGTGGCGTTGCGTAGTTGAGTGGCGTTGCGTAGTTGAGTGGCGTTGCGTAGTTGAGTGGCGTTGCGTAGTTGACTGGCGTTGCGTAGTTGACTGGCGTTGCGTAGTTGAGTGGCGTTGCGTAGTTGAGTGGCGTTGCATGTGTGAGTGGCGTTGCATGTGTGAGTGGCGTTGCGTAGTTGCGTGGTGTTGCGTAGTTGCGTGGCGTTGCGTAGTTGAGTGGCGTTGCGTAGTTGAGTGGCGTTGCGTAGTTGAGTGGCGTTGCGTAGTTGAGTGGCGTTGCATGTGTGAGTGGCGTTGCATGTGTGAGTGGCGTTGCATGTGTGAGTGGCGTTGCATGTGTGAGTGGCGTTGCATGTGTGAGTGGCGCTGCATGTGTGAGTGGCGTTGCATGTGTGCGTAGTTGAGTGGCGTTGCGTAGTTGAGTGGCGTTGCGTGGTTGAGTGGCGTTGCGTAGTTGAGTGGCGTTGCGTGGTTGAGTGGCGTTGCATGTGTGAGTGGCGTTGCGTAGTTGAGTGGCGTTGCGTAGTTGAGTGGCGTTGCGTAGTTGAGTGGCGTTGCGTAGTTGAGTGGCGTTGCATGTGTGAGTGGCGTTGCATGTGTGAGTGGCGTTGCATGTGTGAGTGGCGTTGCATGTGTGAGTGGCGTTGCATGTGTGAGCGTTGCGTAGTTGAGTGGCGTTGCGTAGTTGAGTGGCGTTGCGTAGTTGAGTGGCGTTGCGTAGTTGAGTGGCGTTGCGTAGTTGAGTGGCGTTGCGTAGTTGAGTGGCGTTGCGTAGTTGAGTGGCGTTGCGTAGATGAGTGGCGTTGCGTAGATGAGTGGCGTTGTGTAGTTGCGTGGCGTTGCGTAGTTGCGTGGCGTTGCGTAGTTGCGTGGCGTTGCGTAGTTGCGTGGCGTTGCGTAGTTGCGTTGCATAGTTGAGTGGCGTTGCATGGTTGAGTGGCGTTGCGTGGTTGAGTGGCGTTGCATGTGTGAGTGGCGTTGCATGTGTGAGTGGCGTTGCATGTGTGTGTGAGTGGCGTTGCATGTGTGAGTGGCGTTGCATCCGTGGTGTTGCGTAGTTGCGTGGCATTGCGTAGCGTTGCGTAGTTACGTGGCGTAGTTGAGTGGCGTTGCGTGGTTGAGTGGCGTTGCGTGGTTGCGTGGCGTTGCATGTGTGTGTGAGTGGCGTTGCATGTGTGAGTGGCGTTGCATGTGTGAGTGGCGTTGCATGTGTGAGTGGCGTTGCATGGTTGAGTGGCGTTGCATGGTTGAGTGGCGTTGCGTGGCGTTGCATGTGTCAGAGGCTAAATGTAGCACAGGGAGACCTCCAGCGGTAAGACAATCAAAAACAACTTAGAAAACATTTCACAGTATGAAGAGATCAAACTCATGAACGAGCGTGAGACACCTCAGCTAAAAATCATGATAAATAACAACACACATTAGAAGTGAAACTGCAAGTACAGAAGGACCAGCTTTGCTTGTTTAAAACTCCCACTTCAGGCAGATGAGTGTAATGTGTAAAGCGTCTTGTGCACATGAGCAGATCGGAGTCTGGAAGCAAATACAAACAAGAGGAATGACTGAGGCGCATTGGTGTGAAGCACATCAAAGGGCTTCTCCTCCCCTAATTAGGTGAGGAGAAGCCGTTCCGGGAAACTGAAAGTAAGGCCGGCCTGCGGCCGGCCATGAATAATTAGGGGAGGAGAAGCCCTTTGATGTGCTGGGCTGGCTGGCCCTGAATGCGCGTGCATGTTATCACGTGGTTCACGTGCACAGCATGAAAACCGCGGGGCTGAAAGCCCTTTGGTTTGAAGAGAAAATAGCCGACTTGAATTCTCCCCATTTCCCATTCCTGCGGAATGGTAAAGGCGAGACCTAAAAATGAAACCTCCATTTTTAGCAGTTGTTAAACATACAATTCAATGTTTAAGTTGGATGTTTAATAAAATGTAAGAAAAAATAACTTTTAGAAAGTTATGCTTTGCCTGTCTCTTATCTCAACTGTCAGAAGGCTAATTATAATAGGTGTCAGCTCTTGGCCTTTGCTAAGCCTCAAATAGGTGTGAAAAAGGTAGGAAATGCCCCAAGGTACAAAAAAATAGGTTGACCTGAATGGGCACAGATGACTTCTCTGAACTACACAGAGTATGCAGTGTAGGGGGACTGGGCATCCTTTTATGACACAAAAGTGTCAAATCCTACTCAACAGGTCTGATGAGCCACATATAACACTTCGGTAATACTTGAAAGGAAGAGAAGAGGATGCTAAGGCAATTCTTGTGAATATACCATCTGGTTGAGGGACCCTGCTTTTGTCCTCCCCAACTTCTGTCTCTGGGGTTTTTGTGGGTACAGTGCCTGCTTCAAGCTGGATTTTAGTGTTAAATGCGGGAGGACACTAGGATTACCATAGTACAGTCCCCACAGTCACCCCGCCCTAAGAGCCCAAGTTTAGTGCACTTGAAGACTTTTGCCATCTTAAAAATGCCCTAACACATTGTATGTTTTGCGTGTTTGCAGTAAGGCAAACAGGGACTATTTGAAATGTAGGTAGATCAGGGCCTGGGAATTTTTACCCCATTGGTTAGGGAGGGGCCAGGAAAACACACCCACTCACTAGTGCTGGACATTAATGTAGGACCTCCAGGCACCCACTTCAGAATAACTAAGAAGCTCCAACACTCTGTTATTGAAACCACAAACATTCAAGAAGAAGGAAACTTACATCAGCGTCTTCTCCGGTCTTGCTCCATGAATTCCTCCCGAAATCAGAGCTAACCCTTCGACCGCCTCATTCAAAAAAGAAGTTAAAGGGTTGTTCCTGAAAAAAGCTACCTGCAACTATAGCCTTGAAGTCACCAAACAAACTTTTATTTCATTTTTACAGCACTGATCTTTCTTTCAGCTATGCTTTGATTCTTTAAATCTAATATGTAATTTTGTTTAATGCCCTTTATTCTACTTCAGTTTAGGATTTTTTTTATTGTTTTGCATTCTCATAAATACATTATACATTGTCCTAAGTTAAGCCTGTCAGCTCTGGGCCATTGCTACCAGGGGGTAGAGCTCAGGTTAAATTAGTGACTTGAGGTCTCACCCTCACAAAGGTAATGATTTGTCCCACTCCCACAATACAAATCCAATTTACTACACTCTTTTTCACTGGAGCTGTATGTATAATGGAGGACCTACTCTAAACAGTTGTGAACCAACTCCTTAATAGCTCCTTCTTCTCACTCAGGAGGATAGCATTGTTGCATAATTCTCACACTTTTTGGTGACAGACTAAAGGGAACATTTTTCAGATGCTATTTTCTTCTAAACACTGACATTGGAGGAACAATTTATAAGGGATACATTCATTTTGCCAAGGGAGTGGATTGGTGGAATTCACCACTAGGGAAAACCAAAAGTCACAATTCAGTGCCATGAACCAGTAGCTTTTTTTGTGCTCAGCACCATCTCCACCCTACTACAATCACCACCACTATCACCATCATCACCACTGCTGTTACCAACACTACTATCACCACCAGTATTACCCCTATCATTACACCACTATCACCATGACTAAAACCACATAACCAAAATCACTCACTACAGCTATCACCACCACTAAAACTACTGCAATGTTCTTATATGTTTGGGTGTGTAAGAACATTGGGTGTTTGACAGTATTGTGATGTGTGTGCTTAAGCGAGAGGGAGGTATAGGCATGTATGGGAGAGAAAGTCTGTGTCCACAGTGATAAAAAAAGACCACACCTACTGTATTTGCCAAGGTGTGTTTACATATAAAGAGAAGATTTAAAACGTGGCTAGATCATTTGGGTTGCCTTTATATCCAGCTTTAATTTCAGTTTGGTCATATTCTGAAAAAGAAATTGCAGCCTCAGATACGGCAGGCATATAAGATTTTTGAAAAAAGATATTTCTCTTTATAGAAAGTGTTACGGGATCCTACCCATGGACAGAAATATTCTAGTATTCATGAATATTAATACAGATATAATGATAGAGAACTTGGGCATTTATCCACGAACTTGGAGTTTCTAGACATAAAAATACAGTGCAGTGAACCCAGGGAATATTGAGAGTCTTAACCGGAGGCAGAAAGGAAGTAATGTTATGACATTGAAACATTATTTAGAAGCTGGGGGACTGCTGGTAGCTCACCAGTACCCTGGAAGCATCTCCCTGAGGTGCAGCTCAACATAGTACATAATTTAGAGGGTTTTGCAATTTTGAATATTGCAGTGCTATACATCTCTATATCCTTGAAGTGGCCACCAAACAAACTAATTGTATGGCCACACGCTTACTCACACAAACACAATGTACCAGCATATGGTACCTTCACCATGACAATCTGTCTCCACTCTCAATTTGGCAAAGTCACATGGAGATTGGTTTCTTTCCAACCCGCACTCAGTTGATCATACGGGACCTGTGAAAACTGAACCAGAAAAAAAGTGGCAGCAATAGTGAGTGTGAGAAATTGGGTTGTAGATTAGCTAGCAGGGTGTGAGCCCTGGTTAAGCAACAGCCACAGTACCTTGCAGGGTGAACCACAAAAAGCCACTAAACTAACCTGTGCTTCACCCTGGATGGCTTGGCACAAAAAGCAGTCAGGCTTAACTTGGAGGCAATGTGTAAAGTGCGTATGTAGCTAAGAAACAGTAATAAATTGAAAATACAATACCAAAAAACCCACAACAATTAAAAAAAATAAGAGTATATTTTTATAAATTATTTGACAACAAAATAACAACAATTCTAATTGGTAGATCCAGAGTTTTACACGTTTTTTTGTAGCAACTAGCACCTAAATAATCAAAGTGCCATCATCGGGCAGCCGCGGGAGACCAGGTCAAAAATATGGCCTACTGCAATGGAGCGCAGGTCGGATACATGAAGTGGAGTGAGCCAGGACAGGGCTTACCCTTAAATTAGCAAAAGCTTTGAGATAAATGTTCCGGGAAGGTACATTTTAGCAGGGCAAGGCTGCAGGTGGTGTCCAAGGAGCTAGTGTCACTGCTGGGGAGCCTTGGGTCAAAGCCAAGGTGAAGATTTCTACGTTCGGAACTAGTCTCTTTTTTAGAAGTCGAAAATCTCCAGTGTGACGAGGCAGGAGGCTGTAGCCGAAAACAGTTCCAAGGTCTCGGATACTGGCAAAGGACCGCTGAACAGCATTTGCTGCTGCAGAGAAGAATATAGCAGTAGCAGCCACAAATTCAGGCCCACAGGCAAAAATCCTTGGGCAGATAGATGAATAGGCTGGTCCTGATCTCCTGTCAGTTCTCAGAGTAGTTTTTAGCCAAAGTCCTCAGTTTTTGATTTTGGCTACCTGGGCACATTTAGCACCACAACCATGGGTCCAGGACTGGTTCAAGAAGATGAAAACCTTTTATGTCCCTGTGGCTCTGAAGAGGAGGCCAGCAAACTAGCCCTTACAGTCACAGTGAAAGTCCTGGGTTCAGGTGAAGATGCAGGGCTTAAACAGCAGGGCTGGCATCTGAGGGTTCAAGGCAGGCTCCAGGCAGCATAGCAGTCCTTCCAGGTTCAGCAAAGCAGTCTTGCACAGGGCACAACAGGTCACAGCAGCAGCCAGCCCTTTGAGAGTCCTTCTGCGGGTCCAGGAGTGAACAGAGGAGTTGTTCTGAGGCCCCCATGTTTATGCCCAGTTCTGCCTTTGAAGTTGGGAGATGTTTCTAGAGGTTTGTACTTTCCAGTGCATGGAATTTCCTAACTCTCCTGCCCTGGCTTCAAGCTGGCAGTGACAATTTGGAGGCGATAAGTTGTTTGTATAAAAGCATAGCACAGCTTATTCAGTTGCACGTGGGGCTGTACCCAGCTCCAACTCCCTTCCTCATCCTGCCAGCAGACACCCCATTCAGGCACAACTAATCCCTCTATTGTGTGACTGTCTGGGTAGAATTCACAAAGGCTATCTTTCAGTTACACCCAGTCATGTCACCAAGAGAGGTTGAAGGCACCAAATGGCCAAGGGAAGAAAACTTCCAGTTTTCTAAAAGTGGCATTTTCAAAATTTTAGTGAAAATCCAACGTTACATTAAAGATGATTTTTCATTAAAATGTCATAGATACCAAACATAAAATGTGCATCTGTCTTTAATGAGAAAGTTAGCACTTATCAAATGTAATAAGGAAACCCAATGCTATCCTATGGGACAAACAGGCCTCACAGAAGCGAGAAACACATTTTTGAGATTTTCTTTACCAGGACATGCAAAACTTAAAAATACATGTCCAACATTTCAACCAATCAAACATTTACAGAGCGGTGCAAATCCTCTGTGAGGGTCTTGAGGCACATTTCAATTACAAGAAACCCTACTCTATAGGATACCTAGGGCCTACCTTAGGGGTGATATATGCAATAGAAGCGGAGTTTAAGACTTGGATAGGGAGTTATATTTCCAACTCAAATTGACAGTTTAAAACTGCATTCAGGCTGCAAAGGCAGACTTAGGCATGTTCTATGGGGCTACATAAGTGGTTAAAACAATAAGTTCTGCAGGACCACAAGTAGAATTTAATTTACAGGTCCTGAGTATATGGTATACCACTCTACATGGGGCGTATAAGTAAATTAAATACGCCAATCAGGTGTGAGCCAATTAAACCATGTTTAAAGGAGAGAGCACAAGCATGTTAGCAATGGTTAGGAGTGGTAAAGTGCACAGCGTCCTTATGCCACCAAAGGAAATTTCAGCACAAAAATGAAGGTAAGTAGAAAAGATGTGTCTGCTGCCACACTTATGTCTTAGCTCAATACCATTATACCTTCAGTTACAATTTCTTTGAAATCCCCACATTGGTTTCTTGAATGGTAACCCATGAACTGTTGGAGTGATTCCTGACGTGACCTGTCACAATGCCCTAAGAGTGTAGTGGGCCTCACTGATTACATAGCAGTAGCAGCTAGGCTACATACCATCCTTTCTACTGAATCCAACTTTTTGCTTTCCTTTGTGTGGAGATACTGTAGATGGTGGTTACGGCACAACTCACCAACTATGTTGAGGTTTCAGGTCTGCTTCATCCGGCACAATCTGGCTTCCGAGCTTAGTAGAGCACGGAGTCAGCATTGTTAGAGGTGACAGAGGTGATTCGGGAGTGTCTGGATGCCGGTGGGAGATCAGCATTGGTTATGCTTGATCTCTCTACGGCATTCGACACTGTGCCCCACTCTCTGCTCCTGGTCCATTTATTGGAAATAGGTATCTCTGGCCTGGCGTTACATTGGATTAGGTCCTTCTTGGAAGGACGGTCGCAGCAGGTTTGGCTTCCTCCGTGTGCCTCTGCGCCTATGCAGATGACTACTGGTGTACCACAGCGGTCATCACTTAGCCCCCTACTTTTTAACATCTACGTGACTCCGCTGGTTTACCTTGCAGAGTCACTGGGGGCTAAAGTGATGGCCTACGCCAACGATACCCAGTTGTTCACCGGGACTAAGGAGGATGATTCGGTTGTGGTAGCCCAACACTATTTGTCCTCAGTCTTTTACTGACTGGCGAATGCACAGCTGATATGCAACGAAGGAAAGTCTGAAGTGTTGCTGTATGGCTAATTCTCAACGGATTTCAGAAAGAGGCTCTGGCCTCCTGGTTTCCCACGACGGATGGCGGGCAAAGGCGCAGTTAAAAGTCTAGGCGTCTGGTTCGATGAAAATCGAAATTTTTGCGACACAAGTGAAGAAATTGGCCTGTACCTGCTCTGACACTCTGAAAATCTTGAGGAAGTTTCTCCGCCTTCTGACAGGTTGTGCCAAAGAAACTGGGGTCTGTGCCCTAATTCTGTCCCGCGTAGACTATGCCAACGCCCTCTTGGTCGGCTGCCCAAGTTCTCTTGCTAAGAAATTGCAAGTTGTTCAAAATTCGACTCTTGGGTTTGTCTTCAAGGCATAGTGTTTGCACCCATTTGCGCTCCTTGCATTGGCTCCCAGTCCAATCTCGTCTGAAATTTAAAATGTTGTCAATAACTCAACGGGCCCTTTATGGCCTAGGTCCTATTTATTTGCAGAAGAGGTTTGCCTTTTATACACCAGGGAGACAACTGCGCTCATCTGCTCAGCTGTTGATACAGACCCCTAGGTTTAATCGGCAACAACTGGGTGGGAATTCCTTTGTGCGTAAAGCGGGTCTAGCCTGGAACTTGCTGCCCCTGGCTCTTCGGGGTATACAGGACCCACTGCTGTTCAAGAAAAAACTTAAAGCGCTGCTCTTCTAATCTTTGATGGTTGTGCATCTTTCCTTTTTCTGAAGCGAGCGTCGGAACACTTTCGAGTAGCCGTGCGCTGTATGAATTAAAATAACATACATAACATAACATAGATGAAGGAGCAGTGGCATTAGGTTTGCAAACAGCTGACAAAATGACAGATTCTGGAAAAGGTTTTATGTGGAGGAATTGTGCATCCTACCCTGGAGGCATTTATTTCTTTTGAAGACGAATAGGAGCTTACTTGACAGAGGTGGAAGTCAAAGATAGTTACATGGCAGGTTTAATGAGACCTGAAGCTAATGGGTAATAAGGCTGTGAGAAGGAAAAATCTTTTTTTCCAGAGTTTTACATAGCGCGAACTTGACTCGAAGGTATCAGGTATCAAAGCACTTTACATGAGCACCATTTGCATTAAATAAGGACACATACATTTTTGTTAGGCACGGGGAGATTAAGTGATTTGCCCAATTCATAGGATGGTTGAGTTCCCCAGATTTGAAGTTGACCGCCCTAGCCGTTAGGCCACATCCTCTCCCCCATATCATATTGCAGCGGTCGTACCACTGCATGATTGTTGGGCAGTCTCCTGATCATGGCAACAGCGGACGGCAGTCTGACCGTCCGCTATTAAATTGAGGCCCAAAGTGCCCTTTTTCAATCTCACATGGCTACAGCCTACATAGATACATTGCCCTGTCCTTCCCATTCATTGACTTGAAAAGAAAATAACAAGAGTTTATGAAGGATATTTTTAAAAATTACACTTTTCTTTCTTTCATGTGGCATTTGAAGACTTTATGTATTTTTCCCAGCTTTTAATCAAAAGTAATGAAATTGGCAATAAAGACTTTTTAGGCTGCTAAATTATTCATGTTTGTGACATTTATATCATTCGCTTTCCCAAGTAAGACACAGATATTACACAAAATGTGACTTCAGAAAAGGGTTTTGGGATCCCTGCACATGGTTAGGACTAGTCACTGCTCATGATTAACAATGAAGATCTCCCGAAGGAGAAACAGGAGTACTGTAATAAAGTCAAAAAGCATAACTTTATATTTAAAGACTTCCTTCTACTTCGGTGAATTACGAACCTACAACACCTGTGATTTTAGCACCAGCTGGACTGATCAAACCACACATAACAGCTCACTGTAAATGTACACAACCTGCAAGGTGTCGCATGGGGATACAGCAAAGACTACGTGGCTGGGGATAAATGAAGCAACAATCCTCCAACAGCAAGATGAAAAAAGACACACACCTGCCAAGAAGAAAATAAAAGCGGGAAAGGAGCTCAATGGGCAAAGAGCAGTACAGAATGGAGGGAAGAACACACATTCTTCTCTAGCCAAGGTGTGTAAATGGCCCAAAGGATAAAGGGAAAAGCATAAATGTTACCAGATGTTATTTACAGAATAGGGCTCATACAACTGCCTGAAGCTGAGGACTAAAACCACGGCCCAGAGTACACAGTCCATGATCTGAAGAAGCAGGTAGTTACAATGGTGTTCTCCACATAAACTCGGAGCAAAGGTGTGGAGGTGCTGTCCCACAGATAGCGCGTCTGCCTAAAAACAAAGTGGAGGAGTTTCTTTTGACAATGAAACTTGAAAGATAGGTAGCTACCCTCTAAGCAGAAAAACATTCGGTATCATCATCCAATGAACACCAGAAGCAAAATCATTTTCTAGGACTACATCAGATTCATAGAAGTGTTAGGGATATTCTTTAATAGAATAAATGAATAGCTGACGATAACTAGACTTCACATACAGGTTTAATTTTCTTCAAACACTTGGGTCCTCTTTAGGAGAAGCCCATAATTCCAGATGGAGCACGTAATTCGCTGTCACTGGGTCCTTCAGGAATGAGGAGGTCCTCTTGGTTCTAAAGACCTCTTGTGTTTCCCTTACAATTTCAATTTCAATTGTTTTCAGCAGATTCTCGCAATAAATCCTCATTACCTTTGGGGATTTTCAGAGTTCAATCCAGGATATCATTTAATTTGTCATCTCTGGAGATAATGGGATCGTTGGTACTGTTGACACCAGGGGTGCAAGATTAACAGCCGACGTTTAAGGACCTTGAAACAAGGTACTTGACTGAATCACTGAAGCCTGTGGGGTCTTGATTAGCAGCAGAGAGCCAATTATAAGACAGATGGTAAAGAGCCTGAAATTGGGAAAACATGTTGAATAAGCCATGGTAATTCTGCATGTTAATCTCCATTCCATGGCCAAAAATCAGTAATTGTATGGTGCAGGGTGGGAAATATCAAGAAACAAATATATTCCGTTGCCCTGTGCACTATACAGGCCCTTAATGTGTGCAGCCGTCACAGTAAAGGTTCCTAAAATTCTTCTGCTAGCTCTAAGCAGCTCCTCTGGTTCAGAGACAACTCAACCGATTCAGCACTCTAGTTAGTCCAAGCAGCAGTTGAAACCCTTCTCACGTGGAAGGCAGCAAAACAGGAGGGCGAGCTAAGCATATGGGAATCTGCAAGATAGGTACCTTGATGCATGTGTGAGTCAGACTCCAAAGCGCAGGAATTCAGACACTCTGTAACAGGTGCAATGAGAAGGAGGCTTCTGCTGGTTATTACATCCTAGCTCTATCAATACAGGAAAATGTGTTCTCTTAAACTAATGTCGATTTTTTCAAATGTGGTTGGGTGAAACAGACTTACCAACTTTCAGTTTTTTGGCTCACACACAAGCATGGGTTAACGGATAACTCTTATGAATCATTCTTTACCATGAATATTTTAAATGTGCTAAGGATTAAATAATTCCATTGCCAGTAGCCTGAGGACATATGAATTGTCATCTTAATATCAACGGTAATCATTTAATACGAACAATCCCCATGATGGAGTTCCTACCTCTATCAGACAGATTAGCTGTCAACACAGCAAGATTTGCAATAATTGATATCAATTGTCAAAATTACCAGTAAACATTTTTATGAGTGTTGTGTGTCAAAGGAATTTTGAGTTCAGAGATAAACAGAATAAAAATAACTTCTGGCCTGATTCACAGAGGCAATGCCCTATACGCCGGAATCAACAGAACCCTTTTCACAAACTCCAAACACTCCAGAATGCTGCAGCCAGACTCATCCTCGGGACACGGCGTCATGAACACATGACCCATCACCTCCGTAGAGAAGAGGGTCACCTTCAAACTCCGCGCCTACAAATCCCTCAACAACATCGGACCCAAATACCTCAATGAGAGAATATCCTTCCAAGTACCCAAAAGGAACCCCAGCTCCACCGACCTCGCCCTGGCAGAGGTCCCCCATTTCTGCAGAAACAGAACAGGCAGGAGAGCCTTCTTCTACATCGCAGCCAAATCGTGGAACAAGCTCCTGGTGAACCTCAGACGGCCCCCCACCCTGCACACTTCAGGAAGGACCTCAAGACCTGGCTCTTCAACTGATCCGGAGCTGCTCCCCCTTATCCCCACCCCACCCAAGCCCCCCGCCCCCCCCGAGCCTTGAGACCCTCACGGGTGAGTAACGCGCTTTATAAACCCCTGATTGATTGATTGATAATTGAAATCAAACCCCAGAGGAAATAATGATAAATTAAAATATTTTAAATAGTTAAAAATGCATATAATTATAAATTAGTTTAAAAATATATAAATGGTCCCTATTTATTAAACAATTATTACCAATACATTTTATTTGAAAATAATTAAATTAAAGCACATTAAAACATATTTATGTTTCTTTAGGGGGGAATTTATTTTTTAATTTAAACTTCCAAAAAATAGTGTTCATCTAATATAATATATTTTCATTATTAAAGTTTTAGATCAATGATAATTTAATGGGGTTGCAGAGTTTTCTTACTTTGTTCTACATTTAAAGTAAACATATCAAATGTATTTACATTATTATTTTACATAACATTTATTTTTTTATTTTTAGAGTTAGATAATTGTTTTAATTTCAAAAGATTATATTGAAATAAACACGTGTAAACTGTACAGAGGTATAATTTTCGATGCAAATAGTCAATGCAATACATTAAGACAGAGGATAACATATCACGTATGATGGTCATCATGGTAAAAGGCTAACAGTAATAAGAAACTTGTTTGTAAATTGTTTAATAAAATGAAATACATTATATTGGTATGCTACACCATGGTACTGATGAAACGCTAAACACAAATTTAAATTGTACCATCATTGTGGCAGTCACAAGACATTTTTGCATAACAACAAAGAAATAGGGGGACAGAGAGTCAGAGAAAGGAAAGGAAAGCAGACTAGTGAAAACTCGAATGAATAACAGATCATAATCACTGGACTCCACAATTCAAGAGAAATCGAGGAGCTGGTGCAGTGCTCTTACTCTTACTCTAAATGACTGCATCGATTAAGGGGGTTTGTTCTGTGGTGTAAATATATATATATATATATATATATATATATATATATATATATATATATATATATATATATATATATATATATACATGCCACAGAACATATATATATTGAGAGAGAGAGAGAGAGAGAGAGAGAGAGAGCTCCACAGTTTCCTTGAGGAAGAAAGTGAGTTTGATTTCTGGAAATAAATATTATCTGTCTTCTAACGAAACAGGGACAGGCCCACAAAGTGAGCCATGACATATTCAGAGAGATTTCCCATTCCAAAAGGATCAATTTCGTTCTTGAGGCCAACATGAGATCAATTAGCTGCAGGTCTCTGCGATTCAGGATCAGTGTGTGCTGGAATGCAAAGATAACTAAAAGAGCTGTAGTGGCATCAACAAGAATTGAAGTCTCAAAAGCAATCTGCAACACTGCTTGAATTTGATGCCACAATGGACAAAGCAGTTTACCATTAAAGCAGATGCATACTATGTCCCCAGTGTCTGCTTTTTAGTCCCAGCAGAGATTTGAATGAGCTAGACCGACCTTATACAGCTTCACAGGGGTCCAATAAGCATTGTGTATGATCCACATTTGCACTTGCGCCAAGGCTGGTGTAATCTTTCTTTTGAAAGAAGAGCGCCAAATATTTGGCCAGGCTGAAGGTGAGATCTCATTTCCAGAAGAGGGCCTGTAGAGAGCATTCCATGTGCTGACAGATTTCTGAATCCTTGAGACATCAGGTGTTGAGGGAAGAAAGCAGCAATGTTGGAATATTTTGAGCACAATGATAAAGAGGACATATCGAGAGCTTTCCTCTGGGAGGCATTCAAGGTGGTTATTAGGGGAGCAGTCATTGCCAAACAGGCAGGTGTCCTCCGTGTCCTGCGGGGATTACACGCACGGCTAGAGCAAGAAGTCAGATCATTTGAATTGCAGTTTTTGAATGATCATGATGTCTCCAGGCTCGCAACTATTCGTAGTAAACTCTCTGAGTTCAAGGAGGCTGCATGGAGGTAGACACACTATCTCAGGAGGGAGACGTGTGCCATGCGCTTTGGGAAGAAAGACAGACCGGGCAAATCTCTCGCATATTTACTTCAAAAACCCTGGACGAGCAATTACATTTCTGAATCACGGATGACTGATCATGTGTTCACTGGCAAGAAAGCGGTCCAAAGGGTCATGGTGGAGTTTTTCTCCACCATTTATGTCACTCGTCAGTACTCTGCTCCTTTGCACCTATTGGCCAACCTACACTCGATCCAACTTCTGTGGCTTGTACACGACCTTAGGGGGTACTTGGTGGAGCCATTGACAACCAAAGAAGTAATCGCACAATTCAGCGACATGCCTGCAGACAGGGCTCCTGGCCTCAATGGCTTCACTGCTGCATTCTTTGAAGCATATGCTCCTTTGCTTGCCCTACATTTATAAGTCAACTAGCAGCCCGTCCCGACGTTGACCGGGTATGAATTGCTGCCGGCCAGTATTATATTGTTTTGTAGGATTTCGTTTTGATAGCATTTCTTATCTGTGAAACGCTCCGATTCACAGTGCACTGCTGATGCACTTAAGAGTGCGCGTTCAGTAGTGTGAGAACTCGAGTTTCCCTACTTTATTTTTCCTTGCAATATTATATAGCGCAAACTCAACAACATGGCATGAGCACAATTTACATTACAGAAGGACACATTCATTTGTGGTAGGCACTGGCAGACAAAGCGATTTGCCTGGAATCACAGGTTGTTGAGCTGATGCTGAGATTCGAACGTAGCTCCCCAGCTCTAAACTTTGCAATTTTAGAACTTGTGGCGGGAGGTGTGTATAAAAGTGTATGTCGTGCTAGCCATCAACGAGAGAGACCTGTGCATTTTTCAAATGGGTGGTGAAAAAATATGAGTATGTTGCTGGAGATGTGGGCCGCCGTGCCACCAATGTACTTACCGGGGGAGGGTAAACATCCATTATTCCGCAACTTTCTTTCCGCATACCATCACTCCGCATCCTTTCATTACGAAAGTACCATGACTCCGCAATGCCATTATAACGCATGGCATTACATTTTATATGCTTTTACCATGCATACATTTACAACGAAATTCGTTGTAAATGCATGGCTGGTAAAAGCATGTTTTTTTAAATGTTTGGATATGGTAAGTATGGGTATAGGGGTATATGTTGTGGGGTACTGAGGTATATGTTTTGTGGTGTTTTGGTATTGTAAGGGTTCAGATATAGTTTTGGGTTATGGGGTACAGGGGTAGTTTTAGGGTTTAGGGATAGGTTTTGGGGTACAGGGGTATTTTTTGGGTTCAGGGCTAGGTTTGGGTTTTATGGTACAGGGGTATTTTAAGGGTTATGGGGTAGGTTTGGGTTTTGGGGTACAGGGGTATTTTTAGGGTTCAGGGCTAGTTTTGGGGTACAGGGGTATTTTAGGCTTCAGGGGTAGGTTTTGGGGTACAGGGTTATTTTTAGGGTTAGGTTTGGGTTTTGGGGTACAGAGGTATTTTTAGGTTTCAGGGGTAGGTTTGGTTTTGGGGTACAGGGGTATTTTAAGGGTTCAGGGCTAGGTTTGGGTTTTGGGGTACAGGGGTATTTTAGGGTTCAGGGGTAGGTTTGGGTTTTTGGGTACAGTGGTATTTTTAGGGTTGAGGGCTAGGTTTGGGTTTGGGGTACAGGGGTATTTTTAGGGTTATGGGGTAGGTTTGGGTTTTGAGGTACAGGGGTATTTATAGGGTTCAGGGCTAGGTTTGTGTTTTGGGGTACAAGGGTATTTTTAGGGTTTAGGGATAGGTTTGGGTTTTGGGGTACAGGATATATTTATAGGGTTAATATGGGTTAGTGTTTAAGGGTGTTGGGGTATTTTAAGGAGTAAGGGTGGGTTATGATTATGGGGTGCAGGGGTATTTAAAGGGAGCAGGTTGAGATTAGCACACAATATGTCAAGTCAAGTCATAAAATTTATATAGCGCACTACATACCCAGAGGGTTTCAAGGCGCTTAGGGAGGGGGGGAGGATTATTTGTCAAATAAGTTGCTTTCTGAACGCTAGGTGATTCTGGGTGAGGCGAAGGTAAGCGGGGAGTGAGTTCCATGTTTTGGCAGCCAGGTATGAGAAGGATCTGCCTCCCATGGTGGTTTTGTTGATGCGAGGGACAGTGGCGAAGGCTTGGCTGGAAGAGCGAAGTTGGCGGGAGGGGGTGTAGAAGGACAGTCGAGAGTTGAGGCAATCTGGTCCGATGTCGTAGAGTGATTTGTGTGCGTGGGTAAGCAGTCGGAAAGTAATCCTCTTATTGACGGGTAGCCAGTGGAGGTCTTTAAGGTGACCAGAGATGTGTTCGTTGCGTGGGATGTCTAATATGAGCCTGGCTGAGGCGTTTTGGATTCGTTGTAGTTTCTTCTGGAGTTTAGCGGTGGTACCTGCGTAGAGGGTGTTTCCGTAGTCCAGTCGGCTCGTGACTAGCGCGTGGGTGACTGTTTTCCTTGTTTCGGAGGGGATCCAGCGAAATGTTTTTCTGAGCATGCGAAGAATGTTAAAGCAGGAGGAGGATACGGCGCTGACTTGTCTGTTCATTGAGAGTGAAGAATCCAGGATGACGCCGAGGTTCCGTGCGTGGTCTGTCGGGATGGGTGCATTTCCGAGGGCTTCCGGCCACCAGGAGTCGTCCCATGCAGAGGGGGATTTACCTAAGATGAGGACTTCTGTTTTGTCTGAGTTCAGTTTCAGACGGCTTTGTTTCATCCATTCGGCGACTTCTTTCATTCCTTCGTGTAGGTTAGTTTTGGCGGTGCTGGGGTCATTGGTGAGAGAAAGGATCAGTTGAGTGTCATCCGCGTAAGAGATGATGTTGAGGTTGTGTTGGTGGGCGATGGCCGCGAGGGGGCTCATGTATACGTTGAAGAGGGTGGGGCTGAGTGAGGATCCTTGTGGTACGCCGCAGATGATTTCAGAGGCCTCGGACTTGAATGGTGAAAGGCGGACTCTCTGGGTTCTTCCGGTGAGGAACGAGGTGATCCATTCCAGTGCCTTTCCTTGGATTCCGATGTTTCTGAGGCGTTGTAAAAGGGTTCCCTGGCATACTGTGTCGAAGGCTGCAGAGAGGTCGAGGAGGATGAGGGCGACTGTGTCTCCATTGTCCAGTAGAGTTCGAATGTCGTCTGTTGCTGCGATGAGGGCGGTCTCAGTGCTGTGTTTGGCTCGGAAGCCAGATTGTGAGGGGTCGAGTAATTTGTTGGCTTCGAGGAAGGCGGCGAGCTGGTTGTTGACAGCTTTCTCGATGACTTTGGCCGGGAATGGAAGAAGCGAGATGGGGCGGTAGTTTTTGAGTTCGGTGGGGTCTGCTGTTGGTTTTTTCAGAAGGGCGGTGAGTTCAGCGTGTTTCCAGTCATCTGGGAAGGTGCATAAAGGGCCGAACGTACCACACGCCCCCAGCGCTTGTCACGCCCCCAGCACACGCCCACAGCACAATGCAGAAATGAAATGAAAAATTGCACTTATATAGTGCATAACTACCCGGAGGTCTCGCAGCGCTTGTGACTGATTACTTGTGGATCAACACGCTTTTGCGAACAAGTGCGTTTTTAAGGCCTTTCTGAAGGACATATGGTTATTGTTCTCTCGAAGGGAAAGGGGAAGAGAGTTCCAAAGCTTGGCCACAGTGTGGGAAAAGGAGCGACCGCCCCAGCGAGCTTTGTTGATTTTAGTAGTTGTTGCAAGCTGTAAGGAACTAGAGCGCAAGGCTCTGGACGGTGCATAAGGCGTAGCTATGGAGTACAGAATTGCCGGGCCGGTGCGATGGAAAGATTTGTGCACAATGCATATGGCCTTGAACTGTACTCTGGCCGCTACTGGGAGCTAGTGAAGTTCTTTCAGAGCTTTCTTGGCTGACTGCCAGCGGGGAATGTTATACAGTAGTCGGGCGGCGCAGTTTTGCGTGACTTGGAGCCTATGGGTCACTGCTTCCGGGGCTCCTATGTATAGGGCATTCCCATAATCCAGGCGGGAGAGTATTAGGGCTTGGACCATGATCCTCCTAGCCTGAAATGGGAGCAAAGGGAGCACTTTGCGAAGCATTTTCATCAACCCAATACATGTAGAGGCAGTTTTGTTGGCTTGGACCGAGAAGTCAAGCGCTTTGTCCAACCAGATTCCGAGGCTCTTTATCTGGGGTTTGGGAAGGGGAGGCGGGCCAAGACATGGGGGCCAGATGGATGCTAGGGCAGAAGGAGGAGGGTTGCCCAACAGCATGATGTCTGTTTTCTCCCCGTTAAGTTTAAGACAGGAAGATTGCATCCACCTGGCGACAGCCTCTAGACAGGGACCTAAGGTGGTGGACGATCCCTCGGAGTGGTCGAGAGAGACCACCAATTGGGTGTCGTCGGCGTAGGTAACAATAGGCACACCAAAGGGATGGACTATCCTTTCTAGAGGTTCCATATAGGCGTTAAAAAGAGTGGGGCTTAGGGAGGAGCCCTGGGGCACCCCACAGCTAAGTGGATGCTTAGGGGAGACTGTCTCACCCTCAAACACCTGGAAGAATCGTTCATCCATGAAGGAGGTTAGCCATTCCGGGGCCACGCCCATCACGCCCAAGCCATTCAATCGCTGTAATAATGTGGCATGGTTGACCGTGTCGAACGCGGCACTGAGGTTGAGTAATATTATGGCAGCCTTTCCTCCCCGGTCCAGCACAGCTCTAACTTCTTCCGTCACCGCTAGGAGAGCGGTTTCAGTTCCGTGCTTAGGGCGGAACCCTGTCTGGGAGGCACGGAGCAGACTGTTGGACTCTAGATAGTCCACTAAGATGTTATTAACGTGCCTCTCGAGCAGTTTACTCATCCATGGAAGTAAAGAGATAGGGTGATAGTTGGCCAAGTTGTTCTGGTCCAATGTGGGCTTTTTCAATAAAGCTTTAACCATTGCACACTTCCATGGGGGTGGGACGGATTTAGAAGTGATGGAAGCATTAAGGACATCAAGAATGACCCGACGAATGACGTCAATGACCTTAAGGGACTACGCAGACACACCCACAAGGGACTACTTTGCTGGCATGGTTCTTTTACTTTTTAAATGTATATGGTGGTCGTCTGCTGCAACTGCCCTTTCCAACGCTGTATTGGGTGTTGTGATTGGTGCTGTGGTTCCTGAGATTACCCACCTCAAAGGTTTGGGCTCTCTCTTTATTATATTAGTATGGATGTATGCAGAGTCTCTCTCTTCAGGTGTTTTGCGGGAAGCCCTCACTGTCCCTACACTTAAATTTGGTAAAGAACTCTGCCGCTGCAATTCATACCGTTTACTCTCCTTGATAACTATGGACAACAAGAACCTAGCCAAACGTCTTGCCTCACACCTCCTCTCTTTACTTCCAACTGGGGTGAGGTCTGATCGGACTGGCTTCGTACCCGGCAGGTAAATTGTAAATTGATACTTGTATAGCGCACTACTCAGCCGCAAGGGTCTCAAGGCGCTTGTACGAATACCGCTGTGGAACCCATCCTGGCTTTCCCTGTGAGCCGTCCACTCCTGGGCACCTCCAAGGTGGAGGCCAGGCATCCTTTAGCATTGTGGGGGCCGTTGTGGAGATTAAGCAAGCTATTGCCCAGAGTTGCAGAGTGGGACTCTATGATTAGAATAGGCACCGAGGCGATAATTATCAGGTCCGTGGAATTTTTTGAGCCCAAGACCCGCCGAGGCGGGGAATTGAACCTGGTCCCAGGCCAGACCTCTGCATCAGGGTCTCTCATAACCTCCGCACCTTTTTTGTGCGCCTTCATACTACTGACCCAGCCTTGTATGCAGCAGCAGTTTTTTTGGATGCCACCAAAGCGCTGAATTCCCTTGAATTGTCATATCTATTTCGCCTGCTAACACGTCTAGACTTGAGTTCCACCATCATCAAATTCATTGCTCTGCTCTACTCCCAACCGGTGGCCTGCATGAAAATGAACTGTAGCATCTCAAACCCCTTTGCAGTAACAACCTGGCAGGTGCCCCTTATCAGTTCGGGCTGGACTGTTCCCGTGAGGAACAGGGTCAAGACTGATTTGCATAATGCCGGATCTGAACTGGGGTGGCGAAGTGAGCTAAAGAACGATGATGGAATAAACCCAGATCGGTGACTGGAGGTGAGTGTCTGAAAAGTTTTAGAGCTAAGTCCATCATCTCCTTGTGATTGCTTTAGGTGCCCACTATCTCCCATACTCTGTGATTGTGAAAGAGCTGCTCATCTTCGCCAACATTAAGCGCACTGCAGGCTGGCATTTACCCTTCATGGAATATTAGTGTTGTTATATGCTGATGATTTTACTTTATGTGTCCGAGACCCACATATAAATCTGAACGCTCTTATTAGAGAATTCACCAGATTCGACGAGATGTCAGGGATGCGCTACTGTTGTGCCCAGGAGCGCACGCTATTCCCCTAGTATTGCCTAGGTCTTATTCACTTTAAATTGATACACCAACCTTATCACACCTCCGAGAAATTGTTTAAAATGGGCCTTGGACCTTCATACACCTTGCTTGGGACTGCCCAGGAATCTCTGACTATTGGGAGGAAATCTTTGTTATGCTTTCTGATATTATGGGGCACCCCATTGAGCGCTCTACCAGTGTTTTGCTGTTGGTATATGTCCAGGAAGAATCACCCAAGGGCGCAAACTTCTCTGTAATCACAGGGTTGCGATGAGGTGGGAGTGGTGTGCACTACCACTTGCTGCTGACTGGCTCAATGATGCTGCCTATTGCCAGAAACAGCTTACTGCCTTCTGGGAACTCATGCCCATAAGCTTCCAGCCTAAAGACAGTTGACTCCCACTGGAGGCGTTACTACATGCCCGTGCAGATACAACTGAGATGGCTGCTGTGGAGGCTGGGCCATCGAGCCAACTATATGATACTTGAATACAACTTGATTCGAAGCAGCCCACCATTACACGGTCTTTCTGATTTACCCCATGATGTGGGCATTACCAAAATCGCCACCTTGATTGTGAATTATGATATATGACTATATGATATAGCCCAAAGTTTGCACAGATGGATCTCCGACAGTGCCAACACCATAGCACCCTCAAGAACAACAACAACACACACGCCAAGAAAGCCAGATGGTTTACCACCAAACTTCGAGAGTCCAGACGCACATGCCGCCGCCTCGTAAAGGCCTGGAGGAACTCTAAATCTACAGAAACCCACAACAACTTCAGAGCCGCCACCAACTCATGAGAAAAAGGACGATCAACGACAGAATCTCCACACACGCACAACAGCAAAGAGCTCTTCAGCATCATCAAGGAGTTTGCCCAACCACACCAGCGAGTCTACTGACATCCCTCCCTCACAAGACATCTGCAACAAACTCAGCACCTTCTTCCACCACAAAATCAAGAACATTTACAACAACATTGACGAAGACAGCCAACACACTGAACCCTCACCAGCCAGTCCCAACACCCTGCAGCCAACAATTGACAGCTGGACAGCACTCAGCACCGAAGACACAATGAAGATGATAAAGTCAATCTACTCCAGGGCCCCCACGGACACCTGCCTCAACCACATCTTCAATAGAGCCACCAACACCATTGCACCCATGCTTCACCACACCATCAACCGCTTCCTGGCGAACGCCTCCTTTCCCGACGACCGGAAACACGCCGAGATCAACCCCCTTCTGAAGAAGCCCTCGGCAGTCCCCACCGACCTCAAAAACGACAGACCCATCTCCCTGCTCCCGTTCCCAGTGAAAGTCATTGAGAAAGCCTTCAACAGCCAACTCGCCACCTTCATCGAAGAGCACAACATCCTTAACTCCTACCAATCCGGCTTCAGAAAAAAACACAGTACAGAAACTGCCCTCCTCGTCGCAACAGAAGACATCTGCTCCCTCCTGTACAGAGGAGAAACAGTAGCCCTCATCCTCCTCCACCTCTCAATGGCCTTCGACACAGTCTCTCACCGTACCCCAATATGCAGACTTCACAATGCAGGGATCTGGGACAAGCCCTTGACTGGATCCACTCTTTCCTCTCCGGCAGAACGCAGCAGATCAGACTCCCTCCTTTCCTCTCGGA
Organism: Lissotriton vulgaris; assembly: GCF_964263255.1. Classification (NCBI taxonomy): domain Eukaryota; kingdom Metazoa; phylum Chordata; class Amphibia; order Caudata; family Salamandridae; genus Lissotriton; species Lissotriton vulgaris. Next base: position 34,803,120 of record NC_141687.1, on the reverse strand, counting down.
CCCTACAAGAACGACATGCGGAGTCCCCAAGGGATCCTCCCTCAGCCCCACCCTCTTCAATGTCTACATGGTTCCGCTCGCCCCCATCGTCAGAGCCCACAGACTCAACATTGTTTCTTACACAGACGGCACCCAACTCATCCTCTCCCTATTCAACAAACCCAACGCAGCCAAACACAACTCTCAAGAAGGCATGGAAGCTGTCCGCAAATGGATGAAAAGCAGCTGCCTACAACTGAACTCTGACAAAACAGAAGTACTCCTCATGGCCCACACCCCAACGCCTAGAACGACACTTGGCGGCACCCCGCACTCGAAAGCTCGCCCACCCGCACCGGCCATGCACGCAACCTTGGAATCATCTTGGACTCCGAGCTCAAAATGGATCGCCAAATGAACTTTGTTGCATCCTCCTACTTCCACATCCTCAGCCACTCATGCCCTCGTCACCAGCAGACTTGACTACGACAACGCACTCTATGATGGAATAAACAAAAACCTCACCCGCAATCTACAAATCATCCAGAACGCCACTGCAAGACTGGTCCTCAACCTGCCAAGACACTGCCGTATTTCCCAGCACCTGCTCACACTCCACTGGCTCCCCATCGAAGCTAGAGTCACCTTCAAGATTCTCACACACGCACACAAAGCCCTCCACAACACCGGACCAGCTTACCTGAATAGCCGACTCGAATTCCACACACCCCAAAGGACCCTGCGATCAGCCCACCTCTCCTACGCTGAGGTCCCCTTGCCAGAAAGACCAGATCGGGAGGCCGCTACTTCACCTTCCTCACGGCTAGAGACTGGAACGCCCTACCGCTCCACCTTAGACAGATGACATCACTCCCCATCTTCACGAGAAACCTCAAAACTTGGCTCTTCGATAGACCTCCTCCTTGATGGACTAGAACATGCACTACCCCTCCTCCCCAGCGCCTTGAGACCCTTACGGGTGAGTTCTCGCGCTTAAGAAGTACATGATTGATTGGTTGATTGACTCGCTGAGTGGATGTCCTTTTCTCTTTGTCCCCTGTTTTCCCTACCTCTGTTCTTCCTATGCTGTGGATTGTTATAATATATCCTTTACTGTAATGTGATAATGCATTGCCATCACATTTGTACTTACTGCCACTGTCTACTGTACACTCTGTATTGTTTAAAAACTCAATAAAAATATATATTTTTAAACAACACCCTCTGCACATGGCTGAAAGCTGTACGCAGTTGGTGTGGGCCATCAGTGGGGGTTGGAGGGTTAGGTGCAGGGCATGGGCTGCGGCCAACCTACCTTACTCACTATTCCCATGGCAACAGTGCATGGTAGGAGGTTGGGCTACCATGGTGGAACTGCGTGCAGGGTCTAACTGTAGGTTAGGCCCTGGGGTCAATCCCAGGCAACGGAAAGGCCAAAGGCGCTGTATTGCGGGGGGTTGGATGCCTCAGGGGGATTTGCCACAGGACCTGGTTGATGACCATCCTTGTGGTCAACCACAGTTTGGGCACGCCAAAAGCCATATGTGGCGGGGAGTTGGGAGTCTGCAGACAATTGGCCGCAAGGCCTGTCCACAGACCAGGCCCTGCAGCCATCCCCACGCTGCACGTAGCCAAAGGCCATGCACAAAAAAGGTTAGCAGCTGGCGGAGGGATTGGTGCACAGCATAGAATGTGGCTAGGTTTTTTATTGGTGTTTAAACATTAGAGGGCTTATTTACAAGCCCATTGTGTAGCCAGCATTGCCCACCTTCCTCAGCTTGCTGAGTATGGGTACAGACATCTTGAGTGCGAATTGAAGTGAGATTAGTGGCGAATGAGGATAAAAAAAAATTATAATAATATTAATAACAAATGAGTGTACAGAGCCGCTCATTTATTATCCACTGCTCCAGGCCAGGAACTTCACTGGTTATAGTTTACTGATCCAACTATAACTTACGCCACCACCATGCACTGCTTATGACCTCACATATTACATTACTCATGACATGTTCAATGGCATCATTGACTAAATTACTGACAACATCTCAAATGACATCATTGATGACATCACTAACTCCCCTACACAGGTTGCTTACCAACACTAAGATAAACGCAAAAACGAATGGGGAATAGTTTCAATTAACCTGTTTGGTAATTACTCTGCTGGCATTCAGAGACCAACCAACTGCAAATCTACCTTGGTCCTGAAAATACAAACAGCTTAAACTTCCTGGCAGTGGAACCGCCCATATGCTATACCACACGCCCTCAAGCCCCTCTAGCACACTGAGCACGAGATCGCCCCTTGGTGTGCACCTCACACTGAAGACAGCTCACTTGCTAAAACTAAGTACAGATTATTATATTGTGCATACTCACCACACATTAACACAAGAATTTGTATGACAGAAATTACGTTTCTTATCCCACGAGGTTTACCAAAAGTGTGTTTTGTTTAGAAGTAACAAGACAGCACACACAACATAACTTGCATCACCCACAAAGCTCAAAATACCAATTTGCCAATAGAACAAAGCCAAAGAAAAGAGCTATCAATGGACTAGCATAGCGGACAGAACGAGGTATGTGCGTTGAGGTGTTGTTAACCATAACCTGCAATTAGCAGGTATTTTCCAGATTTGAGCCAGAAATATAACTCAGTGCCTTTTTCAGTGAATATAGGGGAGATTCATTCTCCATTTCTGGCTAACCATTTGAAATATCTGAATCATGTCTACCAAATTTCAGTTACCATCTTGGGATGTTCAAAACAAAACCTCAACTGATGTTTCAGTAGCCTGTAGATTTACAGGCACATGCATCAGGGTAGGATTTTGCGAGTCCTTAATTGCGATAATTAAGGAATCGCAATTAAGGACTCGCAAAAGCCTATGCATGTAGGAATCGCTGTAAAAATAGTGATTCCTACACATTCCTTATTTGTGACTCGCAAATTGCGAGTCGCAAGTAAGGAATGGCTTGCCATTCATTCCTATGGGCCTACAGGCCCATAGGAATGAATGGGAAATTGCATGCACAATTTGCGAGTACCCACAGGTCCTCCCAAATTGCGCATGCAATTTCAGGGTGCAAGGGTGTCAATAGGACACCCTGTTGCACCCCCTGAAATTGATCTGTGCACATATGTCGCGCACACGCATGTGTGTGCACAACATGAAACTTTGAAAAATCCACAAAAGTGCATTTCTCAAAGTTTTGGCAAATTACCATGAAGTTCAACTTCATGGTAATTTGCGCTCCCTATTAGCAAAATCCCTATTTTTTTTACTTTAATGCATTGCATTTAAGGAATCTCAATTTGCGATTCCTTAAATGCAATCGCAGTTTAAATAATCGCAATTCAGAGATTACTTAAATTGCGATTTTTGCATTTGGGATGATGCATCCCAAATGCAAAAATACCGGTCGCAAAGGGGCAGATTCTGAGAATCTGCCGGTTTGCGACCAGTTTTTCTTTTGAAGCATGTGCCTGTTAGTTCCTTATGTGTTGCAGCCCGCTACATAAGTCCCTTCAACATCAACAGCTATTGAAACATCTGTTTTTATCTTCAAATTATTATTTAATCACTTGTTTTCAGGTCCTGTCTGAGACTGCGCATGCATGCACCCTCACATGTGAGATATTTTGTTTACTAAAATGTGCTTGAAGTGGACTCATTTCTTACTATTTGTTGACTTCATGGTCACTTTCATTTGTTGCCTTCTAATTGCCCAGCACATGCTAATTTCATCGCCTATTCTCTGTTTGGAGCACAGACCAAGTACTGATGTGTTAAGGGTCTTTGCACTGTTTGCTCTGTGTTTGGGGTAGTATTGTCTCTCCTCTTCCTGTGTTGCTTATTTTTCTTTCCCTGTGTTCCTTCTGTCTGTGCTGCTTCTTCCAACTCACCTCTTACCCTCCTGTGACCTTTGTTGGTTCTTCCTTCCCACCTCCCTTTTTCTTCCTTCTTCCCCTCATTTTGCTTTTGTCTTCTTACCAGAGTTGCTTCTTCCTCCCACTTATCGTTTTCTTTCTTCCTCCCCTGTGCTGCTTCTTTCTTCTTCCCCGAATATTTATTCCCATGGTTCTTCTAACTTCCTGATGTTCATGTTGCTTCTTCCTCCCATTTTCTGTGTTGCTTCTTCCCTCCCACCCTTCCTCCTATTGTCCGCATTGACCCACAATCCCTGGGGGACAGTATTTACTTGCAATATTATTTAATTCCTGCCACACGGTTCCTCCAAACATCACAAGTGTCAGAAATTGGTATTTGTTTTGATAGTCTCAGATGAGAGGCCAAGAGTTGGATGGGTTTGAGTCTTAATGACTCCAACCATGTGATCCAGTTTATTATGCACAGCAGTGGGTCCTGCAAGGATTTACCTGCAGCAGAAACCTGTCCGTGTGTACAGGGCATACTAAGACAGAAATCATTGTCACTTAGATGATAGTGTATCCATCCAGTTCAAAGCGTCACTCACCTTGTATCTACGTCAGAAGGATGAACAATAGCCCAACTAGTATTTGAGCCTGAACACTGCTGCAGGTTACACAAAGATCTCTGCAGAAGGCACTTCAACAACTAAGCTATTTCATATGCCAGTGGAGGATCAGGGTTCCACTTGCTCTTGGTCACATCTGCACCAGGATCACAAAAACAACATGTCAGTGGCAAATCCGTTAATGAGTTCTTTCATCAGGATATGCAAAACTCCTTCCTTAAAGACACATATCTAGACACTTATAACCAATCAAAAGTGGATTAATGTGCCTACTGCATCTAGTTGATCGGAAGTCTATCTTCATGAATCTCTGTGGGGCCAACTCAACCTACCACCCTTGTGAGGTCGGTTACAAAAACAAGTATTGCTTAAATATAAACATACACGTTAATGGATTCTGTAGAAACCTTTTATGACTGGTCACCTGGAAACACCAGTAGCGGTGGGAAGCCGAACGAAGACAAACTGGCAGACTGACACTGGCCAAGCCAGCACTAACTACCCTTCCGAGGACTGAGGCAGGTCACCTCCACACCCAGCCTCATTAGTGTTCCAGTCTACAAACAAGGCGAATGCTTCTAAGAAGAGCCAAGCTTCCTGCCAGACCAGTCGTAACGGTTTCCTACAGAATGGGCATTTTCTGGTTTTCCACCACAGGCTCTGACAATTTCTTTTAGCCATGTTGTACAACAGCGCGGCACTGCAGCATTTAGATATGCTAGAAAAGGCGCAATGACGCTATAACTTTTAGACAAGCTGCACACCCATGCGGCTCATAGTGTCCTCATTCATCTTTTCCCCATGCTGCACAGCTGCACTGCTGTAAAATATGGCATAGATGGGACCTGTTGACTTTGCCAATGCTAGCTTAATGTCGAACCAGCTGCAGCATAATTTGCTATTTTGTAGCACTGCAAGCAACAGGTGTTCGTATTAGATAACCAAGTGACATCAATTGTATGCCTCAGAATGATGAAATCCTGAGATGACCCTGCTGATAATCAAACAGGTTTCCTGTTAGTTAAAGGATTATACATAGGTCCCTCTACAAAGCAGTATTCTATTACTGCTGGTATTGCAAGTTAGGAATGGTGTCATAGCAGGAAAATATTTGCAGAACATTTCTGTCATAATGTCAGAATCTGTACTCCTGAGGCACAGCCGGGAGCTCTGCTCGAAATTGTATCATTTTTAAAACTTTGTGTAAATTGATTTTAAGAATTGCGCACCCCTCCCTCACCTGCTAGGCTGGTTGGGGCACTCATCCTGTACCTAATTACCCGTGCAGCCGATCTGAACGCTGCCACGGGGTAGGAAATCGCAAGCACCGCCATCAGCGAGCGAGCCTGCTCACAGGCCACGCCCTCTTCTCCAGGCCACGCCCCCCCTGATTATATAAAGCGCCGACGCCCAGCCCTTCCCAGAATCTGTACTCCTGAGGCACAGCCGGGAGCTCTGCTCGAAATTGTATCATTTTTAAAACTTTGTGTAAATTGATTTTAAGAATTGTGCACCTCTCCCTCACCTGCTAGGCTGGTTGGGGCACTCATCCTGTACCTAATTACCCGTGCAGCTGATCTGAACGCTGCCACGGGGTAGGAAATCGCAAGCACCGCCATCAGCGAGCGAGCCTGCTCACAGGCCACGCCCACTTCTCCAGGCCACACCCCCCACGTCCTCTTCCTGCATAAAACTATGTGTAACACTCGGACGCGCAGCGGACGGTCGCAGCGGGCGCGCCGTCAGTGCGCCGAAGGCACGCCTAAGGCAAGCCCGTCTGGGCCCGTCCGGGCCCAGCCGGACCCAGGCCCAGGAACTCTGCCGGATTTGCTGCAGGATCGTGTGGTGTACACAAGTGACATGCTTCGGGCCCTTCACCAGGAAAAAAATCAGGACTGCCACTATGTCCACGCTGAAGGTAAACCCTTTGTCAACTGCGCACGATGTAACCCAGCCGAACACTGCTCGGGTAAGCCGGGACTACAGATTGGCCTCCTTAACTGCCGCTCCCTCCCTAAGCATGCGCACGAAATCAACTTGTTGATACAGGATCATGGCCTGGACGCTCTGTTCCTCACAGAAACCTGGCTCTCTGCTAGCACGGACTCGGATATTGTCAATGCCCTACCCCCAGGCTATCTCATTCAAACCTTACATAGACCTAAAGGGAGAGGAGGGGGGCTGGCAATCATCCACAGAGAACACCTTGCCTGTAGGACTAGCAATGCCAACATTGAAGATTGCGAAAGCTGCCACTTCGCCCTTCAAATTTCCCCGGCACACTCCCTCTCAGGACTGTTGATCTACCGCCCTCCGGGGACACCAGGGAATTTCCTCAACGCCCTCACTGACACGGTGTCACAATCAGCCTCCTCCGCCTCGAACTTTCTCATCGTGGGCGATCTCAACCTTCACCTTAATGACCCCACAGATTCCTCAGCTTCGGATCTCCTTCAGGACCTTAGGTCATTCAACATCCGACTGGTCAACAACGAACCCACCCACGATAAGGGTCACCTTCTGGACCCCGTCCTGACCAACATCAGGGATATCACCTTGGGTCCCCCCATCCCTCTCCCTTGGTCAGATCACTTCCTCGTTCCCTTTTCCTGGCACCTTGCCATAGCACTCCCCCAACCCCCCAAAATCCGAGTGACAGACCGACGTTGGCACAAGCTTGAACCGGTGGAATGGGCCAGTTTGCTCTCAGATTCCACACCTGTCCTCTACACGGACCCGGTTACGGCCGACGAACAGTTCAATTCCTGGCTCACATCCTCACTGGATAAACTCCTCCCCAATACCACCACTCTCAAACATACGAAAAGAGTGACTCCTGCTCCCTGGTACACTCTGGCACTCAAATCTCTGCGACAGGAATGCAAAAGAACAGAACGCTCCTGGAGGAAGGATAAATCTAACGAAAAGAAGGAAGCCTATCATACCGCATCACAAAACTATAAAACCGCCCTCCGTAATACCAAAAGTCTATTCTTCCAAGAAAGAATAGAACACTCCGCTAGTTCCAGTAAGGAATCTTTCACCATTTTAAAAGAACTCCTCAAAATCCCTGACCCGGGACCGAGAGGCCCCCCAGACCCCAAAGCTGATGAGGAAAAGTGCTACAAGTTAGCTAATTTCTTCAAGTAGAAAATCCAAAAAATCCTCGACTCCATTCCATCCACAAGTCCGAGCGAGGAAAAAGAAGCCAACAACTCTCCTACCCCCCCCATGTCTCACTCCCTGGGGACAAGTGACGGCAGAAGAGGTCGAAGATGCGCTGCATGTCATTAAAAGCGGGTCTCCCATGGATCCTGCCCCTTTACGTATTCTCAAAAGGGTAGCACCCACGATCGCTCCCCCCCTCACCCACCTTATCAAGGCCTCCCTTCAACAAGGAGTCGTCCCCCCCAGCTGGAAGGCGGCAGTCGTCAAGGCACTACTAAAAAAAACCTCCCTTGACCCTGCCGACCTGGCAAACTATAGACCAATCTCCCTCCTCCCGGGAACTAGCAAGATCGCGGAAAAACTTGTGAACAGAAACCTTTCACAATTTCTGGAGAACAACAACCATCTAAAAAGCTCGCAGACGGGATTCCGCCCCGGGCAGGGCACCGACATCGCCCTCCTCATGGCGGTGGAGGAGGCCAGAGCACTCTTAGAAGAAGGAGGATTAGTGGCAGTGATCCTCCTCGACCTCAGTGCGGCCTTCGACACCGTCAACCACCAGCTCCTTATCCAACGACTCAGGAGTGTCTGTGTTGAAGGAACTGCTCTGTCCTGGCTATCGTCCTTTCTGAGTCAACGCTCCTTTCAAATCTGGGAGAATAACACCCGCTCCTCCGACACTCCCCTCCAATGTGGCGTGCCTCAGGGCTCCTCCCTGAACCCCACATTATTTAACATCTACATGTCCCCATTGGAGGAGGTTGTTATTCCGTTCAGAGTGAGCATCGTCAGCTATGCTGACGATACACAGTTAGTGGTGTCCCTTTCTCATCCTAGACAACAACCTGCGGACCTTTACAACTGTCTGACACAGATACAAGGATGGATGAACAGATCGTCTCTGAAACTTAACGGTTCAAAGACTGACATTCTCCTCTTTGGTCCGAAGGGGCCCTCTCTACTACAAAACATCTGGCCACCCTGTCTAGGCCCGCTCCCAGATCCGAAACCAGAGGTAAAAAGCCTGGGTGTTTGGCTCGATAAGGATCTATCATCCGCAACACAAGCAAAAAAGGTAGCCGGGTCGTGCTTTGGGCTGCTCAGGTCAATTCGAAAGATCCTGCCCCTACTCCCCCACAACTCTCAAAAACTGCTGATTCAAGGCCTGATACTCTCTATGCTCGACTTTAGTAATTCCATCTACTTAGGGGCCCCAGAGGCAACCCTGAACAAATTACAAAGGGTCCAAAATGCAGCTGCCCGGATCCTCACTAACACCCCTGCCAGAGCCTCGGCCAAACCAGCTCTGAAGCGTCTCCATTGGCTTCCGGTGAGAGAACGTGTGATGTTCAAGGCCCTCTGCCTGGCACACAGACTGCTTCAAAACAATGGCCCCCCAAGCCTGAAAAAATTTATCAAACCATACAAAGCCCCTAGATCCCTCCGCTCCGACCAGGAACATCTCATCGTCACTCCCAGAGTTAAGAAGGCCCGAACAGGAGGAAGACGCTTTTCGTCCACACCGCACGCCTCTGGAACGCCCTACCTCACCACCTGAGAACTGAACCCAACTACCTACGGTTCAGGGAGCAATTGAAAACCCACCTCTTTCCTTAACCTGTCTCCCTCCAAGCCCCCGCTGACCCCCAGTTGTACTGATCTTAGCGCTGGGATACTTAAGGGTGACTACGCGCTCTATAAAATTAAATAATAATAATAATAATAGCCCTGATTTTGAATCCTAAGGGGCACATACATTATTGTAAGTGATTGCGATTCCATAATTGCGGTTATTAAGGAATCACAAATATCGAATTGCAATGTAGGTTTCGCTAAAATATTAGCAATTCCTGCATATTCCTTAATTGCAAATTGCGATTCCCAATCAAGGAATAGCTTCCCATTCATTCCAATGGGCCTAGAGGCCCATAGGAATGAATGGAAATTGCATGCGCAATATGCGAGTACCAAATAGGTACTCGTAAATTGTGCATACAATTTCAAGGGTGCAAGGCGGCCAAAAGGCCACCCTGATGCACCCCTAAATCTGCATGTGCTCACATGTTGGGAACACACATGCCATGCCCCAAGGGCATGTGTGTGTGCAACATGGCACTTTGAAAAATGCACTTTTGTGCAGTTACCATCTCTGCTGACTTCAAACTTGTCTTCGAACCTGTCCCCAGATCTGAAAGTACCCCAAAGTAAGGTTGTTATTAATGCAAATTAAACAATTAGGCAGAACATGTGGAGCTGCGGGCCCCTGTTTTAGGGAAAAGAACAGCCTTGGGTGGGCCAGGGCTCTTCCTTGAGGTGTCTGGCCCACCCTCTAGAGCCGGGCCTATTCTGAACTATCTGTATTCGATCTGTTCATGGTGCAGCGACAGTTGTAACAGTGAGTATCTTGTCATCAAGATGGCCAAGATATCTAAAAACAGACCTCTCTATTTATAGAAAGCACCAGAGCTGGCGGTGTCATTCAGCCGAAGCCCCTCGCACAACTTGAGAGCAGCTGGCCGCCCTCACCCCCAGCCTGCTGATGTCTGGACGGCATGGCACGGACAGACACAGCCACGGCTACACTACACTTCTTACTGACCACACGACCGTGCCCTCCAAGTAGGCCCTACATTTCAAAACAACAGCCTGAGCTCCGCACCAATCAGAACGCCGCTTACACTTCAGAAGTGCTTGTGCTGAAGCGGTTAACTCTATAGCGGCAGAGAGGACATCAATTACAAATGCAGATATTTATACACGTGTCAGTGTGAGCAGCACGTCCCCCACTGGGAGCACCAAAGGGTGATCACTGGACCAGCAGTGGCATAACAAACCAAACACGAATATTTGACTGGTTTGCACAGATCCCATCTAATCAAAAGCGCTGCGCCAGAGCAGGAAGGAATCAGCAATACAATTACTAAAGTACAAAAACAACTATTTATTGATCAAGAAGCTTCGGTTACTTCAGGAGTGCGAGAGATACAACAGTGTGGAGAGGAATTAACGACTCAGACGCACACCAATGGAGACATCAGACTACACACACACTCATTCTCAAGTGCATCTTAGCAAGTAACAATAGAGCATCCCGAGAGTACACAACAGCACATCCTCCAATCACCAATGCAATAGCACGAAAAACACTATTATTCAACAGTACCAATGCAAGCCATCAAAGTGCAAGGTACCAGGGAGTGACTAAAATGGCTGACACTGGAAACATCACTAATGCACTACTTGGCACCAGGTAATGACCACTAGGATCTCAATGGGGACACAGATGTACACAAGGACATGACTGGCTCACCACTACAACCTACAGTGCACTACACGAGTGAAGCTACATCCTCCAAAGACCACCTACTCACCACAAGCGTGATGGTAATACACATAATGATCATAATATGACTAATAGTAGCCTGTCCTATACAGTGCGTTTTACTCTGGTGAACGTGTCCTAAGTACTGTAAATTCCAGGCCTAAGGGTCACCCAAGGTCTTGGTGCTTAATTTATTGACCACAGAAGGATGAAAGGCTTAGTTGGCACCATCTATATCAAACTTATATGGAAAGTCACACACATAGATGTCAGTAGCGAGTACTAAATTAAAGAGCTGTCTTGCTAAGACAAGTACCTAAAAGCAGACTGTCAAATGTGATCATGTTCTTATGAGCATTTATATAGCACCTTTCTACTATTTGTGTTCACATTTGCCACTGTCAGATTCTGGGCACCCTTTATGGATCTGTGATACTCAGGGACTTATTTATGGGATCCCTGAATCAATTTTGCACCACATTAAGTGGTACGTGCATGACCGAGGGCTCTCATAAAGATTTATGGAGCCACACAAAGCCACCCTACATGGCTTTGAGTGGCCTCATAAATCATGATTAAGCCGATGCACATCTGGAAGGTCGGGCCGCGGCAGCGCCAGCAGGCTAGGTGGAAAGTTCTCGGCAAGGAGGGCCGCGGCAGCATCGGCGGTGGATCCGGCGTAGAGGGAGTTGCCGTAGTCCAGACAGCTGGTGACGAGGGCCTGGGTGACCGTCTTCCTGGTCTCGGTGGGGATCCACCGGAAGATCTTACGTAGCATGCGCAGGATGTTGAAGCACAACGAGGAGACGGCGTTGACTTGTCTGGTCATGGAGAGGGAGGAGTCCAGGATGAAGCCCAGGTTGCGTGCGTGGTCTGTTGGTTTGGGTGCGCTCCCTAGGGCGGGGGGCCACCAGGAGTCGTCCCAGGCAGAGGGTGAGGATCCCAGGATGAGGACTTCCGTCTTGTCCGAGTTCAGTTTCAGGCGGCTGTTCTTCATCCATTCGGCTACCTCTTTCATCCCTTCGTGAAGGTTGGTTCTGGCGGTGGCGGGGTCATTAGTGAGGGAGAGAATCAGCTGGGTGTCGTCGGCGTAGGAGATGATGTTGAGGGTGTACTGGCGTGCGATGTCTGCAAGGGGGGAGAAAGCAACTGGTAGAACCCATTGGCGAGTACAAAGTTACAGACTGACCCTCAGCTATGCGAATTCATGAATGGGGCAACCAAAGTTGAACTTTTTACATTAGGCCAGATTTGAAGCCCAATGTTTAAATTAATGCAAAATGATGCTCTGTGCAATGTTTAAAAAGTAGACACTATGTTGCCCAAAGTCTCCTGTACTCATTTATAGCTGCACGTGGGGCCTGTCCCGGATACAGCATTTTGTTTCCTGGGGTGACATATAAACAAATATCAGAACAAAAAACAATAGAAGACTGCGTGGAGAGAGAGGTGTTACGTCTCCCCACCAGGAAGCCACATGGGTGTTGGCCCAAAAGACTTTGAAGGGCAAATGGCAAACACTTGGGAGAGGAGCTGCTCTGTTGTTTAGGAGGACGTGTCAATAGGTCTTGACCGCCTCACTTTCCGGGGAGCAAAACTAATGTTTTCTCCACCATGGGTGATGACTCATTAAGTTGTCCCACATTCCAAATAATATTATACAGTGATTTGACGACTTACAGGACCGCGTTAAATACACTGAGAAACTTTGTGCTAGAGGTTTCCTGACATCTATTAGGCCAATACTAGCCTTGATACGAAGAGGTTGCTCTGAAGGAGTTTACCCTTCCTTTTGGGCTGTCTACAACACCTAGCCTTGAAGAACACTGCCTTAGACATCAATCAATCAATGATGTCAGGGTCGAAACATCTGCGTATAACGTTGGCTCAGCTATAATAAGTCTCATAGTTGTTAATAATGAGCACTTTTGCCATCTACCGGAGACATTGATTTATGTTGTTCTGACCATTTTCTCATTTATAAATCCATCCTGATCATTTGTGAATATTTTATCTCCACACCTGTATATAATACATTCACATCACCACAGTCACTGAGCACTTCACCTCACTGTAATCGATGTCACCTTTTTTATACACTTATTTCTTGACAGCCTTGTAAATGTATATTCTGATTGCCTTATTCAATAAGTGGTAAAATTGATACTCTATGAAGTGCATTCTTGTTTGTTTTGTGTTCCATTAGTATCACAGTTGATTGGCACTATTTAAATTGTACTTGTTTCTGTAAAGGAATTATCCGTTTACCCAACAGAACAGCTGTAGCTTTTCTGACAAATACCCAGGTTCTGAGGGACATAGGGTTACCCCATTGGAATTGTACACTGTTGTTTAGGTAGACAGGGTGTTACTTAGAACACAGGTGTAAGAATCATTGTCAAACAGTTTTTTCAGGGGGGTGTTGCCCACCCCGACAGTACCACCTCAGGTTTGGGGGACCTGGCACCCCATTGGCTAGTGACCACAACCTCCCTTGAGAGAATTTATGGGCATAAAAAGGCACCTCTGGCACTCAGAACTCAGATATGTTTGGACTGCAAATGAGAATAGAAGACGAATTGCCCTGCTGTACCAAGGACCCAGCAAGGAGAGGCTGTACCGAAGTTAGACTGCACCTGCTGCACTGTCGGTTAGCAAAGGAAAGCACTGTGCTTGCTCTATGCTGCTCATTGAGAAGCCGGTTCCTGAGTCCAGCCAGAAACACAAGACTCCAAGGGTCAGTTGACTTGGCTCCTGTTCACAGCACAGGGCCACAAAAGCTTAAATAGTCTACCTGGCAAGTTAGTATCTGAAATCTTGTCACTCCTCACTCCAGTCATCTTAAAGGACCAGGATTTGATGTGCAAAAGTTGCCTCTGAGTTGGTTGAACCCAGAAGATTCACTGAAGTGCATCTTCTTCGCCCAGAAGGCAAATTACTGCCAAAAGAAAGGAACCCCTTAAACCACTGAACTGAACGACTGGTAGGCAGTGGGGATTGAACTTCTGTCAAGCTCGAGAGGACTTTGAGGGACATCAACACTTGTGGCCAGGATCACCTCACCAAGCCCATAGACCAAGGAGTAGCCTCAGAAAGACCCTTTTCAACCGCCCAGCATCGTCAGCATCTTTGAGCAACTTCAGCATCCTGTATGTCTTGCAGCAGGACTACTCCAAAAGAAGGTAATAGCAAGGGGCCACTGACACTGGAAATGGACTGGAGACAGCTTTTCGTGTGGAGGAAACTGTGACTCTGGACCTTGCTAGTTACCATGACTGGTTCCCTGCTGAAGTTGGTTGCCTAAAGTAGCTCTAACTAACCGCATTACAACCAGACCAAGTTTTTCTAGAAAAGTTTCTAAGTGTGAAATATGCTGTATCTACCAATGCTTGTTCACGGTTAAGTGACAAGTCATGTCGTACTACACCTTGTAAAGTCTGTATTTCCAGAACCTACTGGTGAATCTATTTCACTTTTGAGTCTAAAAAATCCGAAAGATTGAATCTATTTTTATAAATTGGTGTTTGATTTCTTTTCTCTTATATATAAAATATGGTATTGACTTTTTATATATATATATTCCAAAAACTACATACAAAAAATTAATGAAAAAATAAATAAATTGCTGTGATACCTGCGTCACCCAATCCTCCCTCCACCACAAAGTCTCCCATCATCCCTAGCTAACAAGTCGTGCTTACCGCTGATTGTAGTAAAATGACAACGTTTGTTAGAGATACAGCTGGTCATAACTGTCCATTCCAATCGGCTAATGAACCTATCCCCCTGTCCCTTCCTCATTAGCCCCCCCCATCCACTGACCCCCCTTATAAATCGTGGTTTCCCTGCCCTATTGTTCCATGGAACATCCCTCCCACACTCTCTCACATTTCCTTGGCAGCCCCGACCTTCATATGCCATGTTCTACCGTGTACAGCGAAGTGTCAGATTTCTTGAGTGTCTCGTCTCCTTCAATTGTTTTGGCGCTGTTTAAATGCTCTATACTTGTTCCTTTGTGTAAGTCTGAGTACTCAGAGCCACAGTTATCCAGGGCCGAGCTAAAGGTTCAACTTATGAAACCAGACTGGTACTAAAGGGGTTGTTACTGTATTACACGGTGAGGACACACACCCACACCATAAAATACACCCCATTTCCTCACAGTTGTGTTGTGCCAGAAGTGTGTTTAATATGCAGTGTTTGTGTGGGGCCATAGGTACGTTCTTGGAGTTCTTGTTGACTGGGTCAAGGTGTGATAGTATTATACTAGTATATGTCCATGTGCAGTTGTAGACATATGGGGTATTCTCTGACTACTGACTTTTCCTTATATGTTCCCAACCGCCCCCTCAGATCAGCTAATCTACACCAAATGAATGTTCCAAAATTCAAATATAGCAGGCTTGGCGGCCAATCCATCTCAGTCAGAGCGGCGAGAGCATGGAACACCCTCCCTCAGCAGCTAAGAACAGCTCCTTCCATTACTCTGTTCAAGAAAGGACTGAAGACCTATCTTTTTAACATCACTGTATAGGATCTCCCTCTACCTTTCCTCTTTCCCATTTTCGCGCCAGCATACTATTTTTTTAGTAATAGAGCGCGCTATAAAAGCCTATAATATAAATATAAATATATACTATGCATTGTTGAGCAATGGGCTGGACTGTAGGGGCAACACAAACAGAGTAAGCTAATGCCCGTTTGTTTCTAATTAATAAACGTGCATAGGTAAGATAGTCTGTTGCCAACCCTTTCATATAATGAAAGGGCAATATAATAGACACTGAGTGCCCAATCGAATAAACCTGGGATGCAGAGAGTTTCCAGAAAGGCTTTACTCCTGATGCAAGTCTGTGTTGTTTGTGTCAAGTAGGGAAGTCCTGGTTAGTGAAACAGACTTGATGTTCTCCTTTTTTTTTTTTAGAGGAAGCCATTGGAAACGATGTAGCCACCGAAATGATGACTGTGTGGAATGGTGTTACTGGGGATCCGTAAGGGAAGGGGGATTGAAGAACTATGAGAGTGTATGAAAAGAACAGGAATGTAGTTTACTATGGTCAAGTAGCAGCCTAATATTACAGAGCTCTGACTGCCTCCGGCTCTTATTTCAAATACCCACTACACAACCATATCACCCAACGGCATGCAGACTGTAAAATAAAATGGCTTTCCCAACTGTGCCTGAATAGCCAAGGTTTTGCACAGCTCCATTCTAACGAGCATATTTGTAAACCAATAACTGACACAAACAGCCCACCTTTGGAGTCACCTCCCTGATGAATTGTATTACTCAGTAATGCTGAGGAGACGACATGGAGCAATTCCCAAATACTGTGTCAGATACAGTGGTTAATTATACTTTGGGGCTATACATTACTTCCACCTGTAATATGGAATTAAAAAGTTCCTTTTTGAATTTTTGGAGATTATAAAAATAATCTACGGAAGAGATTGATATACCTTCTGAGGAAGAACCTAGTGAGGTGCAAATGCTCTGAGGATGCTATTTGTTAATAAATAAATAAATAAATACTATATATATATATATATATATATATATATATATATATATATATATATATATATATATATATATATATATATATATATATATATATATATATATATATATATATATATATATATATATATCCATACTAATATAATAAAGAGAGAGCCCAAACCTTTGAGGCGGCTAATCTCAGGAACCACAGCACCAATCACAACACCCAATAAAGCGTTGGAAAGGTCAGTTGCAGCAGAAGGACATAGGCTATGCAGACGCCCACCATATACATTTAAAAGGTAAAAGAACCATGCCAGAAAAGTAGTCCCTTGTGGGCGTGTCTGCGTTGTGCTGTGGGCGTGTGCTGGGGGCGTGACAAACGCTGGGGGCGTGTGGTACGTTCCGCCCTTTATGCTATGTCTCATATTGTGTGCTAATCTCACCCTGCTCTCTTTAAATACCCCTGCACCCCATAATCATAACCCACCCTTACTCCTTAAAATACCCCAACACCCTTAAACACTAACCCATCTTAACCCCATAAATATATCCTGTACCCCAAAACCAAACCTATTCCTAAACCCTAAAAATACCCTTGTACCCCAAAACCCAAACCTAGCCCTCAACCCTATAAATACCCCTGTACCTCAAAACCCAAACCTACCCCTGAACCCTAAAAACTACCCCTGTACCCCAAACCTAGCCCTGAACCCTAAAAATACCAATGTACCCCAAAACCCAAACCTACCCCTGAACCCTAAAATACCCCTGTACCCCAAAACCCAAACCCAGCCCTGAACCCTTAAAATACCCCTGTACCCCAAAATACAAACCTACCCCTGAACCCTAAAAATACCCCTGTACCCCAAAACCCAAACCTAACCCTAAAAATAACCCTGTACCCCAAAACCTACCCCTGAAGCCTAAAATACCCATGTACACCAAAACCCAAACCTAGCCCTGAACCCTAAAAAATATCCCTGTACCCCAAAACCCAAACCTACCCCATAACCCTTAAAATACCCCTGTACCCCAAAACCCAAACCTACCCCTGAACCCTAAAAATACCCCTATACCCCAAAACCCAAACCTAGCCCTGAACTCTAAAAATACCCCTGTACCCCAAAACCCATACCTATCCCTAAACCCTAAAACTACCCCTGTACCCCATAACCCAAAACTATATCTGAACCCTTAAAATACCCAAACACCACAAAACATATACCTCAGTACCCCAAAACATATACCCCTATACCCATACTTACCTTATCCAAACATTTTAAAAAAACATGCTTTTACCATTCATGCATTCACAACGAATTTTGTTGTAAATGTATGCATGGTAAAAGCATATAAAATGTAATGCCATGCGTTATAATGACATTGCGGAGTCATGGTACTTTCGTAATGAAAGTATGCAGAGTGATGGTATGCGGAAAGAAAGTTGCGGAATAATGGTTGTTTACCCTCCCCCGGTAAATACATTGGTGGCACGGCGGCCCACATCTCCAGCAACATACTCTTATTTTTTCACCACCCATTTGAAAAATGCACAGGTCTCTCTCATTGATGGCCAGCACCGACATACACTTTTAGACACACCTCCCGCCACAAGTTCTAGAATTGCAAACTTTAGAGCTGAGGAGCTACGTTCGAATCTCAGCATCAGCTCAACATCCTGTGATTCCAGGCAAATCGCTTTGTCTGCCAGTGCCTACCACAAATGAATGTGTTCTTCTGTAATGTAAGTTGTGCTCATGCCATGTTGTCGAGTTCGCGCTATATAATATTGCAAGGAAAAATAAAGTAGGGAAACGCGAGTTCACACGCTACTGAACGCGCACTCTTAAGTGCATCAGCAGTGCACTGTGAATCGGAGCGTTTCACAGGCCTGTCACAGATAAGAAATGTTATCAAAACGAAATCCTACAAAACAATATACTACTGGCCGGCAGCAATTCATACCCGGTCCAAAATCCCTCCTCAAAAGGAAAATGAACTGCACTCCCAACAGTGACTGTAAATACAATTAATATATTTCATGCCTTTTACTGACACCTTTCGTTCGTCATCCACCTTTGTCAAAGGATGATTTTAGGCATCTGAAATCCAAAGAGTCATTTACGTCCTTCATTTATTTAAGTTTTAGCCCCCTGGTGGACAACCTCTGGTAGGTCCTTGCAATGAATCTTGGGACATGTGGTTTCCGATTCAACCCTCCGATGGGTGATGCCTTGATTTCCCATCGTTTCACTTTTTTTTGTTGTAAAAAATAAAGTGTGTTTGCATCCACTGCTTACTCCGTTGCATCTCCATTTTCAAAAGTGCTTGAATACCATGCAAAGCCAGTTTTCGGCGGCGCACAAACTGGCCCTTTTTATTCAAGATGCAGGCAGCTTCACATCCCGAAATACCATCCGTCGGCCTGACGCGTTTCCTCAAAGGACTATGGGCCCGATGTAGGTAGGGCTTTACCGATCGGTATCGGCCGAAAATACCGATTTTTGGCCCTTACCGATCGGTAAACAGCCATCGAGATGTAGGGAACCAAAAACAGAACGAATCGGATAGAAAACCGAATCGGAATGTGTACCGAATGGGAAAGAATCCGATACGTACATACCGAAAATCGGATATGTAACGAATCGGAAAAACACCGATTCGGTTACAAAGACCGAATCGGTCCATGTACCGATTCGTTAGTGACACCGAATCGGAAAATCACCGATTCGGTCCTACTACCGATTCGTTAGTGACACCGAATCGGAAAATCACCGATTCGGTCCTACTACCGATTCGTTAGTGACACCGATTCGGAAAATCACCGATTCGGTCCATGTACCGAATCGGAAAAAATACCGATTCGGACATGATCCGAATCGGAAAACATGCCGATTCGTATGAATCTCCGATCGGGAAATTCCCCGATTCCGACAGTTGGGGAGATGTAGGGAGGCACAGAAACACCGAAATCGGCTCAAAATCGGTAGAATTCACTCGGTATTTACCATGGATTGCAATCAGGTGGTAACCAACTCCAACCCATATAAACAGTCCCAAAATGCATTGCAACTTGCAGGATGGCAGCTTTCTATGTCATTGCGAGGCGGCTACGGCTACAGCAGGAAGGACAGAGGGAATGGCTAAGAAATGAACAGGTCTACAGACAGAGGATAATCCTGTTCATGCTCACTGAGGCTGAGATCCTACAGAGATACAGGCTGGACTCTGACACCATACTTGAGCTCATCAGGGACCTTAAGCCATACTTGGACCACCACACCCCAAGGGCACACGCCATCCCTGCGCACGTCCAGGTGCTATGCAGCCTACACCTGGTAGCGTCTGGCAGCTATCAAAGTGGAGTAGCAGCAGCAGGAGGGGTGAGCCAGAGCAGCCTGTCAAGGTTCTTCCACATATTCCTTGACGCCATGATAGACAGGATGGACCAATACATCTCATTCCCTGCAACCCATGCAGAACTGCTACAAACCAAAGCGGACTTCTACCAGATGGCACACTTTCCCCAAGTCATCGGTTGCATAGATGGCACGCATATTCCGATTTGCCCACCAGCGGACACCGAATACATATACCGCAATCGGAAATCTACACACACCATCAACGTGCAGGTGATCTGCAATGCCAAGTGCACCATCACAGACCTGGTAGCAAAATTTCCAGGAAGTACCCATGACTCATATATATTCCAACAGAGCGGCATATATGCACGGCTGATGGCTGGCGATTTTGGAGAAGGATACCTCCTAGGTGAGCCACATCATCAGACCCCCATAACACATAGTAGGTAGGTGGAATACATGTATGCATGTGTCTAATGTGACCCCTTTCTCTTCCAGGCGACAGTGCATATGCCCTCCGCTCATTCATACTCACCCCCTACCTCAACCCCTCCACACCCAGCCAAAGGAGGTATAACCGGGCCCACATACGCACCAGGAATGTTGTTGAACGGACCTTTGGCATCTGGAAAAGTAGATTCAGATGCCTGCACAAGAGTGGAGGTGCAAGGCAGTATACCCCCATCACCTGCTGCAAGATCATAGCTGTATGTGCAATGTTACACAACCTTGCGGTCAAGAAGGGCACTGAGGTGGAGTTGTCTGACTACGAGGACTATGACGACGACGAAGCTGTGCCACTGACACAACCAGCTGGGGTGTGTACGCCATGTGATGGCAGATACAGACGTGAGGAGATCACTGAGAACTATTTCTGACTGAGTACAGATGCAAAGACAGCTAAATGTTGCTTGGAAAAAAAAGTTTTAATAATGATGCACCACAGTTACAGCACTGATGTGCATCAAATAATGGAGATTGTTAACTCAAATAAAGTCCAGGGTTCTGGTTTGCTCATCCCCCCTTGCCAGCCTATTTTTTGGCCCGCTTTCCAGACCCACTGGGGTGTCCCTCGGCCCCCTCCGAATGGCCAGCAGCATCAGCGGATCGCCTGGTGCTCCTCCTTGGCTCTGATGCAGCGCTGGCCGGGCTGCTGCGGCTGCTGCTGTCTCCAGCATCACCCAGGTCCAGGGCAGGATTGGAGGCGGCGTTTGATATTAACATGGCCTCCATGGCCGTGGTGATCCTGGCCATCCCCCTAGTCAGCTCAGCTGTATGCTGACTGAGCGCCGATTCCTGATTTGAGCTGCGATGGCACAGCTGTGCGGTCGCCGCTGCAAGGCGGGCCATGGCCCGGTTGAGCACCCGGGCATCCCTCCTGCGCGCAACCTCATGCTCCTCCTGCCTGGCAGAGGAGTGGGTGATGGCAGTGGTCAGCCTGCCCAACCCTGCTGCCACCTCCTTGTTGCTGTCCACAACAGCCTGGAAACCCTTCACCAACTCCCCCATCTGCAGGTTGTGCTGCAGGAGCTGGCGTTGGCAGGCCATGGTGGATTTGGCCTGTTGGCGCTGGATTTTTACCATCTGGCCCTCCAGGCCCAGGAACACACTGCCCTCCCGTGCTGGTGCAGCAGTGGTGGTGGTGGTGGCACGGCGTCTGGCACTGCTGCCTCCGGCCTGCTGAGTGGGCTGGGGTGCCACTGGTGGTGGTGTGGTGCTGGCCGGTCCCGGAGCCCCTGCTCCCACGACAGGTTGGACGGGTGGCAAGGCCACGGTTGTGGCAGGAGCTGTTGTCGGCGGAATGGTCTGCCTTGTAGGGGAGTTGTATGGTGAAAATTGCAAGGGGGGTGAGCTGGGCAGTACTGGGGAGTGCACTGCCTGGAAATCAATCACCAGGACTCCCTCCATTCCAAGCCCTGGGGTGTCTCCTTCCTCATCCTCATCCTCCTCCTCCTGGCCAGGCTGGCTGGTGCTCGGCCCTGCCACTGCAGTATTTGATGTCGAAGCTCCCTCTGCTGCCACAGTGGTGCTGCCTGATGGTGCCCCTAGGTACAAAGAAGCATTTGTAAACTGAGTGCCGATGTATTACAGTCAGTACAATTATGGAATTCCACATGTCCTTGCATCTCCTTACACCGTGTCACACTGTTTCCTGTCTTGTGATTCTGCACTGACATATTTGGCTAACTTCTGCTGACTACATGTACCATGATGCTTGTCTCTTGTATGTTGGTGACAGTACAGTGCTGGTGTTTGCCTATGCATTGTGTCTAATGGGGAGGTGTCTGGTAGGGTGTGTCATGATGCGCATGCTTCTTACCTGTAGCTGTGGCCATCGCAGTGCTGTCCAGGGTCCCGATCCCTACGATGCTCTCCCTCTCGATGGTGCTGGAGACAATTTCCTCCAGCTCGGTGAGGGGTGGCGCCGGGTTCTTGCCTCCTCCGGTGTGTCCAGCCTGCCTTTGGAGGTCGGCCAGCTTCCTCTTCGTGAGGCTGCGGAGGTCGTAAAACCTTTTCTTAAGTTCCTCAATGGACCTGGGGGTGACTCCAGCAGCATTGACCTTCTGGGCGATGTCGGCCCACAATCTCCTCTTGGTGCTGTCTGGCACGTTGAGGGACAGCTTGCCAAAGAGCTGGCGGTGCACCCTCACCACCTCCTCAACCAGCACCTGAAGTTCTGTGGTGGTGAATTTGGGCTTCCTCTTTTGGGAGGACTTCTGGCTTCCTGCCTGATCTGCCATTTTCTGCTGTTCAGTCTGCAACCTCCTTCTCCCACTGCTGCTAACTGTGTGTTGGGCTCAGGCAGGCTTTCCAGAAACTTCTAGACACTTCTTAATTGTCTGCACCTGCCAGGGTTGCCACTCCCTGTTTGGGTGGGGGAGGGGGAGCCACCTCATTGGCTGAATCGCCTATTGCCGAGTCGGCTTTTACCGATTCGGTAAAATCCGATTCGGTAAAATCCGATTCGGTATTATCCGAATCGGTAAATGCCGAATCGGTTCATGCAATGCATTCCTATGGGCTTTTTCGCCATGGGTCTATGATTGCCGATTCGGTTTTTACCGAATCGGCTTTTACCGAATCGGTATTCGCCGAATCGGAAATATCCGATTCGGTGGTAGCCGAATCGGTGTTTTCCGATTCGTTGTTGGCCGATTCGGTAATTTCCGATTCGGACCGAGCTGAATCGGAACGTACCGAATCTCATTACCGATGCCGACCGAATCGGTTTTCATTCGGTATTTTTTTCCTACATCTCGTTTTCCGATTTCAGAATACCGATTCGGCCCGCCTCGGTATTTTGAAATCGGAAAATCGCGTTTAGCTACATCGGGCCCATAGTGAGCAACTGCAGCATTACGTGCGCTGCACTGTACCCTGCGTGCTCCTTTTAAATTTACATAATTAGCCTCAGGTGTGCCTTTCATGAATTCAATGTTCCAATGCACGCTGGGACCTGCAGTTCCAATCTGCCTGGCTCAGAGTCAACAATTGAAAAATAAAACAATGTTCTAGCATCGTTGTATCTTTCATTTGCTGGCTCTGAGCAAGCTTGTTGAGGAAAGGGCGGGGCGGGGCATGTGACGAGGAGTTGCTATGTTTACTCTCTAATGGTCATGTGTGTTTGTTCGGCCGCACATGCCGACTAAAACACACATGCGCACTTAGGTTTCTCCAGCCCAAGTGAATTGAACAGCCTGGCTGGAGAAACCCCCACAGACTACCTGGCCTGAGCGGAGCATCTTTTCAACCGGCTCAGGACAATACCTGCGCTGTTCTCCTAGCACAGGAGCAGCGTGGGGATTGGATAGAAGTCTGCCCCAGGGACCAGGAAGAGAAGAGAAAGCATGACGCAACACAGGATGTGGCCAGCGGCTTCAGGTAAGCAATTTTATTTCCATATATTCTAATACCCTCCACTGCTCTCCCCCTCCCACATTCCATCCACCAGCCCCACCACCTTTTGTTCCACCCTTTGATTGTGGCACCCGCCACTGAAGGTTATGCGTGGTAACGCTCTTTTAATTAATTATTTTCTTTCCCTAAGGTTTTGTTATTCAAGATTCTTACTCCTATTGACACTAAAGAGACTAGAGTCCCACCCTCAAACCTAGGGGCAGATTTTTTATTCTTTCACGCAACACAACGCAGCCGACAACTTGCTATACTGCGTTGTGTGAAAAAGAGAGAGCAGAAATGTGCCATACTTACATAGATATGGCCCATTTGATTTCTGCTGCCTCCTAGCACTGGTGCACTTGGGGCTGACTAGCATCAATGCAGGCACTCTTGTGCCATAGTGAAAGGGTGCCTCAGTTACAGGCAGGATTGTTTTTGTGCAGTAAGCTACACCTTCCTCCAAAAAAACAATCCTTAAAGGCATTTTTATCTTTCTATGTGTGCTGAAGAACACAGCACACATGGAGAGTGGAAATAACAAGGCGAAATAAAGATATTTTCCTTGTTATGCCTAGGTTGTGGAGGTGTGCCATTTTGGCTTAATCTCTGGTTTACGGAAATTGGTAAATATGAGATTGTGTCAAAAATCATGGGTGGATGCGAGGGAACGCCCCGACTCCACCCACGGAACAACTCCTGCCGCAGTGTAACACAAGCAGGTTGTAATGAAACAAGGGAACCCGGTGGGTCTGACAGGACCGAGGGTACACAATAAATTGTAAGAAACAATGGGCCCGATGTAGGTAATTCCTATTTACCCACTCTTAAATACCGAATCATACCGATTCAGTATTTAAGAGTAGGTAAATAGGAAGGGGGCAGATGTAGGTATTTCTTATTTTAGAATTACCGAATCTGTAAGATTCTGTATTTACCGATTCGGAAGCCCATAGGAATCAATGGAAAATACCGATTCGGTATTTACCGAATCGGTAAATACCGAATCCTGCAAGGATGCAAGGGGTGTCACTTTGACACCCTCTAGCACCCCAAGTACAGGCTTGTGTGCCATGTGGCACACATACGTGCCCTAAGGGCATGTCTGTGTGTCAAATGGCACAGGTGTACATGCACAGATGTGCATGTACACCTGAATTCGGTATTTTACCACCCAATTGGATTGGGTGGTAAAATACCGAATTCTGAAGGCCTGTAGCACTGTAAACAGTGCTACCTACATCTGGAATGTACCGAATCGGTCAAATTACCGATTCGGTATTTTACAGAATGAGTAAATTTACCGATTCAGTAAATTTACCGAATCTGTAAAATGGAGGGCCCTACATCTCAAAATCCAATTACAGGTTGGTAACGGCAGAATTCGGCCGTTACCGACCGGTAATTGGCGACCTACATCTGGCCCAATAGTCCTTAACAATTAAGTGTAGGCAATATTTTACAGAACAATATAATGATATGTGCAGATTTGTAATCAAAAAAGGAATTATTTATTTAAGCGAACAATTAAAAAAACAATTTATTTAGCGCAATGCAGTGGGTTAAACCGGGGTTGGAAATCACCAGATTTCCAGACCTCAGGCATGTAAGTTCAAATGAAGTGACTTGGCAACAGTTACTTTTTTACAGTAGTCACATTGTTACTGACATCTGACGCTCCACATAATTCAAGGCGAAAGCAAAGGGAGTCAAGATGTAGAGTGTCGACGACCTTTGGATTCCCACTAGCCTGGGGGGATCATCACCAGAACAGAAGGAATAATGCCGGGGAAGGGGCGCTCATATCTTGCGCCAACACGGTAGGTGTTGGCCAAGTTTGGGTTGACACAAGGCAACAATATGCTTGTGTTACTTTGGTTTTGAGTGGCTCAGTACATCCAGCTAAAGAACTTGCGTTGCCTTATGATGACTTACGTCATGCAACGCAAGCTCTTAGTACATCTGGCCCCTGCTTTCTACCAAATAGCACTGCTCAGGAAGAACTAATCAGCAGCCCCCTGCTAACAAAGTTCACGGAATTTCAAAAAGTAGCCTTGTCTACAACCTCCTTGCTTTATTGTCTGGGTCTTAACCCTTCAGGTGTAAGTAGGTAATACACTGCCACTATCTTCACACCCATCTTGTACTCTGTCAAACCTGGGGCATCCAAAGTGAACCCCACAGTTTTCATAAGTAATACTGTGAGACATGCTTTACGGGTGAACATCAGAACACATTTGCTACAGCACTTGCAGAATCTTCTTTTTGATATTTGCATTATTTATTCCATATATTCTTTCACGTTACTATGATCATGAGGTTACTAGCGCCTTTGAGTGCAGCCTAATCCCCTCAATATTACCATAAGTATGTGTCCAGCCATTAATTTACACTTCCAGCCCTTGAGCTGATCAGCCATTCTTGCAAAAGCGGTGGTCTAGAAGTAGCCTTTCAGGCAATAGAATGTTAGCTTGATTCTTGTGCTTATCAAATATACTTAATATAGCACTATCTCACATGCATATTATATTGTTACTTTCTACAGTTTTGCATGGTCAGTCTCTGCTGTATTTCCATGAAGATTGACGTTGACTTAAAACTGCCAAATGTTGCCTCTCCTTTTCTTACATATGACCTGCTCCTAAGTTTCCATCTCCTGCATTCCCCTTTTCTGTGACCAAAGCCTGCTCTAAGTCACATGCGTGCCTGCCTTAACCCATATTCACGTATTTCTGTGAATTGCCTGTGCATCATCACTAACAGCACAACTTCTTCTTTAAAAGTCATTAACCAACAATGCCCACAGATAAAACCACTGCTCTTCCGTTCCGGAGCAGCATGCTGCTTGGCGTAAAGTACTTCAATGCCTCGTCTGGGGTAGTAAGCACTACATACATGTAATCACAGGAAAATACAATATTGAGGCCAGTATGACTCACTGTAGCAAAATACTGTATGAGAGTTGCACACTGGTAAGCCAAACTGCCTGCTAAAGAAATGCTAGTGACTGTGTAAAGAACTGGAGCAGAGCAGTAGACGCTGACGCAGAAACAAAAGAGACCATGCAAAAAGATCTGGCACAACGACGAGAAACTCGACAGAAAAGTGGCAAGCAAGCCCTTTTCAACTCCTTACAACCAGGACTATTCCCTGCACAAAAACAGTAAGAACTTTCGTGCTTCGACACACCTGATAGAAGAAACGGGAGTAACAGATATGAAGGTAATATCAAAAGATTAAAAAACAAACACAGGGAATCTAACCACAAGCCAGATGCCAGCTCAAGATGCTGAAGCACACGTACAAAGCCCTGCACAACGAAGGACCAGCATACATCAACAAATGTCTGACCTTCCACCAAGCGACCAGACCCTTCCGATCCGACTCCCTTTTCCTCTCAGACACCCCTCAGATCCATCGAACTAACAGGAGAGGATGCCCTTCATCGTCCCTGCACCTCAGGACCGCCCCTCGCTCCAGCAACTCAGTTCTAGTACACTAGCTGTGAAAGCAAAGGGAACAACCCAGGTTGCCAGTCTATAGTATTGTACACGTGAGGTATATTTCAGCAGGTAATCTCATAGTTTAAAACAATTAACAATTTCTAAGTGGGAGTTTAGAGCCTTTTAAAGGGGATACATTGCCTGCTACTGTTCATTAATAACAACCTCACAAAGAAAACATTATATACCACAGACAAACAAAACTCAGCAGCCGCAGAACAGACCCCCTTCTACAAGAAAATGTCGTATCCAAGTGACTTGTCTAGACACTATCATCGACAAAGTGCCACATTTTAGCCACTAGAGTTCAAGGTCCAGCTAAGGGTCAACCTGATACGGTAGGCTACAAGTTGGAGCCGATGTGCCAACTCCGATTTTGTGTCCCAAAGAACACAAAGCGACCCTTGACCTTGCTGGTAGGTCACTCCCCCACCACACAGCTCCGCCTGTGTGTCCTGACCCTGCCCCAGCTGCCGCTGCTGTAGAAGTTGAGGCCCTCCTCCACCCGCAGGCTACCACCTGCGCCTCATCCCTGGTGGCCAGTGGTAGGCCTTAGGTTTGTATCACTGTCGCTGTCTGTCTGTCTTCCCTGTACTGCCCATACTGTCTTCTGGTGTCTGTGGCCGCTGTTGCCTGTCTCCCCCCTGTGCCTGCATTCTTATCTGTGCCCATTCTCTTTCCTTCTGCTCCCCTGATTGTACCACTTTTTTTGTGCCTTCTGCTCCCTTGATTGCACTTGTTTTTCTTGCGTTCTGCTCCCCTGATTGTACTCGTTTTTCTTGCCTCTACTCCCCTTTCTGCCTCTGTGCCACTCGTTTCCCCCGTTTTTTGTCACCTTTCTGCCCTTTCTTGTGACCTTTCTGCCTCTGTGCCACTCGTTTCCCCCCGTTTTTTGTGACCTTTTCTGCCCTTTCTTGTGACCTTTGTGCCTCTGTGCCACTCCTTTCCACCCGTTTTTGTGACCTTTTCTGCCCTTTCTTGCGACCTTTGTGCCTCTGTGCCACTCGTTTCCCCCCCCCGTTTTTTGACGTTTCTGCGCTTTTTAGTGACCTTTGACCCTGCATGCAGGCAGGTCGCCCCCACGCCGCTGCTCGTCACCTGACTGCCTGGTTCCTGCCTCCTTGCTGCCTCCTTGTTTTCTGGGGTTTTCCCTCCCCTCTGTCCTGTGCACCAGTTCCCCCCGCACCCCCTGCCACTCCCGATCTGACCCTTTCCCGCCGCGGCATTCCTGCGGCCCGATCCCCCCTGCACACCCATTCGCCTCCCCGCTCCCGCCTCCCAGCTGCTTCTCCCTCCCAAGCCAGGTCATATGCAGGCCGAGAAGTAGCCAAACCAATCCGCGCCTGGACCACGGCCAGCGCCAGAACCCCTGGACCCCACAAACACCACAACACCAGAATCCACTACGACATAAGCACCCTCCACGCACTCAACACCGGCCGAAACCACACATGCTTCCAGGCCTCCCCGAAACGGACCCACGGACCCTTCTCCTGTCACACCTGCAGCTCCACCTGCGACAGAACCACCAAACCTCCAAGGACTGGACTCAACCACCTCCGCTGCATACTCCTAAACACCCACTCTGCACACAAACACGCCGTCGAGCTCTGGGATCTGCTCGACACCTCTGCCCCAGACGTGGCCTTCCTGACCGAGACCTGGTGGAACGACTCCTCTGCGCCCGACATCGCCATAGCCATCCCGGACGGCTACAAGATCACCCGCAGGGATCGCGCCAACGGAATCGGAGGAGGAATAGCCATCGTCCACAAGCCCACCCTCAAGGTCGCCACCCACGCAGACGACACCCTTAACACCGCCGAACACCTGCACTTCCAGATCCACACCAACCCCAATACCACCCTCAGAGAAACACTCATCTACAGACCCCCCGGACCCCGGGCTCAGTTCAGCGACTCCAATGCCGACCTTGCCAGCCCCCACGCACTCGCCTCCACAAAATATATCCTCCTCGGGGACCTGAACTTCCACCTCGAGAACAACAACGACGCCAACTCCGCCACCCTGATCGACAACCTGGGCCTCAGACAACTTGGCACCGCACCCACTCACGCCGCCGGCCACATGCTGGATCCCGTCTTCTCCACAGGCTCCCACGTCGCCTTCTACTACACCACCGAACTCCACTGGACCGACCACCGCTGCATCCATTTCACCATCAAGAAACCAACCACGCACCACCGCACCCAACACCTGCTTTGCTGCTGCTGGAGCAAAGTCACCGAGACCAGATGATCACCTCCCTCGCCAAGAACCCACCCACCGACCCCACCAACCCAGACGCAGGAGCCCGAAACCTCAGACAGTGGATCAACAACTGCGCCAACAACCTCGCCCCGCTCAGGAAACCCTCCAACAGCCACGCCAACAAGATAGCCACCTGGTTCACCGACGAGCTCCAGACTTCTAAACGCGCATGCGGAAACTGGAGAAAACATGGCTCCACGAACGCACACCAGACAACCATGCAGTCCACAAGGACGCCACCTGCAGACACCCTACCTCATCAGATTGGCCAAGAGATCCTCCTTCAAAGACCGCTTGGATAACAACGCACACAACTGCAAAGAGCTCTTCAGCATCGTAAAGGAACTCTCCAACCCCAGCGCCAACGCCGACATCCCGCCCTCACAAGAACTGTGTGACTGACTAGCCATCTTCTTCCACCGCAAGATGGCTGACATCCACGACAGCTTCAACACCACGACCGGCCCCACAACGCCAGACTCCACCTCCCCTGTGAACACCACCAGCGCCAACCGCCTGACCTCCTGGTCCAACAACAACGACGACGAGACACGCAAGGTCATGAACTCCATTCACTTAGGATCTCCGTCTGACCCGTGCCCACACCACATATTCAACAAAGCAGATGCAGCCATCGCACCCCAACTACGGAAGGCCATCAACATCTCCCATTAAACAGCGACATTCCCCGAAAGCCTGCTCCCGTTCCCGGCAAAGGTCATCGAGAAAATCGTCAACATGCAACTGACCCACTTCCTCGAAGACAACAACATCTTGGACCCGTCCAAGTCCGGATTCCGACAAAACCACAGCACAGAGACAGCCCTCATCGCCGCCACAGACGACATGAGGCACCAACTAGACAACAGCGAAACATCAGCCCTCATCCTCCTGGACCTGTCAGCCGCCTTCGACACGGTCTGCCATCGCACTCTAAAGACACGCCTCCAAGAAGCCGGAATCCAAGAGAAGGCTCTTGACTGGACCACGTCCTTCCTCTCAGGCAGAACCCAGAGCGTCCGCCTCCCACCCTTCCGATCCTAAGCCACCGACATCATCTGCGGCATTCCCCAGGGCTCATCCCTCAGCCCAACGCTGTTCAACGACTACATGGCCCCCCTCGCACAAGTGGCCCGCCATCATGACCTCAACATCCTCACCTACGACGACTACAACGCATCCAAAACGCCTCCGCCCAACTGATCGTCAACGTCCTCCGCCGCAGCCACATCACCCCCCACCTGAGAGACCTACACTGGCTCCCCATCGACAAGAGGATCACCTTCAAGCTCCTCACCCATGCACACAAAGCACTCCACAACGCCGGACCAGCCTACCTGAACAGCAGTCTCAGCTTCCACACCCCCACCCGCCAGCTCCGCTCTACCAGCCTCGCCCTCGTCACTGTCCCCCGCATCCAACGAACGACCTCCGGCGGCAGATCCTTCTCCTACCTCGCCACCAAGACCTGGAACACCCTCCCTACCCACATACGGCAGACCCAAGACCTACTTGCCTTCAAAAGACTCCTCAAGACCTGGCTCTTCGAGCAGTAGCAGCACCCCACCTCCCCTCAGCGTCTTGGGACCCTCAAAGGTAAGTAGTGCGCTTTACAAGTACTCTGATTGAAAGCCTAGCACATATCACCCCTGTGAATGAGCCTGCATTCCCCCCTTCCATTGGCGTATTTCAGCTCACAGAGCATTACATTAGAAGAATACTGAATGCGAGATTACTTGAACAATCTTATAATAACACTGGACGTAATTTACATAGTTGCAGGATTGACCAATCTTTCATAGGTTTAGGGTTAGTCCAACAGTTTGCTGTTCCTCTGCACTTCTCCTCCCTGCTGTAGCCACTGTAGATAAGTACTGACTAGTTTGGGACCATTTTAATGGAGGAGGAAGGGATTTTTGCACCCACTTTCCCACAAAAATCAATTTCCAGCAGGACAGCTGTATGTAGGACTTGGACGAAGGGTCAACCTAACTAAAGGTTGTGGCTATTGGCATGGCAACTGAAAAATGTATTCACAATGCGGATAAGAAACAGAATGTAGATAGGATTCCTGTCCAAGCCCCACAAACCTTGTCAAATGACTACAAAAGAACTAAGCCCAGCAACGGCCTCTGATTGGCAGGAGGCTCTCTGGCTGGATTCACACATTCAATGAACATTATAGAATGATTCCAACACCATAGACACCAGCATGACTATGCAGCATGGGGAAGGCAGTTTCCACGGTACTCGACAACACTTCTAAAAACTTACAGCAAAATCCACTTAGTATTCAATGGACATCACCAAACGTTTGGGTGCAACTGTGAGTTTGAGTAGCTGGTTGGTCTGGACCCAACTGCCACCGTTTCAGAATATTTATTGGCTGTATGATCCAGAAATCTGATTTCACTATTCGATAGCGAGAAGCCCTGTACATCCGTTCAGAAAAAAGCAACATAGACCCCAAGATCATGACCAATGAGCACACCGCTCTATCTATCTTACTAGCAAGAGAACAAAAAGCAGTGGATTATCTCATTGCCATGTGATCATGAGAAGATTTTAGGAGACTATGTGGAGGACCATTAATGAAGACACAGGCTGCATGAGAAATAATTCATATGGTGCGAACATAGCTGAAAAATCAGTAAAGCACTACACAGGGTCTAATGCAAAGATAAAGCCAACAAGTGACTAGGGGCCAGATGTAGGAGCCCTAATACCGGTCGGTAACGGCCGAATTCGGCCGTTACCGACCTGTATTAGGGTTTTCAGAGGTAGGGGGCCTATATTTTACTGATTCTGTAAATTTATCGAATCGGTAAATTTGCGGAATCGGTAAAATACTGAACCGGTATATTTACCGATTCGGAAAATCCACATGTAGGTGGCACTTAAGAGTGCCACAGGCCCTTAACTCCATGGCTGCTAAGGCAATTCCCCTCCTGTGCTGGGAAATTGCTATATTCATTGTTTTATGACGAGCTGGGCTCGTCATCAGTGTATGAGGAGGCTACACCATGACGAGCCCAGCTCGTCATGAGTGTGGAAGGGGTTAAGAATCGGTATTTTACCACCCAATCCTATTGGGTGGTAAAATACCTAATTCAGGTGTGCATGCACATCTGTGCATGCACACCTGTGCAATGTGACACACAGACATGCCCTTAGGGCATGTCTGTGTGCCACATGGCACACAAGTCCGGAATTGGGGTGCTAGAGGGTGTCAAAGTGACACCCCCTGCACCCTTGCAGGATTCTGTATTTACCGAATCGGTAAGTACCGAATCTGTATTTCCCATTGATTCCTATGGGCTTCAAGGCCCATAGGAATCAATGGGAAATACAGATTCGGTATTTACCGATTCGGTAAATACCGACTCTTACAGAATCGGTAATTTTTTACCTACATCTGCCTCCTTCCAATTTACCGACTCTTAAATACCGAATCCGTATGAGTCGGTATTTAAGAGTCAGTAAATAGGATTTACCTACATCTGGCCCTTTATCAGTAGCTAGATTCTAAGAGAGGAAGTGGACTATTCGATGTGATGCAGTGTTTGCTAAAGAGATTTATCTTTAGCTCCTGCCTATACTGAAGCAGTGTTGGAGCGGTCCTGTTGGATACAGCGATGTGGTTCCAGATCCTGACAGAGAATAAATGAATGGATAAAGCCTTCTGTTTTTTTTTTTTTTTTTTTGTTCTGCACTCTTTTTTCTCCAGACTGATGGTATCCTGTCTCGTGATGTGCCAGCAGAGTAAATTAAAAATCATGAAGAGCTCCTGTTGGGGACAAATGCTGCAAAGGCTCTGCAGTGAAACATATTGGGAGAACCAGAATGCTGAAATGCGGATCAGGATGGTACACATTGATTATGCCATGAACATTCAACAAAAAATTAATTTAAATGCAATATGTTTTAAAGGCACTTCTAAATAAGATCTATTTAGTGATTGCAATTATCAGCAGGCAGACAGACATTTGTGACTCCCGGCTGATAAAAGCTACTCTGCTGAAAAATGCTCATCACAAATCCTACAGCAAACAAATGATGACCGGAATGCTGACAATGCAACCATTCTCCCCCAGTCAAAAGATCTGGGTTAAATCCATTGTTCCTTTGCTCACTACGCCACACCAGTGAATGTTTCTTTGATAAACAACAATTTTTTTTAAGCTCGCATGAGCTAAAAATCACAAGTGTGTGAAGTTTTTTTAAATGTGTTTAAACAATAGCGGTGTTCTCTTTTCAGTGAACCGCAATAGCAACAGTGCGCAGAGGTTAAGTGTTCCTCACACTTAAGATAAGGTCTTCAAGTTTAGGCACGGTTAGGACAAACGTGCCACCTCGGCAGCACGCTTGTATAAAGAAAGATAAAAATCCTAAAGCAAGTTAAGGCTTTATATTGAAAAATACGAGTGCTCCTCTCATCCTTGATACATCCTGGGCTCACTGTGCCACTGGCTGAAGAGGGGGGAAAACAAAACCGGTCCTAGGATGCTTGTTTCCGGTCCAGGGAGTGCCTGGCTTGTCAATTCGGGCTGGACTGTTGCCATGAAGCACAGGGTCAGACTGATTTGCATATGGCCAGGTCTAAACTGGGGTGGCATGGTGAGCAAAAGAATGATGGATTTAATCCAGATCTCTTCACTGGGCGTGAATGTTTTGATTTTCTCTGCATTCCGTCTATCAATTATGTGTCTTTTGCATCACAAATCCTACGTCGAGTAATAACACCGTTTTTAAATACTGCACTATAAAATAATGACTATAAGTTATTTGCCTCCCCTATATGACCATCCCTTTCCCTATCCTTTGTAGTGCCAGAGAGTACCACTTTCTTGTGCTGTGCTCCTGCCTAGCACTGCTGATCTTAGGAAATACACTCTCTCCGGGACTGCACATCCACCTGTGAGCGCTACTGAGTCGTCTTATATGTCCACAGTTGTCAGCATTACATGTTCCATTACCAGGACAAGTCCATGCAGTCGCTATGCCCTCCAGCTGCTTTCAGCAACCAAAACTATCAACCTGGCAACAAACTGTGTCCTGACGTGAGACAAAGGACATAGATGTACCAGTATGTGTCGAGCGTTGTTCCCAATAATCTGGCATATTTGGCCTTTACTTTATTTTGGTTAACACACAATTACGACCGTAGGTTTTAAGAGAGCATTATTAAAACAAAATTCAACTTAACATCAATACACGTGGTATATATTTGTTCCAAAAGATTGTATATATTTTCTTCCATAAGAAATAACACTGATTGTACAATATAATGGTTACTTATTATCCCAGGATTACCTATATTTGATGTTCTACCCAATACGTCCCTCCAAGAATCAGCCTAGAATGTTCCATCTCACGACCCGTGATAATTAAAGCTTAAAAAGGAGGTATTTTAGCCAGCATGTATCATTAACTGCTTCCTGTGCCTCGAGGGGAAGTGGCAATACTTTTTGCTAGATTGAACAATTACCATTTAGTACAATAGCCTCAGGAGGTCTGGTGCGAAACCAATAAATATGAATAACTGTGTTGTAGGTCTTTCTGTCCTACATTCGAGCCAACGAGCCAGTTAGCACATAGAACCAAAATAGTGATGATAGTCTCTTAATAAACTTGAACCAACAAGACATAATCAGAAAAGGGATGGAGGGAAGGTGAGAGGAATGGATGGAAGAAGAGGAGAGCCACAGTGTAATGAACAGGAAGAGGAAGGAGGAAGGAAGTGGGGTAGGGGAAGACAATGGGGAAAGGTTGTGAGCAGAAGGAAAGTGACAAGAAAAAAGAGATACGGGGTAGACCACTAAGGGATCAGAAGAGTGGGAATAAAGCATAAAGAAGTATGTAGGAACCATAATAGGGTGAGAAAACAAGTATATAAGGTAAGCAATCATGAGAGGACAGAGGACGGCAATAGAGGGAAGGGCGGAGAGCAGGATGGAGGAGATGGGAACGAGGGAAGAACAGATGGAAATCCGAGAAGAGGAAGCTTAAGTATAGAGAGGCCAGAATATAGTATAATGAGAGTAATGGGTGAAAGGCCTCGCAATTACTCTACATCACAGACAGTAGGATGGATGCAGCCTAAAATGATGAGTCTTTAGGATTCAGCGGAACAGCTGCAGTATGGGTTTGGTCCAAATTTCCACAGGGAGTTAATTCCACAAGAGGGAGGCAACTGTGGAGAAAGACTGATGTAATGCTGAGACCTTCTGAAGGTAGGGATTTTTCAGAAGAAAGATGGCTTTGTTACTGAGGAAGATCGAGCCGCCCGGGATCTTGAGTAACTTTGGCCATGTTAGGTGGTGATACTAAGTAGACTTCTTGGGAAGTTAGGCACCCCATTTTAAATGGAATTCTATGCTTGATGGGAAGCCACTGAAAGATCGATCGATGAGGATTAGGCTGATGTAGTCAAACGTCTTAGAAGAAGAGGCTGGTTGTAGCATGTAGGACAGCTTTAGGGCAAAAAGAGCAAAA
Organism: Lissotriton vulgaris; assembly: GCF_964263255.1. NCBI lineage: Eukaryota > Metazoa > Chordata > Amphibia > Caudata > Salamandridae > Lissotriton > Lissotriton vulgaris. Next base: position 34,767,111 of record NC_141687.1, on the reverse strand, counting down.
TAGGAGGCCCCTATCAGGACAGCATTGCTGAAGTCAAGTTGAGAGATAATTTATAAGTGGGCTGTCAATTTAAGAACATTTGGAATTCGGAGCAGTTCCTTTTTCATGAACTGAAATCAGGAATTGAATGTTTGCATGTTACATCATACATAGATAGTGAAGGCTCCAGCATAATTCCTGAAGATGGGACAGTAAAATAGAGTGAAGAAGACAAGTCAGCCATGTTTAGTTATTTCAATTGGTCAGGGCTAAAGGACTTTTTGTACTTAGGATACAAACATGTAAATTCTGTCCCTTTTAAGAGTGAGGAAATTCTCTTTCAGCTAGGTATAAGTGTATAAAGATGACCATTCTTTGAGTATGTCTGGAAAGGTTGAAGTTTTCTAGTAACTTTACGTGTCAACTACATTTTGGTTGATTGTAACACTAGGTTCTTATCAAATTTCAGTTAAAGGTTTACCGTGCAAGCTAAAGAGAGACAAGGCTAGAATGGAGTCTTGTGGAAACTCTTAAATGACTGCAGCTGTATCAGAAACCATGCCTCTCATCGTGACAATTTGAGAACAATTTGGGGGAAGAAGTAGATCTAGTTGAGGACAATGTCCTTAAATACAAAGCCGTATTCCAGGAGGGAAAGTATTCAACAAGAGTATGTGAGACCAAGCGAAACAAGGAAACCAGTTACCATCACCAAGTATTCAATGGATATCATTAGGTATTTTTAGTGATGCAACTTTAATTCCAAAATAATTACCCCGACTGGTGTACTGTGAGAAGGTTTTAGGCATTGATGTACTGAGTGAATTGAAGGGAGACACATTTTTTTTCAACAGTTTTGTCTAGCTAGGGTAGGTTGGAGATGCTGCTTATTTTGCACCTAAATGTGATTTGAGCCCTTCCACGTTTTTGCAAGTTAACGTGTTGTCAAATAAATGTAAAGTCATACTGATGCACATGAGAGAGCGCAAATCAAGTAAAATGTAGAAGTGCACCATATTTACAAGCACGTTGCACAAGTCTAGTTAAAGGAACATATAAGAGTGTCGAATGTATAGAGTGCATACATATAAGAGTGTTTAATTAATACAGAGTGCATATATCAGTGTGAAAAGCTAATGTAGTAATGTTTAGAGATGTTAGAATGATATTAAATTCCATGTTATGTGGCTGTTGCAGAGGAGAATGTAATGCTGCCAAACGTAGAAATGTGTAGGCCTCATGGCAGTTCACTGAGAAAGAAAACGTGCCTTTACAATTTCACATGATATGGATTACTGTTGTTATAATTCAAAGTATTATTGATCATAGACTGAAAATATATGTTTTATAGAAGTGTTTCCTATAACCAGAGTGTGTAATAAGTTAGAATACTGTTTAGGCTGAGAAATAAAGGTTCATAGAGTGCACAGGCCTGTTTCATGTAATTCTAGTAGGCCTGGAGAGATAAGGTCGTTTCTCGTGTTAAGCATAAATTGTGGACCATGCTCAAAGGTTTACAACTTGTGAGATAAGCTGGAGGCCGGAATTTGGGGCCCACTTCATGGGTGTCTGTTTGCAGGTGCGAGGGGGTTCCAATCAAGAGAGTGATGAATAGAGCTCTGTTCTGGGAGACAGGCACAAGCCTGGAGGAGGCTTCAGGAATTTCCTGGGGGGTACCGTCTTGCCGGAGAAAAGCCTGAGAAGCAAGGTCAATGCTAACAAGGAGCCCAGAGGAGTATCAGCATGGAAAAAGCCAGAACCGACACCACGTGAGAGGTGTACGTGAGGGGCGTCCCTGAAGGGCGTTTCAACTGTAATTGTGATTTTGTATTAGGGACAGCACCCTTGGGTGGAGTTAGAGCAGATGGCCTGAGGAACCTTAGAGTGCGGATGGGTAGGCGGAGAGGGCATAACTGCGATGCACAGATTTACAACAAAGACTATGGGAAAGTGAGTGATCTTCTTTGGAAGTCACCACGGCTGACACCTTTTTAGGTTAAGATCCTGCTAAGTAGGGATGTCACTTAGTCTAGTGTAGGGACAGTCTAATCTGGATTTTTCTTCCTTTTGTAAATGACGCTCAAGTTACAACTTGTGTCTATTCTTGCAAACTTGCTGATCTTTGAATTAGTCTTGGTGATATTCTTCTGTCGCCTAAGAGCATTTAGAGAATTCATGTTTGTATTGATGCCAGTGTATCTTTTGAACCTTATATTGAGATGTTTGTATCTCCAGTTATCTTTGGCTTTATAATAAAACTTTAAAACTTATTCGTGGTAAGTGGTTCTTCAGAGTTGTGTAAAGTCTTGAGCTGATTAACCTAGTAGTGGATTGCTTTTTACTCTATGACAGGTAACAAAGGTTCAGTCGACCTGAGTGGGATCTAGATCTATAGTGATCTGATAAGAGATCAAAAATCCCACCGTAACACACACCTTTTAAACCTATTGTGATATCTTACTACCACATTTTCTCTATACACCGAGTAATTTAAAACTTAAATGTGATACACTCTCCTGAGTATTTTGGAACAATGGCCACCTTAAACCTACATGTTTTTGTGCACCTAACTGTGATTTGTAATCCTATCTGTGGTTTTGTAACTAAACTTTTACAGACTATCCAGTTGATAATGCACTAAGGCATTTCTTAATTTGAGCCTGTGGTTTCCAGTGCTCAGCACCAGCACTTAACCATCAACACTGGCACTTTTCATTAGCACCTGTTAAGGACACACTCCTTTCGGGGGAGATTAAGCGATTTGCACAGAATCACAGAATGTTGAGCTAATGCCAAGACTCGAACCTGGTTCCCCAGCTCCAAAGCCTGCAACTTTGGTCATTACACTACAACCCCTCCCTACTTTCATGGTTAGTAGTTGGCTCTGTTTTTGGCGGCGCTAAGAGGAGTAATGGGCTGGTGCAAGCTGCCGCATAACGAGAGCCCTGGAACTTATGTTTTTACAAATTAATCACTGCACTAAGGGTGCTTTGCCACCATCAAATTGTTTTCTCCTAAACAAGTTTTTGCACCTAAATTCTTTTTGCATCTAAAAGTATTTCCACTAAGCTGCTGGTGTTGCACTAAGGGCAATGTTGCACCTATATTTAATTTTGCATCCATTAGAGACCATGTACCTAAAAGCGATAATGAACCTAAATATGATTTTTGCTCCTACAAACATTATTACACTACCTACATGTGATTTTGCATCCAAAAGGGACCATGAACCTAAAAGTACTTATGCACCTAAATATGTTTTTTGCTCCTGCAAATGTTCTTACAATACTTTTAATGTTGTGCAATGGGCACATTTTCACCTAAGTGTGTTCATGCTCCTAAACCTTTCGTGTACACCAAAAGCTGATTCCACATTCCCGTTGATGATGTAACACCTGTGATTTTGCTCCTAAATGTGTTTTTCTTCCTAAATGTCATTTCTACTCCTCGAAGTGTTTCCACACTCCTACTGACCTTATGTAAAGTGGTATTTCACACCATAATGTAATTTTACGATATATTTCCTGAGTGCTCCAAATTCACCGGTCGGATAATCTGGTCAGTAAAACCACTTTCGGCATGAGCTATGAATGCCACCCAGCCTACACTCAAGCCCCATCTGACAGCACAGGAGAGGCAGATAATGCTTCCCGCTGCCAGGTCACATTATGCTCTGCCCACTTCCACCTTCTTCACCCCAGCTCTCCCTAACCCTCTCTCATTTGCCACCTGCTCAGAGTTAGAACACCTGCATGAGGTGATATAAAATCTGCAAACCACACTCTCCAGCAGACTGCAACAAGTCTCTCCTCCCATGGACTGCTAGCCTAACCCTATTTACACCTGTTTTTGAAAAGTCCAAAACACACACATCAATTCCAATGCTTCAAGTACATTTAGTCTAATTCACGTAACATACCCACATACTCTCTTGATATAGATTACATAACACCTCCTAATACCACACTCTCCAAAGAACGACACTTAAACGTATCCACTATAAATCTGCCAAAGAAGGGGTCATACAATGACCTCCATTCAACATAGTGAAACACCTCGAACACTGCAAAGCCAGCCCCTGAAGCTTAGGTATGCCATCTCTGATGCAGCCTCCGTATCTACCCCAATAACACAGCAAAGCCAGCCCCTGAAGCTTAGGAATGCCATCTCTGATGCAGCCTCCGTATCTGCCCCAATAAACAATAAAGCTCTCCTGCAACCTGTATCTCTTTGTGAAATAGACTAAATCTAGTATGGGTTTATACAAAACACATAATTAAAGCAAACCTATTGTAGGATTACAACCGTGTTATTTGTTTTTTTGTTTTCCTTATTATTTATTATTTCCTTTTTCATAACATTTATATCAGCATTGCTTGATTCTTTTTTAAAAGAAGTACAGTTATATTTTGTAAACCAATATATTTTTTTAATAAACATTATTATTTTTAAAACACAAATATTCTAAACCTGCACACTCTAAATACAGTACAATACTCTGGACCCCTAGGTAAAATTGAATATACAACATTAAACAATTGACAATCTCACTCATTTATTCAAATCAAACAAGCACGACCCCAAGCACTCATACACATCTGGGTGTGAGGGAGAGACAAAGATATTTCAGGTCTCCAAGACCAAGTACATGACCGTGTAAAACAAGGTCTATACAAATAAGGTTGACAAACGTTTCGGTGGGGTGAAACACAATGTAAACCACCTTCTTCAGGACCATTCCCCAAACAGTATGGACTCTCACACAAGCAAGAATAACTGCCCCACCCAAGACTGTCAGTGTCACCTTGATGTTACTGTACTCATACAAACCTGGTCCTGCTTATTCTCCAAGCAACTGTCTTACCACTAAGATATAATATCATCTAGATAGATCAGGAAAACTGATGCGGTGGGGATTGCCTTTCTCCATGAGGAGACCCTTAAACGCAAACTGATAAATCAATCAACTCCTTAGTAAAAATCACTAACTGTGGAGATTAGAAACACAGCACCTAAACCACTAAACATCTTGTACTGCACAACCAGAAGCAAAGATTCATTTATTGATAGTTGAGTATAGCAGCGGTCAGATCGCCGCATCTTGTAATCAGATTTTCCTGGGAATATATAGAAAGGCACCTATAAGTCACTTCTCACATCATTGCACCCTCCTGACCCTAAGTAATCAGATAAGCTAGATCTGATTTGATAGTATCTCTATTACTCACAATTTAGATTTGTCTGAATCCTTTTTAATTTCTTTGAAAATTCAGGCATAAAACCATGCTAACCAGTGAATAAAATGGTCAAATCTAGAAACCTCAAACTACCTGATAAAAAGCAGTGGCACATTCAGTATGCTAACACATGCACACCTAAGAATGCAAACATGGACACATGTCCAGTTTTTTCATCTCCTGCTGTGTAGTGCTCTTTTTCAACAAAAGGCTGCAGTTGATGTCCCTTACAACAAAGTACTTTTGATTAAGCTGCTTCAGGTATCTGCGTAGACGTGGCCCTGCTAAACTTGAAGATTTTCAGTCAGTAGTTAGCAGGCGTTCTCCAGGCTACGTCTATCACCATTGCTCTGATGCTCACAAAAGTCACCTGTCATTTTAGTGAGGATGTGGAGTTTATGGTTGCCTGCATAACCCCTGTACACAAATAATATGTACTGAGCAACCTTTAAATGCTTTATGTGTGTCAAGTCGTTTTCTTATAGTTTCCTCCCTCTGTTGTGTTTGTGCTGATTAATCCGGGCACGCATTCGAGGGACTTCCACTGAAGTTTCTGCCTGTGGCCACCTGGTCCCTGCACGGCCCCCCTGCATGATATACCGTGATCCCCTAGCCACAAAGGTGGCAACAGGGTTTCAATACTAGCATGTTCAGTTCTCCACCTGGACCGATATTCGCATAACTGAAGTGCTGGCTAGCACCACCTTTACTCGATCCTTATATTTTTTGACAAATATGGCCTGCATGTTGTGATCAAGCACTGCTCCTCTTTCTGTTTGATTAGAAATGGTTTTTAGCCTTATTGCAAGAGCTGGGGTTTTTAATCAGCCCTTCATAGATAACTAAATGTTTTGCGAACTGAACTGCAGCAGAAGTCAAACTTTACGACTGGTCCTGGCAGAAGGATTCCAGCTGACCCTGACTTCGCCATTCTGGGGCTGAAGCAACTTTAAGTAACACTTAGAAAGAACAATAAGTAGCCCCAGGAAAATGTCTAAAGGAGAATTTCTACAGCCCTCCACCCCCTGTCTAGCCATCGGAGAATGCATATGATGGACCCACAGCTGATACAGCAATTGCTGAGTCCTACAGCCCCAGTAGACCTCTGCGATCCACTGATCGACGTCTGCTCTAGGTCCCCAGGATTAAGAAAGCCAGGAGAGCTGGCGTTCCTTCGCTTGTTTAGCACCCATATTCTGAAACGCCCATGCGTCTGAGTTGAGAAAGAACAAGGCCGAACTGAGTTTTATGAAACACCTGAAGACATTCCTTTTTAATTCGTTTTTTCCAGTGTGTATTGGGACTCTGCGACCGGTATGTGTCAAGTGCTGGGAAGTCCATGGGGTAGCCATGCGCTCTAGAAATACCTAGAACAGAATAGAATACAGTCATTCAGAAATCGGTGGGAGCTCCCGAGGGCCATGCTAGCAGGCTGTGCACATACACAAAAATATGATGACTCACTAAAGATCTGTTCTATTCAAATTTGAGAATAGAGTGGTGAATATGCGAAAAATCTTTCTTTTAATGACCGAGAACCCTCACTCACCCGAAGGTGACATGCTTCATCACTGCACTCCCTCCACACATTGGGCCCGCAAGGTCACATACACAAATAGCCCGTATTTTTCGTATCTCAGGGACTTCTGAGTTCAAGGCTCCCTGTGGTCTGAGTTGTAAGACAGGAAGTGTTGACTTTCGCTCTGTTTCTTGAAAAAAATTCTTAGAACCGTATTCATTATTCTTCACTTAATCTGCACACCACCAAACTGCCACCAATATCGTGCTAAGTTTTTAGGACATGCACCATTTGTCATTCCTGGATTCACCAGGCAGCTGACAACTCGGACTACACAACTCCTCAACAGAGCCAAGACACAAGCATTCCCTCGTAAAGGCAAAGTATCCCATGTTGCCCTCCACAACTATAAACATTAGTGCACAAGCGCCGCTCCTAACGCTTGACGCCTTTGATGGGGCTTCCATCTTGCAGACACCTCCCTCGGAAAGATCTTCGCTCTCGATAACCATCTACTGCTACTTTTCTCCTCGGGGACTTCCTTTCACTTCTCCCACAGATCATGGGCACCGAGCTAAATGGTGCCTGAGGTACAGGAAGACAAGGCTGCTTCAATAGTGCCAGCCAGGTGCAAGCTGCCTGCATTGGCAGTTCATGTCACTCATTTCTGGGGCTGGCCCTCCTCACAGGAGCTTCTCGAATACAGTCATAGACACATGCCCGACCTTCCAGTTCTCTGCCTGGTGAGTTCTGCATGGTGATCAGGTTACAGGCTTTGAAAACATGCTTCACGACACAAGACCCAGTTCAATTTCCTGTTTTTGGTTCAGTCATTAGAAACAATACAATTGGAAATACTGAACCTTGAATAAAGAACAGTATTCAGTATTCCTGCTGCCCTTTTCAGAGACGGAAGGAACTAAACTGAATAGTGTTGGACTCATTTCCTGAGCTACCAGCACATCAGAAGGTGATCGTTGGTCATTAGACGTCTGTTCAGTCCAAGCTCAGGAGAAGGCATTAGTTTCAGCCACAACTTGATCAATCTGATGCCATGTGCTATGGAAGAGCCAAGAACGTTCTTAAAAATCAAACTTCAGGCTTGGAACAGGCCTGGTGCAAAGGTCTCTAAAGCCTGGATGAACTCTGGTACAGTATCAACAAGTCAATTCTGGGACCATCTCAAGGCCCAGATTCCCTCAAGCTTTCCGCCTTCACAAGGTGACGCAAAGGGGCACTAAGGGACAGGTTTGTAGTTCCTTTCCAGGGCAAAGTGCAGTTTTGGGTGGAAAGGTGCCCTTTTATCAGTGCAAAAAGCACGTTGCGCTGCTGTGCTTTGCGCTGCATTAATGGGACGTTCCTTAAGCATTACATGGGCAGATCAGCACAAATGCTTTGGTTTTGGAATCTCTTTATTTGGCATTTAATCTATCATCAGGACAGAGTCATATAATGCAGTAAGCAATGTAGGGTTCATGTGTAATCCACGATGCTCTACATCAATAGACACAAGAGCAGAAGTACAACACACACCGTGCAAATTATACAGCAAAGATAAAGAACTAAGGTGCCACACATCTGCCAGAGTACCCATTGTTTGACACAAATCCTGCTCTACTAACATATCCAAACTGGGCTTTGCATCAAAAAAGTGCCTCGTCTGGAAGCAGGAGTAAAGAAGGGGAAATGTGTTCTTGGCCAACCTCTGATAGCCTCGCACCCCCCTGTGTGAAAAGTGGAAGGGTCTCTAAAGGGGTTTTTACAACAGAACGATGACCCTAAAAGGTCAGTACGGTCAGGGTAGAGAAAGTGAAGTGTCAAGATACTCTCTGAAATTCCAGGAGGGCTGGGTGAATCATTCGTGTTAGAGGCACCAGCCTATTAGGAAATGTCAAAATGTTCCCACGGAGTAATGTGGCAAACATGGCTGACTAGTGTTCATGAAATAGGCAGCATGTGTGTACACCTTTACCATGAAACACCTGTGCTCTCGACATACTGTTTACACTCGAGTCATCGCTCCTGCTTCACCGCACGTAATCTCAAATGGATCAGGTGACTGAGGCCGGGTTAATGAGGCCTATGATTTTTGTATGTATTGTATAACCCTCCTGCGTGCAAGCGCTTATTGAATGGCCACGTTGTCCTTGTAGTGGACAAGGTGCAGTAGGAGTGCAAAAGGCTAGTCCCCCGACACAACACTTGCTCCTCGACACACTTTCATCAGGTCGCCATCATCCAGATTTGCCTGTGTACTCACTTGCCGACTTACTCAGAAACCATAGAGCACCCTGACGTAAAGGTCTACCTCTGACCTCTCCATGACCCTGCCACTCATGCACTATTATTATATGGTATACTAATATGGGTATCCAACTGTCTGATATAATAGTTGAATGTTTCAGAACGGAATCGGTTCCGCTGGAATATACTGAGAATCTCCTTGGTTAGTCAACAGATACGGTACACAAACAGACCCCGTCTCAAATACCAGTTGGAACTGAACCTACAGAAAGGAAAAGACCAGAAATGTCGAAAACAACTGTCAACCACATGTGATGAAAAGATTGTAATCTATTAAACAAATGCCCTCTCTCCAGGGGATGAGGAATCTCCCTGACTCAGAGACCAGAACACAGATACAGGCTCCTTCAAAGTAGCCAGCCCTCCATTAGTGCTCGATACCAGCAGGTGTCCTCTTACCTTCCAGCTCAATGATGGCTAGGACAGCGCGCGTCATGGCCTCTCCATACTCATTCTGTGCCACACAGGTGTACACTCCAGCATCCTCCATCTTACTCTCGCGGATCCATAGTGTGCCATATTCCTGCCCATGGAGCTGGATGGGCTCATCGTTCCGGTACCAGCTAAGGGTGGGAGTGGGGCACCCAGTCACCACCACTTTGAGCCTGATGTCGCAGCCAGTCCCAATGGCTGCATTCTTTAGCTTCCTTGTGAACTGAGGAGGCAGGCAGGTGGTACCATCTGGCACCACTTGGTCGTTGGTCACTCTGGCACGTTTAGGAGCCAGGCTAGGGCTTGGAGGTGCTGACCTGGGTCTCCCCGTTCCAGCTTCCCCTTTCGATAGAGTCATTCGCACTTGAGCTCGGTGCATATTTCTCCTGGATGAAAATTAATCTAAGTATCCTTGAAAGATATCCCGAGATGGTTGTGATGTACTACTGAGAGGAAATCGAAGAGGTGCTTATGTCCATGTAGAACTGGATGTTATACGTAGAGTCCCAGGTGTTATTTCACAGTGTGTCCTTGTTCCGCTTGTGGTCTAGTGTGTAATATTCCAGCACGGTCTGGTTCACTTCAAAGTTTTGGATCTTTTCTTTCGGTGGAGCCTTAATCTGCTTGTCTTGGATGTAACCTCCCAGCGCAACCTGTCGATAACTGATTGTTTGTATGAGGGGGCTTGAAGGCTGTCCTGGAACTATGAGAATAAAGAGGAGGTAGGAAAATCTTGTTGTCTTGGATATTATCCTCTGGTTTGGCCAGGTGCCGCTTGTAGTCTTGGATATTATCCTCTGGCGTGGCCTGGGTTGCTTGTAGCTTTGGATGTTATCCTCTGGCCCAGCCTGCTGCTATAGCTTGTAGCCTTGGATATGTTCTCACAGTCCAGCCTGGTTCAGCGTTTAGTCTTGGATATTATCCTCTGGCGTGGCCTGGTTCAGCGTTTAGTCTTGGATATTATCCTCTGGCGTGGCCTGGTTCAGCGTTTAGTCTTGGATATTATCCTCTGGCGTGGCCTGGTTCAGCGTTTAGTCTGGGATATTATCCTCTGGCGTGGCCTGGTTCAGCGTTTAGTCTTGGATATTATCCTCTGGCGTGGCCTGGTTCAGCGTTTAGTCTTGGATATTATCCTCTGGCGTGGCCTGGTTCAGCGTTTAGTCTGGGATATTATCCTCTGGCGTGGCCTGGTTCAGCGTTTAGTCTTGGATATTATCCTCTGGCGTGGCCTGGTTCAGCGTTTAGTCTTGGATATTATCCTCTGACGTGGCCTGGTTCAGCGTTTAGTCTTGGATATTATCCTCTGGCGTGGCCTGGTTCAGCGTTTAGTCTTGGATATTATCCTCTGGCGTGGCCTGGTTCAGCTTGTAGCCTTGGATGTTCGGTCCACTGGCGACGTGTCCACCTTTAAGTCATGGGTGCTTTAGTTACGCGTCCAGAGGTTCTTTGGTCTGCTTAGATACTGATGCAATCTCCCGCCGATGTCTTGGATATTGTCACCTCCTGGGGCCTCGTCCAGCTCCAATGGCTGCGGTTTTACAAGTCACCAACATTCCCGTTCCCACTTTGCCAATGCACGACGGGCCTGCACGTGGAAGCCTTAGAAAGAATCGCCCAGTGCTCTCTCTCCGGCCTGCACCCCCGCACAGCCCCTCAGCCGCACCTGATGATCGTTTGCTATGCTGCCTCAGTCAGCAGCACAAGTCCCGTCCCAAAATAGCCTCTTTCCGGCTGGAGCGCTCCTGGGCCGCAGGGCCGTCTTCACTCCACTGAAGGAGCCGCGGAGCTCCCCGGTGACCTGGGGCAGGAAGCCGCCTCTGAGGACCTGCGGCTGGGGTTGTGCTTGGATTACTGCTGCCCTGGGTTCTTCGGAAGCCGGCTGGATGCAGCAGGTGACCCCCCTGGGAGAGAGAGACAGAGAGAGAGAGAAGGCGCGGGTGTCTCCACGGAGCGGGGCAGGTACAGTTCAGGTCGTGGAAAGGGTGCTGGCTTTGTTGCTCAAGTCGCCTGGCCCGGGCTTGCTGTTGAGGGCATCGGTTCTGTTGCACCCAGGATACTGGAGGGGCGCTGTTCTTGGCGGTGCCCAGGGCCTAGGCTCTGCCAACTCTCTCTCTGTATCTTCTACCCTGAGATGTGCTGAACTCTCAGACCAGGCCCCGCCCCCTGCGTCCCCTCCTCCCGTCCCTCCTAAAGTGGCACAGGCAGCTGCCTCCCTTCTGATGTGTCACATTCTTTGGCCTGCAGAAGCCTCACCTCCCTCCCTGCTCAGAGAAAGGGGCGCACTCGCAGAGGTCAGCGCTGGTGTGAGAGCAGAACCAGGGAATGAGTTCTCCCCTGTCCTTTGTTCAAGGGAAGTCTTGGGGTAGCCGAGGTAACAGGGAATGAGTTATCTGTATCTTCAGCCTGTCCTATGTTCAAGGGAAGTCTTGTGGTAGCCGAGGTGCCAGGGAATGAGTTCTCTGTATCTTCAGCCTGTCCTATGTTCAAGGGAAGTCTTGGGGTAGCAGAGGTGCCAGGGAATGAGTTCTCTGTATCTTCAGCCTGTCCTATGTTCAAGGGGAGTCTTGGGGTAGTCGCGGTGCCAGGGAATGAGTTCTCCGTGTCCTCATCCTGTTCTTTGTTCAAGGGAAGTCTTGGGGTAGCAGAGGGGCCAGGGATTGAGTTCTCTGTCTCTTCATCCTGCCCTATGTTCAAGGGAAGTCTTGGGGTAGCAGAGGTGCCAGGGAATGAGTTCTCTGTATCTTCAGCCTGTCCTTTGTTCAAGGGAAGTCTTGGGGTAGCAGAGGTGCCAGGGAATGAGTTCTCTGTATCTTCAGCCTGTCCTTTGTTCAAGGGAAGTCTTGGGGTAGTCGAGGTGCCAGGGAATGAGTTCTCTGTATCTTCAGCCTGTCCTTTGTTCAAGGGAAGTCTTGGGGTAGTCGAGGTGCCAGGGAATGAGTTCTCTGTATCTTCAGCTTGTCCTTTGTTCAAGGGAAGTCTTGGGGTACTCGAGGTGCCAGGGAATGAGTTCTCTGTATCTTCAGCCTGTCCTATGTTCAAGGGAAGTCTTGGGGTAGCAGAGGGGCCAAGGAATGAGTTCCCCGTGTCCTCATCCTGTTCTATGTTCAAGGGAAGTCTTGGGGTAGCAGAGGGGCCAGGGAATGAGTTCTCTGTATCTTCAGCCTGCCCTATGTTCAAGGGAAGTCTTGGGGTAGCCGAGGGGCCAGGGAATGAGTTCTCTGTCTCTTCATCCTGTCCTGTGTTCAAGGGACGTCTTGGGGTAGCAGAGGGGCCAGGGAATGAGTTCTCTGTATCTTCAGCCTGCCCTGTGTTCAAGGGAAGTCTTGGGGTAGCAGAGGGGCCAGGGAATGAGTTCTCCGTGTCCTCATCCTGTCCTTTGTTCAAGGGAAGTCTTGGGGTAGCAGAGGGGCCAGGGAATGAGTTCTCCGTGTCCTCATCCTGTTCTTTGTTCAAGGGAAGTCTTGGGGTAGCAGAGGGGCCAGGGAATGAGTTCCCCGTGTCCTCATCCTGTTCTTTGTTCAAGGGAAGTCTTGGGGTAGCAGAGGGTCCAGGGAATGAGTTCCCCGTGTCCTCATCCTGTTCTTTGTTCAAGGGAAGTCTTGGGGTAGCAGAGGGGCCAGGGAATGAGTTCCCCGTGTCCTCATCCTGTTCTTTGTTCAAGGGAAGTCTTGGGGTAGCAGAGGGGCCAGGGAATGAGTTCTCCGTGTCCTCATCCTGTTCTTTGTTCAAGGGGAGTCTTGGGTAGCAGAGGGGCAAGGGAATGAGTTCCCCGTGTCCTCATCCTGTTCTTTGTTCAAGGGGAGTCTTGGGGTAGCAGAGGGGCCAGGGAAAGAGTTCTCCGTGTCCTCATCCTGTTCTTTGTTCAAGGGAAGTCTTGGGGTAGCAGAGGTGCCAGGGAATGAGTTCTCTGTATCTTCAGCCTGTCCTTTGTTCAAGGGAAGTCTTGGAGTAGTCAAGGTGCCAGGGAATGAGTTCTCCGTGTCCTCATCCTGTTCTTTGTTCAAGGGAAGTCTTGGGGTAGCAGAGGGGCCAGGGATTGAGTTCTCTGTCTCTAGGGAAGTCTTGGGGTAGCAGAGGTGCCAGGGATTGAGTTCTCTGTCTCTTCATCCTGCCCTATGTTCAAGGGAAGTCTTGGGGTAGCAGAGGTGCCAGGGAATGAGTTCTCTGTATCTTCAGCCTGTCCTATGTTCAAGGGAAGTCTTGGGGTAGCAGAGGTGCCAGGGAATGAGTTCTCTGTATCTTCAGCCTGTCCTTTGTTCAAGGGAAGTCTTGGGGTAGTCGAGGTGCCAGGGAATGAGTTCTCTGTATCTTCAGCCTGTCCTTTGTTCAAGGGAAGTCTTGGGGTAGTCGAGGTGCCAGGGAATGAGTTCTCTGTATCTTCAGCCTGTCCTTTGTTCAAGGGAAGTCTTGGGGTACTCGAGGTGCCAGGGAATGAGTTCTCTGTATCTTCAGCCTGTCCTTTGTTCAAGGGAAGTCTTGGGGTACTCGAGGTGCCAGGGAATGAGTTCTCTGTATCTTCAGCCTGTCCTATGTTCAAGAGAAGTCTTGGGGTAGCAGAGGGGCCAAGGAATGAGTTCCCCGTGTCCTCATCCTGTTCTATGTTCAAGGGAAGTCTTGGGGTAGCAGAAGGGCCAGGGAATGAGTTCTCTGTATCTTCAGCCTGCCCTATGTTCAAGGGAAGTCTTGGGGTAGCCGAGGGGCTAGGGAATGAGTTCTCTGTCTCTTCATCCTGTCCTGTGTTCAAGGGAAGTCTTGGGGTAGCAGAGGGGCCAGGGAATGAGTTCTCTGTATCTTCAGCCTGCCCTATGTTCAAGGGAAGTCTTGGGGTAGCCGAGGGGCTAGGGAATGAGTTCTCTGTCTCTTCATCCTGTCCTGTGTTCAAGGGAAGTCTTGGGTAGCAGAGGGGCAAGGGAATGAGTTCCCCGTGTCCTCATCCTGTTCTTTGTTCAAGGGGAGTCTTGGGGTAGCAGAGGGGCCAGGGAAAGAGTTCTCCGTGTCCTCATCCTGTTCTTTGTTCAAGGGAAGTCTTGGGGTAGCAGAGGTGCCAGGGAATGAGTTCTCTGTATCTTCAGCCTGTCCTTTGTTCAAGGGAAGTCTTGGAGTAGTCGAGGTGCCAGGGAATGAGTTCTCCGTGTCCTCATCCTGTTCTTTGTTCAAGGGAAGTCTTGGGGTAGCAGAGGGGCCAGGGATTGAGTTCTCTGTCTCTTCATCCTGCCCTATGTTCAAGGGAAGTCTTGGGGTAGCAGAGGTGCCAGGGATTGAGTTCTCTGTCTCTTCATCCTGCCCTATGTTCAAGGGAAGTCTTGGGGTAGCAGAGGTGCCAGGGAATGAGTTCTCTGTATCTTCAGCCTGTCCTATGTTCAAGGGAAGTCTTGGGGTAGCAGAGGTGCCAGGGAATGAGTTCTCTGTATCTTCAGCCTGTCCTTTGTTCAAGGGAAGTCTTGGGGTAGTCGAGGTGCCAGGGAATGAGTTCTCTGTATCTTCAGCCTGTCCTTTGTTCAAGGGAAGTCTTGGGGTAGTCGAGGTGCCAGGGAATGAGTTCTCTGTATCTTCAGCCTGTCCTTTGTTCAAGGGAAGTCTTGGGGTACTCGAGGTGCCAGGGAATGAGTTCTCTGTATCTTCAGCCTGTCCTTTGTTCAAGGGAAGTCTTGGGGTACTCGAGGTGCCAGGGAATGAGTTCTCTGTATCTTCAGCCTGTCCTATGTTCAAGAGAAGTCTTGGGGTAGCAGAGGGGCCAAGGAATGAGTTCCCCGTGTCCTCATCCTGTTCTATGTTCAAGGGAAGTCTTGGGGTAGCAGAAGGGCCAGGGAATGAGTTCTCTGTATCTTCAGCCTGCCCTATGTTCAAGGGAAGTCTTGGGGTAGCCGAGGGGCTAGGGAATGAGTTCTCTGTCTCTTCATCCTGTCCTGTGTTCAAGGGAAGTCTTGGGGTAGCAGAGGGGCCAGGGAATGAGTTCTCTGTATCTTCAGCCTGCCCTATGTTCAAGGGAAGTCTTGGGGTAGCCGAGGGGCTAGGGAATGAGTTCTCTGTATCTTCAGCCTGCCCTATGTTCAAGGGAAGTCTTGGGGTAGCCGAGGGGCCAGGGAATGAGTTCTCTGTCTCTTCATCCTGTCCTGTGTTCAAGGGACGTCTTGGGGTAGCAGAGGGGCCAGGGAATGAGTTCTCTGTATCTTCAGCCTGCCCTATGTTCAAGGGAAGTATTGGGGTAGTCGAGGGGCTAGGGAATGAGTTTTCTGTCTCTTCATCCTGTCCTGTGTTCAAGGGAAGTCTTGGGGTAGTCGAGGGGCTAGGGAATGAGTTATCTGTCTCTTCATCCTGTCCTGTGTTCAAGGGAAGTCTTGGGGTAGCAGAGGGGCCAGGGAATGAGTTCTCCGTGTCCTCATCCTGTCCTTTGTTCAAGGGAAGTCTTGGGGTAGCAGAGGGGCCAGGGAATGAGTTCTCCGTGTCCTCATCCTGTTCTTTGTTCAAGGGAAGTCTTGGGGTAGCAGAGGGGCCAGGGAATGAGTTCCCCGTGTCCTCATCCTGTTCTTTGTTCAAGGGAAGTCTTGGGGTAGCAGAGGGTCCAGGGAATGAGTTCCCCGTGTCCTCATCCTGTTCTTTGTTCAAGGGAAGTCTTGGGGTAGCAGAGGGGCCAGGGAATGAGTTCCCCGTGTCCTCATCCTGTTCTTTGTTCAAGGGAAGTCTTGGGGTAGCAGAGGGGCCAGGGAATGAGTTCTCCGTGTCCTCATCCTGTTCTTTGTTCAAGGGGAGTCTTGGGTAGCAGAGGGGCAAGGGAATGAGTTCCCCGTGTCCTCATCCTGTTCTTTGTTCAAGGGGAGTCTTGGGGTAGCAGAGGGGCCAGGGAAAGAGTTCTCCGTGTCCTCATCCTGTTCTTTGTTCAAGGGAAGTCTTGGGGTAGCAGAGGTGCCAGGGAATGAGTTCTCTGTATCTTCAGCCTGTCCTTTGTTCAAGGGAAGTCTTGGAGTAGTCGAGGTGCCAGGGAATGAGTTCTCCGTGTCCTCATCCTGTTCTTTGTTCAAGGGAAGTCTTGGGGTAGCAGAGGGGCCAGGGATTGAGTTCTCTGTCTCTTCATCCTGCCCTATGTTCAAGGGAAGTCTTGGGGTAGCAGAGGTGCCAGGGATTGAGTTCTCTGTCTCTTCATCCTGCCCTATGTTCAAGGGAAGTCTTGGGGTAGCAGAGGTGCCAGGGAATGAGTTCTCTGTATCTTCAGCCTGTCCTATGTTCAAGGGAAGTCTTGGGGTAGCAGAGGTGCCAGGGAATGAGTTCTCTGTATCTTCAGCCTGTCCTTTGTTCAAGGGAAGTCTTGGGGTAGTCGAGGTGCCAGGGAATGAGTTCTCTGTATCTTCAGCCTGTCCTTTGTTCAAGGGAAGTCTTGGGGTAGTCGAGGTGCCAGGGAATGAGTTCTCTGTATCTTCAGCCTGTCCTTTGTTCAAGGGAAGTCTTGGGGTACTCGAGGTGCCAGGGAATGAGTTCTCTGTATCTTCAGCCTGTCCTTTGTTCAAGGGAAGTCTTGGGGTACTCGAGGTGCCAGGGAATGAGTTCTCTGTATCTTCAGCCTGTCCTATGTTCAAGAGAAGTCTTGGGGTAGCAGAGGGGCCAAGGAATGAGTTCCCCGTGTCCTCATCCTGTTCTATGTTCAAGGGAAGTCTTGGGGTAGCAGAAGGGCCAGGGAATGAGTTCTCTGTATCTTCAGCCTGCCCTATGTTCAAGGGAAGTCTTGGGGTAGCCGAGGGGCTAGGGAATGAGTTCTCTGTCTCTTCATCCTGTCCTGTGTTCAAGGGAAGTCTTGGGGTAGCAGAGGGGCCAGGGAATGAGTTCTCTGTATCTTCAGCCTGCCCTATGTTCAAGGGAAGTCTTGGGGTAGCCGAGGGGCTAGGGAATGAGTTCTCTGTCTCTTCATCCTGTCCTGTGTTCAAGGGAAGTCTTGGGTAGCAGAGGGGCAAGGGAATGAGTTCCCCGTGTCCTCATCCTGTTCTTTGTTCAAGGGGAGTCTTGGGGTAGCAGAGGGGCCAGGGAAAGAGTTCTCCGTGTCCTCATCCTGTTCTTTGTTCAAGGGAAGTCTTGGGGTAGCAGAGGTGCCAGGGAATGAGTTCTCTGTATCTTCAGCCTGTCCTTTGTTCAAGGGAAGTCTTGGAGTAGTCGAGGTGCCAGGGAATGAGTTCTCCGTGTCCTCATCCTGTTCTTTGTTCAAGGGAAGTCTTGGGGTAGCAGAGGGGCCAGGGATTGAGTTCTCTGTCTCTTCATCCTGCCCTATGTTCAAGGGAAGTCTTGGGGTAGCAGAGGTGCCAGGGATTGAGTTCTCTGTCTCTTCATCCTGCCCTATGTTCAAGGGAAGTCTTGGGGTAGCAGAGGTGCCAGGGAATGAGTTCTCTGTCTCTTCATCCTGTCCTATGTTCAAGGGAAGTCTTGGGGTAGCAGAGGTGCCAGGGAATGAGTTCTCTGTATCTTCAGCCTGTCCTTTGTTCAAGGGAAGTCTTGGGGTAGTCGAGGTGCCAGGGAATGAGTTCTCTGTATCTTCAGCCTGTCCTTTGTTCAAGGGAAGTCTTGGGGTAGTCGAGGTGCCAGGGAATGAGTTCTCTGTATCTTCAGCCTGTCCTTTGTTCAAGGGAAGTCTTGGGGTACTCGAGGTGCCAGGGAATGAGTTCTCTGTATCTTCAGCCTGTCCTTTGTTCAAGGGAAGTCTTGGGGTACTCGAGGTGCCAGGGAATGAGTTCTCTGTATCTTCAGCCTGTCCTATGTTCAAGAGAAGTCTTGGGGTAGCAGAGGGGCCAAGGAATGAGTTCCCCGTGTCCTCATCCTGTTCTATGTTCAAGGGAAGTCTTGGGGTAGCAGAAGGGCCAGGGAATGAGTTCTCTGTATCTTCAGCCTGCCCTATGTTCAAGGGAAGTCTTGGGGTAGCCGAGGGGCTAGGGAATGAGTTCTCTGTCTCTTCATCCTGTCCTGTGTTCAAGGGAAGTCTTGGGGTAGCAGAGGGGCCAGGGAATGAGTTCTCTGTATCTTCAGCCTGCCCTATGTTCAAGGGAAGTCTTGGGGTAGCCGAGGGGCTAGGGAATGAGTTCTCTGTCTCTTCATCCTGTCCTGTGTTCAAGGGAAGTCTTGGGGTAGCAGAGGGGCCAGGGAATGAGTTCTCTGTATCTTCAGCCTGCCCTATGTTCAAGGGAAGTCTTGGGGTAGCCGAGGGGCTAGGGAATGAGCTCTCTGTCTCTTCATCCTGTCCTGTGTTCAAGGGAAGTCTTGGGGTAGCAGAGGGGCCAGGGAATGAGTTCTCTGTATCTTCAGCCTGCCCTATGTTCAAGGGAAGTCTTGGGGTAGCCGAGGGGCTAGGGAATGAGTTCTCTGTCTCTTCATCCTGTCCTGTGTTCAAGGGAAGTCTTGGGGTAGCAGAGGGGCCAAGGAATGAGTTCTCCGTGTCCTCATCCTGTCCTTTGTTCAAGGGAAGTCTTCTGGTAGCAGAGGGGCCAGGGAATGAGTTCTCCGTGTCCTCATCCTGTTCTATGTTCAAGGGAAGTCTTGGGGTAGCAGAAGGGCCAGGGAATGAGTTCTCTGTATCTTCAGCCTGCCCTATGTTCAAGGGAAGTCTTGGGGTAGCCGAGGGGCTAGGGAATGAGTTCTCTGTCTCTTCATCCTGTCCTGTGTTCAAGGGGAGTCTTGGGGTAGCAGACGGGCCAGGGAATGAGTTCTCCGTGTCCTCATCCTGTTCTTTGTTCAAGGGGAGTTCTCCGTGTCCTCATCCTGTTCTTTGTTCAAGGGGAGTCTTGGGGTAGTCGAGGGGCCAGGGATTGAGTTCTCTGTCTCTTCATCCTGTTCTTTGTTCAAGGGGAGTCTTGGGGTAGCAGAGGGGCCAGGGAATGAGTTCCCCGTGTCCTCATCCTGTTCTTTGTTCAAGGGGGGTCTTGTGGTAGCAGAGGGGCCAGGGAATGAGTTCCCCGTGTCCTCATCCTGTTCTTTGTTCAAGGGGAGTCTTGTGGTAGCAGAGGGGCCAGGGAATGAGTTCCCCGTGTCCTCATCCTGTTCTTTGTTCAAGGGAAGTCTTGGGGTAGTCGAGGTGCCAGGGAATGAGTTCTCTGTATCTTCAGCCTGTCCTTTGTTCAAGGGAAGTCTTGGGGTACTCGAGGTGCCAGGGAATGAGTTCTCTGTATCTTCAGCCTGTCCTTTGTTCAAGGGAAGTCTTGGGGTACTCGAGGTGCCAGGGAATGAGTTCTCTGTATCTTCAGCCTGTCCTATGTTCAAGAGAAGTCTTGGGGTAGCAGAGGGGCCAAGGAATGAGTTCCCCGTGTCCTCATCCTGTTCTATGTTCAAGGGAAGTCTTGGGGTAGCAGAAGGGCCAGGGAATGAGTTCTCTGTATCTTCAGCCTGCCCTATGTTCAAGGGAAGTCTTGGGGTAGCCGAGGGGCTAGGGAATGAGTTCTCTGTCTCTTCATCCTGTCCTGTGTTCAAGGGAAGTCTTGGGGTAGCAGAGGGGCCAGGGAATGAGTTCTCTGTATCTTCAGCCTGCCCTATGTTCAAGGGAAGTCTTGGGGTAGCCGAGGGGCTAGGGAATGAGTTCTCTGTCTCTTCATCCTGTCCTGTGTTCAAGGGAAGTCTTGGGGTAGCAGAGGGGCCAGGGAATGAGTTCTCTGTATCTTCAGCCTGCCCTATGTTCAAGGGAAGTCTTGGGGTAGCCGAGGGGCTAGGGAATGAGCTCTCTGTCTCTTCATCCTGTCCTGTGTTCAAGGGAAGTCTTGGGGTAGCAGAGGGGCCAGGGAATGAGTTCTCTGTATCTTCAGCCTGCCCTATGTTCAAGGGAAGTCTTGGGGTAGCCGAGGGGCTAGGGAATGAGTTCTCTGTCTCTTCATCCTGTCCTGTGTTCAAGGGAAGTCTTGGGGTAGCAGAGGGGCCAAGGAATGAGTTCTCCGTGTCCTCATCCTGTCCTTTGTTCAAGGGAAGTCTTCTGGTAGCAGAGGGGCCAGGGAATGAGTTCTCCGTGTCCTCATCCTGTTCTATGTTCAAGGGAAGTCTTGGGGTAGCAGAAGGGCCAGGGAATGAGTTCTCTGTATCTTCAGCCTGCCCTATGTTCAAGGGAAGTCTTGGGGTAGCCGAGGGGCTAGGGAATGAGTTCTCTGTCTCTTCATCCTGTCCTGTGTTCAAGGGGAGTCTTGGGGTAGCAGACGGGCCAGGGAATGAGTTCTCCGTGTCCTCATCCTGTTCTTTGTTCAAGGGGAGTTCTCCGTGTCCTCATCCTGTTCTTTGTTCAAGGGGAGTCTTGGGGTAGTCGAGGGGCCAGGGATTGAGTTCTCTGTCTCTTCATCCTGTTCTTTGTTCAAGGGGAGTCTTGGGGTAGCAGAGGGGCCAGGGAATGAGTTCCCCGTGTCCTCATCCTGTTCTTTGTTCAAGGGGGGTCTTGTGGTAGCAGAGGGGCCAGGGAATGAGTTCCCCGTGTCCTCATCCTGTTCTTTGTTCAAGGGGAGTCTTGTGGTAGCAGAGGGGCCAGGGAATGAGTTCCCCGTGTCCTCATCCTGTTCTTTGTTCAAGGGGAGTCTTGGGGTAGCAGAGGGGCCAGGGAATGAGTTCTCCGTGTCCACATCCTGTCCTTTGTTCAAGGGGAGTCTCGGGGTAGCAGAGGGGCCAGGGAATGAGTTCCCCGTGTCCTCATCCTTTTCTTTGTTCAAGGGGAGTCTTGTGGTAGCAGAGGGGCCAGGGAATGAGTTCCCCGTGTCCTCATCCTGTTCTTTGTTCAAGGGGAGTCTTGTGGTAGCAGAGGGGCCAGGGAATGAGTTCCCTGTGTCCTCATCCTGTTCTTTGTTCAAGGGCAGTCTTGTGGTAGCAGAGGGGCCAGGGAATGAGTTCTCCGTAGCCTCATCCTGTTCTTTGTTCAAGGGAAGTCTTGTGGTAGCAGAGGGGCCAGGGAATGAGTTCTCCGTGTCCTCATCCTGTTCTTTGTTCAAGGGAAGTCTTGGGGTAGCAGAGGGGCCAGGGATGGAGTTCTCTGTCTCTTCATCCTGTTCTTTGTTCAAGGGGAGTCTTGGGGTAGCAGAGGGGCCAGGGAATGAGTTCCCCGTGTCCTCATCCTGTTCTTTGTTCAAGGGGAGTCTTGTGGTAGCAGAGGGGCCAGGGAATGAGTTCCCTGTGTCCTCATCCTGTTCTTTGTTCAAGGGGAGTCTTGTGGTAGCAGAGGGGCCAGGGAATGAGTTCTCCGTAGCCTCATCCTGTTCTTTGTTCAAGGGAAGTCTTGTGGTAGCAGAGGGGGCAGGGAATGAGTTCTCCGTGTCCTCATCCTGTTCTTTGTTCAAGGGGAGTCTTGGGGTAGTCGAGGGGCCAGGGATTGAGTTCTCTGTCTCTTCATCCTGTTCTTTGTTCAAGGGGAGTCTTGGGGTAGCAGAGGGGCCAGGGAATGAGTTTCCCGTGTCCTCATCCTGTTCTTTGTTCAAGGGGGGGTCTTGTGGTAGCAGAGGGGCCAGGGAATGAGTTCCCCGTGTCCTCATCCTGTTCTTTGTTCAAGGGGAGTCTTGTGGTAGCAGAGGGGCCAGGGAATGAGTTCCCCGTGTCCTCATCCTGTTCTTTGTTCAAGGGGAGTCTTGTGGTAGCAGAGGGGCCAGGGAATGAGTTTTCCGTGTCCTCATCCTGTTCTTTGTTCAAGGGGAGTCTTGTGGTAGCAGAGGGGCCAGGGAATGAATTCCCCGTGTCCTCATCCTGTTCTTTGTTCAAGGGAAGTCTTGGGGTAGCAGAGGGGCCAGGGAATGAGTTCTCCGTGTCCTCATCCTGTTCTTTGTTCAAGGGGAGTCTTGGGGTAGCAGAGGGGCCAGGGAATGAGTTCCCCGTGTCCTCATCCTGTTCTTTGTTCAAGGGGAGTCTTGGGGTAGCAGAGGGGCCAGGGAATGAGTTCTCCGTGTCCTCATCCTGTTCTTTGTTCAAGGGGAGTCTTGTGGTAGCAGAGGGGGCAGGGAATGAGTTCCCTGTGTCCTCATCCTGTTCTTTGTTCAAGGGGAGTCTTGTGGTAGCAGAGGGGCCAGGGAATGAGTTCTCCGTAGCCTCATCCTGTTCTTTGTTCAAGGGAAGTCTTGTGGTAGCAGAGGGGCCAGGGAATGAGTTCTCCGTGTCCTCATCCTGTCCTTTGTTCAAGGGAAGTCTTGGGGTAGTCGAGGTGCCAGGGAATGAGTTCTCTGTATCTTCAGCCTGTCCTTTGTTCAAGGGAAGTCTTGGGGTAGTCGAGGTGCCAGGGAATGAGTTCTCTGTATCTTCAGCTTGTCCTTTGTTCAAGGGAAGTCTTGGGGTACTCGAGGTGCCAGGGAATGAGTTCTCTGTATCTTCAGCCTGTCCTATGTTCAAGGGAAGTCTTGGGGTAGCAGAGGGGCCAAGGAATGAGTTCCCCGTGTCCTCATCCTGTTCTATGTTCAAGGGAAGTCTTGGGGTAGCAGAGGGGCCAGGGAATGAGTTCTCCGTGTCCTCATCCTGTTCTTTGTTCAAGGGAAGTCTTGGGGTAGCAGAGGGGCCAGGGATTGAGTTCTCTGTCTCTTCATCCTGTTCTTTGTTCAAGGGGAGTCTTGGGGTAGCAGAGGGGCCAGGGAATGAGTTCCCCGTGTCCTCATCCTGTTCTTTGTTCAAGGGGAGTCTTGTGGTAGCAGAGGGGCCAGGGAATGAGTTCCCTGTGTCCTCATCCTGTTCTTTGTTCAAGGGGAGTCTTGTGGTAGCAGAGGGGCCAGGGAATGAGTTCTCCGTAGCCTCATCCTGTTCTTTGTTCAAGGGAAGTCTTGTGGTAACAGAGGGGGCAGGGAATGAGTTCTCCGTGTCCTCATCCTGTTCTTTGTTCAAGGGGAGTCTTGGGGTAGTCGAGGGGCCAGGGATTGAGTTCTCTGTCTCTTCATCCTGTTCTTTGTTCAAGGGGAGTCTTGGGGTAGCAGAGGGGCCAGGGAATGAGTTCCCCGTGTCCTCATCCTGTTCTTTGTTCAAGGGGGGTCTTGTGGTAGCAGAGGGGCCAGGGAATGAGTTCCCCGTGTCCTCATCCTGTTCTTTGTTCAAGGGGAGTCTTGTGGTAGCAGAGGGGCCAGGGAATGAGTTCCCCGTGTCCTCATCCTGTTCTTTGTTCAAGGGGAGTCTTGGGGTAGCAGAGGGGCCAGGGAATGAGTTCTCCGTGTCCACATCCTGTCCTTTGTTCAAGGGGAGTCTCGGGGTAGCAGAGGGGCCAGGGAATGAGTTCCCCGTGTCCTCATCCTTTTCTTTGTTCAAGGGGAGTCTTGTGGTAGCAGAGGGGCCAGGGAATGAGTTCCCCGTGTCCTCATCCTGTTCTTTGTTCAAGGGGAGTCTTGTGGTAGCAGAGGGGCCAGGGAATGAGTTCCCTGTGTCCTCATCCTGTTCTTTGTTCAAGGGGAGTCTTGTGGTAGCAGAGGGGCCAGGGAATGAGTTCTCCGTAGCCTCATCCTGTTCTTTGTTCAAGGGAAGTCTTGTGGTAGCAGAGGGGCCAGGGAATGAGTTCTCCGTGTCCTCATCCTGTTCTTTGTTCAAGGGAAGTCTTGGGGTAGCAGAGGGGCCAGGGATGGAGTTCTCTGTCTCTTCATCCTGTTCTTTGTTCAAGGGGAGTCTTGGGGTAGCAGAGGGGCCAGGGAATGAGTTCCCCGTGTCCTCATCCTGTTCTTTGTTCAAGGGGAGTCTTGTGGTAGCAGAGGGGCCAGGGAATGAGTTCCCTGTGTCCTCATCCTGTTC
Organism: Lissotriton vulgaris; assembly: GCF_964263255.1. Lineage (NCBI taxonomy): Eukaryota > Metazoa > Chordata > Amphibia > Caudata > Salamandridae > Lissotriton > Lissotriton vulgaris. The sequence goes on along the minus strand of NC_141687.1, from coordinate 34,742,964 downwards.
TTTGTTCAAGGGGAGTCTTGTGGTAGCAGAGGGGCCAGGGAATGAGTTCTCCGTAGCCTCATCCTGTTCTTTGTTCAAGGGAAGTCTTGTGGTAGCAGAGGGGGCAGGGAATGAGTTCTCCGTGTCCTCATCCTGTTCTTTGTTCAAGGGGAGTCTTGGGGTAGTCGAGGGGCCAGGGATTGAGTTCTCTGTCTCTTCATCCTGTTCTTTGTTCAAGGGGAGTCTTGGGGTAGCAGAGGGGCCAGGGAATGAGTTTCCCGTGTCCTCATCCTGTTCTTTGTTCAAGGGGGGGTCTTGTGGTAGCAGAGGGGCCAGGGAATGAGTTCCCCGTGTCCTCATCCTGTTCTTTGTTCAAGGGGAGTCTTGTGGTAGCAGAGGGGCCAGGGAATGAGTTTTCCGTGTCCTCATCCTGTTCTTTGTTCAAGGGGAGTCTTGTGGTAGCAGAGGGGCCAGGGAATGAATTCCCCGTGTCCTCATCCTGTTCTTTGTTCAAGGGAAGTCTTGGGGTAGCAGAGGGGCCAGGGAATGAGTTCTCCGTGTCCTCATCCTGTTCTTTGTTCAAGGGGAGTCTTGGGGTAGCAGAGGGGCCAGGGAATGAGTTCCCCGTGTCCTCATCCTGTTCTTTGTTCAAGGGGAGTCTTGGGGTAGCAGAGGGGCCAGGGAATGAGTTCTCCGTGTCCTCATCCTGTTCTTTGTTCAAGGGGAGTCTTGTGGTAGCAGAGGGGGCAGGGAATGAGTTCCCTGTGTCCTCATCCTGTTCTTTGTTCAAGGGGAGTCTTGTGGTAGCAGAGGGGCCAGGGAATGAGTTCTCCGTAGCCTCATCCTGTTCTTTGTTCAAGGGAAGTCTTGTGGTAGCAGAGGGGCCAGGGAATGAGTTCTCCGTGTCCTCATCCTGTCCTTTGTTCAAGGGAAGTCTTGGGGTAGTCGAGGTGCCAGGGAATGAGTTCTCTGTATCTTCAGCCTGTCCTTTGTTCAAGGGAAGTCTTGGGGTAGTCGAGGTGCCAGGGAATGAGTTCTCTGTATCTTCAGTTTGTCCTTTGTTCAAGGGAAGTCTTGGGGTACTCGAGGTGCCAGGGAATGAGTTCTCTGTATCTTCAGCCTGTCCTATGTTCAAGGGAAGTCTTGGGGTAGCAGAGGGGCCTAGGAATGAGTTCCCCGTGTCCTCATCCTGTTCTATGTTCAAGGGAAGTCTTGGGGTAGCAGAGGGGCCAGGGAATGAGTTCTCTGTATCTTCAGCCTGCCCTATGTTCAAGGGAAGTCTTGGGGTAGCCGAGGGGCCAGGGAATGAGTTCTCTGTCTCTTCATCCTGTCCTGTGTTCAAGGGACGTCTTGGGGTAGCAGAGGGGCCAGGGAATGAGTTCTCTGTATCTTCAGCCTGCCCTATGTTCAAGGGAAGTCTTGGGGTAGTCGAGGGGCTAGGGAATGAGTTCTCTGTCTCTTCATCCTGTCCTGTGTTCAAGGGAAGTCTTGGGGTAGTCGAGGGGCTAGGGAATGAGTTCTCTGTCTCTTCATCCTGTCCTGTGTTCAAGGGAAGTCTTGGGGTAGCAGAGGGGCCAGGGAATGAGTTTTCCGTGTCCTCATCCTGTCCTTTGTTCAAGGGAAGTCTTGGGGTAGCAGAGGGGCCAGGGAATGAGTTCTCCGTGTCCTCATCCTGTTCTTTGTTCAAGGGAAGTCTTGGGGTAGCAGAGGGGCCAGGGAATGAGTTCCCCGTGTCCTCATCCTGTTCTTTGTTCAAGAGAAGTCTTGGGGTAGCAGAGGGTCCAGGGAATGAGTTCCCTGTGTCCTCATCCTGTTCTTTGTTCAAGGGAAGTCGTGGGGTAGCAGAGGGGCCAGGGAATGAGTTCCCCGTGTCCTCATCCTGTTCTTTGTTCAAGGGAAGTCTTGGGGTAGCAGAGGGGCCAGGGAATGAGTTCTCCGTGTCCTCATCCTGTTCTTTGTTCAAGGGGAGTCTTGGGTAGCAGAGGGGCAAGGGAATGAGTTCCCCGTGTCCTCATCCTGTTCTTTGTTCAAGGGGAGTCTTGGGGTAGCAGAGGGGCCAGGGAAAGAGTTCTCCGTGTCCTCATCCTGTTCTTTGTTCAAGGGAAGTCTTGGGGTAGCAGAGGTGCCAGGGAATTAGTTCTCTGTATCTTCAGCCTGTCCTTTGTTCAAGGGAAGTCTTGGAGTAGTCGAGGTGCCAGGGAATGAGTTCTCCGTGTCCTCATCCTGTTCTTTGTTCAAGGGAAGTCTTGGGGTAGCAGAGGGGCCAGGGATTGAGTTCTCTGTCTCTTCATCCTGCCCTATGTTCAAGGGAAGTCTTGGGGTAGCAGAGGTGCCAGGGATTGAGTTCTCTGTCTCTTCATCCTGCCCTATGTTCAAGGGAAGTCTTGGGGTAGCAGAGGTGCCAGGGAATGAGTTCTCTGTATCTTCAGCCTGTCCTATGTTCAAGGGAAGTCTTGGGGTAGCAGAGGTGCCAGGGAATGAGTTCTCTGTATCTTCAGCCTGTCCTTTGTTCAAGGGAAGTCTTGGGGTAGTCGAGGTGCCAGGGAATGAGTTCTCTGTATCTTCAGCCTGTCCTTTGTTCAAGGGAAGTCTTGGGGTACTCGAGGTGCCAGGGAATGAGTTCTCTGTATCTTCAGCCTGTCCTATGTTCAAGAGAAGTCTTGGGGTAGCAGAGGGGCCAAGGAATGAGTTCCCCGTGTCCTCATCCTGTTCTATGTTCAAGGGAAGTCTTGGGGTAGCAGAGGGGCCAGGGAATGAGTTCTCTGTATCTTCAGCCTACCCTATGTTCAAGGGAAGTCTTGGGGTAGCCGAGGGGCTAGGGAATGAGTTCTCTGTCTCTTCATACTGTCATGTGTTCAAGGGAAGTCTTGGGGTAGCAGAGGGGCCAGGGAATGAGTTCTCTGTATCTTCAGCCTGCCCTATGTTCAAGGGAAGTCTTGGGGTAGCCGAGGGGCTAGGGAATGAGTTCTCTGTCTCTTCATCCTGTCCTGTGTTCAAGGGAAGTCTTGGGGTAGCAGAGGGGCCAGGGAATGAGTTCTCTGTATCTTCAGCCTGCCCTAGGTTCAAGGGAAGTCTTGGGGTAGCTGAGGGGCTAGGGAATGAGCTCTCTGTCTCTTCATCCTGTCCTGTGTTCAAGGGAAGTCTTGGGGTAGCAGAGGGGCCAGGGAATGAGTTCTCTGTATCTTCAGCCTGCCCTATGTTCAAGGGAAGTCTTGGGGTAGCCGAGGGGCTAGGGAATGAGTTCTCTGTCTCTTCATCCTGTCCTGTATTCAAGGGAAGTCTTGGGGTAGCAGAGGGGCCAAGGAATGAGTTCTCCGTGTCCTCATCCTGTCCTTTGTTCAAGGGAAGTCTTGGGGTAGCAGAGGGGCCAGGGAATGAGTTCTCCGTGTCCTCATCCTGTTCTTTGTTCAAGGGAAGTCTTGGGGTAGCAGAGGGGCCAGGGAATGAGTTCCCCGTGTCCTGATCCTGTTCTTTGTTCAAGGGAAGTCTTGGGGTAGCAAAGGGGCCAGGGAATGAGTTCCCTGTGTCCTCATCCTGTTCTTTGTTCAAGGGAAGTCTTGTGGTAGCAGAGGGGCCAGGGAATGAGTTCTCCGTGTCCTCATCCTGTTCTTTGTTCAAGGGAAGTCTTGGGGTAGCAGAGGGTCCAGGGAATGAGTTCCCTGTGTCCTCATCCTGTTCTTTGTTCAAGGGAAGTCTTGGGGTAGCAGAGGGGCCAGGGAATGAGTTCCCCGTGTCCTCATCCTGTTCTTTGTTCAAGGGAAGTCTTGGGGTAGCAGAGGGGCCAGGGAATGAGTTCTCCGTGTCCTCATCCTGTTCTTTGTTCAAGGGGAGTCTTGGGGTAGCAGAGGGGCCAGGGAATGAGTTCCCCGTGTCCTCATCCTGTTCTTTGTTCAAGGGGAGTCTTGGGGTAGCAGAGGGGCCAGGGAATGAGTTCTCCGTGTCCTCGTCCTGTTCTTTGTTCAAGGGGAGTCTTGTGGTAGCAGAGGGGCCAGGGAATGAGTTCCCCGTGTCCTCATCCTGTTCTTTGTTCAAGGGGAGTCTTGTGGTAGCAGAGGGGCCAGGGAATGAGTTCCCTGTGTCCTCATCCTGTTCTTTGTTCAAGGGGAGTCTTGTGGTAGCAGAGGGGCCAGGGAATGAGTTCTACGTAGCCTCATCCTGTTCTTTGTTCAAGGGAAGTCTTGTGGTAGCAGAGGGGCCAGGGAATGAGTTCTCCGTGTCCTCATCCTGTTCTTTGTTCAAGGGAAGTCTTGGGGTAGCAGAGGGGCCAGGGATTGAGTTCTCTGTCTCTTCATCCTGTTCTTTGTTCAAGGGGAGTCTTGGGGTAGCAGCGGGGCCAGGGAATGAGTTCCCCGTGTCCTCATCCTGTTCTTTGTTCAAGGGGAGTCTTGTGGTAGCAGAGGGGCCAGGGAATGAGTTCCCTGTGTCCTCATCCTGTTCTTTGTTCAAGGGGAGTCTTGTGGTAGCAGAGGGGCCAGGGAATGAGTTCTCCGTAGCCTCATCCTGTTCTTTGTTCAAGGGAAGTCTTGTGGTAGCAGAGGGGCCAGAGAATGAGTTCTCCGTGTCCTCATCCTGTTCTTTGTTCAAGGGGAGTCTTGGGGTAGTCGAGGGGCCAGGGATTGAGTTCTCTGTCTCTTCATCCTGTTCTTTGTTCAAGGGGAGTCTTGGGGTAGCAGAGGGGCCAGGGAATGAGTTCCCCGTGTCCTCATCCTGTTCTTTGTTCAAGGGGGGTCTTGTGGTAGCAGAGGGGCCAGGGAATGAGTTCCCCGTGTCCTCATCCTGTTCTTTGTTCAAGGGGAGTCTTGTGGTAGCAGAGGGGCCAGGGAATGAGTTCCCCGTGTCCTCATCCTGTTCTTTGTTCAAGGGGAGTCTTGTGGTAGCAGAGGGGCCAGGGAATGAGTTTTCCGTGTCCTCATCCTGTTCTTTGTTCAAGGGGAGTCTTGTGGTAGCAGAGGGGCCAGGGAATGAATTCCCCGTGTCCTCATCCTGTTCTTTGTTCAAGGGAAGTCTTGGGGTAGCAGAGGGGCCAGGGAATGAGTTCTCCGTGTCCTCATCCTGTTCTTTGTTCAAGGGGAGTCTTGGGGTAGCAGAGGGGCCAGGGAATGAGTTCCCCGTATCCTCATCCTGTTCTTTGTTCAAGGGGAGTCTTGGGGTAGCAGAGGGGCCAGGGAATGAGTTCTCCGTGTCCTCATCCTGTTCTTTGTTCAAGGGGAGTCTTGTGGTAGCAGAGGGGGCAGGGAATGAGTTCCCTGTGTCCTCATCCTGTTCTTTGTTCAAGGGGAGTCTTGTGGTAGCAGAGGGGCCAGGGAATGAGTTCTCCGTAGCCTCATCCTGTTCTTTGTTCAAGGGAAGTCTTGTGGTAGCAGAGGGGCCCGAGAATGAGTTCTCCGTGTCCTCATCCTGTTCTTTGTTCAAGGGGAGTCTTGGGGTAGCAGAGGGGCCAGGGATTGAGTTCTCTGTCTCTTCATCCTGTTCTTTGTTCAAGGGGAGTCTTGGGGTAGCAGAGGGGCCAGGGAATGAGTTCCCCGTGTCCTCATCCTGTTCTTTGTTCAAGGGGGGTCTTGTGGTAGCAGAGGGGCCAGGGAATGAGTTCCCCGTGTCCTCATCCTGTTCTTTGTTCAAGGGGAGTCTTGTGGTAGCAGAGGGGCCAGGGAATGAGTTCCCCGTGTCCTCATCCTGTTCTTTGTTCAAGGGGAGTCTTGTGGTAGCAGAGGGGCCAGGGAATGAGTTTTCCGTGTCCTCATCCTGTTCTTTGTTCAAGGGGAGTCTTGTGGTAGCAGAGGGGCCAGGGAATGAATTCCCCGTGTCCTCATCCTGTTCTTTGTTCAAGGGGAGTCTTGTGGTAGCAGAGGGGCCAGGGAATGAGTTCCCCGTGTCCTCATCCTGTTCTTTGTTCAAGGGGAGTCTTGTGGTAGCAGAGGGGCCAGGGAATGAGTTCTCCGTGTCCTCATCCTGTTCTTTGTTCAAGGGGAGTCTTGTGGTAGCAGAGGGGCCAGGAAATGAGTTCTCCGTGTCCTCATCCTGTTCTTTGTTCAAGGGGAGTCTTGTGGTAGCAGAGGGGCCAGGGAATGAGTTCCCCGTGTCCTCATCCTGTTCTTTGTTCAAGGGGAGTCTTGTGGTAGCAGAGGGGCCAGGGAATGAGTTCCCCGTGCCCTCATCCTGTTCTTTGTTCAAGGGGAGTCTTGTGGTAGCAGAGGTGCCAGGGAATGAGTTCTCCGTGTCCTCATCCTGTTCTTTGTTCAAGGGAAGTCTTGGGGTAGCAGAGGGGCCAGGGAATGAGTTCTCCGTGTCCTCATCCTGTTCTTTGTTCAAGGGGAGTCTTGGGGTAGTCGAGGGGCCAGGGATTGAGTTCTCTGTCTCTTCATCCTGTTCTTTGTTCAAGGGGAGTCTTGGGGTAGCAGAGGGGCCAGGGAATGAGGTCCCCGTGTCCTCATCCTGTTCTTTGTTCAAGGGGAGTCTTGTGGTAGCAGAGGGGCCAGGGAATGAGTTCCCCGTGTCCTCATCCTGTTCTTTGTTCAAGGGGAGTCTTGTGGTAGCAGAGGGGCCAGGGAATGAGTTCCCCGTGTCCTCATCCTGTTCTTTGTTCAAGGGGAGTCTTGTGGTAGCAGAGGGGCCAGGGAATGAGTTTTCCGTGTCCTCATCCTGTTCTTTGTTCAAGGGGAGTCTTGTGGTAGCAGAGGGGCCAGGGAATGAATTCCCCGTGTCCTCATCCTGTTCTTTGTTCAAGGGAAGTCTTGGGGTAGCAGAGGGGCCAGGGAATGAGTTCTCCGTGTCCTCATCCTGTTCTTTGTTCAAGGGGAGTCTTGGGGTAGCAGAGGGGCCAGGGAATGAGTTCCCCGTATACTCATCCTGTTCTTTGTTCAAGGGGAGTCTTGGGGTAGCAAAGGGGCCAGGGAATGAGTTCTCCGTGTCCTCATCCTGTTCTTTGTTCAAGGGGAGTCTTGTGGTAGCAGAGGGGGCAGGGAATGAGTTCCCTGTGTCCTCATCCTGTTCTTTGTTCAAGGGGAGTCTTGTGGTAGCAGAGGGGCCAGGGAATGAGTTCTCCGTAGCCTCATCCTGTTCTTTGTTCAAGGGAAGTCTTGTGGTAGCAGAGGGGCCAGGGAATGAGTTCTCCGTGTCCTCATCCTGTTCTTTGTTCAAGGGGAGTCTTGGGGTAGCAGAGGGGCCAGGGATTGAGTTCTCTGTCTCTTCATCCTGTTCTTTGTTCAAGGGGAGTCTTGGGGTAGCAGAGGGGCCAGGGAATGAGTTCCCCGTGTCCTCATCCTGTTCTTTGTTCAAGGGGGGTCTTGTGGTAGCAGAGGGGCCAGGGAATGAGTTCCCCGTGTCCTCATCCTGTTCTTTGTTCAAGGGGAGTCTTGTGGTAGCAGAGGGGCCAGGGAATGAGTTCCCCGTGTCCTCATCCTGTTCTTTGTTCAAGGGGAGTCTTGTGGTAGCAGAGGGGCCAGGGAATGAATTCCCCGTGTCCTCATCCTGTTCTTTGTTCAAGGGGAGTCTTGTGGTAGCAGAGGGGCCAGGGAATGAATTCCCCGTGTCCTCATCCTGTTCTTTGTTCAAGGGGAGTCTTGTGGTAGCAGAGGGGCCAGGGAATGAGTTCCCCGTGTCCTCATCCTGTTCTTTGTTCAAGGGGAGTCTTGTGGTAGCAGAGGGGCCAGGGAATGAGTTCTCCGTGTCCTCATCCTGTTCTTTGTTCAAGGGGAGTCTTGTGGTAGCAGAGGGGCCAGGAAATGAGTTCTCCGTGTCCTCATCCTGTTCTTTGTTCAAGGGGAGTCTTGTGGTAGCAGAGGGGCCAGGGAATGAGTTCCCCGTGTCCTCATCCTGTTCTTTGTTCAAGGGGAGTCTTGTGGTAGCAGAGGGGCCAGGGAATGAGTTCCCCGTGCCCTCATCCTGTTCTTTGTTCAAGGGGAGTCTTGTGGTAGCAGAGGTGCCAGGGAATGAGTTCTCCGTGTCCTCATCCTGTTCTTTGTTCAAGGGGAGTCTTGGGGTAGTCGAGGGGCCAGGGAATGAGTTCTTCGTGTCCTCATCCTGTTCTTTGTTCAAGGGGAGTCTTGGGGTAGTCGAGGGGCCAGGGAATGAGTTCTCCGTGTCCTCATCCTGTTCTTTGTTCAAGGGGAGTTTTGTGGTAGCAGAGGGGCCAGGGAATGAGTTCTCCGTGTCCTCATCCTGTTCTTTGTTCAAGGGGAGTCTTGGGGTAGCAGAGGGGCCAGGGAATGAGTTCTCTGTCTCTTCATCCTGTTCTTTGTTCAAGGGGAGTCTTGTGGTAGCAAAGGGGCCAGGGAATGAGTTCTCCGTGTCCTCATCCTGTTCTTTGTTCAAGGGGAGTCTTGTGGTAGCAGAGGGGCCAGGGAATGAGTTCCCCGTGTCCTCATCCTGTTCTTTGTTCAAGGGAAGTCTTGGGGTAGCAGAGGGGCCAGGGAATGAGTTCTCCGTGTCCTCATCCTGTTCTTTGTTCAAGGGGAGTCTTGGGGTAGCAGAGGGGCCAGGGAATGAGTTCCCCGTGTCCTCATCCTGTTCTTTGTTCAAGGGGAGTCTTGGGGTAGCAGAGGGGCCAGGGAATGAGTTCTCAGTGTCCTCATCCTGTTCTTTGTTCAAGGGGAGTCTTGTGGTAGCAGAGGGGCCAGGGAATGAGTTCCCCGTGTCCTCATCCTGTTCTTTGTTCAAGGGGAGTCTTGTGGTAGCAGAGGGGCCAGGGAATGAGTTCCCTGTGTCCTCATCCTGTTCTTTGTTCAAGGGGAGTCTTGTGGTAGCAGAGGGGCCAGGGAATGAGTTCTCCGTAGCCTCAACCTGTTCTTTGTTCAAGGGAAGTCTTGTGGTAGCAGAGGGGCCAGGGAATGAGTTCTCCGTGTCCTCATCCTGTTCTTTGTTCAAGGGAAGCCTTGGGGTAGCAGAGGGGCCAGGGATTGAGTTCTCTGTCTCTTCATCCTGTTCTTTGTTCAAGGGGAGTCTTGGGGTAGCAGAGGGGCCAGGGAATGAGTTCCCCGTGTCCTCATCCTGTTCTTTGTTCAAGGGGAGTCTTGTGGTAGCAGAGGGGCCAGGGAATGAGTTCCCTGTGTCCTCATCCTGTTCTTTGTTCAAGGGGAGTCTTGTGGTAGCAGAGGGGCCAGGGAATGAGTTCTCCGTAGCCTCATCCTGTTCTTTGTTCAAGGGAAGTCTTGTGGTAGCAGAGGGGCCAGAGAATGAGTTCTCCGTGTCCTCATCCTGTTCTTTGTTCAAGGGGAGTCTTGGGGTAGTCGAGGGGCCAGGGATTGAGTTCTCTGTCTCTTCATCCTGTTCTTTGTTCAAGGGGAGTCTTGGGGTAGCAGAGGGGCCAGGGAATGAGTTCCCCGTGTCCTCATCCTGTTCTTTGTTCAAGGGGGGTCTTGTGGTAGCAGAGGGGCCAGGGAATGAGTTCCCCGTGTCCTCATCCTGTTCTTTGTTCAAGGGGAGTCTTGTGGTAGCAGAGGGGCCAGGGAATGAGTTCCCCGTGTCCTCATCCTGTTCTTTGTTCAAGGGGAGTCTTGTGGTAGCAGAGGGGCCAGGGAATGAGTTTTCCGTGTCCTCATCCTGTTCTTTGTTCAAGGGGAGTCTTGTGGTAGCAGAGGGGCCAGGGAATGAATTCCCTGTGTCCTCATCCTGTTCTTTGTTCAAGGGAAGTCTTGGGGTAGCAGAGGGGCCAGGGAATGAGTTCTCCGTGTCCTCATCCTGTTCTTTGTTCAAGGGGAGTCTTGGGGTAGCAGAGGGGCCAGGGAATGAGTTCCCCGTATCCTCATCCTGTTCTTTGTTCAAGGGGAGTCTTGGGGTAGCAGAGGGGCCAGGGAATGAGTTCTCCGTGTCCTCATCCTGTTCTTTGTTCAAGGGGAGTCTTGTGGTAGCAGAGTGGGCAGGGAATGAGTTCCCTGTGTCCTCATCCTGTTCTTTGTTCAAGGGGAGTCTTGTGGTAGCAGAGGGGCCAGGGAATGAGTTCTCCGTAGCCTCATCCTGTTCTTTGTTCAAGGGAAGTCTTGTGGTAGCAGAGGGGCCAGGGAATGAGTTCTCCGTGTCCTCATCCTGTTCTTTGTTCAAGGGGTGTCTTGGGGTAGCAGAGGGGCCAGGGATTGAGTTCTCTGTCTCTTCATCCTGTTCTTTGTTCAAGGGGAGTCTTGGGGTAGCAGAGGGGCCAGGGAATGAGTTCCCCGTGTCCTCATCCTGTTCTTTGTTCAAGGGGGGTCTTGTGGTAGCAGAGGGGCCAGGGAATGAGTTCCCCGTGTCCTCATCCTGTTCTTTGTTCAAGGGGAGTCTTGTGGTAGCAGAGGGGCCAGGGAATGAGTTCCCCGTGTCCTCATCCTGTTCTTTGTTCAAGGGGAGTCTTGTGGTAGCAGAGGGGCCAGGGAATGAGTTTTCCGTGTCCTCATCCTGTTCTTTGTTCAAGGGGAGTCTTGTGGTAGCAGAGGGGCCAGGGAATGAATTCCCCGTGTCCTCATCCTGTTCTTTGTTCAAGGGGAGTCTTGTGGTAGCAGAGGGGCCAGGGAATGAGTTCCCCGTGTCCTCATCCTGTTCTTTGTTCAAGGGGAGTCTTGTGGTAGCAGAGGGGCCAGGGAATGACTTCTCCGTGTCCTCATCCTGTTCTTTGTTCAAGGGGAGTCTTGTGGTAGCAGAGGGGCCAGGAAATGAGTTCTCCGTGTCCTCATCCTGTTCTTTGTTCAAGGGGAATCTTGTGGTAGCAGAGGGGCCAGGGAATGAGTTCCCCGTGTCCTCATCCTGTTCTTTGTTCAAGGGGAGTCTTGTGGTAGCAGAGGGGCCAGGGAATGAGTTCCCCGTGCCCTCATCCTGTTCTTTGTTCAAGGGGAGTCTTGTGGTAGCAGAGGTGCCAGGGAATGAGTTCTCCGTGTCCTCATCCTGTTCTTTGTTCAAGGGGAGTATTGGGGTAGTCGAGGGGCCAGGGAATGAGTTCTTCGTGTCCTCATCCTGTTCTTTGTTCAAGGGGAGTCTTGGGGTAGTCGAGGGGCCAGGGAATGAGTTCTCCGTGTCCTCATCCTGTTCTTTGTTCAAGGGGAGTTTTGTGGTAGCAGAGGGGCCAGGGAATGAGTTCTCCGTGTCCTCATCCTGTTCTTTGTTCAAGGGGAGTCTTGGGGTAGCAGAGGGGCCAGGGAATGAGTTCTCTGTCTCTTCATCCTGTTCTTTGTTCAAGGGGAGTCTTGTGGTAGCAAAGGGGCCAGGGAATGAGTTCTCCGTGTCCTCATCCTGTTCTTTGTTCAAGGGGAGTCTTGTGGTAGCAGAGGGGCCAGGGAATGAGTTCCCCGTGTCCTCATCCTGTTCTTTGTTCAAGGGGAGTCTTGTGGTAGCAGAGGGGCCAGGGAATGAGTTCTCCGTGTCCTCATCCTGTTCTTTGTTCAAGGGAAGTCTTGGGGTAGCAGAGGGGCCAGGGAATGAGTTCTCCGTGTCCTCATCCTGTTCTTTGTTCAAGGGGAGTCTTGGGGTAGCAGAGGGGCCAGGGAATGAGTTCCCCGTGTCCTCATCCTGTTCTTTGTTCAAGGGGAGTCTTGGGGTAGCAGAGGGGCCAGGGAATGAGTTCTCCGTGTCCTCATCCTGTTCTTTGTTCAAGGGGAGTCTTGTGGTAGCAGAGGGGCCAGGGAATGAGTTCCCCGTGTCCTCATCCTGTTCTTTGTTCAAGGGGAGTCTTGTGGTAGCAGAGGGGCCAGGGAATGAGTTCCCTGTGTCCTCATCCTGTTCTTTGTTCAAGGGGAGTCTTGTGGTAGCAGAGGGGCCAGGGAATGAGTTCTCCGTAGCCTCAACCTGTTCTTTGTTCAAGGGAAGTCTTGTGGTAGCAGAGGGGCCAGGGAATGAGTTCTCCGTGTCCTCATCCTGTTCTTTGTTCAAGGGAAGTCTTGTGGTAGCAGAGGGGCCAGGGAATGAGTTCTCCGTGTCCTCATCCTGTTCTTTGTTCAAGGGGTGTCTTGGGGTAGCAGAGGGGCCAGGGATTGAGTTCTCTGTCTCTTCATCCTGTTCTTTGTTCAAGGGGAGTCTTGGGGTAGCAGAGGGGCCAGGGAATGAGTTCCCCGTGTCCTCATCCTGTTCTTTGTTCAAGGGGGGTCTTGTGGTAGCAGAGGGGCCAGGGAATGAGTTCCCCGTGTCCTCATCCTGTTCTTTGTTCAAGGGGAGTCTTGTGGTAGCAGAGGGGCCAGGGAATGAGTTCCCCGTGTCCTCATCCTGTTCTTTGTTCAAGGGGAGTCTTGTGGTAGCAGAGGGGCCAGGGAATGAGTTTTCCGTGTCCTCATCCTGTTCTTTGTTCAAGGGGAGTCTTGTGGTAGCAGAGGGGCCAGGGAATGAATTCCCCGTGTCCTCATCCTGTTCTTTGTTCAAGGGGAGTCTTGTGGTAGCAGAGGGGCCAGGGAATGAGTTCCCCGTGTCCTCATCCTGTTCTTTGTTCAAGGGGAGTCTTGTGGTAGCAGAGGGGCCAGGGAATGAGTTCTCCGTGTCCTCATCCTGTTCTTTGTTCAAGGGGAGTCTTGTGGTAGCAGAGGGGCCAGGAAATGAGTTCTCCGTGTCCTCATCCTGTTCTTTGTTCAAGGGGAATCTTGTGGTAGCAGAGGGGCCAGGGAATGAGTTCCCCGTGTCCTCATCCTGTTCTTTGTTCAAGGGGAGTCTTGTGGTAGCAGAGGGGCCAGGGAATGAGTTCCCCGTGCCCTCATCCTGTTCTTTGTTCAAGGGGAGTCTTGTGGTAGCAGAGGTGCCAGGGAATGAGTTCTCCGTGTCCTCATCCTGTTCTTTGTTCAAGGGGAGTATTGGGGTAGTCGAGGGGCCAGGGAATAAGTTCTTCGTGTCCTCATCCTGTTCTTTGTTCAAGGGGAGTCTTGGGGTAGTCGAGGGGCCAGGGAATGAGTTCTCCGTGTCCTCATCCTGTTCTTTGTTCAAGGGGAGTTTTGTGGTAGCAGAGGGGCCAGGGAATGAGTTCTCCGTGTCCTCATCCTGTTCTTTGTTCAAGGGGAGTCTTGGGGTAGCAGAGGGGCCAGGGAATGAGTTCTCTGTCTCTTCATCCTGTTCTTTGTTCAAGGGGAGTCTTGTGGTAGCAAAGGGGCCAGGGAATGAGTTCTCCGTGTCCTCATCCTGTTCTTTGTTCAAGGGGAGTCTTGTGGTAGCAGAGGGGCCAGGGAATGAGTTCCCCGTGTCCTCATCCTGTTCTTTGTTCAAGGGGAGTCTTGTGGTAGCAGAGGGGCCAGGGAATGAGTTCTCCGTGTCCTCATCCTGTTCTTTGTTCAAGGGAAGTCTTGGGGTAGCAGAGGGGCCAGGGAATGAGTTCTCCGTGTCCTCATCCTGTTCTTTGTTCAAGGGGAGTCTTGGGGTAGCAGAGGGGCCAGGGAATGAGTTCCCCGTGTCCTCATCCTGTTCTTTGTTCAAGGGGAGTCTTGGGGTAGCAGAGGGGCCAGGGAATGAGTTCTCCGTGTCCTCATCCTGTTCTTTGTTCAAGGGGAGTCTTGTGGTAGCAGAGGGGCCAGGGAATGAGTTCCCCGTGTCCTCATCCTGTTCTTTGTTCAAGGGGAGTCTTGTGGTAGCAGAGGGGCCAGGGAATGAGTTCCCTGTGTCCTCATCCTGTTCTTTGTTCAAGGGGAGTCTTGTGGTAGCAGAGGGGCCAGGGAATGAGTTCTCCGTAGCCTCAACCTGTTCTTTGTTCAAGGGAAGTCTTGTGGTAGCAGAGGGGCCAGGGAATGAGTTCTCCGTGTCCTCATCCTGTTCTTTGTTCAAGGGAAGTCTTGTGGTAGCAGAGGGGCCAGGGAATGAGTTCTCCGTGTCCTCATCCTGTTCTTTGTTCAAGGGGTGTCTTGGGGTAGCAGAGGGGCCAGGGATTGAGTTCTCTGTCTCTTCATCCTGTTCTTTGTTCAAGGGGAGTCTTGGGGTAGCAGAGGGGCCAGGGAATGAGTTCCCCGTGTCCTCATCCTGTTCTTTGTTCAAGGGGGGTCTTGTGGTAGCAGAGGGGCCAGGGAATGAGTTCCCCGTGTCCTCATCCTGTTCTTTGTTCAAGGGGAGTCTTGTGGTAGCAGAGGGGCCAGGGAATGAGTTCCCCGTGTCCTCATCCTGTTCTTTGTTCAAGGGGAGTCTTGTGGTAGCAGAGGGGCCAGGGAATGAGTTTTCCGTGTCCTCATCCTGTTCTTTGTTCAAGGGGAGTCTTGTGGTAGCAGAGGGGCCAGGGAATGAATTCCCCGTGTCCTCATCCTGTTCTTTGTTCAAGGGGAGTCTTGTGGTAGCAGAGGGGCCAGGGAATGAGTTCCCCGTGTCCTCATCCTGTTCTTTGTTCAAGGGGAGTCTTGTGGTAGCAGAGGGGCCAGGGAATGAGTTCTCCGTGTCCTCATCCTGTTCTTTGTTCAAGGGGAGTCTTGTGGTAGCAGAGGGGCCAGGAAATGAGTTCTCCGTGTCCTCATCCTGTTCTTTGTTCAAGGGGAATCTTGTGGTAGCAGAGGGGCCAGGGAATGAGTTCCCCGTGTCCTCATCCTGTTCTTTGTTCAAGGGGAGTCTTGTGGTAGCAGAGGGGCCAGGGAATGAGTTCCCCGTGCCCTCATCCTGTTCTTTGTTCAAGGGGAGTCTTGTGGTAGCAGAGGTGCCAGGGAATGAGTTCTCCGTGTCCTCATCCTGTTCTTTGTTCAAGGGGAGTATTGGGGTAGTCGAGGGGCCAGGGAATGAGTTCTTCGTGTCCTCATCCTGTTCTTTGTTCAAGGGGAGTCTTGGGGTAGTCGAGGGGCCAGGGAATGAGTTCTCCGTGTCCTCATCCTGTTCTTTGTTCAAGGGGAGTTTTGTGGTAGCAGAGGGGCCAGGGAATGAGTTCTCCGTGTCCTCATCCTGTTCTTTGTTCAAGGGGAGTCTTGGGGTAGCAGAGGGGCCAGGGAATGAGTTCTCTGTCTCTTCATCCTGTTCTTTGTTCAAGGGGAGTCTTGTGGTAGCAAAGGGGCCAGGGAATGAGTTCTCCGTGTCCTCATCCTGTTCTTTGTTCAAGGGGAGTCTTGTGGTAGCAGAGGGGCCAGGGAATGAGTTCCCCGTGTCCTCATCCTGTTCTTTGTTCAAGGGGAGTCTTGTGGTAGCAGAGGGGCCAGGGAATGAGTTCTCCGTGTCCTCATCCTGTTCTTTGTTCAAGGGAAGTCTTGGGGTAGCAGAGGGGCCAGGGAATGAGTTCTCCGTGTCCTCATCCTGTTCTTTGTTCAAGGGGAGTCTTGGGGTAGCAGAGGGGCCAGGGAATGAGTTCCCCGTGTCCTCATCCTGTTCTTTGTTCAAGGGGAGTCTTGGGGTAGCAGAGGGGCCAGGGAATGAGTTCTCCGTGTCCTCATCCTGTTCTTTGTTCAAGGGGAGTCTTGTGGTAGCAGAGGGGCCAGGGAATGAGTTCCCCGTGTCCTCATCCTGTTCTTTGTTCAAGGGGAGTCTTGTGGTAGCAGAGGGGCCAGGGAATGAGTTCCCTGTGTCCTCATCCTGTTCTTTGTTCAAGGGGAGTCTTGTGGTAGCAGAGGGGCCAGGGAATGAGTTCTCCGTAGCCTCAACCTGTTCTTTGTTCAAGGGAAGTCTTGTGGTAGCAGAGGGGCCAGGGAATGAGTTCTCCGTGTCCTCATCCTGTTCTTTGTTCAAGGGAAGTCTTGGGGTAGCAGAGGGGCCAGGGATTGAGTTCTCTGTCTCTTCATCCTGTTCTTTGTTCAAGGGGAGTCTTGGGGTAGCAGAGGGGCCAGGGAATGAGTTCCCCGTGTCCTCATCCTGTTCTTTGTTCAAGGGGAGTCTTGTGGTAGCAGAGGGGCCAGGGAATGAGTTCCCTGTGTCCTCATCCTGTTCTTTGTTCAAGGGGAGTCTTGTGGTAGCAGAGGGGCCAGGGAATGAGTTCTCCGTAGCCTCATCCTGTTCTTTGTTCAAGGGAAGTCTTGTGGTAGCAGAGGGGCCAGGGAATGAGTTCTCCGTGTCCTCATCCTGTTCTTTGTTCAAGGGGAGTCTTGGGGTAGTCGAGGGGCCAGGGATTGAGTTCTCTGTCTCTTCATCCTGTTCTTTGTTCAAGGGGAGTCTTGGGGTAGCAGAGGGGCCAGGGAATGAGTTCCCCGTGTCCTCATCCTGTTCTTTGTTCAAGGGGGGTCTTGTGGTAGCAGAGGGGCCAGGGAATGAGTTCCCCGTGTCCTCATCCTGTTCTTTGTTCAAGGGGAGTCTTGTGGTAGCAGAGGGGCCAGGGAATGAGTTCCCCGTGTCCTCATCCTGTTCTTTGTTCAAGGGGAGTCTTGTGGTAGCAGAGGGGCCAGGGAATGAGTTTTCCGTGTCCTCATCCTGTTCTTTGTTCAAGGGGAGTCTTGTGGTAGCAGAGGGGCCAGGGAATGAATTCCCCGTGTCCTCATCCTGTTCTTTGTTCAAGGGAAGTCTTGGGGTAGTAGAGGGGCCAGGGAATGAGTTCTCCGTGTCCTCATCCTGTTCTTTGTTCAAGGGGAGTCTTGGGGTAGCAGAGGGGCCAGGGAATGAGTTCCCCGTGTCCTCATCCTGTTCTTTGTTCAAGGGGAGTCTTGGGGTAGCAGAGGGGCCAGGGAATGAGTTCTCCGTGTCCTCATCCTGTTCTTTGTTCAAGGGGAGTCTTGTGGTAGCAGAGGGGGCAGGGAATGAGTTCCCTGTGTCCTCATCCTGTTCTTTGTTCAAGGGGAGTCTTGTGGTAGCAGAGGGGCAAGGGAATGAGTTCTCCGTAGCCGCATCCTGTTCTTTGTTCAAGGGAAGTCTTGTGGTAGCAGAGGGGCCAGGGAATGAGTTCTCCGTGTCCTCATCCTGTTCTTTGTTCAAGGGAAGTCTTGGGGTAGCAGAGGGGCCAGGGATTGAGTTCTCTGTCTCTTCATCCTGTTCTTTGTTCAAGGGGAGTCTTGGGGTAGCAGAGGGGCCAGGGAATGAGTTCCCCGTGTCCTCATCCTGTTCTTTGTTCAAGGGGGGTCTTGTGGTAGCAGAGGGGCCAGGGAATGAGTTCCCCGTGTCCTCATCCTGTTCTTTGTTCAAGGGGAGTCTTGTGGTAGCAGAGGGGCCAGGGAATGAGTTCCCCGTGTCCTCATCCTGTTCTTTGTTCAAGGGGAGTCTTGTGGTAGCAGAGGGGCCAGGGAATGAGTTTTCCGTGTCCTCATCCTGTTCTTTGTTCAAGGGGAGTCTTGTGGTAGCAGAGGGGCCAGGGAATGAATTCCCCGTGTCCTCATCCTGTTCTTTGTTCAAGGGGAGTCTTGTGGTAGCAGAGGGGCCAGGGAATGAGTTCCCCGTGTCCTCATCCTGTTCTTTGTTCAAGGGGAGTCTTGTGGTAGCAGAGGGGCCAGGGAATGAGTTCTCCGTGTCCTCATCCTGTTCTTTGTTCAAGGGGAGTCTTGTGGTAGCAGAGGGGCCAGGAAATGAGTTCTCCGTGTCCTCATCCTGTTCTTTGTTCAAGGGGAGTCTTGTGGTAGCAGAGGGGCCAGGGAATGAGTTCCCCGTGTCCTCATCCTGTTCTTTGTTCAAGGGGAGTCTTGTGGTAGCAGAGGGGCCAGGGAATGAGTTCCCCGTGGCCTCATCCTGTTCTTTGTTCAAGGGGAGTCTTGTGGTAGCAGAGGTGCCAGGGAATGAGTTCTCCGTGTCCTCATCCTGTTCTTTGTTCAAGGGGAGTCTTGGGGTAGTCGAGGGGCCAGGGAATGAGTTCTCCGTGTCCTCATCCTGTTCTTTGTTCAAGGGGAGTCTTGGGGTAGTCGAGGGGCCAGGGAATGAGTTCTCGGTGTCCTCATCCTGTTCTTTGTTCAAGGGGAATTTTGTGGTAGCAGAGGGGCCAGGGAATGAGTTCTCCGTGTCCTCATCCTGTTCTTTGTTCAAGGGGAGTCTTGGGGTAGCAGAGGGGCCAGGGAATGAGTTCTCTGTCTCTTCATCCTGTTCTTTGTTCAAGGGGAGTCTTGTGGTAGCAGAGGGGCCAGGGAATGAGTTCTCCGTGTCCTCATCCTGTTCTTTGTTCAAGGGGAGTCTTGTGGTAGCAGAGGGGCCAGGGAATGAGTTCTCCGTGTCCTCATCCTGTTCTTTGTTCAAGGGGAGTCTTGTGGTAGCAGAGGGGCCAGGGAATACGTTCTCCGTGTCCTCATCCTGTTCTTTGTTCAAGGGGAGTCTTGTGGTAGCAGAGGGGCCAGGGAATGAGTTCTCCGTGTCCTCATCCTGTTCTTTTTTCAAGCGGAGTCTTGTGGTAGCAGAGGGGCCAGGGAATGAGTTCCCCGTGTCCTCATCCTGTTCTTTGTTCAAGGGGAGTCTTGTGGTAGCAGAGGGGCCAGGGAAAGAGTTCTCCGTGTCCTCATCCTGTTCTTTGTTCAAGGGAAGTCTTGGGGTAGCAGAGGGGCCAGGGAATGAGTTCTCCGTGTCCTCATCCTGTTCTTTGTTCAAGGGAAGTCTTGGGGTAGCAGAGGTGCCAGGGATTGAGTTCTCTGTCTCTTCATCCTGCCCTATGTTCAAGGGAAGTCTTGGGGTAGCAGAGGTGCCAGGGATTGAGTTCTCTGTCTCTTCATCCTGCCCTATGTTCAAGGGAAGTCTCGGGGTAGCAGAGGTGCCAAGGATTGAGTTCTCGGTCTCTTCATCCTGCCCTATGTTCAAGGGAAGTCTTGGGGTAGCAGAGGTGCCAGGGATTGAGTTCTCTGTCTCTTCATCCTGTTCTTTGTTCAAGGGGAGTCTTGTGGTAGCAGAGGGGCCAGGGAATGAGCTCTCTGTCTCTTCATCCTGTCCTGTGTTCAAGGGAAGTCTTGGGGTAGCAGAGGGGCCAGGGAATGAGTTCTCTGTATCTTCAGCCTGCCCTATGTTCAAGGGAAGTCTTGGGGTAGCCGAGGGGCTAGGGAATGAGTTCTCTGTCTCTTCATCCTGTCCTGTATTCAAGGGAAGTCTTGGGGTAGCAGAGGGGCCAAGGAATGAGTTCTCCGTGTCCTCATCCTGTCCTTTGTTCAAGGGAAGTCTTGGGGTAGCAGAGGGGCCAGGGAATGAGTTCTCCGTGTCCTCATCCTGTTCTTTGTTCAAGGGAAGTCTTGGGGTAGCAGAGGGGCCAGGGAATGAGTTCCCCGTGTCCTGATCCTGTTCTTTGTTCAAGGGAAGTCTTGGGGTAGCAAAGGGGCCAGGGAATGAGTTCCCTGTGTCCTCATCCTGTTCTTTGTTCAAGGGAAGTCTTGTGGTAGCAGAGGGGCCAGGGAATGAGTTCTCCGTGTCCTCATCCTGTTCTTTGTTCAAGGGAAGTCTTGGGGTAGCAGAGGGTCCAGGGAATGAGTTCCCTGTGTCCTCATCCTGTTCTTTGTTCAAGGGAAGTCTTGGGGTAGCAGAGGGGCCAGGGAATGAGTTCCCCGTGTCCTCATCCTGTTCTTTGTTCAAGGGAAGTCTTGGGGTAGCAGAGGGGCCAGGGAATGAGTTCTCCGTGTCCTCATCCTGTTCTTTGTTCAAGGGGAGTCTTGGGGTAGCAGAGGGGCCAGGGAATGAGTTCCCCGTGTCCTCATCCTGTTCTTTGTTCAAGGGGAGTCTTGGGGTAGCAGAGGGGCCAGGGAATGAGTTCTCCGTGTCCTCGTCCTGTTCTTTGTTCAAGGGGAGTCTTGTGGTAGCAGAGGGGCCAGGGAATGAGTTCCCCGTGTCCTCATCCTGTTCTTTGTTCAAGGGGAGTCTTGTGGTAGCAGAGGGGCCAGGGAATGAGTTCCCTGTGTCCTCATCCTGTTCTTTGTTCAAGGGGAGTCTTGTGGTAGCAGAGGGGCCAGGGAATGAGTTCTACGTAGCCTCATCCTGTTCTTTGTTCAAGGGAAGTCTTGTGGTAGCAGAGGGGCCAGGGAATGAGTTCTCCGTGTCCTCATCCTGTTCTTTGTTCAAGGGAAGTCTTGGGGTAGCAGAGGGGCCAGGGATTGAGTTCTCTGTCTCTTCATCCTGTTCTTTGTTCAAGGGGAGTCTTGGGGTAGCAGCGGGGCCAGGGAATGAGTTCCCCGTGTCCTCATCCTGTTCTTTGTTCAAGGGGAGTCTTGTGGTAGCAGAGGGGCCAGGGAATGAGTTCCCTGTGTCCTCATCCTGTTCTTTGTTCAAGGGGAGTCTTGTGGTAGCAGAGGGGCCAGGGAATGAGTTCTCCGTAGCCTCATCCTGTTCTTTGTTCAAGGGAAGTCTTGTGGTAGCAGAGGGGCCAGAGAATGAGTTCTCCGTGTCCTCATCCTGTTCTTTGTTCAAGGGGAGTCTTGGGGTAGTCGAGGGGCCAGGGATTGAGTTCTCTGTCTCTTCATCCTGTTCTTTGTTCAAGGGGAGTCTTGGGGTAGCAGAGGGGCCAGGGAATGAGTTCCCCGTGTCCTCATCCTGTTCTTTGTTCAAGGGGGGTCTTGTGGTAGCAGAGGGGCCAGGGAATGAGTTCCCCGTGTCCTCATCCTGTTCTTTGTTCAAGGGGAGTCTTGTGGTAGCAGAGGGGCCAGGGAATGAGTTCCCCGTGTCCTCATCCTGTTCTTTGTTCAAGGGGAGTCTTGTGGTAGCAGAGGGGCCAGGGAATGAGTTTTCCGTGTCCTCATCCTGTTCTTTGTTCAAGGGGAGTCTTGTGGTAGCAGAGGGGCCAGGGAATGAATTCCCCGTGTCCTCATCCTGTTCTTTGTTCAAGGGAAGTCTTGGGGTAGCAGAGGGGCCAGGGAATGAGTTCTCCGTGTCCTCATCCTGTTCTTTGTTCAAGGGGAGTCTTGGGGTAGCAGAGGGGCCAGGGAATGAGTTCCCCGTATCCTCATCCTGTTCTTTGTTCAAGGGGAGTCTTGGGGTAGCAGAGGGGCCAGGGAATGAGTTCTCCGTGTCCTCATCCTGTTCTTTGTTCAAGGGGAGTCTTGTGGTAGCAGAGGGGGCAGGGAATGAGTTCCCTGTGTCCTCATCCTGTTCTTTGTTCAAGGGGAGTCTTGTGGTAGCAGAGGGGCCAGGGAATGAGTTCTCCGTAGCCTCATCCTGTTCTTTGTTCAAGGGAAGTCTTGTGGTAGCAGAGGGGCCCGAGAATGAGTTCTCCGTGTCCTCATCCTGTTCTTTGTTCAAGGGGAGTCTTGGGGTAGCAGAGGGGCCAGGGATTGAGTTCTCTGTCTCTTCATCCTGTTCTTTGTTCAAGGGGAGTCTTGGGGTAGCAGAGGGGCCAGGGAATGAGTTCCCCGTGTCCTCATCCTGTTCTTTGTTCAAGGGGGGTCTTGTGGTAGCAGAGGGGCCAGGGAATGAGTTCCCCGTGTCCTCATCCTGTTCTTTGTTCAAGGGGAGTCTTGTGGTAGCAGAGGGGCCAGGGAATGAGTTCCCCGTGTCCTCATCCTGTTCTTTGTTCAAGGGGAGTCTTGTGGTAGCAGAGGGGCCAGGGAATGAGTTTTCCGTGTCCTCATCCTGTTCTTTGTTCAAGGGGAGTCTTGTGGTAGCAGAGGGGCCAGGGAATGAATTCCCCGTGTCCTCATCCTGTTCTTTGTTCAAGGGGAGTCTTGTGGTAGCAGAGGGGCCAGGGAATGAGTTCCCCGTGTCCTCATCCTGTTCTTTGTTCAAGGGGAGTCTTGTGGTAGCAGAGGGGCCAGGGAATGAGTTCTCCGTGTCCTCATCCTGTTCTTTGTTCAAGGGGAGTCTTGTGGTAGCAGAGGGGCCAGGAAATGAGTTCTCCGTGTCCTCATCCTGTTCTTTGTTCAAGGGGAGTCTTGTGGTAGCAGAGGGGCCAGGGAATGAGTTCCCCGTGTCCTCATCCTGTTCTTTGTTCAAGGGGAGTCTTGTGGTAGCAGAGGGGCCAGGGAATGAGTTCCCCGTGCCCTCATCCTGTTCTTTGTTCAAGGGGAGTCTTGTGGTAGCAGAGGTGCCAGGGAATGAGTTCTCCGTGTCCTCATCCTGTTCTTTGTTCAAGGGAAGTCTTGGGGTAGCAGAGGGGCCAGGGAATGAGTTCTCCGTGTCCTCATCCTGTTCTTTGTTCAAGGGGAGTCTTGGGGTAGTCGAGGGGCCAGGGATTGAGTTCTCTGTCTCTTCATCCTGTTCTTTGTTCAAGGGGAGTCTTGGGGTAGCAGAGGGGCCAGGGAATGAGGTCCCCGTGTCCTCATCCTGTTCTTTGTTCAAGGGGAGTCTTGTGGTAGCAGAGGGGCCAGGGAATGAGTTCCCCGTGTCCTCATCCTGTTCTTTGTTCAAGGGGAGTCTTGTGGTAGCAGAGGGGCCAGGGAATGAGTTCCCCGTGTCCTCATCCTGTTCTTTGTTCAAGGGGAGTCTTGTGGTAGCAGAGGGGCCAGGGAATGAGTTTTCCGTGTCCTCATCCTGTTCTTTGTTCAAGGGGAGTCTTGTGGTAGCAGAGGGGCCAGGGAATGAATTCCCCGTGTCCTCATCCTGTTCTTTGTTCAAGGGAAGTCTTGGGGTAGCAGAGGGGCCAGGGAATGAGTTCTCCGTGTCCTCATCCTGTTCTTTGTTCAAGGGGAGTCTTGGGGTAGCAGAGGGGCCAGGGAATGAGTTCCCCGTATACTCATCCTGTTCTTTGTTCAAGGGGAGTCTTGGGGTAGCAAAGGGGCCAGGGAATGAGTTCTCCGTGTCCTCATCCTGTTCTTTGTTCAAGGGGAGTCTTGTGGTAGCAGAGGGGGCAGGGAATGAGTTCCCTGTGTCCTCATCCTGTTCTTTGTTCAAGGGGAGTCTTGTGGTAGCAGAGGGGCCAGGGAATGAGTTCTCCGTAGCCTCATCCTGTTCTTTGTTCAAGGGAAGTCTTGTGGTAGCAGAGGGGCCAGGGAATGAGTTCTCCGTGTCCTCATCCTGTTCTTTGTTCAAGGGGAGTCTTGGGGTAGCAGAGGGGCCAGGGATTGAGTTCTCTGTCTCTTCATCCTGTTCTTTGTTCAAGGGGAGTCTTGGGGTAGCAGAGGGGCCAGGGAATGAGTTCCCCGTGTCCTCATCCTGTTCTTTGTTCAAGGGGGGTCTTGTGGTAGCAGAGGGGCCAGGGAATGAGTTCCCCGTGTCCTCATCCTGTTCTTTGTTCAAGGGGAGTCTTGTGGTAGCAGAGGGGCCAGGGAATGAGTTCCCCGTGTCCTCATCCTGTTCTTTGTTCAAGGGGAGTCTTGTGGTAGCAGAGGGGCCAGGGAATGAATTCCCCGTGTCCTCATCCTGTTCTTTGTTCAAGGGGAGTCTTGTGGTAGCAGAGGGGCCAGGGAATGAATTCCCCGTGTCCTCATCCTGTTCTTTGTTCAAGGGGAGTCTTGTGGTAGCAGAGGGGCCAGGGAATGAGTTCCCCGTGTCCTCATCCTGTTCTTTGTTCAAGGGGAGTCTTGTGGTAGCAGAGGGGCCAGGGAATGAGTTCTCCGTGTCCTCATCCTGTTCTTTGTTCAAGGGGAGTCTTGTGGTAGCAGAGGGGCCAGGAAATGAGTTCTCCGTGTCCTCATCCTGTTCTTTGTTCAAGGGGAGTCTTGTGGTAGCAGAGGGGCCAGGGAATGAGTTCCCCGTGTCCTCATCCTGTTCTTTGTTCAAGGGGAGTCTTGTGGTAGCAGAGGGGCCAGGGAATGAGTTCCCCGTGCCCTCATCCTGTTCTTTGTTCAAGGGGAGTCTTGTGGTAGCAGAGGTGCCAGGGAATGAGTTCTCCGTGTCCTCATCCTGTTCTTTGTTCAAGGGGAGTCTTGGGGTAGTCGAGGGGCCAGGGAATGAGTTCTTCGTGTCCTCATCCTGTTCTTTGTTCAAGGGGAGTCTTGGGGTAGTCGAGGGGCCAGGGAATGAGTTCTCCGTGTCCTCATCCTGTTCTTTGTTCAAGGGGAGTTTTGTGGTAGCAGAGGGGCCAGGGAATGAGTTCTCCGTGTCCTCATCCTGTTCTTTGTTCAAGGGGAGTCTTGGGGTAGCAGAGGGGCCAGGGAATGAGTTCTCTGTCTCTTCATCCTGTTCTTTGTTCAAGGGGAGTCTTGTGGTAGCAAAGGGGCCAGGGAATGAGTTCTCCGTGTCCTCATCCTGTTCTTTGTTCAAGGGGAGTCTTGTGGTAGCAGAGGGGCCAGGGAATGAGTTCCCCGTGTCCTCATCCTGTTCTTTGTTCAAGGGAAGTCTTGGGGTAGCAGAGGGGCCAGGGAATGAGTTCTCCGTGTCCTCATCCTGTTCTTTGTTCAAGGGGAGTCTTGGGGTAGCAGAGGGGCCAGGGAATGAGTTCCCCGTGTCCTCATCCTGTTCTTTGTTCAAGGGGAGTCTTGGGGTAGCAGAGGGGCCAGGGAATGAGTTCTCAGTGTCCTCATCCTGTTCTTTGTTCAAGGGGAGTCTTGTGGTAGCAGAGGGGCCAGGGAATGAGTTCCCCGTGTCCTCATCCTGTTCTTTGTTCAAGGGGAGTCTTGTGGTAGCAGAGGGGCCAGGGAATGAGTTCCCTGTGTCCTCATCCTGTTCTTTGTTCAAGGGGAGTCTTGTGGTAGCAGAGGGGCCAGGGAATGAGTTCTCCGTAGCCTCAACCTGTTCTTTGTTCAAGGGAAGTCTTGTGGTAGCAGAGGGGCCAGGGAATGAGTTCTCCGTGTCCTCATCCTGTTCTTTGTTCAAGGGAAGCCTTGGGGTAGCAGAGGGGCCAGGGATTGAGTTCTCTGTCTCTTCATCCTGTTCTTTGTTCAAGGGGAGTCTTGGGGTAGCAGAGGGGCCAGGGAATGAGTTCCCCGTGTCCTCATCCTGTTCTTTGTTCAAGGGGAGTCTTGTGGTAGCAGAGGGGCCAGGGAATGAGTTCCCTGTGTCCTCATCCTGTTCTTTGTTCAAGGGGAGTCTTGTGGTAGCAGAGGGGCCAGGGAATGAGTTCTCCGTAGCCTCATCCTGTTCTTTGTTCAAGGGAAGTCTTGTGGTAGCAGAGGGGCCAGAGAATGAGTTCTCCGTGTCCTCATCCTGTTCTTTGTTCAAGGGGAGTCTTGGGGTAGTCGAGGGGCCAGGGATTGAGTTCTCTGTCTCTTCATCCTGTTCTTTGTTCAAGGGGAGTCTT
Organism: Lissotriton vulgaris; assembly: GCF_964263255.1. Classification (NCBI taxonomy): domain Eukaryota; kingdom Metazoa; phylum Chordata; class Amphibia; order Caudata; family Salamandridae; genus Lissotriton; species Lissotriton vulgaris. The sequence continues at coordinate 34,718,174 of NC_141687.1, read as the reverse complement.
GGGGTAGCAGAGGGGCCAGGGAATGAGTTCCCCGTGTCCTCATCCTGTTCTTTGTTCAAGGGGGGTCTTGTGGTAGCAGAGGGGCCAGGGAATGAGTTCCCCGTGTCCTCATCCTGTTCTTTGTTCAAGGGGAGTCTTGTGGTAGCAGAGGGGCCAGGGAATGAGTTCCCCGTGTCCTCATCCTGTTCTTTGTTCAAGGGGAGTCTTGTGGTAGCAGAGGGGCCAGGGAATGAGTTTTCCGTGTCCTCATCCTGTTCTTTGTTCAAGGGGAGTCTTGTGGTAGCAGAGGGGCCAGGGAATGAATTCCCTGTGTCCTCATCCTGTTCTTTGTTCAAGGGAAGTCTTGGGGTAGCAGAGGGGCCAGGGAATGAGTTCTCCGTGTCCTCATCCTGTTCTTTGTTCAAGGGGAGTCTTGGGGTAGCAGAGGGGCCAGGGAATGAGTTCCCCGTATCCTCATCCTGTTCTTTGTTCAAGGGGAGTCTTGGGGTAGCAGAGGGGCCAGGGAATGAGTTCTCCGTGTCCTCATCCTGTTCTTTGTTCAAGGGGAGTCTTGTGGTAGCAGAGTGGGCAGGGAATGAGTTCCCTGTGTCCTCATCCTGTTCTTTGTTCAAGGGGAGTCTTGTGGTAGCAGAGGGGCCAGGGAATGAGTTCTCCGTAGCCTCATCCTGTTCTTTGTTCAAGGGAAGTCTTGTGGTAGCAGAGGGGCCAGGGAATGAGTTCTCCGTGTCCTCATCCTGTTCTTTGTTCAAGGGGTGTCTTGGGGTAGCAGAGGGGCCAGGGATTGAGTTCTCTGTCTCTTCATCCTGTTCTTTGTTCAAGGGGAGTCTTGGGGTAGCAGAGGGGCCAGGGAATGAGTTCCCCGTGTCCTCATCCTGTTCTTTGTTCAAGGGGGGTCTTGTGGTAGCAGAGGGGCCAGGGAATGAGTTCCCCGTGTCCTCATCCTGTTCTTTGTTCAAGGGGAGTCTTGTGGTAGCAGAGGGGCCAGGGAATGAGTTCCCCGTGTCCTCATCCTGTTCTTTGTTCAAGGGGAGTCTTGTGGTAGCAGAGGGGCCAGGGAATGAGTTTTCCGTGTCCTCATCCTGTTCTTTGTTCAAGGGGAGTCTTGTGGTAGCAGAGGGGCCAGGGAATGAATTCCCCGTGTCCTCATCCTGTTCTTTGTTCAAGGGGAGTCTTGTGGTAGCAGAGGGGCCAGGGAATGAGTTCCCCGTGTCCTCATCCTGTTCTTTGTTCAAGGGGAGTCTTGTGGTAGCAGAGGGGCCAGGGAATGACTTCTCCGTGTCCTCATCCTGTTCTTTGTTCAAGGGGAGTCTTGTGGTAGCAGAGGGGCCAGGAAATGAGTTCTCCGTGTCCTCATCCTGTTCTTTGTTCAAGGGGAATCTTGTGGTAGCAGAGGGGCCAGGGAATGAGTTCCCCGTGTCCTCATCCTGTTCTTTGTTCAAGGGGAGTCTTGTGGTAGCAGAGGGGCCAGGGAATGAGTTCCCCGTGCCCTCATCCTGTTCTTTGTTCAAGGGGAGTCTTGTGGTAGCAGAGGTGCCAGGGAATGAGTTCTCCGTGTCCTCATCCTGTTCTTTGTTCAAGGGGAGTATTGGGGTAGTCGAGGGGCCAGGGAATGAGTTCTTCGTGTCCTCATCCTGTTCTTTGTTCAAGGGGAGTCTTGGGGTAGTCGAGGGGCCAGGGAATGAGTTCTCCGTGTCCTCATCCTGTTCTTTGTTCAAGGGGAGTTTTGTGGTAGCAGAGGGGCCAGGGAATGAGTTCTCCGTGTCCTCATCCTGTTCTTTGTTCAAGGGGAGTCTTGGGGTAGCAGAGGGGCCAGGGAATGAGTTCTCTGTCTCTTCATCCTGTTCTTTGTTCAAGGGGAGTCTTGTGGTAGCAAAGGGGCCAGGGAATGAGTTCTCCGTGTCCTCATCCTGTTCTTTGTTCAAGGGGAGTCTTGTGGTAGCAGAGGGGCCAGGGAATGAGTTCCCCGTGTCCTCATCCTGTTCTTTGTTCAAGGGGAGTCTTGTGGTAGCAGAGGGGCCAGGGAATGAGTTCTCCGTGTCCTCATCCTGTTCTTTGTTCAAGGGAAGTCTTGGGGTAGCAGAGGGGCCAGGGAATGAGTTCTCCGTGTCCTCATCCTGTTCTTTGTTCAAGGGGAGTCTTGGGGTAGCAGAGGGGCCAGGGAATGAGTTCCCCGTGTCCTCATCCTGTTCTTTGTTCAAGGGGAGTCTTGGGGTAGCAGAGGGGCCAGGGAATGAGTTCTCCGTGTCCTCATCCTGTTCTTTGTTCAAGGGGAGTCTTGTGGTAGCAGAGGGGCCAGGGAATGAGTTCCCCGTGTCCTCATCCTGTTCTTTGTTCAAGGGGAGTCTTGTGGTAGCAGAGGGGCCAGGGAATGAGTTCCCTGTGTCCTCATCCTGTTCTTTGTTCAAGGGGAGTCTTGTGGTAGCAGAGGGGCCAGGGAATGAGTTCTCCGTAGCCTCAACCTGTTCTTTGTTCAAGGGAAGTCTTGTGGTAGCAGAGGGGCCAGGGAATGAGTTCTCCGTGTCCTCATCCTGTTCTTTGTTCAAGGGAAGTCTTGTGGTAGCAGAGGGGCCAGGGAATGAGTTCTCCGTGTCCTCATCCTGTTCTTTGTTCAAGGGGTGTCTTGGGGTAGCAGAGGGGCCAGGGATTGAGTTCTCTGTCTCTTCATCCTGTTCTTTGTTCAAGGGGAGTCTTGGGGTAGCAGAGGGGCCAGGGAATGAGTTCCCCGTGTCCTCATCCTGTTCTTTGTTCAAGGGGGGTCTTGTGGTAGCAGAGGGGCCAGGGAATGAGTTCCCCGTGTCCTCATCCTGTTCTTTGTTCAAGGGGAGTCTTGTGGTAGCAGAGGGGCCAGGGAATGAGTTCCCCGTGTCCTCATCCTGTTCTTTGTTCAAGGGGAGTCTTGTGGTAGCAGAGGGGCCAGGGAATGAGTTTTCCGTGTCCTCATCCTGTTCTTTGTTCAAGGGGAGTCTTGTGGTAGCAGAGGGGCCAGGGAATGAATTCCCCGTGTCCTCATCCTGTTCTTTGTTCAAGGGGAGTCTTGTGGTAGCAGAGGGGCCAGGGAATGAGTTCCCCGTGTCCTCATCCTGTTCTTTGTTCAAGGGGAGTCTTGTGGTAGCAGAGGGGCCAGGGAATGAGTTCTCCGTGTCCTCATCCTGTTCTTTGTTCAAGGGGAGTCTTGTGGTAGCAGAGGGGCCAGGAAATGAGTTCTCCGTGTCCTCATCCTGTTCTTTGTTCAAGGGGAATCTTGTGGTAGCAGAGGGGCCAGGGAATGAGTTCCCCGTGTCCTCATCCTGTTCTTTGTTCAAGGGGAGTCTTGTGGTAGCAGAGGGGCCAGGGAATGAGTTCCCCGTGCCCTCATCCTGTTCTTTGTTCAAGGGGAGTCTTGTGGTAGCAGAGGTGCCAGGGAATGAGTTCTCCGTGTCCTCATCCTGTTCTTTGTTCAAGGGGAGTATTGGGGTAGTCGAGGGGCCAGGGAATAAGTTCTTCGTGTCCTCATCCTGTTCTTTGTTCAAGGGGAGTCTTGGGGTAGTCGAGGGGCCAGGGAATGAGTTCTCCGTGTCCTCATCCTGTTCTTTGTTCAAGGGGAGTTTTGTGGTAGCAGAGGGGCCAGGGAATGAGTTCTCCGTGTCCTCATCCTGTTCTTTGTTCAAGGGGAGTCTTGGGGTAGCAGAGGGGCCAGGGAATGAGTTCTCTGTCTCTTCATCCTGTTCTTTGTTCAAGGGGAGTCTTGTGGTAGCAAAGGGGCCAGGGAATGAGTTCTCCGTGTCCTCATCCTGTTCTTTGTTCAAGGGGAGTCTTGTGGTAGCAGAGGGGCCAGGGAATGAGTTCCCCGTGTCCTCATCCTGTTCTTTGTTCAAGGGGAGTCTTGTGGTAGCAGAGGGGCCAGGGAATGAGTTCTCCGTGTCCTCATCCTGTTCTTTGTTCAAGGGAAGTCTTGGGGTAGCAGAGGGGCCAGGGAATGAGTTCTCCGTGTCCTCATCCTGTTCTTTGTTCAAGGGGAGTCTTGGGGTAGCAGAGGGGCCAGGGAATGAGTTCCCCGTGTCCTCATCCTGTTCTTTGTTCAAGGGGAGTCTTGGGGTAGCAGAGGGGCCAGGGAATGAGTTCTCCGTGTCCTCATCCTGTTCTTTGTTCAAGGGGAGTCTTGTGGTAGCAGAGGGGCCAGGGAATGAGTTCCCCGTGTCCTCATCCTGTTCTTTGTTCAAGGGGAGTCTTGTGGTAGCAGAGGGGCCAGGGAATGAGTTCCCTGTGTCCTCATCCTGTTCTTTGTTCAAGGGGAGTCTTGTGGTAGCAGAGGGGCCAGGGAATGAGTTCTCCGTAGCCTCAACCTGTTCTTTGTTCAAGGGAAGTCTTGTGGTAGCAGAGGGGCCAGGGAATGAGTTCTCCGTGTCCTCATCCTGTTCTTTGTTCAAGGGAAGTCTTGTGGTAGCAGAGGGGCCAGGGAATGAGTTCTCCGTGTCCTCATCCTGTTCTTTGTTCAAGGGGTGTCTTGGGGTAGCAGAGGGGCCAGGGATTGAGTTCTCTGTCTCTTCATCCTGTTCTTTGTTCAAGGGGAGTCTTGGGGTAGCAGAGGGGCCAGGGAATGAGTTCCCCGTGTCCTCATCCTGTTCTTTGTTCAAGGGGGGTCTTGTGGTAGCAGAGGGGCCAGGGAATGAGTTCCCCGTGTCCTCATCCTGTTCTTTGTTCAAGGGGAGTCTTGTGGTAGCAGAGGGGCCAGGGAATGAGTTCCCCGTGTCCTCATCCTGTTCTTTGTTCAAGGGGAGTCTTGTGGTAGCAGAGGGGCCAGGGAATGAGTTTTCCGTGTCCTCATCCTGTTCTTTGTTCAAGGGGAGTCTTGTGGTAGCAGAGGGGCCAGGGAATGAATTCCCCGTGTCCTCATCCTGTTCTTTGTTCAAGGGGAGTCTTGTGGTAGCAGAGGGGCCAGGGAATGAGTTCCCCGTGTCCTCATCCTGTTCTTTGTTCAAGGGGAGTCTTGTGGTAGCAGAGGGGCCAGGGAATGAGTTCTCCGTGTCCTCATCCTGTTCTTTGTTCAAGGGGAGTCTTGTGGTAGCAGAGGGGCCAGGAAATGAGTTCTCCGTGTCCTCATCCTGTTCTTTGTTCAAGGGGAATCTTGTGGTAGCAGAGGGGCCAGGGAATGAGTTCCCCGTGTCCTCATCCTGTTCTTTGTTCAAGGGGAGTCTTGTGGTAGCAGAGGGGCCAGGGAATGAGTTCCCCGTGCCCTCATCCTGTTCTTTGTTCAAGGGGAGTCTTGTGGTAGCAGAGGTGCCAGGGAATGAGTTCTCCGTGTCCTCATCCTGTTCTTTGTTCAAGGGGAGTATTGGGGTAGTCGAGGGGCCAGGGAATGAGTTCTTCGTGTCCTCATCCTGTTCTTTGTTCAAGGGGAGTCTTGGGGTAGTCGAGGGGCCAGGGAATGAGTTCTCCGTGTCCTCATCCTGTTCTTTGTTCAAGGGGAGTTTTGTGGTAGCAGAGGGGCCAGGGAATGAGTTCTCCGTGTCCTCATCCTGTTCTTTGTTCAAGGGGAGTCTTGGGGTAGCAGAGGGGCCAGGGAATGAGTTCTCTGTCTCTTCATCCTGTTCTTTGTTCAAGGGGAGTCTTGTGGTAGCAAAGGGGCCAGGGAATGAGTTCTCCGTGTCCTCATCCTGTTCTTTGTTCAAGGGGAGTCTTGTGGTAGCAGAGGGGCCAGGGAATGAGTTCCCCGTGTCCTCATCCTGTTCTTTGTTCAAGGGGAGTCTTGTGGTAGCAGAGGGGCCAGGGAATGAGTTCTCCGTGTCCTCATCCTGTTCTTTGTTCAAGGGAAGTCTTGGGGTAGCAGAGGGGCCAGGGAATGAGTTCTCCGTGTCCTCATCCTGTTCTTTGTTCAAGGGGAGTCTTGGGGTAGCAGAGGGGCCAGGGAATGAGTTCCCCGTGTCCTCATCCTGTTCTTTGTTCAAGGGGAGTCTTGGGGTAGCAGAGGGGCCAGGGAATGAGTTCTCCGTGTCCTCATCCTGTTCTTTGTTCAAGGGGAGTCTTGTGGTAGCAGAGGGGCCAGGGAATGAGTTCCCCGTGTCCTCATCCTGTTCTTTGTTCAAGGGGAGTCTTGTGGTAGCAGAGGGGCCAGGGAATGAGTTCCCTGTGTCCTCATCCTGTTCTTTGTTCAAGGGGAGTCTTGTGGTAGCAGAGGGGCCAGGGAATGAGTTCTCCGTAGCCTCAACCTGTTCTTTGTTCAAGGGAAGTCTTGTGGTAGCAGAGGGGCCAGGGAATGAGTTCTCCGTGTCCTCATCCTGTTCTTTGTTCAAGGGAAGTCTTGGGGTAGCAGAGGGGCCAGGGATTGAGTTCTCTGTCTCTTCATCCTGTTCTTTGTTCAAGGGGAGTCTTGGGGTAGCAGAGGGGCCAGGGAATGAGTTCCCCGTGTCCTCATCCTGTTCTTTGTTCAAGGGGAGTCTTGTGGTAGCAGAGGGGCCAGGGAATGAGTTCCCTGTGTCCTCATCCTGTTCTTTGTTCAAGGGGAGTCTTGTGGTAGCAGAGGGGCCAGGGAATGAGTTCTCCGTAGCCTCATCCTGTTCTTTGTTCAAGGGAAGTCTTGTGGTAGCAGAGGGGCCAGGGAATGAGTTCTCCGTGTCCTCATCCTGTTCTTTGTTCAAGGGGAGTCTTGGGGTAGTCGAGGGGCCAGGGATTGAGTTCTCTGTCTCTTCATCCTGTTCTTTGTTCAAGGGGAGTCTTGGGGTAGCAGAGGGGCCAGGGAATGAGTTCCCCGTGTCCTCATCCTGTTCTTTGTTCAAGGGGGGTCTTGTGGTAGCAGAGGGGCCAGGGAATGAGTTCCCCGTGTCCTCATCCTGTTCTTTGTTCAAGGGGAGTCTTGTGGTAGCAGAGGGGCCAGGGAATGAGTTCCCCGTGTCCTCATCCTGTTCTTTGTTCAAGGGGAGTCTTGTGGTAGCAGAGGGGCCAGGGAATGAGTTTTCCGTGTCCTCATCCTGTTCTTTGTTCAAGGGGAGTCTTGTGGTAGCAGAGGGGCCAGGGAATGAATTCCCCGTGTCCTCATCCTGTTCTTTGTTCAAGGGAAGTCTTGGGGTAGTAGAGGGGCCAGGGAATGAGTTCTCCGTGTCCTCATCCTGTTCTTTGTTCAAGGGGAGTCTTGGGGTAGCAGAGGGGCCAGGGAATGAGTTCCCCGTGTCCTCATCCTGTTCTTTGTTCAAGGGGAGTCTTGGGGTAGCAGAGGGGCCAGGGAATGAGTTCTCCGTGTCCTCATCCTGTTCTTTGTTCAAGGGGAGTCTTGTGGTAGCAGAGGGGGCAGGGAATGAGTTCCCTGTGTCCTCATCCTGTTCTTTGTTCAAGGGGAGTCTTGTGGTAGCAGAGGGGCAAGGGAATGAGTTCTCCGTAGCCGCATCCTGTTCTTTGTTCAAGGGAAGTCTTGTGGTAGCAGAGGGGCCAGGGAATGAGTTCTCCGTGTCCTCATCCTGTTCTTTGTTCAAGGGAAGTCTTGGGGTAGCAGAGGGGCCAGGGATTGAGTTCTCTGTCTCTTCATCCTGTTCTTTGTTCAAGGGGAGTCTTGGGGTAGCAGAGGGGCCAGGGAATGAGTTCCCCGTGTCCTCATCCTGTTCTTTGTTCAAGGGGGGTCTTGTGGTAGCAGAGGGGCCAGGGAATGAGTTCCCCGTGTCCTCATCCTGTTCTTTGTTCAAGGGGAGTCTTGTGGTAGCAGAGGGGCCAGGGAATGAGTTCCCCGTGTCCTCATCCTGTTCTTTGTTCAAGGGGAGTCTTGTGGTAGCAGAGGGGCCAGGGAATGAGTTTTCCGTGTCCTCATCCTGTTCTTTGTTCAAGGGGAGTCTTGTGGTAGCAGAGGGGCCAGGGAATGAATTCCCCGTGTCCTCATCCTGTTCTTTGTTCAAGGGGAGTCTTGTGGTAGCAGAGGGGCCAGGGAATGAGTTCCCCGTGTCCTCATCCTGTTCTTTGTTCAAGGGGAGTCTTGTGGTAGCAGAGGGGCCAGGGAATGAGTTCTCCGTGTCCTCATCCTGTTCTTTGTTCAAGGGGAGTCTTGTGGTAGCAGAGGGGCCAGGAAATGAGTTCTCCGTGTCCTCATCCTGTTCTTTGTTCAAGGGGAGTCTTGTGGTAGCAGAGGGGCCAGGGAATGAGTTCCCCGTGTCCTCATCCTGTTCTTTGTTCAAGGGGAGTCTTGTGGTAGCAGAGGGGCCAGGGAATGAGTTCCCCGTGGCCTCATCCTGTTCTTTGTTCAAGGGGAGTCTTGTGGTAGCAGAGGTGCCAGGGAATGAGTTCTCCGTGTCCTCATCCTGTTCTTTGTTCAAGGGGAGTCTTGGGGTAGTCGAGGGGCCAGGGAATGAGTTCTCCGTGTCCTCATCCTGTTCTTTGTTCAAGGGGAGTCTTGGGGTAGTCGAGGGGCCAGGGAATGAGTTCTCGGTGTCCTCATCCTGTTCTTTGTTCAAGGGGAATTTTGTGGTAGCAGAGGGGCCAGGGAATGAGTTCTCCGTGTCCTCATCCTGTTCTTTGTTCAAGGGGAGTCTTGGGGTAGCAGAGGGGCCAGGGAATGAGTTCTCTGTCTCTTCATCCTGTTCTTTGTTCAAGGGGAGTCTTGTGGTAGCAGAGGGGCCAGGGAATGAGTTCTCCGTGTCCTCATCCTGTTCTTTGTTCAAGGGGAGTCTTGTGGTAGCAGAGGGGCCAGGGAATGAGTTCTCCGTGTCCTCATCCTGTTCTTTGTTCAAGGGGAGTCTTGTGGTAGCAGAGGGGCCAGGGAATACGTTCTCCGTGTCCTCATCCTGTTCTTTGTTCAAGGGGAGTCTTGTGGTAGCAGAGGGGCCAGGGAATGAGTTCTCCGTGTCCTCATCCTGTTCTTTTTTCAAGCGGAGTCTTGTGGTAGCAGAGGGGCCAGGGAATGAGTTCCCCGTGTCCTCATCCTGTTCTTTGTTCAAGGGGAGTCTTGTGGTAGCAGAGGGGCCAGGGAAAGAGTTCTCCGTGTCCTCATCCTGTTCTTTGTTCAAGGGAAGTCTTGGGGTAGCAGAGGGGCCAGGGAATGAGTTCTCCGTGTCCTCATCCTGTTCTTTGTTCAAGGGAAGTCTTGGGGTAGCAGAGGTGCCAGGGATTGAGTTCTCTGTCTCTTCATCCTGCCCTATGTTCAAGGGAAGTCTTGGGGTAGCAGAGGTGCCAGGGATTGAGTTCTCTGTCTCTTCATCCTGCCCTATGTTCAAGGGAAGTCTCGGGGTAGCAGAGGTGCCAAGGATTGAGTTCTCGGTCTCTTCATCCTGCCCTATGTTCAAGGGAAGTCTTGGGGTAGCAGAGGTGCCAGGGATTGAGTTCTCTGTCTCTTCATCCTGTTCTTTGTTCAAGGGGAGTCTTGTGGTAGCAGAGGGGCCAGGGAATGAGTTCCCCGTGTCCTCATCCTGTTCTTTGTTCAAGGGGAGTCTTGTGGTAGCAGAGGGGCCAGGGAATGAGTTTTCCGTGTCCTCATCCTGTTCTTTGTTCAAGGGGAGTCTTGTGGTAGCAGAGGGGCCAGGGAATGAATTCCCCGTGTCCTCATCCTGTTCTTTGTTCAAGGGAAGTCTTGGGGTAGCAGAGGGGCCAGGGATTAAGTTCTCCGTGTCCTCATCCTGTTCTTTGTTCAAGGGGAGTCTTGGGGTAGCAGAGGTGCCAGGGAATGAGTTCCCCGTGTCCTCATCCTGTTCTTTGTTCAAGGGGAGTCTTGGGGTAGCAGAGGGGCCAGGGAATGAGTTCTCCGTGTCCTCATCCTGTTCTTTGTTCAAGGGGAGTCTTGTGGTAGCAGAGGGGGCAGGGAATGAGTTCCCTGTGTCCTCATCCTGTTCTTTGTTCAAGGGGAGTCTTGGGGTAGCAGAGGGGCCAGGGAATGAGTTCCCCGTGTCCTCATCCTGTTCTTTGTTCAAGGGGAGTCTTGTGGTAGCAGAGGGGCCAGGGAAAGAGTTCTCCGTGTCCTCATCCTGTTCTTTGTTCAAGGGAAGTCTTGGGGTAGCAGAGGGGCCAGGGAATGAGTTCTCCGTGTCCTCATCCTGTTCTTTGTTCAAGGGAAGTCTTGGGGTAGCAGAGGTGCCAGGGATTGAGTTCTCTGTCTCTTCATCCTGCCCTATGTTCAAGGGAAGTCTTGGGGTAGCAGAGGTGCCAGGGATTGAGTTCTCTGTCTCTTCATCCTGTTCTTTGTTCAAGGGGAGTCTTGTGGTAGCAGAGGGGCCAGGGAATGAGTTCCCCGTGTCCTCATCCTGTTCTTTGTTCAAGGGGAGTCTTGTGGTAGCAGAGGGGCCAGGGAATGAATTTTCCGTGTCCTCATCCTGTTCTTTGTTCAAGGGGAGTCTTGTGGTAGCAGAGGGGCCAGGGAATGAATTCCCCGTGTCCTCATCCTGTTCTTTGTTCAAGGGAAGTCTTAGGGTAGCAGAGGGGCCAGGGAATGAGTTATCCGTGTCCTCATCCTGTTCTTTGTTCAAGGGGAGTCTTGGGGTAGCAGAGGGGCCAGGGAATGAGTTCCCCGTGTCCTCATCCTGTTCTTTGTTCAAGGGGAGTCTTGGGGTAGCAGAGGGGCCAGGGAATGAGTTCTCCGTGTCCTCATCCTGTTCTTTGTTCAAGGGGAGTCTTGTGGTAGCAGAGGGGGCGGGGAATGAGTTCCCTGTGTCCTCATCCTGTTCTTTGTTCAAGGGGAGTCTTGTGGTAGCAGAGGGGCCAGGGAATGAGTTCTCCGTAGCCTCATCCTGTTCTTTGTTCAAGGGAAGTCTTGTGGTAGCAGAGGGGCCAGGGAATGAGTTCTCCGTGTCCTCATCCTTTTCTTTGTTCAAGGGAAGTCTTGGGGTAGCAGAGGGGCCAGGGATTGAGTTCTCTGTCTCTTCATCCTGTTCTTTGTTCAAGGGGAGTCTTGGGGTAGCAGAGGGGCCAGGGAATGAGTTCCCCGTGTCCTCATCCTGTTCTTTGTTCAAGGGGAGTCTTGTGGTAGCAGAGGGGCCAGGGAAAGAGTTCTCCGTGTCCTCATCCTGTTCTTTGTTCAAGGGAAGTCTTGGGGTAGCAGAGGGGCCAGGGAATGAGTTCTCCGTGTCCTCATCCTGTTCTTTGTTCAAGGGAAGTCTTGGGGTAGCAGAGGTGCCAGGGATTGAGTTCTCTGTCTCTTCATCCTGCCCTATGTTCAAGGGAAGTCTTGGGGTAGCAGAGGTGCCAGGGATTGAGTTCTCTGTCTCTTCATCCTGCCCTATGTTCAAGGGAAGTCTCGGGGTAGCAGAGGTGCCAGGGATTGAGTTCTCGGTCTCTTCATCATGCCCTATGTTCAAGGGAAGTCTTGGGGTAGCAGAGGTGCCAGGGATTGAGTTCTCTGTCTCTTCATCCTGTTCTTTGTTCAAGGGGAGTCTTGTGGTAGCAGAGGGGCCAGGGAATGAGTTCCCCGTGTCCTCATCCTGTTCTTTGTTCAAGGGGAGTCTTGTGGTAGCAGAGGGGCCAGGGAATGAGTTTTCCGTGTCCTCATCCTGTTCTTTGTTCAAGGGGAGTCTTGTGGTAGCAGAGGGGCCAGGGAATGAATTCCCCGTGTCCTCATCCTGTTCTTTGTTCAAGGGAAGTCTTGGGGTAGCAGAGGGGCAAGGGAATGAGTTCTCCGTGTCCTCATCCTGTTCTTTGTTCAAGGGGAGTCTTGGGGTAGCAGAGGGGCCAGGGAATGAGTTCCCCGTGTCCTCATCCTGTTCTTTGTTCAAGGGGAGTCTTGGGGTAGCAGAGGGGCCAGGGAATGAGTTCTCCGTGTCCTCATCCTGTTCTTTGTTCAAGGGGAGTCTTGTGGTAGCAGAGGGGGCAGGGATTGAGTTCTCTGTCTCTTCATCCTGTTCTTTGTTCAAGGGGAGTCTTGTGGTAGCAGAGGGGCCAGGGAATGAGTTCTCCGTAGCCTCATCCTGTTCTTTGTTCAAGGGAAGTCTTGTGGTAGCAGAGGGGCCAGGGAATGAGTTCTCCGTGTCCTCATCCTGTTCTTTGTTCAAGGGAAGTCTTGGGGTAGCAGAGGGGCAAGGGATTGAGTTCTCTGTCTCTTCATCCTGTTCTTTGTTCAAGGGGAGTCTTGGGGTAGCAGAGGGGCCAGGGAATGAGTTCCCCGTGTCCTCGTCCTGTTCTTTGTTCAAGGGGGGTCTTGTGGTAGCAGAGGGGCCAGGGAATGAGTTCTCTGTGTCCTCATCCTGTTCTTTGTTCAAGGGGAGTCTTGGGGTAGCAGAGGGGCCAGGGAATGAGTTCTCTGTCTCTTCATCCTGTTCTTTGTTCAAGGGGAGTCTTGTGGTAGCAGAGGGGCCAGGGAATGAGTTCTCCGTGTCCTCATCCTGTTCTTTGTTCAAGGGGAGTCTTGTGGTAGCAGAGGGGCCAGGGAATGAGTTCTCCGTGTCCTCATCCTGTTCTTTGTTCAAGGGGAGTCTTGTGGTAGCAGAGGGGCCAGGGAATACGTTCTCCGTGTCCTCATCCTGTTCTTTGTTCAAGGGGAGTCTTGTGGTAGCAGAGGGGCCAGGGAATGAATTCCCCGTGTCCTCATCCTGTTCTTTGTTCAAGGGAAGTCTTGGGGTAGCAGAGGGGCCAGGGAATGAGTTCTCAGTGTCCTCATCCTGTTCTTTGTTCAAGGGGAGTCTTGGGGTAGCAGAGGGGCCAGGGAATGAGTTCCCCGTGTCCTCATCCTGTTCTTTGTTCAAGGGGAGTCTTGGGGTAGCAGAGGGGCCAGGGAATGAGTTCTCCGTGTCCTCATCCTGTTCTTTGTTCAAGGGGAGTCTTGTGGTAGCAGAGGGGGCAGGGAATGAGTTCCCTGTGTCCTCATCCTGTTCTTTGTTCAAGGGGAGTCTTGTGGTAGCAGAGGGGCCAGGGAATGAGTTCTCCGTAGCCTCATCCTGTTCTTTGTTCAAGGGAAGTCTTGTGGTAGCAGAGGGGCCAGGGAATGAGTTCTCCGTGTCCTCATCCTGTTCTTTGTTCAAGGGAAGTCTTGGGGTAGCAGAGGGGCCAGGGATTGAGTTCTCTGTCTCTTCATCCTGTTCTTTGTTCAAGGGGAGTCTTGGGGTAGCAGAGGGGCCAGGGAATGAGTTCCCTGTGTCCTCATCCTGTTCTTTGTTCAAGGGGAGTCTTGTGGTAGCAGAGGGGCCAGGGAAAGAGTTCTCCGTGTCCTCATCCTGTTCTTTGTTCAAGGGAAGTCTTGGGGTAGCAGAGGGGCCAGGGAATGAGTTCTCCGTGTCCTCATCCTGTTCTTTGTTCAAGGGAAGTCTTGGGGTAGCAGAGGTGCCAGGGATTGAGTTCTCTGTCTCTTCATCCTGCCCTATGTTCAAGGGAAGTCTTGGGGTAGCAGAGGTGCCAGGGATTGAGTTCTCTGTCTCTTCATCCTGCCCTATGTTCAAGGGAAGTCTCGGGGTAGCAGAGGTGCCAGGGATTGAGTTCTCGGTCTCTTCATCATGCCCTATGTTCAAGGGAAGTCTTGGGGTAGCAGAGGTGCCAGGGATTGAGTTCTCTGTCTCTTCATCCTGTTCTTTGTTCAAGGGGAGTCTTGTGGTAGCAGAGGGGCCAGGGAATGAGTTCCCCGTGTCCTCATCCTGTTCTTTGTTCAAGGGGAGTCTTGTGGTAGCAGAGGGGCCAGGGAATGAGTTTTCCGTGTCCTCATCCTGTTCTTTGTTCAAGGGGAGTCTTGTGGTAGCAGAGGGGCCAGGGAATGAATTCCCCGTGTCCTCATCCTGTTCTTTGTTCAAGGGAAGTCTTGGGGTAGCAGAGGGGCAAGGGAATGAGTTCTCCGTGTCCTCATCCTGTTCTTTGTTCAAGGGGAGTCTTGGGGTAGCAGAGGGGCCAGGGAATGAGTTCCCTGTGTCCTCATCCTGTTCTTTGTTCAAGGGGAGTCTTGGGGTAGCAGAGGGGCCAGGGAATGAGTTCTCCGTGTCCTCATCCTGTTCTTTGTTCAAGGGGAGTCTTGTGGTAGCAGAGGGGGCAGGGATTGAGTTCTCTGTCTCTTCATCCTGTTCTTTGTTCAAGGGGAGTCTTGTGGTAGCAGAGGGGCCAGGGAATGAGTTCTCCGTAGCCTCATCCTGTTCTTTGTTCAAGGGAAGTCTTGTGGTAGCAGAGGGGCCAGGGAATGAGTTCTCCGTGTCCTCATCCTGTTCTTTGTTCAAGGGAAGTCATGGGGTAGCAGAGGGGCAAGGGATTGAGTTCTCTGTCTCTTCATCCTGTTCTTTGTTCAAGGGGAGTCTTGGGGTAGCAGAGGGGCCAGGGAATGAGTTCCCCGTGTCCTCGTCCTGTTCTTTGTTCAAGGGGGGTCTTGTGGTAGCAGAGGGGCCAGGGAATGAGTTCTCTGTGTCCTCATCCTGTTCTTTGTTCAAGGGGAGTCTTGGGGTAGCAGAGGGGCCAGGGAATGAGTTCTCTGTCTCTTCATCCTGTTCTTTGTTCAAGGGGAGTCTTGTGGTAGCAGAGGGGCCAGGGAATGAGTTCTCTGTGTCCTCATCCTGTTCTTTGTTCAAGGGGAGTCTTGTGGTAGCAGAGGGGCCAGGGAATGAGTTCTCCGTGTCCTCATCCTGTTCTTTGTTCAAGGGGAGTCTTGTGGTAGCAGAGGGGCCAGGGAATACGTTCTCCGTGTCCTCATCCTGTTCTTTGTTCAAGGGGAGTCTTGTGGTAGCAGAGGGGCCAGGGAATGAGTTCTCCGTGTCCTCATCCTGTTCTTTGTTCAAGGGGAGTCTTGTGGTAGCAGAGGGGCCAGGGAATGAGTTCCCCGTGTCCTCATCCTGTTCTTTGTTTAAGGGGAGTCTTGTGGTAGCAGAGGGGCCAGGGAAAGAGTTCTCCGTGTCCTCATCCTGTTCTTTGTTCAAGGGAAGTCTTGGGGTAGCAGAGGGGCCAGGGAATGAGTTCTCCGTGTCCTCATCCTGTTCTTTGTTCAAGGGAAGTCTTGGGGTAGCAGAGGTGCCAGGGATTGAGTTCTCTGTCTCTTCATCCTGCCCTATGTTCAAGGGAAGTCTTGGGGTAGCAGAGGTGCCAGGGATTGAGTTCTCTGTCTCTTCATCCTGCCCTATGTTCAAGGGAAGTCTCGGGGTAGCAGAGGTGCCAGGGATTGAGTTCTCGGTCTCTTCATCCTGCCCTATGTTCAAGGGAAGTCTTGGGGTAGCAGAGGTGCCAGGGATTGAGTTCTCTGTCTCTTCATCCTGTTCTTTGTTCAAGGGGAGTCTTGTGGTAGCAGAGGGGCCAGGGAATGAGTTCCCCGTGTCCTCATCCTGTTCTTTGTTCAAGGGGAGTCTTGTGGTAGCAGAGGGGCCAGGGAATGAGTTTTCCGTGTCCTCATCCTGTTCTTTGTTCAAGGGGAGTCTTGTGGTAGCAGAGGGGCCAGGGAATGAGTTTTCCGTGTCCTCATCCTGTTCTTTGTTCAAGGGGAGTCTTGTGGTAGCATAGGGGCCAGGGAATGAATTCCCCGTGTCCTCATCCTGTTCTTTGTTCAAGGGAAGTCTTGGGGTAGCAGAGGGGCCAGGGAATGAGTTCTCCGTGTCCTCATCCTGTTCTTTGTTCAAGGGGAGTCTTGGGGTAGCAGAGGGGCCAGGGAATGAGTTCCCCATGTCCTCATCCTATTCTTTGTTCAAGGGGAGTCTTGGGGTAGCAGAGGGGCCAGGAAATGAGTTCTCTGTGTCCTCATCCTGTTCTTTGTTCAAGGGAAGTCTTGGGGTAGCAGAGGGGCCAGGGAATGAGTTCTCCGTGTCCTCATCCTGTTCTTTGTTCAAGGGAAGTCTTGGGGTAGCAGAGGGGCCAGGGATTGAGTTCTCCGTGTCCTCATCCTGCCCTATGTTCAAGGGAAGTCTTGGGGTAGCAGAGGGGCCAGGGAATGAGTTCTCTGTCTCTTCATCCTGTCCTATGTTCAAGGGGAGTCTTGTGGTAGCCGAGGGGCTAGGGAATGAGTTCTCCGTGTCCTCATCCTGTTCTTTGTTCAAGGGGAGTCTTGTGGTAGCAGAGGGGCCAGGGAATGAGTTCTCCGTGTCCTCATCCTGTTCTATGTTCAAGGGAAGTCTTGGGGTAGCAGAGGGGCCAGGGAATGAGTTCTCCGTGTCCTCATCCTGTTCTTTGTTCAAGGGGAGTCTTGTGGTAGCAGAGGGGCCAGGGAATGAGTTCTCTGTAGCCTCATCCTGTTCTTTGTTCAAGGGAAGTCTTGTGGTAGCAGAGGGGCCAGGGAATGAGTTCTCCGTGTCCTCATCCTGTTCTTTGTTCAAGGGAAGTCTTGGGGTAGCAGAGGGGCCAGGGATTGAGTTCTCTGTCTCTTCATCCTGTTCTTTGTTCAAGGGGAGTCTTGGGGTAGCAGAGGGGCCAGGGAATGAGTTCCCCGTGTCCTCATCCTGTTCTTTGTTCAAGGGGAGTCTTGTGGTAGCAGAGGGGCCAGGGAAAGAATTTTCCGTGTCCTCATCCTGTTCTTTGTTCAAGGGAAGTCTTGGGGTAGCAGAGGGGCCAGGGAATGAGTTCTCCGTGTCCTCATCCTGTTCTTTGTTCAAGGGAAGTCTTGGGGTAGCAGAGGTGCCAGGGATTGAGTTCTCTGTCTCTTCATCCTGCCCTATGTTCAAGGGAGGTCTTGGGGTAGCAGAGGTGCCAGGGATTGAGTTCTCTGTCTCTTCATCCTGCCCTATGTTCAAGGGAAGTCTTGGGGTAGCAGTGGTGCCAGGGATTGAGTTCTCTTTCTCTTCATCCTGCCCTATGTTCAAGGGAAGTCTTGGGGTAGCAGAGGGGCCAGGGAATGAGTTCTCCGTGTCCTCATCCTGTTCTTTGTTCAAGGGAAGTCTTGGGGTAGTCGAGGGGCCAGGGAATTAGTTCTCCGTGTCCTCATCCTGTTCTTTGTTCAAGGGGAGTCTTGGGGTAGTTGAGGGGCCAGGGAATGAGTTCTCCGTGTCCTCATCCTGTTCTTTGTTCAAGGGGAGTCTTGGGGTAGTCGAGGGGCCAGGGAATGAGTTCTCCGTGTCCTCATCCTGTTCTTTGTTCATGGGAAGTCTTGGGGTAGTCGAGGGGCCAGGGAATGAGTTCTCCGTGTCCTCATCCTGTTCTTTGTTCAAGGGGAGTCTTGGGGTAGTCGAGGGGCCAGGGAATGAGTTCTCCGTGTCCTCATCCTGTTATTTGTTCAAGGGAAGTCTTGTGGTAGCCGAGGGGACAGGGAATGAGTTCTCCGTGTCCTCATCCTGTTCTTTGTTCAAGGGGAGTCTTGGGGTAGTCGAGGGGCCAGGGAATGAGTTCTCCGTGTCCTCATCCTGTTCTTTGTTCAAGGGAAGTCTTGTGGTAGCCGAGGGGCCAGAGATTGAGTTCTCTGTCTCTTCATCCTGTCCTATGTTCAAGGGAAGTCTTGGGGTAGCAGAGGGGCCAGGGAATGAGTTCTCCGTGTCCTCATCCTGTTCTTTGTTCAAGGGGAGTCTTGGGGTAGCAGAGGGGCCAGGGAATGAGTTCTCCGTGTCCTCATCCTGTCCTATGTTCAAGGAAAGTCTTGGGGTAGCAGAGGGTGCCAGGGAATGAGCTCTTCGTGTCCTCATCCTGTTCTTTGTTCAAGGGGAGTCTTGTGGTAGCTGAGGGGCAGATGAACAAGAGGGCCATTCCAAGGGACGGGAGCTCGAGAAGCAGCCCCTCCCCTCGCATAAGAGACAGGCTATGTGGTGATGAAAACTCGTACATGGTTCACTTGAGACACAGGAACACTATACACTGTATGGATGTAGTCTCCATATCTTTAGAGCACACAGCACAGAAACAACGTGAGGCAAAGAGGGCTGTCAGGTATGCAGTGTGCTAAAAGCGCAGAGCTCTAAATGACCGTCTTCCCCTGGACTCGCACAACTCCCACCTCACCCCAGCTTCCACTCGCACAGGTAACCAAACCCCTTCCCCACACCTTCCAGAGCTCAAAAAAAACCCTTAGCCGCGCACCAGAAGCATTGCCCTGGCTATGGGTAAAGCTGCGACAGTACTTTCCCCCACAACATATATATAATCTCACTTATTCTATGACAGTGTCCAACTGCTCAGTGTTAGGATGCAAGTATTGTGTGGACGTGTATTAGAATGGAAGGCGGCGAGAGTTCAAAGGATGTCAGCTGCGGCCTCGCTCCTTGGAGAGGGGCGACGCCAGGTTGAGTGCTCCAATAAACCATATGTTCAAGGTTACATCTTCGTGGGGGTCTCTCCGACTTTACCCACAACATTATGGCGACGGTTTTAAGGAGACATATGTGAGGGGACACATCACACAACCTGGGTGATCCTGGCGTTTGCCGTGTTCGAGAATCGAGAGGAGAATGGAATCAGTGGCTGAGCCACCGCGAGGTGTGGAATCAGTGAGTGAGCCAAGTGAGTGCCGTGTGGAATCAGTGGGCGAGCCACGACGAGGTGTGGAATCAGTGGGCGAGCCAAGGGAGAGCAGTGTGCAATCAGCGGGCAAGCCACAGCGAGGTGTGGAATCAGTGGGTGAGCCACAACGAGGTGTGGAATCAGTGGGTGAGCCACCGCGAGGTGTGGAATCAGTGGGCGAGCCAAGGGAGAGCAGTGTGCAATCAGCGGGCAAGCCACAGCGAGGTGTGGAATCAGTGGGCAAGCCTCAACGAGGTGTGGAATCAGTGAGTGAGCCAAGTGAGTGCAGTGTAGAATCAGTGAGCGAGCCACGACGAGGTGTGGAATCAGTGGGCGAGCCAAGGGAGAGCAGTGTGCAATCAGCGGGCAAGCCAAAGCGAGGTGTGGAATCAGTGGGTGAGCCACGACAAGGTGTGGAATCAGTGGGGGAGCCAAGGGAGAGCAGTGTGGAATCAGTGGGTGAGCCACGACGAGGTGTGGAATCAGTGGGCGAGCCAAGGGAGAGCAGTATGGAATCAGTGGGTGAGCCACGACGAGGTGTGGCGTGTTGGGCTGAAGAGTGAGTGGTGCTATATATGTTTACTGTGCAGAAGTCGGTTGCTCTACAACTCGTCAAGGTACGGTGAGCGGCGCTCGGTATTGCGCTCCCGGCACTTAGCTGTGGCCCATGGCAAACGCTCGAGCTGGGGCACATGCAGGTGAGGAGTCGGCCACCCTGCACCCGAGCTTTGCCTCGCACCACCAGTGGATACACTTGTCTGTTTATAGGCACTGTAAGCGTGTCATCAGGAGTGTTGGTCAAAAGCAGCATGTTGTAAAGTCATCCTGTGCCCCTGGCATCCCCCAACTATTTGCTGTCTGGAACTGGTGGTAACTGACTCTGACTGACCCTGGGCTCTGTTTAACCAGGCCCAGTGCCAGTGCCAAGCTAAAAGGAACACATTAGAATACAGTTAATATACCCAACATACACTAGGGTACACTAAGGTATGGCGGGGGGTACCCCTGTAAATGGCATGACCTACCCCATAAGCCCCAAGTATATAATAGGGCAGGGGATTTAAACTAGCTAGAAGCCCCCAGTATCCTGGGGCATGGCAGTTTAGAGGCCAGCAGATTTTCTGCACTAGCATGTGTGCAGTGCTGAAGCCTGGGGTCAGTTTAAAAGCAGCACTGGTTGCCAGGACTGCTTTTAAACAGTAAATGGTGTCTAAACTCGACTTTGGTGGTGGGGGCTTTTAAAAATGGAAAACTTACAATGATTTGGCATATTAAGAACCTCCAGGGTCTTGCCTATGTACCCAAGTTATCTATGAGGCACACCCTTATCAAATGAGTTTTTATATGCCTGGGGAAAGTGAAATTTCACATTTCACTCCCCACATTGTTTTAAAGTGCTGCTCAAATTCGACTTTGATGCTAGGAGCATTGGTTAATGAGGATCTGAAAGATTTCTGCAGATTCATTACCCCACGAAGTCTCCCCTAGTTGCACAGGGGGTAGGGGTCCTGTAGAAATTAGTGATACTTATAACATATGTTTTTTTAAGCCCTGATGCTAGAAAACTGGCCCAAGTCATTTTCCCCATTGCAAACCCCATGGCCCATAGGTTAATATTGCAGGAAGTTATTAAATAATAACTCCTGATGGGAAGGACCTAGACCCCCCATCCAAAGACTTATCAGAATAGCAGTGCTAAATCCAACAATATCATATTGTTGTTTTTTAAATAAATCTTTTTATTAACGAAATTGACATAAAGTTCAGCAAACATGACAGGTGGAATTACAGTGGAAACAATTAGCTATACAGGTACAGTAGGAGAATTCATTGGAAATCACGTAGAAGGGTCATCATCACAATCAAAATTACGGGGTGGAACACAAATATTACCACAGAAGACATTCCAGGGGTCCCAAATCTTGGACCATTTCCGGGGGCAGCGACGGGCCATGTACACTGTCTTTTCCCTCAACATACACCAATCGAGGTCCTTCTTCCAGTCTGTGACTTTGGGTGCATGAGAGGCCCCCCAGAGCTGAGCAATGTTCCTTTTGGCAACCATGTAGCCAAGTGTGACCCATTGTGTAGTGTGAGTGGTGAGGTCAGGAGGCTCCCAGATGTTAAGGAGGCATCTACACGCTACCGGTCGAAGCACAACCCCCAGAGTTTTACCCATCACCTCGTGTATCTTCAGCCAGTATTCTTGGATTGGCTCCCTGTGCCATATTATATGCATGAACGTGCCCAGTTGGGTGCATCCCCGCCTGCACGACCAATCCGTTGGCCCACCCATGTGTAACATTTGGGGACCCGTAATGTAGATTCTGTGGAGGATCTTCAGTTGTACTAAGCGGAGACGTGCTGGGATCGCAACAGTTCGGGAAGAAGAGACTGCCACTTGCCAATCTTTGTCATCTAGCTCGTTACCATCGCTGGCCCATTTTTCTCGTAGTGAGCTCAAAGGATCTTCCATATTATTAATGAGCTTCCGATAAGCGAGAGAAATGGCTTTTTCAGGCAAGTGGCCATCGAGTATTCTGTCTTCTAGTGGGGATGAGTCTGGAGGAGAGGAGTTTCGGGGCAGGACTGATCGCAACTCGTGTCGGCCCTGCAGATATCGGAAACGTTCAGATTCTCTCATCTCGTATTGATGCTGGAGGACGTCGAAGGGCTTCACGTCACCTGCGTCCCAGAGGTCTTTAATATGTGAAATACCTGGGAAACATCCTTTACGACTCTACTTTTACAATGCAGTGCCTTTACAACGTGGTATTTACAACGAAAACCATTACAACGCATTGCGCTGGGGGGCGCTCTAGGATAGGGAATATGTTTAATTTACTATTCAACACCTTCCCTAGTGTCCACGGGGACTGGAGTTGGAATAGTAAATTAAACTATTCACTATCCAGCATCCCAAAGCACTATGCGTTGTAAAGGTATTCGTTGTAAATACCGCGTTGTAAAGGCATGCCTGGTAAAAGTATGCGTTGTAACATCATACATCCGAAATACCTATTAGTTACCAATTGTCAAAGCCCTTTGAGTTCCCCAGGTCTCCTAAGTCCTGAGAATCTCGCAAGGGCGTTGCAAGAGTAAGCTTATGGCTCCAACAGAGTGATTTGTTCGCTGAATGCCAGATTCCAACTGCGTGTCCAGTGGGACATGTAAGTGGATACCGGCCTGGTTTGGAGTAAAGTGCTCGACCATAAGCACCGTTGGGGAGAAGCCATCTATCCATATTGAACCCCGGGTCGTCAAAGCGGCCGTATAACAATATCATATTGTTGAATTTCTCTTAAAATGTACATACAAGAAGTTATAAGACTTTCTTGTTTGTAAGTCCAAATTCAGCCTTCCAGTGGTCTGCACTGATTGGTCAGGGTTAAGTGGATTAGCCAGGCTGCTTTGAAGAGGTGATGAAGAACCCCTAGGGTTAATCACTCAGCTGGGAGGGCAGTGCGCTGGTCTATAAGAATGCCAGGCCAGGGGGTGGAGTCGTAAACCAGGCTCTTCATAGGCAGATGGGAGGCCTGAGTTTCAGTTTCACTCTTACATTCTTGATCCAGAGTAAGGGCTAGGCTTAAGGAAGGAAGGAAGGTATGTGCAGATGGTAGGGGGAGAGGCCATGGAAATAAGCCATCCCAGGGGGTGTGTTTAGCCAGCTCTTACCTCCTTGCTGGAGAATCAACCATTATGGATTTGGAAGATTGGTGCACTCTGGGACAAAATAATACCACACTCTACAGGATGTGGTTATAACTATGAGGAGTTGCCCTGTTCTCATTAGTCAGAAGTGACCTGGTGCTTGACCCAGAACATTTTGAATAAGTATCTGAGAGGGGCAGAGCCCTCCAGATCTGATGCGTGAAACTTACTGAAGCAAGAAGTGCCCTGTTGAGAAGTTTTGAGGTGCAAAGATTTATAAGGCCTGGGCTCTGAAGACTGCACCAAGTGAAACTGCAGCCCTCTGGATTACCTTGCTGTAAAAGGACTCAGTGGACTCCCTGCAAGCTACAGGTTAACAGAGATCACCTGGACAGCCCCACAAGGAATTCCCAGCCTGGAGTACCAGTGGGATTGTCAGGGTTTTGTTCAAGTGGATTGCAGAATTGAAGTTTCACGCTTTCAAGGACCCTCTTGGAGATTCCAGAACCTTGGACTGTGTGTTGGATACTTTGGGACCCGCAAGCAGAACTTCAGGAAAGAGTTCTAACTGGACCCAGCCTGCTGAAGAAAGCTGCACAAGAGTGGTGAGAAATTCTCCAGAACCATGTTTAAAGGTGTGCTCCTGTCAGAGAAAACGAAATGACTGAAAGGAGCACTGTTGGTTTCTAAGCACTAGAAAGTGACTAATCTTTAAAAATTCATATCTCTGGTTTCCTACAGTGGGTTATTTTCGTTTTGGTGTCATTTAAAAGATACAAATATTACCTATTTTTATAAATTGGTGTTGGATTTTTATTTTGTGTTGTGTCTTAATTATGTACTGAAAGGGTATTTTTAAATGCTTTACATACCTGTCTATGAAGTTATGCCTGTCTGCTCGCAGCCACGTTACCAAGGGTTGAGCATAGGAATAATTTTCTAAGACCTATGCTGATTCCCATCATGTGTTAGTGGCCTTATTGCCAGTGGCAGACCTACATTTGCCCCTACCAATAACCCACGTTCCAACAATGCACATTTACAGGGTGCCATCTTGGAAAGTGTATTTGCGAGGAGAGCCGTGCTAGCGCTTATGTCACCAGTGATCTGCACACCCATTATCCAAGTGTTCTCTTCTGCCAGTTAGGTGCAGGACACACGATCTGAGCCAGTGCTGTGTGTTATCAACTTGCAGTTTACGTCAATGGTGATCTGCGCACCCTGTAGCAGAGTGCTGTTCTAGCATAAGTTGGTGAAGCACACATGCTCTGAGACAGCGCTACCACCATCTTCAGTGGGATATGATCTCAGCACATTTTTTTATTTCCAGGTACTGTGAGATTATTTTGAGTTTAGGTTCCTGGGCAAGCTACGGTGATTTGCACACCTGAGGATTTTTGCCCTAGTTACTTACCAGTAATCTTCATTACTCAGAGTGTAGTCTTATAGAGGTCAAGGTGTAATGGGTAGGCCATATTGGGAAGGGATGGGTGGCATGGGAGGCTGACTTTTTGCTTTGGAGGGTTCTGGTGTGGAGCTGAAGCTCACTTTGTTAGTCATGTGGCGGGAAAGACTTATGAGGAGGTAATAATAGTGTTGCATTTCTATTTCTGTGTGTATTTCATCGTTATTGTTTTGGAGTTAATTGGAGTGCGTTGGATCAATGACAAAAGAGATGATTCACGATTAACTTACAGTCCAGTGTAAGGAGATGAGGATTCGGTAGAGATTATGGGCTGCTAAAGATTCATTGCTTAAGGATGCACTTGAGATGGCAAAAGTCATAGAGGAGTCTCAATTATGTATGTAGGAGTTAAGCAAATGAGAGAAAGGTTTAGAAGTAGCGATCTTAAGCAATGATAGAAAGAGCCCAGACAGAGATGTCAATGTTGTGTCTAAAAGTGGTGGCACAGAGGGAGCATCAACCATGTTTAGAAACAAGATAAAGAATGTACTCTATGTGGGAGTATATATCATACTTCAGATTTTAAACAATGTTTTGCAATTAATAAGGATTGCAGGAAATGTGGACGTAAAGGTCATTATGGGTGAATGTATAGAGAAGCCAAAAAACCTAACAAAGAGTATACTAAGTCCAGAACAGGTGCATGGAGTTGGCAGAAGATGCTGAATATGGTGACAGGATCTTGGTGGTAGATCAGGGTAATAAGGAGATGGTAGACAAAAGAAGAATGTCAAGACCCACAGCTAAGTTTGGGGTATGTGTCAAAAAGAGTCAAAACATCTCCCTGCACAGCTGCGACTCGTTCAATTAAAAATATTACATAGGATTTATGTCAACAAAGCTTTATTTCGATATATATAATATCATAAAAGCACATTTACAATAAAAAACACAGTTCATTTATGTAACAGGGCCCCGCCTGGTGCAGATGGGTTTGTCTGACTCCGGATTGTGTAGACGTAGATGTGGTCTCACGGGGACGTTCCTCCATGTTATCTGGGAGTGTCAGTATATAGCGGAGTACTGGAGTAAAATTCACAATATCATACATGAGGTCTTGGGGATCTCCTTGCAACCTGAGGCATGAAGATGCCTCCTGAACATATGGGAGCCAACCGACCTTAACACCGCACAGACACAATGGGTCACTTTGAGTTACATGATAGCCAAAAGGAACATCGCACAACAGTGGGGATCGGAGCAGCACCCCACCCTGGAGACCTGGAAGAGCAACCTAGATTGGTGCATGTTCTGGGAAAAACAGTTTTTCTGGCAAGGGGCCGCCCTCGAAAGTGGACTTCACTATGGGGACCCTGGAATCAGTATAGAGGTAATATTTGTGTGCCTCCCAGAAGCGCTGTGTTTGATGTACCCCATCCCCGTAATATCTTTGCTGTGTACCTACTTTTGTTTCCGGTGCCCCACTGTGGTGGGGATGTTGAGGTTGACATGATTCTTCTGTGTGAGAAGTTAGCCTGATATGCAGTGCTCACTATTCTAGTGATCACTATGTATCAGTCCAAACAACCCTTATTGATGATTGGTTGTAAGTCAACCGATAGACCAGCTATCCTAGTAGCATGGACAAGAGCAGTCTTTAGGCTAGACTCTAGAGGGCGTGTTAAGCCAGCTGTTATACCATCACATATACCCCTTGAACACCAAGTGAAAGGACACCACACAAGTGTTATGAAAATAAACAGTGTATTTATTTAGATCACAACAGCCCTGTACCTTAGCCACAAGGGAGAAATCTTGAGAAGAAGTCGAGAGTTCCTTTCGTAGAAAGTAGTTTCAGGATTCAAAGATGATCTAATTTGGAAGGGGGCCAGCTCCTATCTTTATACTAGGAAAAGGGGCTGGCACGCGACTAGGTCCTGCCCATGGGTGGGACCAGGGAGGGGGGTGGTTACACCCCTCTCCCATGCCGGACTTTCCCCATCTCAGGGGCTGGTGTGCCCCTGGAACTGGTTCTAGCCGGCAGATGCATAGTGAGCACCGGGGTGCCACTTGCAGTCAACTTCCTCAAAAGCCCTGCCTACCCAGGATACACAAAACCCTGTCTGGGATGGTGCTAGCACCAGCCCTGACAGGAAACCCTTTGTCCAAGCTCTCCTCGCTGGAAGGACTCCCAGCAGCAGGAGGTCAGACTTGTGTCTGTGGTGGCAGCATCCATTTTGTGATGCTGAGGCTTGAGTTAACTTTAACCGGGGTTCACAGTTACATACATGTCGTGTCCCTCTAGAAGGGTGGAATGCTAACCCCGTCGCCAGAATTGGCGAGGGGTTAGTATTCCAATTCGTATGACACCTTACTCGACATGTTTTGATAAAGCGATACCAGAGATAGCATACAACCGCGAGGATTATAATGCACTTAAGAGTATATGGTACGCGTTATCATGGAACAGCTATTAGGACTTGGTTCCGCAAGCTGCAAACGGGCTCAGCTCATGCCAGAGCACCATCTCACATGATTCCAAGCACTCTGCCTTCAGGATTGTTAAGGAGTGCCATAGGAGTGACTGATAGGAATCTATGTGTCCATTTTTAGGGTTTGATATAGGTATACTATATCTAAAGCAAAGGGTGATTACACCACCTTGCCCCAGCTGTCGTGCAGCCAGTTGTGTCAGATTTAGATGGCCAGCCAGGGGTGGCATAATACACACTGCAGCCCCTGGTAGGCCCTGGGTACACCTAGGCCCTGAGTTACAGGGTCTGATAAGGTGGCCCAGTACCAATTAGATATGTACCTAAGGTACATGGAATCCATTTTACAGAGAGAGCAGTAGGCCTGGGGTCCTGATTGGCAGGGTCCCAGGCCAACTAAGTCGGAAAACCAGCAAAACACCAGGCAAAAAGTTGGGGGCAACCATAGTCAGGTATCCACCTTCCTACATTCTGTACTGTATTTTTCACTGATGCCTTGTTTTAATAAAAAGAATTGTTTAAAAAAAACACAAAAAAAACATCTCCTTGCCCATCAAAGGCAAACCATGGAGCAATATCACAAAGGTTTAAAATAAGTCAACCTCCTACATGCAAACCTTAAAAAAAGACGCACTGCATCCATATTCTGTATATCAAGCAAGCATTGATAACCATAACATCAAGAGAAGTGTCAAACAACCATAACAAATGCCTTAACAGTTACAGTGCTGAACCCAAAAGAATTCTGACAGCAAGATTGCCACCCATCAAATTGGCTTCAAAAATTTCTTATCAAACATAAAACACTCTACAGCTAGTTGCATTCAACATGCCGTAAATGGGTCCAACGCTTTATTTCAAATATAGAATAACCTTACCACATCCAAGTGCATGCTCCGCGTAGCAAGATCACTCACAATCTGCAATGTTTCTTCAAGTACAAAACTTACACAATTAACCATGCCCCAACACACAGAGCATCATTCCGGGCATCAAAAGCTCCAAATACACACCATTCTCACTTGGGACCATTGTATGGATGATATGGTATTGTTATTTATATATAACGCTTAGACATAGAACCAGTGTATGCATAACAAAACCTACATGCCAACTCACCAGACTTATTAAATTACCAAATGTGTTCTTCACCTTTAGTCTCCCGACAGAGGACTTAAGAAATGCTCACTGTCTCTGGTTCACTTCCGACTGTGTAAGCAAAGAATGGTTTAGATCTGAATTGAATAATTTATGGAGCAGTATGAGGAGAGCCCTCGCTGACTTTAATTTTCCTCAAACTCTGCAATTAGTTAGAAGACAATATTCTGCCTCAAAAAAGTTGGCCCACCAATCGTCAAAGAATCCTACGCCGGCTACTACACAGGAAGAGATCTCCTTAATGTCCCGGAGGACGTTTCCCAACCGCATGTGGACGGGTAGTCTTTCTGTATGTGCTTGCATATGTAAACACATGCATATGATGGAGATGTAGGGAGAGACTGTCCAGAAGAGATCAGGTATCTTGGTGATGAGAGGGAGCTTTGTCAGCTGTATAAAGACGAGAGCAGCATAACGAGGACTAAGCAGTGCCTTTTGACTCGCACACTTGACGAGCTAGCATAGCGGGCAAAGCTGCCAACTTTGAACTGGGTAACATTGAGGGGAGGGTAAACAATGGCACATGGAAGTAGAGTCCGCAGATTTCTTTAATCAACACGGCGGACAATTCAAAAACGATGAAGTGCGGCATCCATGTAGGGGGGGGGGGGGGGGGGGGGGAGAGAAGTTGGCCTGGTATATGCTGTCCACTAATTAAAGCGGGCACCTTGCACCAGTTCAAACAACCCTTAAGGGAATTTAAAAGGTCAAAGATAACCTTAGAAAGCTATTCAAGCGGTAGCTGTGGAGAGCAGCCTTCAGGCTTAGTCTCAAAGTTATCTTAAACAGCTTGTTTTGCCAGAATGCAACCTTATAGTATTGGTTAAATGAAAGGAGAACCACACAGTAGTTATAAAAATATGTATTTAATAATATAACACTATCTAGTACGACACAATATCTCCTACATGGAGATAATCACAAAGCACACAATACTTAAGCACAGAAATGATAGTAAATAGTTGTTAGACTTGGCATCTTTTGGCATATTTGCATTGACTTTTTGCTTTCTGACCTCCCGGTTTGAACTCCGTTTTTGCTGGTTTGGTGTTGCTGCACACTTTCTCACTGTTGTTCAGTGTTAAAGTGCAAGTGCTCCTGTTCTAAATTGTTATTATGGATTGGTGTTTCCATGATTGGCTGATTTGATTTAATAGCCAGTCCCTAGTACAGTGCACCGTGGCGGGTGGGTTTGTAGAAGGACAGTCGAGTGTTGAGGCATTCGGGTCCTAGATTGTAGAGGGCCTTGTGTGCGTGGGTGAGAAGGCGGAAAGTAATTCTTTTGTTGACGGGAAGCCAGTGGAGGTCTTTTAGATGTCCGGTGATGTGATCTTGGCGAGGGATGTCTAATATGAGTCTCGCTGACGCGTTTTGGATGCGCTGGAGTTTTATCTGTAATTTTGCTGTGATTCCGGCGTATAGTGTGTTACCATAATCCAGTCGACTCGTGACCAATGCGTGGGTGACAGTCTTTCTTGTCTCGAGGGGGATCCAGCGAAGATCTTTTTGAGAATGCAAAGTACGTTGAAGCAGGAGGACGAGACGGCGTTGACTTGTCTGGACATCGAGAGAGAGGAGTCTAGGATGAAGCCAAGGTTGCGTGAATGGTCTGTGGGTGTGGGTGCTGTGCCCAGAGCGGAAGGCCACCAAGAGTCGTCCCAAGCTGAGGGGGAAGATCCTAGGATGAGCACCCCCGTTTTGTCTGAGTTGAGTTTAAGGCGGCTATGTTTCATCCATTCGGCTACTCCTTTCATGTCTTCGTGAAGGTTGGTTTTGGCGGTGTTGGGGTCTTTGGTGAGGGCCTGAGAATCAATTGATGCTAGTGGGCTTGCAGCACTGATTGTTCAAGTTCAAGTTCGGGCATTTGTATAGCGCACTACTCACCCAGAGGGTCTCAAGGCGCTAGGGGAAGGGGTTCATTATTTGTCGAATAGCCAGGTTTTAAGTTCTTTTCTGAAGGAGATGTGGTTCTGAGTAAGGCGGAGGTGGGTGGGGAGTGAGTTCCAGGTCTTGGCCGCCAGGAAGGAGAAGGATCTGCCATCCATGGTGGATTTCCGGATGCGCGGGATTGCGGCGAGGGCTTGATTGGACGATCTTAGTTGGCGGGTGGGTTTGTAGAAGGACAGTCGAGTGTTGAGGCATTCGGGTCCTAGATTGTAGAGGGCCTTGTGTGCGTGGGTGAGAAGGCGGAAAGTAATTCTTTTGTTGACGGGAAGCCAGTGGAGGTCTTTTAGATGTCCGGTGATGTGATCTTGGCGAGGGATGTCTAATATGAGTCTCGCTGACGCGTTTTGGATGCGCTGGAGTTTTATCTGTAATTTTGCTGTGATTCCGGCGTATAGTGTGTTACCATAATCCAGTCGACTCGTGACCAATGCGTGGGTGACAGTCTTTCTTGTCTCGAGGGGGATCCAGCGAAGATCTTTTTGAGAATGCAAAGTACGTTGAAGCAGGAGGACGAGACGGCGTTGACTTGTCTGGACATCGAGAGAGAGGAGTCTAGGATGAAGCCAAGGTTGCGTGAATGGTCTGTGGGTGTGGGTGCTGTGCCCAGAGCGGAAGGCCACCAAGAGTCGTCCCAAGCTGAGGGGGAAGATCCTAGGATGAGCACCCCCGTTTTGTCTGAGTTGAGTTTAAGGCGGCTATGTTTCATCCATTCGGCTACTTCTTTCATGTCTTCGTGAAGGTTGGTTTTGGCGGTGTTGGGGTCTTTGGTGAGGGCCTGAGAATCAATTGATGCTAGTGGGCTTGCAGCACTGATTGTTCAAGTTCAAGTTCGGGCATTTGTATAGCGCACTACTCACCCAGAGGGTCTCAAGGCGCTAGGGGAAGGGGTTCATTATTTGTCGAATAGCCAGGTTTTAAGTTCTTTTCTGAAGGAGATGTGGTTCTGAGTAAGGCGGAGGTGGGTGGGGAGTGAGTTCCAGGTCTTGGCCGCCAGGAAGGAGAAGGATCTGCCATCCATGGTGGATTTCCGGATGCGCGGGATTGCGGCGAGGGCTTGATTGGACGATCTTAGTTGGCGGGTGGGTTTGTAGAAGGACAGTCGAGTGTTGAGGCATTCGGGTCCTAGATTGTAGAGGGCCTTGTGTGCGTGGGTGAGAAGGCGGAAAGTAATTCTTTTGTTGACGGGAAGCCAGTGGAGGTCTTTTAGATGTCCGGTGATGTGATCTTGGCGAGGGATGTCTAATATGAGTCTCGCTGACGCGTTTTGGATGCGCTGGAGTTTTATCTGTAATTTTGCTGTGATTCCGGCGTATAGTGTGTTACCATAATCCAGTCGACTCGTGACCAATGCGTGGGTGACAGTCTTTCTTGTCTCGAGGGGGATCCAGCGAAGATCTTTTTGAGAATGCAAAGTACGTTGAAGCAGGAGGACGAGACGGCGTTGACTTGTCTGGACATCGAGAGAGAGGAGTCTAGGATGAAGCCAAGGTTGCGTGAATGGTCTGTGGGTGTGGGTGCTTTGCCCAGAGCGGAAGGCCACCAAGAGTCGTCCCAAGCTGAGGGGGAAGATCCTAGGATGAGCACCCCCGTTTTGTCTGAGTTGAGTTTAAGGCGGCTATGTTTCATCCATTCGGCTACTTCTTTCATGTCTTCGTGAAGGTTGGTTTTGGCGGTGTTGGGGTCTTTGGTGAGGGAAAGGATTAACTGGGTGTCGTCGGTGTACGAGATGATGTTGAGGTTGTGTTGACGCGCGATGGAGGTGAGAGGACTCATGTAGACGTTGAAGAGGGTGGGACTGAGTGATGATCCTTGTGGAACGCCGCAGATGACTTTGTTGGCCTCTGAGTAGAATGGGGGAAGTCGGACTCTTTGAGTTCTCCCAGCGAGGAATGAGATGATCCAGTCCAAGGCTTTTCCTTGTATGCCGATGTTGCTGAGGCGATGTATAAGGGTGCTGTGGCAGACTGTGTCGAAAGCGGCGGATAGGTCGAGTAGGATGAGGGCCACTGTTTCTCCGTTGTCCAGGAGTGTTCGGATGTCGTCGGTCGCTGCAATTAGGGCGGTTTCGGTGCTGTGTTTGGCTCGAAACCCGGATTGAGATGGATCAAGGGAGTTGTTGGATTCAAGGAAGGCGGCGAGCTGGCTGTTGACGGCTTTCTCGATGACTTTGGCCGGGAATGGGAGGAGGGATATGGGTCGGTAGTTTTTAAGTTCAGAGGGGTCTGCTGTGGGTTTCTTCAGAAGGGCGCTGAGTTCGGCGTGTTTCCAGCTTTCTGGAAAGGTGGCAGAGTTGAACGAGCAGTTGATGACCTCACGGAGATGGGGTGCGATGATGGAGTCAGCTTTGTTGAAGATGTGGTGGGGGCAGGGGTCGGTGGGCGAGCCAGAGTGGATTGAGTTCATGAGGCGAATGGTGTCTTCAGTGGTGATTGGGTTCCAGGCGCTGAGGTTGTTAGTTGGCGGAGTAGGATCTGAGGGGGGTGGGGAGGGTTGATCGCTGGGAGTATTCTCAAAGCTGTTGTGGATGTCTGCAATTTTGTTGTAGAAGAAGGAGGATAACGCGTCGCAGAGGTCTTGGGAGGGAGTGATGTCGTTGGATGCTGCGGTGAGGTTGGTGAATTCTTTAACGATGTTGAAGAGTTCCTTGCTGTTATGAGAGTTGTTGTCGAGACGATCCTTGAATGCTGATTTCTTGGCGGATCGAATCAATTGGTGGTGTTTGCGGGTGGCTGTCTTGAGGGAGGCCATGTTGTCGGAGGTTGGGTTTTTTCTCCATATCTTCTCCAGGGTGCGGCATAGCTTCTTGGATTTTTCCATCATCATCAGCAACTAACAAATCGTCAACATACTGAATAAGAGCAGTACCATCGGGTAAAACTATCGTATCAAGCTGTGTTTTCAAAGCCTGACTATAGATGGATTGACTCTCACAATAGCCTTGAGGAGCGCGTTTAAACTGTGGTTCTGTGGTCCCGAATTGGGTTTGATAGTTTGGAAACCCGATTTATAAAGATTGTCGGAAATGGACGATCTTGATGTCGGCAGACCGTAAATGACGAGTCTAACGTGTCTGAGTGTTTTCGTATGAATCGATATAGGGGAACACTCTGTATTTGAGGATTTAGTTTGAACCCTCGGGTTCCATTTTTTAAAACGGCAGCCATCTTGTATGGTTGCCCTAACATAGGCCCTGTGATTGTGGCCGAACGAGTCCTTGACACGTACGCCTTAGCTGACTTTTGGTTGACCTGGCCGAACTGACTTTTCCCCTGGGGCGAATCCTGCTGAGCCAGTTCCTTGGTTAGCAGCTGCACTGATAAAGATCAAAGAGCAGGACGTGGTCCGAATTTATGGCCCACCGTTCCCACTCCTCTATCTCCTTTCCATCTGTTCCTACCTTTCCTTTACAACATGTTCATCGATCTAGTTGAAGGTTTTATGATGGGTTTGTCCGGCCTGATCGAACAGGAAAATAACATATGTGTGACCATTTGTGGTGGGCTGGACAATGGAAAATGGGATTAACTTTGACTGTCGTGATTCGCTACTTTTTGAAATGCTACTTGCTCATTGGTTAGTTTTGTATGCACTGAATGTAAATTGTGATGTTGCCAGAAGCGTAATTTTCGGCATAAAAGACCGAGTTTCGTTCACTGAGATGGTGCAGTCTCTTTCGAACTACCTGTGTGTACTTCGTAGACCTCAAACCCTGTTTGCAACCATTAAACTTTGGTCTTTGACGTCATCGAGAAGTATCCCGTGTCTCTGTTTGCCAAGACAGGGGAATCCGGGGTCTTTGGGTGTTGCCCTGACACCGCTGGGTTTTTGTATCAGTATTGGTTCCGAGAAAACCCAGTACCTCATTTGGCGCCCAACGTCGGGCGACTTCAGCGGTACCGGTCCAAGCCAGAGGTTCGTGAGGAGCGTCGTGTGAAAATTCCAGAGGTTGGCCAGCCACTTCAGCAACCCCTGCATGTCGACGTGGTTCCGAAGGTCTTTGCTGCGAGGCTTCCCGCGTCCCGACGGCTACGAAGGACTGCTGCCCTGACTGTCGCCCTGTTTTGGAGCCTTAGAGACGATTGACGGGTCTTCTGGTGACGCCATCGACAATTCAGTTAAGTATAAAGGGAGCGTCTCCTAGTTCTTAGTTCTTAGGTTTGGTTTGTATCCTTTAGTGGATAGCTTTGATTTGGTACCTGCAGGCCCCAAAGCCAAGGGATTCGTGTATTCACGAGCTTATCGATTTTAGATTACCCTTGTTGTTTGAAGCTAGACTAGTGAGCAAGATGCCTGGTTTTAGCAGTCTTAGCAATTTGTTTAGTTGTGGTACTATGAGGGATTCCCGGTTAGAGGATTTGTGTCCGGTTCCTCCGATCGGAACTCCTACATACGAGTTATACGTGAAGCATGGCGTAGGTCCAATTAGCTACTACGAGATTTGGATAAAATACACGAAGAACGACGGTGTCCTACAGTGGCCCCGTTATGGTAGTTTTGAGACAGAAGTTTTAGATAATCTTGAAGTGAAGTTGTTCAAGAAGAAAGCCCGGCCGGCAATGTTTGATTCTTTCCGCATTTGGCGCAAGGAAGCCAAACAGAAAGAAATTAAGTTAGCAAAGAAGAATAGGAAGGGTATGTCAATGGTGCAAGCCGCCGTTGCATACAAAAACGATGAAGACGAAAAAGATAGTGAGCAGATGCTTAGTGTGAGGAAGTTAGCGGTAGACAGATGTTACCCAGTTTTGCCAGCTAAAGAGCAGAAAGATGAAAAGGATCTTGTGAAAGACCCTTTGATGTCACATTTGCTAAATTCTCCACCACCCTATGTGCAGAATGCTACAGCTCCACTGTAGTTCGGACTGGACTGTTCCCATGGGGCACAGGGTCAGAGCTGATTTGCATATCGCCATTGTCTACCCCAGGGTGGTGTGGAGTGCAAAAAAACGATGGATTAGGACCCAGATCTTTTGACTGGGTTGAATGTGTGACATTGATCCTCATTCGGTCCATCACCTGTTGTTTTTGCAAACTCGCTATAAGTGTACTGGGGATGCCCAGACGTGGGTCCCAGGCACTCCACACCACTGGAGTCAAGCTAGCCGGGCTGATGAGAGGTGTTACCTCGAAACCGGTCCGGTCCTCGGATGCTTGATTCCGTTCTGGGAAGGACATGGCTTTTGTAGTTCGGACTGGACTGTTCCCATGGGGCACAGGGTCAGAGCTGATTTGCATATCGCCATTGTCTACCCCAGGGTGGTGTGGAGTGCAAAAAAACGATGGATTAGGACCCAGATCTTTTCACTGGGTTGAATGTGTGACATTGATCCTCATTCGGTCCATCACCTGTTGTTTTTGCAAACTCGCTATAAGTGTACTGGGGATGCCCAGACGTGGGTCCCAGGCACTCCACACCACTGGAGTCAAGCTAGCCGGGCTGATGAGAGGTGTTACCTCGAAACCGGTCCGGTCCTCGGATGCTTGATTCCGTTCTGGGAAGGACATGGCTTTTGTAGTTCGGACTGGACTGTTCCCATGGGGCACAGGGTCAGAGCTGATTTGCATATCGCCATTGTCTACCCCAGGGTGGTGTGGAGTGCAAAAAAACGATGGATTAGGACCCAGATCTTTTGACTGGGTTGAATGTGTGACATTGATCCTCATTCGGTCCATCACCTGTTGTTTTTGCAAACTCGCTATAAGTGTACTGGGGATGCCCAGACGTGGGTCCCAGGCACTCCACACCACTGGAGTCAAGCTAGCCGGGCTGATGAGAGGTGTTACCTCGAAACCGGTCCGGTCCTCGGATGCTTGTTTCCGTTCTGGGAAGGACATGGCTTTTGTAGTTCGGACTGGACTGTTCCCATGGGGCACAGGGTCAGAGCTGATTTGCATATCGCCATTGTCTACCCCAGGGTGGTGTGGAGTGCAAAAAAACGATGGATTAGGACCCAGATCTTTTGACTGGGTTGAATGTGTGACATTGATCCTCATTCGGTCCATCACCTGTTGTTTTTGCAAACTCGCTATAAGTGTACTGGGGATGCCCAGACGTGGGTCCCAGGCACTCCACACCACTGGAGTCAAGCTAGCCGGGCTGGTGAGAGGTGTTACCTCGAAACCGGTCCGGTCCTCGGATGCTTGATTCCGTTCTGGGAAGGACATGGCTTTTGTAGTTCGGACTGGACTGTTCCCATGGGGCACAGGGTCAGAGCTGATTTGCATATCGCCATTGTCTACCCCAGGGTGGTGTGGAGTGCAAAAAAACAATGGATTAGGACCCAGATCTTTTGACTGGGTTGAATGTGTGACATTGATCCTCATTCGGTCCATCACCTGTTGTTTTTGCAAACTCGCTATAAGTGTACTGGGGATGCCCAGACGTGGGTCCCAGGCACTCCACACCACTGGAGTCAAGCTAGCCGGGCTGATGAGAGGTGTTACCTCGAAACCGGTCCGGTCCTCGGATGCTTGATTCCGTTCTGGGAAGGACATGGCTTTTGTAGTTCGGACTGGACTGTTCCCATGGGGCACAGGGTCAGAGCTGATTTGCATATCGCCATTGTCTACCCCAGGGTGGTGTGGAGTGCAAAAAAACGATGGATTAGGACCCAGATCTTTTGACTGGGTTGAATGTGTGACATTGATCCTCATTCGGTCCATCACCTGTTGTTTTTGCAAACTCGCTATAAGTGTACTGGGGATGCCCAGACGTGGGTCCCAGGCACTCCACACCACTGGAGTCAAGCTAGCCGGGCTGATGAGAGGTGTTACCTCGAAACCGGTCCGGTCCTCGGATGCTTGATTCCGTTCTGGGAAGGACATGGCTTTTGTAGTTCGGACTGGACTGTTCCCATGGGGCACAGGGTCAGAGCTGATTTGCATATCGCCATTGTCTACCCCAGGGTGGTGTGGAGTGCAAAAAAACGATGGATTAGGACCCAGATCTTTTGACTAGGTTGAATGTGTGACATTGATCCTCATTCGGTCCATCACCTGTTGTTTTTGCAAACTCGCTATAAGTGTACTGGGGATGCCCAGACGTGGGTCCCAGGCACTCCACACCACTGGAGTCAAGCTAGCCGGGCTGATGAGAGGTGTTACCTCGAAACCGGTCCGGTCCTCGGATGCTTGATTCCGTTCTGGGAAGGACATGGCTTTTGTAGTTCGGACTGGACTGTTCCCATGGGGCACAGGGTCAGAGCTGATTTGCATATCGCCATTGTCTACCCCAGGGTGGTGTGGAGTGCAAAAAAACGATGGATTAGGACCCAGATCTTTTGACTGGGTTGAATGTGTGACATTGATCCTCATTCGGTCCATCACCTGTTGTTTTTGCAAACTCGCTATAAGTGTACTGGGGATGCCCAGACGTGGGTCCCAGGCACTCCACACCACTGGAGTCAAGCTAGCCGGGCTGATGAGAGGTGTTACCTCGAAACCGGTCCGGTCCTCGGATGCTTGATTCCGTTCTGGGAAGGACATGGCTTTTGTAGTTCGGACTGGACTGTTCCCATGGGGCACAGGGTCAGAGCTGATTTGCATATCGCCATTGTCTACCCCAGGGTGGTGTGGAGTGCAAAAAAACGATGGATTAGGACCCAGATCTTTTCACTGGGTTGAATGTGTGACATTGATCCTCATTCGGTCCATCACCTGTTGTTTTTGCAAACTCGCTATAAGTGTACTGGGGATGCCCAGACGTGGGTCCCAGGCACTCCACACCACTGGAGTCAAGCTAGCCGGGCTGATGAGAGGTGTTACCTCGAAACCGGTCCGGTCCTCGGATGCTTGATTCCGTTCTGGGAAGGACATGGCTTTTGTAGTTC
Organism: Lissotriton vulgaris; assembly: GCF_964263255.1. Taxonomy (NCBI): domain Eukaryota; kingdom Metazoa; phylum Chordata; class Amphibia; order Caudata; family Salamandridae; genus Lissotriton; species Lissotriton vulgaris. The sequence continues at coordinate 34,681,452 of NC_141687.1, read as the reverse complement.
GGACTGGACTGTTCCCATGGGGCACAGGGTCAGAGCTGATTTGCATATCGCCATTGTCTACCCCAGGGTGGTGTGGAGTGCAAAAAAACGATGGATTAGGACCCAGATCTTTTGACTGGGTTGAATGTGTGACATTGATCCTCATTCGGTCCATCACCTGTTGTTTTTGCAAACTCGCTATAAGTGTACTGGGGATGCCCAGACGTGGGTCCCAGGCACTCCACACCACTGGAGTCAAGCTAGCCGGGCTGATGAGAGGTGTTACCTCGAAACCGGTCCGGTCCTCGGATGCTTGATTCCGTTCTGGGAAGGACATGGCTTTTGTAGTTCGGACTGGACTGTTCCCATGGGGCACAGGGTCAGAGCTGATTTGCATATCGCCATTGTCTACCCCAGGGTGGTGTGGAGTGCAAAAAAACGATGGATTAGGACCCAGATCTTTTGACTGGGTTGAATGTGTGACATTGATCCTCATTCGGTCCATCACCTGTTGTTTTTGCAAACTCGCTATAAGTGTACTGGGGATGCCCAGACGTGGGTCCCAGGCACTCCACACCACTGGAGTCAAGCTAGCCAGGCTGATGAGAGGTGTTACCTCGAAACCGGTCCGGTCCTCGGATGCTTGATTCCGTTCTGGGAAGGACATGGCTTTTGTAGTTCGGACTGGACTGTTCCCATGGGGCACAGGGTCAGAGCTGATTTGCATATCGCCATTGTCTACCCCAGGGTGGTGTGGAGTGCAAAAAAACGATGGATTAGGACCCAGATCTTTTGACTGGGTTGAATGTGTGACATTGATCCTCATTCGGTCCATCACCTGTTGTTTTTGCAAACTCGCTATAAGTGTACTGGGGATGCCCAGACGTGGGTCCCAGGCACTCCACACCACTGGAGTCAAGCTAGCCGGGCTGATGAGAGGTGTTACCTCGAAACCGGTCCGGTCCTCGGATGCTTGATTCCGTTCTGGGAAGGACATGGCTTTTGTAGTTCGGACTGGACTGTTCCCATGGGGCACAGGGTCAGAGCTGATTTGCATATCGCCATTGTCTACCCCAGGGTGGTGTGGAGTGCAAAAAAACGATGGATTAGGACCCAGATCTTTTGACTGGGTTGAATGTGTGACATTGATCCTCATTCGGTCCATCACCTGTTGTTTTTGCAAACTCGCTATAAGTGTACTGGGGATGCCCAGACGTGGGTCCCAGGCACTCCACACCACTGGAGTCAAGCTAGCCGGGCTGATGAGAGGTGTTACCTCGAAACCGGTCCGGTCCTCGGATGCTTGATTCCGTTCTGGGAAGGACATGGCTTTTGTAGTTCGGACTGGACTGTTCTCATGGGGCACAGAGTCAGAGCTGATTTGCATATCGCCATTGTCTACCCCAGGGTGGTGTGGAGTGCAAAAAAACGATGGATTAGGACCCAGATCTTTTGACTGGGTTGAATGTGTGACATTGATCCTCATTCGGTCCATCACCTGTTGTTTTTGCAAACTCGCTATAAGTGTACTGGGGATGCCCAGACGTGGGTCCCAGGCACTCCACACCACTGGAGTCAAGCTAGCCGGGCTGATGAGAGGTGTTACCTCGAAACCGGTCCGGTCCTCGGATGCTTGATTCCGTTCTGGGAAGGACATGGCTTTTGTAGTTCGGACTGGACTGTTCCCATGGGGCACAGGGTCAGAGCTGATTTGCATATCGCCATTGTCTACCCCAGGGTGGTGTGGAGTGCAAAAAAACGATGGATTAGGACCCAGATCTTTTGACTGGGTTGAATGTGTGACATTGATCCTCATTCGGTCCATCACCTGTTGTTTTTGCAAACTCGCTATAAGTGTACTGGGGATGCCCAGGCGTGGGTCCCAGGCACTCCACACCACTGGAGTCAAGCTAGCCGGGCTGATGAGAGGTGTTACCTCGAAACCGGTCCGGTCCTCGGATGCTTGATTCCGTTCTGGGAAGGACATGGCTTTTGTAGTTCGGACTGGACTGTTCCCATGGGGCACAGGGTCAGAGCTGATTTGCATATCGCCATTGTCTACCCCAGGGTGGTGTGGAGTGCAAAAAAACGATGGATTAGGACCCAGATCTTTTGACTGGGTTGAATGTGTGACATTGATCCTCATTCGGTCCATCACCTGTTGTTTTTGCAAACTCGCTATAAGTGTACTGGGGATGCCCAGACGTGGGTCCCAGGCACTCCACACCACTGGAGTCAAGCTAGCCGGGCTGATGAGAGGTGTTACCTCGAAACCGGTCCGGTCCTCGGATGCTTGATTCCGTTCTGGGAAGGACATGGCTTTTGTAGTTCGGACTGGACTGTTCCCATGGGACACAGGGTCAGAGCTGATTTGCATATCGCCATTGTCTACCCCAGGGTGGTGTGGAGTGCAAAAAAACGATGGATTAGGACCCAGATCTTTTGACTGGGTTGAATGTGTGACATTGATCCTCATTCGGTCCATCACCTGTTGTTTTTGCAAACAGCTCCACCACAGCCTGTTGTGGCCGTGCAAGCTCCTATTGCTTTGCCTCCTGTTATTCCTTTACCGCCAGCTCCTCCGTTGGTTGGTCCTTCTAATGTGCAGCCTTCTCAAGGGTTGCCTGCTTTGCCTTCTGTTACTACTGCTGTTCCTATGCCTGTTCCAACTGTGGATCCGATTACTATTGCTTCGTCTCCTCTTGTCCTTCCGACTGTTCCTTCTCCTAGACAGCGGCTGACCGCTGCCTTTTCTAATTTCTTAACTCCTATTTTGGGGCAGATGGGTAAGTCTCCTATGACCGAGCGTAGACAACTGCGTAGTCAATTGCCCGCTACAGATGAGCGAGTGATTCTAGATCATATGACACGTAGATGGGTGACGTATAAGTCCCAGTATGATCTGGAAGGTATTATGGATGTTTTCCGACAATGGGAAGCAACAAAGCAGCGATATGTTTTCGAACTTATGTGTGCGTTTCTCCATGAACAATGGATGGATGAAGTGGGTAGGGTTCACACGAGACCACCACCAAAAACACCAAGAGAACAACTAATCTATGGGGAAACCCACAGGTACAGGGACATTACCCTTGTGGCTCATGCTCCGTTTGCAGCCTCACAAAACCGACCAAAGAGCTTCAACTGCTTCCCAACTTCAAATGGACCCTGAATAGCCACACGAACTGCAACACCACACACGTGGTGTATATGATCACATGTCCGTGCAACCTCAAGTACATTGGAATGACCTGCAGGAAAGCTAAACAAAGACCCTGCGAACACAGGAGCAATGTGAAATGTAAAAAGAGCACTACAAAGATGGCCACTCACTATCTAGAGAAGGGTCACACTGTACTGGACCTACAGTGGGTCATCCTTGAAACCTTGCCGAACAAAGATCACAATGCCGAGAGAATTCTTTTTGAAAAAGAACAAAGATGGGTGCATAGGCTCAAAACTGATAGCGAAGGGCTGAATGACAATATACCCCGGCATACCTTGGCTAAGAGATAAACAATCAACCACGCTCCCCGTATGTATTACCCTTGTACTCTTGACTCCGCACAACATGGTCAACATTCCCCAGTTACCATGACAACAAGAGCCGACCAATAGGTAGTTACCAACAGCAGTATCCCAGCCTGATAAAAACGACCCGGAAACACCACAAACTGTTTCCGGATCAGTAAGGGCAGAGCAGCGCACTCACGAAGCAAGCTGAGGATCGGCGCAACAGGTAGCGAGACCAAAGAAGGCGCCTCCAAAAAACCGCAAGTATTCTGAACCACCCATGCTAACCATCCCATATCTCTACCCCCAGCCCCTTCCAAGAGCTCTACGATCCGACAGGAGCGTGTTAATCAAATGCACGAGGTAACATTTCCTGAGCACTTGTAATCACTAACAAAGTTCGAGTCCCCAACGCGACCGCTGAACACCAGCACCCACCTATGGCTCACCACAATCACCATATGACAATAGCCATAGTTAAGATCAGCGTTCTAAGTCGACACAAAATGAAACCACTGTCGAATAGCACGCTAAATACCCGTTGCATGAGTTTGGAGAGAAAAAGAGAGAGTTGACATTGCCATGATTGATAACCGGTTTTTAAAGTATTGCCATTTTTGTTGTTGTTTATGTATTTGTGTATGGATAGATATAAGCAGCAACGTTCTGCTTGGTGTGTGTGTCCCTTTTACCCTCGCCCTGTATGTATGCCGCAAACCTTGTGCTTACTCTTTACAGGTACCTTAAGACCTCCAGTCCAGAGAAACAGGTCAACACCTTTTTCTTTCACCTTTGAGCACTTAATTTTTATATCCTCATGTTTTCCCACCACTGGTCCTGATGAATGCCCGTAAGTCCTAAACCCAGGCAGATAGAGGCAGAAACATGTCGACCTTTTTTTAAGAACACCCCCACAACTCCCCCCTTTTTTATCACTTTGAGTGCATCCAGTACTCGTAACTCAGTCCAAGTGATGCACTCCCATAGAGTTTACCAGACCAATAACCAGGTACAATAAAGAATCAGAACTCCTGGCCTTTGTGTCTTTTTAACAGAACCCCTATCACTGGCTCACTACTGCGTCACCCATGGATAAGAACCTCCTGGTGGAGGCTGCATAAACCGAAAATAGACCTAATGATTATGCACACACGTGATCCATAAGCGGAGAACCAAGATATACTGCTTCAGATACCACCATACCCAACACGTGCATGAGGGCCTTTTTTCACTGGGACATCCTCATTCCTGCATACCTAATGGTTGAGCAGGACAAGTGATCCATTCCCCTTTGATGATTAAATGCTAACTTGGAAAGTGAATGGATTCACAATCCATCTCCCTCACCCTTGATTAGAAGATTATCAGCAGCGCACAGCTGTGGGAGTCTCGATAAATAGCTGGATTAGATAAAATCCCTCGACCTGCCAAGATCCAAAATGGCAGAAAATCTAGGATTAAGCTACTCCATAGAAGAAATTTGACGAAATACTTGCCAGACCGGCACCTTTTGTGAACAGTGACCTCGCTCAAACTCTCTCAAGCTCTACAGAATGGGACGAACTGACCGAAATAAAAAAAGAACAAGTCAGAACAGCCGTGCACAGCATCATTATGACGGAGTATTTACGAGTAAATACGGCACCTAGAGGGCTCTGGGTTACAACTGCACCGAGAATCTTCCTTAAGGATTTAGCTTTCAGAAAAGACTGGTCCGCCATATCATGGAAATGCACCAGGGACTACCTAGTCCTCATTATAAAAACGGCCACCAGACTAACAGATGAACTAACAGTAAAAATCCAGATCTTAGAAACCAAACTAAATAACACTGTCAACATCACGATATACAAAACGAAACTGGACGAGATAAATAAAGAGCTGAGTGAATCCCATGAATACTTGGTACAGACCAAACTACAGAAATTCGCAAAAGAATTGAAAAAATTCTCGATGGATAAGGTACATCCATACAGCAGTAAAGACTACAAGTCAGATGATAATGCCTCTAATTACGGATCGGAAAGTGGTGCTTCTAGCACTAGTTCGGACCAAGAAGTGGATAATTTCAACAGTCCCAGGAACCGCCAGCAGAATAAAAGAGGCAACCGACGAGGACGCAACTTCTGGCGCCCACCCTTCTTCCAAATGGGCAATCAAGGGATGCCGTTTCAACCTTACAACCCTCACTTCCAAGGATGGATGAACCCTTATTTTCAAGGCCCACAGATGATGAACCACCAGTTACAACACCATGGGGGACAACATTTCCAACAAAGGATTCCTTTTTTAGGGAATGGCCGGACAACCGAGAAAACACGGAGAAGAGGGGTTACCTGGTCCGATCAAACGAGACAGGTCCAAACAAGAAGTGTGACAAAATCCAAAACCGGAACAACCACGACTCCCTCATCGTGAACTTAACTGAAAGAACCCTCACAAAAGATGAAGAGAGTGTACTAAACAAAGGTTTGGGATACGTGCCAACACCCAAATTGGATGTATTTAAGACCAAATGTGAAATGGCAGAGTTCTGTCAGAAACTGAAACTGAAAGCTTTTTTCCAAGGAGATCAACCCCCAAAAAATGATGGAGATACTTCATTAAAGAAGAAATCATCCTTCAGCCCACAGAACTCCCAGGTCCCAATGGAGATTCTAACATTCGAACAGGCGATCTTCAAAGGCATTGATGAACTCGCTCGTGACACTCGGAAACCATTCCAGAACATCACCAGATCTGAACAACTAGCACTGAATGCACTAAAAAGCGACAGTGACTTAGTCATAAAACCTTGCCGACAAAGGCGGAGGAGTGGTCCTTCTAACAAAGTCAGGATATGACCGACAATGTATGGATCTACTGGCAGATGAAAATTTTTATAAAACTCTATCAGAAGACCCCACGCCCATACTCCAAAGGACGATCGCAATGATGATAGAAGAAGGAGAGACGAACAACTGGATATCCAAAAAGGAGGGGGACTACCTCAGGACCAACACACCTCGAACCCCTTACTTCTATTCATTACCGAAAACACACAAAGGGCGCATCCCACCACCGGGACGACCAATTGTGTCAGGAATTGGGTCCATCCTCGAACCCCTCTCCCAATTCGCTGATCAATATCTGAGACCCCTCGTCCAAAAAACTCCTACATATCTGAAGGACACAAGAGACCTCCTTAACCAACTTAAAGACATCGAATACTCACCCAACACCATGCTCTTGGTAGGATTCGATGTCGAGAGCCTCTATACGAGTCTGCCACAGGAGAAAACTATGGAGACTCTTGAAAGCATTTTGTTCAGCTCATCATGGTCATACAAGACACCCAGACACTTTGTTCTGGAGTGCTGTCGGATGGCACTCATGGAAAAAAAAATTCAGTACAAGGACAAGCTATACCTCCAATGCCATGGCACCTCGATGGGCAGTACTTTTGCCCCGAGCGTGGCCGGACTGTACGTGAGCACTTTTGAGGACACACATATCCTGAATGCAACCAATAACCCCTATCATCAATGTATCCTGTTTTGGAAACGATACATTGATGACATTTTTGTCATCTGGAAGGGAGATCGGGAGAAATTAGCAGAATTTTACACCTGGCTCAACCAGAAACACGACTGCCTTAAGTTCACCTACTGTGCAGACAACAGAAGTATTGACTTCTTAGATGTAACAATTTATGCTGAAGCTAACACCCTCCAAACACGGACCTTCTTTAAAAGCACAGCAAAAAACAGCCTCCTATCTTTTAACAGTTTCCACCCCCGACCTCTACGAGAGAACTTACCATAAAGCCAGTTCCTCAGGTTACGACGAAACTGCAGTGACACTATGGAATACAAATCACAAGCTGAAGACCTATGTAAGAAACTGGAGGCTCGGGACTACCCAAGAAAGGTCATTGCCAAATGCAAAAAACGTGCCAGGAATCAGAGACGCACTCCTTGAATGCACACCAAAAAATCCACCCGACAAAGTCCTTACATGTGTGACCACATATAGTCCTATGACTAATAACATCAAGAAAATTGTGAACAAAAACTGGCGCATACTGACATCAGGCAACCTCACTTTGTGGAAAATGAGCCCATAATTCTATCGATGTCCAGGCTGTTGGCGCAAACCGCCTCTTAGTTCCCATGTTGAATAATTACCAAATAAAGAGACGGGCGCTGAAAGCAGGAATCAAGAACAGAGTTTAATTCTCATGAGGAGAGCCAGTCATTTCAGACACGAAGCAAGGTGTCATCGGGAGGTGCTCTAACAAGTGAGCTTGAGACTCTGGTTTTTATACATTTGCAGGACATTTGATGATACAATCAGGTCAGTGTGTCGCAAAAGGAAAACATTCCTATAATCTTCGTGACGATCCTACTCCACATACGTTCACAATGGGGACCTTTGACCTGCTGATAAGAGGGGAGGGCAATCACGCAGCTGAGTGTTTTGGTAGGATGTACGCCTGATCATGGCCCAGGGGGTGGGGTGGCTAGGCATACAATAAGGGCAGTAAATGGTATCTCCTGGCTTAGGCGATGGCCTCGGACATGTGTGGTCAGCCGGACTCGGGGGAAGGGGTCATCAAAGGAGTGGTATTCATGCCGCGTGGACAATCGAGCGCTGCAGGAAGGCTTGTCAACAGAGGGGCATTCATGGAAGGGAAGGAGGTGTTGGTCAGGCGCGGCCGTGACTCCCAAGGACAGGGTCTTGCAGAAGAAGAAGGTTTATGACTTGCCCATGTGAGGAGAGGGAGGGGGTCAGGGTGCGCGCAGGGTCAGAGTCGCACAGAGAGAGAGAGAGAGAGAGAGAGATCCTATGACCTGTACATGGGAGAACAGGGGCAGTCAGATACAGCTGGGGGGCTATGTCAGCTGAGGCGAAGGATGCTTCTTCGAGAGGGAAATGGGGAATGCCTGGGTCAAGCAGGAGGGTTACCTTTCACATCAGGATCGCGTAGAGGGAGCGGGTTTCATGGCCTATACATGAGAGAGGGGGTGCAAGATACGCGCAGGAGGGAAGCTGGGGATTCTAATGGGTAAAAAGGGCCATGGTGCCTAGAATGGCCGTACATATGCACAGGGGTACGGGTTCTTACTGGCAGGGTGATACGGTCAATAATTTACAGTATCCATGGTGCCCACAGGGAGAGGAGTGGGAGAAGAAGTGAAATGAATGCTGTCTATGTACATAGATTTTGTCAGATTTCACAGTCGCCCCTTTTTACATAGCAGCAATCATTTCTGCAACTGACGGGTTTACAGGTAGGCAGGCATTGTTGATGAATTAGCATTTTGGTAATACTAACATGTGGCGTATAATCATAGGCAGTGAAGGTGGTGGGCGGATTGCAGTACATAGGGAATTACATTTTCGGTGTGCTCCTGACAATTAAACGCATTACATAGCATAAATCTTTCTAACTTAAAAATGTGACCAATGAACAGTTTTGACCAGGTAGTTGAGAGCGGAATTCGGTTCAATACACAGTATTTCTTCGTCACAGTGTCTTTTTATCAGCGAGCCATCACTGGTAGGCTCTAATCCCAGTGCTTGTCGTTGGCGCTGTTGAGCACCGGCGATGGAGCTATGGGTCCAGCTCGGTTCTATCCTTGCGCGTTGCAGGGTGCGGTCAGTCCTCTGCTGTTAGACCACAGTCCTGTTCCCTAAACAGTCCGTTTGGCGGCGCCTTATGCTCGGCACCTAGAGTTCTATGGCAACACCCTCTTCCCATAAAATTGCAGTTCTTTCCTTTGGCAAAAAGTCACGTGGGAAGGTGGGTGAATGTTGTTCAAATAGCCGATAGAGAGAGAGAGTGAGCGGAGTTGGGTCAGCGTTCCTGGGACACACAAAAGGGACCAAGGGAGCAAAGGATAACAAGCAGGCAGGCCCATCAATCGGGCCCAAAGAAGGGGGGACGGAGACTCCAGGCACACGTGGGTTAGCAGACGGAGGGCTTCAGGGCAGCCCGTCATTTTTCATTTTCCACGTTGAAAGTGCTGTCTCGTCCGTATCTTGTTGCTCTGCAGCTCCACCTTCGGTCGAGGTCACACGTGTCCCAAGATCTGTAGCCAGGCTGTATGTCACATCCGACCCATCTCCTCCGGTGGTCGTGAATCTTTGAATGGGTACAAGACAATGTTTTAGAGAAATGGCAGAAGAAGATATCTACGCATGTGAATTCCTCCCTCAATTCTACGCAGTTGGGAGATACGCTCACTGGTCACAGTCAGAGGTCCTATTACCAAGCAGTGCATGTGTCAGCATTCCTACTAAATTTATGGCATGTTTATTCGTTGTCCTGTTTATAACTCAGGTGAGGACAAATGACATTCCCATCAACTGTGCGTTACATCATATTCGACATTACGGAGCATTTCCCTTCAGGACTGGCCAACATTTTCAGACAGGGTGGGGGTGCTATCGTCGAGAATCGGGCAAAACAACATTTCCTCAAGGGTCAGCAGCTACCCATGGTCATTATGTTTATACCTGGGACAACGGAAGCGGTTCTATCAAAAATGGGGCGGGGATGCTTCGGGCGCTTGCGCTTGGGTGCAAAGGGGTGGGGCAATCTGGGTATTGGGTGTCAATCTAGACGTTGGCGTTCGTCTCTGAAGAACAGACATAGGATGCCATTGACATACAGTTCCCCTAGAAATGGCCTGATTTGGGGGACTTTAGTCGTCTTACCTGTCCTTTCCTTCTTAGCCAATTCAAGTTCATTCATTTTGCAGAAAGGAGAGGCAGTAACATGGCAAGATACAGTCATTTTAGTTTCGGTCAATTTCGCTGAACACCTTCGTGTTCAAATACGTATCAAATCGGACTGGTGCCGGTGGGGCACAATTTTACCAGAAAGATGGACAGAAAATAGGGAGGCTCTCAAAGAGAGTGAGAGTCGTCCGCAGTCTAAACGAGCCATTCGGTACACGTATGACATGTAAGGGGAGAGAGAGAGAGAGAGAGAGAGAGAGAGAGAGAGAGAGAGACGTGTACGAAAATAGGTCATTTAGTGCGCTCACAACACAGAATGGCAAAGGTCAGGTGACCTATAGATACAGACAGAGGGGAGACATAAATTCGTACGTTACATACACACAAACCCAGACAGGGAAGACAGCACATGTACTACACATATACAAAACATTCACAACAAGACAGAAAACAATTGTTAGTCTACAACATCTATTTCTATATATATATCCTACGTATCTTTACTATCCTATTTATCTACGTGCTTAGCTCTTTCTGCCTTTCCCCCCTTTTCCTTCTCGTTTGTCACGCCTGTGAGCGTTCCCAATTACCAATACTCACACCTCCGTTGGCTGATCGGAAATTAACCTGGTCATGCTAGTTACCCATGGTTGGATCTTAAACCATTTTTTGTTCCCTCCTTTGGTGGGAAGTTCTCCAGGCTGAGGCAACGGCAAGTATTGATCGGGAAAACAGTCGGACAGCTTGGCTATATCTGTAAGAGTGTGAGAAAGGGAGTAGTGCATTTTGAACATCGGCGACATTTCTAACTTCCTAGGCGGGTGGTGCCGTTGCAACCCTTACCCGTACAATTTTTCTTTTCTACCTAGTCAAAACGTTCAGTCATTTCATCTAACGCGTCTTTTCTAGTCGATTTTATTTTTGTCACTCAGTACCTGTCCAGTCTCTATGTCAGTCCATCCTCCTATTGCTATGCTCTAAGGAGGAACAGTCATGTTTAAGTCTACGTCCTTTTATATAAAAAAAAACTTTTTATTTGTCCTAAGGACCATGCTCACATTCCCCTTCTCCCCCTCTCGTCGGCGGTTCGGTCGTCGTCCATCCATACATCAGCCAGTGTTCCGATGTGACCTGCAGAAGGGAGGAAAAAGAAGGGGTGGGGGGCAACATTCAAAACCTCATCAACGTGCAGTAATCCGGAAACGTTTTACCTACCACATACTCGACCTATTTTCACGCAGTGCATTTCCCTACCATCACGGCGTTTAAGCCCAGATGGACCAGAGAGGTCAGACAGATAATCGTTGACGATCTGTGCGACATGAGCTACTTGGTCGTAACCTCTTTTGATCGGGTACAAGGGTGGCGGTCAGGTGGCATTTCTGTGGTGTCGTTTCAGGGCTTCTAAAGCACCTTTCCGGCTGCCTGTCACACATAGTGTGGCTGCTAAATATCGGGTCCTTTTTAACCTTTAGCCTTCATCATACTTTCTCGCTGCTCATAGTAGCAATACATTTAAAACTCATTAATGCAATCCGCTACAACGATGCTTTCGTTTCCAAAATACCTTTAATAAAGAGGGTTGACACATAAATACAGGCCTACAACCCGGTGGGCTAGCCACGGAGCAGATTGGAACTGTGCATGGGAAGAACGAAGCTAGTGGCAGTTCATTGTATAAAGTGCGGCAGTGCAATAAAATCATATTAAACTCTCCTACAGAGCAAGCATGATGCATGTCAGTAATTCATCTTAAATACGTTCATAAATACATCGCCCAATGATCATTCATTTATACCAATTCATTTCCCACCTCATAAACAGTACCCACCCTTAAGTCAATTCATTGTTCAAGCACATACTCAATATCCTTCATATTTACTTTCATTATCCAAAACGTTATATATATCTCGGGGCAAAAGCTTGCGCGATCAGGGTGCAACAAAGTTCATTAAAAACGTCACATTTTGCGTCGGCGCCATTTTGGGTGGGGTCAGGCAAGTTCTAGCACAGTCAGAGTGTCTCTGGTCTCGCAAGGTTGGCCCAGAACTTTCCATTGGCAGTTCAGAAAGTCTCGTGCAGTGTGGTTAACAGTCTAACAATATGGACCATGAGTCAAAGAGTGGGAAGGGCGGCAACAATTTTCCTACCGGGTCATTCTGGTGTTCCTCCAGAACTGAACAAGCCTGTGCCGTGGCGGCATCTTAGCCATTTCCAATCCGAGGCTGGTGCCGGCAGGAGTTGCACCGATGTCGTGGCTCCCGGTGAGGGGGTGGGGGCACCCATGCAGGGGGTCGGGGGCCCCCCGGCTCTTATAGAATCTTCAAGGTCGAGGAGAGGCGATATGGAGCGAGTGCCCGTCCTGGGCAGAAGACCGCTTTTTGATGTTGACCCTCTTTAAGCAAAGAGTGTTGGGGTGTCGCTGGAAGCCTCCACCTGGAGGGAGGTGGGGGAGGGTCGTTCGCGCCACCTCCCCCTTCCAGCGACCCCGCGCCGTTCCTCGGCTCCGTCGTCTCGATATCGGCCGTGCCAGCCATTGATGATGGGGGGGGTGGTCGGCGGCTGAGGCAAGACAGCCCCCCCCCTTCCCTCAGCGACATGTGGCGGGACTACCTTCAACTCTCCAGGGAGCGTGGAATGTGGCAGGACTGCCTATACCTATGAAGGCAGGCGGTGAATTTGGCATGTGGCGGGACTATCTGATTTGCCGCCGTTCTTGCCTTGGCTTCGGCTCTGGACCAGCAGGCGATGGCATGCGGCGAATTTGAAATGTGGCGGGACTACTTGATTCGCCGCCGTTGTCGCCTTGGCGTCGGCCTTTGGCAAAAGCCGGATCGGGTGAGAGAGAGGGGTGGTCGGTGGCCGAGGCAAGACAGCCCCCTCTCTCCCCGCGGCCTGCAGGGCGGCAGAAGAGAGAAGATGGAGAGGTCCTTGTCATCCTTTGGACCGCCTGCCCAACATCATCTCCTCCTGACCGTGGCCAGGCGAGTCCCTCGTGCCTCCAGGCCTCGCCTTCCGGATGGGCGTAACCGCGGACCTGTTGCACTTCGGGAGCTTCCGGAATGGGGGTAGGTACCTATTGAATTGTTTCTATTTCATGTGACCGTTATTTGGGCGTGGTGGGCAATGAGGCAGACATGTTGGGAGCAGGAATAGGCAACGGAACCTAGCTACCTCGTGGCTGCCTTGGTGTCAGGCTTGTCTTCCCTCGCCATTTTTATGTTTCTTATTGCTAGTTATTTCTAACGTTTTTTTTTTTATTTTATTTTTAACGAAGTTGATAACTCCTCAGTGGCCTACTGATTTCGCCCAACTCCTTTTCTTGTATTTTTATGCCATACCCTATTATGAGCCATAGCGACTAGTCCACACTTAATGAACAGGTCCTTATTAGGTGTGCCCTCCAGTGGAGCTGGATAGTTCAACTCTAATAAGCGGTCCGGGCTAAAACAGGCTACCAACCAGTGGGGAGAAGATAGGCATGACGGATTACAACGGGGACAAAAGTCTGCATTACCTATCTTATCACAGCGGGCAAAGACTAGGCAGAATATTTCTATTCTCCGTTGTTTGGCGGCGGTGAATACCTCAAACGAACCAATACCGAATAATCGGCCAATCAGACAATTCAGTGGGGAGAATAAGTGGGCACGAAAAGTTATCGTTGCCCACTCTTTCTCTACCTGCAAAGCGAGACCTTGTTCTTCCCTGTTTGCAGACAAAGAATCTCCAGACAATAATCCACGAACGACAGTTCGGGAAACAGTGGGGGAGGAAGATAAGCACGACGGATTACAATGGGGACAAAAGTCTGCGTTACCTATCCTTCACTGCTTGCAAAGAGAGAGCCTGTTGTTTTCTCCGTTTGCAGACGGTGAATCTCCAGAGGGTTTCAACAAAGCGTAATACTAGTATTATCCAACAAACAATCATTTCACAATTTGTCGCATTTACGCGACCTTACCCGGACCGGACCGTGTGGGCAGTTCTTCGTCTTCCTCCTTCCAGCGCCCGATCGTTCTCTTACTCCATGATTTTACCGCAGCAGTCCTGTGGGATTCCAGTCAGGACAGTGGGTCACTCGAGAGAGGTCCGTTCAGAATTGGTGAAGTTCTGTCGATCGGCAGCCGGGCTAGGGCCCTCTCAAGGCAGGCATACCCCGATCATTTTAGACGTTCACTTTTTCGTCTGGATCTCTCTTACCGAACCCTATGTCACTGATGGACCCCGCGTTGGGACGCCAATTGTGGAAAATGAGCCCATAATTCTATCGATGTCCAGGCTGTTGGCGCAAACCGCCTCTTAGTTCCCATGTTGAATAATTACCAAATAAAGAGACGGGCGCTGAAAGCAGGAATCAAGAACAGAGTTTAATTCTCATGAGGAGAGCCAGTCATTTCAGACACGAAGCAAGGTGTCATCGGGAGGTGCTCTAACAAGTGAGCTTGAGACTCTGGTTTTTATACATTTGCAGGACATTTGATGATACAATCAGGTCAGTGTGTCGCAAAAGGAAAACATTCCTATAATCTTCGTGACGATCCTACTCCACATACGTTCACAATGGGGACCTTTGACCTGCTGATAAGAGGGGAGGGCAATCACGCAGCTGAGTGTTTTGGTAGGATGTACGCCTGATCATGGCCCAGGGGGTGGGGTGGCTAGGCATACAATAAGGGCAGTAAATGGTATCTCCTGGCTTAGGCGATGGCCTCGGACATGTGTGGTCAGCCGGACTCGGGGGAAGGGGTCATCAAAGGAGTGGTATTCATGCCGCGTGGACAATCGAGCGCTGCAGGAAGGCTTGTCAACAGAGGGGCATTCATGGAAGGGAAGGAGGTGTTGGTCAGGCGCGGCCGTGACTCCCAAGGACAGGGTCTTGCAGAAGAAGAAGGTTTATGACTTGCCCATGTGAGGAGAGGGAGGGGGTCAGGGTGCGCGCAGGGTCAGAGTCGCACAGAGAGAGAGAGAGAGAGAGAGAGATCCTATGACCTGTACATGGGAGAACAGGGGCAGTCAGATACAGCTGGGGGGCTATGTCAGCTGAGGCGAAGGATGCTTCTTCGAGAGGGAAATGGGGAATGCCTGGGTCAAGCAGGAGGGTTACCTTTCACATCAGGATCGCGTAGAGGGAGCGGGTTTCATGGCCTATACATGAGAGAGGGGGTGCAAGATACGCGCAGGAGGGAAGCTGGGGATTCTAATGGGTAAAAAGGGCCATGGTGCCTAGAATGGCCGTACATATGCACAGGGGTACGGGTTCTTACTGGCAGGGTGATACGGTCAATAATTTACAGTATCCATGGTGCCCACAGGGAGAGGAGTGGGAGAAGAAGTGAAATGAATGCTGTCTATGTACATAGATTTTGTCAGATTTCACAACTTGGCAAAAACCCTGATTTGCAAATAAAAGGAGCAGAAATCTGAAAGACATCTTGGTCCACACAAGACCACCACCAAAAACACCGAGAGAACACACTAATCTATGGGGAAACCCACAGGTACAGGGACATTACCCTTGTGGCTCTTGCTCCGTTTGCAGCCTCACAAAACCGACCAAAGAGCTTCAACTGCTTCCCAACTTCAAATGGACCCTGAATAGCCACACGAACTGGTGTATATGATCACATGTCCGTGCAACCTCAAGTACATTGGAATGACCTGCAGGAAAGCTAAACAAAGACTCTGCGAACACAGGAGCAATGTGAAATGTAAAAAGAGCACTACAAGGATGGCCACTCACTATCTAGAGAAGGGTCACACTGTACTAGACCTACAGTGAGTCATCCTTGAAACCTTGCCGAACAAAGATCACAATGCCGAGAGAATTCTTTTTGAAAAAGAACAAAGATGGGTGCATAGGCTCAAAACTGATAGCGAAGTGCTGAATGACAATATACCCTGGCTGACCTTGGCTAAGAGATAAACAATCAACCACGCTCCCCGTATGTATTACCCTTGTACTCTTGACTCCGCACAACATGGTCAACATTCCCCAGTTACCATGACAACAAGAGCCGACCAATAGGTAGTTACCAACAGCGGTATCCCAGCCTGATAAAAACGACCCGGAAACACCACAAACTGTTTCCGGATCAGTAAGGGCAGAGCAGCGCACTCACGAAGCAAGCTGAGGATCGGGCGCAACAGGTAGCGAGACCAAAGAAGGCGCCTCCAAAAAACCGCAAGTATTCTGAACCACCCATGCTAACCATCCCATATCTCTACCCCCAGCCCCTTCCAAGAGCTCTACGATCCGACAGGAGCGTGTTAATCAAATGCACGAGGTAACATTTCCTGAGCACTTGTAATCACTAACAAAGTTCGAGTCCCCAACGCGACCGCTGAACACCAGCACCCACCTATGGCTCACCACAATCACCATATGACAATAGCCATAGTTAAGATCAGCGTTCTAAGTCGACACAAAATGAAACCACTGTCGAATAGCACGCTAAATACCCGTTGCATGAGTTTGGAGAGAAAAAGAGAGAGTTGACATTGCCATGATTGATAACCGGTTTTTAAAGTATTGCCATTTTTTTGGTTGTTTATGTATTTGTGTATGGATAGATATAAGCAGCAACGTTCTGCTTGGTGTGTGTGTCCCTTTTCCCCTCGCCCTGTATGTATGCCGCAAACCTTGTGCTTACTCTTTACAGGTACCTTAAGACCTCCAGTCCAGAGAAACAGGTCAACACCTTTTTCTTTCACCTTTGAGCACTTAATTTTTATATCCTCATGTTTTCCCACCACTGGTCCTGATGAATGCCCGTAAGTCCTAAACCCAGGCAGATAGAGGCAGAAACATGTCGACCTTTTTTTAAGAACACCCCCACAACTCCCCCCTTTTTTATCACTTTGAGTGCATCCAGTACTCGTAACTCAGTCCAAGTGATGCACTCCCATAGAGTTTACCAGACCAATAACCAGGTACAATAAAGAATCAGAACTCCTGGCCTTTGTGTCTTTTTAACAGAACCCCTATCACTGGCTCACTACTGCGTCACCCATGGATAAGAACCTCCTGGTGGAGGCTGCATAAACCGAAAATAGACCTAATGATTATTGTAGGAGAGTAGGGTCTGCTATCCTATGGTCACCCCAATTTTTGCTTTTTGCTTCACTGGTTTTCGACTTACTGAGGCTGTGGGCCTGCTAATCAGACCCCCAGCCTGCTGTTCTCTCTCTAAATTTATAATACATGTGCTATAGGTACATACCACAATTGGAAATGGACTCCTTGTCAGCCCCTGTACCATGCACTATAGGTGCTCAGGGCATAGGTGCCACCAAGGCCTACCAGGGGCTGAAGCATAGCTTTTGCCACCCCTGGTGGGTTCTTAAATTGACACAACTGGCTGATCACTCAGCTGGGGCAAGTGGGTGTAATCACCCCTTGCTTAGATATAGTATACCTATATCTAAACCTATATCTGGACACATATATAACCTGTGAGCCACTCCTATGGAAGGCCTCATCAATCCTGGAGGCAGAGTGCGTGGTTTTATGTGAGATGGAGCTCTGGCATGAGCTGAGCCTGTCTGCAGCTGTCGGGAACAACTCCCTAAGCTGATCCGGGATAATGCCATACCATATACTCTTAAGCGCCTTATAATCCTCGCGGTTATATAGCAACTTTGGTTTGGCTTTATCAAAACATGTCGTGTAAGGTGTCATACGAATTGGAATACTACCCCCTCGCCAGTTCTGGCGACGGGGGTAGCATTCCACCCTTCTAGAGGGAGAAGACATGTTACTTTACTGAAACGCGGTTGATTTAAAATGAGCCTCAGATCCACAAAATGGATGCCCCTGCCACAGACACGGGTCTGGCCTCCTGCTGCTGACCGAAACCCGGCAGAGGAGGCCTGGACAAAGAGTTTCCTGTCACAGGGCGGTGTCAAACCACCCCAGACAGGAGATAGTGGATTGGAGTAGGGAGGTTTCAAAGAAACCAGACACTGCCTGGGGAGCACAAGGCTGCCCCTTGCAGGATCCGGCCAAACCGGTTCTGGGGCCTCCCAGCCCCTGTCCCAGCGCGGCCAGGATCAAAGGAGAGGGGTGTAACCACCCCCTTCCTGGGTCCCACCCATAGGAGGGGACCTAGCAGGATGTCCAACCCCCTAGATTCGAATAAGAGGGGGAGCAGTCCCAACGGACTTCAGATCATCCTGAAGAAACATAAGAAACGAAATCTGGACCCTTCGACTTTCTACACGACGTGAGAAGACTGAAGAATCTCCCTTGTGGTCAAGGAGTGACCACCCTGTGCAAACAGGCACCATCCAGCCCTCGACCCTTGCTTTGTTGCAGTTCCCGCCGGAACTCGAGCGACAGAGATCGACGAGATCAAGCTTGCCTGCCTTCTACCTGCCCGATCCACAGTCCCTGCAGAGCTGAGACCCGTGGAGGCGACCGGAAGCGTGGGGCACGCCATCTTGAAAAGGCCACGAGACGCTGACCGTGCAGCCCACGAGTGACCCTCGAAGCTGTACACCGGGGTTTGAGAAGCCCCAGCCCCGAGCTCCACTTGCACCAAAGCTCACCCCTCCACACTCGACGAGTGCTGCGTGGGGCCCTTCTGCCTGTGTGTGCTCGACGCGTTGGCCCGGTCACTTGCCAGCTGGCTTGTGGCCCCTGTGCCGACGAAACTTGAAATACGACTCGCTTTTCTGGTTGCTCCAGATCTGCACCAGCTCCTGTGAAAAGGAGCACCTACTCTGACCCTCCTGGTTCGAGTGATAAGCAATCTCCCGGTTCTGCGTGGATTGCTTTTGCCAAGTGCTGTTTGCTGCAATCTTGAAGCCGACGGTGCTGACGGCGAGAGCCTACGTGGGACAGATCGTGACCTGCTCCTGGACGTCGCAGATGCCCCAGAGCCGACGTGACAGCGGAGTGAAGCCTATCGACAACCGCCTGATTGCGCCCGACATTGCCTGGTTCCGTCCTGGTTCCACCCTGGTCACTGCTGAGTGACCCAGACTCTGTCCCCTCTGCTTTCAGGTACTTTTCTACTTCGATCCACCCTTGGATCGCACCGGACACTTCTGCTTCACAGCGCCTGCAGCTGCAACAGCTTCAAGCACCAAGAACCTGCGTGACAGAACCCGACGCCACTTCGACCCTGTGCACCCACGGCCTGTGGGTGAGGTAACTTTGCAACGCCGGTGTCCTTACACTGGTACACACCTCTAGGGTCTGTGTCTAAAGTTTTGTGTTCCTAGGTTCAGCGGAAGTATCATTTAATTCACTTTATCCAAACTTTACGCACCATTGACTTTACATTGGTGCGCGCCGCACTTTCCGTGCTGCACCCGTCTCCTGTGGGCTACTCCCGACTTCATCATTGCTAGTCCTGACTGCTCCCAGCGAATCTCTAGGCCCTAGGCCTAACCATTGTTCGATAAGTGTTCCTTATACCACTTTTTTAATATATGGTCTGAGTGGCCACCCGCCCTCATCCATAACTGTGCAACTTTATATGTTTTACTGTGCTTTTGATTTAACGCTTGTGCCCCTTTCCTCATAAAGAGTACTGGGGAGTAATTTAGAAATAAATACATATATTTTTACAATATATACTTGTGTGGTGTCCTTTCATTTGATTACAGGATTGTATGTGGTAAAACAAGCTCGCTTAACACGACCTCTTAAGTTAAGCCTTTAAGGCTGCTTAGTCCATGCTACCACTAGGATAGCTTGTCTACAAGGTTGACTTACAACCTGACATCTTTGGGGTTTGTTTGGACTGATACCCAGTGGTTCCAGAATTGGAAACACTACATATCAGGCCAACTTCTCACATTGGTGTGCAGCGGTGCGGATTTGAGCTTGCTGTTTGTTTTACCATTGCAATCTTTATCAAATTGAAAGATCACATCAAGTACCTCTAGGTACATATAAATCAAAAGCTTAGCATATTAAGTTCTACTGAACTTAGTAGTTGTAGATTAAAGGGATTAGCACACCCTGACTACAACTCACTAGCAAGGTACAGTAGGAAACCACTTAGTGTAGGTAAGTGCATCACTTACACCTCACTAGCAGTCATGTCTGATACAGGTAGACCCTCAGGTTCTGCTCCTGTAGAAGTTGATCCTATAGGGACAACATCCAGATATGACAACCTTAGCCACAAAGACCTGAGTGCCTTGTGCACAGCCAGGGGGCTAAAAAAGGGCAGAGGCCCTACCATTCCTTCCCTAATAGCTCTCCTAGAAAAGGATGACCTAGATAAGGTGAGTCAGGCTCCCTTAGAATCAGGTGAAGGGATAAACTCCCCTGAGAATGAGGATCTTCCAGATGATGATGTAGTAGAGGAGGAAGAGGAAGAGGAAGGCTCTGATTTAGAAGAGCCTGAAGATCAGGATCAGAGGGGAAACCAGGTACAGGTTGCCAGCCTTAACCAGGCCAACTTGGACCTACATGGGAATGGGGGGGGCCAGCACCACCCCAGATCTCATAACCAAATTCTCCCAGGTAATAGGAGGGAGAGATCTCTATCAGGGGACTCTCACCTTTCTAGTGCCTCAAGAGAATCTCAAAGAGGAATGACTTCCTCCCAGAGAAAAGAGCATAGGGCCAGAATGAGGGCTGTCCAACTCCAAATAGAAAGGGAAGAGGTAGCCTTGGCTCAAGCTAAACTTGCTTTAGCAAGAGAGAAAAAATTGTGTGGCTTAGATGCCACTGGTGGCAGCAAAGTTCCTAAAGAAAAAGACAGGGCCTATGACAATAGAAACCTGACAAAAATTGTGCCCCCCTACAAGGAAGGGGATGATATCCACAAATGGATGACTGCTCTTGAGAGGGCCTGCATGGTACAGCAGGTCCCTGAGGATCAGTGGGCAGCAATTTTATGGTACTCCTTTTCTGAGAAAGGGAGGGACAGGCTCCTCACTGTTAGACCTGAGGATGCCAAAAACTACTCTGTTCTAAAGAGTGCTCTTATTGAAGGGTTTGGCCTAACCACTGAGCAATACAGGTTGTTGTTCAGAGACACCCAAAAAGCACAGACTCAGGACTGGACTGATTTTGTAGATTGTGCCACTAAGGCTCTGGAGGGTTGGCTGCAGGGAAGTAAAGTTTCAGACTATACAGGATTGTACAATCTTATGATGAGAGAACAGATCCTTAATAACTGTCAGAACCAGCTGTTGCATCAATACCTTGTTGACTCTGATTTGACCTCTCCCCAAGAATTGGGAAAGAAGGCAGACAAATGGGTCAGAACAAGGATTAAGCAGAAAAACCAGAACCAAGGTGACCAGAAGAAAACAGACCAGAAGGGTGGGAATCAGAAAGATAAAGAAAAGGACCAGAAGTCTTCAGGCCCCCAAACTAGCAATAAGGAGGGGGGTTCCCAAAATGGAAACAAGAAAAAGAAGAATGATGGCCCAAAGAAACCTTGGTGTAATACCTGCAAATCAGTTTCACACTGGGGCAGTGAATGCACTAAGAAAAATCCAGTCCCCACCACTGCAGCTCCTAAAGCACCTGCACCCCCTAGTACAGTTAACAGTGGTGGTACACAGCCAAAGGGTTTAGTAGGGTTGACCCTGGGTACTGAGGTGGAATCTGGCCTAGTCAGAATCCCCACACAGGCAGTTCTCCTATATGATGTGGACTTATCTTTGCCCACTGCAGTAAGCCCCAGTAATCTGGGCAAATATAGGCAGACTCCCTTAATTAATGAGAAACTGGCTCAGGCCTACAGGGACACTTGTGCCAGTGTCACAATGGTGACACCTGGCTTTGTGGATCCTGGACAGATTGTACTAGGTGAAAGTTACCTAGTGACCAATGCAAGCAACTCCACTACTTCCCATAGTGTGGCTGTTGTGAACTTCTCCTGGGGAGGGGTAGATGGCCTAAAGAAAGTTGTTGTGAGTGCAGACCTCCCAGTAGACTGTCTGTTAGGCAATGATCTTGAAAGCTCAGTTTGGTCAGAAGTGGAGTACAGGACTCATGCAGAAATGCTAGGGATTTCAGCTCATGTCCTTGCAGTGACAAGGTCTCAGGCTAAGAAGTGCCTTCCTGAACCAGTGGTGGATCTTGAAACAATAGACCAACCACAACCCAAGAGGAGGAGCAAGAGGGTTAAGGCTGTGCCTTCCCACTTGCCCCAGGTTGAGGATCCAGTTTCACAGGAAACTGATTCTGCAGTCCAAGAGGAGACTGTCTCAGATGAGCTTGAACCTGAACAGGTTGAGTTTCTGGGGACAGGGGGACCCTCAAGGGCAGACCTGGGGCAGGCTCAATTAGATTGCCCTTCACTTGAACCCCTCAGACAGCAAGCTGCTGCTGAGGCTGCAGGGAATGCTCAAGGTACCCATAAGGTGTATTGGGATGAAGGGCTCCTTTATTCAGAGGCTAGAGACCCCAAGCCTGGCACAACCAGGAGGTTGGTCATACCTTTGAAGTTTAGGGGCTTCCTTCTTACCTTGGCCCATGATATTCCCCTTGCAGGACACTTAGGCCAGAATAAGACTTGGGACAGGCTTGTTCCACACTTTCACTGGCCTCACATGTCAGAAAATGTCAAGGAGTTTTGTCGCTCCTGTGTCACTTGCCAAGCCAGTGGTAAGTCAGGTGGCACCACAAAGGCCCCCCTGATACCACTACCTGTGGTGGGGGTACCCTTTGAAAGAGTTGGAATAGACATTGTGGGTCCCATGGATCCTCAAACAGCATCTGGGCACAGATTTATACTGGTGGTAGTGGATCATGCCACCAGGTACCCAGAGGCAATTCCCCTGAGGACCACCACAGCTCCTGTGGTGGCAAAAGCCCTCATTGCAGTTTTCTCAAGAGTGGGCTTTCCAAAGGAGGTTCTTTCAGACAGAGGTACTAACTTTATGTCTGGATACTTAAAAGCAATGTGGAAAGAGTGTGGAGTAAACTATAAGTTTACCACACCCTACCATCCACAGTGCAATGGGCTTGTGGAAAGGTTCAACAAGACCCTAAAGGGAATGATAAAAGGTTTACCAGAGAAGCTTAGGCGGAAATGGGACATCCTTTTACCCTGCTTGCTCTTTGCTTACAGAGAGGTCCCACAGAAGGGGGTTGGCTACAGCCCTTTTGAACTTTTGTTTGGCCACCCTGTAAGAGGTCCATTGAGTTTGGTGAAGGAAGGATGGGAGTTACCTCTCAAAAAGCCTAAACTAGACATTGTGGACTATGTACTTGGTCTCCGCTCCAGGATGGCTGAATACATGGAGAGAGCATCCAAAAACCTTGAGGCAAGTCAGGAATTACAGAAAGCCTGGCATGACCAAAAGGCTGTTATGGTTGAGTTCCAGCCAGGACAGAAGGTGTGGGTGTTGGACCCAGTGGGGCCAGCAGCTCTCCAGGACAAATGGACTGGACCCTACCCTATCATTGAAAAGAAGGGAGAAGTCACCTACTTAGTTGACTTTGGTACCCCGAGGAGCCCCCACAGGGTGCTCCATGTGAACAGATTGAAAGCATTTGTTGACAGGGAGGACATGAGTCTCCTCATGGCCACAGATGGGGAACAGGAGGAAGAGAGTGACCCTCTCCCAGACCTGCTTTCCCAGAACCCTGATGATGGTTCAGTTGATGGAGTAGCCTTGGCAGGCAGCCTCACTGAGCAGCAACAGGTGGACTGCAGACAGGTGTTGCAGGCCCACAGACAATTGTTTTCACTCACACCCAGTCAGACTAACTGGTGCACCCATGAGGTGGATACTGGTGACAATCTGCCTGTGAAGAATAAGATCTACAGGCAACCTGACCATGTCAGGGATTGTATAAAGGCTGAGGTGCAAAAGATGTTGGAGCTTGGAGTGATTGAGCCATCAGAGAGCCCATGGGCTAGCCCAGTGGTCCTTGTGCCAAAACCTCATACCAAAGATGGGAAGAGAGAAATGAGGTTTTGTGTGGACTACAGAGGTCTCAATGCTGTCACTAGGACAGATGCTCATCCCATTCCAAGAGCAGATGAGCTCATTGATAAATTGGCTTCTGCCAAGTTTCTGAGCACATTTGATTTGACAGCTGGCTACTGGCAAATCAGACTAGCTGAGGAGTCAAAAGCCAAAACAGCATTTTCGACCCCTAGTGGACATTATCAGTTTGTGGTAATGCCCTTTGGCTTGAAGAATGCACCTGCCACTTTCCAAAGGTTGGTGAACCAAGTCCTTGCTGGGTTGGATGACTTTTGTGCAGCATATCTAGATGATATTGCTGTCTTTAGCTCCACCTGGGAGGATCACCTGATCCACCTGAAGAAGGTTCTGGAGGCCCTGCAAAAGGCAGGCCTGACTATCAAGGCTACTAAGTGCCAGATAGGGCAGAGCAAGGTTGTGTACTTGGGCCACCTAGTAGGTGGGGGTCAAGTTCAACCACTGGAGAGCAAGATCCAGACCATACAGGACTGGGCTCCTCCAACTACCCAGACACAAGTCAGAGCCTTCTTGGGCCTGACTGGGTATTACAGAAAATTTGTAAAGAACTATGGGTCCATTGTGACACCATTGAATGACTTGACATCCAAGAAGATGCCCAAAAAGGTTCAGTGGACAGTTAGCTGTCAAAAGGCATTTGATGACCTGAAGAAGGCCATGTGCTCTGCACCTATCCTGAAGAGTCCTGACTACTCCAAACAGTTCATTGTACAGACAGATGCTTCTGAGTTGGGGGTGGGAGCTGTGCTTTCACAACTTAATCAAGATGGTCAGGACCAGCCCATTGCTTTTATTAGCAGAAGGCTGACCCCCAGGGAGAAACGTTGGTCAGCTATTGAGAGGGAGGCCTTTGCTGTGGTTTGGGCCCTGAAGAAGTTGAGGCCATACTTGTTTGGTACTCACTTCCTAATTCAGACAGACCATAAGCCCCTCTTGTGGCTAAATCAGATGAAGGGTGAAAATCCCAAACTGCTCAGGTGGTCCATTTCCCTACAGGGGATGGACTTTACAGTGGAGCACCGCCCAGGGACTGACCATGGTAATGCAGATGGTCTCTCCAGGTACTTCCACTTAGAACATGAAGACTTATCTGGTCAAGGTTAAGTTTAATGTCCCTGCGTTTGGGGGGGGGTTATGTAGGAGAGTAGGGTCTGCTATCCTATGGTCACCCCAATTTTTGCTTTTTGCTTCACTGGTTTTCGACTTACTGAGGCTGTGGGCCTGCTAATCAGACCCCCAGCCTGCTGTTCTCTCTCTAAATTTATAATACATGTGCTATAGGTACATACCACAATTGGAAATGGACTCCTTGTCAGCCCCTGTACCATGCACTATAGGTGCTCAGGGCATAGGTGCCACCAAGGCCTACCAGGGGCTGAAGCATAGCTTTTGCCACCCCTGGTGGGTTCTTAAATTGACACAACTGGCTGATCACTCAGCTGGGGCAAGTGGGTGTAATCACCCCTTGCTTAGATATAGTATACCTATATCTAAACCTATATCTGGACACATATATAACCTGTGAGCCACTCCTATGGAAGGCCTCATCAATCCTGGAGGCAGAGTGCGTGGTTTTATGTGAGATGGAGCTCTGGCATGAGCTGAGCCTGTCTGCAGCTGTCGGGAACAACTCCCTAAGCTGATCCGGGATAATGCCATACCATATACTCTTAAGCGCCTTATAATCCTCGCGGTTATATAGCAACTTTGGTTTGGCTTTATCAAAACATGTCGTGTAAGGTGTCATACGAATTGGAATACTACCCCCTCGCCAGTTCTGGCGACGGGGGTAGCATTCCACCCTTCTAGAGGGAGAAGACATGTTACTTTACTGAAACGCGGTTGATTTAAAATGAGCCTCAGATCCACAAAATGGATGCCCCTGCCACAGACACGGGTCTGGCCTCCTGCTGCTGACCGAAACCCGGCAGAGGAGGCCTGGACAAAGAGTTTCCTGTCACAGGGCGGTGTCAAACCACCCCAGACAGGAGATAGTGGATTGGAGTAGGGAGGTTTCAAAGAAACCAGACACTGCCTGGGGAGCACAAGGCTGCCCCTTGCAGGATCCGGCCAAACCGGTTCTGGGGCCTCCCAGCCCCTGTCCCAGCGCGGCCAGGATCAAAGGAGAGGGGTGTAACCACCCCCTTCCTGGGTCCCACCCATAGGAGGGGACCTAGCAGGATGTCCAACCCCCTAGATTCGAATAAGAGGGGGAGCAGTCCCAACGGACTTCAGATCATCCTGAAGAAACATAAGAAACTAAATCTGGACCCTTCGACTTTCTACACGACGTGAGAAGACTGAAGAATCTCCCTTGTGGTCAAGGAGTGACCACCCTGTGCAAACAGGCACCATCCAGCCCTCGACCCTTGCTTTGTTGCAGTTCCCGCCGGAACTCGAGCGACAGAGATCGACGAGATCAAGCTTGCCTGCCTTCTACCTGCCCGATCCACAGTCCCTGCAGAGCTGAGACCCGTGGAGGCGACCGGAAGCGTGGGGCACGCCATCTTGAAAAGGCCACGAGACGCTGACCGTGCAGCCCACGAGTGACCCTCGAAGCTGTACACCGGGGTTTGAGAAGCCCCAGCCCCGAGCTCCACTTGCACCAAAGCTCACCCCTCCACACTCGACGAGTGCTGCGTGGGGCCCTTCTGCCTGTGTGTGCTCGACGCGTTGGCCCGGTCACTTGCCAGCTGGCTTGTGGCCCCTGTGCCGACGAAACTTGAAATACGACTCGCTTTTCTGGTTGCTCCAGATCTGCACCAGCTCCTGTGAAAAGGAGCACCCACTCTGACCCTCCTGGTTCGAGTGATAAGCAATCTCCCGGTTCTGCGTGGATTGCTTTTGCCAAGTGCTGTTTGCTGCAATCTTGAAGCCGACGGTGCTGACGGCGAGAGCCTACGTGGGACAGATCGTGACCTGCTCCTGGACGTCGCAGATGCCCCAGAGCCCACGTGACAGCGGAGTGAAGCCTATCGACAACCGCCTGATTGCGCCCGACATTGCCTGGTTCCGTCCTGGTTCCACCCTGGTCACTGCTGAGTGACCCAGACTCTGTCCCCTCTGCTTTCAGGTACTTTTCTACTTCGATCCACCCTTGGATCGCACCGGACACTTCTGCTTCACAGCGCCTGCAGCTGCAACAGCTTCAAGCACCAAGAACCTGCGTGACAGAACCCGACGCCACTTCGACCCTGTGCACCCACGGCCTGTGGGTGAGGTAACTTTGCAACGCCGGTGTCCTTACACTGGTACACACCTCTAGGGTCTGTGTCTAAAGTTTTGTGTTCCTAGGTTCAGCGGAAGTATCATTTAATTCACTTTATCCAAACTTTACGCACCATTGACTTTACATTGGTGCGCGCCGCACTTTCCGTGCTGCACCCGTCTCCTGTGGGCTACTCCCGACTTCATCATTGCTAGTCCTGACTGCTCCCAGCGAATCTCTAGGCCCTAGGCCTAACCATTGTTCGATAAGTGTTCCTTATACCACTTTTTTAATATATGGTCTGAGTGGCCACCCGCCCTCATCCATAACTGTGCAACTTTATATGTTTTACTGTGCTTTTGATTTAACGCTTGTGCCCCTTTCCTCATAAAGAGTACTGGGGAGTAATTTAGAAATAAATACATATATTTTTACAATATATACTTGTGTGGTGTCCTTTCATTTGATTACAGGATTGTATGTGGTAAAACAAGCTCGCTTAACACGACCTCTTAAGTTAAGCCTTTAAGGCTGCTTAGTCCATGCTACCACTAGGATAGCTTGTCTACAAGGTTGACTTACAACCTGACATCTTTGGGGTTTGTTTGGACTGATACCCAGTGGTTCCAGAATTGGAAACACTACATATCAGGCCAACTTCTCACATTGGTGTGCAGCGGTGCGGATTTGAGCTTGCTGTTTGTTTTACCATTGCAATCTTTATCAAATTGAAAGATCACATCAAGTACCTCTAGGTACATATAAATCAAAAGCTTAGCATATTAAGTTCTACTGAACTTAGTAGTTGTAGATTAAAGGGATTAGCACACCCTGACTACAACTCACTAGCAAGGTACAGTAGGAAACCACTTAGTGTAGGTAAGTGCATCACTTACACCTCACTAGCAGTCATGTCTGATACAGGTAGACCCTCAGGTTCTGCTCCTGTAGAAGTTGATCCTATAGGGACAACATCCAGATATGACAACCTTAGCCACAAAGACCTGAGTGCCTTGTGCACAGCCAGGGGGCTAAAAAAGGGCAGAGGCCCTACCATTCCTTCCCTAATAGCTCTCCTAGAAAAGGATGACCTAGATAAGGTGAGTCAGGCTCCCTTAGAATCAGGTGAAGGGATAAACTCCCCTGAGAATGAGGATCTTCCAGATGATGATGTAGTAGAGGAGGAAGAGGAAGAGGAAGGCTCTGATTTAGAAGAGCCTGAAGATCAGGATCAGAGGGGAAACCAGGTACAGGTTGCCAGCCTTAACCAGGCCAACTTGGACCTACATGGGAATGGGGGGGGCCAGCACCACCCCAGATCTCATAACCAAATTCTCCCAGGTAATAGGAGGGAGAGATCTCTATCAGGGGACTCTCACCTTTCTAGTGCCTCAAGAGAATCTCAAAGAGGAATGACTTCCTCCCAGAGAAAAGAGCATAGGGCCAGAATGAGGGCTGTCCAACTCCAAATAGAAAGGGAAGAGGTAGCCTTGGCTCAAGCTAAACTTGCTTTAGCAAGAGAGAAAAAATTGTGTGGCTTAGATGCCACTGGTGGCAGCAAAGTTCCTAAAGAAAAAGACAGGGCCTATGACAATAGAAACCTGACAAAAATTGTGCCCCCCTACAAGGAAGGGGATGATATCCACAAATGGATGACTGCTCTTGAGAGGGCCTGCATGGTACAGCAGGTCCCTGAGGATCAGTGGGCAGCAATTTTATGGTACTCCTTTTCTGAGAAAGGGAGGGACAGGCTCCTCACTGTTAGACCTGAGGATGCCAAAAACTACTCTGTTCTAAAGAGTGCTCTTATTGAAGGGTTTGGCCTAACCACTGAGCAATACAGGTTGTTGTTCAGAGACACCCAAAAAGCACAGACTCAGGACTGGACTGATTTTGTAGATTGTGCCACTAAGGCTCTGGAGGGTTGGCTGCAGGGAAGTAAAGTTTCAGACTATACAGGATTGTACAATCTTATGATGAGAGAACAGATCCTTAATAACTGTCAGAACCAGCTGTTGCATCAATACCTTGTTGACTCTGATTTGACCTCTCCCCAAGAATTGGGAAAGAAGGCAGACAAATGGGTCAGAACAAGGATTAAGCAGAAAAACCAGAACCAAGGTGACCAGAAGAAAACAGACCAGAAGGGTGGGAATCAGAAAGATAAAGAAAAGGACCAGAAGTCTTCAGGCCCCCAAACTAGCAATAAGGAGGGGGGTTCCCAAAATGGAAACAAGAAAAAGAAGAATGATGGCCCAAAGAAACCTTGGTGTAATACCTGCAAATCAGTTTCACACTGGGGCAGTGAATGCACTAAGAAAAATCCAGTCCCCACCACTGCAGCTCCTAAAGCACCTGCACCCCCTAGTACAGTTAACAGTGGTGGTACACAGCCAAAGGGTTTAGTAGGGTTGACCCTGGGTACTGAGGTGGAATCTGGCCTAGTCAGAATCCCCACACAGGCAGTTCTCCTATATGATGTGGACTTATCTTTGCCCACTGCAGTAAGCCCCAGTAATCTGGGCAAATATAGGCAGACTCCCTTAATTAATGAGAAACTGGCTCAGGCCTACAGGGACACTTGTGCCAGTGTCACAATGGTGACACCTGGCTTTGTGGATCCTGGACAGATTGTACTAGGTGAAAGTTACCTAGTGACCAATGCAAGCAACTCCACTACTTCCCATAGTGTGGCTGTTGTGAACTTCTCCTGGGGAGGGGTAGATGGCCTAAAGAAAGTTGTTGTGAGTGCAGACCTCCCAGTAGACTGTCTGTTAGGCAATGATCTTGAAAGCTCAGTTTGGTCAGAAGTGGAGTACAGGACTCATGCAGAAATGCTAGGGATTTCAGCTCATGTCCTTGCAGTGACAAGGTCTCAGGCTAAGAAGTGCCTTCCTGAACCAGTGGTGGATCTTGAAACAATAGACCAACCACAACCCAAGAGGAGGAGCAAGAGGGTTAAGGCTGTGCCTTCCCACTTGCCCCAGGTTGAGGATCCAGTTTCACAGGAAACTGATTCTGCAGTCCAAGAGGAGACTGTCTCAGATGAGCTTGAACCTGAACAGGTTGAGTTTCTGGGGACAGGGGGACCCTCAAGGGCAGACCTGGGGCAGGCTCAATTAGATTGCCCTTCACTTGAACCCCTCAGACAGCAAGCTGCTGCTGAGGCTGCAGGGAATGCTCAAGGTACCCATAAGGTGTATTGGGATGAAGGGCTCCTTTATTCAGAGGCTAGAGACCCCAAGCCTGGCACAACCAGGAGGTTGGTCATACCTTTGAAGTTTAGGGGCTTCCTTCTTACCTTGGCCCATGATATTCCCCTTGCAGGACACTTAGGCCAGAATAAGACTTGGGACAGGCTTGTTCCACACTTTCACTGGCCTCACATGTCAGAAAATGTCAAGGAGTTTTGTCGCTCCTGTGTCACTTGCCAAGCCAGTGGTAAGTCAGGTGGCACAACAAAGGCCCCCCTGATACCACTACCTGTGGTGGGGGTACCCTTTGAAAGAGTTGGAATAGACATTGTGGGTCCCATGGATCCTCAAACAGCATCTGGGCACAGATTTATACTGGTGGTAGTGGATCATGCCACCAGGTACCCAGAGGCAATTCCCCTGAGGACCACCACAGCTCCTGTGGTGGCAAAAGCCCTCATTGCAGTTTTCTCAAGAGTGGGCTTTCCAAAGGAGGTTCTTTCAGACAGAGGTACTAACTTTATGTCTGGATACTTAAAAGCAATGTGGAAAGAGTGTGGAGTAAACTATAAGTTTACCACACCCTACCATCCACAGTGCAATGGGCTTGTGGAAAGGTTCAACAAGACCCTAAAGGGAATGATAAAAGGTTTACCAGAGAAGCTTAGGCGGAAATGGGACATCCTTTTACCCTGCTTGCTCTTTGCTTACAGAGAGGTCCCACAGAAGGGGGTTGGCTACAGCCCTTTTGAACTTTTGTTTGGCCACCCTGTAAGAGGTCCATTGAGTTTGGTGAAGGAAGGATGGGAGTTACCTCTCAAAAAGCCTAAACTAGACATTGTGGACTATGTACTTGGTCTCCGCTCCAGGATGGCTGAATACATGGAGAGAGCATCCAAAAACCTTGAGGCAAGTCAGGAATTACAGAAAGCCTGGCATGACCAAAAGGCTGTTATGGTTGAGTTCCAGCCAGGACAGAAGGTGTGGGTGTTGGACCCAGTGGGGCCAGCAGCTCTCCAGGACAAATGGACTGGACCCTACCCTATCATTGAAAAGAAGGGAGAAGTCACCTACTTAGTTGACTTTGGTACCCCGAGGAGCCCCCACAGGGTGCTCCATGTGAACAGATTGAAAGCATTTGTTGACAGGGAGCACATGAGTCTCCTCATGGCCACAGATGGGGAACAGGAGGAAGAGAGTGACCCTCTCCCAGACCTGCTTTCCCAGAACCCTGATGATGGTTCAGTTGATGGAGTAGCCTTGGCAGGCAGCCTCACTGAGCAGCAACAGGTGGACTGCAGACAGGTGTTGCAGGCCCACAGACAATTGTTTTCACTCACACCCAGTCAGACTAACTGGTGCACCCATGAGGTGGATACTGGTGACAATCTGCCTGTGAAGAATAAGATCTACAGGCAACCTGACCATGTCAGGGATTGTATAAAGGCTGAGGTGCAAAAGATGTTGGAGCTTGGAGTGATTGAGCCATCAGAGAGCCCATGGGCTAGCCCAGTGGTCCTTGTGCCAAAACCTCATACCAAAGATGGGAAGAGAGAAATGAGGTTTTGTGTGGACTACAGAGGTCTCAATGCTGTCACTAGGACAGATGCTCATCCCATTCCAAGAGCAGATGAGCTCATTGATAAATTGGCTTCTGCCAAGTTTCTGAGCACATTTGATTTGACAGCTGGCTACTGGCAAATCAGACTAGCTGAGGAGTCAAAAGCCAAAACAGCATTTTCGACCCCTAGTGGACATTATCAGTTTGTGGTAATGCCCTTTGGCTTGAAGAATGCACCTGCCACTTTCCAAAGGTTGGTGAACCAAGTCCTTGCTGGGTTGGATGACTTTTGTGCAGCATATCTAGATGATATTGCTGTCTTTAGCTCCACCTGGGAGGATCACCTGATCCACCTGAAGAAGGTTCTGGAGGCCCTGCAAAAGGCAGGCCTGACTATCAAGGCTACTAAGTGCCAGATAGGGCAGAGCAAGGTTGTGTACTTGGGCCACCTAGTAGGTGGGGGTCAAGTTCAACCACTGGAGAGCAAGATCCAGACCATACAGGACTGGGCTCCTCCAACTACCCAGACACAAGTCAGAGCCTTCTTGGGCCTGACTGGGTATTACAGAAAATTTGTAAAGAACTATGGGTCCATTGTGACACCATTGAATGACTTGACATCCAAGAAGATGCCCAAAAAGGTTCAGTGGACAGTTAGCTGTCAAAAGGCATTTGATGACCTGAAGAAGGCCATGTGCTCTGCACCTATCCTGAAGAGTCCTGACTACTCCAAACAGTTCATTGTACAGACAGATGCTTCTGAGTTGGGGGTGGGAGCTGTGCTTTCACAACTTAATCAAGATGGTCAGGACCAGCCCATTGCTTTTATTAGCAGAAGGCTGACCCCCAGGGAGAAACGTTGGTCAGCTATTGAGAGGGAGGCCTTTGCTGTGGTTTGGGCCCTGAAGAAGTTGAGGCCATACTTGTTTGGTACTCACTTCCTAATTCAGACAGACCATAAGCCCCTCTTGTGGCTAAATCAGATGAAGGGTGAAAATCCCAAACTGCTCAGGTGGTCCATTTCCCTACAGGGGATGGACTTTAGAGTGGAGCACCGCCCAGGGACTGACCATGGTAATGCAGATGGTCTCTCCAGGTACTTCCACTTAGAACATGAAGACTTATCTGGTCAAGGTTAAGTTTAATGTCCCTGCGTTTGGGGGGGGGGTTATGTAGGAGAGTAGGGTCTGCTATCCTATGGTCACCCCAATTTTTGCTTTTTGCTTCACTGGTTTTCGACTTACTGAGGCTGTGGGCCTGCTAATCAGACCCCCAGCCTGCTGTTCTCTCTCTAAATTTATAATACATGTGCTATAGGTACATACCACAATTGGAAATGGACTCCTTGTCAGCCCCTGTACCATGCACTATAGGTGCTCAGGGCATAGGTGCCACCAAGGCCTACCAGGGGCTGAAGCATAGCTTTTGCCACCCCTGGTGGGTTCTTAAATTGACACAACTGGCTGATCACTCAGCTGGGGCAAGTGGGTGTAATCACCCCTTGCTTAGATATAGTATACCTATATCTAAACCTATATCTGGACACATATATAACCTGTGAGCCACTCCTATGGAAGGCCTCATCAATCCTGGAGGCAGAGTGCGTGGTTTTATGTGAGATGGAGCTCTGGCATGAGCTGAGCCTGTCTGCAGCTGTCGGGAACAACTCCCTAAGCTGATCCGGGATAATGCCATACCATATACTCTTAAGCGCCTTATAATCCTCGCGGTTATATAGTAACTTTGGTTTGGCTTTATCAAAACATGTCGTGTAAGGTGTCATACGAATTGGAATACTACCCCCTCGCCAGTTCTGGCGACGGGGGTAGCATTCCACCCTTCTAGAGGGAGAAGACATGTTACTTTACTGAAACGCGGTTGATTTAAAATGAGCCTCAGATCCACAAAATGGATGCCCCTGCCACAGACACGGGTCTGGCCTCCTGCTGCTGACCGAAACCCGGCAGAGGAGGCCTGGACAAAGAGTTTCCTGTCACAGGGCGGTGTCAAACCACCCCAGACAGGAGATAGTGGATTGGAGTAGGGAGGTTTCAATGAAACCAGACACTGCCTGGGGAGCACAAGGCTGCCCCTTGCAGGATCCGGCCAAACCGGTTCTGGGGCCTCCCAGCCCCTGTCCCAGCGCGGCCAGGATCAAAGGAGAGGGGTGTAACCACCCCCTTCCTGGGTCCCACCCATAGGAGGGGACCTAGCAGGATGTCCAACCCCCTAGATTCGAATAAGAGGGGGAGCAGTCCCAACGGACTTCAGATCATCCTGAAGAAACATAAGAAACGAAATCTGGACCCTTCGACTTTCTACACGACGTGAGAAGACTGAAGAATCTCCCTTGTGGTCAAGGAGTGACCACCCTGTGCAAACAGGCACCATCCAGCCCTCGACCCTTGCTTTGTTGCAGTTCCCGCCGGAACTCGAGCGACAGAGATCGACGAGATCAAGCTTGCCTGCCTTCTACCTGCCCGATCCACAGTCCCTGCAGAGCTGAGACCCGTGGAGGCGACCGGAAGCGTGGGGCACGCCATCTTGAAAAGGCCACGAGACGCTGACCGTGCAGCCCACGAGTGACCCTCGAAGCTGTACACCGGGGTTTGAGAAGCCCCAGCCCCGAGCTCCACTTGCACCAAAGCTCACCCCTCCACACTCGACGAGTGCTGCGTGGGGCCCTTCTGCCTGTGTGTGCTCGACGCGTTGGCCCGGTCACTTGCCAGCTGGCTTGTGGCCCCTGTGCCGACGAAACTTGAAATACGACTCGCTTTTCTGGTTGCTCCAGATCTGCACCAGCTCCTGTGAAAAGGAGCACCCACTCTGACCCTCCTGGTTCGAGTGATAAGCAATCTCCCGGTTCTGCGTGGATTGCTTTTGCCAAGTGCTGTTTGCTGCAATCTTGAAGCCGACGGTGCTGACGGCGAGAGCCTACGTGGGACAGATCGTGACCTGCTCCTGGACGTCGCAGATGCCCCAGAGCCCACGTGACAGCGGAGTGAAGCCTATCGACAACCGCCTGATTGCGCCCGACATTGCCTGGTTCCGTCCTGGTTCCACCCTGGTCACTGCTGAGTGACCCAGACTCTGTCCCCTCTGCTTTCAGGTACTTTTCTACTTCGATCCACCCTTGGATCGCACCGGACACTTCTGCTTCACAGCGCCTGCAGCTGCAACAGCTTCAAGCACCAAGAACCTGCGTGACAGAACCCGACGCCACTTCGACCCTGTGCACCCACGGCCTGTGGGTGAGGTAACTTTGCAACGCCGGTGTCCTTACACTGGTACACACCTCTAGGGTCTGTGTCTAAAGTTTTGTGTTCCTAGGTTCAGCGGAAGTATCATTTAATTCACTTTATCCAAACTTTACGCACCATTGACTTTACATTGGTGCGCGCCGCACTTTCCGTGCTGCACCCGTCTCCTGTGGGCTACTCCCGACTTCATCATTGCTAGTCCTGACTGCTCCCAGCGAATCTCTAGGCCCTAGGCCTAACCATTGTTCGATAAGTGTTCCTTATACCACTTTTTTAATATATGGTCTGAGTGGCCACCCGCCCTCATCCATAACTGTGCAACTTTATATGTTTTACTGTGCTTTTGATTTAACGCTTGTGCCCCTTTCCTCATAAAGAGTACTGGGGAGTAATTTAGAAATAAATATATATATTTTTACAATATATACTTGTGTGGTGTCCTTTCATTTGATTACAGGATTGTATGTGGTAAAACAAGCTCGCTTAACACGACCTCTTAAGTTAAGCCTTTAAGGCTGCTTAGTCCATGCTACCACTAGGATAGCTTGTCTACAAGGTTGACTTACAACCTGACATCTTTGGGGTTTGTTTGGACTGATACCCAGTGGTTCCAGAATTGGAAACACTACATATCAGGCCAACTTCTCACAATTATGCACACACGTGATCCATAAGCGGAGAACCAAGATATACCGCTTCAGATACCACCATACCCAACACGTGCATGAGGGTCTTTTTTCACTGGGACATCCTCATTCCTGCATACCTAATGGTTGAGCAGGACAAGTGATCCATTCCCCTTTGATTATTAAATGCTAACTTGGAAAGTGAATGGATTCACAATCCATCTCCCTCACCCTTGATTAGAAGATTATCAGCAGCGCACAGCTGTGGGAGTCTCGATAAATAGCTGGATTAGATAAAATCCCTCGACCTGCCAAGATCCAAAATGGCAGAAAATCTAGGATTAAGCTACTCCATAGAAGAAATTTGACGAAATACTTGCCAGACCGGCACCTTTTGGGAACAGTGACCTCGCTCAAACTCTCTCAAGCTCTACAGAATGGGACGAACTGACCGAAATAAAAAAAGAACAAGTCAGAACAGCCGTGCACAGCATCATTATGACGGAGTATTTACGAGTAAATACGGCACCTAGAGGGCTCTGGGTTACAACTGCACCGAGAATCTTCGTTAAGGATTTAGCTTTCAGAAAAGACTGGTCCGCCATATCATGGAAATGCACCAGGGACTACCTAGTCCTCATTATAAAAACGGCCACCAGACTAACAGATGAACTAACAGTAAAAATCCAGATCTTAGAAACCAAACTAAATAACACTGTCAACATCACGATATACAAAACGAAACTGGACGAGATAAATAAAGAGCTGAGTGAATCCCATGAATACTTGGTACAGACCAAACTACAGAAATTCGCAAAAGAATTGAAAAAATTCTCGATGGATAAGGTACATCCATACAGCAGTAAAGACTACAAGTCAGATGATAATGCCTCTAATTACGGATCGGAAAGTGGTGCTTCTAGCACTAGTTCGGACCAAGAAGCGGATAATTTCAACAGTCCCAAGAACCGCCAGCAGAATAAAAGAGGCAACCGACGAGGACGCAACTTCTGGCGCCCACCCTTCTTCCAAATGGGCAATCAAGGGATGCCGTTTCAACCTTACAACCCTCACTTCCAAGGATGGATGAATCCTTATTTTCAAGGCCCACAGATGATGAACCACCAGTTACAACACCATGGGGGACAAAATTTCCAACAAAGGATTCCTTTTTTAGGGAATGGCCGGACAACCGAGAAAACACGGAGAAGAGGGGTTACCTGGTCCGATCAAACGAGACAGGTCCAAACAAGAAGTGTGACAAAAGCCAAAACCGGAACAACCACGACTCCCTCATCGTGAACTTAACGGAAAGAACCCTCACAAAAGATGAAGAGAGTGTACTAAACAAAGGTTTGGGATACGTGCCAACACCCAAATTGGATGTATTTAAGACCAAATGTGAAATGGCAGAGTTCTGTCGGAAACTGAAACTGAAAGCTTTTTTCCAAGGAGATCAACCCCCAAAAAATGATGGAGATACTTCATTAAAGAAGAAATCATCCTTCAGCCCACAGAACTCCCAGGTCCCAATGGAGATTCTAACATTCGAACAGGCGATCTTCAAAGGCATTGATGAACTCGCTCGTGACACTCGGAAACCATTCCAGAACATCACCAGATCTGAACAACTAGCACTGAATGCACTAAAAAGCGACAGTGACTTAGTCATAAAACCGGCCGACAAAGGCGGAGGAGTGGTCCTTCTAACAAAGTCAGGATATGACCGACAATGTATGGATCTACTGGCAGATGAAAAATTTTATAAAACTCTATCAGAAGACCCCACGCCCATACTCCAAAGGACGATCGCAATGATGATAGAAGAAGGAGAGACGAACAACTGGATATCCAAAAAGGAGGGGGACTACCTCAGGACCAACACACCTCGAACCCCTTACTTCTATTCATTACCGAAAACACACAAAGGGCGCATCCCACCACCGGGACGACCAATTGTGTCAGGAATTGGGTCCATCCTCGAACCCCTCTCCCAATTCGCTGATCAATATCTGAGACCCCTCGTCCAAAAAACTCCTACATATCTGAAGGACACAAGAGACCTCCTTAACCAACTTAAAGACATCGAATACTCACCCAACACCATGCTCTTGGTAGGATTCGATGACGAGAGCCTCTATACGAGTCTGCCACAGGAGAAAACTATGGAGACTCTTGAAAGCATTTTGTTCAGCTCATCATGGTCATACAAGACACCCAGACACTTTGTTCTGGAGTGCTGTCGGATGGCACTCATGGAAAAAAAAATTCAGTACAAGGACAAGCTATACCTCCAATGCCATGGCACCTCGATGGGCAGTACTTTTGCCCCGAGCGTGGCCGGACTGTACGTGAGCACTTTTGAGGACACACATATCCTGAATGCAACCAATAACCCCTATCATCAATGTATCCTTTTTTGGAAACGATACATTGATGACATTTTTGTCATCTGGAAGGGAGATCGGGAGAAATTAGCAGAATTTTACACCTGGCTCAACCAGAAACACGACTGCCTTAAGTTCACCTACTGTGCAGACAACAGAAGTATTGACTTCTTAGATGTAACAATTTATGCTGAAGCTAACACCCTCCAAACACGGACCTTCTTTAAAAGCACAGCAAAAAACAGCCTCCTATCTTTTAACAGTTTCCACCCCCGACCTCTACGAGAGAACTTACCATAAAGCCAGTTCCTCAGGTTACGACGAAACTGCAGTGACACTATGGAATACAAATCACAAGCTGAAGACCTATGTAAGAAACTGGAGGCTCGGGACTACCCAAGAAAGGTCATTGCCAAATGCAAAAAACGTGCCAGGAATCAGAGACGCACTCCTTGAATGCACACCAAAAAATCCACCCGACAAAGTCCTTACATGTGTGACCACATATAGTCCTATGACTAATAACATCAAGAAAATTGTGAACAAAAACTGGCGCATACTGACATCAGGCAACCTCACTTGGCAAAAACCCTGATTTGCAAATAAAAGGAGCAGAAATCTGAAAGACATCTTGGTCCACACAAGACCACCACCAAAAACACCGAGAGAACACACTAATCTATGGGGAAACCCACAGGTACAGGGACATTACCCTTGTGGCTCTTGCTCCGTTTGCAGCCTCACAAAACCGACCAAAGAGCTTCAACTGCTTCCCAACTTCAAATGGACCCTGAATAGCCACACGAACTGGTGTATATGATCACATGTCCGTGCAACCTCAAGTACATTGGAATGACCTGCAGGAAAGCTAA
Organism: Lissotriton vulgaris; assembly: GCF_964263255.1. Classification (NCBI taxonomy): domain Eukaryota; kingdom Metazoa; phylum Chordata; class Amphibia; order Caudata; family Salamandridae; genus Lissotriton; species Lissotriton vulgaris. Next base: position 34,642,194 of record NC_141687.1, on the reverse strand, counting down.
ACAAAGACTCTGCGAACACAGGAGCAATGTGAAATGTAAAAAGAGCACTACAAGGATGGCCACTCACAATCTAGAGAAGGGTCACACTGTACTAGACCTACAGTGGGTCATCCTTGAAACCTTGCCGAACAAAGATCACAATGCCGAGAGAATTCTTTTTGAAAAAGAACAAAGATGGGTGCATAGGCTCAAAACTGATAGCGAAGTGCTGAATGACAATATACCCTGGCTGACCTTGGCTAAGAGATAAACAATCAACCACGCTCCCCGTATGTATTACCCTTGTACTCTTGACTCCGCACAACATGGTCAACATTCCCCAGTTACCATGACAACAAGAGCCGACCAATAGGTAGTTACCAACAGCGGTATCCCAGCCTGATAAAAACGACCCGGAAACACCACAAACTGTTTCCGGATCAGTAAGGGCAGAGCAGCGCACTCACGAAGCAAGCTGAGGATCGGGCGCAACAGGTAGCGAGACCAAAGAAGGCGCCTCCAAAAAACCGCAAGTATTCTGAACCACCCATGCTAACCATCCCATATCTCTACCCCCAGCCCCTTCCAAGAGCTCTACGATCCGACAGGAGCGTGTTAATCAAATGCACGAGGTAACATTTCCTGAGCACTTGTAATCACTAACAAAGTTCGAGTCCCCAACGCGACCGCTGAACACCAGCACCCACCTATGGCTCACCACAATCACCATATGACAATAGCCATAGTTAAGATCAGCGTTCTAAGTCGACACAAAATGAAACCACTGTCGAATAGCACGCTAAATACCCGTTGCATGAGTTTGGAGAGAAAAAGAGAGAGTTGACATTGCCATGATTGATAACCGGTTTTTAAAGTATTGCCATTTTTTTGTTGTTTATGTATTTGTGTATGGATAGATATAAGCAGCAACGTTCTGCTTGGTGTGTGTGTCCCTTTTCCCCTCGCCCTGTATGTATGCCGCAAACCTTGTGCTTACTCTTTACAGGTACCTTAAGACCTCCAGTCCAGAGAAACAGGTCAACACCTTTTTCTTTCACCTTTGAGCACTTAATTTTTATATCCTCATGTTTTCCCACCACTGGTCCTGATGAATGCCCGTAAGTCCTAAACCCAGGCAGATAGAGGCAGAAACATGTCGACCTTTTTTTAAGAACACCCCCACAACTCCCCCCTTTTTTATCACTTTGAGTGCATCCAGTACTCGTAACTCAGTCCAAGTGATGCACTCCCATAGAGTTTACCAGACCAATAACCAGGTACAATAAAGAATCAGAACTCCTGGCCTTTGTGTCTTTTTAACAGAACCCCTATCACTGGCTCACTACTGCGTCACCCATGGATAAGAACCTCCTGGTGGAGGCTGCATAAACCGAAAATAGACCTAATGATTATGCACACACGTGATCCATAAGCGGAGAACCAAGATATACCGCTTCAGATACCACCATACCCAACACGTGCATGAGGGTCTTTTTTCACTGGGACATCCTCATTCCTGCATACCTAATGGTTGAGCAGGACAAGTGATCCATTCCCCTTTGATGATTAAATGCTAACTTGGAAAGTGAATGGATTCACAATCCATCTCCCTCACCCTTGATTAGAAGATTATCAGCAGCGCACAGCTGTGGGAGTCTCGATAAATAGCTGGATTAGATAAAATCCCTCGACCTGCCAAGATCCAAAATGGCAGAAAATCTAGGATTAAGCTACTCCATAGAAGAAATTTGACGAAATACTTGCCAGACCGGCACCTTTTGTGAACAGTGACCTCGCTCAAACTCTCTCAAGCTCTACAGAATGGGACGAACTGACCGAAATAAAAAAAGAACAAGTCAGAACAGCCGTACACAGCATCATTATGACGGAGTATTTACGAGTAAATACGGCACCTAGAGGGCTCTGGGTTACAACTGCACCGAGAATCTTCCTTAAGGATTTAGCTTTCAGAAAAGACTGGTCCGCCATATCATGGAAATGCACCAGGGACTACCTAGTCCTCATTATAAAAACGGCCACCAGACTAACAGATGAACTAACAGTAAAAATCCAGATCTTAGAAACCAAACTAAATAACACTGTCAACATCACGATATACAAAACGAAACTGGACGAGATAAATAAAGAGCTGAGTGAATCCCATGAATACTTGGTACAGACCAAACTACAGAAATTCGCAAAAGAATTGAAAAAATTCACGATGGATAAGGTACATCCATACAGCAGTAAAGACTACAAGTCAGATGATAATGCCTCTAATTACGGATCGGAAAGTGGTGCTTCTAGCACTAGTTCGGACCAAGAAGCGGATAATTTCAACAGTCCCAGGAACCGCCAGCAGAATAAAAGAGGCAACCGACGAGGACGCAACTTCTGGCGCCCACCCTTCTTCCAAATGGGCAATCAAGGGATGCCGTTTCAACCTTACAACCCTCACTTCCAAGGATGGATGAACCCTTATTTTCAAGGCCCACAGATGATGAACCACCAGTTACAACACCATGGGGGACAAAATTTCCAACAAAGGATTCCTTTTTTAGGGAATGGCCGGACAACCGAGAAAACACGGAGAAGAGGGGTTACCTGGTCCGATCAAACGAGACAGGTCCAAACAAGAAGTGTGACAAAAGCCAAAACCGGAACAACCACGACTCCCTCATCGTGAACTTAACGGAAAGAACCCTCACAAAAGATGAAGAGAGTGTACTAAACAAAGGTTTGGGATACGTGCCAACACCCAAATTGGATGTATTTAAGACCAAATGTGAAATGGCAGAGTTCTGTCGGAAACTGAAACTAAAAGCTTTTTTCCAAGGAGATCAACCCCCAAAAAATGATGGAGATACTTCATTAAAGAAGAAATCATCCTTCAGCCCACAGAACTCCCAGGTCCCAATGGAGATTCTAACATTCGAACAGGCGATCTTCAAAGGCATTGATGAACTCGCTCGTGACACTCGGAAACCATTCCAGAACATCACCAGATCTGAACAACTAGCACTGAATGCACTAAAAAGCGACAGTGACTTAGTCATAAAACCGGCCGACAAAGGCGGAGGAGTGGTCCTTCTAACAAAGTCAGGATATGACCGACAATGTATGGATCTACTGGCAGATGAAAAATTTTATAAAACTCTATCAGAAGACCCCACGCCCATACTCCAAAGGACGATCGCAATGATGATAGAAGAAGGAGAGACGAACAACTGGATATCCAAAAAGGAGGGGGACTACCTCAGGACCAACACACCTCGAACCCCTTACTTCTATTCATTACCGAAAACACACAAAGGGCGCATCCCACCACCGGGACGACCAATTGTGTCAGGAATTGGGTCCATCCTCGAACCCCTCTCCCGATTCGCTGATCAATATCTGAGACCCCTCGTCCAAAAAACTCCTACATATCTGAAGGACACAAGAGACCTCCTTAACCAACTTAAAGACATCGAATACTCACCCAACACCATGCTCTTGGTAGGATTCGATGTCGAGAGCCTCTATACGAGTCTGCCACAGGAGAAAACTATGGAGACTCTTGAAAGCATTTTGTTCAGCTCATCATGGTCATACAAGACACCCAGACACTTTGTTCTGGAGTGCTGTCGGATGGCACTCATGGAAAAAAAAATTCAGTACAAGGACAAGCTATACCTCCAATGCCATGGCACCTCGATGGGCAGTACTTTTGCCCCGAGCGTGGCCGGACTGTACGTGAGCACTTTTGAGGACACACATATCCTGAATGCAACCAATAACCCCTATCATCAATGTATCCTTTTTTGGAAACGATACATTGATGACATTTTTGTCATCTGGAAGGGAGATCGGGAGAAATTAGCAGAATTTTACACCTGGCTCAACCAGAAACACGACTGCCTTAAGTTCACCTACTGTGCAGACAACAGAAGTATTGACTTCTTAGATGTAACAATTTATGCTGAAGCTAACACCCTCCAAACACGGACCTTCTTTAAAAGCACAGCAAAAAACAGCCTCCTATCTTTTAACAGTTTCCACCCCCGACCTCTACGAGAGAACTTACCATAAAGCCAGTTCCTCAGGTTACGACGAAACTGCAGTGACACTATGGAATACAAATCACAAGCTGAAGACCTATGTAAGAAACTGGAGGCTCGGGACTACCCAAGAAAGGTCATTGCCAAATGCAAAAAACGTGCCAGGAATCAGAGACGCACTCCTTGAATGCACACCAAAAAATCCACCCGACAAAGTCCTTACATGTGTGACCACATATAGTCCTATGACTAATAACATCAAGAAAATTGTGAACAAAAACTGGCGCATACTGACATCAGGCAACCTCACTTGGCAAAAACCCTGATTTGCAAATAAAAGGAGCAGAAATCTGAAAGACATCTTGGTCCACACAAGACCACCACCAAAAACACCGAGAGAACACACTAATCTATGGGGAAACCCACAGGTACAGGGACATTACCCTTGTGGCTCTTGCTCCGTTTGCAGCCTCACAAAACCGACCAAAGAGCTTCAACTGCTTCCCAACTTCAAATGGACCCTGAATAGCCACACGAACTGGTGTATATGATCACATGTCCGTGCAACCTCAAGTACATTGGAATGACCTGCAGGAAAGCTAAACAAAGACTCTGCGAACACAGGAGCAATGTGAAATGTAAAAAGAGCACTACAAGGATGGCCACTCACTATCTAGAGAAGGGTCACACTGTACTAGACCTACAGTGGGTCATCCTTGAAACCTTGCCGAACAAAGATCACAATGCCGAGAGAATTCTTTTTGAAAAAGAACAAAGATGGGTGCATAGGCTCAAAACTGATAGCGAAGTGCTGAATGACAATATACCCTGGCTGACCTTGGCTAAGAGATAAACAATCAACCACGCTCCCCGTATGTATTACCCTTGTACTCTTGACTCCGCACAACATGGTCAACATTCCCCAGTTACCATGACAACAAGAGCCGACCAATAGGTAGTTACCAACAGCGGTATCCCAGCCTGATAAAAACGACCCGGAAACACCACAAACTGTTTCCGGATCAGTAAGGGCAGAGCAGCGCACTCACGAAGCAAGCTGAGGATCGGGCGCAACAGGTAGCGAGACCAAAGAAGGCGCCTCCAAAAAACCGCAAGTATTCTGAACCACCCATGCTAACCATCCCATATCTCTACCCCCAGCCCCTTCCAAGAGCTCTACGATCCGACAGGAGCGTGTTAATCAAATGCACGAGGTAACATTTCCTGAGCACTTGTAATCACTAACAAAGTTCGAGTCCCCAACGCGACCGCTGAACACCAGCACCCACCTATGGCTCACCACAATCACCATATGACAATAGCCATAGTTAAGATCAGCGTTCTAAGTCGACACAAAATGAAACCACTGTCGAATAGCACGCTAAATACCCGTTGCATGAGTTTGGAGAGAAAAAGAGAGAGTTGACATTGCCATGATTGATAACCGGTTTTTAAAGTATTGCCATTTTTTTGTTGTTTATGTATTTGTGTATGGATAGATATAAGCAGCAACGTTCCGCTTGGTGTGTGTGTCCCTTTTCCCCTCGCCCTGTATGTATGCCGCAAACCTTGTGCTTACTCTTTACAGGTACCTTAAGACCTCCAGTCCAGAGAAACAGGTCAACGCCTTTTTCTTTCACCTTTGAGCACTTAATTTTTATATCCTCATGTTTTCCCACCACTGGTCCTGATGAATGCCCGTAAGTCCTAAACCCAGGCAGATAGAGGCAGAAACATGTCGACCTTTTTTTAAGAACACCCCCACAACTCCCCCCTTTTTTATCACTTTGAGTGCATCCAGTACTCGTAACTCAGTCCAAGTGATGCACTCCCATAGAGTTTACCAGACCAATAACCAGGTACAATAAAGAATCAGAACTCCTGGCCTTTGTGTCTTTTTAACAGAACCCCTATCACTGGCTCACTACTGCGTCACCCATGGATAAGAACCTCCTGGTGGAGGCTGCATAAACCGAAAATAGACCTAATGATTATGCACACACGTGATCCATAAGCGGAGAACCAAGATATACCGCTTCAGATACCACCATACCCAACACGTGCATGAGGGTCTTTTTTCACTGGGACATCCTCATTCCTGCATACCTAATGGTTGAGCAGGACAAGTGATCCATTCCCCTTTGATGATTAAATGCTAACTTGGAAAGTGAATGGATTCACAATCCATCTCCCTCACCCTTGATTAGAAGATTATCAGCAGCGCACAGCTGTGGGAGTCTCGATAAATAGCTGGATTAGATAAAATCCCTCGACCTGCCAAGATCCAAAATGGCAGAAAATCTAGGATTAAGCTACTCCATAGAAGAAATTTGACGAAATACTTGCCAGACCGGCACCTTTTGTGAACAGTGACCTCGCTCAAACTCTCTCAAGCTCTACAGAATGGGACGAACTGACCGAAATAAAAAAAGAACAAGTCAGAACAGCCGTGCACAGCATCATTATGACGGAGTATTTATGAGTAAATACGGCACCTAGAGGGCTCTGGGTTACAACTGCACCGAGAATCTTCCTTAAGGATTTAGCTTTCAGAAAAGACTGGTCCGCCATATCATGGAAATGCACCAGGGACTACCTAGTCCTCATTATAAAAACGGCCACCAGACTAACAGATGAACTAACAGTAAAAATCCAGATCTTAGAAACCAAACTAAATAACACTGTCAACATCACGATATACAAAACGAAACTGGACGAGATAAATAAAGAGCTGAGTGAATCCCATGAATACTTGGTACAGACCAAACTACAGAAATTCGCAAAAGAATTGAAAAAATTCTCGATGGATAAGGTACATCCATACAGCAGTAAAGACTACAAGTCAGATGATAATGCCTCTAATTACGGATCGGAAAGTGGTGCTTCTAGCACTAGTTCGGACCAAGAAGCGGATATTTTCAACAGTCCCAAGAACCGCCAGCAGAATAAAAGAGGCAACCGACGAGGACGCAACTTCTGGCGCCCACCCTTCTTCCAAATGGGCAATCAAGGGATGCCGTTTCAACCTTACAACCCTCACTTCCAAGGATGGATGAATCCTTATTTTCAAGGCCCACAGATGATGAACCACCAGTTACAACACCATGGGGGACAAAATTTCCAACAAAGGATTCCTTTTTTAGGGAATGGCCGGACAACCGAGAAAACACGGAGAAGAGGGGTTACCTGGTCCGATCAAACGAGACAGGTCCAAACAAGAAGTGTGACAAAAGCCAAAACCGGAACAACCACGACTCCCTCATCGTGAACTTAACGGAAAGAACCCTCACAAAAGATGAAGAGAGTGTACTAAACAAAGGTTTGGGATACGTGCCAACACCCAAATTGGATGTATTTAAGACCAAATGTGAAATGGCAGAGTTCTGTCGGAAACGGAAACTGAAAGCTTTTTTCCAAGGAGATCAACCCCCAAAAAATGATGGAGATACTTCATTAAAGAAGAAATCATCCTTCAGCCCACAGAACTCCCAGGTCCCAATGGAGATTCTAACATTCGAACAGGCGATCTTCAAAGGCATTGATGAACTCGCTCGTGACACTCGGAAACCATTCCAGAACATCACCAGATCTGAACAACTAGCACTGAATGCACTAAAAAGCGACAGTGACTTAGTCATAAAACCGGCCGACAAAGGCGGAGGAGTGGTCCTTCTAACAAAGTCAGGATATGACCGACAATGTATGGATCTACTGGCAGATGAAAAATTTTATAAAACTCTATCAGAAGACCCCACGCCCATACTCCAAAGGACGATCGCAATGATGATAGAAGAAGGAGAGACGAACAACTGGATATCCAAAAAGGAGGGGGACTACCTCAGGACCAACACACCTCGAACCCCTTACTTCTATTCATTACCGAAAACACACAAAGGGCGCATCCCACCACCGGGACGACCAATTGTGTCAGGAATTGGGTCCATCCTCGAACCCCTCTCCCAATTCGCTGATCAATATCTGAGACCCCTCGTCCAAAAAACTCCTACATATCTGAAGGACACAAGAGACCTCCTTAACCAACTTAAAGACATCGAATACTCACCCAACACCATGCTCTTGGTAGGATTCGATGTCGAGAGCCTCTATACGAGTCTGCCACAGGAGAAAACTATGGAGACTCTTGAAAGCATTTTGTTCAGCTCATCATGGTCATACAAGACACCCAGACACTTTGTTCTGGAGTGCTGTCGGATGGCACTCATGGAAAAAAAAATTCAGTACAAGGACAAGCTATACCTCCAATGCCATGGCACCTCGATGGGCAGTACTTTTGCCCCGAGCGTGGCCGGACTGTACGTGAGCACTTTTGAGGACACACATATCCTGAATGCAACCAATAACCCCTATCATCAATGTATCCTTTTTTGGAAACGATACATTGATGACATTTTTGTCATCTGGAAGGGAGATCGGGAGAAATTAGCAGAATTTTACACCTGGCTCAACCAGAAACACGACTGCCTTAAGTTCACCTACTGTGCAGACAACAGAAGTATTGACTTCTTAGATGTAACAATTTATGCTGAAGCTAACACCCTCCAAACACGGACCTTCTTTAAAAGCACAGCAAAAAACAGCCTCCTATCTTTTAACAGTTTCCACCCCCGACCTCTACGAGAGAACTTACCATAAAGCCAGTTCCTCAGGTTACGACGAAACTGCAGTGACACTATGGAATACAAATCACAAGCTGAAGACCTATGTAAGAAACTGGAGGCTCGGGACTACCCAAGAAAGGTCATTGCCAAATGCAAAAAACGTGCCAGGAATCAGAGACGCACTCCTTGAATGCACACCAAAAAATCCACCCGACAAAGTCCTTACATGTGTGACCACATATAGTCCTATGACTAATAACATCAAGAAAATTGTGAACAAAAACTGGCGCATACTGACATCAGGCAACCTCACTTGGCAAAAACCCTGATTTGCAAATAAAAGGAGCAGAAATCTGAAAGACATCTTGGTCCACACAAGACCACCACCAAAAACACCGAGAGAACACACTAATCTATGGGGAAACCCACAGGTACAGGGACATTACCCTTGTGGCTCTTGCTCCGTTTGCAGCCTCACAAAACCGACCAAAGAGCTTCAACTGCTTCCCAACTTCAAATGGACCCTGAATAGCCACACGAACTGGTGTATATGATCACATGTCCGTGCAACCTCAAGTACATTGGAATGACCTGCAGGAAAGCTAAACAAAGACTCTGCGAACACAGGAGCAATGTGAAATGTAAAAAGAGCACTACAAGGATGGCCACTCACAATCTAGAGAAGGGTCACACTGTACTAGACCTACAGTGGGTCATCCTTGAAACCTTGCCGAACAAAGATCACAATGCCGAGAGAATTCTTTTTGAAAAAGAACAAAGATGGGTGCATAGGCTCAAAACTGATAGCGAAGTGCTGAATGACAATATACCCTGGCTGACCTTGGCTAAGAGATAAACAATCAACCACGCTCCCCGTATGTATTACCCTTGTACTCTTGACTCCGCACAACATGGTCAACATTCCCCAGTTACCATGACAACAAGAGCCGACCAATAGGTAGTTACCAACAGCGGTATCCCAGCCTGATAAAAACGACCCGGAAACACCACAAACTGTTTCCGGATCAGTAAGGGCAGAGCAGCGCACTCACGAAGCAAGCTGAGGATCGGGCGCAACAGGTAGCGAGACCAAAGAAGGCGCCTCCAAAAAACCGCAAGTATTCTGAACCACCCATGCTAACCATCCCATATCTCTACCCCCAGCCCCTTCCAAGAGCTCTACGATCCGACAGGAGCGTGTTAATCAAATGCACGAGGTAACATTTCCTGAGCACTTGTAATCACTAACAAAGTTCGAGTCCCCAACGCGACCGCTGAACACCAGCACCCACCTATGGCTCACCACAATCACCATATGACAATAGCCATAGTTAAGATCAGCGTTCTAAGTCGACACAAAATGAAACCACTGTCGAATAGCACGCTAAATACCCGTTGCATGAGTTTGGAGAGAAAAAGAGAGAGTTGACATTGCCATGATTGATAACCGGTTTTTAAAGTATTGCCATTTTTTTGTTGTTTATGTATTTGTGTATGGATAGATATAAGCAGCAACGTTCTGCTTGGTGTGTGTGTCCCTTTTCCCCTCGCCCTGTATGTATGCCGCAAACCTTGTGCTTACTCTTTACAGGTACCTTAAGACCTCCAGTCCAGAGAAACAGGTCAACACCTTTTTCTTTCACCTTTGAGCACTTAATTTTTATATCCTCATGTTTTCCCACCACTGGTCCTGATGAATGCCCGTAAGTCCTAAACCCAGGCAGATAGAGGCAGAAACATGTCGACCTTTTTTTAAGAACACCCCCACAACTCCCCCCTTTTTTATCACTTTGAGTGCATCCAGTACTCGTAACTCAGTCCAAGTGATGCACTCCCATAGAGTTTACCAGACCAATAACCAGGTACAATAAAGAATCAGAACTCCTGGCCTTTGTGTCTTTTTAACAGAACCCCTATCACTGGCTCACTACTGCGTCACCCATGGATAAGAACCTCCTGGTGGAGGCTGCATAAACCGAAAATAGACCTAATGATTATGCACACACGTGATCCATAAGCGGAGAACCAAGATATACCGCTTCAGATACCACCATACCCAACACGTGCATGAGGGTCTTTTTTCACTGGGACATCCTCATTCCTGCATACCTAATGGTTGAGCAGGACAAGTGATCCATTCCCCTTTGATGATTAAATGCTAACTTGGAAAGTGAATGGATTCACAATCCATCTCCCTCACCCTTGATTAGAAGATTATCAGCAGCGCACAGCTGTGGGAGTCTCGATAAATAGCTGGATTAGATAAAATCCCTCGACCTGCCAAGATCCAAAATGGCAGAAAATCTAGGATTAAGCTACTCCATAGAAGAAATTTGACGAAATACTTGCCAGACCGGCACCTTTTGTGAACAGTGACCTCGCTCAAACTCTCTCAAGCTCTACAGAATGGGACGAACTGACCGAAATAAAAAAAGAACAAGTCAGAACAGCCGTGCACAGCATCATTATGACGGAGTATTTACGAGTAAATACGGCACCTAGAGGGCTCTGGGTTACAACTGCACCGAGAATCTTCCTTAAGGATTTAGCTTTCAGAAAAGACTGGTCCGCCATATCATGGAAATGCACCAGGGACTACCTAGTCCTCATTATAAAAACGGCCACCAGACTAACAGATGAACTAACAGTAAAAATCCAGATCTTAGAAACCAAACTAAATAACACTGTCAACATCACGATATACAAAACGAAACTGGACGAGATAAATAAAGAGCTGAGTGAATCCCATGAATACTTGGTACAGACCAAACTACAGAAATTCGCAAAAGAATTGAAAAAATTCACGATGGATAAGGTACATCCATACAGCAGTAAAGACTACAAGTCAGATGATAATGCCTCTAATTACGGATCGGAAAGTGGTGCTTCTAGCACTAGTTCGGACCAAGAAGCGGATAATTTCAACAGTCCCAGGAACCGCCAGCAGAATAAAAGAGGCAACCGACGAGGACGCAACTTCTGGCGCCCACCCTTCTTCCAAATGGGCAATCAAGGGATGCCGTTTCAACCTTACAACCCTCACTTCCAAGGATGGATGAACCCTTATTTTCAAGGCCCACAGATGATGAACCACCAGTTACAACACCATGGGGGACAAAATTTCCAACAAAGGATTCCTTTTTTAGGGAATGGCCGGACAACCGAGAAAACACGGAGAAGAGGGGTTACCTGGTCCGATCAAACGAGACAGGTCCAAACAAGAAGTGTGACAAAAGCCAAAACCGGAACAACCACGACTCCCTCATCGTGAACTTAACGGAAAGAACCCTCACAAAAGATGAAGAGAGTGTACTAAACAAAGGTTTGGGATACGTGCCAACACCCAAATTGGATGTATTTAAGACCAAATGTGAAATGGCAGAGTTCTGTCGGAAACTGAAACTAAAAGCTTTTTTCCAAGGAGATCAACCCCCAAAAAATGATGGAGATACTTCATTAAAGAAGAAATCATCCTTCAGCCCACAGAACTCCCAGGTCCCAATGGAGATTCTAACATTCGAACAGGCGATCTTCAAAGGCATTGATGAACTCGCTCGTGACACTCGGAAACCATTCCAGAACATCACCAGATCTGAACAACTAGCACTGAATGCACTAAAAAGCGACAGTGACTTAGTCATAAAACCGGCCGACAAAGGCGGAGGAGTGGTCCTTCTAACAAAGTCAGGATATGACCGACAATGTATGGATCTACTGGCAGATGAAAAATTTTATAAAACTCTATCAGAAGACCCCACGCCCATACTCCAAAGGACGATCGCAATGATGATAGAAGAAGGAGAGACGAACAACTGGATATCCAAAAAGGAGGGGGACTACCTCAGGACCAACACACCTCGAACCCCCTACTTCTATTCATTACCGAAAACACACAAAGGGCGCATCCCACCACCGGGACGACCAATTGTGTCAGGAATTGGGTCCATCCTCGAACCCCTCTCCCAATTCGCTGATCAATATCTGAGACCCCTCGTCCAAAAAACTCCTACATATCTGAAGGACACAAGAGACCTCCTTAACCAACTTAAAGACATCGAATACTCACCCAACACCATGCTCTTGGTAGGATTCGATGTCGAGAGCCTCTATACGAGTCTGCCACAGGAGAAAACTATGGAGACTCTTGAAAGCATTTTGTTCAGCTCATCATGGTCATACAAGACACCCAGACACTTTGTTCTGGAGTGCTGTCGGATGGCACTCATGGAAAAAAAAATTCAGTACAAGGACAAGCTATACCTCCAATGCCATGGCACCTCGATGGGCAGTACTTTTGCCCCGAGCGTGGCCGGACTGTACGTGAGCACTTTTGAGGACACACATATCCTGAATGCAACCAATAACCCCTATCATCAATGTATCCTTTTTTGGAAACGATACATTGATGACATTTTTGTCATCTGGAAGGGAGATCGGGAGAAATTAGCAGAATTTTACACCTGGCTCAACCAGAAACACGACTGCCTTAAGTTCACCTACTGTGCAGACAACAGAAGTATTGACTTCTTAGATGTAACAATTTATGCTGAAGCTAACACCCTCCAAACACGGACCTTCTTTAAAAGCACAGCAAAAAACAGCCTCCTATCTTTTAACAGTTTCCACCCCCGACCTCTACGAGAGAACTTACCATAAAGCCAGTTCCTCAGGTTACGACGAAACTGCAGTGACACTATGGAATACAAATCACAAGCTGAAGACCTATGTAAGAAACTGGAGGCTCGGGACTACCCAAGAAAGGTCATTGCCAAATGCAAAAAACGTGCCAGGAATCAGAGACGCACTCCTTGAATGCACACCAAAAAATCCACCCGACAAAGTCCTTACATGTGTGACCACATATAGTCCTATGACTAATAACATCAAGAAAATTGTGAACAAAAACTGGCGCATACTGACATCAGGCAACCTCACTTGGCAAAAACCCTGATTTGCAAATAAAAGGAGCAGAAATCTGAAAGACATCTTGGTCCACACAAGACCACCACCAAAAACACCGAGAGAACACACTAATCTATGGGGAAACCCACAGGTACAGGGACATTACCCTTGTGGCTCTTGCTCCGTTTGCAGCCTCACAAAACCGACCAAAGAGCTTCAACTGCTTCCCAACTTCAAATGGACCCTGAATAGCCACACGAACTGGTGTATATGATCACATGTCCGTGCAACCTCAAGTACATTGGAATGACCTGCAGGAAAGCTAAACAAAGACTCTGCGAACACAGGAGCAATGTGAAATGTAAAAAGAGCACTACAAGGATGGCCACTCACTATCTAGAGAAGGGTCACACTGTACTAGACCTACAGTGGGTCATCCTTGAAACCTTGCCGAACAAAGATCACAATGCCGAGAGAATTCTTTTTGAAAAAGAACAAAGATGGGTGCATAGGCTCAAAACTGATAGCGAAGTGCTGAATGACAATATACCCTGGCTGACCTTGGCTAAGAGATAAACAATCAACCACGCTCCCCGTATGTATTACCCTTGTACTCTTGACTCCGCACAACATGGTCAACATTCCCCAGTTACCATGACAACAAGAGCCGACCAATAGGTAGTTACCAACAGCGGTATCCCAGCCTGATAAAAACGACCCGGAAACACCACAAACTGTTTCCGGATCAGTAAGGGCAGAGCAGCGCCCTCACGAAGCAAGCTGAGGATCGGGCGCAACAGGTAGCGAGACCAAAGAAGGCGCCTCCAAAAAACCGCAAGTATTCTGAACCACCCATGCTAACCATCCCATATCTCTACCCCCCAGCCCCTTCCAAGAGCTCTACGATCCGACAGGAGCGTGTTAATCAAATGCGCGAGGTAACATTTCCTGAGCACTTGTAATCACTAACAAAGTTCGAGTCCCCACCGCGACCGCTGAACACCAGCACCCACCTATGGCTCACCACAATCACCACTTGACAATAGCCATAGTTAAGATCAGCGTTCTAAGTCGACACAAAATGAAACCACTGTCGAATAGCACGCTAAATACCCGTTGCATGAGTTTGGAGAGAAAAAGAGAGAGTTGACATTGCCATGATTGTTAACCGGTTTTTAAAGTATTGCCATTTTTGAGTTGTTTATGTATTTGTGTATGGATAGATATAAGCAGCAACGTTCTGCTTGGTGTGTGTCCCTTTTCCCCTCGCCCTGTATGTATGCCGCAAACCTTGTGCTTACTCTTTACAGGTACCTTAAGACCTCCAGTCCAGAGAAACAGGTCAACACCTTTTTCTTTCACCTTTGAGCACGTAATTTTTATATCCTCATGTTTTCCCACCACTGGTCCTGATGAATGCCCGTAAGTCCTAAACCCAGGCAGATAGAGGCAGAAACATGTCGACCTTTTTTTAAGAACACCCCCACAACTCCCCCCTTTTTTATCACTCTGAGTGCATCCAGTACTCGTAACTCAGTCCAAGTGATGCACTCCCATAGAGTTTACCAGACCAATAACCAGGTACAATAAAGAATCAGAACTCCTGGCCTTTGTGTCTTTTTAACAGAACCCCTATCACTGGCTCACTACTGCGTCAACCATGGGTAAGAACCTCCTGGTGGAGGCTGCATAAACCGAAAATAGACCTAATAATTATGCACACACGTGATCCATAAGCGGAGAACCAAGATATACCGCTTCAGATACCACCATACCCATCACGTGCATGAGGGTCTTTTTTCACTGGGACATCTTCATTCCTGCATACCTAATGGTTGAGCAGGACAAGTGATCCATTCCCCTTTGATGAACAGTTGTTTGAGCCAGATTCGTCAGTTAGGAGAAAAGCGCGTCAATATCCGATGCGAGAAGTTCCTCCAGTATGGAGACCTGCTGACCCTGCTGCTGTTCCACCGGTTCAAGCACATTTCCAACGTGTGTGGGTACATGTGCCATGGAAGCGTGCAGAAGTTTTAGCGCTTAAGCAGACTTTACCAGATCCACGAAAGAACCCTGCGGGGTATTATAAAGAACTTACACAGACTGTGAGTTTGTGTGTCATGAATTTGGCAGATATAGATATGCTTTTTGGGAATGTTGTTCCACAACCTATTTGGAATGTCATTCGTTATACAGATCACGATGCTGAGTTGGGTGATTCGTGGGTGAATCTCGCTGCAGCAAATGACAGACAAGTGGGAGGTGCTAAGCCTGAAGATGCTATTACTGAACTTCCTGGTAGGATTATTACTTTCATGAAGACTTTAATGCCTGAAGTCCGTGTTAATTGGGATAAATTGTCAGCCTGTAAGCAGAAGAAAGAAGAGTCTGTTTCAGACTTTTTCTCGCGTTTCGAAGAGACGTTCGTAGATCATAGTGGTCAGGATATGGCTACCGAAGGTGGCCAGAGATTGTTTGTTGATAAGTTTGTGCACAATCTTCTTCCCGAGCTGTGTACTAAGTTGAAAGATTCTGAGAGTTCTTGGCCCGTTTCTACTTCGGCGCAGATTCTTGCTACGGCTCAGTACTACGAGAATAGGCTTAAGGATGAGTTAGAGAAAGCGGATAAGAAGACTAAGGAACTGAAGACTAAAGTTCTTCTACAACAAGCTTATCCACCCCGTGTTAATAATCAGCGTGATTATCAGCAGCCTCAACAGTATTCGAGGAACTCGCAATGAAACGAGACTCCTCAACAACAGCGTATTCAGTATGGTCCTAATCAGTGTGCGTATTGTAAAGAAGAGGGTCATTACAAGAATAGTTGTCCGGTTTTGCTGCAACGTGCAAGTAGTGCTCCTGGCGTTAGAGGTCGAGGTGCTCAACAAGTGCCTCGTGGTAGAGGTCGCGGACAAAATGCGCGCCCTTTGCCTCCACAGAATTCAATGAATAGTTTTGATCAGCAACAGAGTTCTTCCGGTAGATCTACACAGTACTATGTAGGTGATTACTATGTTGAAGGCGATGGAGAGCAAGGTAATGATTATTAGGACAGCCATGGACAAAGAGAGGGAGTTGTTTCAGTTCCGGTAGATCAGAGTGGACCTTAGGTGGAAGTGATTGCATCAGGTGTGTCAGAGCCTTTTCTGCTAGACACTGGTGCTACGAAGAGTTCTATTATGCATTCGAAACTCCCTGGTGCACCTTTGTCTGGCTTAAATAATGTTTCTATAGGTTTTTCTGGCGCCCCCGTTATGAATCCGATTTTCGTTCCATTGCCTATTTCTGTTGGTCCTTGAAGACTTGAAGCACCCCTTCTTTTGACAACGGGTTGTAATGAGAACTTACTAGGTCTTGATTTGCTGAAAAGATTGTATGCGACATTGTATTGTTCTCCGACAGGAGTACATCTTACGTTGGGTCAGAATGTGATTTCTCCGATCTATGTTTCGAAAGACTGTCTTCCATCTGAATTGTCTTCTTTACCAGACTCGTTGTGGGCTACAGGTCCCAATGATGTGGGCCTGTTAGACATTCCTCCATATGTTGTGACGTTGAAGGCAAATGCTCAGTTGCCACGCATTCCGCAATATCGTATTTCAAGTGATGGTGAACGTGCACTTTTAGCGATCATTTATGATCTGATCGACAAAGATGTTATTGAAGAGACTCGAGGTAATGTGTGTAATAGTCCGGTTTTGCCTGTTCTAAAGAGAACTGATTCTTCACAGCCTCCGGTATATAGGTTCGTTATCGATCTTCGTGAGGTGAACAAAATAATTGTTCCACAATTCCCTGTTGTACCTGACATTACTGCATTACTGACATTGATTCCAGCTTCAGCTACGTGGTTTTCGGCGATCGACTTGAAGAATGCTTTCTTCAGCATCCCGATTGCCATAGAGAGTAGAGATATTTTTGGATTCTCTTTGGGAGGATGAAGTTTCAGCTTCAAGCGCGCTCCTCAAGGTTATTGTGAGAGTCCATCGATTTATAGTCAAGCTTTGAAGACACAACTTGACTTGTTGGCCTTACTGGAAGGTGCGGCCCTTATCCAGTATGTTGACGATTTGTTAGTCGCTGCCGATACTGAAGAGATATGTAAGGATGCCACTGTGTCTTTATTGTCTCATTTGTCTAAATGTCACCACAAAGTTTCTCTTTCCAAGCTACAATTTTGTTGCCAAGAAGTTACCTACTTAGGTCACCTCTTATCGAAGGAGGGAAGGAAACTGACCCCAGAAAGAATTCAGACCATTGCGAAAATGAGTGTCCCTACGACACAGAGAGAAGTACATGCGTTTTTGGGTATCACATCGTACTGTAGACAGTGGATCCCAAATTTTTCTCTTTTAGTGAAACCTTTGATAGCTCTTACGGTTAAGGACACTCCGAATCCTATTCCTTGGACTGACGAATGTCAAAAGAGCTTTTCTGAATTACGTGATGCATTGTGTTCGGCTCCTGTGTTGGGTACTCCCGACTACAGTAAGCCTTTCACATTGTATGTCCATGAAAGGGAAGGATGTGCATTGTCGGTTTTGACTCAACAATTTGGCGGGAAGCAACGCCCATGTGCGTACTTTTCGTCAACTTTAGATCCTGTGGCTAGAGCGCTGCCGAGTTGTTTGAGAGCAACTGCAGCAGCGGCTGTTTCAAATCGACAATCTGCTGGTTTGGTTATGGATAATACGCTAGTGGTTATGGTTCCACATGCAGTGGATACCTTGTTGAATCGGACGAAGACACAGCACTTGACTAGCGCTCGGTTGTCAGGGTATGAGCTTACGTTGTTGGCAAGCCATGTGCACATCAAGAGGTGCAATACTCTAAATCCGGCTACGTTGTTGCCAATCTCGCTTGAGACAGACGATGATAGCGAAGAGCAACACGATTGTTTCTTGAGAACTGAAGAAGAGACCAAAGGGAGGATTGATCTGAAAGATACTCCTCTCCCTGATTGCAATGATGCCTTGTGGGTTGACGGCTCATGTTTTAAATTGCCAAATGGCGATACTACTGCAGCATATGCCGTGACGACTTTACATACAGTTGTCGAAGCTGCTCGAATCCCATACAATTCTGCACAAGCGGCAGAGTTGATCGCACTTACGAGAGCATGTGTGTTAGCGAAAGGGAAAAGAGTGAATGTATATACTGATAGTCAGTATGCGTTTGGAGTGGCGCATAGTTTTGGACGATTGTGGCGTGAACGTGGATTTTTGACATTGCATGGGAAGAAAATCCAGCATGGGCAACTGGTGAATGAACTTCTTGAATCTCTTACGTTACCTTTGCAAATAGCGATTGTGAAGTGTAGTGCCCATAAAAAGGTCGTAGATGGTGTTGGTCGTGGTAATGCGTTTGCGGATGAGGTCGCGAAAGAAACTGCTAGAAATGTAATGAGTCCAATGTATGTTGCAGGTCCAGCAAGGTGGGTTCCAGAAGCAGGCATGTGCAAAGACACCATTGAGAGTGTGAAGGTTATTCAGAGTGAGGCCACGGAGAAAGAGTTGAATGAGTGGAGAGAGAGTAAGGGTAGATTGGATGCGAGTGGTTGTTGGACTGATTTATCCGAACATCAGAGATGGTTGCTACCGAATGCGTATGTGCTGCCAGTTGTTACAATGGCACATGGACTGGCACATATTAGTGTGAAAGGGATTTGTAAGTTGTTGGCTCCGGTTTGGCAGAATACAGGAATACCCAAATGTGCAGAGAACTTGGTTAAGAATTGCATGGTGTGCTTGATGCATAATCCTGGTAAGGGAACTCCAACACCAGCTGGTCATTTTGCTCCTCCTACGTATCCGTTTGAGGCATTGCAGCTAGATTTTATCCATATGGAAAGATGCAACAACTTGAAGTATTTGTTGGTGGTTGTTTGCTCTTTCTCTAGATGGGTAGAAGTTTACCCCCTTAAGGACAACACTGCCTTGTCCACTGCTAAAGTTTTGATCAAAGAATTCTTCCCTAGGTTTGGATTGCCAAGAATCATTTGGAGTGATAACGGAAGTGAGTTTGTGGGACGAGTGATGAAGAGAGTGTGTGAAGGTCTTGGGATTAGGCAGAAATTTCATGCTGCAAATCATCCCCAATCAGCTGGTTTAGCCAAGTGCTATAATGGCACTCTGAAGGTAAAGTTGGCCAAAATTCAAGAGAGCACTGGTTTACAATGGCCAGATGCTTTGCCTTTAGCGCTATTGTCCACCCGAATGACTGTGCACTCGCGAATGGGTTTGAGTCCGTATGAGGTTGTGTTTGGTCGCCCGGCGAATATTTGGGGCGTACCAAGACCGACGAGGTTTAGTGACCTTGAGTACCCTGTTTTGCTTGATTATTTGCGTGAACTGACAACTAAAATGAGTGTTTTACGCCAACAGGTTCACGATTCGCTTCCACAAGCTAAAGATGATCCAGGACACGTGATTGAACCTGGTTCCTGGGTGTTCATCAGGAACTTTCAAAGAACAAAGAATACTCAGCCCCGCTGGACTGGACCTTATCAGGTCCTCTTGTCAACGAGATCTGCGGTGCGAGTTTGTGGTAAAAAACACTGGATCCATGGGTGTCATACGAAGAAGGCACCCCTACCTTTACCCTACGATCAGTGGGTTCAAGATGGTCTTGCAGATTCAGAGACTGAGACTGTCCCAATGTTCGTCACGTTTAGTGATGCTCGTTTGATCGGTACCAATTCAGAATTGGAGAGTGATCAGCTTTTGCAAGAAGCAATACCTCCTGAGAAGCGGTTGGACACTACTGATTCTCAGCTGTTGTTTACCGATCAAGAACTACCTGGAAAAGACAGATACAATCTGAGATCGAGAATTAAGGACTAATAAAGTGAATAAAGTTGATTTTTTTAATGTTTACAGGTTAACTCTCCACCAAGGATCTACGTATTTTTGTTTTTCTGAACTGCCATCCGGTTCTTGCTGCTAGGGTCGTGGTTGCTACAAGTCTTGGGAGTGCAAGCCTGAGACACTAGGTCTTGGGTTCAGTTAGTCCGAGGCTGTCTTCCTGGGTTTAGCGGAGGCCTCTCGAGCAGAATCAACCAACCACCGCGGGCAGCAACTTTAGTTTAGGATGGATTTCTTTGAGTCGGAGAGACCTGATGCAGACATTGACTTTTAGAAAACGCATTCGTAAAATAATGTTGAAGAAATGTTTTTTGATACCGTGCATACTCTTACTACTGAGTATCGTAATTTTTATAATTGGTTATGTAGCATTTGTTTTTAAAGAGACGTCTAATTCCACTGTGCAATCTACACCTTCACCTACTATTTCCTCTCATTCTTTCCACCCTTTGCCTGAATATGAGGTAGTCAGACGTAAGGAGTTTGCTAACAATTCCTTCATACAGCTTTTGCACCAGCATCAGTTAGTGATTAATACAACGAACTGCTGGATTTGTGGTTTAATTCCTCATACAGCTGACAAGGGAATTCCTTATTTAGTTTTGCCCTTTAGTTTAAATGGTTCGATTCGAGCTTACAGAACAATGTTTATATATGCCCACAGTGTTGACCCCTTACGCTCACCGAGAGATAATCCGAAGAATAGTCCTATAGCTAGAGGCATAGTCAATATGATTCAAGGGACTAATGCAGTAGAGACTATTCCACAAGACGAGAGACAACCATATAGTGGTTGGAGCGTAAGTGGATATGGAGTAAGTCTGAGTATTAACCAGCATGTGAAAAGTCCCCAACCGATTTGGATAGTGCCCCATAAGGGTTACTATTGTCTACAGGGCAACGGTAAGAATCCGAGAGCTCAGTTAGGGAAGAGCGTCTGCACTGAGACTTACGTGTTTCCGTCTCAGTCTTCCCCAGCGTTTTTAGCTGCCAAGGGTACTTATTTTGTCTGCTATGACAAAGCATACACATGGTTTCCCCATGATTTTTCAGGCACATGTTTTGTTTCCTTTCTGTTACCCCCCACCTTTACAGCTGCGGCAGATTACCACAAGATGAGAATTACGAGAGGTGTCTTTAGTCAAGAAGACACTGCAGGGCAAGAATTGGGTGATTTCTTCAAGGGTTTTCTGCCGTTTTGGGGACCTATGGCTAACAGTAGGAATATTCGTCAGCTAACAAGAGTGGTTGCGTCCACCATAGTTGAGACCGCCGGTGCCCTTGGTAATCTGACTGCTGAGCTCCAGTCGGATAGACTTATGACACTTCAGAATAGAGTTGCCCTAGACGTTATTCTAGCCGATCGAGGGGGAGTTTGTAGACTGATTCAATCAAGCTGCTGCGTTTTTATTCTGGATAATGCTCCGTCAGTCTTCCAGGCCATTTCCAAATTGCATAAAATCTCTGATTCTGTCCACCTGGACAAAGGGGATTGGTCTCTGATGGGATGGTTATGGGGATTGATATCCACTTGGGGTTGGAAGATTTTGATGGTCATTGGTATGGCGTTGGCGATTCTGTTCATGTTCTGTCTCTGTGTGCAGTGCGCTCCGGCCTTTTTTGGCCTTTGTGCTACAATGTGCGTACGGAAGCCTGTCCGAAGAGAGATTCATAGCAATAAGATGAAGCTACAGAAGCATGAAATGAAATGAAATGAAATGAAAACTGGATTTCTAAAGCGCATGGCTGCCCGGGGGCGTCCCAGCGCTGGGATTGCAATAACAACTGAGGGGGGAAGCAGAGGAGAGAAGGGGGGTACGGAGGTTATTGTGGGAAAAGGTGAGTTTTAAGTAGCTTGCGGAATTTGTTATGATTAGGTTCAGCGCGCAGATGGGTTGGTAGGTCGTTCCATGATGTTGCAGCTGCAACCGAAGATCGGCGCCCTCCAGTTCGGGCTTTCTTGATTCTGTGTACCGTGGCAAGGTTGCCTTGGGAGGAGCGCAGGGACCTATTAGGTTTGTATGGGAAAAGCATGTTTTTGAGCAGCGGGGGACCCTGGTTTTGTAGAGCTTTGTGTGTTGTGCATAGGGCCTTGAATTTGACCCTTTCACGGATTGGCAGCCAGTGAAGTGTCCTCAAGGCAGGTTTGGCTGATGTTCTACGGGGGGTGCCTGTCAGGAGCCTTGCTGCGGCATTTTGGGTTCTCTGCAGAATGTTCATAGTTGATTCAGGGGCTGACAGGAAGAGGGCATTGCCGTAGTCTAGCCTAGATGATATAAGCCCTTGTATGAGGAGTTTTTGAGAAGGTGCTGGGAGTAGAGGGAGAATCTTCCTGGCCGAACGGAGTAGGCCTACACAAGTACCAGCTGTTTTTTTGGCCTGAGTTTTAAAAGAGAGGTCCTGTTCCAGCCAGAAACCCAGACTTTTTGAGCTCCGTCTTGGGTTGCGGAAGGGTACCCAGGCAAGATGGCCACATAGCACTGGGGAGGGGTGATGTTTGGTGTCCCAGTAGCATGAGCTCGGTTTTAGAGCTATTAAGTTTCAGCCTTGAGTCACACATCCACTTGTGGATTCCTTCGAGACAGTCATGGAGGTTTTTAAGTTGGGCACTTTCTAGCGAGAATGAAACAACCATTTGGGTGTCATCAGCGTATGTGACGGCTTTTATCCCAAAGGGGGTAACCACTTCCTCCAGGGGGGCCATGCATATATTAAATAGTGTAGGGCTCAATGAAGAGCCCTGAGGGACCCCACACTGGAGGGGAAAAAGGTCAGATCGCACATTACCTTCACAGACCTGAAAGGTTCTGTCCCTAAGGAAGAATGAGAGCCAGCAAAGTGCCGTGTTTCTCACTCCTATGTTGAACAATCGTTGGATCAGGATCCTGTGGTCCACCGTGTCAAATGCAGCGCTTAGATCCAGGAGGATCAGTAGTACCGATCCTCCTGAATCCAAGATGCATCTGGCTTCCTCTACCACTTGTAGGAGGGCGGTCTCGGTCCCCTGACCAGGGCGAAAGCCTGTTTGAGAAGGGCGAAGAAGGTTGTTGGCTTCGAGAAAAGCCGATAGTTGCTGATTGACAGCCTTCTCTGTGATCTTGCTTATACCTGGTAAGAGGGAAATTGGGCGAAGGTTGGAGAGATCAAGTGAGTTAAGACCTGGTTTTTTCTGTAGGGCTTTAACTATTGCGTGTTTCCAACTGGGGGGGACCACTCCTTGGCTGAGAGAGGCATTGATAAGGTTGGTGGCCAGGTGTGAGATGGTAGGTCCCACTTGTTTGAGGATATGAATGGGGGCTGGATCATTTGGGGAACCACTTTTCATGCCTGAAAGGATTTTTAAAAACTCTTCATTGGTCATCTGATTGAAGCTATCTAAGAGTGGGCCGGCTGTTGGGAGTGGAAGGGTATCCGAGAGGTTATTGTCAGATTTAGGGGGGAGGGTTTGTAAGATGGTTGTAATTTTATTCTGGAAGAAAGCTGCTATTTGATTGCATCTGGAGACTGAGGGTTCCTGAGTGGGGGGGGGGGGGATTGGGGATTTTTAATAGGTCTTTAAATATTTTATAGGTCTCACGGGACGAGTTCGATGCAGATTTGATTTTTTCTTCAAAGAAGGAAGCCTGTGCTGATTTTCGGGCTAATTTATAAGTTTTCATTGATTTTTTGCATTCTTCTTTGATGAGTGGGTCCCAGTTTTTTCTCCATTTACGTTCTTGAACTTTGCAGATTTTTCTTAGATTCCTCAGTTCTTGGGAATACCAAGGGGATTTAAAAGTAGTGCATTTTTTCTTAAGATTTTTCTTAGGAGCGACTTGATCCAAGGTGGAGGTGAGCCATCTGGTAAAATTTTTGTCTGCTTTTTCCGGGTCAGGATCTGCGGAAGGGGCAGAGTGAGTTAGTTTCTGTGTCCAGTTTTCGAATGATAGTTTGGACCAGATTCTTTCCTGTTGTCTGGTGGTTGGAATATGGGGGGTGTCTAAAGTGGTTTGCCAGGTGAAAGGGATAAGGAAATGATCCGACCATGGGAGGGGGAGTGGGTAAGAGACTTCTATATTATGGAGGTTGGTAAAGAGTGGATCTAAAAGGTGTCCTTTGGCATGAGTTGCCTCAGAGTTTTTGAGTTGGAGATCAAATGCTTTTAATTCCGAAATAAGATCGCCTGCGATTTTGTCTGTGCTATCCTCGAAATGGAAATTTAAGTCTCCTAGCAAGAGCAAGTTGGAGGTCGATGTGCCAGTGGAGATAGTGGCCTCTAGCAGTGAGCTAACGAAGCTTCCTAGGCTGGCGGGCGGACGGTATATGAGAATTCCCGAAAGGGATTTGTTGGGATTTATTTGGAGGGAGAAGTGGATACTTTCGCAGTCCTCAATTCCTCCCTCTTGTATCCTGCATGTGAGAGTGTTTTTGTACACAATCGCTAACCCACCTCCTTTTCCCTTTGTTCTGTTTTGGTACAGTATGAGGTAGCCTGTGGGTAGCATGTTGACAATGTCGGCGTCAGCCAGGTTTCCGTAAGGAAAAGAATATCTAGCGTCATATCCTGGATTAGCTGTTTAATTTCTAAGGAGTGTTTAGATGCAGATTTGCAATTCAACAAAGCTAGACTAACAGGATTTGGCGTATGGCGGTTGGGTTTCCCTCTTGTTTCATCTGGAAGTAGCGGTGTAGGGATGAGAGGTAATGCGGCCATACGGTATTGTAGGAGATGATCCCTTGAGTATTCTAGTCGCTGATTTCCAGAAATGGGCATATCGATGATCTGATGAATATAGATCCAGATTCAGATTAAATTGGGTTTGGGTTTATTGCCTATGATAGGGCAAAAGGAGGGTCTGTGGTCCCGAATTGGGTTCGATAGTTTGGAAACCCGATTTATAAAGATTGTCGGAAATGGACGATCTTGATGTCGGCAGACCGCAAATGACGAGTCTAACGTGTCTGAGTGTTTTCGTATGA
Organism: Lissotriton vulgaris; assembly: GCF_964263255.1. NCBI lineage: Eukaryota > Metazoa > Chordata > Amphibia > Caudata > Salamandridae > Lissotriton > Lissotriton vulgaris. The sequence continues at coordinate 34,616,832 of NC_141687.1, read as the reverse complement.
ATCGATATAGGGGAACACTCTGTATTTGAGGATTTCGTTTGAACCCTCGGGTTCCATTTTTTAAAACGGCAGCCATCTTGTATGGTTGCCCTAACATAGGCCCTGTGATTGTGGCCGAACGAGTCCTTGACACGTACGCCTTAGCTGACTTCTGGTTGACCTGGCCGAACTGACTTTTCCCCTGGGGCGAATCCTGCTGAGCCAGTTCCTTGGTTAGCAGCTGCACTGATAAAGATCAAAGAGCAGGACGTGGTCCGACTTTATGGCCCACCGTTCCCACTCCTCTATCTGCTTTCCATCTGTTCCTACCTTTCCTTTACAACATGTTCATCGATCTAGTTGAAGGTTTTATGATGGGTTTGTCCGGCCTGATCGGACAGGAAAATAACATATGTGTGACCATTTGTGGTGGGCTGGACAACGGAAAATGGGATTAACTTTGACTGTCGTGATTCGCTACTTTTTGAAATGCTACTTGCTCATTGGTTAGTTTTGTATGCACTGAATGTAAATTGTGATGTTGCCAGAAGCGTAATTTTCGGCATAAAAGACCGAGTTTCGTTCACTGAGATGGTGCAGTCTCTTTTGAACTACCCGTGTGTACTTCGTAGACCTCTGTCCCTGGTTGCAACCATTAAACTTTGGTCTTTGACATCATCGAGAAGTATCCCATGTCTCTGTTTGCCAAGACAGGGGAATCCGGGGTCTTTGGGTGTTGCCCTGACACCGCTGGGTTTTTGTATTAGTATTGGTTCCGAGAAAACCCAGTACCTCAAAACCGGAAACTTCGGCCTCCTAAAGAGAAGCCAAAAATATCTCCATTCTTCAGATCAATCACCGAAAACCAGGTAGCTGAAGCAGGAATCATTGTCAGTAAAGCAGTAATATCTGGAACAGCAGGAAATTACGGTACAACAATCTTGTTCACTTCGCGAAGATCGATCACAAACCTATACACAGGCGGCTTAGAAGAATCAGTACGTTTCAGGACAGGCAAAACCAGACTATTGCACACATTACCTCTCGTTTCTTCAATCACACCTTTCTCAATCAGATCATAGATGATCGCTAAAAGCGCTTTTTCACCATCACTAGAAATCCTATATTGGGGAATACGTGGCAATCTAACATTTGCTTTCAGCGTCACAACATATGGTGGAATCTCCAAAAGACCCACGTCATTAGGACCAGTAGCCCAAAGAGTATCAAGGAGAGAACACAATTCCAATGGAAGCCGATTTTTAGACAAATACATCGGAGAGATCACTCTCTTACCCAATGTAAGCTGTACTCCTGAAGGAGAACAATGCAATGTTGCATACAATCTCTTCAACAAATCCAATCCCAACAAATTCTCACCACAACCTGTCGTCAAAATGAGGGGTGCTTCCAATTCACAAGATCCAACAGAAAGAGACAAAGGACTAGAAACTGGATTACAAACTGGGGCGCCAGAAAACCCTACCGAAACATTCGTCAAGCCAGACAAAGGTGCGCCAGGGAGTTTAGAGTGCATGATAGAACTCTTTGCAGCACCAGTATCCAACAGAAAAGGCTCTGACATACCTGACTAATCACTTCAACATAAGGTCCACTCTGATCTACTGGAACTGACACAACTCCCTCTCTTTGTCTATGGCTGTCTTAGCAATCATTACTGTTGACATTCTCACTCTCAACATAGTAATCGTCAGCATAGTACTGAGTCGATCTACCGGAGGCAACATTCTGCTGATCAAAAAAATTCATCGTATTCTGTGGAGGAAAGGAACGTGCATTCTGGGGGAACACACCACGTCCTCTACCTCTAGGAGCTTGTTGAACACCTCGACCTCTCACACCAGACGCACCATTCGTACGTTGTAACAGAACCGGACAACTGCTCTTGAAGTGACCTTCGTCTCTCCAATACGCACACTGATTAGGGCCTGGAGGAACACGCTGCTGAAAAGACTCGGGCCTTTGAGATCCTCTCTGAAATTGCTGAGGTTGCTGAAACTCACGCTGATTATAACGAGGAGGATACGCCTGTTACAAAAGAACCTCCGTCTTTAAATCCTTAGTCTTTCTCTCTGCTTTATCTTTCTCATCCTTATCCCTATTCTCGTAAAATTGTGCAGTAGCCAATATCTGGGCCGATGAAGAAACAGCCCATGAACTCTCTGAATCCTTCAATTTATTACACAATTCGGGAAGCAAGTTATGAACAAACTTATCTACGAACAACCGTTGGCCACCTTCCGTACTCATGTCTTGACCACTGTGATCTATAAACGTCTCTTCAAACCTAGTGAAGAAATCAGACACACATTCATCTTTCTTCTGCTTCCATGCAGACAATTTATCCCAATTCACTCGCATAGCAGGCATCAAAGTCTTCATATAATTAATAATACTACCAGGGAGTTCTGCAACTAAAGCGTCACGTTTAGCTCCACCACCTTGAAGACCATCTGCAGCAGTAATGTTAGCCCATGTATCACCTAACTCTTGCGCATGATCCACATGACAAATCGTTCCCCACAAAGGTTGAGGAACCATATTACCAAACAACATATCTATGTCGGCTAAGTTCATAATGCACGCGTCAGCTGTCTGCGACAACTCTTTGTAATACCCTGCAGGATTCTTGCGGGGATCACGTAAAGTCTGATTAAGGGCCAAAACTTCAGCTCTCTTCCACGGAACATGTACCCAAACACGCTGAAAATGAGCTTCCACAGCTGCAATACCATTGTTAACATTGGCCTTAACTGCCTCTTTCCATACTGGAGGAACCTCTCTCATTGGATACTGTCGCGCATTTCTCCTAACAGAAGAATCAGGTTCAAATAACGACCGAGAAGGACGCTCATTCCTAGACGAGAGCAACGTCGCAACTGCTTTCTCAACATCGGAACCCACTATCGATCCTTTCGCAAACTCGGACTGTACATTAAACAACTCACCATCTCCCCATTCTTCACGGAGGAAAGTACACATCATATCGAAGACATACCTCTGCTTTGGTGCTTCCCATTGATGGAAGACATCCATAACCGACTCTAAATCATATCTCAAAGAATGGGTAACCCATTTACGAGCCGAATGATCCAACACTGCTCGCTCTTCGGGACCAGGAAACTGGCTACGCAACTGTTTACGCGCAGAAACAGGGGTCACATTCAATGACCCAAAGAAAGGAGACAAAAGACCAGTAACAGTATCAGTCATTCTCTGTCGAACAGAAGGAGAAGCTGTCATAAGGACAGGAGGCAAAGCAGGCTGAGATAAAGCATACGTAGGAGTAGTAGCAGAAGGAATAGCAGAAGAAGTAGCAAATACAGGAGAAAAAGTCGTAGGAATTGGAGGCGGATCTGATAGCAAAGTCGGCGGCCCTAGAGAAGGCTGCGCCAAAGGAGGAGGAACCAGCTGAAGAGGAGCTGGTGGCTGGAGGCTGAACAACTGGAGGTTGTGCAACTAAAGGTTGCGGAGGTGCCGTAGCACTCTGCACAAAAGGGGGTGGCGAACTCAACAAATGTGACATCAAATGATCCTTTTCAGGGTCCTTCGTTGCACCTTGTTGAAGAGGTGACAAGGCTGGATAACATTTATCGATGGCCATTTTATGTTGCCTATGCAACTGCTCACTCGCTTGTTCTTCTTCATTATCTTTAAACTGTATAGCAGCCTGCATTATCGATATACCCTTCTCTCTTTTATTTCTTTTCGCTAGTTTAATTTCTCTCTGTTTGGCTTCCTTTCGCCAGAGGCGGAAAGAGTCAAACCTCACCGGCCGGGCTTTCTTCTTAAATAGTTTAACTTCCAAATTATCTAAAATCTCTGTGTCATAGCTACCATGTTAGAGCCATTTTAAAACACCGTTTTTCCTAGTATATCGGACCCACAATATATTATACGTAATGGGGCCCACACCATGTTTAGAATAGAGCTCATAAGTCGGAGTTCCAACCGGAGGTATCGGACACGAGTCCTTCAATCAGGAATCCCTGTTACAACTACAACAAAATATCTTTCCAAATTTACTAAGACCAGGCATCTTCGCTCACTAGTCTAGCTTCAAACTTCAAGAGATTACCAAACACGATAGTCTCGCAAATATACGAGACCCTCGGCTTTGGCACTTGCAAGTTCCAAATCAAAGATCCAGATGGAAACCAAAAACTAAGGACTGGGAACGTTCCACTTATACTTAACTGAAGTATCGATCACGTCACCAGAAGACCCGTCCATCGCCTTGCTCTACAAATCGTCACAAAGGGTCCAAGACAGGGCGACAGTCAGGGCAGCAGTCCTTCGTAGCCGTCGGAAAGTGGGAAGCATCGCAGTAAAAACCTTCAGTCCAGGTTCGACATGCCGGGGTCGATGAAGTGGGGGCCGTCTTCCAGAATTTCATCACAAAGCTCCTCACGATCTTCAGGCTTGGACCGGTACCACTCAAGTCGCCCCACATTGGGCGCCAACTGAAGAACCGGGTTTTAAAACCCAGCGGCGCCAGGGGCACACCCGAAGTCTTCGAGTTCACCTGTCTTAGAATACAGAGACACTGGATACTTCTCGGTGACGTCAAAGATCAATTTTATTGGCTGCAACCAGGAACAGAAGTTCTACGAAGTACGACACTAGTAGGTTCGTCAGAATCTGCTCAATTTTCGTATTGCAAAACATCGTCTTTTATGCTAAAAATCACATTCCTGACAAACACCCATTATTTACGAATTGTCCAATCATAAGTAACATTGCAAAAGGTATCGCATGACGACAAATCCACTTTTCAGTTGTCCAGCCCACCATCAATTACACGGGAAAGCCCAACATTCTTGTTCGGACAGGCCAGACAAACCCATAATAAAAGACCACAACCCAAACCATAAACAGACCATAAAAGAAAGAATAGAAACAGATGTGAAGCAAGATAAAGGGGTGTGTGCGTGTGCAATAAACTCAACAATGTCCTGTTCTTTGATCTCTATCTCGATCAACTACCGGACAAGGAACTGGCTTAGCAAGGTTAGCTTCAGGCAACAGGGTCAGTTCGCTCAGGTCACCTAAGAGTCAGCTAAATTGTACGTGTACCAAAGACTCGTTCGGCCGTAGTCATCGGCCTATGTGAGGGCAACCACAAAATGGCTGCCGTACACAAAATGGAACCCAAGGGTTCAGAACGGAATCCCTAAATACGTAGTGAATCCATCGGTCTAACATAGCGAAATCACTCGTACTTGCCGCACTCACTAGTTACGGTCCGCTACTATCAAATTCGTAACGGAACCATGACCTTTATGAAACGGGTTCTGAATTCACGGAACCTCAACCTTTACGATTGGAGGAATACATTGAATGATAAAAGGTTTGATCATCAACCGTTCTTTTATTGTTAAGAATATCTACATTGTACCAGGCATTGGATCTTTGATATCTTAGTAATTTGTGGCTCCTGAAGAAGGCGTTGGACACGCCGAAACGCGCGTCGAGTTTTATTGCCACCCTTTGACTAAATATAAAGATTTACTGCTTAATTCTGATTTTTTTATGAATTTGTAGCTTTTATATATTATTTCATTATGAATTGATAATTAATGTTTTTTCAAATAACGATCAAAGTGTTTTTAATTATGATTATTAAAATGAATATGCTTTTTTAATTAGTTGCCTTTGTCTGTTTCCCCTTTCTTTACTGGTTTCCATTATCAATTGCCTAGGAATTTGTGCACATATATTTTTTCCTGTCCTAGGTTTTGAACTTATAATTGTTCAGGGGGTCCTTGTTTTTTACAATTGTTTTTTCCTGACTCGCACATGCCAGGTCCTGCCGCGCACACTGTCGGATCACTCTCCACTCTTGATAGTGTTGTCCACCCCAAAGAAGACAATTCCTCCATTCACGTGGCGTTTCCCTCCCTACTCACTGTTGGATCCACTCTTTAAAGAAGCGATGGCAGAAGCTACAGAAACAGTTTTTTCTACCAATATAGGGTCAGTACATAGCTTTGAAACAATTTGGAAGGCATTCAAAGTATATATCAGGGGGGTGGCCATGGCTAAACACTCATGGGTTCTTCGTGATATTGGCCAGAGACTGTCGACTCTGGAGCACAAATTGGGCAAATTGGAGATTTGTCAGGTGTCTGGGACTGAAGGGGAGACTACAGACACAATGAAGGAATTGTTAGAGGAGTATCAGGAGGCGGCGGACAGTGAGGTGAAGCATCTGGGAAAATATGCCATGGCGCGTGAGTATGGGGAGGGAGATAGGCCGGGATCGGTGTTAGCTAACTTGGGGGGGCGTGGCCTGGACGCCGATGGCGATGGTCGCCTGAGAGCTCGGCTCCGGGACGGAGCCCGTGATTATCCTGCAGATCGGTCACATTCAATGACCCAAAGAAAGGAGACAAAAGACCAGTAACAGTATCAGTCATTCTCTGTCGAACAGAAGGAGAAGCTGTCATAAGGACAGGAGGCTAAGCAGGCTGAGATAAAGCATATGTAGGAGTAGTAGCAGAAGGAATAGCAGAAGAAGTAGCAAATACAGGAGAAAAAGTCGTAGGAATTGGAGGCGGATCTGATAGCAAAGTCGGCGGCCCTAGAGAAGGCTGCGCCAAAGGAGGAGGAACCAGCTGAAGAGGAGCTGGTGGCTGGAGGCTGAACAACTGGAGGTTGTGCAACTAAAGGTTGCGGAGGTGCCGTAGCACTCTGCACAAAAGGGGGTGGCGAACTCAACAAATGTGACATCAAATGATCCTTTTCAGGGTCCTTCGTTGCACCTTGTTGAAGAGGTGAAAAGGCTGGATAACATTTATCGATGGCCATTTTATGTTGCCTATGCAACTGCTCACTCGCTTGTTCTTCTTCATTATCTTTAAACTGTATAGCAGCCTGCATTATCGATATACCCTTCTCTCTTTTATTTCTTTTCGCTAGTTTAATTTCTCTCTGTTTGGCTTCCTTTCGCCAGAGGCGGAAAGAGTCAAACCTCACCGGCCGGGCTTTCTTCTTTAATAGTTTAACTTCCAAATTATCTAAAATCTCTGTGTCATAGCTACCATGTTAGAGCCATTTTAAAACACCGTCTTTCCTAGTATATCGGACCCACAATATATTATACGTAATGGGGCCCACACCATGTTTAGAATAGAGCTCATAAGTCGGAGTTCCAACCGGAGGTATCGGACACGAGTCCTTCAATCAGGAATCCCTGTTACAACTACAACAAAATATCTTTCCAAATTTACTAAGACCAGGCATCTTCGCTCACTAGTCTAGCTTCAAACTTCAAGGGATTACCAAACACGATAGTCTCGCAAATATACGAGACCCTCGGCTTTGGCACTTGCAAGTTCCAAATCAAAGATCCAGATGGAAACCAAAAACTAAGGACTGGGAACGTTCCACTTATACTTAACTGAAGTATCGATCACGTCACCAGAAGACCCGTCCATCGCCTTGCTCTACAAATCGTCACAAAGGGTCCAAGACAGGGCGACAGTCAGGGCAGCAGTCCTTCGTAGCCGTCGGAAAGTGGGAAGCATCGCAGTAAAAACCTTCAGTCCAGGTTCGACATGCCGGGGTCGATGAAGTGGGGGCCGTCTTCCAGAATTTCATCACAAAGCTCCTCACGATCTTCAGGCTTGGACCGGTACCACTGAAGTCGCCCCACATTGGGCGCCAACTGAAGAACCGGGTTTTAAAACCCAGCGGCGCCAGGGGCACACCCGAAGTCTTCGAGTTCACCTGTCTTAGAATACAGAGACACTGGATACTTCTCGGTGACGTCAAAGATCAATTTTATTGGCTGCAACCAGGAACAGAAGTTCTACGAAGTACGACACTAGTAGGTTCGTCAGAATCTGCTCAATTTTCGTATTGCGAAACATCGTCTTTTATGCTAAAAATCACATTCCTGACAAACACCCATTATTTACGAATTGTCCAATCATAAGTAACATTGCAAAAGGTATCGCATGACGACAAATCCACTTTTCAGTTGTCCAGCCCACCATCAATTACACGGGAAAGCCCAACATTCTTGTTCGGACAGGCCAGACAAACCCATAATAAAAGACCACAACCCAAACCATAAACAGACCATAAAAGAAAGAACAGAAACAGATGTGAAGCAAGATAAAGGGGTGTGTGCGTGTGCAATAAACTCAACAATGTCCTGTTCTTTGATCTCTATCTCGATCAACTACCGGACAAGGAACTGGCTTAGCAAGGTTAGCTTCAGGCAACAGGGTCAGTTCGCTCAGGTCACCTAAGAGTCAGCTAAATTGTACGTGTACCAAAGACTCGTTCGGCCGTAGTCATCGGCCTATGTGAGGGCAACCACAAAATGGCTGCCGTACACAAAATGGAACCCAAGGGTTCAGAACGGAATCCCTAAATACGTAGTGAATCCATCGGTCTAACATGGCGAAATCACTCGTACTTGCCGCACTCACTAGTTACGGTCCGCTACTATCAAATTCGTAACGGAACCATGACCTTTATGAAACGGGTTCTGAATTCACGGAACCTCAACCTTTACGATTGGAGGAATACATTGAATGATAAAAGGTTTGATCATCAACCGTTCTTTTATTGTTAAGAATATCTACATTGTACCAGGCATTGGATCTTTGATATCTTAGTAATTTGTGGCTCCTGAAGAAGGCGTTGGACACGCCGAAACGCGCGTCGAGTTTTATTGCCACCCTTTGACTAAATATAAAGATTTACTGCTTAATTCTGATTTTTTTATGAATTTGTAGCTTTTATATATTGTTTCATTATGAATTGATAATTAATGTTTTTTCAAATAACGATCAAAGTGTTTTTAATTATGATTATTAAAATGAATATGCTTTTTTAATTAGTTGCCTTTGTCTGTTTCCCCTTTCTTTACTGGTTTCCATTATCAATTGCCTAGGAATTTGTGCACATATATTTTTTCCTGTCCTAGGTTTTGAACTTATAATTGTTCAGGGGGTCCTTGTTTTTTACAATTGTTTTTTCCTGACTCGCACATGCCAGGTCCTGCCGCGCACACTGTCGGATCACTCTCCACTCTTGATAGTGTTGTCCACCCCAAAGAAGACAATTCCTCCATTCACGTGGCGTTTCCCTCCCTACTCACTGTTGGATCCACTCTTTAAAGAAGCGATGGCAGAAGCTACAGAAACAGTTTTTTCTACCAATATAGGGTCAGTACATAGCTTTGAAACAATTTGGAAGGCATTCAAAGTATATATCAGGGGGGTGGCCATGGCTAAACACTCATGGGTTCTTCGTGATATTGGCCAGAGACTGTCGACTCTGGAGCACAAATTGGGCAAATTGGAGATTTGTCAGGTGTCTGGGACTGAAGGGGAGACTACAGACACAATGAAGGAATTGTTAGAGGAGTATCAGGAGGCGGCGGACAGTGAGGTGAAGCATCTGGGAAAATATGCCACGGCGCGTGAGTATGGGGAGGGAGATAGGCCGGGATCGGTGTTAGCTAACTTGGGGGGGCGTGGCCTGGACGCCGATGGCGATGGTCGCCTGAGAGCTCGGCTCCGGGACGGAGCCCGTGATTATCCTGCAGATCGGTCACATTCAATGACCCAAAGAAAGGAGACAAAAGACCAGTAACAGTATCAGTCATTCTCTGTCGAACAGAAGGAGAAGCTGTCATAAGGACAGGAGGCAAAGCAGGCTGAGATAAAACATACGTAGGAGTAGTAGCAGAAGGAATAGCAGAAGAAGTAGCAAATACAGGAGAAAAAGTCGTAGGAATTGGAGGCGGATCTGATAGCAAAGTCGGCGGCCCTAGAGAAGGCTGCGCCAAAGGAGGAGGAACCAGCTGAAGAGGAGCTGGTGGCTGGAGGCTGAACAACTGGAGGTTGTGCAACTAAAGGTTGCGGAGGTGCCGTAGCACTCTGCACAAAAGGGGGTGGCGAACTCAACAAATGTGACATCAAATGATCCTTTTCAGGGTCCTTCGTTGCACCTTGTTGAAGAGGTGACAAGGCTGGATAACATTTATCGATGGCCATTTTATGTTGCCTATGCAACTGCTCACTCGCTTGTTCTTCTTCATTATCTTTAAACTGTATAGCAGCCTGCATTATCGATATACCCTTCTCTCTTTTATTTCTTTTCGCTAGTTTAATTTCTCTCTGTTTGGCTTCCTTTCGCCAGAGGCGGAAAGAGTCAAACCTCACCGGCCGGGCTTTCTTCTTAAATAGTTTAACTTCCAAATTATCTAAAATCTCTGTGTCATAGCTACCATGTTAGAGCCATTTTAAAACACCGTCTTTCCTAGTATATCGGACCCACAATATATTATACGTAATGGGGCCCACACCATGTTTAGAATAGAGCTCATAAGTCGGAGTTCCAACCGGAGGTATCGGACACGAGTCCTTCAATCAGGAATCCCTGTTACAACTACAACAAAATATCTTTCCAAATTTACTAAGACCAGGCATCTTCGCTCACTAGTCTAGCTTCAAACTTCAAGGGATTACCAAACACGATAGTCTCGCAAATATACGAGACCCTCGGCTTTGGCACTTGCAAGTTCCAAATCAAAGATCCAGATGGAAACCAAAAACTAAGGACTGGGAACGTTCCACTTATACTTAACTGAAGTATCGATCACGTCACCAGAAGACCCGTCCATCGCCTTGCTCTACAAATCGTCACAAAGGGTCCAAGACAGGGCGACAGTCAGGGCAGCAGTCCTTCGTAGCCGTCGGAAAGTGGGAAGCATCGCAGTAAAAACCTTCAGTCCAGGTTCGACATGCCGGGGTCGATGAAGTGGGGGCCGTCTTCCAGAATTTCATCACAAAGCTCCTCACGATCTTCAGGCTTGGACCGGTACCACTGAAGTCGCCCCACATTGGGCGCCAACTGAAGAACCGGGTTTTAGAACCCAGCGGCGCCAGGGGCACACCCGAAGTCTTCGAGTTCACCTGTCTTAGAATACAGAGACACTGGATACTTCTCGGTGACGTCAAAGATCAATTTTATTGGCTGCAACCAGGAACAGAAGTTCTACGAAGTACGACACTAGTAGGTTCGTCAGAATCTGCTCAATTTTCGTATTGCGAAACATCGTCTTTTATGCTAAAAATCACATTCCTGACAAACACCCATTATTTACGAATTGTCCAATCATAAGTAACATTGCAAAAGGTATCGCATGACGACAAATCCACTTTTCAGTTGTCCAGCCCACCATCAATTACACGGGAAAGCCCAACATTCTTGTTCGGACAGGCCAGACAAACCCATAATAAAAGACCACAACCCAAACCATAAACAGACCATAAAAGGAAGAACAGAAACAGATGTGAAGCAAGATAAAGGGGTGTGTGCGTGTGCAATAAACTCAACAATGTCCTGTTCTTTGATCTCTATCTCGATCAACTACCGGACAAGGAACTGGCTTAGCAAGGTTAGCTTCAGGCAACAGGGTCAGTTCGCTCAGGTCACCTAAGAGTCAGCTAAATTGTACGTGTACCAAAGACTCGTTCGGCCGTAGTCATCGGCCTATGTGAGGGCAACCACAAAATGGCTGCCGTACACAAAATGGAACCCAAGGGTTCAGAACGGAATCCCTAAATACGTAGTGAATCCATCGGTCTAACATGGCGAAATCACTCGTACTTGCCGCACTCACTAGTTACGGTCCGCTACTATCAAATTCGTAACGGAACCATGACCTTTATGAAACGGGTTCTGAATTCACGGAACCTCAACCTTTACGATTGGAGGAATACATTGAATGATAAAAGGTTTGATCATCAACCGTTCTTTTATTGTTAAGAATATCTACATTGTACTAGGCATTGGATCTTTGATATCTTAGTAATTTGTGGCTCCTGAAGAAGGCGTTGGACACGCCGAAACGCGCGTCGAGTTTTATTGCCACCCTTTGACTAAATATAAAGATTTACTGCTTAATTCTGATTTTTTTATGAATTTGTAGCTTTTATATATTGTTTCATTATGAATTGATAATTAATGTTTTTTCAAATAACGATCAAAGTGTTTTTAATTATGATTATTAAAATGAATATGCTTTTTTAATTAGTTGCCTTTGTCTGTTTCCCCTTTCTTTACTGGTTTCCATTATCAATTGCCTAGGAATTTGTGCACATATATTTTTTCCTGTCCTAGGTTTTGAACTTATAATTGTTCAGGGGGTCCTTGTTTTTTACAATTGTTTTTTCCTGACTCGCACATGCCAGGTCCTGCCGCGCACACTGTCGGATCACTCTCCACTCTTGATAGTGTTGTCCACCCCAAAGAAGACAATTCCTCCATTCACGTGGCGTTTCCCTCCCTACTCACTGTTGGATCCACTCTTTAAAGAAGCGATGGCAGAAGCTACAGAAACTGTTTTTTCTACCAATATAGGGTCAGTACATAGCTTTGAAACAATTTGGAAGGCATTCAAAGTATATATCAGGGGGGTGGCCATGGCTAAACACTCATGGGTTCTTCGTGATATTGGCCAGAGACTGTCGACTCTGGAGCACAAATTGGGCAAATTGGAGATTTGTCAGGTGTCTGGGACTGAAGGGGAGACTACAGACACAATGAAGGAATTGTTAGAGGAGTATCAGGAGGCGGCGGACAGTGAGGTGAAGCATCTGGTAAAATATGCCACGGCGCGTGAGTATGGGGAGGGAGATAGGCCGGGATCGGTGTTAGCTAACTTGGGGGTGTGTGGCCTGGACGCCGATGGCGATGGTCGCCTGAGAGCTCGGCTCCGGGACGGAGCCCGTGATTATCCTGCAGATCGGAGGCCGTGGGGCACCCTAGTCCCCGCGAACCGTCGATCGGACTGACTGGGACCCGCCGAGGCACCTGGGGCAACTCGAACATGAGTTGATCCGACGGAAAGTCGTAGTTTGTGGTCCCGCGGAGTGCGGCCCAACATGGCGCCCGGACCTCTTTGTCCCCTTGGTCGGGACCTTTAGTCTGGAGGGGCGTCGTTAGCTACAGCGCACCCTCCATCTTTTCATCTCCCTGTGATATGCTGGTCTGGATGTCGCTCTGATCGGACTTTGGACACGGTGATCGCTCCTGGATGATCGGATGCCCACACTACAGTGGACCTCGACCCACGGACGCCTGGCGGCCCTGGCTAAGGTGCCGACCCCCTGAGCCGTGCCTGGCTGCATCCCCCTGAGTGACTGACTTCCATGGGCAGCACGGCGCCTTGGCGCCACAAAGTCTCCGGTGGTGTTGGAGACCCTCGTTCCAGATCCTCATCGGCCAGACGGGCCTGCCCGACCTGGCGCCGATTGTCCCCGCCTCCTCCTCAGTGCCCTCCGACAACGCGGTGGTGGCGCGGTCCGAAGTTGTGGAGGTCCAACAGGCCCTGGAGACGGAGATCGCCCGTCCTCGGCCAGAAGCCCACTAGCCGAGAGAGACATTGTCGACGCCCGCGCTCGGTGGCGCCTCTGACTGGCTCTCCACCGTGTGACTCCTGCGCCATGGGGAAACCGAGGGGAGCCAAGGGGACCACCCCAGCCGCCTCGGACTCGGAGGCCCCGGACAAAGAAGAACGTGGGGACCCGGAGAGTTCTGGTGGTGCGCCATTGCAGCAACAATTTGACCGGGTCCTGGAGGCGATCGCGACCACACGCTCGGCCCTCCAACAGGACATTGCCCAGGTGGCGACGAGTCTGGGCGTCCTTAGAGCTGACCACGGCAAGCTTTCAGACAGGGTCAAGGAAGTGGAGGGCTCGATTAAAACCTTGGAGCCGGCACAGAGAACCCTGGCCGCGGCGATGAAGGATGCCCTATCCCGGATTGATGCCCTGGAGCGGCGAGCGGAGGACGCGGAAGGTCGCAACAGGCGAAATAACATTCGAGTGGTGGGCCTGCCGGAGAAGATTGAAGATGGCAACATGGTGGCCTACTTGGAAGCCTGGCTACGGGACACGGTGGCCCCGGAGGGTCTATCCTCCTTCTACACCCTGGAGCGAGCACACAGAGTCCCAGCGAGGCCGCCGCAACAGGGCCGTGCCCCCCGACCGGTGGTGGCACGGTTATTGCATTTTCGGGACAGAGATCTCATCCTTAATGCCGCCAGACATAATGGCCCCTTCAAGGTGGCGAACAGCCAGGTGAATATCTTCCCGGACTACACCTATGAGACCCAGCGCAGGTGGTTCTCATTCCTGGCGGTCAAGCGAGAACTCCGGAGCGAGGGCATCCAGTACTCACTCCTGTTTCCGGCAAGGCTCCGCATAATTGTCGATGATAAGACTCAATTCTTCGATTCCCCGGAGGTTGTCTGTAACTGGCTCGAACTCTATAGAGCCAGAAAGGATAGCTTTGGCTCCTCATCTCAATTAGCAGTGGAACCTGGACAGCGGCGGCGATCCAAAAGAATTCGGAGTCGCCGTGGCCGGTCGGGCGGACCCTCGACTGCGGAGACGTCGACGGAGCGGAAGGGAGTGTTGGAGGTGTTATCTGCGCTGTCTGGCTCACGGGATGGTACCATTGAAGAGGAAGCGGACCCTGGTGACGAGGGGGTACCAACGGACTCGGAGGAATCGGTGACCGACGGTGTCCACACGCCAGTGATCACTCCGAAATCGGTTGAGGACCTTCTGGATGGACAGGGTTGACGGGGTGAGATGCATCCGTTTGGGTGGGGGCCCGCAGCGGGGGCGGCGGGAGTGGGCGATTGCTCATAATCCCCGGGGAAGCGGGGATGGGGTGCCCTGCTAGTGCCTTGAGGGTACTCTCTTACTGTTTTGGGCTCACTTTAGTCTCGGTAGACCGAGCATCGAGGGCCCATTGCCAACGCCCAGCCCGTACCTGGCCCTTAAGGCCTTCCTGCGGTGGCGACTGCAGGATTAGCCGGGGACAGAGGGTTTGCTGGGGGTATGGTTTGGATGGGAACTAGATGGTACTATTTGGGTCCTGTTCTGGGGAGGGTGGGCAAGGGTTTGGGTCGAACCGGGGTTGTTGTGTTTTGGTTGGGGATAATGGCCTCCATCAGTGCTGGGTTGATTGTTGCCCTTTTTTTGTTGGGGCCCGGATGGAGAGACTTTGCACGAACAATATGGGACAATGGCTGATGTTGCCAATGTGAAATGCATTACTTGGAATGTACGGGGGCTTCACACTATGTCTAGACGTCACAAAGTCCACGCTTATTTAGTGCGTAGAGGGGTGCAAATGGCGCTGCTGCAGGAAACCCATCTTACCAAGGCGGAAGGGGCGGCGCTACAGCGTAGGTGGAGGGGGCAGGTCTTTTGCACTTCGTACTCCGCGTATGCCAGGGGGGCGCTAATTTGGATCAGAGCTGGGGTTCCTTTTCAGGTTACGAAATCAGTGGTGGATCCGGAGGGTCGATATGTGGCCATTTCGGGCACCCTGGGGGGGAGGGACCTAAACGTTTGCTGTGTTTATGCACCCAATGTGGACCAGCTTGCCTTCCTTTCCGGGTTATCGGGCTCGTTGGCCCACTTCTTCTCCGGGCCCCTCTTGCTCGGCGGGGACTTCAATTCAGTAGTAGATGTGGAGAATGACCGCTCACATCCCCCCCTCCCTGACTCTCCGGTTCGCCGTGTGGCTAAAGGTAGGAGGGACTGGCAGACGCACTGGGGTCTGACGGATATCTGGAGGGCACAGCATCCCGACATTAGGGACTATTCCTACTTCTCAGGCTTGCACGAGTTACACGTCCGACTGGACGGGTTTCTGGGCTCGGCGGAATTGGTTTCAGCGGCGGTCCGGTCTGAATATTTGACCAGGACCATCTCGGATCATACCCCTCTCCTTCTGGACCTTCGCTGGTTTCCGGGGGTGCCTGCTGTGCCCACCTGGAAGTTGCGTCCCGAGATCTTGGAGGACATTGTATTCAAAGCGGACCTAGAAGACAAGATCTCGGGGTACTTCTCGTCCAACGGGGGCACTGCGGGTTCAAGGGCGAAAGAATGGGATGCTTTTAAGGTGGTGGTCAGGGGCTTCTGCATTTCCAAGAAGGTGGGCATGAGGCGCATCATCCTTGACGATTTAGAAACGGCGGACCGGAAACTCCGTGAGTTGGAACTCCGCCGCCCCGGGCGCCCGGAACTCCAAGAACGCACGGCAGCGGCGAAGGAGGCGGTAGCGGCGGAGGTCGAACGGCTACGCTGTTTCGACTATAAGGCCTATACTGTTAGGTCCCTCGCAGAGGGGGACAGATCGAGCGCATTGCTGGCGTGGCTAGCTAATCCTACGCACCAGACCTCTCTGACGACGGCCATGCGTACGGCGGATGGGACCGAAGTGCACACTCAGCCCGAGATCCTGAGCTGCTACCTGCACTACTATGAACGCTTGTACCGCAGTCGCTCTGCCAGAGACCCCGACCGGCTTGATGACTACCTACGACCCCTGGAGCTCCCAATGGTGGAACCTGACGTAGCGAAAGCCCTGGGTTCCGACATTGAACTGGGGGAGATTCGCAGCGCCATTAAAAAGATGGCGAGGAACAAGACCCCGGGTCTGGACGGCCTTCCGGTTGTATTTTATGCCGCTTATGCTGATCTCCTGGCACCGAGGTTGCTGATCGTTTACAGGGAGGCTAAGCGGCTTGGTCGGCTCCCCGGCTCGATGTGCGAGGCCCTAGTGGTTCCCCTCCTCAAGCCGGGAAGGGACTCGTCCGATCCGGCGTCCTACCGCCCTTTATCGATGTTGACGGTCGACTATAAAATACTGAGCAGCATCTTGGCATCGAGATTGCTGGGTCACATGAGCTCTCTGGTGCATGAGGACCAGGCTGGATTCATCCCCAAGCGAAACACGACCATGAACATCCGTAGGCTGTTCCGCTTGCTGGGAGAACCGCTCGTGGACGCCCCATGCCCGGTAGTCCTTTCGGTAGATTTGGAGAAGGCTTTTGACAGCCTGGAATGGGACTACCTGCGCACAGTATTACTCCGATTCGGCCTCGGGGAGGGTTTCGTCAGATGGACCACGGTACTATATACCTCGGCGTCGGCCAGGGTACGCGCAGGCCCGCTGATCTCCTCGCAATATCCGGTGGAGAGAGGCACGAGACAGGGTTGTTCATTATCCCCGCTTCTCTTCGCGTTAGCAGTGGAACCTCTGGCGCCGCTGCTCCGGTCGGGAGCCCACTATAATGGCTTATGGACGCCTTCGGGCCCACATTACGTCTCGTTGTACGCTGATGACCTGTTGCTCTTTCTTGAGGACCCGGTTGCTGCCCTGAATGGGGCTGCGACGGCGCTCACGGCATTTGGGGAGGTCTCGGGCCTTCGGGTGAATTGGACTAAGACCTGTCTTTTCCCGGTTCGTAAGGGTACACCTAGCCCTGATATCAGTAGAGAGATTAGGTGGGAACCTGACTGCTTTAAGTACCTGGGGGTGTACGTCTACCACGAACCGTCAGACCTCTTGGATGGAAACATAGCTCGCAGCACTCGCGCGCTGCGTGGTAGCCTGGACTTCTGGGCTACTCTACCGCTCTCGGTAGCTGGACGGATCGCTTTGCTTAAAATGGTGGCGCTCCCTAGGTTGCTATATTATTTCCCGGGCGCTGCCGATTTGGATCCCGCCAGCCACATTTCGACTGTTACGGTCAATGGTGGTCGGATTCCTCTGGGGTTCGGGCCGCCGACGAGTGGCCCTCAAGACCCTGACGAGGCCGAAGGCTGAGGGTGGGCTGGCGGTGCCGGACTTTGAAAAGTATTACTTGGCAGCGCAGCTGCAGACTTTCACCCAGGAGGTCGCCAGGGAATTCCGAGGCCCAGAAGATAGGAGGGGCACAGGGATAGCTAGGCATGTTCTCTCCTTCATAGCACTGCGACAGCGTTTGGCCTTGCAGGACCTGACGCTTGAAGAGAAGACCATTC
The DNA here is from genome assembly GCF_964263255.1 of Lissotriton vulgaris. Classification (NCBI taxonomy): domain Eukaryota; kingdom Metazoa; phylum Chordata; class Amphibia; order Caudata; family Salamandridae; genus Lissotriton; species Lissotriton vulgaris. Next base: position 34,598,977 of record NC_141687.1, on the reverse strand, counting down.
GCTTGTGTTGGAACCGAGCCCACGCCCGGGGCCAGTTGCGGATACCGTATGCACCCGAAATACCTCTGGGCATGCTGACGGCCCTGCCTCATGGCGGTGATTGGTCACGATTGGCGGATTGGGAGGACGCGGGCCTACAGTTGGTGGGGGACCTTTACGAAGACGGGGCGCTTTTGCCCTTTCAGGAGCTCATTGATCGCTTCGAGGTTCCTCGCGGTGATTTTATTTTGCACTCGGCCCTGGTCCGAGCGATTCAGGCGCACTGGAAGCACGGGCAGGAGGAACCTCCTACTTCTCCGGTGTGCCAGTACGTTATGATGTCTGCGGGAACTGTTAAGGCGGTCACTTGCCTATACGGCAGACTGCTCAATGAGGGGTTGGCCCCCCTCACTACCTTAAGGACCCGTTGGGAGGAAGACATAGGGAAGGAGATCCCGGAGACGACCTGGTCCCAACTCATGAGGCGGGCCTGGAAGGGCACGCGCCACGCCCGCTTTCAATTGGTCCACTACTACGTACTCCATAGGGCATATCTGACCCCGGCGAAGATCCAACAATATTTTGCCACGGACTCCGCGAACTGCCCCAGGTGCCTGGCGCCCGATGCAGACCTTCTTCATATGTTGTGGTCCTGCCCGGGGCTATCCTCCTACTGGCTGGAAGTGGGGGATACCCTAGAGGAGGTAACGGGGAGATCCTTATCAGTTGATGCGGCAGTGGGGCTCCTGCACTGGTTCCCACATACCCCCAAAAATAAAATCACTAGTAAATTCATTGTTCTGGGGCTTCTCCTTGCTAAACGGGAGGTGACCAGGAATTGGAAGGCACGGGCTGGTCCAACGGGGGCCCGATGGCACAGTGAACTCTTGAAATGGGCGGCGGGGGAAAGCACGCTGCGATACCAGTTAGCTAGGAGACAGCATAACGAGAAGGCGCAGGAGGCAGCGCTAGAATGGGAGACATTAGTGCAGGCCCTCAGAGATTATTGCGTTCCCAGCGATTCCGAAAGTGATGATGCAGCTCGCCCCGAGTCCCGATAGACGATTGCACTTTACATGTCTGCTGCTTTCCTCATGGGTCCTCTCACAGATCCTACTGCGGCTGTTACCGTGCACTGATGGCGGGGCTGGGGGGGGGTTTTGGTTTAGTTCATAGTGTTTTGAGGGAGGGGTTTTCTTTTGGCTTTCTTTGTAGGATGGTTTAGAAAAGCAGATGACGGGTAGTGGCTCATCCGGACCGGCTTCGACTCCCTGTTGAGTCCCCATTGGATATCGCCGCCCGACCCTTGGGTTGTGGGCTAAATGGCTGTGTAATGGTTCATCCTGCTGGGGGACTGAGGGATGTAGTCTACTGATTTTGATTGAATTTATAATGCTGGTCGCTTTGTAAAAATTTACTGATTCCTGCAATAAAAATATATTTAAAAAAAAAATAAAAATCGGTGTTAGCTAACTTGTTGAAAGTCAAACGCGGCAAGACTCTCATTACTGCAATTCGGTCGGAAGAGGGTGACCTATTATCCGACAAAGTGAACATCGCCAATAGATTTAAACAATACTAAACAGACCTGTGCGCCTCACGCCTGTCAGAAATGGATGAGGAAATACTAGACTACTTGGACCACATTAAATTGCCCTTCCTTTCAAACACGCACAGAGAGTTTCTCTCACTTCCAGTTGAAAAAGACGAGATACTTGAAGCACTGATGGAAATGACGACGAGTAGCGCCCCAGGGACGGACGGCCTCACAGTGAACTTTTACAAAATATTCATAGATATACTGCTCCCCCACATTTCCGAGCTATTTAATGACGCGTGCATTATGGGACAGATGTCGCAAACGATGAGGGAAGCTATTTTAGTCGCTATTTCCAAACCGGGTAAGCCACTGGAAGACTGAGGATCTTATAGGCCACTCCCATTGCTGAACGTGGACACTAAGTTGTTCGCGAAAATCTTGGCTAACCAACTGGTTCTATTGACCCCTGAACTAGTAGCCCCAGAGCAAGCAGGGTGTGTGCCTGATAGAAACCTCACATATAACCTGCGTATGGTCTTTGAAACAATGCAACATGTGCGACAAGATACGAAAGCTATTGCGGTCTTCTTAGACATGGAGAAGGCTTTCGATTCGGTAGAGTGGCCCTTTATGCGGCACGTGCTGACCAGAATGGGACTCAGCCCAGTCTTCTTGCAAATGGCCAGGGTGTTATATAACACCCCTCCGCGCGCATCAGGCAGGGAAGCGTGGTCACTGATGCCATTTCCATCGCTAGGGGAACCCGACAAGGTTGCCCCCTGTCACCGACGCTATATGCATTGATCACTGAACCCTTAGCGTGCGCACTCAGGGAATATCACGGTCATAGAGGTGTCAGATTTTCTACCTATGAAATCGTGGTCTCAACGTACGCGGATGACACCCTGCTTTATGTGAGAGACCCTGAAAATAATCTCTCCCCGGTCCTGCGTGAAGTGGTGCATTATGGTGCGCTTTCCGGCTTGAAGGTCAATTGGACTAAATCCATAGCGTTTCCGCTCACTCCGTCCACTTCACAATTTGAGATGGAGTATCCATTGCTGTGGCCGGATGAGTCGGTTAGGTATCTTGGTAACAATAACACACGGACTCGGAAATTGTTCTTCGAGAGAATTACGGGACTGCAGTAGCCAGACTAGAGGACGACGTCGAAATTTGATAGGGCTACCTGTGTCGCTCATTGGTAGGATCTCCATCATGAAAATGGTGGTGCTTCCAAGATTCCTCTTCCTATTTACAAACATACCAATAGTACTACCATGCTCCTTCTTTTCTAGACTAAACAAATCTTTAGTGAGACTAGCTTGGGCGGGTAAGCAGGCGCGTGTTCAATGAAGGGTTCTCACATTGCCATATCACCTGGGCGGACTCGGTGCACCTGACCTAGAGCTGTATTACAGAGCAGCGCAGGGTATGCAGGCCCAAAGTTGGATTTACGGCGCAAATGACATACCATACCTTAGACTTGAAGGGTTGTTTGCTGACCCTTTACCCCTTCCGCTGTCATATTTGAGCCGGTGGATTGCAGTACCGGGATCTTGGACTCTTTAAATTCGACACGAAATGCCTGGTACTGCTTATTACAACAGCAAGCGGGGGCATTACTATACTCCCCGGAGATGCCTACCGAATGGGCGATCTGACTGTCCCCCTGCAGGGACAAAGGGGTTTACGGGCACTGCAAGCGCTGGGTATTCAAAAAGTGGTAGACCTGTTTTTAGAAGGCGTGGCAAAAACGTGGGACGAAGTCGCGATCACTGTAGACGCACCTACTTTACTGCAACGGTTCCAGTTCCATAGAGTGTACTGAGCGCTCCGCCAACAGCTAGGGGACGATATGAACGAGCCCCCTGAGGTGCAAGAACTAACGTACCTTATTAAAACTAAATCTCCCCGCAAGCTGGTCTCCAATATTTATAAATTGGCTATGTCCCAGAGAGCTAATCAGTACACCAAGGCCAGGCTGGCCTGGCAACGTGACTTGGACATAACAATTGACGATGACATGTGGTCCTACTGTTGCACTAATACGAGATGTATCTCACTGCACGGCAAACACAGAATGATACATTTCAAATATATTAATGTGTACTACACGCCAGAGAGATTGCATAGGTATGGACTGAGAGAGGGCGCAACCTGTGACAGATGCCGTTCTCCGACTGCGGATTTCATGCACTTAGCGTGGGGCTGCCCAGGGGTTTTTCGATTCTGGGGACATATATTCCGTGAGATTAGCACAATAGCAGAGTTGGAGATTCCGCCAGATCCGGTGCTAGCGCTGCTAGGCTACTCAAAGAAACGGCCGAAGGCGGCTCGCAGACTGGTGGACTTGGGCCTACTGTTGGCAAAACGTAGAGTGGCAATGTGCTGGTTGAGGGGACCTTTGCCTACAGTCACATAATGGTCTCGCGATGTCCATTACTGTTGTACACAGTCAGAGAACTTTAGCGAACTGCTCCCACCACGGAGCAGGCCGAAGAACTTCTGGGGGCTATACACCACATACCTGAAAGGTAGGGGAGAGAGTGTGGCTGTGGATACAACGGCAGGGGAGTAAGCGGGGACCGCCATCTCAGCACCATAGTGGACATTCCTGCTTTTTGGACCGGGAAGGGCACTGCAGCAGGGGGAAATGGGGAAATAAGGGGCCAGGCACAGGCTGGCGACTGGAACAGAGCCCCATTGACGAGTACACATGAACATGTAAGAATCCTGACGACGATTGGCTGAGCTGACACCTCTTTGTTTGTTTTGTTCTTGAAAAACAAAAATGGAAGATATAGTGTTTTTAGTGTTCTTGATACTCATTTAAGATTGCTGCACAGCAGCGGACGAGCCTTATACATTAAGCAGAACGGCTACTCCTGGGTATCGTGCTGCCCGGCCTCCGGGATGTGGGCATAGTAGTTGTGTGATGAGCCTTAAGTATAAATGCTGCCGACCCCAGGGTTGTAGGTGAGCTGCAGTGTGTGTCAGTGATACCTTGTGTAATAAAACAAAAGTGTAAATAAACTTTCTGCTTAACGGATTCCACTTATCTCTGCTAATACCAGTTCATTAATCTTGCATGCCTATGATGAACAAAGTTCTGTCTACAAGCTATTTATTTTGGTCAGTGCTCTTTACTAACAGTATAACTTAAACAATCCTCTTCCACAATTTCACACCCATGCCATAGGCATTGGAAGTAGGGAAGTGGGAGGGACGGGGGTGCTAAAGCAGCAGTAAAATAACCATTATAGAGTTCAGAAAGAGAATTAGCTTGTAAGAGACTAGGGAGGATGTTTAAGCGAGGAGCCTTGACTTGTTTGATGGTGTCTTTTATTTCAATTGTTGTGCATAGAAATATGAACGAGGTTGGAATGGCTCCTTCAGGTATTACTGAATTTCTCTTTCTTTCTTAGGTCTTCGGAGAGTGATGGGGACCCAGAATCTCGGAGAAAGAAAAGTAGATGAAAGTGTTTACACTGGGAAGGAATGATGATAACCTTTCACTATACCCTATAGTGCTCAAACCGGAAAAAGGGAGGTGAGAAAGGAAATGAGAAAAGAAAATATATATGCAGATTTAGAAAGAGAGGAGTGGAATAACTTCCCGTTCTCTCCCTGGGCTATACCGCCCCCTATTGGTTTTATAGGGCAATAGAGTTGTGTGGCTCAGGGGAAGAAGGGTTTGATAATATCCCTTCAGTGGTGTACAATGAATTTCTGGGTACCCCTTCTCCTTTTAGTAATCTTTGAAAAAGCCTTCCCGCTTTCCAGAGATGCCCACTGGTTTCTGGAAAGTGTAGTACTGCTATTTGCCATACTTGAAAAAAAGCTGTGTGCCATAAGTGAAGGACACTGTGACCCTTACCCAAAACACCATAGCTTTTGTGACTCCAGGACTCGTCATCTTCTGTGTCCAGTAAGCGTCTGCCTTGGCTCTTTGGTTTAGCGTCTTCTCTTGAGCGTTCCACGTTGCTGAAGTCTTCCGGTGCTTCCTATCATCCCAGATAGCGGTGCTCTCTCACAGGGCTGATACGATCTCAACGTAGTTGGTCCTTTCGGTCTGTGTTTCCTTCTGCGTTTGTAGCCTCCTTTTTGTTCCCCCAGAGTCTTGTGGACCGGAAGCTGAGATCTACGGGGAGTGGTGGAGCGGACAAATTGGTGGTGGGTAAAAATAAAAATCACTTACCTGTGACACGTCCAACTCCAACACCCTTCCTCGCTGCACATCTTAATCCTGCAGTGCAAGCCTTTGCGAAGTGCTTTAACCAATCCTGGTGCTGCTCTCATGCAGTGCGAGCAGTGCCCTGATTGGAGGGAGCAGCCTCACTCGCCGCTCTCAAGGACACTGGAGCCCTGCACTTACTTTAACTTAGCTGTCTTAAGACAGCTGGGTTAGAGGTTTCAAAATATGCATGTCTGGCTGGCCACAGCAAGGCGACCAGCCAAAAAGACATGTGCACTTTGAAAAGTGCAGAGGCAGCTCACCATATCTCCCTGCTGCTGTCCATTAGTTCTTTGTTACTTTCTGAAAGTACAGCGTTGGCACATCAACCTGTCAATTCTGCACATTTGACAATGTGTATTACATCCTGCAACAGGGCTTCTCCTTTTCACCATGGATTATCCTATATTGCCGGAGACACAGCATGCATGAAAATTTGATCACAAATAAGCTCGCCATGTAAGGGGCCAAAGCACCATGTTAAGGTGAGGTTCTTTAATGCAGACACATAATCCTCAATCGACTTGTGTTATGGTTGTTTTCTGTGACAGAATTTGTACCTGTCAATACCAACACAAAGTGTAGGGCATAGTAAATGTTGGAAGTGGGGGTCCTTGGCCCTCACCGCCGCCAACAAATGCTGGTGGCGGGACTCCCTGTTCAACACCACAGTTGCCAGGTGCGAAATTCCGGACCCCTCGTTTCAACGTTAGGCTAAGTAAGGACACAGTTTGAGATAGCCCTGATCATCCCCTTAGTAGCTATGCACGAGCAGCCAGGCTTATCTCCAAGGGCCCTGTTAAAAAAGCCTCATCTCGACCCCCAGGACTTTTCCAACTATCGTCCCATTTCCCTGCTCCCTGGCATCAGTAAACTTGCCGAGAAATGGGTAAATAAACAATTAGCATCCTTTTTGGAGACCCATAACCTGCTCCATCCAACTCAAACTGGGTTCCGGAGAGGACAGGGAACGGAGACGGCACTGTTGAGGGTGGTAGAGGACTCCAGGAGGATTCTGGACGCGGGTGGCAGCGCGGCCATTATCCTCCTGGACCTCAGTGCCGCCTTCGACACGGTGAACCACCGTGTCCTCCTGTCTCGTCTCAGAAAGCTGGGCGTCACAGACATGGCACTCATGTGGCTGGAGTCCTTTCTTGGTGACAGATCTTTTAAGGTCTTTTCAGAAAACGGCTGCTCCCCATCAATGCCATTACAGTGTGGGGTGCCACAGGGTTTCTCCCTTAGCCCCACACTGTTTAATGTATATATGGCGCCTCTGGCAGAAGTAGTAGCTCCCTTTGGGATCCAACTGGTAAGCTATGCTGACGACACACAGCTAGTTGTCTCTCTCAATCAGGTGGAATCCGCCCCCTCCAGGCTTTGTCGTTGCCTGGAGGCGGTAGCAAATTGGATGGACTTGTCCCACCTGAAATTGAATGGAGGAAAAACAGAGCTGATGCTCTTAGGAAAACGAGCCATATTCAATAACATGATACATTGGCCCACCTGTATGGGTCCAGGACCTACCCCAAAGACCGAGATAAAGAGTCTCGGGTTTTGGTTGGATGCAGAGCTGTCATTCAAGATCCAGGCAAGGAAGACAGTGGCCACCTGCTTCGGACTGCTGAAAACTATTCGGAAAATCCTCCCTCAGCTACCCGAAACAGCAAAGAAAACCATAGTCCAGTCCCTTATTTTATCCAGGCTGGATTATGGAAATGCGCTCTATCTTGGAGCCCCCGTGTCGGTTATCCGGCAACTTCAGGTTGTCCAGAATTCCGCAGCACGGCTACTTACGGGCACCAGCCATCGTATATCAGCCAAGCCCGCTCTCTGCACCCTGCACTGGCTCCCTATAAAGGAGCGAATCCATTTTAAGACACTCTGCACGGTCCATAAAACACTCTATGGGAGTGGCCCCCCCATTCTAGATGACATGATCAGACCATACAAACCCACCAGGAATCTTCGCTCGAACCAACAAAACCTGCTGATAGCTCCTAGGATCAGCAGAGCCCCCACAGGAGGTCGTCTGTTCTCGCACAAGCGGCTGGGTTGTGGAATGCTCTTCCTCCACCCCTTCGCCAGGAGCCTAACCTTCTTGTCTTCCGGAAAAAGTTAAAAACTCTTCTGTTTCCAAAAACTAGATAACTCAGATCTTCATTTTTTAATTCATCTCTGTCTGGTTGGTTAAGCGCTGGGATGCTCCCGAGTGGCCATGCGCTATAAAAGAACCTTTTAATAATAATAATAATAATAACGAGTGTACAGTATGTGCAACCAAACTCACAGCAACCCACTGATGTCACCACAAATAGACTCCACACGAGTTTTTATAAAACGAGTATTGTTTTTCTATAAGAAAATATACGATATGACCACACGCTACAAAACCAACATATAATAATGGGTAGTATTCCTTCAGGTGGATTGGTAGGTTCTAATCCCAACCAACGCTAATGCATAAAGATATACCCCAGTACAGTGCACTAGAGAAACAATGCCATGTGTAGCGCCACAATCATGTACTTTGCAACAGAAGGAATAATGCAATACGTATCACTACCTGCATGCCCTGTGCAAGGAAGAAACAAAGCAATGTGTCACGCTATAAACATGTACTTGTGCAATGGAAAAACAATGCAAGGCGCACGTAATAATCCTGGACTCTGTGATGAAGAAATAATGCAATGCACCTCGTTACAATCATGTACTCTGCAAGGGAAAAATAACTCAGTGCGTTGCGCACCCAGCATGTTGCTCGTCAGGCACAATTAAGCTCAGGCATCATAAGACAGTTTGATAGCTCGTTAGCAGCAGTAATGCAAAGTGTAATACGACAGTTTAGGTGCTCTGTTAACAGTAGGCCCCCCAATCATGGATCAAGGATGACACAAAAAAAGGATGACCGGCTCCATAACTGCCCCTCTTTGGGCCAGCACGGTCCTAGATCCGAGCAGAAGCAACAGGCTTGCACAGCTGACAGAAGCGAGAGGCCAAGAAAGTGGTGATCCACGTTACCTGGGGGAGGGGGGAGGGGCTGCGACCCCACTCTCATCTCCTTCTGCAGTGACTTGGGCCTTGATCCAGAACTTTGTCAAATGGGCTCGGCGAGCTCTGGCAGGTGGCTCAGCTCCTTAGAGGCTGGGGGTCCGGGCTGCTACTGCTTCACTCCGAGGGTCAGATGACCAGGCCCTCCTTCCGGCATTTTCAGTAGACACCAAGACTAACCCTCAACACTGTGGAGACCTACTTCAATTTCGGTGCACACACCACCCAGGCACTCATCACCATATGCCTGGGGTTGCACCATGACACGCACTCTGGGTGTCCGAGACTCGCCTCTTCTCTGGTGCACACGATGACCAGGTGCTCTTCACCAATGCCTTGGCTTGCTCCTCGACACGCACCCTGCGCGTCCGAGTTGCACCTCTTCTCCATGTGCACACGACGACCAGGGGCTCTTCACCAACACCTCAGCATGCACCACAACAAGCACTAGGTGCGTCCAAGACTCAATTCTTCTCCCGGTGCACACAACGACCACGCACTCTTCACCAACGCCTCAGCTTGCACCACGACACGCACCATGCACGTCTGAGACTCACTTCTTCTCCCGGTGCACACAACGACCAGGCGCTCCTCACCAACGCCTAGGCAGCACCCCGACACGCTCCTTGCACGTCTACGACTCAGTTTATTCCCGTGTGCCCACGATCACAAGGCACAACTTCTGAGGGTATCAAGCTGCAAATGCACGTGCACACCTCGTTGCTTGGGATTCTCCAGAAACTTTTATGTTCCTGTGTTTCCAAACAGGGAGCCAGCTCACCTCGGGCCCTTGGGGTTCAGGACGCAGTACAAAGCACAGTCCTGCTCAATGTCCCTTCAGTCTCTTCCTTAGTAAAAGCTACAAACGACAAGCCAGCCCCAGATCACGAAGCAAGGGTCAGTCCTATCCAGCAGTCTCTTCAGCAACTATTTCTTTGGCAGAGGTTCTTCTTGATCACGAAAGAGGTCATAGCCTTTGCAGATTGGACCTGTCCATTTCCCCTTTCAAAACTACACCAAATTCTAGGGGTTTTAGTTCTCTTAGTTATACCCCTTTATGTCTTTGAACTTCTTTGTGCTCAGGGGTACCTGACCCCTCCCTAAATCAGTTCTGGGTGTCTCCCTCCCAGTGTCACCTTTCTCCCTTTGATACTGGGGGTCCGGATCCTTAATCACTCAGCTGGAGATGGGTTCATTGGTTTATAGCAACAGCCCAGGCCTTTTCACCTCCCGGGCTTCTCCTCCCCCCCTACTCTCCAGATGCAGCGCAGCCTGGTGCCATCTCAACCCCTCACTGGGTCAAGATCTCTCCCAGCTCCTCTCACTTCACAGATCAAGACAGTCAATTCACATTCAGCAGAGACACAGAGAAATGCTAAAAGCACAAACTCAGCCACTTTCAAAAAGAGTGGTTTATGAACACACAGTGACAAAACCACCTTCACAGAAAGATGTGTTATGACACTGTGAGTTCATACATACTAAACTTCACCTCTCCATTATAAACTTACAGGAAACTAGGCTATCAAAACACAATACCCAGCCTCTCCCATTCTATCCTATAGGCAGAATGGTTTTTCACCAGTGAAAAACGAAATGGAGGGTTTTTCACTGTAATAACACACACCTCAGTAGATGTCCTGCCTTTTACCTAAACTGGATCCTGCCCAGGGGTTACCTGGGACCTACCACAGGGGAGCCTCATGTGTATGCAAAAGGGAAAGTAAGGCCTGACAAGTTGTTGCACTTGTCAGGACAACATGTTAACTTAGCACACTGCGCGCAGGCCTACACTGCAGACCTGAGTTCCCTTCTCTGCACACCTTTGCATTACTAGCCCCTGCACACACAGTGCACATCACAAGGGACTGTCCTAGTAAGGCAACATACTAATCATGGCCACCAATTACCACTACACTTTACATAGGGAGCCCTTGTACTTTGACACTGATTACCAGTGGCAAAGTACCTAAGCAACTAAATACAAAGGAGACAGAGGCAAAAGGTCAGAGGTAATCACGCCAAGCTATGCCAGGTCAAACAGAAAACATGTAATTCTTCCAGGAGTTCGGTAAAAACATCACCTTGACCAGGTTGTCTGGGCTTATTTTGTATACGATTATACGTTTTAACCCTGATGGCCCTGAACAGTGTAACAATACTTTTATTTTCTTTTTAGGGGTAAAATCCTCATCATCAAAAGTAGATATATAATTTGAAAAATATTCATGCCGTTCTTTTCACTTGAGAGAAGAATATCCAGAACAAGAAGTAAATGGTTGAGGAGGGGTTACATTTATCATATTACTAGAATCAATTGAAGTGGTGTGCAAGCTGTCAACATTTGAAGGTATTCCCACCATAACTTGAAGCATAGGATACCAAATAGTTAATCAATGCCAGTAACATGCAAGCAATCAACACTTGGAGATGTTACCATCGCAACTTGTAGCATAAAATATTTACCCCTGTATCAAGGACACACAAGATAAAGAACTCTGCACTCTGTTGATGTTAGTGTAGACAGGGGCAGAAATGCTGCGTCAGTCCTGCTGGGGTTGATCGTTGTGCCGATGCGTCTGAATACTGATCCAGGGTAAATATGTAACTATGATGCCGGTACCTCACGCCGTATGTAGTGTGCTGCTTGTCGTGAGTTGGATCAAGAAGCCGGCTTGTGGTTGCCTGGCTGTTGCGTGTATCAGGGAGGTAGATGCGGTGATCGTTAAGATGATCACGCAGGGACACACTTGTGAGTGTGCATGTGTCTGTGAGAAGGTCGGTAGTGTAACAGTGAGTTAACAGGGATACCTTGTTAAAAGGCAGTTCACTGACCGTGTGTGCTGCCAAATCTTGAATTTAATATAGCTTTCGTCGCCAGCTCGCAGCTCAGCAGGCTATCATTAGGCTTATCATGAAATGGCAAGTGAGGAGGTTCGTATGCTAGGGTTGCTTGTCGTCAAAATTGTGATGAAACGTTCCACATAATGGATGAGAAACAAGATTTATTGCAGCAATAAAACCTTAGCACATAAGAAAAGGAGGCACAAGACGTACAACCTCCAACCACTCTGCTCTTCCAATCGTGGCCGCGGATGGGTCTCGCTGAGTGGGGGGGAGTTCGGGGGGTAATTTAAAATAAAAAAAATTTAAGTTAACTTACCTTCATCGCCCGTTATCGCGTGGCCTTTGCTCCTCACCTGCCTCCGGCAGGAACAGGAAGCAGCAGCCTTCCTCCCCTAAGCCAATCACAACACTGTCGACCAGCCAGGTGCCTATGGGAAGGCCATTTTCTCCATTTAGGCTACATGCAGCCTACATGGAGAAAAGGCAGAGTGCGCATGACTGGTGTGGTCAGCCCTGGGGCTGACAAAACAGTCAGCACCCTCAGCAGTGGGCAAGCCACTCCTAGCCGAGCCACCCACCAGCCTGCCCCCCAACCTAACACTTCTGCTTTCTCGTAGTGCGAGAAGCAGAAACATAGAATGCTAGTTTTACCATTTTATGTTTCTGCTTCTCGCACTGCGAGAAAGCAGCCACCCTAGTGGAGGAGCCGCCCCTGATAATAAACAATTCCATTCTAACCCAACACGTTCCAGTTCCACATTAAGTCATGACAGATGGAGAAACAAGAGACTTTGTGATGCAGTCCTCAGTGTCCAATGTTGAGGGCACAAACACTTACTAGATGCTATGCTTCCACAACCTGGCATTAGAGGGGTGAGGGTGGACTATAAAATGGAGGCCAAGATCACTGTTCATGAAGGGTAAGGATGTAGTTTAGGCGGGTGGCTAGAAAGTGCTAGTTAGGTGCTCTACTTGTACAGGAGACGCCAGTGGCAGTACAGGCATTGAGAAAACGCTAGACAGTCATTGTTTTTAGGGAAAAATGTGGTTGGAGTATAGGGAGATCGCAGGAGGCTATAAAGTTTCAGGCGCTTTGTTTGTAGGTGGCCAGTCCAGTGGCAGTATGGGGAGGGATAGGGACCCTGGATAGTGCTACTGGGGTGCCTTGCTAGCGGCCCGCCCTCAATGAAATAAATAATGAGGAAGGTATGGAGTTTACAAAATGTCCGCTTCCACAGGCCATAGGAGCAGCCCAGTGTTAGCATGGGGAGAGCCAGGGATGATACAAATTGCAGACCTAACACTATGCTTTCATAGGTGATATTCGTTGTTAGCCAAGTGAGAGGCAGGAGCTGCAAAGTGCTCACCTGACATTTGGTTTCAAAAGGAGCAGCCCGGGATTAGATCGGTAAGAGGCAGAGGGCTCCAAAATGCTTGGTGGGCACTCTGTTTTCATGGGAGCAGCCTGGCATCAGGAAGCCGATGGGAGGGTGCTGAGTCTTGCTACGGTCAGGCTGGGTTGGGTGGCTTGTTAATATCATAGCCCCACACTAAATGTACACACACTTTCAAAGGAATGGTTAGGCACTGCCAATGCTAAAAAGTGTTCCCCAAGTCAACAGTGATGGATACAACTCAGCCAATCAAAACAGTTTCAAACGTTAATGCTCCTGGGCGGGACAAACACAAAAGTAGGGAGTAATGCCATTAAATCAAGCAGAGAGACTTGAGAATGACAACAAATCAATCCACTCAAGCAATGGGCCAGCCCAAAGCCCTCTCAAAGTAAATGTTATGTACTGGAAACACAAGGTCTTAACAGACACTTAAGGACATCAAAGATCTCAACACAACACTACAAAAAACACAAACATGGCTGGCCGAAAACCATTTGAAACTAAACGCCCTCAAAACCAAGTTCCTCCTAATCGCCCCCCCAACAAATCATCCACCATCCTGGAATGGATGAAGCACCGAACAGCACTCCAAGGGCGCCAGCTCATTGTCGAATCAGCGAAATAGCTAGGGGTAACACGGGACAGAAACCTAAAAATGCAGAAGCATATTAGCGCTTCCACAAAAGTAGCATATTTCCACCTGAACACACTGCGAAAACGGAAACCCTTCTTGCCAGCAAACGACTTTAAACAAGCAGTTAAGGCCCTAGTAATCCCAAGAGTGGAATACAAGCGAATAACCTTATGCGGCCTCCCTAGGTCGTTGACAGCCCCGAGACTCATCACAGGATCAAAGAGATCCTCTCACATATCACCAGACATTAGAACCCTCAACTGGCTACCGTTTGAGGCTGGAATCACCTGAAAATAGCATGTATGAGTGTATGACGCACAAGGCCATACACCACAATTCATCGAGCTACCTGGCTCAGAAACTGGTACTATCTGCTGGTAATAGATCTTCAAGAAGCTCCAAGAATCTTTTACTGAAATCACAACGATTTGCCAAGAAAAAAACTAGTGTCTCTCTAAAAGGTGGTGAAGGCAGACGGCTTTGCCACACACTTTACTGCTTGCTCTACCCAAGTTTACCTCCGTAAGCATAGGGGAAGCGTAAACCTTAATATGTTTCACGAAGGGAGAATAGTAAAAGAAGGAAACTCCAGCACAGCACGGGCTGGGCACGCTGTCTTAACCCTCACATGTAGGCAGCTTCCTTTCTCAGTTGCAGGGTGAATGCTGTGGCACAGTCCAGTGCTGGGTCAATGAGCCTGCTTCTCTTCTGTCTCCCTGAGGTGACTTGCACGTGTCCCAGCTTGACACCGCATTACATGCTAGGGGCTATACCTAGCCCGCTACGATTCTGTCAGATTGACACGGATTGCACGTGTGGCCGGCCTGTCCCAAGTGCAAGCGACGTGACGAACACATGTGTGCTAAATGCCACCAAAACTGCGAAGGGTCCACTCCTGCTGCCCCCCCCACGGGCTCTGCAGTGAGCGGCAGAACAGATGGCTGTGTTTAAAGGGTATTGTGTTGTCAGCTGGCGAAGTGACCGACCGACAAATAACACACCCGATGCCAGCTGTCAGTCTCACCTGTTCTCTATCTGCTCAGAAAGGGCCCGAAATGCAAGATATCGGAACATGCAGCGCCTCGAAGACACGCCATTTAAAATGGAACCATTCAGCGCTGAGGAGACTGGGAACTTTATTCAGGAGCACTCCGTACCGAGGTAAACAGGGTTCATGGCCAGTCCTTTATCGACACTACGTCTGCTAGTGCTTAGGCAATGTGCGGGTTTAACCCAGCAAAAAGATTTCAGCCTTGATCCCTTTTAATATCTGGGGCCACTTCTCTACCGGGAAAGGCCACGCCACCATCCTGAACCGTGCACCCTAGAGCTGTTTCACCAATTGTCACAAGCAATAACATATTAAGACGAAGAATGTTGTTTTATGCAAAGTTTACTATAACATGTTATTGATTAATGAAGTTGTACACGACGTGCTTTACTCAATTCAAAGAAACTTTA
The DNA here is from genome assembly GCF_964263255.1 of Lissotriton vulgaris. Taxonomy (NCBI): domain Eukaryota; kingdom Metazoa; phylum Chordata; class Amphibia; order Caudata; family Salamandridae; genus Lissotriton; species Lissotriton vulgaris. The sequence goes on along the minus strand of NC_141687.1, from coordinate 34,583,831 downwards.
TTAGGTTTGGAAGGATGAAGGGCCTAATCAGCCCCAAATCGAGATGTCAGCCGACCTAGTACTGCCATTTACCATTCCCCACTTCTTCACACTCCATGGCCATTCTCAACCTCCTGTGGTACTCTGAAATTATAAACAAAAGCCCACCACAAAAGTCTGGTGAGTGATGCTGGATAATGAATCACAGCGCCCGAGGGGGGTGGTGGGGTGACAGATTATCCAGTAATGCCCAGTAATTGGTAGGGATCGCCGGGTGTCACAAAGCAGTCTACACTCAAGTGCTTATTTGCGAGCACCTTGCACCACTGGAATGTCACTTTTTCGGACGCTCCGGCAGCATAGGCCTCACCCATATCCATCAGGCCACGAAAGCCCACTCTGCCTGACGTTGAGTGGCCTCCTGGTAAGACAAATCAGCGCACGTCGCACTGTCTTATTCTACATTAGCTGGCATTCAATGGGCGTTGCGGTGGGTGTTCCCACGCAATACCCATGGATGCTGACACTGCCCCAGATGTACTTAATCCCGTAACATTGGGGAAGCGCCTAAACTTTATGCATCCCAAGGTGAGGGAAAGCGTGGAGAACCAACTTTATTTTTCCTTGTTTTTTCTTGCAACAGACATAGAAAGAGGAAAACACCTCTCTGGATTGTTTTTGTGTAGGAGGGTGCCCCTTCCTTCACAAAATCAATCCTGCCTGCAACAGTGGCACCCTTGTAAGGCTACCAAAACGGTGCCAGTGCGGGCAGAAAGGGCAGGAATGCCGCAAAATACGGTGCATTCCTGCCCTATCCCCTTGGCGCAGGGCAGTGCAGCTGGATGCCTTGCTGCAATGCCCTACGACAGAATACCCTAAATGAGGCCCTGTCTGCTGGTGCTGGGAGATGGGACTCCACTACCAGTTGCACCCAAGGGTGCCTGCAGACTGTATGTGGAAACAATTTTCATGTCAGGGGCCTCACTGAACCAAGCACACAGCAATCATACAAAACGAAACCACTGGCATCAAGGGCACATTGGATTAGGGTGATTGGTTCATTGGAGCAGTGAAGATTTAAGAACTGTAGGTGCATGTGATGCTGACGGTATTTTAGTTCAGTGCTCAGTCCTGGTCACTTGGGCTGCAGGTCGCTTTGGCTCCTGGGCTTGCTCTTCTCCCGTCTGTGCTCCATGCAGGTCTGAATAAAACGGATCTCGGCTCAATCTATTGGTCAGGAAGGCTTCTCTCTTTGCAAGCCCCTGGCCTAACCAAACCCCGGTCCCATTTCAAATCTTCATTCCTGTCAACTCCATCAATGCGGTGAGGGGAGAAAGATCAGCAGTGTGTGCTGAGAGAAATTCAGAGGGGAAGAGCACTGTACTAAAAGTTAATGTGCCTCCATTAAAAACTCCTGCAGCCAGTGCGTCTATTGTGGGTGATTCTTTACGAGTAGTGCGCTCCAAGCCAAATCAATCTTTGGCGGGTACACACTGGTCCTTGCTGCATGCCACGCCATCGGCCTTAATATGGTCAAGGGATATGCCTTGCTGACTGTTACAGCAGCAGCCTTTCCACTTGAGACAAGAAAAACAAGAACCAATGAGGAAATTGTGATTACCTTCATTCTCCACCCTGAGGGTTTAATAATTTCTTCATTTCTCCCCCCACGATATAAGGAGGCCAGAGTTGGGAGTAGATGCTCCAGCAACACATTTGGTGTCCATTTTCATTGCTCCTCCTCGTACTTTTTTGTCCTCAAAGATTTTTCCTCTCTTCTCCAGTGTTCTCCTCAGACCTGTCTTTTAATTCTGTAACCTGGTTCTGCCTCATTCAGTCCTGGGTGGGTCAGGACACACACATTCACCATGTGTGCACTGGGCAACACTTAACTTTTCATGTATTCTACTTTTAGCAAGCACACTTACATCCAGCACATGCTTCCTCTGAGCACACACTGCACAGTATTACATAACTCATGTAATGTATTCCTCATTGGTGTACATACATTCACCATTTATGTACTGCACATCAATGCTCAGTTCCTGTACTGTGCTCTTCCCTGGAACACATAAACCAGCACAGAGTCACCACTCCGGCGCTGCACAGCACTTTACATCGAACTGATATAGTCTAAGGGTGAATTTAGCACACAGGGTAAAAAAGACCTGTTTACTCCTACCGATAACAACATGGTATGCTGCACCACTGCGGTCATGCTGCTTAAGTCCTGGTGAAGGCAGTAGCCTTCCACCACTATAAGGATCGTGGTTTGGGCACCCCTCTCAGGGAAAGATCGCACTTCGTGAGACAGACCTATGTGAGGCCGCACACGCATGATCTGTGTTTAGGAACTCAGGGGCACACGCCCTTTACCATGCAGAGGGCTTTTCCATCCCGATACCAACTATGTAGCTTGATATTTACTGAGTTACACTGCTTGCTCCAGGAATGCCAAGAAACTAAGGAAGAGGGCAGTAATTGTACAGTAAGTTAAGTGACTAGCTGAAGGAAATAAACACTGTAATAAATCCAAATGCATGCAAAGCCTTTTGAGAATACTTAAAACCTTCCCCGTCCAATAACAATGTCAATGGGGCCCCATGGCACTGGAAGATCTGTGGAGAACCTGGTAAAATAGTTGCTGTATGCTGTCTGCGGTGGTATCTTGGCTCCAGAATTTGCAATGCATTTCTTGTGTAAATGTGTGCAAAAGAGCTATCCGTTTTTAAACTAAGACGTGCATTGAGTTTATTGTTTTTTTTTCGTTTGCACCATACATTATCTACAGCCCTAAGCTTTTAACATCTCTTGGAGAAAGACCTGGCTTATTCAACTCAATAGCCACGGAAGGTCAAGTGAAAAGGGAGTAACCAGGAGATATGGAAAGCAATAGTACTTGATGTTCAGGGATATCAGTGGTAAACAACAGTCAATCCGCCCCAAAAATTAATAAATACACATGGGCAAAAAGAAAGTACCCTAAATGGAAGCATTTAATTTTGACCTTACCATTCTTGTGGGTGGGGGATGCTTGAGGGGGTATTGGGGATGGGGCAGGGCTCAGGGGAAGAGAAAACCATGCCCTCAGCCCAGACAGGAGATGAGCTCAATCACTACATCCCCAACTCATTCTTTCCCTGGCTTAGCCTTTATACAAGCACAGCTGAGGAGAGGAAGGAATGTGCCGAGTTGGAAAAAACAGTGCCAGACCATGCCCCTACTTAAACTTTGCTATTGCCTACTCTCACCCTGCAGGTCCAATTGTCCCTACCTCAATACATTTACCTGTGTGCTTGTGGTCAGGCTTAGCCTGGGCTTGGAAGGTAGAACACAGCAGTGTACAGTGATCAGTTTTATTAGCCACAAGGAGGCCTGGCATCGTGCCATGCTGCTTGGTGGTCTCTGGGAGTCTTCTCAACATCTGCCGTACTGGGTAACAAGCAACAGTGTTTACTGTTTAAGTAATCTGAGGAAGGGCTGCAATCAAACAAGCATTTAGCAGGTTATTCTGGATATTTTGTGAACATGCGTGTAGGCACACATTTGGGTGTATTTATTACTGAAATAAATAAGGGTATCGATCTGTGTTAAAGGTGCATATACATCTGCCTTGGGGGAATCAATGTCATCTGGGAGGCCACTGACTTGCACAACCCCACTAAAAGCATAATAGACCCTGTGGTTATTAAAGCCACGACCACTCTGGTCAGACGGGGGACCCTTGGCACATTATTCTCCTCAGTGGCATTATGATCGCCACCACTGCCACAGCGGTGGCACTCCTATTTGTGACTATTCCTGGGGATGGTGTATATCCTTTGCGCTATATTCACCACATGTATACATGTTACCTCAAAAAAATGGTACCATGCTTGACATTGTGATGTCCATCGACACATAATGATGACATTCGTGGGAATAATGATGGCATCATGGGGCGCACTAATGGAACACTTTTGAGAGTAGCCTGGGCATCGTTGGCATATTGCGTACATCACAGCCTTCCCTAATAGATGGTCACACCCCAAGGAAACGTGACCATTCCTAGCTCAGTGGTGACCCAGGAACAATTCCAGCAGTGCTGGGAACCAATTACAGTTGCAGCTTTCTATAGATTACCACACAAGGGCATTTACACTTCGTAACCATGATAGCTGTATATTAATGTATGTGTAAATCCAACATATATACACGTTTGATGCCTTTTTTGCTTCTCCACACAAAATATCCTATGGAGTAACCCCTTCTCCTTCACACCCATCAATTTTGGATGACAAAGTAAATCACGAACATTTGCGAAGTTGGGAATGTTCTGGCCGCCTGTTTGTGAATATCTACTTCCTAATATTAACCTACCCAAGCAAGCTTAAACCATACTCTCATGAATACTCATATCCAGGCCGTGTGAGCACAATAGCTTACAAATAATATTATATGGGTGTTTTTTTGTGTAAAATAATTTATGAATCCAAATTGATATTTATTTTGTGAAAAAACAAACATTATTTTACTTTAGTAAATGAAGGTATATTTAGACCTAAGTATAACTGAAGTGCACCAATACCTCATGTTAGTTCAGTTAATAAAACCTGATTATTTTCGATGGGAAAAAGAGCTATGCATTTGCCAGTTTTGAATCATTTAAAATTACTTGAGTCCCCCAGAAATAAACTCTTGCCTCAGTGATCTCCAGAATTACAATATAATGGATAAACTTTTCATTTAGGGATTTAACTGATCATAAACGGTAATGGAAGACTCGCAGTTCTGTGTTGCTTGTAAGTGCAATTTGACACCTCACAACCTCCGCTGCGTGTTTGCTCTCAATCATCTTCTTCAGATGCCATATTTAAGGAAGCTCTGATGAGTTTCTTCAAAACATGTGTAGAATGGAGTCTCTTCCCGGGTGATTTGCACAAGCTTCATAAACCCCTGATGCAACGCCAAGAGTTCAGTTCATTTATCAGATTAGAGTCTACTTAATACGGCATCTCCTGTTGATTGAAAAGATAAATGATGCAAGGTTCCAAAACGCGCACTTGGAAAGTCGATAATACTTTTAAGAAATAAATGTTACACTGTTGTCTATTTTCAAAGGAAGAATTCACTAATATATATTGCCACACAGAAGCTAGAGTGACTGGCACCAGCCACACAGCTCTTAAGGGTCCGTGCTTCATCTCGCAACACTCTCCTTCACACAACAGCCATTTTCTCAAGGTTAATAGATCAACTCTCTTTTGAGGGCCCTTCTTACCAAAAGACTGCTGCCCCTCGCTTCCCGGCTTCCTGTGAGATGTACATTCGCACTGACCCCTTTACCACCCATGCCTGCCAAGTATCACGCATCGGGGGTGACACTAATGCATTTCAGTGTGGTGTTACGCACCACCGCACTGAAATGCATTGTCACACATTTTTAATCATGCCAGTTTGAAACTGGCTACATGGTGGTGCCCTGGCTCTGCTGCTTCCCACAGACTTGCGTTGCCAGCAGCGCTCTCCCTCAATAAATTAATCGTTAATTTGACTGCTCAGCTCTGGAGTCAGAGTGCTACAATGTTACACTCTGCCTCCCCTGCTGCCTGGCGGCATTTCATTTCCTGCCGGGGCGGCGAGGCTTTCAGACGCCAGTGACTCGCACTCTCATCAGACCCAGGGGCTTCTGGGCCTGCCCTCGGCAGGGGTTGCTACTGGCAGCTGTGGCATCGTGGGGGTCCCCGGGATTGGATGTGTACCATCTTCCAGACAGGTACATATCCCGAAATTTGGAAAAAGGCGGTCATTAAGCCCTTGTTAAAAAAGCCTTCCTTGGACCCTGCTGACTCTGCCAGTTATAGACCTATCGCCTGCCTTCCATTCCCGGCTAAAATATTTGAAGCTATTATAAACACACAGCTTTCGGATTTCATTGATTGCCATCAGCTTCTAGACGATACCCAGTTCGGCTTCCGGAAGGGCCATGGCACTGAGACGGCTCTGATAAAGGCCTCGGACGAGATCAGAACTATAATGGACCAGGGTGGTGCAGCGGTCCTTATACTTCTGGATCTGTCCGCTGCCTTTGACAAGGTCGATCACTCCATCCTGATCGACCGTGTCACATCCCTGGGGGTGACTCACCTTGCCAAGGATCTCATTGCTTAGTTTCTGGCTAACCGCACTCAGGCGGTGAAACTGGGCACCTTTTATTCGCCCATCTTCACCCTTCCGTGCGGGGTACCCCAGGGCTTCTCGTTAAGCCCCACATTATTCAACATATATGTGGCGGATCTGGCGAGAGTTATTAAAGTACACGGACTCCAATTAACCACTTGGATGCTAGGCGTTTTCCCGCTGTGTGCTGGAAAATGCCATTTTAGTGGCACCATGACGAGCTCAGCTCGTCATCAGCACACGACCCCCGTGGGTGATGACGAGCTGAGCTCGTCATCAGCATCGAAGGGGTTAACCACCTATGCGGATGACACCCAATTGGTGCTGGCGGTTCATAAGGATGGACCAGCCGTGGCCGCAAGATTTCAGGAGGGGATGTTGGCCATCGGCTCATGGATGTCAAGCAACTTCTTAAAGTTAAATTCGGACAAGACCGAGGTGATGACCTTTGGCAACCTCTCACCGGAATGGTCTTCCATCTGGTGGCCCAGTGAAATGAGCCAACCTCCCACTCCGGTTGCCAAGGTCAGAAACCTCGGTATCTTGTTCGATGAGAGGTTGCTGTTCAAACACCACGTGAATTTGGTGGTCTCATCGTCCTTCTACACTCTAAAAAAGATTTTTGCCATATCTCCCTTCGGGGGCGGGGAAAACTTTGATCACCACTCTCTTATTCTCTAAATTGGATTACGGCAACGCCCTCTTCCTAGGCACGCAAGAACAGACCCTAACTAAACTACAATTGGTGCAAAATGCAGCGGCCAGACTTTTGTTAGACATTCCCAGCCGCCGCCCCACCTCTCTGGCCATACGTCATCTGCATTGGCTTAGAGTCAAGAGCCGGATAAAGTTCAAGGCACTATGTATTGCTTATAAAGCCATCCATGACTCAAGACCTAGGTTCCTCAAAGATGCCTTTCGGATCTTTGCTCCTCAAAGACCCCTTTGTTTGGCGTGTAACCACCTCCTCTCCGTCCCACGTACCAGAACCACTAGCTGGGGAGACAGACGCTTTTTAGTGGCAACCCCCAGACTGTGGAACTCTCTTCCTTTGTTCATCAAAACCAGTCCTACTCTTATCATCTTCCGTTAACTCCTGAAAACCTGGTTATTTAATCAATGATTCATCTGGTAGCTCAACGCCCCAGGCAGTCTGATATGCGCCGAGACACCCTCGGGTAGTTGTGCGCAATAAAAATCTCAAAAACATAAACATAAACATGTGACCTTGGGCCTCGTTGTGTCGTCCTGGAGGAGCCAAGAGGAAGTGAGGTAAGGTGTTGGCATGTCAGAGAAATGGCGGGGGATCCAAGAGTCGACGAGTCCTGTTAGTGGTTCACTACTATACTTCCGCTTGCCCAATAAAACCGGCGTTTGACCGGCAGGAGGCGGCCCGCATCGAGGGAGTGACTTTCACTAGTCACTGACTGGACTGGAGTATTTCATGGCCGCTGCGCATCATCAAAGGCGCCATCAACATCGTGGTGATGATCGTCGCAGGCCCAAAACTAGAAGTGTGGGCCGCAGCTACAGTTCAATAAACGCATAGCAGGCTGCATGCAATGGCAGCGCTGCTCGGAGCATGATAAAGTTGTACAAGAGTCTGGTTATTATTCCAAAAAGGCAACGGACCCGACCAGCGGCTCAGCTAAGACCCCAGCAGCACAGACCGGGGCAGCCACTGGAGTTGCAGAGCCACACCATCATGCCCAGGCCCGTGTTTGCTGCTGCGGTAAGTCATTAGGCAAAGTTCGGCCCGTATGAAGAATCGTGTTCAAGTTATTAAGTAGTGTCTCGTGATTTATGGCTCTGTGCTGCAAATTGTTTTATGAATGGCGCGCCGCCGTGCTGCCTGTCGACTTTGGGTTGGACCGCGGACGCTGCAGTGCTGGACTAGTACTGGGTTAAGTGGTGTCTGCAGCCTCTGTTGATGCTGCGCGAGTCTAGAAGCTGCAGTCGAGTTTGGGGCCTGCAGACTCTAATGATTAGCTGGCCGATGGTACCATGCCTTGTCCTGAGAGACTGCCATGACGTTACTGTCTTGGGTAATGTATTTGCTATTATATTTCATTTATAATGCGCCATGAACATACCTGCTGAAAGTCGGGTTTTACAATGTACCTAATTCACTCCACACAACCACCAATCAGAGGCAGCCTTTCAAACGAAAAGGTGTATTCTTCGGGTGGGAGGCTAAATTGCTCTCTGATAATTTGATATCGAAAATGATTCAGAGTGGAAAGGATTCGAATTGTGGCAGATGCCTGTGTTGCCGGGGCAGAGCTATGGTGGCTTCTTGCAGAATTGGTGTAATTGTTTTTGGTGCGGTGTGTGTTCTCAAACATAACTGCTGAACTCTAAGTATGCGCAGTCTAATTTAATTTATTATTGAAAGCTAAAATACACAATCTAAATTGCCTCTCGCACGGTTTTATTTTGTATGCGTTTGAATCTATCAGGGAGTTAAGCAAAGCCATAAATCTTGGATGGAAATTGTAGGCCGTGGAAAGCAGGGAGCCCCATTGCATTATCTTTATGGACGACACAGTGTACCTTCTCTGAGCAGAACTGGTTTCAGATTTCATCTGGCCAGCTCTGATCTTTCTATAACACACTGCAGGTGCAGAGCAAAATGCTCATGCCAGTGCAGAAGATGCAACAAAGAAGGTGTACTTTGACATCACCGAACTGTATTTTATGTAGATAGCTCAGCGGGTTAATGCTTTTGCCACAGAGATCCTTTAGTTACTTGTGGTTCAGCCGCACAAGCTGAGCTGAGGAAGGGTGCTGTGTTTAGACATAACTTATCGGTGTAAAAGCTCCTGCTGGAGGGTTACTAGTCTAGTAGCAGTTTTGACTCACCAAAAAGTAGCGCAGAGGGTTACAATGCATTTTGCAAAGATCAGTTTGCACCAGTTTCAAGATCTTACAGTTTCTTGTTGCTCAAATGGGTGTAATTTCTAATATTTATATGTTTCCCCCTTCTTCATTGCGTGATTTTGCCTACGAGAAAGTGTCACTCATAGTTGTGGAAATGTCACTCATGATTATACTGAAATTGTGAAAATGTCACACATAGCAATCTAAAACCTTGGCAGCTATGACCACCAGGCTATGGTGACCAGAATTTTAAAGCAAAAAACCCGGCACATTTCACAAAAAATATAAGAAGGACTATAATTCTACGTCAAGCGAGCGCACGGAATGATAGCGCTCCTCAGTAGAGAATTACAGAACAGGCAGTGAAAACATACATAAGATGCTACTTTTACACCCAGTAGCTTGCCTGTGAATTAAATAGCTTTCTTGGAACAACTGCAAAGTATTCCTGCTCTGTAAAACATTAAAAAAAAAACACCTACCCTGTTATTAGTCGACACTCTCCAAAAACCGGGACATGAGCTCAATTTCTCGAAATCTGCCCGGACAGCTGGTGAAAAACGGGGACAGTCCTGGCAAATCCAGGACGCCTGGTCACCCTACACCGGGCACCCTCCTCACTCCTGCCTCGAGGTTGTGCCCCACTGCTTGAATGAGGCGCAACTCTTAAGTTCCTATTTGAACCTCCCTTCGGTGACCTCTCCGCGCTGCTTAGGCCTGCCTGCTGAGGCCTCAGGGCGCTGTGATCCCCCGCGCTGACTGAGCAGCAGCCACTACGCAGTTTTAATTTCCGGTCGCGCTCTCTCCTCCCGCGCGGGCGGCACGAGCCTCTGACACCGGCCCGCGCCTCCAGCATCAGCGCCTCTTCTGATTGGTCCGCGCGACCCTTCCCGCGCGCTGCTCGCGCCTGTAGGTCCTGCGCATGCGCTGCGAAACCGGGGCTAACCCTTCCTTAATGTAATGCTCGCGAGGCCGCACTCACTAGGCCTCCTTCGCGGCCGCTTCTGACGGTGTTTCCCAGGTGGTGGCCCATGGAGGCTGGTTGGTGTCTGTGAAGCACCCAGCCGGCTGGCGCGGGCGCTAGCTGCCTTGTGCGGGTGTTTTTTCGCTCTTCAACATCGACCGGACCAGCGCCGTCGGCACCAGCCACTGTGAGGTGAGGGGCGCATGCGCAGTGTGACGTCACAGGCAGGGCACCTCTGGCTAGGGGAGGGGGGTCATTCCCTCAGGGCCAAGGCTGTAGGTGGGATGACACATCTGGTGGAGGCTGCCTCTGAAAGGGGTGTGGCCCATTCATTAAAGACCTGGGTTACACATAGTGCCCCACCTGACTGTGTGAAGTGTGAGAGTTAGTTTAATAACGAAAACTATCAGCATACAGCATACAATCAACCAGAATGTCACATTTAAGCCAATAGACCCGATTAAGACAGAAGAATCACGATTTTTAAAGCCAAAGATGACTTTATATTGGCTGTCTGACCTCTGCTTTATTAGAAGGAAATGGGGGAAATACATTCTCCCGATTATTTTTTTGAATCTCCCACTTTCCTTATGTTAAATGTTGGCATGTATGATATCATGACTATAAAATGTAAAAAAGCAGAATACAAGCATAGACTTAAAACAGATATAGAAACACATTAGCCATAGCAGCAGATGAGGAACATCATTTGGTAACATATACACAGCCCTTATGTTTTGACATATTTCCTATGGATATCTCTCCCCACTTTAGCGGCTAATTTTGAGACCGATAATCAGTGCTTAATGTGAGCCGGTGGTTTCCAATTCTCAGCACCGGCACTTAATCAACAACACTGGTGTATTTTATGAGCACCCGTTAAGGACACATTTCTTTATGGTGTGCAGTGGGATATTAAGTGATTTTCCCAGAATAACAGGATGTTGAGCCGATGCCGAGGCTCTAAGCTGGTTCCCCAGCTCAGAAGTCGATAGCTCTGGCCATTACGCCATATCCTCTCTCCACTTTTATTGTTAGTAGTTGTTTCTGTTTTAGTAAGCACTAACAGGAGATGCAGGAGGGTTGGTGCAAGCTGCCTCCTGAAGAGAGGCCCAGCAATTATTTTATTTTTTTTAAAATTAACCAATGCCTAGAATGTAGCCAGATAGATATCATACTATAAACTGCATAGTGCAAAAAGCAGGAAAACATAATACACGCACAGATGTAAACAGATATAGAATCAGTATGACCATAGCAGCAGATGGGGAACACAATTAACCATAGCAGTCGATGGGGAACACAACATTTGGTCCTCTCCAAGTTCAGGTCATCAAATGACGACATACAAACAACACTTATGTTTTGACAGATCTCCTGTAGGTACCTCCCTCAACAGTAGCAACAAATTTACCTGACTGGTATTTTCCTGTTACGCTGTGTTGTTTGCTATGGGTCCAGATATGTAACAGGACATACCTGTAAAACAAGAGGACTATTGACATTGTCAATAGATGTTAACTGTATAAGGTAGATGAATAATAATTTGTTTGTTGTAAACAATACAGAAATGGAATCAATATCTAGATTATAAGGCTGTGAGGTAAGCATGGCTGAAGCCTTTGCAAGGGGTAGCAGTCTTCAGAGTGTCTCCATCACTCCTGTTCTTCTCTTCACACTGCGTTCCTCTTTAGTCTGTCAGGTACTTCTGCCCTTTTTGCTATTCACATTTTTCTGAAATTCTCAATCTGCATATCTGATGCGTCATCCCTTTCCTCTTCCGCACCATCGTTTACTCTCTCCTGAATGCACTTCTTCGCATCACTTTTACTCCACTGGTCCCCAAACACACAATACACTTACTCAGTCCACATTCCAACACGGGCTGAGGAGCATAGAGATAAGAACGCGAGGACACGGAAACAACACACCTCCCCCTTTATGATAACACAAGAAAAACAACATATCTAACAAATAAATTAAAACATAGCCAATGTAAACAAAACTAATAATAAAAATACAATATATGAATCTGCTAAAAAGCAAATGAACCCCTTAAGTGCTGCTGTCGGCCGTTGGACGTCGTGAGCACTACCTTCGTAGTGCTGCGCGCGTCTAACGGCCGATGCGGCCCGCCCGTTTTTGAGGAAATGCCGCACTGCCACGAAATCGCGGCCAACGGGTTAAAATGAGCAATACACTATAGGCATTCATGCGAATATGAAAAAACCACATGACCAATACTTAATAAAGACACTTCATCAACCCATGATAAAATCCTTGAACTTAACGACGAGCGGAAAACTCCCTCCACTCTAAGACTTCCAGGAAAAATATACTCCCTCGGAAAAATGAGAAATCTTCACACATTCCAACATTGTCCATTCTCCAACCTCAATGGACTCCAATCCACAGTCACTTCATCCACTTGACACTATACACCAAACTTCTCCTTGTCCTTCATAACCTTGCCATTAGGTAACTTTATGCAAACCCAATCCCCTTTTTCCAAGGAAATTAACTTCTTCCTCTTGCACACATCGTGTCTAACTTTACTTTTTAATTTACTTTGTTCGATGTTTGTACAGATGTCGCCAATACAAGCTTGATGTTACAGTAAGATTCAACTTTAGACAGATTTCACAAGCATGTAGGTTTAAGAAACTCCTGGGATCTCCCCCTTAATGCTTGAAGTGACGATACCTCTGTTACAGAGAAAGTGCTCTTTCATATGTAAAAATGAGCAAAAAGGAGGATTGGGGATTTAAAGTGTTTCCCTACGTTGACACAGTTTGGTCAAGCAGGAAAACCTGGAATAATCCCGGATTCTCCAGTTTCACACTGTGCAGGTCTGCCACTAAATTGGTATCACTTTCTGACATCAAATGTTAATGCTTTGTCCTTAATTTCTAGAGGATGAAATTAAACATGGGTGATAGGCATAATCCACATTTTATTTTCAGCAGGTTAGCATAGTGCAAACCTTGCACAAGAATATAAGAGCTCTTCACAACAGAAAGAGATTATGTTGCACCTTTATTTTTCAGCACAAGGAGATTTGCCAAGACGCACAGGATACTGAACCAGGCTCAAGATTCAAACGTGGTTTTTAATGGTCGACAGCTATATTGACTATGCCACGTTGCTTCTTATGAAAGCTCAGCTTGTTGTGGGCTTGAGGTTCCAAAAAGACCTCAAGCTCAGCATGAGCCAGGCCTGTGACTCGAGCCTGGCCCAAGGTTTCAGTCTCTCGTTCACCTCTAAAATTTCCATGGTTTCTGTGTAGGTATGAGTGGCAGTTCTACTGCTAAATGTGTGTCGTGGGGATTGACTGCATACGTGGCAACATTGGAAAAGTAGAAGGAAGGAGAGAAAAAAAATAAAAAGAGGTATTTATTTTCCCTATTAACTTGTATTTCAGGTGGGAGAAAGCTAAGTTAAAGCCACTTGTCGCCTAAAAACTGTGAGTCTCCTGCCTGAATCAGGTCTTTTGTGATGTCTGTGACACACAAGCAAAACCCGGTAATGTAGTCAATATAAAGACATAGGTATGACAAATTGCCCATTTTTGATCTAGAGAAGGTCTAAAAGTATATTGAAACTGCTCAATACCCGTGAAATAGAAGGTCACTAACTTTCTTGGATCCTCCTCATAAGTTCGACAGTACTAGGTAACAATTGAATCACATGTAATGTTTTTATTATTTTGCAGAAAATCTATTCCAGTACTGTGCAACTATGACTAAAGCCCCATGCAGAAGTGTGGCTCAATGATTGGAGCGGCAGACTCTGATGCAGAGGTCTAGCCCGGGACCAAGGTTCAATTCCCCGCCTCGGCGGGTCTTGGGCTAAAAAATTCCACGGACCTGATAATTCTCGCCTCGGTGCCTATTCCAATCATGGAGTCCCACTCTGCAACTCTGGGCAATAGCTTGCTTAATCTCCACAACGGTCCCCACAATGCTAAGGATGCCTGGCCTCCACCTTGGGGGTTCCCAGGAGTGGGCGCCTCATAGGGAAAGCCAGGATGGGTTCCACAACGTTATTCGTACAAGCGCCTTGAGACCCTTGCGGGTGAGTAGTGCGCTATACAAGTATCAATTTACATTTACATTTACATGCAGTGGGGAATAGCGGTGTGGTCCTGACTTCAGGTTCTAAAACCACGCAGAATTTCCATTTCCGTAGGGTTTTAACACTTACATTTACCAACTGCATTATGGGTTGGGGCGAGGCAGGGTGAGTAGAGGAGGGAAGGGGAAGGGTTTTTTTTATGTGGCAAAAATATAGATTGCTTCCCCAGACAAAAAAGTAACAGGGAATGAGGCGTGGCTTCTGCTGCAACCGAAGCCTCATGCAATTGTTTTACCAGCTGGAAATACCCGGGGACATTTTGGGAACGATTGTCCCACACCCAGAAAAACTGGATACGGTTAAACGAACCCACGTGAATTAGGTGGGTGAAATTCCATGATTCAGAATTGGAGCCTTGGTGGTTAATACATGTGCCGCAGGAATCTGTATGCAGTCTTGTCACAGCTTTGGCTCACTAAAAAAAACAAGCATTTGCAATGCAATAGGTCTCGCATTAGGAAAGTTTGAGCTATTGGTATTGTAAATGACAATTTTTTTATTTATGTGTTGGTTTTGAAAATAGCGAAATTAATAGCTTTGTCATTTACAATGCCAATAGTTTTAACTTTCTCAAATGTGACACCTATAGCATTAATAATGCAATATGTGTTGTATTTACATGACTTAGAGGCATTGATATTACAAATAACAATGGATTTAAAAAAAATAATTTATACTTAAATAAAAGTTATTGTAATTTATAATGGCAATATATATATATATATATATATATATATATATATATATATATATATATAGATAGATAGATAGATAGATAGATAGATAGATATATGTGTGTGTGTGTGTTTGCATGTATGTACTCATATTGGCTTATAACATGTATGTATATATGTGTGTATGATATCATATGTATGTCTGCTAGAGCGCAGCGGAGCACCGAACAGTACACATGGTCCCAAGTCATTGCTCCAGTTCGTTGACAAGGCGCTTCTTCTTCTTAAAATAGGAGTGGTAAAGGGGTAGACCCTTAGAACTCCAGGACCGGGGTCCAAATGTCAATACACAAAACAGTGGTCCTGGTTCAGATATGACTCATATGCTGTGTCAAGTGTCTATTACATCAAAATCACACTCACCGCAAAGTCATTTACCATACGTCAAATCACATTAGTATATATAAATTTAAACCAAGTAAATGTTTTCTATGCATTTATTTATGCATAATCCATATTGACGCAATCTTATTTTTGCGAGCTTATAGCTTGTATCAAATATAGTAAATAACACATAAAAGTTAGAATGCAATTGTATAATCATTACATTTCAATGTGCTCTCGGAAGGAAGGGAAGGGAAAGTGTGCAGGTTGTGAGGGACCGGGTAAAGGTGGTGTGACTGATTAGGAACATCACGTTAAAATCAAGATGCCTTTACAATCAGTATATACAAGGTTCCAAAGATGCATCTAACATAGGTTTAGACTAATCAATTTCTTTATATCCTATGATGTGCTTGAGTGGCGTAGTCGATGTTTCGACCCCCGAAATACGCTGAAAGGGTAATTGCTGCCTCATGTTGGGGTCTTCATCAGGACTGTGTGATATGAGAGCCTACGAAAATATTAAGGGAATTAATTACCTGTCATAGAGCGGTGACTGTGCTAAGTATTGTAGGTATTAGATAAAGGAAATTATTTACATACATCGAAGAAACTGTAGATATCTGTGCCGTCTCGGGAAGGGCCGGGTGGTGCTCCTAGAAAATCTGTTGAAAGATTAACGGAGACTGGGATTCAGTCACTAGCTAGACCAAGCTGCTAGATACAGAAAGCTCATGGCTGAAAGGGGAACTTACTTGGAAACTGCTCCTTACAGGTGTAGTTAAGTTAGTCCAGGCTTACATCCTATTGTTCATAATTCTTGAACGCGCTGTGTGGGAAAAATATTCAATAATGAACAACCACACGGATGGCTAACTGTGGTGTATTCACAGAAAAGACAATTCATTACCGAAATGATGCCCTCTGTGGCGCTAGATCTTCCATTATCAAATTGAGCAAAGTAAGCACATACAATCTATGAATGCTGTGCGCTTTAACGCGCTGAGCAATAGTGCAAAATAGATTCAAGGGACTTGGGCTGGAATCATTATTTAGCGCAGACACAAACCATTTTCAAAGTGCACCGTCTTTTAGTTAGAATTATTAAAAGCAACAAGGTCGCGTTGGAGATATGAGCTAATGTTTAAGGCATTCCGCGAGTGGGAGGCCGATCGCTGGGTTGTCAGGAAGGGAGACTTACTTTTAGCATGCTGTCTCATGTCCGACCTTTGGGGTTCTGGGCTGGAACTAAACGACTCGCGGTGCAGCCGCTGACTACTTGTCAGGTTGGAGGCTCGTCTGCAAAGGGCCAATCACTTTAGAGATAGGGTTTGAAGCGCCGTGCTCGTCTAACGCGTCCTGCGTGGGGAAGGGAATGTCTACAAACGTCGTCATGTTGAGCGACTGTGGGAATATCTGTAAAGTGCCTCTATCTTGGAAGTTGGTGATATAAACGCGGTGAATGCCAACATTTTTCTGGTAGAAGTTAGACAAATCACGAAATGGATGCAATCAGAATACAATCATTTAACCAACAAATAATGCATTTTTTGGGAGACAAAAATAATTGTTATATAAATCATCAACGGTTGCAGATGCGATTATTATTGGATGGAGCACAAAAAACAATGTCGATATCTCTCCTATTGTTAGGTAATCTAAATTATTGTTGGTGACAGTTGTTACTATATGTTATCTTGGTGTTATCAGAGACTAATCTGATTTGAATCGTGATTATTTAGTCATGATGCTGGCAGTCATTTAGAGAATCGATCAGTTTGAAAAACAAGCATTTAGAAATTCTAGCCATTGAGTCAAAGTTGGAGTGTGTTCAGTTAGGCCCGTGGTTGCTGTTTGTTCAGGATATCTAACCGCCAGTTGGAAAGGCGGTCATTCCGGGTTTAATCCGGCCATTTGGGCAAAGTTGGCATCCATCTCATTTAGCCCGTGGCTGATGGTTTTCAGCAGGTACATCCATTTGCATTCTCTGATGTTCATTATGGAGTTTAGATTCCCCCCACGTGGTCCCAGTGAGATCTTTTCGAGGACCAGCCATCTTATGGATTCAGGAGTGTGGTTATGTTCCTTAAAATGTTCCACAAGGGGCGCTCCAGCTGTAGAGCATCGGATTCTGCTGGAGTGCTGGAAAATCCGATTTTTTTACTTTCTGTTTGGTTTGTCCAACATACATCAAATTGCAGGGGCATAGAATAGCGTAGATGACTCCACTTGTATTGCAATTTGTGAAAGATTTAAGGTCTATAGTCAGATCATTGTACATCAATTGTTTAGTTTCCCAGCAGGTTGGGCATGCCTTGCATGTTGTACATTTGAAATGGCCCACTACCTCCGGGAGATTCCACATTCGTTGTATGCTCGGTGCTGCTGGGGTATCCAACATTGAGCGTACTACATGGTCCTTTACGCTCTTTGCTTTTTTGAAAGCATGCATTGGAGGGTCCGGACTGTCTAGGGTGTCTGCAATGAGGTTCCAGTGTTTATTGACTATTTTGCGTATTGCATTGCTCTTAGAGGAATTGGCCGAAGGGTAAATTGTCTCTCAAGGCCCTTGTATGGTGGCTGGTATATCTCAAAAGCGAATTCCGTTCAGAGGGTTTCCTAAAGAGGGTGGTATCATCGATGTATCGATGCCAAGTGGAGATCATGTCACGATATGGATTGGTTGATACCACATTAAACTGTATCAAGAGAGTCCTTGAGAGACGTGAACAACCGGCAACAGTCCCGACAGAATTCATAGTGGACTGCTGGAAATTGCAATGACTAAAAACTACAAGGGCCTTGAGAGACAATTTACCCTTCGGCCAATTCCTCTAAGAGCAATGCAATACGCAAAATAGTCAATAAACACTGGAACCTCATTGCAGACACCCTAGACAGTCCGGACCCTCCAATGCATGCTTTCAAAAAAGCAAAGAGCGTAAAGGACCATGTAGTACGCTCAATGTTGGATACCCCAGCAGCACCGAGCATACAACGAATGTGGAATCTCCCGGAGGTAGTGGGCCATTTCAAATGTACAACATGCAAGGCATGCCCAACCTGCTGGGAAACTAAACAATTGATGTACAATGATCTGACTATAGACCTTAAATCTTTCACAAATTGCAATACAAGTGGAGTCATCTACGCTATTCTATGCCCCTGCAATTTGATGTATGTGGGACAAACCAAACAGAAAGTAAAAAATCGGATTTTCCAGCACTCCAGCAGAATCCGATGCTCTACAGCTGGAGCGCCCCTTGTGGAACATTTTAAGGAACATAACCACACTCCTGAATCCATAAGATGGCTGGTCCTCGAAAAGATCTCACTGGGACCACGTGGGGGGAATCTAAACTCCATAATGAACATCAGAGAATGCAAATGGATGTACCTGCTGAAAACCATCAGCCACGGGCTAAATGAGATGGATGCCAACTTTGCCCAAATGGCCGGATTAAACCCGGAATGACCGCCTTTCCAACTGGCGGTTAGATATCCTGAACAAACAGCAACCACGGGCCTAACTGAACACACTCCAACTTTGACTCAATGGCTAGAATTTCTAAATGCTTGTTTTTCAAACTGATCGATTCTCTAAATGACTGCCAGCATCATGACTAAATAATCACGATTCAAATCAGATTAGTCTCTGATAACACCAAGATAACATATAGTAACAACTGTCACCAACAATAATTTAGATTACCTAACAATAGGAGAGATATCGACATTGTTTTTTGTGCTCCATCCAATAATAATCGCATCTGCAACCGTTGATGATTTATATAACAATTGTTTTTGTCTCCCAAAAAATGCATTATTTGTTGGTTAAATGATTGTATTCTGATTGCATCCATTTCGTGATTTGTCTAACTTCTACCAGAAAAATGTTGGCATTCACCGCGTTTATATCACCAACTTCCAAGATAGAGGCACTTTACAGATATTCCCACAGTCGCTCAACATGACGACGTTTGTAGACATTCCCTTCCCCATGCAGGACGCGTTAGACGAGCACGGCGCTTCAAACCCTATCTCTAAAGTGATTGGCCCTTTGCAGACGAGCCTCCAACCTGACAAGTAGTCAGCGGCTGCACCGCGAGTCGTTTAGTTCCAGCCCAGAACCCCAGAGGTCGGACATGAGACAGCATGCTAAAAGTAAGTCTCCCTTCCTGACAACCCAGCGATCGGCCTCCCACTCGCGGAATGCCTTAAACATTAGCTCATATCTCCAACGCGACCTTGTTGCTTTTAATAATTCTAACTAAAAGACGGTGCACTTTGAAAATGGTTTGTGTCTGCGCTAAATAATGATTCCAGCCCAAGTCCCTTGAATCTATTTTGCACTATTGCTCAGCGCGTTAAAGCGCACAGCATTCATAGATTGTATGTGCTTACTTTGCTCAATTTGATAATGCAAGATCTAGCGCCACAGAGCGCATCATTTCGGTAATGAATTGTCTTTTCTGTGAATACACCACAGTTAGCCATCCGTGTGGTTGTTCATTATTGAATATTTTTCCCACACAGCGCGTTCAAGAATTATGAACAATAGGATGTAAGCCTGGACTAACTTAACTACACCTGTAAGGAGCAGTTTCCAAGTAAGTTCCCCTTTCAGCCATGAGCTTTCTGTATCTAGCAGCTTGGTCTAGCTAGTGACTGAATCCCAGTCTCCGTTAATCTTTCAACAGATTTTCTAGGAGCACCACCCGGCCCTTCCCGAGACGGCACAGATATCTACCGTTTCTTCGATGTATGTAAATAATTTCCTTTATCTAATACCTACAATACTTAGCACAGTCACCGCTCTATGACAGGTAATTAATTCCCTTAATATTTTCGTAGGCTCTCATATCACACAGTCCTGATGAAGACCCCAACATGAGGCAGCAATTACCCTTTCAGCGTATTTCGGGGGTCGAAACGTCGACTACGCCACTCAAGCACATCATAGGATATAAAGAAATTGATTAGTCTAAACCTATGTTAGATGCATCTTTGGAACCTTGTATATACTGATTGTAAAGGCATCTTGATTTTAACGTGATGTTCCTAATCAGTCACACCACCTTTACCCGGTCCCTCACAACCTGCACACTTTCCCTTCCCTTTCTTCCGAGAGCACATTGAAATGTAATGATTATACAATTGCATTCTAACTTTTATGTGTTATTTACTATATTTGATACAAGCTATAAGCTCGCAAAAATAAGATTGCGTCAATATGGATTATGCATAAATAAATGCATAGAAAACATTTACTTGGTTTAAATTTATATATACTAATGTGATTTGACGTATGGTAAATGACTTTGCGGTGAGTGTGATTTTGATGTAATAGACACTTGACACAGCATATGAGTCATATCTGAACCAAGATCTTCTTCTTAAAAGGCGCTGATGGGGAGGGTGGTGGAACGGGAACTGGGTGACACCATCCTGGGGGGGGTTGGAAGAGAATGGGGGCGCAGAGGTGGATGGGTGGTGGATGAACCCCTGTCGTTTTGTGGTGTAAGTATCCCATTACCGTCCTCTTTTACATCAACTCCCAAACTGAGTCAGTAGAACCAGAGACACTTTAAAATACTGAGGAGAATGGTATATGTAGGCGAATAGATTCTAACCCATCCTTAAACATGCACGAGGAGTGAAATAATGCCATATGCGCGTGCGCACACTGGCTAGTGGCTACAGATACTCCTTGCAGGATGCACGTGTTCCAGAGGCCCTCGGTGCAATGCTCCCACAGACCATGGAGACACAGTTCCTACGGCCATGCCCATGCAATGACCCACCGGGGCCGCAGTACTCCTGTTTCAGGCTGCCCAGCAGCCTCTTGCCCACTCACCCTCTCTCTCCTTGCCGTAGTAACTGAAGTCCCCCTACCGCCATCTCGCTCTTCAGGCGCCGGTCCCTGGTCATGGGCTCCGCCGGGGCAATCTCCTGCTCCTTGGACTCCTTCTTATCTCACCTGAAGAGCCCCATGGCAGCGCTGGAGTGGTGTGCAGTGCCGGGGAGGCTGTGCAGTGCCGGGGAAGGTGTGCAGCGCAGGGGAGGCTGTGCAGCGCAGGGGATGATGTGCAGCGCAGGGAATGATGTGCAGCGCCGGAGGCTGTGCACCTTCCCTGGGGCACTGCTGAGGATGATGGCAGAGTGAGCCTGTCATTGACCCTTCACCTTTCAGCGACAGCGCCGGGGAGGCTGTGCAGCGCCAGGGATTGTGTGCAGGGCGGGGGATGCTGGGCAGCGCCGTGGATGGCGTGCAGCGCCGGGGATGCTGTGCAGCGCCGGGGATGCTGTGCAGCACCGGGGTTGGCATGCAGCGCCGGGGTTGGCGTGCAGCACCGGGAGGCTGTGCAGCGCCGGAATGTTCTCAGTGGGTGCTCTGCCCAAGTGTGCACTGCTGGGGACGGTGGACAGCGCTGTCAGCAGATCAGGTATGTCCCTTCAGCTTCCAGAGGGCAGCTCTGGGTACAGCGCCGAGGCAGGTGTGCTGGACAAGGCCTCGTCTGACTCGCTCTCAGGGGGTCCTCTGCCTCAGCCCAGGTGTGTAACGCAGGAGCTTGCCTGTCCCTTTTGCGTCCAGGGGGCTGCTCTGCCCAATTGCAGTGCTGAGGCTGGTGTGCTGGGAAGGTTACCTCGGAACTTTCCACCTTGTAGATGCCTGCTCTGCCCACACCCTATAGCACGCGTGCAGGGCGATACCCCTCCGTGGCAATTTCACCTGCCAGAGGCCTGCGGTGCCCTTTTTATACCCCCTCCGGGGGCGGCTGGATCCGTCCGGTCCACCCCATCCCATGATTGCATGATTGCATTTCGAGGCACAGGTTTGATTTTAGCGAGGTGTTCACAGAACAAGCTTTATGACAGTGTTATCAGTGCAACAACACTACCTGTTCCGAGCAGGTGCGAGGAGGGAGGAGAGGGGGGCCGGAGAAAGGCAGGAGGAGAGAGAAAGGGGAGGGGGCAGGAGGAGAGAAAGAGGAAATATTAGGGGAAGCGACGGGGCTTCAGGGGGTAAGATGAAGGGAATGATGAGCGAGTGGGCGGCTCCATGACAGCTTCAAAGGGGGAAAGATTGCGCGCTTCAGTGAGACAGCTTAGTGGGTTCCATTTGTGTTGCTAATATGTGGACGTGGACTGCAAGCCGCAGGTTACAGTCCAACATAGTGCTGCGGGCAGTGGCGCTCCTTAGGCAAAACTCTTTACGCTGTTCGCCCAGCTCTCAACTAAGAGCTAGCAACAGCACAACTATTTTTCACCTAGAAAAGTTGCATAGAAGCACACAGATTTCATCTGGATCTACAGAAAAAAGGCACAGCGTGGATACCAATAAAAACAAGCTCAGTTTCCGGCTGTGAGGAGACCTGGGAGGGCGGGGGCTGCCCGCGCATTCGCGCCATTTCTAACTTTCATTCTGAATGTAGGAGAGTAGGGTCTGCAATCCTATGATCACCCAGATTTTTTGCTTTTGTTTCACTGGTTTACGACTTTCTCTGGCTGTGGGCCTGCCAATCAGACCCACAGTCTGGCTGTTCTCTCTCTAAATTACAACATGTACCCTAGGTGCATTTACCAATTGGTACTGGGCCACCTTATCAGACCCTGTAACTCAGGGCATAGGTGTACCCAGGGCTTACCAGGGGCTGAAGCATGTATTGTGCCACCCCTGGCTGGCCTCCTAAATTTGACACAACTGGCTGCATGACAGCTGGGGCAAAGTCGTGTAATCACCCTTTGCTGTAGATATAGTATACCTATTTCTAACCCTAAAAATGGACACACAGACTCCTATCAGTCACTCCTATGGCAGGCCTTGACAATCCTGAAGGCAGAGTGCTTGGAATCGTGTGAGATGGTGCTCTGGCATGAGCTGAGCCCGTCTGCAGCTTGCGGAACCAAGTCCTAATAGCTGTTCCATGATATCGCATACCATATACTCTCAAGTGCATTGTAATCCTCGCGGTTAAATGCTATCTTTGGTATTGCTTTATCAAAACATGTCGAGTAAGGTGTCATACGAATTGGAATACTAACCGCTGGCCAATTCTGGCGACGGGGTTAGCATTCCACCCTTCTAGAGGGACACGACATGTATGTAACTGTGAACCCCGGTTACAGTTAAACGAAGCCTCAGCTCCACAAAATGGATGCTGCCATCACAGACACGAGTCTGACCTCCTGCTGCTGGTAGTCCTTCCAGCGAGGAGAGCTTGGACAAAGGGTTTCCTGTCCGGGGCGGTGCTAGCACCATCCCAGACAGGGTTTTGTGTATCCTGGGTAGGCAGGGCTTTACAGGAAGGTGACTGCTGAGTGGCACCCCGGTGCTCACTACGCATAGGCCGGTCAGAACCAGTTCCAGGGGCACACCAGCCCCTGGCCTGGGGGAAGTCCGGCATGGGAGAGGGGTGTAACCACCCCCCTCCTAGTCCCACCCATAGGCAGGACCTAGTCACCGGGTCAGCCCCTTTTCTTAGTATAAAGATAGGAGCGGGCCCCCTGTTCAAAGTAGATCATCTTTGGAATCAAGACACGACTTTCTGCAAAAGTACTTCAAGATTTCTTCTTCAAGATTCTCCCTTGTGACTAAGGAGTAGTCACCCTGCATCCGCAGGCACCATCATAAGAACACTGCGGTCTGCTGCAAGTCCTTCCTCAGGAATCCGACGACACAGCTCGACGAGACCCGGCTTCCCTGGCACCTCTGACCTCTACTCACCTCTACAGCCAAGCTGAGAACCGTGAGTGCGACGAGACCTCGAGGGACCGACGATCGCCAAGACTGCACGACTTCTTTACAGCAAGCCCGCCGAGTAACCCTCTGGTGAGTGCTTTGGGGTCCGAGAAGCCCCGACCCTGAGCAGCTCCAGCACCGAAGTCCAGCCTCCCAGCATCTCCACGATCTGCGTGGGGCCCTTCTGCTTTTTGCTGCTCACCGCGTTGATTGGCTACTAGCCGGCTGGCTTGTGGCCTTCTTAACGACGCCCGACGACATCACTGCTGCTGGTCTGGTTGCTCCAGACTGGCCCTTGCTTCCTTCCAAAAGAGAAGCACCCCGGACCCTCCTGGTCCACTCCAGACGCCATTTTAGGTCCACCGCGTGGGCTTGAATTTGCCAAGGCTTTGTTGCCCAATCCTGGGTCCAGCGACGCCGACAGCTTCATCCATCGTGGGACAGCTCGCTCCTCCATCCTGGTCGCCGACAACGCCTCCTGGTCCGTGAGATCTGCAGAGCACAGCGTCGCCCACTCACCTAGTCGAGGTGACTACCATCCGGTGCCCTCCTGGTGCCACCTGACTACTGGCTAGTAGTCACGAACTTGGTCCCCTCTGCTTTCAGGTGTCATCCATCTTCAAGATCCAGGCTTGGATCACTTCGAACTCTCTTCACTGGTCGCCTGCCAGCATCTTTCTTCCAGGCTCCTGGTCCGTCTACGAGGATTCCCAACGTCTTTTGAGACCTATGCAGCTGCAGCCCCTGGGCTAGGTAACTTCGGCATTTCGGTGCCCCAGCATAGCCTCACTATCCAAGGGTCAGAATCCACTTTCGTTTTCCTCCTACCAGGTCGGGTTCGCCCGAGAACACTAACTTTGTCTTTACTAGCTACCATAGACTTTGTCCTGCATCACGCGTGAGAGTGCACACTCTGCACCCGAGTCCCCTTGGTCTCCTAGAAGTAATCTAACGATTCTATAGTCAAGTCCCAGCGATTCCAAAGCCTATTAGTACTGTACTTACCTGCTAGTAATTTCGCATTCCACTTTCAGAGTATATGGTTTTCCGTGCCCCTCGGGCATTTGTATATACTGTGCTAACTTAAGTATTTTCGTAAGAGTTTTGTTTTGTGCTTAGTACCCTGTCCTCATAAAGAGTACAGGGCTGTTGTGATTTTAATAAATACACTGTTTATTTTCATAACACTTGTGTGGTGTCCTTTCACTTGGTGTTCAAGGGGTATATGTGTGGTATAACAGTTGGCTTAACACGCCCTCTCGAGTCTTTAGCCTTAGACTGCTCGTATCCATGCTACTAGGATAGCTGGTCTATAAGGTTGACTTACAACCAATCATCAATAAGGGTTGTTTGGAGTGATACAAAGTGCTCACTAGAATAGTGAACATTATATATCAGGCCAACTTCTCACACTGAAGAGCCCCGGTTAGAAATGCCGCGCATGCGCGGGCAGCCCCTGCCCTCCCAGGTCCGGCAGCTGAAGTCCCAGGGCCCGGGTGAAGAACATCGGAAAGCACTGCCGGGCTGAGGTAAGGGGTAGGGAGGGGGGGGGGGGGGGTGCGTGTGTGTGTGTGTGCACGCGCGTCTGTTTGTGTGCGTGTGTGTTATCTGCTTTCTGGCAATGTGGGACAGGAGATGTGCACGCCGTGTGGGTGAACGTGCGCGCTCACATCGGGGAATCTCTTGCGCGTGCACATCCCCTGTCTTAGATTCCCAGAAAGTGGGCAACAATAGATACTTCGCTGGACGCAATGCTTTGCATTGCTTTCACCAGCTCGACCTAATAACAGAGGACTAATGTGCCTGTTTCAGAGCACAGCATGTAACATGCAGTTAGCAGATTTGTATTTTATCTAGACATATTGGAGGGGGGGTTACTACATTAGCTACAGAGATCCATGTATTACCTGCCTTTCAGAAGTTATATACCTTGAAATGTAGTTCAGTGAGTTATGTACTGGTCTCAAGGAGTAGAATGCAGACAGAAAGATATCAATATAAGGGGTATTCTGTGATCACCTCCCCTCAGATTCTGGCACAGGCTAAGCAGCCAGAAAGAAAATAATACCATCTAGTCAAGCAAATGTTCTTCAACTCGCTGACGGGGTGGACTCTGCAGCATCACCAGACATGCGACCTGCACTGGTCTGCTGTGATGATTCCTGGACCACGCAGCACCACTTCTTAGAGCAAGGCAGCAGGAAGAGACAGTGTCCAATACTTTGCCGTGAAATATAAACAAACTGGGTCGTTACAAGTTGTCATGTGAGGAAAGGGCCAGATGAAGCTCTCTCCTCTGTTACCATTTATAGTTACCACGTAACTCAAAGAGAGTAGAAGCTACATGCCCTCGAAATCGATCTAGAACACACAAGTGCGATGGATAATGATAGAAGGCTACACAAAGCCCCAATCAAGTAAATTCTTAAAGCAGCCTCCTAAGAGTGTCCCTGAGGGTCACAGAGAAATCTACCTCAATCCTAGAGTGCCAATTAGACTGGATGAGGAGGCCTCACCCACTAGTTAAGGCATACTTCATCATCGGCAACCTCGTCCCACCCTGGTAAGACGATACTACCAGGGCAAACTCAACCTCATTAAGAGGGAGTTCTTAATAAAACGAACTGGACACAAAGGGATCCAGATAATCTTAAAATACCTGTAGGTAAACTTACATTCTCCTGCCCCTCTAGAATGTCTTCATAGACAACTTCTACTTTCATCTTTAGTACAGAATGACAGTTCGGAGTAAAATGAGATGATGTGAAAGAAGATTTACCCTACTTCTACCATCTTCCTTAGAACAGCAGGATGGTATGGCTTTGGCATTTCTCCTTTAGTTTAATCTTAGCCCAGCTGTGAGCCTTGTGAAAAGCCGTTTTAAATATTAGTCTACAAAATGTAACTTTCATTCTGATCTTCTTTCCCTGGTCCCTTTCAACTTTCCCCCATTAACTATTCTCTTATTAGTAGAAAACGACCTTTGACCCAAACAATAGTACCCAAACAGATGTAATTTTCTGTTCTAGACAACTCCTATTTCAGCCTCCAAGTATACACCTCCAGTCAACTAAGTGTGTTGATTAATTCTGCTGGACTCGTCTAACAGCCTGCTTCCTGGCCTCCCAGACTGCGTATTATAATCCTGTAAGGGAATTATACATGTGTAGCATGTCTCATCCAGAGCCCCATACTGATAGAACTCCATTGGCTCCCTTACCAGCTTGCACCACCTTTAAAACCAGCTGCACCATACACAAAGCCATCATGACGTGCACCCCCTCTTATCGTGCAAAAAAACTGACTACCTCTAAGAGTTCTCAGCACACCCACAGCCATGACACCATCAACTACAGACTAAGAAGTGCAAAACATTTAAAATAAGACAGCAGGCCTTTTACATTTATGCACCCAGGATCTGGACCATCCACCAGAACCACCCCATTGCAGCTCTAAATTAGGAAGGAGTTGAAGATGCACCTCTTTTAAGAACACTAGATCACGATGCATTAACAGATCACAAATTAGCTACCTATTCTATCACTCGTTGTCTTTATGCTTGTCTTGTACTTGACCATGGAGAGCCCTTTGATGCCTTTTGGAGAGGTTCACGCAATAGAAATATCACATACATATATACTTATCAGAAGCATATGTTATCTATTAAATCTCAGACCATGTACACTTTACTTCAGAGGTCTTCAAACTTTTGTAGGTTGGGCCCCCCAGCTGCTTTATGTGTAATAAAGATGAGTCTGATGGCATTTTGTTCACTAGTGCATTTAGGCAAAGAGTAAAGGTTTGGAGTAAGGTTAGACTGTTTTTGCAGATTGAGTGGTAGAGAGTGAGTAGAATTTAGTGAGTAGAGGGTACTAGAGAATGAGTACTGGAGAGTTAGTAGTGTGATTAGTAGAGTGAGTAGTAGAGAGTGAGCAGTAGAGAGTAGTAGTAAGGAGTAGTAGTTATTAGATGGTGAGTAGTAAACTAATAGAGAGAATAGTTGTAGAGAATAGAGTAGTAGTGAGTTGTAGGCAGTAATAGAGAGTGAGTAGTAGAGAGTAGTAAAGAGTAGTATAGAGTGAGTAGGAGATATTGTGTATGAGATTACTACTCACTCTAATACTCTATATTACTCAATCTCTGCTACTCACACTCTACTCCTCTCTACTCACTCTCTACTACTCTCTAGTACTCTATTCACTCAATACTACTCACTCTCTACAACACACTCTAAGTACTCTCTACTATCTACTACTCACACTACTCATAACTCACTCTCTACTACTCTCTACTACACCCTAGTACTCTCTAGTGCTCACTAACTACTGCTCTCTAATCTACTCTATTTAATTACTCATTCTCTACTACTCGCTCCACTAAATCTACTATCTACTACTCACTCTACTATCTACTACTCACTCTACTACCCTCTTTTACTATCTAGTACTCTTCATTAATCTCTACTACTCTCTCTACTACTCTCTACTACTCGCTATCTCATACACCATATCTCCTACTCACTCTATACTACTCTTTACTACTCTCTACTACTCACTCTCTATTACTGCCTACAACTCACTACTACTCTACTCTCTACAACTATACTCTCTATTAGTCTACTACTCACTCTCTAATAACTACTACTCCCTACTACTACTCTCTACTGCCCACTCTCTGCTACTCGCTCTAGTCCTTGCTGCGCGTGCATTCAGCCGAGTCGCCTCTAGGCGCTGTAAAGAGTGGAGTAGGAGTAGATTTGGAGCCAGACTAAGAGCCTAGCCCCAAGGCCCTCTGGCACATGGCCCCTCCCCCCCACCCAACCACATGCTTTGTGCTATGGAGTTTTCTATGCATTATTCTGCCCCCTAAACCACTCCTGCAGCAGCGAGAAGCTGCGCGAGTAAAGGCCCAGTGGAAGGTTTCGAGTTTCTTTAATAGTAATGAACAAATGTTGCTGTTATTGGGCTCAGTACCACTGGTGAATGCTGTTTAATGGCTGCGCCGAGGTGTTTTAAATTTCTATTAAGTTTAATGTTTGCCTCATGATGTAAGCTGACATATGTACACTTTGCTAATGTGTCACAACCGGATGCTGTGTAAAACATTTGTAATTTGTCGACTGGATTTTTCACAAGTGCACTTCGCCGCTCCTCCTTTCATCCATGGCTGGTTGGCCTAGCTGACATACTCGAGGGCACCCCTTGCCCCATCAGGCGTCATTCAGTACCCCCCACCCTTCCTGGCACTTGGAGGTTCCGACCATGTCAAGCAATGAATACAAGTAGAGAGGCAGAACACCCCGGTGTCTGTTTCCTGCGTCCTCTGAGAGCACAACACGCCCGACACTTCACACACCACGGGCCTGTGATCTCCCGCCAGGTGAAGGACTGGGTTTTTCTAAGACCCAGCGGTGCCAGGGGACAACACCTGAAACCTTCGTGGGTAACCTGTTCCGGCGTACAAATGACAGAGACACGGGACACTTCCTTCGGCGTCAAAGATTCGAGGTTTATTACTGCAGGGAAACACAGAAGTCACAAGAAGTACAGCATCTGTATGTTCGTGGAGTCTGCTTCAAATTGCTACTGTGGGTCGCTCCTTTTATACACATCTCTCTCATAGATTAACATGGTACACAAAGGTTTACAACTTGGTTCCCATCATTATCTCCAAGAGGGGTTGCTTTGATACATTCAAGGTCCGGAACATAAGTACGGAAACATTTGGTGGTTCCCAACTGTAAAAACCCATCTTCCCACCATTAGTACATTCCAATCAGCAATAAACGGATCGAAGAAGGAACAGAAACAGGTGCAGAGGAAGGCAGAAACAGTGGGGAGTTTGGAAAGGGTGTAAAAGGGGTGGTATCGGGAAACACGAGCTGCAGGCATCAAAGGGACGTGCCTAATGAGATGCACGGCTAAGACAATAGACCGACACGGCAAGATGAGCCTCGAGCGGGGCCATCTGCCTTACAGTATCGTCCCCCTCATCATAAAGACACTTTCAGAGGAAACGTGTCTTCCGCAAGAGTTTGGGAATCCCAGGGTCGCGAAGCGGACAGCGTCCGTTCGCTGGCTACTTGAGGGCAAGAGACAAAATGGATGCCGCATCTAAGATGGAACCCGTGGGCTCGGATGAAGAAACCCACGAAACAAACGAACGGTTTAGTTTAGCACAGCGAAACTGCGTACACCCACTAAACTCGTCATTTGCGGTTCATAGATACCAGACTCGACCATATTCGTGCGAGTCAAAAAACATCACTTACGATCGTCACGGAACCTCAGACGCTCCTTTTGCCCTCATGTAGGCAAGCACTAGTCAGAATCATATTCGATATTCATCAGACCGTCTAGATGTTGTTGCAGCATACTTCTATCCAACTGAGCTGCTTTGGTAACAGGCGGCTGTCTTATACACGTCGTAGCACAGAGGCCACATAAGGCAGGACCACACTGCACACAAAGGCAACACGTGAACAGAAACGCCGCAACAACTCCGATGATCATCAGAATTTTCCAACCCCAAGTCGACATCAGGCCCCAAAGCCACCCAAGTAGCGTCCAAACCCCCACGTCCACGTGTATGGACTCAGAGATCTTATACAACTTTGAGATGGCTTGATAGACAGTCGGAGCGTTATCTGGAATGAAAATACAGCAGCTCGAATGGATCACCTTACATACTCCACCTCGATCTGCTAAAACAACGTCTAAAACCATACGGTTTTGTAACGTCATGAGCCTATCCGCCTGAAGCTCTGTGGTGATATTACCAAGGGCACTGGCAGTGATATTAGCTGTCGATTCCACCACTCGAGTCAACTGTCTCAGGTTCCTACTATTGACCTTAGGCCCCCAAAACGGAAGGAAACCCTTGAAAAAGTCTCCTGCCTCTTGACCGGCAGTGTCCTCTTCGCTAATCACGCCTCTCACAACTCTAGTCTTGTGATAGTCTGCATCAACAGTGAACGTCGGAGGCAACAGATTTGCGATATAACATGAGCCCACAAAGTCAGAGGGCAACCATGTATACGCACGATCATGGCAGATGAAGTAGGTACCCTTGGCAGCCAGAAACACAGGGGAAGAGAGCATCGGTAAGATATAAGTCTCGGAGCAAGCGCTCTCTCCAAGACGGGCTCTCGATCTTCGGCCACGACCTAATAGACAGAAATTACCGAGGTGAGGTACGATCCATACCGGAGACGAGCTTCTAAGCTGTCTTTCACCCACAAGCGCACTGTACTCAACCTTACTCAGGACCCTATAGGCTCGCACCTCCTCCTCTGGGATGAGCGACGGCTCATAGATATCCCTATCTAAATCAGCGATCGCTATAGCCAAAGGCTTGTGATACGAACCAGGGCCAAAGTGGGAAGGATGTGGCTCTCGATTGGGGTAGGAATCTAGTGCACTTCGAAACATTGTTTGAAATGCTCGAGCTGAACCCTGGGAACTATAAGGAAGGACCAGATATGGAATTCCCTTATCTGTGGTATGTGGCATTAACCCACACACCCAACAGTTAGTAGTGTTAACCACTAACTGGTGCTGATGAAGGAGCTGAATAAAGGAATTATTTCTAAATTCCGCACGTCTAGCCTGTTCGTGTTCGGGTAAGATATGGAAGGAATGAGGGGATACAGTGGAGGTAGGTTTAGGTTCAGAAGTAGGAGTAGGTAGGGCAGAAGGTAGGAAGTACGGTATCATATAATACACCCCACCCGCCAATAACGAGGAAACAATCAGAAACAAAAAGAACACCTGAAACATAAAAGATTTGGTCCGAGTAATTTGTTGGAGCTTGAATCTTTTCACCTGAGCTTCTTCCAAATCCCTCAGCTTTGAAAACGCCATCCCCTAAGACCGTCCGCAACGTTTCTTGACGCACTTCGTTCTGTGTAGCAATAGTCAATCCCTAGGAGTTCCCAGGAACCGACGGTCTTTTGACCTATTGTCAAGACCTACTAACCAGAAGGAAGTACACGCGCGGCCCTACGGTACACCTGGATGTAAGGTATTTTATATACAAGTATGTACAAAAGTCTCTCAGCTGTGGAAGCAAAAACACATATGTGGAAAAAAAACTCAATATTTACAAAATAATCACAGTTATACGGGTATTTAAACTGATCGTGGCACATGGGATAATGTAGGTGTCGAGGGACAGAAACGAGAATTTATTAGTCTTTGGGATTGGATCGCAAAAAGTATCGTTTCTTTCCAGGACGTGTCTGTTCATCAAACAAGGGATCCGATGATAGAACAGAGTTCTGTTGATCAGTCAAATGTTCAGATCTTGAGTCTTGTGATGACAAATGTTCAACAATGTCTCTCTGCTGCACTGAGGATTCTCCAACACATTCGGCGTCGCTAAAAGGTACGAAGGTCTGCAATCTCTCAGTTTCAGATGAAGCAATGCCCTTCCTCACCCACGAGTCCGCCGGCAAAGGTATAGGAACCTTCTTCGTATGGGTGGCATGCTCCCAATTCTTACGACCTTCCAAACGGACAGCAGTTCTCGTGGCAAGGAGGACTTGGAAGGGTCCGGTGAAACGGCGCTCAAGATTTCTTTTGCGAGCGAAGTTTCGCGTTACCACCCAGTCTCCGGGTTGGAGCTGGTGGCCTGGACCCTCCGTCTGCGTCGGCAGTGCTTCATAGACCTGTTGGTGAATTAACCTCAGTTTAGCAGTCAGATCATGAAGATAATCAATCAACATTGGGTACTCAAGATCAGAAAACACACTTGGTCTAGGGACCCCCCAAACATTCGCAGGACAACAGAGCTAAGGACAAGGCGTCAGGCCACGAGAGACCAGTCGTAGCCTGAATCTTCGCTAGTTTGAGTTTAAGGGTGCCATTATACCCTTCAACCAAACCTGCTGACTGGGGATGATTGGCGCTATGGAATTTTTGAGTAATTCCAAGGCCTTTACACACACTCTTCATTACACTCCCTACAAACTCACTTCCGTTATCCGACCATACAATCCGTGGCATTCCATACCGAGGAAAATATTCCTTCAGTAGAATTTTCGCAGTGGACAGGGCAGTATTGTCTTTGAGAGGGTAGGCTTCAATCCATCGGGAGAATGCGCAAACCACAACTAGAACGTATTTCATGTTATTGCATCGCTCCATATGGATGAAGTCTAGTTGAATCACCTCAAAGGGACATGAAGGGGGAGCAAAATGACCAGCAGGCGTAGGTGTTCCCTTACCAGGATTGTACATCATGCATATCATGCAATTCTTCACCACTCTCTCAGCACACTTCGTGATACCATCATTCTTCCACACCGGAGACAACAACTTACAAATACCTTTCGCGCTAATATGTGCTAACCCATGTGCCATCGTCACAACAGCTAACACATACGCATCTGGCAACATCCACCTCTTGTGCTCTGCCAAATCAATCCAACAACCATTCGCATCCAATTTTCCCGTACTCTCTTTCCATTTCGTCTTTTCAGTCTCGGTGGCCTCATTCTGTATCGTTTTCACACTCTCGATGGTATCCTCACACATACTCGTTTCTGTAGGCCACCTAACCGAACTCGTCACATACATTCTCGTGCTAAGGTTCCGGGCAGTCTCCTTAGCAGTCTCATCCGCAAACGCATTACCACGGCCAACATCATCCGTCACCTTCCGATGCGCACTACATTTAACAATCGCCACCTGCTTAGGCAAAGTGAGTGCATCCAAAAGTTCATTCACAAGTTGTCCATGCTGAATCTTAGTGCCATGCGACGTCATAAAACCTCTCTCTCGCCACAATCGTCCAAAGCTATGCGCAACGCCAAAAGCGTATTGACTATCAGTAAACACATTCACCCGTTTTCCTTTCGACAACACACACGCTCTAGTCAAAGCGATCAGTTCCGCAGCTTGGGCAGAGTTCTGATTCAATCTCGCAGTTTCCACAACAGTATTCAAAGTTACCACAGCATACGCAGTCGTGACATCACCATTTGGCAATTTAAAACACGAACCATCCACATACAAAGTCCCATCGGGATCATCCAAAGGAGTGTTTTTAAGGTCCACACGACCTTTTGTTTCCTCCTCAGTCCGCAAATAGCAGTCGTGAGGGGTTACTTCGTCTGATTCCATAGTAATAGGTAACAAAGTCGCCGGGTTCAGGACATTACAACGTTTTATCTGAATATGACTTGCCAAGAGCGTCAACTCGTACCCAGACAACCTTGCACTCGTCAAGTGCTGAGTTTTCGTACGATTTAAGAGAGTGTCAACTGCATGCGGAACCATCACCGTAAGCATATTATCCATGACCAATCCTGCTGATTGTCGGATGGACACCGCAGCTGCCGCTGTTGCTCTCAAACAACTCGGCAATGCTCTAGCTACTGGGTCCAAGGTCGAGGAAAAATATGCACATGGACGCTGCTTACCACCAAAAGGTTGCGTCAAAACACTCAATGCACAACCTTCTCTCTCGTGCACGTATAGTGTAAACGGCTTACTGTAGTCAGGGGTACCTAACACAGAAGCCGAACACAACGCATCACGTAATTCAGAAAAACTTTTCTGACATTCTTCCGTCCATGGTAAAGGAGTTGGAACATCCTTGCACGTAAGAGCCACCAATGGTTTCGCTAGCAATGAAAAATTTGGGATCCATTGTCTGCAGTATGACGTGATACCTAAAAAGGCACGCACATCTCTCTGAGTTGTTGGCACAGTCATTCGGGCAATCGCTGCATTTCTCTCTGGGGTCAACCTTTTTCCCTCCTTTGACAATAAGTGACCTAGATAGGTTACTTCTTGGCAACAATATTGAAGTTTAGAAGGAGACACCTTGTGATGTAAGTCACAGAGATGTTGCAACAACGATACCGTGGCAATTTTGCAAATGTCCTGAGTATCTGCAGCCACCAATAAGTCGTCAACATATTGGATCAAGGCTGCACCAGCCGGTAACATAAACGCATCTAGTTGGCTTTTCAAGGCTTGACTGTATATCGATGGACTCTCACAGTAGCCCTGAGGAGCACGTTTAAACCGGAAGCTGCGGCCACCAAGAGAGAAACCAAAAAGATCTCTACTCTCTTCAGCAATCGGTATGCTGAAGAACGCATTCTTCAGATCGATCACTGAAAACCAAGATGCCGAGGCTGGAATCAGAGTCAGTAGCGCCGTGATGTCGGGCACAACAGGGAACTGAGGAATCACAATTTTATTTACCTCCCGTAAATCGATAACAAAACGATAAACAGGTGGTTTCGAAGGATCAGTACGTTTCAGAATGGGCAACACAGGACTGTTGCACACGTTTCCCCGAGTCTCCTCAATAACGTCTTTCTCAATCAGGTCATAGATGATCGCCAACAATGCTCGTTCACCGTCAAGAGAGATACGATACTGGGGAATACGCGGCAACCGCACATTAGATTTCAAATGGACAACATAAGGGGAGATGTCGAGCAGGCCCACGTCATTGGGACCTGTTGCCCACAAAGATGCAGGAAGAGAACTCCATTCCGGTGGAAGCTTATCGAGAGACAAGCACATTGGAGAGATCACTCTCTCACCCAAAGTAAGCTTCACTCCCGCAGGAGAACAATACAAAGTCGCATATAAACGTTTTAGCAAATCCAGGCCCAAACGATTTTCACCACACCCAGTGGTCAAAATCAACGGAGCTTTGAGCTCACGAGGCCCAATCGTAAGAGGCAAAGGGCGTGAAACCGGATTGCTA
This sequence comes from Lissotriton vulgaris, assembly GCF_964263255.1. Taxonomy (NCBI): domain Eukaryota; kingdom Metazoa; phylum Chordata; class Amphibia; order Caudata; family Salamandridae; genus Lissotriton; species Lissotriton vulgaris. The sequence goes on along the minus strand of NC_141687.1, from coordinate 34,548,184 downwards.
ACAGGGGCGCCAGAGAATCCAACGGAAACATTTGTTAAGCCAGACAAAGGTGCGCCAGGGAGTTTCGAATGCATAATAGAACTTTTCGCTGCACCAGTGTCCAACAGAAAAGGCTCAACGACGCCCGAGGTGGCAACTGCGACGTAAGGCCCTCTCTGATCAACCGGAACTGATACCACTCCCTCTCCTTGTCTATGGCTGTCCTAGTAATTACCGTCGTCAGCATCCTGATCAACGTAATAATCATCTACATTGTACTGAGCAGATCGCCCTTGCGACGATCCACGCTGATCAAAACAATTATTAGAGTCAAAAGTGTTAGTGGAACGATCATTCTGAGCACCGCGACCTCTACCACGTGATGTCTGTTGAGAACCACCACGACCTCCTCTAGACGAAGTACCACTATTACGTTCGTTGAGGAGGCTGGAAGTACAGGGACAGGAGCTGGTTGGGGAGCAGGAGCAGGGGGAACCACAGGAGCGATGGTACCCTGTACATACGGAGGTGGTGACTTCATGAGATAAGACATTAAGGGATCCTCGGTACCTTCCTCCCTTTTGTCTGTATCCGCCGGTAAGGCGGGATAGCACTTGTCTACAGACATACGTTGCAATCTATCGAAGACTTCCTTTTCCTTTTCCTCCTTATCTCGCTGAAACTGCTCTGCTTTCTTTACTATGGTAGCAACTCCATCTCTCTGATTACGTTTTAACAGTCTGATCTCTCTCTGTTTGGCTTCTTTCCGCCACAACCGAAAAGCATCAAACATGGCCGGCCTTGATTTTTTCTTAAACAATTTAGCCTCGAGGTTATCTAAAATCGGTGTTTCGAAACTACCATGGGGTGGCCAACTAAGGACACCGTCTTTCTTAGTATATCGGATCCAATATTCATTAAAAGTAATCGGACCTAGTCCGTGCTTGCTGTAGAGCTCATATGTTGGAGTTCCAACCGGAGGTATCGGACACGAGTCCTCCAATCGGGAATCCGTACCACAACGATGAAAACAACTGAACAAAGTACTACAGCCAGGCATCTTGCACACTAGCTGAGTTTCACAAACTTCAAGGGATACGGGATTTACCAAGTCCCAGCAAAGAGCAAAAACCCTCGGTTTTTGGCGTCTGCAGGCGTCAAATATTACAACAAAGAACCAAGTACTAAGAACCACAAATGCAATGGAACCATGCAACAACTAAGCAACCACAACTAAGGACTCTGGGAGCGACCCACAAATACTTAACTCAAAGATCGATGGCGTCACCAGGAAGGCCCGTCAATCGTCTTGCTGTACCAAGGTCTACGCCAGGCGCCAAAACAGGTCTACAGTCAGGGCAGCAGTCCGTCGCAGCCGTCAGGAGGCGGGAATCTTCGCTGGAAAAGTCGTCGGGCCACTTATTTCGACAACAGGATCGATGAAGTGGGGTGCACCTTCCCTCAGAGATTTCACACGAAGTTCCTCACGATCGTCGGGCTTGGACCGGTACCACTGATGCAGCCCAACGTTGGGCACCAACTGAAGGACTGGGTTATTCTAAGACCCAGCGGTGCCAGGGGACAACACCTGAAACCTTCGTGGGTAACCTGTTCCGGCGTACAAATGACAGAGACACGGGACACTTCCTTCGGCGTCAAAGATTCGAGGTTTATTACTGCAGGGAAACACAGAAGTCACAAGAAGTACAGCATCTGTATGTTCGTGGAGTCTGCTTCAAATTGCTACTGTGGGTCGCTCCTTTTATACACATCTCTCTCATAGATTAACATGGTACACAAAGGTTTACAACTTGGTTCCCATCATTATCTCCAAGAGGGGTTGCTTTGATACATTCAAGGTCCGGAACATAAGTACGGAAACATTTGGTGGTTCCCAACTGTAAAAACCCATCTTCCCACCATTAGTACATTCCAATCAGCAATAAACGGATCGAAGAAGGAACAGAAACAGGTGCAGAGGAAGGCAGAAACAGTGGGGAGATCGGAAAGGGTGTAAAAGGGGTGGTATCGGGAAACACGAGCTGCAGGCATCAAAGGGACGTGCCTAATGAGATGCACGGCTAAGACAATAGACCGACACGGCAAGATGAGCCTCGAGCGGGGCCATCTGCCTTACAGTATCGCCCCCCTCATCATAAAGACACTTTCAGAGGAAACGTGTCTTCCGCAAGAGTTTGGGAATCCCAGGGTCGCGAAGCGGACAGCGTCCGTTCGCTGGCTACTTGAGGGCAAGAGACAAAATGGATGCCGCATCTAAGATGGAACCCGTGGGCTCGGATGAAGAAACCCACGAAACAAACGAACGGTTTAGTTTAGCACAGCGAAACTGCGTACACCCACTAAACTCGTCATTTGCGGTTCATAGATACCAGACTCGACCATATTCGTGCGAGTCAAAAAACATCACTTACGATCGTCACGGAACCTCACAGGGCCTGGCCTCTGTCAACATCTGTACCGGAACTTCAGCACCACCCCCACCATCAAGGTCCCAGAATGAGCTGTGAGAGGGGAAACAGATGGGGTGCAGGTGTGAACTCGGGCTTTGTCTGTTACAATGAAGAATGCAGCACCATTGAAGGATTTACTTCTCAAAATGAATAAGGGGCGGGATCACAGGACCCTGTTGACTTACATGACCTTCACTTAAAAGTCCAGAATGAAATCCGCTCTGTTACCCGGACAACTTCCACCCAGAACATTTTGCCATTGAATGTCCCACAGTACACATTCTCACAATTAGTCAACGATTTTATATATTTTCTTATTATTTCTGTCCCCCCCACCCCGACCTCATGTTTTGCTTTTTGAATTGTGACTTCGGTTGCTGTTTTCCAATATTTAAAACATAATGTTTAGACTTATTTCTCTCTACTTATAATCCACAATTGAAGAGAGTCGTGCTGCTCCCAGCATTTAAAGCACCGCCCTCTAAAGTGGCTCTTACATCCTGAACAAGGCGCGACGTCCGCTTGGTAGGCGCTATACAACAGCACATGTGCTCGCAAAACAAACCAGAAAAACATCCCCCCGGAAAAAAACTGTTTGGGAGAAATGCAGGGTGAAGTAAACGTGATATGTAATGTAAGGAAGAACTACAGCGCTAACATGGTCCATCGCTTGGCATTCATTTCTACATCAAGCCGTCAATCACTGCTGCCTTTCTACGAGCGCCGCCTGCAATATTAGTGTTCTTAGTCCTAACCACTCCGCCTGCTTGTTTCCTAATGTTGTTTTTTGTTCAAACATGGAATGGTCATTTGACACTGCGCTACCGAAGAGGCATTTCCTCTCCCCAACTCTCGAAACAGCCGCTAGGAAATGACCGCCTCAGGCAGATTTTTTGCTCCCAGCTCGGGTTCTAAACGGGACCAGCGCAGATTTGTAAAAAAAAGTAAAAAATATCGCATTCAGTCTCCAGATGAAGCATGAAAGCAGGTACTAGGGAAAGCACTTGTCCGCCACTTACACGGACTGTCGTTGCATTCAATCCAAAAGCCGAACATTATTCTGGGAGTAGCCTGGGTGTGGGGGCGCACTACTAACGTTAAGATGACCAAGGATTGGAGCAGCGAGAGCACCTTAAGCAATCCGAGCACGCCACAGACAATTCTGACGTGCTGGTTGGCTGTGGAGTCTTCCTTTAATTAGCGGGTACTGTTCAGTTTTCAGCGCGTCTGGTTCGGTTGGTGATATTGCGGTCAGTTAGCCACGTACCGGGCAATGACAGCCTGTCTTGGGCCGTACATGTTATGCTGCTGTCGTCTCCCATTCTGGAGTGAAGGAGGAAGGTGAAAAGCGGAGTGTAGGGCTCCTGGTGATATGAGAGTTGATTGTTATTTCGGTCCTATCACGGCGTGGTCACGACTGACATTGGGGCCGACCCCTTTGATCGCTGCCCGTGTGCTGGGTCTGCAACGGGCGACATCCATACCGGTCCTGCCAGCGAAGATTCAGACCCTCCATGATATTGCGCCATAAAAATAGATTTTTTTTGCAACAAAACATGCAACAATTTTATTGCGCTTTTAGTGATGTTTTCATGCTGCTTCATTTGTATCTAAGCCCCGTCTTTTTCGGATTGGGAGTTTTATTTTTGACTTTCTTTCTCAGATGTAAACAACAGTCAAAAACACCCCCCAGTCTGAAAAGGACAGGGCTTACAGAGAAATGGTTCTTCTTTCTATCTAAGCACTGTCCTTTCCAGACTGGGGGCGTGTTTTTGACTGTTGTTTATAGCCGAGAAAGAAAGTAAAAAAACACCCTCCCCCCAATCGCAAAAGGACGGGGCTTAGATACAAAGAATGACATCACTTGGGCCTCTTCTCCAATGGCTGGCCTCCTTTTAGGAAGCCAGCCAATGGAGAAGAGGGGCGGGTTCAAGCCCCACTCTCTAAGACATAAAGTCTCGGAGTGAGACTGCGCAAGCGCAGGCTACGCAGGCTGAGACCTAAAAACCTCTCTGCTTACACGGTTTCATTCAGAGTGCAGGCTGCCACTCACAACTGCACTCTGAAAGCATTTTGGCCTGTCATCGTTGCTTGTAAGCAGAATGCGCAAGTACTGCCTTTCACAATAATCCTGTGTTTCCGAGTCTCTGCACTCCCTGAAGCCTGCCTCGGTGGCCCCTTCCTTCAGAGGTCATTGCCCTTGTGCCTTAGGTGTAAATCACGCGGCCTATGACCACCAGCAGCTGAGATTGCGGCTGCTCTCCCCAACACTCTGGCAATTACTGTGATCATCAGAGCTATTATCAGATCTCAGTCCACTAGGTAAGAGGCAGCAAAAGTGCAGTAAAATGTAAAGGATAAAGTTGCATTTGTAAAGTTTAATTTTCTGTAAACTTTGACAGTTGACAAAATATTGTGCCCAGCCCCACATCAAAGAAGTGTTGTCAAAATCAACTTTTTGATGTGGGGCCTCGCACAATATTATAACATTAAGTTTATGGAAAATTCATCTTTACAAATGCAACTTAAGCATTTATATTAATATTTTTACCACACTGTTGCTGCCGCTTACCTAGTGGTCTGAGCTCTTATAAAATACCACTCTAAACCTATTAATACGTGTGTCTGGGAGCATGGATGCATTATTTTATAGGATTTTCATAACACTTTTTAATGTTTTAGTGAATTGAAAGCTCGTGAGGTTCTACAGCTAAATCTACTGATAAAGGGACCCTAACCAATAAAACCTGGGGCATAGTGAACCCCTCCCTATAGCAGCTACAGCAGAGGAGAGTTTTTTATGGGCCTCTCCTCTACAACATGGCAGATAAGAGATGATTAACTAAAAGAAAATAGAAGATGGGTTGCTAGAAAAGGGAGAGAAGGATGGAAGAGGGGCAAAGGATAGATGAGAGGGTGAATGAATGGGTGGATGAAAGGATGGATGGACGAGTGGGTAAAAGGATGAATGGATGGTTGGGTGAAAGGATGGATGAGTGGGTGAAAGGGTGGATGGGTGTGTGAAAAGATGGATGGATAATTGGGTGACGTGATGGGTGGATGAGTGGGTGAAAAGAAGGGGTAGGTGAGAAAATGGTTGGCTCTGTGTATGTGAGTGAAAGAATGTGAGCTTGGTGGATGAAAGGTTGACAAAGTAAATGGAAATGTGAGATGGATGGATGAATGGATCGGTGGGTAAAATGATGGCCGAGTAAATAGAAGTCTGAATGGACAGAAGGATTTCATAGTAATTTAAAATCTGAGAGGATGGTTGTATGGCATGGTAAATTAGAATCTGAGAGGATGGATGTATGGCAAAGTAAATTAAAATCTGAGAGGGTGGATGGATGAATAAATGAATGGCAAAAGGAACAATTGATGGCTGAAAGGCGTTATTGATTGATGGGTAAGTCAAATGATGGATGCATGGGTGGATGGATGCGTGCATAGATAGTGTATGGGTGAACAGATGGGTAGATGTATGGAAGGGCCAATGGATGGATGGAATGGGGAAGAGTGAATGAATGATAGAATGAATGACAGAATGTAAAGGTGAAATGGTGGACATGAGCAGATAGATGGAGCATGAAAGAATAATGGTCAGATGCTTGGATGGAAGTGACGAGGTTTGAGCTCACTTACATCACTTGCGTGGTGCTGTCAGAGCATTGGTCAAAGTGGGGGGCATTTTAATTTTCTGGCTACTCCCTTGAATAAAACCATCAAAGGGCTTTTCCTTTTACTTAGCAGCAGAGTATAACTGTAAATCGCACACCATAATGATCGCCTGTTTTTGAAAAGAACCCCACCTTCGCATCACTCAGCACATAGAGGATACTACCTGTGCAAACGGAATAAGCTGTGCAAGCGTGGGCTGTGCAGAGCTTGATTTGTGCACTATACTGCAGATGCTAGGAACGATAGTAATGCAAGGCTCAACCATGTCTGACATGAGATCCACATGGTACCTGAGCTGCACTGCGTATGATCTTTATAGTGACCTGTGCAGGACATGAGCTGTATAATAGGTATGGACAGCGCTGTGCATCATTTATGTAAGAGTAAGGGAGAGTGCATGAGGGAATTGTTAAATATAAGGTGTAAAGTGTATGAGCTGCACTACAGAGGAAACAAGTTGTCCTAGAGATGAGGTGTGCCATGCCCGTGGGTTGTGCACGAGCTATGCAGAGCACTAGCTGTGTGGAGCATGAGCTTACTTTGCATGAAGTCTGCATGGTATGACTTAGAAGAGACAACTACGTAAATGGCTGTGAAAGGCATGATCTTTCTTCTTAACATCTTCAATGGCAAGTCAGTGCCTGCTGTAACCATAGTACCTTAATTCTTTTTCAATAGTCCGTCTTTGGGGTTTTCTAACGGATGCATTTTTTCTTGCTGGCTTCCTCAAATCCCTCTATCGCCTCTGAAACAAAGTGGTAGTTTTTCAGGGAAATAATAGTGACTCATTTGTATTTGTTTGCTAGAGGTATAGTCGCCCACACTTTATTCGGCTTGTCGGGGTGCTAATGTTTAAAACAAAATTGTGTAACATTTTCATGGGTCAAGTGCATTAAAGTTAGGTCGAGCAGAGAATTCAAGTCCGATACATTCAAACACAGTCAGCAGAAATCTCTGCTTGCATTACTGACAGGGGATCCAATAAAAGCAGGTGTGCATTGTCTGCAACATTTACAAGTTGTGGCTATGTGTATGGCTTCTAGAAGGCTCCTTTATTATGTACAAGTGTATAAAGAAGAATGGAAGCAAGATTGGTGATTTTATTTTGAAAAGGGACAATGTACCCCAAAACAATGTTCTCCTTGAAAAAGGGATGAAGAAAGCAAAATATTTGAAACTTAAAAATGATTGTAGTGTGCAGAAAGCTACAATGCACAGTTTGAAAACTTAAACTACCATTGCACTAAGGAATCATTTAATACATCAGCTTTGGTGCATGTAAATATTTTAAAAACAAAATAAAGGCAAATCAATGTAAAACTACTTTAAAAAAATTTTGGGCCCCCACTTATAACAGAATGTAACAAATGTGAATCTAAGATCTATTAATTTGCATGGGTGCAGAATTAGGACTTTCAGAGAAATTCATAAGACTTTACATAAGTTGGTCTGGAAACCTACAACAGTTCCATGTTCCTAAACACACTCTTTACAAACATATAATGTGATACCTTTTTTCAGGCTGCAAAGGGGGTTAGAGAGCAGTTTATGGTGCTGTTAAACAATGTACGTTGCACGCATGCACACATTTGCACTGCAAGCCAGGTTTGGAAAAATAACTCTTTTTGCTAGTGAATACTTTTATAGGTACAAACCCAATCTTTGTGTGTCTAAGCCAAACTTGCATGTATTGATAGCTTACCTTTTGACTATGGAACTAGATCGCCTACAAATTCTTGCCAAACTTTGAAAGTCTACGTATAGGATCTAGTGATTGATATATGATCACAATTCTAGCAAACCAGGGAACCAAGTTAGAGTGCGATAAAGGGAACGGTCCAAAAATTACAATGTGAACAGTGTCAGACAGGGGCAGTCTCCTTGATCCTCAGAGGCACTGGACTGCAAGTAGAATCTAAGTTTATTTACAGTAACATTTTGTGAAAATGAGTGAATGTTTACAAATATAATTGTCAGGGTAGTCTACAAGTCTCTTTCTCAGACTAGAAAGAGAGCATTGATACAATTAGGGCAGTGAACTTCAATATAATGAAAGTGCGGATATATTCAGAGGCTTATCATGACCTTGAGCAGAGCTCACTCAAACAGAGTCTGAATATTCAAATATTTCACATAAAAACCTAGTGTGTTGAGAGTCCTGTACATTCAGAAAGGTGGCATGAACAGAGCAAAGTAAGAATATAAATAGTGATGTAAAATGTTCTGCTTATACTCACATCACCCTTGCTTGTACTTTAAGAATTCTCATTGGCATACTCCTACGTTCTTCCCTAACTTCTCTCATTCCCTCCCCCCCCCACTTCCCCCATCCGTTCGCTCTCTCCTTCTCCCCTGCCCTAACTCTCCACCTTATTAAGGCTACCTCTCAGGCATTTAGATTGACCTGTCCTGATGATGATCCCATAACCGCTGTTGGGGATCGAAACGTCGTCGACAATACATCTTAACTCCAACTTTTAACTTTTGATTGTTGTGGAGTACAAGATGTCCTTTTTATTGTGACTATTGTAATCCATGTGTCACTTAAAAGTCACCCTTCTACTACATGCCTGAGGTCAGGAAATCTTTTAATTTCCAGAACCCATTCACGTTTTGCTCACATATGTTATTGTATGTTTTTTCGTGTTTATTGAATAAGTAAATAAATGTAATAAGTTCCATTGGAACAATAGAACACCAAACGCTGATTGCAGTTTCGTGGACATGTTCTTATATCTCCCATGACGGGGAGCACGGCCTCTAATAAGATAGTAAATTAAGCCCTGGTATAATCAGAAAGGCTGCTATCCAAGCTCTTATATGAAAATGCGGTCATAAATTGAAACCTCATTGTTAGGTACCAAATGGGACAAGTAGATTTTTTTACAGGACATGTAGATTTCTGAAACATTTTGTCCTTCTGTAAAATTCCACACCCCTGGACACGACAGGCCATACTTGTGTACAGTAGCGCAACTAGACCCGAACTTCAGGTGGGGGCTAAAACTCCCAGCCATGGCTGGCCCTTGCACTGGTCGCACACAGTGCAACAGTCTGTTTTGGCGCCCCCTCCTCCATTTCCTCCTTCTCCATGAATTCCCTCCCTGCCACTCACCAACAATGCACCTCATCTCTCTATAGCACCTTTCTGGCAAACATTACATTTTTTTATAGCACTTCTCATTGTTTACTCAAACTCAGTTCTTTGATCTGCATAGTACACGTTCTTTGCAGCAGGCACATTAACCCTCTGCGCTTTGTAGGTGGCAAGAGTACCCACGTGAGTGCACAGTGAACCATGCGACAGCGTGAGAGTAGGGTAAGAGGAGTGACTGCAGGGTGAGTGAGGTGGCCATATGAATTTGGGTGAGGGTGTAAGTGCAGAGTGGGATGAATGAATGTATGGTTATTGATGGGCTTATTTGAGTGAAATTCCAGATTGAGCAGTGAGAGGGACAGGTGAATGAAGTGTCACATGAGTGCAGGTTGAGTAGTGTGCTCGTGTGACTGCAGGGTAAGGTACAGGATGAACAGCGCCAGTGCATTGTGAGTGCAGAGTGATCACTGTGAGTGCAGGTTAAGCAGGTTATTGGTGTGAGTGCATGGTGATCAGTGTGAGTGCATTGTGATCGCTGTGAGTGCAGGGTGAGCGTGAAAGTGAATGGCGAGAATGAGGAGCGATTTGTCTGAATTTAGGGTGCATTCCCTGACACTTGAAGTAACTCAGCATGTTATTGACCGCAGTGTAGGGTTTCAGATATAAGCTAAAACTATTGCTATTATGGCATTAACCAGGCATCAGTGTGGAGGAAATAAATGTGCTTATCTTGTAACAAACCTATGGGCATATCAACAAGGGCCTTATCTCCGCTTTTTTGGCTTTAAAAGCCAAAAAACTATTGCCCTATTTACAAGTGGGTGCTAACATGCATTAGCGCATGTTAGCGCCCGTCCCAACGCCTGCTTTGCATCTCTGATGAGATGCAAAGTGTGAGTCACTGGGCAGTACTGCTTGTAAAATATTGCTGATGTGCACATTGCAATATTTACAAGGAGGCCCATGCATTTTAGCAGATGTTAGTTTTGGGCGAAAACCGCGGTTTTTGCCAAAAACTAATGTCTACTAAAAACTAAAAATGCTGACTTACCTATACTTTACTTTGGGAGTGGATTATGCTGATACGACCACAGGGTCGTATCAGCAAGATTATCGCCGTTTTCCAAGGAACATCGCTGGAAAACCAGCGATGTTCCATGGAAAACACCGCTATTGCTGGAATAATTATCGCCATTGCGCTGTGCGTTGTTAATACAGCGGCAGTGTGGTAGCAAGCCTCAGCCAGGCCTACTAGTGCAAGGGATTCGCCCTTCTCTGCTTAGAGTCCTTAGATCAATAATAAGAAGTTGGCATAGAAAATACAGAGTTTATTAAACCTCATGTGGTGGAACTACCTTCACACAACACCCTTCGGTATAGTATGAGATAGCACACTGACTAGAAGGAGCTTGGTTTTTTTATACAAGGGCTGAAATGAAGGTGGCACAGAGTGTTGGTTTCAAATACATATAAGGTCATACAGAGAGTGTGCTAGCAACAAGTGGGAAGGGCTGACAGCTAATTCTGGTGGACACATCTTGACAGTTACAATTTGGAGACAGCTGCATGCTCAACTGAGCATGTGCAAAGCAGAAGAGGATAAATATATCTTATCTCTAGGCAGATTTCAAGAGCAGTTAACAGGAAGGTAGGACGAGCACATGGCAAACAAAGTGGCCAACAGAAATACAAAATGTATCCCGTAAACGGACAAGATAGTCTCTAAATACAAGATGTCTTCTGCTAATGCTTAACCTAATCATTGCTAAATTACGACAGACAACCCTTTCAGCATTTGCTGAAGACATTCGCCTGTCTAGGGTAATCTGGATCTGCATCCTGTACATTGATGTTTATCATCTCGGTAACTTCACTATTTATCATTTGTTGTTCTTTTGTAATATTTCTTTTGGCAGGTGTACAAGCAGTGATGCACATGGAGCAAATCATGGGACCACATTGTGTACAAGTACAGCATGTAAATAGTATCACCAGTAGTATATATAGAATAGTCAGTAGCTTCCAGCCCCAAGTAACAAAAAGTGTCCATATCCAGTTTGAAAATGTCCATGTACCAGTCTCTGGGTGAATGTCTGCAGCAATCTTATGCAGCTTAGAGATTGCGTCATAAACTGAAGGTGAGTGGTCAGGTATAAAGACGCAGCAACTGCTACCGATGATGTGGCATGCACCACCTCGATCAGCCAAAATCATGTCGAGCACCATCCTATTTTGGAGTGCTACAATTCTTGCAATTTGCAGTTCTTCTGTAATGTTCCGAAGTGCCATAGCTGTCTGATTGGTGACAGCTTCCACTACACGAGTCAATCGTATGATCTTTCTGCTATTCAATGCAGCACCCACAAAGAAAAACAAACCCAAATTAAAATCAACATATTGTTACAGAGCGGTGTCTGTCTGGTCAATCTTGTCAGTACTTGTTGTCCGTTTATATCTATTCTTAGAAATATCATTGTACAGTTTCAGGTCAAGATGATATGATACAGGTGCTAAAAACACAGGTGGTAACAAAAATGATATGTAGCATACCCCTGACCATCCAACAGGTAATTTGTAATATCCTTTATTACCACACACAAAGTAGGTGTTGTGCGACGATGTAAATCTACTATTATTCATGCCCTCAATCTTCAGTACAGAAATACATTCACTTCGTCCTACGGGAATTCTCCCAACACTGCCAACACATAAATCTGCTTTTGCTCTGGTTACAGAAATCACAAAGGGTCCAATGTTCTTCATATTCCTCATATATGGTGTCAAAATATTGTCCGGTTGGTATTGATCCCATTCCGTCCCTTTAGCTTGAGGATAACCATTTTCATCTTGGTAACATTCTTTATTTAATTGAAAAATGATTCACCTACTGAAGGCTTTCCATAAGCAAACAAAAGGACTGTCGATGTTTCTGCTCATGATAAGGAAGAGTATAGGAACGATGCTCCAGTGGAGCTGGAGTAGTTGCAACAAAAAGCTGTCGAGCAGGAACTGCTTTCTCAATGAATCAAGTGGTTATTGCCAAAACCACCAGGACAACAACAAACCCTACAGCATAAATCATTTTCCTATTCATTTCAATGTCAACGATGCTCTATCTTTCTAAGAACCTGTTGAAAACCATCGGAGCGTTTATCCCTTGGGTAGCCGTTGATTTCTTCACCACGGGCCAAGACGGGTGTCACTACATTAATGCAGGTCTGATCCCCCCCCCGTGCCTCATTGGCTCTCCGTTGATGAACAGAGGTCAAACTGTCAGTTAATTTTGCCAAATAATCATTCAACAGAACACAAGGTATATCATGTATGGGGCGTTGCTTAGGAACTCCCCAAATGTTCATCGGTCTTCCAAATACTACCTCATACGATGTAAGAACTGATCGTGAGTGTGTTACTGATCTTATGGATAACAGTGCCAAAGGCAATGCATCTGGCCGGGACGTGGAAGCCAGTATTTTCGCCAGCTTCAATTTTAAGGTAGCTTTCCACCAATGAATGAATGAATGAAAGAAAATGTATACCACGCAACTAAAACCCGAAGGCATCAAGGCGCCTACAAAATAAATCTTAAAAGGCAGAGGCAAGACTACAGGTATGCTTTGGCAAATAGTTGTGACTTTAAAGCTTTCCTAAAGGACTGAAGAGTGGGAAGGGCCTTAATTTCAACGGGAAGAGCATTCCACATTTTGGGTGCCACTGTAGAAAAAGCTCTACCACCCCATTTGGCTCTGCGAATGCGTGGTACAGATAACAAAGATTTGTTAGCGGAGCACAAATTCCTCGAGGGGCAATAGGGGGCCAAAAGGGCCCCAATCCCCACTGACCTATTTCTCGCTAGGGCGCCAAAGGTAAGGCACAGGATTTTAAAAGAAATCCTGTCCTCAACAGGTAGCCAATGCAAGGCCTTCCTAGCAGAGGTGGCCGATGCACGTTTGGGTAGATCCAACACAAACTTAGCTGCCGCATTTTGGACCAGCTGAAGGCGCTGCAGCAGCCCCCTACTGAGACCTGCATACAGCGCATTACAATAGTCAAGTCAGGACCCAATAAGAGCAACCACGACTTGCTTTCTGGCCTGCTGGGATAAGTAGTGTTTGATTCTCCTCAAGATGTGAATTATGCCTCAACAGGTAGAGACTGTTCTGTTCACCTGCTGACGCATATTGAGGGTGGGCTCAATAAGGACTCCTAGATTTTTTGCAAGAGCGGTAGGTACCGGACACGCTCCCAAAGAGGCAGGCCACCAATTTGCCGACCAGATGTCCTCTTTTCCCCCAAACACCAGAATCTCCGTCTTCTCCCCGTTCAATTTTAATGAATTGTAAGTCATCCATTTTGCGACTGCCTCTAAACAGGATCTAAAATTGGAGGCAGCCTCATTAACGGGCTGAGAGAGGGAGACCAGGATCTGGGTGTCATCGGCGTAGGAAACTATCTCCATCCCAAAAGATCTTATCAACCTGGCAAGAGGGGTCACATAGATGTTAAAAAGGGTCGGACTTAATGCCGACCCTTGGGGGGACCCCACATTGCACAGACAGGGATGGAGATAGAAACTCCCCCAGCATCACTCTCTGCTCCCTCTGGTTTAGGAAGGAGGTCAGCAAATCAAGAGCGGACCCCTCCACTCCAATCTCCCTCAGGCGAGATGTTAACACTGAGGGAGAGAGGGTATCAAACGCAGCAGTGAGGTCTAGCAGGAAGAGGAGGGTGGTCTGGCCGCTATCAGCCCGAGTGCGGATATTATCCAGCACGATGGTGAGGGCCAACTCGGTGCTATGCTCCCTCCTAAATCCGTGCTGCGAGTGATCTAGCAAGCCAGAGTTCTCCCAAAAGGCCGCAAGGTGCTTATTAAGATGTGTTTCAAGCATCTTTGCGGCAGCAGGGAGCAGCGAGATGGGGCGAAAGTTTTTAAATACCCCAGGGTCGAGTGTTGCCTTTTTAAGTAATGGTTTCACCACAGCCCTTTTCCATTGCTGAGGGAAGGTACCAAACCTCATTGCCCAATCCTGCTGATTGTGGGTGGAAGACTGTATGGAATTTCTGTTTGATCCCTAATTCTTTCATGATATAATCAACAACTTGCCCAATAAAATGAGGTCCGTTGTCACTCCACAAAATTTTACAAACACCATACCTAGGAAAAAACTCCTTCAGAAGCACCTTTGCTGTGGTAAGAGCAGTATTATCATTTGTAGGGTATGCCTCTATCCATTTACAGAAGGCACATACCACCACTAGGACATATTTTAGATTATTGCAGCGTTCAAGTTGGATGTAATCCATCTGCAAAACTTCAAAAGGTGCAGTTGGTGTAGCAAACCCTCCTGTAGGAGTTGGTGTCCCTTTTCCAGGATTGTACTTCCAACAGATCAAACAGGACTGTACCACTCTTTTAGCTGTGCTGGCAATTTCAGGATGCTCCCAGACTTGTGTAAGCAATTTAGTTATTGCTAGAGCTCCAACACATGTGCCAGCCCATGTGCCATTTGAACCATAGGTTGTAAATAGGCTGCAGGCAATTTCCATGTATTCATTTCTTTGTTACGCCAACAACCCTCATCGTCTAACATTCCTTCTTTGGACCACTGCTCAAGTTCTTCCACAGAGGCAGATCTCTGTATATCGAATACTTCCTTTCTAGCATTATGCCAATGCTCAGCTTGTGATTTTACAACGTACATAGGGGTAGTGCTTCGCTGTATTGCAGTTTCACGAGCTACACGATCTGCAATGGCATTTCCTTGTCCTATTTTCCCAGTGATCTTCTTGTGTGCGCTACACTTTATAATGGCAACTTTCTTCGGATATGTAAGTGCAGTCAAGAGATTATGTACTAATTCTCTGTGCATTATCTGCATCCCGTGGGATATGAGAAAGCCTCTTTCCTGCCAGATTAGGCCAAAATCATGAACCACTCCAAAAGCATAGCGGCTATCCGTGTAAATGTTCACACATAAGTAAGTACTAAGCTCACATGCTCGTGTCAAGGCTATTAGTTCAGCTGCTTGAGCCGACTTCTGTGGTATGCGAGCTGTTTCCACTACTGTTTCGAATGTGGTGATTGCATATGCAGCTGAGGTTGTGCCATCCGGTAACTTTAAACAGGACCCATCAACCCACAGCTCCCCATCAACATCTGGAAGGGGCGTATCTCGTAAATCAATGCGACCCTTTGTCTGTTCCTCAGTAAGGAATATACAATCATGAGGCTCCTTTGACTGAGACTGAGTCGTAGGATATGACAACAAAGTGGCTGGGTTTAGTGTAGCACACCTCTGAATGTAATATGAGGTGCTAACAGTGTCAATTCGTATCCTGCCAAGCGAGCACTAGTTAAATGCTGAGTTGTAGTCTGATTCAAAAGGACATCTACTGCATGGGGTACTATCACCAACAGTTTGTGTGACAAAACTATCCCTTCAGTCTGACGTATGGACAAAGCTGTTAGTGCAACTGAACAAAAACATCCAGGCAACGCACGAGCAACAGGATCAAGCACTGCAGAAAAATAATCACAGGAACGCTGCTTGTCACCGTGTGTCTGTACTAAAACTAACAATGCACATCCATCTTTCTTGTGTACATAGAGTGTAAAGCCCTTTGTATAATCTGGTGTGCCTAACACTGGTGCAGAGCGAAGAGCTTGTTTCAGCTGGCGAAAGGCATTATGACATTCATCTGTCCAAGGAAGAGAAATCGGAATGCTCTTAGTCAAAAGTGCTAGCAATGGTTTACCAAAGAATGAAAAACCCAATATCCATTGCCTACAAAATGAAGTTAAACCAATAAATGCACGGACATATTTCTGTGTGGAAGGTACTGGAGTGTCTAGAAATGCTTTGCTTGAATGCGATTTGATGTCAGTGCACGGCCCTCCTTAGACAGAAGGTGTCCTAAAGAGGTCACCTTCGGTCTACAATATTGCAATTTCTTCTGTGATACTTTATGGTGATGCATTGCAAGAAAAGAAAGGAAGGACAAAGTAAATTTTTCACACTGCTCAGGTGTATCAGCTGCCAACAAGATGTCATCGACATATTGTATGAGAGCCACTCCTTCAGGCAAAATAAAGGAATCGAGTTGTCTTTTTAAGGCTTGACTATAGAAACTCGGACTCTCAGTATACCCTTGAGGAACTTTACAAAATCTGTATGATCTGATATTTAAAGTGAAACCGAACAAATATCTGCTATCAGGATGAATAGGAATGGAGAAGAAAGCATTTTTCAAATCCACTACTGAAAATGTAGTTGCTGTTGGAGGGACCAGGGTAAGCAATGTCGTTATGTCAGACACTACAGGGTACTGTGGTACTCCAATCTTGTTGACTTCTCTCAAATCAATGATACATCTATAAATCTTAGTGTCAGTATCTTTTTTCAAAATGGGAAGAATCAGACTATTGCAGACATTATAAGGAACTTCTTCCACCACTCCCACCTTAATCAAATCTTGTACAATACATGTAAGTGCTTCTTCTCCTTCTCGAGAAATGTTATACTGAGGCAATCTCGGCAGTATAGCACCCTCCTTGACACTAATATGTACTGGTGGAATAATCATTTGTCCTACATCGGTGTCTGAAGTAGCCCACAAAGTACTAGGGAGTGAAGCTAGCACAATATCCTCTTTAACAATGCAGGATCTCTCAATCATGGGGTGGTTATCATTTAAAATAACCCGTACTCCTTCGGGAGAACATCGTATCGTGGCCCTGAAACATTTGAGCATGTCAAGACCCACAATGCTGTCTGGTGTATTAGGAGAAAGCAAAAATGGACTTATCAACATGGAGTGCAAGTGGTTGTGACAATGGGCTAAGGGTGGATGTTCCATCGAAACCTATCAGTGTAATAGTTAATCCAGACAGGGGAGCCCTTGGAATCAAGTGTTTAGACAAGGCGCTACGAGTAGCTCCTATATCAACCAGAAACAGATCAGTAGAACCCAAAACATGTGCTGTAACATAGGGACCCTTCTGATCTACTGGAACTTCACCTGATTCCTTACCCCATCCCAGGCAATTCTATGTATAATCTGAATCTTGCAAATTAGACGGCTCATAGTCGGACATTTGATATTGATTCCATCTGTCAAAAGTATTAGTCCCCTCTTGTCCACGTGTATTACTATCAAACCTAGCACAATCATTTGTATTTCCCCTAGGCCCTGAATTGTCCGAATTGTCTGCAATACGCACACTGATCAACAGACACATCTACACGAGGATAGGGAGGAAAAGACGAACCATAAGATCCACGTCCACCTCTATTATTACCTCTAGAAGGTGGGCCATAAGCTTGAGCCATCATAACCTTTGTTTTTAACTCTTTAGATTTTTTATCCTCCTTACTTTTCGCTTCTAATTCTTGTCATTCATAATACTGAGCCATAGTTAGGAGAGAAACCGGAGACGAGGTAGTCCATGAACTTTCACTTGCCTTTAGGCGACTAGCTATTTCTGGCAAAAGGTTTGTGACATATTTATCGACAAACAGATGCCTACCCGTGTCATCTGTCAACGACTGACCACTAAAATCATGCAATGCTTCTTCAAAGCATGTGAAGAAGTCTGAAACTGATTCCTCTATCTTTTGCTTACAAGAAGCTAACATAGTCCAATCTATCTTTTTAGGGGGAATAATCGTCTTTAATTTAACCAAGATAGCTTCTGGAAGATCTTAAATTAGCTGACACGTTTTTTGTGCAGGTTCTCTATCTTTATCTAATTGTTCTATATCTGGCCACAATGCGCCAAATACCACACGATCATCAACTTTACGCACAGTTCTCCACATATCAGGCGGTAATATTAATCCAAAAAACAAATCAATGTCAGACAAAGTCATAGTACAAGAGCTGATGGCACCCTCAATTTCTTCATAAAAAGCTGTCAGATTCTTTCGCGGATCAGCAATGCATTTTTAAGAGCCATGACATCTGCTCTATTCCAAGGAGTGTAAACCCAATCTATATATATAAAAGCCAAAGTATGTCTGTTTGTCCTTTATGCATTACTACAGCATTTATCCGATCGGCATGAAACTTTAGGAAGTTGTTGAGTACACTCCTGCGAAGGTTTCTGGCAAAATAAAAAAAATAAAAATGTGTTAAATATCGGCCCCCCGGACACCCAGGGCCCTCATAATCTTTCCAATAATGAACGTTTACAGTTTACGATGCAACTCGCTTTTGCAATGACCATCAACAAAGCACAAGGACAATCGCTGCAAGTGTGTGGACTAGATTTGGAGAATCAGCGCTTCTCACATGGACAACTGTATGTGGCCAGCTCACGCATCGGAAAACCTTCTGATTTATTAGTGTACGCAACGTTTACAGTTTCCGGTGCGACTCACTTTTACAATGACCATCAACAAAACACAAGGACAATCGCTGTAAGTGTGTGGCTAGATCTGGAGAAATCGTGCTTCTCACATGGACAACTGTATGTGGCCAGCTCACGCGTCAGAAAACCTTCTGATTTATTCGTGCGCGCACCAGACGGAAAAACAAAAAATAACGTCAATCCACAAGCACTCTAATAAATAAACAGAATTAAAACAACACTTTAAAATGTTTTCCATATTAAAATGAATAAGTTTCAATAAAAATGACATAATGTAAATTGAATGTTATCATAAGTTTCCTTAAATTTCCTTTCTTCTGAGATCCCAGCAACGCGCAATGGGTAAGCTAGTTATAAATAAAATACCCTTTCGCGTCAATAGGAGTCTTATCATCACTTGTGCTTGTTCCTTTAGGAGGAACATATAAAGGTGCGGCTTCCTGCATAGGTTTCACATATACAACATTCTTATCTGTTTCGAGTGTCGGAGCTCGTGCCGTGTTGATTTGAGATGTTTGTGCAGCTGCGTCTGCTGCCTTTTTCTCCTCCCGCAAACGGACTGCTTCATCACGTAGTTTAACCAAGTGTCTGATCGTGTCAGCCACCTAAGAGAAGACAAAATAACCTTCACGTAATTGCTTTATCAGCTGCTATATCATCTGGCTCTACTTCCACCGAATATTTCCTAAATCGCCCAAGAACCTTTCCAGCAAATATCTCGGTGAAATATTTTTGTTCCCTTTCCGACGTATTCTGAATAGTATCTAAGATTTCAGAAGCAGTATTAGTACTACGATCGGCTTTACGCGCCGCAGATCTAATCTGAGAAGAACGTTCAGTATTTAACATTTAGCAAGTGTCTCGGGCTTTATCCTGCTCCATAGGAGAGTCCTCATCTGACACATCAGGAGCAGAGGGAAGAGTATACGGAGGTGGACAACGATCTAATAAGAGAGAATCATCCTGGGGTTTATTAAGAATAGGATAAAGTGGCCTTCAAATAGCGTATTGGCCATTTACCTGTAACTGACGCTCCCTAAGTTCCCTTTCTTTAATTTCTTTAATCTCTTTTTTTTTTCATTTCTAATGCTTTCGCATGCACACTTTTAGGCTGTTCTTTTTCAATCAAGGCCTGTTCACGCTTCATTCGCTCACGCACTTCTTTCTCCCACTTTCGCACACAGTCAAACATGTCTTGCCTAGCCTTTCACTTGAACATCCGTTGCTCCACATACTGAATGTTTCGCAAATCAAATGACCCATGCATAGGCCAACGCAACTCAGGATCCTTGCGGGTGTATTTATTCCACAATGTGCTGTACATTATGGCCGAAATACCATATTTAATATACATGTCCCTATAAGGCATCCCCTCCGGGGGGGCCGGTTGTGCTTTATCGATTCTCAAATTGGTACCACTACAAAAGCAACACATCTTATGAAGTGTGCTGGAAACAGGCATGCCAAAAATAGTGCAAAATATGCAGTAATATAATCAAAAGTAGCGCTTAAAGTACTCTTCGTACATTGCGCCATTCAAATATTCTTAGAAGTAGCGTAAAATCTCCTCATTACCTGCCTATATGTATTGCAACACATATATATACATATTCATAGGATGAGTTCAATATTTGGCCAATTCCATATACAAATGCCACAGTAAGTGTTTCTAAACTACCTTACCAATCCAAGGTGTCAAACTTACAGCAAGTGCCGCAAACCACCTCCTACCAATCAAATGGTGTCCAGGTTCCTACTGCCAAGTTCTCAAATCGACCAAACGGTCACTGCACGGCGAATCAACAGAAGAGATCTCAGTAGAGGACCGGCGCCACCTGGATGGTCAGATCAGAATGAAAGGGAAAACGCTTCGGATGCCAAGACTCGGGTCTCCTCCGGCAGTGATCACAAACAAAGCGGGATTCCAAACCATCGAATCAAGTGTTTAGACAAGGCGCTACAAGTAGGTCCTGTATCAACCAGAAACTGATCAGTAGAACCCAAAACATGTGCTGTAACATGGGACCCTTCTGATCTACTGAAACTTCAACTGATTCCTTACCCCATCCTAGGCAATCCTATGCATAAGCAGAATCTTGCAAATTAGACGGCTCATAGTCGGACATTTGATATTGATTCCATCTGTCAAAAGTATTAGCCCCCTCTTGTCCACGTGTATTAGCATCAAACCTAGCACGATCATTTTTATTTCCTCTAGGCCCTGAATATCCTGAACGATTTCTCATTTGTCCCCGACCACGTGAACCCTGCTGAGCACGTAGCACGGGACAATTAGAAATCCAATGTCCGAATTGTCTGCAAGGCGCACACTGATCAACAGACAAATCTACACGAGGATAGGGAGGAAAAGACGAACCATAAGATCCATGTCCACCTCTATTATTACCTCTAGAAGGTGGGTCTTAAGCTTGAGTCATCATAACCTTTGTTTTTAACTCTTTAGATTTTTTATCCTCCTTACTTTTCGCTTCTAATTCTTGTCGTTCATAATACTGAGCCATATTTAGGAGAGAAACCGGAGAGGAGGTAGTCAATGAACTTTCACTTGCCTTTAGGCGACTAGCTATTTCTGGCAAAATGTTTGTGACATATTTATCAACAAACAGATGCCTACCCGTGTTATCTGTCAACGACTGACCACTAAAATCGTGGAATGCTTCTTCAAAGCGTGTGAAGTAGTCTGAAACTGATTCATCTATCTTTTGCTTACAAGACGCTAACATAGTCCAATCTATCTTTTTAGAGGGAATAATCGTCTTCAATTTAACCAAGATAGCTGCTGGAAGATCTAAAATTAGCTGACACGGTTTTTGTGCAGGTTCTCTATCTTTATCTAATTGTTCTATATCTGGCCACAATGCCCCAAATACCACACGATCATCATCAACTTTATGCACAGTTCTCCACATATCAGGCGGTAATATTAATCCAAAAAAACAAATCAATGTCAGACAAAGTCATAGTGCAAGAGCTAATGGCACCCTCAATTTCTTCATAAAAAGCTGTTGGATTCTTTCACGGATCAGGCAATGCATTTTTAAGAGCCATGACATCTGCTCTATTCCAAGGAGTGTAAACCCAATTATAAATAAAATACCCTTTCGGGTCAATAAAAGTCTTATCATCACTTGTGCCTGTTCCTTTAGGAGGAACATATAAAGGTGCGGCTTCTCACATAGGTTTCACATTTAGAACATTCTTATCTGTTTCGAGCGTCGGAGCTTCTGCCATGTTGATTTGAGATGTTTGTGCGTCTGCTGCCTTTTTCTCCTCCCGCAAACAGACTGCTTCATCACATAGTTTAACCAAGCGTCTGATCGTGTCAGCCACCTGGGAGAAGACAAAATAACCTTCACGTAATTGCTTACAATCAGCTGCTATATCATCTGGCTCTATTTCCACCGAATATTTCCTAAATCGCTTGAAAACCTCTCCAGCAAATATCTCGGTGAAATACTTTTGTTACCTTTCCGACCAATTCTGAATAGTATCTAAGATTTCAGAAGCAGTATTAGTACTATGATCGGCTTTACGCGCTGCAGATCTAATCTGAGAGGAACGTTCGGTATTTAACATTGAGCGATTGTCTCGGGCTTTATCCTGCTCCGTAGGAGAGTCCTCATCTGGAGCAGAGGGAAGAGTATACGGAGGTGGACAACGATCTAATAAGAGAGAATCATCTTGGGGTTTATTAAGAATAGGATAAAGAGGCCTACGGATAGCATATTGGCCATTTACCTGTAACTGACACTCCCTATCTTCCCTTTATTTAATTTCTTGAATCTCTTTATTTTTCATTTCTAATGCTTTCGCATGCACACTTTTACGCTGTTCTTTTTCAATCAAGGCCTGTTCACGCTTCATTCGCTCACGCACTTCTTTCTCCCACTTTCGCACACAGTCTTAAACATGTCTTGCCTAGCCTTTCCCTTGAACATCCGTTGCTCTACATACTGAATCTTTCGCTAATCAAATGACCCATGCATAAGCCAACGCAACTCAGGATCCTTGTGGGTGTATTTATTCCACAATGTGCTGTACATTATGGACGAAATACCATATTTAATATACATGTCCCTATTAGGCGTCCCCTCCGGGGGGGGGGGGGGGGGGTAGGGGGGGGCGGGGGGGCGGTTGTGCTTCATCGATTCTCAAATTGGTACCACTACAAAAGCAACACATCCTATGAAGTGTACTGGAAACAGGCATGCCAAAAATAGTGCAAAATATGCAGTATTATAATCAAAAGTAGCGCTTAAAGTACTCTTCGTACGTTGCGCCGTTCATATATTCATAGAAGTAGAGAAAAATCTCCTCATTACCTGCCTATATGTATTGCAACACATATATTTACATATTCATAGGACAAGTTCAATATTTGGCCAATTCCATATATAAATGCCACAGTAAGCATTTATAAACTACCTTACCAATCCAAGGCGTCAAATTAAAGTGCCGCAAAACGGTTCTTACCAATCAAATGGTGTCAAATGGTGTCCAGGTTCTACTGCCAAGTTCTTAAATCGACCAAACGGTCACTGCACGGCGAATCAACAGAAGAGATCTCAGTCGAGGACCGGCGCCACCTGGATGGTCAGATCAGAAAGAAAGGGAAAACGCAGTGGATGCCAGGACTCTGGTCTCCTCCGGCAGTGATGCAAAGCGGGATTCCAATCCTTCGTCTCGACCAGTTCTTCGGGCATCCGAGTCGCCGATGAGCCCAACGTTGGGTGCCAATTTGTGGTAGCAAGCCTCAGCCAAGCCTACTAGTGCAAGGAATTTGCCCATCTCTGCTTAGAGTCCTTAGACCAATAATAAGAAGTTAGCACAGAAACTGGAATAGAAAAGACAGAGTTTATTAAACCTCATGAGGTGGAACTACATTCACACAACACCCTTCGGTATAGTAAGAGGTAGCACACTGACTAGAAGGAGCTTGGTCCTTTTATTCCCACACAGGGGATGAAATGAAGGCGGTACAAGGCACAGAGTGTTGGTTTCATATACATATAAGGTCATACAGAGAGTGTGCTAGCAACAAGTGGGAAGGGCTGACAGTTAGCTAATTCTGGTGAACACATCTTGACAGTTACAAATTGGAGACAGCTGCATGCTCAACTGAGTATGTGCAAAGCAGTAGAGGATAAATACATCTTGTCTCTAGGCCGATTTCAAGAGCAGTTAACAAGAAGGTTGGACAGAGCACATGGCAAACAAAATGGCCGACAGAAATACAAAATGTATCCCGTAAACGGACAAGATAGTCTTTAAATACAAGATGCCTTCTGCTAATGCTTAACCTAATCATCGCTAAATTACGACAGTAGCTTGGCAATAATGTCCAGTGATATCCGGCGATAACAAATCTCACCCAAGGCGCAGCCAGCGCTGATTATCGCTGCTGCTTGATAATTTTCCCGTTCCAGTTTTATAATTAGGTGTGCCAGGCCATTATTTTGATGTCCCAGGCGATACAAAAATAAGCAGTCATCTAAAGGTGTATTGTCAGTACTTGTCTATCCATACTTGGAACAGGACATAAATAGAGAGCTCTTTTAATTGTGTTTTAGGGCTGCCTGAATGATCCATGACTGATAATTAAAGGGAAAAGAGACAGAAAAGTCACATTACAAAGAAATACATATTTCTTTATATATAAGCATATTTAATGTCAAGACAAGTAATTAGCAGGCTGTTTAAACTACACATGGCTGGCTGGCATTTTGCTTTTGGCAACTTGAAGCCCTTTTAGCCCTGTGGGGCATTGTGCGCCTGCCTGTGTAATTTTACAATAAACTTTGTCTCCTTTCTCCTAAGAGCTATCCCTCCCAAGACGGGGTTAACTTCATAGAGCTGAAATGCTTCAGCTGCAGTGGGAGGCAGGATGTCTCCTCTGCTGAAACTGAAAGAAAGTAACAGTCACTTTCAGCTGCAGTGGGAGGCAAGGAGTATCTTCTGCTATGAAATCTAATGCAAAGGAACAGGACTGCCTGTTCATTTGCTTTCTGTTTTAGCAGAGACTTCCTGCCTTCCACTGCAGCTCAAGTATTTCAGCTCGACCAATTAACCCCCTCCCAGGACGATTACAAGTAACTGTTAGCTCTTAGCATGACAAAGAAAGAGCACGTCATGCCCCATCTATCTCCCCCTCCATCCCTCTGTTACCGGAGTTCTCCCAAGAAACAGTTCAATTTGAAATGGTTTGTAGACTTGCGATGCAGGACAGTTAAAGACCAACACAGTGAAGGATTTATGGTGGAGTGTGCGCCCTCCTCTGAGATGGTGTTGCACGCCCCTGGGGGGGTGCGCCCCACAGATTGAAGAACTCTGCCTTACTGTAAGCTGAGACTTAAATTAGGTCTGTAATGAACTTGTTTCCATGACCATGACTGTGCAGACAACTATTATCAAACATATTTGTAAAATAAGTACAGAATATAATATGTATTGTTTTGAAACATTATCTAGGAACAAAGTCAAAGCAAAATAAAAGGTGTCCAGTATTGTAACAGCTTATCCTTAACCCAAAAAAACTCAAGATACGTCCACGGTACTTATTCTGTGAAGAGACAGTCCTATTTAGACAACAGCTTAGAGGAGAAGACTAAAATAGCTTACCCAAGGCTGAGATTACTATACATTCCAATTTTATTGCTATACAATGTCTGTCAAGACATGGCTGACAGTTAAACTGTTATGGGCAAACTGTTCACATCCACAGCATTACATTCTTCGTCCAAGCACCAGAAGGATTTTCTTTTGAAAAATGAATTTCGGAGTGTCCCTCACCTCATAGACAAGGCCCAACGACACGACCAGGAGCAGATGCTACTGGCCGTAGATGGCGAGAAGGCTTTTGGTAGAGTCCACTGGCCCTATCTCACAGCCACTTTAAAACACTTTGGACTTGGGGATCGATTCCGGCGGATGGATCTTTAGCACCTGTGACCGACCCACTGCAGTAGTCCAGGTCAATGGCCATTCTTCTACTCCATTCCCCATTGGCTGGGGTACTAGGCAGGGATGCCCCTTGTCACCCCTGCTCTTTTCCCTATAAATGGAACCCATGGCTTATAGAGTGCGGACTGGTCCCGTGATAAGAGGGATCAAATTTGGCGAGGCCCACCACACAAAAAGCCTATACGCGGATGATGTCTTGGCCATTCTATAGTCACCATCTACCTCCTTACCTGTGCTCCTTGACGAGCTGATGGCATTTGGACAGAGAGCTGGATTTAAAATGAACATTCACAACTTGAAACTCTAAACCTGACCTTACAGCAACGCACGCATGACACCCTCTAAAAAGCTTTCCCTCTTCAATGGGCCTGACATCTATTCCCTATTTAGGGCTTCAAATTGTATCCACGATCTCCGCAACGGTAGCCCTTAACTATCACACTTTGATACCTAAGGCGGCTCCTCCATGTAGGAGCGTCGCCCCACTGCTTTCTCACATATTATTTTGTTTCTCCTTCTCGCAATGCGAGAATGCAGAAGAAGGGTTTGGTTGGGGGCAGGCGGGTGGGTGGGTTGGGAAGGAGTGTAGTGCTTAGCCCAATGTCTTGGGCTCTGACTATTTAGTCGGCCCCAGGGCCAACTAAACCAGCCATGCACACACTCCATTTTCTCCTTGTAGGCTGCAATGCAGCCTTCTTGAAGAAAACAGCATCCCCATAGACGCCTTTGCGGTCGGCATACCAGCCAATCACAACGCTGCCATTGCAGCGTTGTCATTGGCTTAGGGGAGGAGAGGGAAGGGAGGCTGCCTGTGGCTGCTTCCTGCGAGGACAACGAGATGTGGGACCGGACCGCCGAAGATAGGTTTTTAAAATGTATTTAAAATTACCCCCACCCACATGACCCCCTCCTTGTGGGACCCCTACCCACGAGTCATGCCGGCCGCGACTGTTTGATACGTCAGGTGAGATCTAACCTCTGCTGCTGGCGTATACATTTGCTTGGCTCGGAAGGATTGCAGCAGTGAAAATGGCAATCTTTCCCCGGGTTTGATATCTCTTCCAGGAACCCCCAACCGAACCACCCCCAGGATCGCTTTGTTCTCTCCAGGAAGGACTAAACCACTTTGTTTGGGCGGGCAAACAACCTTGCCTCCGCAGAGATCTCAGCTACAGACCCCCAAGGTAGGCCTGGGGCTTCCTGACCTCTTCTGATATTATTAAGCTACCTAAATCAGGGTCTTCGCGGAATAGTCCTGGTCTGAGTCTGAAAAACATAGGCTTTTTATGGACAGAGCTTTAGCGGGACTGCCTCTGTGGAGAATTCCCTTTCTTCTTAAATGCTCCCAACCCCAAAACTTAGATCTTTCCCCGATCAACAAGCCCGCATTTGCCATATGGGACAGACTTTCCCTCCCACTGACACCTACAGTAGGGAATCCCAGCTTTACACCGGCTTTGACCCACCCAGCGTTTCACCTCTGGAACGAAGAAGGTTGCAGATCCATTGGCTACTTATTTGATACAGAGGGCCCAATCCCCTTTGAGACTCTACGCACTGACCACGAGCTGCCTGAAGGCGAGCGCTGGCACTATATCTAGATACGCCACAGAGTGACACATCTCTCCTTTCTTCCAGGAGCACAGTGTCATCTCACCCCGTTTGAACGCTGGCTGCTTTCAAGCTTGTTGAATACATGCCTCATCACGCACTCTACCACCTCATAAGCCCCATAGACTCGCCACTTAAATCCTCTGGCCAGAAACACTGGGAGTCAGAGATAGGGCAGGAACTGACATTGAGAGAGTGGGGAGACATTTATTACAGCTCTCGACACACCACCCACAACGTTCTCGGAATTGAAACAGCAACAAAGATTGTAACCTACTGGTATCTGACTATCATCCAATTGCATAAATACAAACCGTCCAACTCACCAGAGTGCTGATGCCAATGTGGGTCCCCTGGCACGCTCCTACATATTCTATGGGAAGACCCAAAGTTAGCACCGTATTGGACACAGGTCCTTAGCGACATTGACACTCATCTTGACACAGAACTCCCCAGATTCCCCGCCTATATCCGCCTAGGCCTTCCAAATGCACTTACCTTCCCACTAAAATCCCACCGGGGCAGACAGATTGGGCTCGCAGTAGGTGCTGCCCTGCAGAACATCCTGTCACACTGGGGCACAGGGCACATCCCAACATATCAGGGATGGTTACATAGATAGTGGTACATAAAGGGGATGGAGCAAATAACCCTAACATTGACAAACCAAGGCACTAACTTCTCTAGACTGTGGAGTCTATTTATTACACAGCTAATGTCAGAGTTCTGAGAACTTAGCTGCACCAAATATCTACGCTTCCTCTGTGTGTTCGAGGTCCCTACAGACACCACCTAGGAAACTCCCACCCTGGGCTAGGGCTGTACAAAATGGGTAACAGTATTATCTCTTTACCTTTACGTTTGGTTTTGTACCGAGGGCCGTAGTTGGGGAGGGAGGAGGGAGTTGAGGGTAACTACATAATCCTACGCTTTGTGACTTGTGGATCACAGGCCCTTTTTTTTTTTTTCAGAACAAAATTTTATTCAAGCACTGACATAACACAGAATGAAGGGACATCGTCCCGCATCACATCGCAGAACAAATGAACAAAGGCATGAG
Source organism: Lissotriton vulgaris (assembly GCF_964263255.1). Taxonomy (NCBI): domain Eukaryota; kingdom Metazoa; phylum Chordata; class Amphibia; order Caudata; family Salamandridae; genus Lissotriton; species Lissotriton vulgaris. The sequence continues at coordinate 34,519,937 of NC_141687.1, read as the reverse complement.
AAGGTGTATGCCGTCAGTACAAGCAGTATTGCAGTAATTACCCAACCCTCCCATCCCCCAACTCCCTAACTCCCCGGGCCCCACCCCACCCCCCCACACAGTGTCTGCTAATTTCAAGGCATAAAGCATGATAACTTCCAGTGCGTATACTCTCTACTACCCAGGATACAGTTGTTAAAGATCCTCTCCAGTGTCCTGGGCCATCGGTGGTTCCAGCCACAGTCCCCTGTAGTCCGCCCATCTTTTCCATATCTTGAAGTGCTTCCGGGGGCATCCCCTGGCCTCAAAGATCGGGCGCTCAAGTCCCATACAAAAGTCCAATCCCCGTCGCCAAACTTCCAACAAAGGGGCCCTGGGGTCCTTCCAGGCCCTGGCTATATCCCGTTTGGCTACAGTAAGGCCTAGGAACAGTAGGTGACGCTTGTATATGTTACCTCCTACTCGTTCCATCACATTGAGCAAGCCGAGTTGCGGTGACCGGGGAAGGTCCCAGCCCAGAACCTCTGCCAAACAGTCCCAGACACCCACCCAGTACCTGGCCAAGTTCGCACACGACCACACAGTATGGACAAACGTTCCAACCTCCCGACCACATCTCAGGTATTCGGGGGAAGCAATCAGACCTGCCTTCCACAGCCGCTCTCTGGTAAAGTAGGCCCTGTGTAGGTACTTAAACTGAATGAAGCGGAGGCGCATCGCTATGGCCGCCCCCCTGGGGGCCTCCAGGGCCCCCCTCCAGTCCTCCTCCTCGAACGTACCAATATCCCTCTCCCATGCCGATCGCAGTCCATCGAGGGAGGAAGAGCAGTGCGTGACTAGAGTTTGATATATATTGGAGATCTTCTTCTCCTCCAGTTCCCCCATAAACACCTTGGCCTCCAGGGGGCTAAACTCGGGCAGAGATTCCAAACCCACCAGAGAGGGAGACAGCGCGTGGCGCAGCTGTAAATATTTAAAGAATTGGGTTTTGGGCATGTCATACTCCTCCCTCAGCATCTGGAAGGACTTAAGGGTGGTGCCCCTCATGACATGGCCGAGCGTGGAGATGCAATATCATCCCAGCCCCCGAATCCCTGTAGGGAAGCCAGCGCCGGGAGCCGGCCGTTCTGCCACAACGGGGTCTCCCTCGTCAATTTGTTCCACCAACCCATGCGGCGCAAGGCAGCACGCCACACCCGGAAGACCACCTGAGTGACCATGGGGAGCCGTTTCCTGATAGCCGCCGAATAGAGAATGGTGTGGACCGTGTTCGGGTCCATCAGATACCGCTCCAGGGCGTAGGTCGGGTCACCCCGATCCCCATACCACCAGTCGTTAAGCACCAGCAGGTGTGCCGCCTGATAGTAGGATAAAATGTCTGAGGCGGCCAGGCCCCCGCAGTACGTAGAGAGAAAGCAGGTACGTAGAGCCACTCTCGCCACTCCCCCTGCCCAAATGAACTGACTTAGTGCGGCGTTCACCTGGCGAAACCACTGAGGTGCTATAGGGTATGGGTGGTTCTGCAACTGGTATAGAAGGCGCGGCAGAGCCACCATTTTAAAGATCGCCGATCGGCCATATATGTTGAGCGGCATTCTGGACCAGGTTTTGATGTCCGACCGCACCCTGTCCCACATGGGCGCCACATTGCGCTCCCACGCTAGTTCCAGGGCATCCGTGATAACTACACCCAGATACTTGAGGCCACCCGCCGCACTCTGTAGCGTCGAGGCCCAATCACCCAGCCCCTCCCGGCCGCCTAGGACCCAAAGCTTGGATTTCCGCACATTCAGATGCAATCCTGTAACGTCCCCGAAGATGTTCATTATCTCCAGGACCCTGGGTCCGGACCGATTGAGGGCCGTAAGAAAGAACAGGACATCGTCGGCGTAGAGCGCGATACGGTCGGAAGGGCCCATGTCCCATTCCAGCCCCCAGAGTTGCGCATCCATCCTCACCCACGCTGCCAGAGGCTCCATGGCAAGAGCAAATAGATAGGGGGAGAGAGGGCATCCCTGCCTGGTGCCCCGCCCGATGGGGAAGGGCTCGGACGCCGCTCCCGCCACCCGCACCGACGCGGTTAGGTCCGTGTAGAGCAGGCCCAGGTACGAGAGGAAGACCGGTCCAAGGTTGAGTCGGGACAGTAGTGCCCTAAGGTACACCCAGGTGAGAGAGTCAAATGCTCGGTCGATATCGGCCAGGAGGAGCGCCGTTGGGATCCCGGCAGCCCGGGCCGTCTCCACCACCACCTGTGCCCGGCGAATGTTGTGTCGAGTTGCTCTATGGGGCATGAAGCCCGCCTGATCCGGGTGCACCAGGCCGGTTATATACGGGAGAAGGCGGTTTGCCAAGGCCTTGGCCAATATTTTCGCCTCAAAATTTAAAAGGGAGATCGGCCTGTAAGAGGAATGCTGTTCTGGGGGCCTCCCGGGCTTGCAGAAAACCACAATTTCTGCGTGTCGCCAGTCCGCGGGCAGGCGACCGCTCTCCCTGGCTGCCTCCAGTGCCAACCGATAGCGCCCTTCTAGTTGGAGGTGAAACGTCTTCATGAATTCGCACGGAAACCCGTTTGGTCCCGGGGCTTTGCCAGTGTTCAATTCCCCAAGTGCCGTGCCCAGTTCCTCCAATGAAAGGGGAAGGTCCAATTGATCCCTGGCCTCCTCTGGGAGCGCGCGCGGCGGGATGTCCGTCAAGAATTTTTCTATGTCCTCCGCAGGGAGGACCTCCCGGGGGGCATAGAGGTCTGCATAATACCGTGCAAAGCTGGCCGCTATGTCTTCAGGGGCCACCAATTGGACACCTCGACCGTCTCGAATGCCCGGTAGAGCCTGAGGCCTGAAGGTGTGTTGGCAGAGTCTGTACAGCATAGTGCTGGACTTATCCCCCCATTGATAGATTCTGCTCTGGGTGGCCAGCCAAAGCTGGCGCGCCTCGTTGTGTAGCAGAGAGGAGTACGACTGCTGTGCCTGCAGGAGCTGTCCCACCGCCTCGTCCGTGTCACCCACGGTACAGTCCCTCTCCAGATCTCGAACCCGCCCCGCCGCCTCATCCACCTCGCGCAAATGGGCCCTGCGGGCCTCCGCACACCAGGCGATGTCCACCCCCCTGAGCACCTGCTTCATCGCCTCCCATTGGGTGACAGCGTCGACCTCTGGCCCGTCGTTCTCGGTCCAATAATTGGAAATAGACTCGCGTAAATGCGTACGATAGCTATCCTGCTGTAGGTGCCACGCGGACTGGCGCCATCGAAAGGGCTGTCGCCTCTTGTCCAGCAGCAGCTCAAGGGACACGGGGGAGTGGTCCGAGATGCCACGGGGAAGTATGGCCGTGGTAGCGACCCTCGCCAGCCAGGAAGACGGTATGAATAGGTAGTCCAACCTAGAGAAGGACTTGTGCACCGCCGAAACATAAGAATATTCTCGGCCCATGGCATGCTGGTAGCGCCATGTATCGATCCAACCCATGCCCTGCGCCAGGCCATGAAGCCTCGTCGGCGCCGCGGTCTGGGGTTCCCTGCCGGGCCTGTAGCGGTCCATCCGTACATACATCACATCATTCCAGTCCCCCCCCACAATCGCCAGTACATCCGGGATATTGACCCACACTTCGAACAACTTCTCGATAAGGGCTTCTTGCAACGGGGGCGGAGCATACACACTACCAAAGACCATTGGCTCATTTCCAACCATTCCTTTAACAAACACGTATCTACCATGAGCATCGACCCAGTGTTTCTCGTGTACATAAGAGAGCCTACGGTGTATCAGGACCGCCACCCCCCGGGACCCTCTTGCAAACCCAGAGTGGAACACTTGTTGATAGCCATATCTTTGTAAACTGAGGGTCTTGGTGCCCTGAAGGTGCGTCTCTTGGAGGAGGAGAACATCCGCCCCTTCCCTCTTCCCCAGCTGCAGCACCGCCCCCGCTTAATTTTATCCAACATCCCCCGGACATTCCAGCTCACCACTCGTAACTTTGCCCTTGGTAGGCCAGCTCGTTGGGGATCAACCATAGTCAGTGGGGAGAAGATGTAAGGACCTGGGCTCCTGGAGCCGCACACATACACAAGAAAGTAGCCTAAGTAACGCAGACACTGTGCCACCCACCCCTACCCCCCCAACCGTCACCCCCCCCAAGCCCTGGCCCCAACCCCGACCCGCCATTCCAACCACCCCCTCATCCCCAACTTCTGCCCCAACCTGTCCCTCAACCAGACCCCCCTATACCTCAGAGAACATTGAAGTACCTGTCGCGATATGGGCGGCTTCGGGCCCACAACAGAGCGCCCAAAGCCTACCATACCAATGGATCCCAAACTCCCCCTTACGCTAAAGCTTCTCCCCTCCCTCTAACCCCTCCCACCCATGCAGGAGGCTAGTAGCCCCAGTATCGGAACACCCCGAACCCGTCTCATCGTCTAAACCTGTTGTGAGGCAGGCAGTAAACTTAACAGTTAACATAGAGCGTAATCTTCTGCTATGCAAGGCACCGGTGGAGCCATCTCCACCACCGGAGCGGCCGGTATCCGCAGGCGGGCAGGACCACCCATAACCCCTCAGCCACTTCCACCTGAGTTGACCGGATCAGCTGGCTCTGAGGTATTGCGCCCAGTGCTGGAGGCGTTACGGCGCCTGGACCTGGACTTCCTACTCTTACGGCTCCGGGCTTGTTGGTCACTCTGAGTTTGTGATGAGTCACTCGTGTGACCTGGATCAAGGCCCGGCTGGGGATGTGGCCTGACCCTCACTGTCTCATCCGTCCATCTGAAAACGTCTTCAGGCGTCTCAAAAAAGTGAGTCCTAGACTGAAAGACCACTCGCAGGCGGGCCGGGTAGAGCAAGAAGTACTGTATCTTCAGGCCCCGAAGTTTAGCCTTGGCGGCTAGGAAGGAGTGTCTCTGTTGCTGTACCATCTTGGTGTAATCAGGGAAGATCATGATCTTGTGGTTTTCGAATGTAAGGGAGTCTTTGGCCCTCGCCTCTCTCAGGATAGTGTCCCGATCATGAAAGTTTAGAATCCTGGCGATCACCGGCCTGGGTCGTTCACCCGCTGGTGGTTTCTGTGACAGGGCCCGGTGCGCGCGTTCGATCACGAAGCATCGGGACAGGGCGTCCGGGGGAAGCCAGCTCTCCAGCCATCGAGAAAGGAAGCGTCCCATGTCCCCCTTCTCACAATCCTCCGGAAAACCTACGAAACGAAGGTTATTCCTGCGTGCCCGCCCTTCGGCATCCTCCACCCTAAGTGCTAGGCCTTTCTGGACTCTCTCCATCGCCGCCATTTTCTTTTTCAGGGTCCCGACATCATCCTCCACTACCGAGATCCTGGACTCTGCCTCTGTTATGCGTGTCACCGCGTTGCGCAGGTCCTGCCTTAGGAGTGTCACATCGGCCCCAACCGCCCCGATCTTGGGATCCAACATATCTCTCGATTGGGTGACAGCTGCCATCAACGCCGCGTTGTCAGGCCCCGGTCCATGGCCACCCTGCGCTCCGGGGCCGCCATGAGGCTCCGTAAATTTGTCGATGGGCCCTTGCTTAGCGGGCCCTCCCCCTCCTCTGGTCATGGCCTGGGCTGAGTCCGACGAGATTATCTTCCAGGCGCCGGCGGCTCCCAGCGGCGGGGCAACCCCTGCTCCAACGGCCACCAAGGGTAGGGTACCTTCCCAGGCGATGGTCTTCTCGCACCCCCCGCCGCCGTTCACTCCAGGGGGTAAAGAGGGGGGGTTCCCAGATCCGTCTCCACTGACTCTTGCAGGCCAAGTCCCAGCGCGTGCAAGCCCCGCTCAGGGCACCTCTTTCCTTATGCCTGCTTGCTCCCGCATACCCCACGTGTCCCAGCGGCAGCCCGGGGGTTCCGCAGGTCTGGCAGTCCGGGCCGGGCCCCCAATGACCCCCCTGTGCACAGCGTCCCTCAGCAGTCACCACAGCACAATGTATGAGGGGGGGGGGGACAACACTCACAGTTCGTCGGGTCTCGCCGCGGGTCGTCGCCAGGTCCACGCTGGGCCGCCCGGCTCCTCCTATGCGGCCCGAGCCACTTCAGTCCGGTCCACAGGACCTCCGGCCCCAGCTCCGGCGACCCCCGGATTGGGGGAGACAGCAGACCAGGCCGGGCGCACCCCGGGTCCCTCGGCTCCTTGTGTTCCCAGGCGCCTGCACCCCAGGGCCAAGGATCTGTGCAGGTGGCTCCGAGCGGGGGCCGCCAAACTCGAGGCCCCGGCTCCTCCAAGGCCAGGTAGGCCGCAGTTCCCTCCAAGCGCTCCCAGGCTCCGATCCTCCTCGCCTGCTCGACGAGGAATGGTAGGATAGTCCGTGGTGGCCCGCTCGCCACCGGCAGTGCTGGATCGCGGCAAGAAATCGGCGTCACGGACCTCAGGGCGTGCACGCCGGTCCGATTTTGCCAAAATCGAGGCCCCGGCTCGTCTGTCCGGCACTAGGCCGCCCGCTGCTCCAGTTCTCCACACCACCTGGAAGGGTCCCGGCGCGCCAGTCCCGGCACCGGATGCCACCCAGAGGCGTCTGCCACCGTTGCCTCAGCCGTATTATGCTTTTCGGGTCCGGGGGCCAGGAGAATTGGAAGGATAATCGCCGGGCCGGCGGGAGCTCTAACAAGCCACGTCCGCCATGGTCGCCCGCTAAGCCACGCCCCCGATCACAGGCCCTTTTAAGTTGTTTTTATTTGCTGTAATTTAACAATAAAGAAATTTAAAGCATAAAAATTGAATGTCAGGACACAATGAAGGAGCTGACTAAATAATGCTGAGATGCAAGCTTAGCCCTTACCTCACTCTGATTTAAAATGAAACCAGTCAGTGCCATCAGGCATATCTCCCTACCACGAAGCCCCCTCTCGAGTACTAATCTGAGTTTGAGAGTTACAGCTGAAAAGGGACAATGTCCCTTTTCCTTCTGTACCTCCCCCTAACAATCACTGTTTAGCCACCAGGGATGTAGATGTGGAAGTGGCATGGGCAAGTGCTCTCCCCAAAATTAGAAATACATCATTAATGCCATCTCTTGATTGTTATGTTAACTTCCAAAATGGGGTACCAATTTTATTGGGAGAAGTGTGGGAATGCTGAGAATGAGGCATTCTTTGAATCCCTAGAGATTCTTGAATTTTCCCTCTTAGAAATGTGGGAAAAATGTGTGATTTTAACCAAAGTTTGAAGCTGGAGTATAATGGGTAAGAAAACAGTGGGATCAATACAAGTAACTCCACTCTGCTTGAATAAAAATGTACATCTTTATCTCTATGATGCTTCATAAGTCGCATAGCCAGAGTTTCCATTGGCATTTCAAATAGTGTTGGTGACAGGTGGCAACCCTGCCTTATGCCCCTCTCACTAGGTACAGGATTGGACACACAATCCTTTTATTTAAAGCAGGTAGATGGGCCTTGGTAGAGCAATCTATCCCAGGCCAAGAGGACAGAGCCAAATCCCTACCATTCTAGCAAGTAAAAATGTTAACCCCATTCCAATGTGTCGAAGGCTTCGGTGGCCTCGAGCAAGACTGCACCACCATGAGTTTTGAGTGAAGAACAAGACAGAGATGCACAACAAAACTGGTTGTTACTTCTGCTTTGTTATTACAATTCAGGGGTGTGTTCCTAATGAACAGACATGCTCATGTTTTCCCTTCCTTCTGTGGGTTGGATCCAACATGTCGCAGATGTTTAGCACCAGCTTTTGTCTTCAACACCCTCATAGTGTTCTTTATGGCCCACAGCCTTGCATTTCAGGTGATTGTAGAGTTGTCCACTGCTGCTATTTTTAGTTCTCTTTAGACTCATGTCTATAATGTCGGACACATTGCCAGCTGGAAAAGGCAGTCAGTCCCTTCTAAGCATGCAACATTACAGTTGATCGCTATCTGGCATGCTAATGGTTTTCACCCCAAACCCCCCATTTGCTTGGCTGCTGTCACTATGTGTCCTAATCCTTGTCCCGCAGTGCTATAGCCCCATCTCTGAATCTCGACCCCTAATCACAATACTCCTAAATATTGAAGGAAGTGACAAGAGTAGGGCCACCCGGGTCACTCGTGACCACCTCTCTGCCTTCTATACAAATGAAGAGTTGGTCAGACAGTAGAGAATACAAATCAAGTATATTTTATTCAGGTACACTCGAGCGGAGTCCAGTCTGACCAGCCTCCTAGGATTGCTGCAGAGGGACTGACTTCAGCAAACCTAGAGATACATTATGTGTGTTTCTGAACCAAGAATGCTCTCCCTCTAATGGAAATCTACTAGCAGGTGCAGCTAAATCAAAGAAGTACAGTAAGACGTGGTTTGCATGTACTGGTGCTTAGCTGGCTATGTGTGTAGACTGGCGCTTGGCTGGCGGTGTGCGTGGACTGGCGTTTGGCTGGTGGTGTGCGTGGAGTGGCATTTGGATGGCAGTGTGTATGGACTTGAGCTTGGCTGGCAGTGTGCGTGGACTTGACTTGTGCTTGGCTGGCAGTGTGTGTAAGCTGGTGCTTGGCTGGCAGTGTGTGTGAGCTGGCATTTGGCTGTCGGTTTGTGAGTAGTGACTTGTTGCTGGTCACTAAGCACACGGCTAGCCAAACGCCAGTGCATACACACCATCAGCCGCCAGCCGGTGTGATTACTGTGACAGTCATGTGGACATATGAAAGTGAAGGACTCTTGTATGGGTCTGTCTGTTGATGTGAGTGTTGTAATGTGCTTGGCCCTCGGCTGGCGGTGTGAATAGTCTTTTGTGTGTCACATATGAAAGGCCTGCCAAGCGATTGGTGCCTTGCCACGTATTTACAGCTCATGAGCTGTGAGTCATTGTTTCTGTTTTTTGACCTTTCAGTTATTAACAGTGCATTTCAATTTTGTGAAATCTCCTGTTAATAAACTTACGTTCTGAACCTTCACTCACCCAAATCGGATATATGTTGTTAGCACGCATACTTTTACCACGCATACCATTAGCACGCAATTTTTATAACGCAGGATCCCTTACAACGCATACCTTTACAACGCATTACATTACATCGCAGATACTATTACAACGCATACCATTACAACGTAAGTATAGGTAAGTATATAATTTTTTTAAATAATGTAATTAATAATTTTTTAAATAATTTAATTATTTAAATGTAATTATATTAAAGAATGTGTTAATATATGTGTAAAAAATACCCCTGTACACCAAAACCCAAACCCAGCCCTGAACCCTAAAAATACCTTGGTACCCCATAACCCAAACCCAGCCCTGAACCCTAAAAATACCCCTGTACCCCAAACCCAGCCCTGAACCCTAAAAATACCCCTCTACCCCAAACCTAGCCCTGAACCCTAAAAATACCCCTGTACCCCAAAACCCAAACCCAGCCTTGAACCCTAAAAATACCCCTGTACCCCAAAACCCAAACCCAGCCCTGAACCCTAAAAATACCCCTGTAGCCCAAACCCAAACCCAGCCCTGAACCCTAAAAATAGCCCAGTACCCCAAAACCCAAACCTAGCCCTGAACCCTAAAAATACCCCTGTACCCCATAACCCAATACCCCTAATAAAAGTATTAAAAAAAGATAAACTTACCTATACTTACGTTGTAATGGTATGCGTTGTAATAGTAGCTGCGTTGTAGTGTAATCCGTTGTAAATACATGCGTTGTAAATACCCTTGCGTTGTAATGGTTTCGTTGTAACAGTACTTTGTGGTAAAAGATGCGTGGTAACGGTTGTATACCACCCAAATCCAAACCATGGTGTGTGTACTTGGGGAGTAGATGATTGTGAAGTAATATTTGTCTTTTCCTGTCTTTCTCTGCTAGGGTGTACATTGTCTCTAGATTGCCTGTTGGCAGTGTTAATGGTTTTTGCTTGTGTCACGCATGAAAGGTTTGTGAATGGCCTGTAAAGCGGTTGGTGCCTTGCCGCAGCTTTACAGCTCACAAGCTGTGAATTATTGGTCATGTTTCAATTATTAACAGTGCATTTTTTGTTTTTGGTGAAATCTCTAGTTAATAAAATTTTACGATCTGAACCTTCAGTTATCCTCTTGCCAAATCCAACCCATATGTGTGGTTACTTGTGGAATAGATGGCTGTGCAGTAATATTTGTCTTTTCTTTAATTCTCTGCCAAGGTGTGCATTGTCTCCAAGAAAATCTACCAACTCTAGATATTTTCATAAACTAGATACCCCAGGGAGTACAGGGTAGTGTGCCTTACGTGGATCCCAAGTAGTGTTCTTAACCACCAAGCCCTGCAAACCTCAAAGTGTGACTAAAATCAGAGTATAGTGTAGAGAATCCGGACCTCCTGATAATCAAATTAAGTAAGGCTGGCCAAGGGGATTTGATTGTGTTTAACATATATGCTCGAGGCTTACCTGGTGGTCGCAGCCCCGCAATGCTAGATGTATTGGACCATAACCTTGCTGGCCTGGGCAGTGAAAATGTCATCATCTTAGCAGGAGATCTAAACTGTACTTTTGAGCCGCTTCATGATACAGAGGACAGTTGGGGATCGGCAGAGGATGCAGCTTGGGACATCCCTGACTTGTTGTCTAATAAAACTGTTAATGCAAGTGAGGCAGCAGTAAACTGGATGGCTCTCTGTCTAACCCGGGGATTCCGGGCCATAAATGGTCGCACTAAATCTGATCTAGGTGCCAATTACACCTTTGATAATGGCCCAAGGAAAAGCCGGATAGACTATTTTTTGCTAAAACTGGAATATTGGCCTTTACTGGTGGATATGGAAGTGGTATCCCGCCCGGAAAGCGACCATAATCCCCTGGCACTTAAACTAAGGCTACCGGGAACGAAGAGATTGGAGGGATCTGGTTCCTCACAGACAGGGGACGTGTTTCTGTCTAATGACCAGAAAAGGTTAAAATGGTCTAGGTTCGTGGAGGATGAGACCCTACAGGAGAATGTTAATACTGTGGTTTTAAAAATGTTTAATGAAATACTGCCATATGACCTACCGGGGGGTAGTGCGGAAAACACAAACTTGATTATTGACCTCCATGAACGTTGCTTCGACCAACTAAAGACCCTACTTTCTCTTCCATGTCAGAAGGGAACCTCTAAATCAAATGTTCCCCGTCGGAAATGATACAATAAAAAGTGTAGGGAGGCCCATAGTCACCTTATTAAGGCAGTTAAATCCCGGAACATGGAAGCAGTTAAAGCAGCTAGGATACAATATAGGAAAATACAGTGGGAAGCCAAACGGGAGTGGGAGGATACGTATTGGTCGGACCTCTTGGTTGCCTCCACCTCGAATAACCCGACTAAATTTTGGGATTTAGTAAAATGGGGGAAGGACCCAGATTCACGCATCCCCTCAAACCACGTGCCTCCCGAAGCTTGGGTGACTTTTTATTCGGCACAATTTAGTGTCGCGAATATTAATCCCCCTTGCATATCGGGTGAGGAGCTTTTGCCACCCATTTGTGCGGAGAAACTTAATATCTCCGAAATTGAGGTGGAACTGGCACTTGGCCTGACCCAGCGGGGGAAAGCTCCAGGGATGGATCTAATCCCTGCCGATTTGTTTAAATGTAAGCCCGCCCTCTGGGTGCCCTATATAACCAAGATTGCTAATGCAATAGCCAAAGGTGCTAGAATTCCTAAGTCGTAGAAGGGGGTGGAGATACTCCAAATACACAAAAAAGTTGACAGGTCTAATCCGGGCAATTATCACCCGATTAGCCTCATCGACTCCATTCAAAAAATCATTACACGCATGGTTCTGGGCAGGGTCCAAGGTTGGATTGAATCAGAGGACATACTATCTCCCATGCAGGCGGGCTTCAGATCGGGAACGAGCACCATCGACCAGGTGTTCAGATTTTGTCTGATCTTCTGGAAGGTGGTTCTGCTTGGCAGTGGTACCATCTTTGCAGCATTCATCGATCTGAAGTCCGCCTTCGATCTAGTGCCGAGGGACCAATTGTGGGGTGTCTTGAGGGACTTAGGAATACCCAGGGAGCTACTTGATCTAATAGTTAAAATGCATGAAGACAACTATGCAAGGGTGAGGTGGGGTGGTCAGGGACAAGTGACGGAACCTTTTTCCGTAACTCGAGGCGTCCGTCAGGGGTGCGTCTTGGCGCCTAGACTCTTCCTTTTATTCATAGATCAGGTAGTCAAATTATTCGCAGACACTCCCACTGATGCCCCTTTGTTGGCAGGGACAAGGTTCCCAATGCTCATCTTCGCCGATGACACCCTACTCCTCTCAAGAACACATAGCGGACTACAGCGGGCGTTGGACCGCTTTGAGGAGTTTTGTGTCATTAACGACCTTAAGGTAAAAGTGGGCAAAACCAAGTTCATGGTCCTCACAAAGAACCATCCTGTCCGGAGCTCTGTAAGCATGAATGGAGTCAACCTGGAACAGGTCGATACTATGACATACTTGGGGGTTACTCTTGACCGTTGCCTGGGATGGAAAGACCAAGTCGGTGCCCAACAGCTTAAGCTCGCCCGACTTACTGGTTGTCTATTAAATGAGCAAAAGAGATCAATTACAAAACGGGTTACCCCAGCACTTAAGATTTATGACACTAAGATTAACTCAGCAATCTTATATGGTGCCGACCTCTGGGGTTACATGGATCTCTCTAGTCTATTTAAAACCCAGTGTAAGTTTCTACGGAATTTATTAGGTCTACCCCAATCAACCCCATCCATTCCCCTTTGTTTAGATCTGGGGTGCCTTCCCATTAATGAGATGGCCAGATTTAGATTGGTGGCCTTTTGGAGGCGTATATGGACCTCTCCCGATCTTACCCTTTTTGTAAAGGAACTGGCTGAAGTAAGGCCAATCGGGGGCTCTGGGAGAATACCATGGTTACAAATGGTAAAAAATATTCTAGTAGACATGGGGTTGGAACAGCTATGGATATCTCCTAGCACTAACGCCTTTCCTTCCAAGCAGGAATTTAAGGCATTGTATTGGGCTTCGCTCTGCCAAACACGTGTTTCTGTCTCCAGCTCCACTAGTCTCACGGGAAGGTTTCTGACATTTAAGTTGGATCCCTCCCGTGAGTCATACTGGGATGTTATTACCAAATCACTGGACAAGAAACTCTACCATCAATTTCGGGTAGGAGCTTTGCCATTAAACACCTTCACAAATAAGTGGACTAATGGTGCTACAGAATTTTGTAGATGGTTCCCATGCCGCAAGGAAACCGAGGGCCATTTTTTTGGTTGCCTGTCCTATTTATTCAGCACCGCAAACTAAATGGCTAAAACCCCTGTTTCAGCGCCTCCCTATTAGAAAGTCAGCAGAGGCCATTTGGTTTTTAAGAACCAACACCTCTGAGGTGATTGTGGTGAGCCTAGCCAAATTATTAGGGCGGGCCTGGATTATCAGGTTAAAAAGCAGAGAAATCCCCTGCTAGAGCTTCCGGTGCCCCCTCTTTAAGATCAACTGCTTCTCTTCCCTTCTAACATAGGATAATATATTATGTATCCTGTATTAGGAATGGTTTTCCTAGACTGTATCTTTCCAAATTCCTTGATTTTTACAAATTGTTTATGCTTTGGACAGGTCTGTCTTTGCATTCCTTGTTGTTTAATAATATTTTAATCTTAAAAAGTGGTCTTGTTTTGAATTGTTTGATTTAATTCTATTTTTGCTTAGTTATTGTATTAGGTAGATGTTGTGATGTTTTTAAATTATAAATACCACAAATGCACATTGTTAAGATAATCAAATAATTCTGGAATTCCTGTTATAATGTGTCTTTTATGATTTTTTTAAATCGAAATAAAGACTATAAACCTGAACCTGACTAAAATCACACATTTTCCTTCCATTACTGTTCCATATTGTTCCAGAATCAGAAAGAAATCCCACATTTCCTATCACTCGGTGTTTCCCCAGTTCTCCTGAAAAAAATCATGTTTTCCTCACATATCTTTGTGGGAAAGTTGTGTGACCACCGGGCCGGCAAATATTTCCTACCACCCATCCTTTTCCCAGGTCTCTTGATAAAAATGCTACCTCAATTTTGTGGGTGGGCCAAGTGCCCACCACAAGGAAGGGCCCACATCATATTGTGGAGACGAACATTATCAATGACAAAACTGCCTAGTTTTGCAAGGGGGTCACCTGCATTTTGGGTCCCAGGCTCGGCGTCCATCTAGGGAAACCTATCAAACCCAGACATTTCTCAAAACTAGACAGTTGGGGGTGTCTAGGGAGGTGTGACTTGGGTGGATCCCCTAACACTTTCTTACCCAGAATCCCCTGGAAACCAAAAATTTAGCTAAAAAGTCAAATTTTCTTTAAATTCCTGTCTAGGATCACCACACTGGCACAAATTTCCTACCACCCAGGGTCCCCCTTGTTCTGATAAAAAAAATACCTCACTGGGGGGCATAGTCTGACGCCAACAAAGATGGTAGGAAGTGTAGTGGAGCATCGGGGAGCCAGCGGCCCGCTACACACCATCCATCTCCCCATCTGGCACCACAATAATCCAGAGGCGATCCCACGCGTAGGGGAACCACCACGCCCAGGACTGATCTGTTTCCAGGCCTCTCAGCTGTGGCACGGCGCCCAAATGGGCTTGGCGAGGTAGGAGCTAGATGCTACCTTCATTGACTCCACAAGCGAGTAGATCCCTGAGGGCCTGGAAAAGTTGGCGGGGCTCGGATGTTGTGCGCACCCGCCGCACTGTTTGCAATCTCTGGTGCGTGGGGGACGATCCCACGCGTAATGGAACCACCACAGCCAAGACTGATCCAATTCCGGGCCTCTCGGTTGCCAAACGGGTGACTGATCCGACTCAGTAAGGCAGGAGTGAGCCTGCAGCTGCGGCCTTCATCAAGCCACACCCCCTTCTGGAGGAGATCCCTGTGGGTCCTGAAAACTTGGTGGCGCCACATGGGTGAGCACCGCTCACAATCTCTGGGGCCAGTAGTTGGGTGGATACCGAGCCGACACAAGCGACTCCGGTTACACCACAACACTTGTCCCCTTTGGTTGCAGAAGGGCAGGCAGCCTCTTGGAGTGAGGCCCCGAGGCAGGCTCCCACAAGGGGGAAAGCTCAGTGGCCAGAAAGGAATACACCCTGGGCCTCCTGATTGCCCTGCGGGTGCCTGAACATACCCGAGGAGGCAGAAGTGAGACTGCAGCGGCGGCATCCTCTGGTCTGGTCTCTGCAGGGTCAACTCCTTAGGGGACCGGCTCACAGCAGCAAAGCAAGGAAGGTAAGCACGTCCACAGCACCGCCTGATCAATCCGTTGTGACAGTGGACGGGGGCATCAAGCCAGCACACACTGCCCCTGCGACCCTGCAACATTCGTCTCCCACGCTGTAGGAGGGCAAGCAGCCACTGGGAGTTGCAACAAATGGCTGAGGTGACGGTGCCTACTCGGCGTGGACGCGGGGCTGTGGGCTGTGGCCTGCGCCGGGCAGCCCGGAGCTGGGAAGCAGTAGCTTATTGGAGGCTGGGGCAGCCACTCAGTGCATCGGCCCGATATAGTTAGACATATCAGACCCCACGTCCGCTTAGGAAGACCGGGGTTCAGGGCCTAAGCGTCCTCCCTCAGTGCCCTCAATGGCCCGAGGGCACCTTTGCTGGAACAGGAACCCACTATTGCACTGAATTACCAGACAGAGAGGACATAGGGAGTAGTGACGACTGGTGCAGGTGGGACTCGAGCACAAGCCAAACAGCGACAGAAGACTGGAGGGCATGGTGAAACCTAAGGGACACTTAGCAAACAAGATGGATAAGTATGCGATCCCCAGATCTCATCAAGACGAGGTGATCCTGCAAGCGGACCCAGCTGCCTGTGGTGAGCCGTCCCTAGGAACGATCATGGCAGCGATACAAAGCCTTCAATCTACCCTGGAACCCACAATAGATTCAGTCACCATCTAAGTGGGGCTCCTTAGGGTGGATTTCCAGAAAATGCGAGAGCTTCTATGTCTCTTGAGGAGCAAGTGTGCAAACTAACTAAGCAGCAAGTGGCACTGGAAGCAAGACTCGAGGCCAGGAAGGGAGGTCTGTTACAGGGATTCTGCTCTTACACTGAACTGTGCACAGAGACCACGGACATCAGTGAATTGTGGTGGACCTAAAAACTCACCTCAGGACCTAGAACCCCTAACCAACTAGCATCAGTGTCACATTAGCTCTTCGTCCTATAGCAAATGCACCAATGATTAGAAAACCCAGAACATGTGACTTAGGTTACTCTCGAGAATGGTGGGAATCAAGAACACTCTTTCGTTATATTCTCACACCAGTCCACAACATGGGTAAAAAGAGACACGATAACGTTTAAAATGTTTATTTTAGCAACGTGCTCTAAGATGCAGTATTTTTGCGGACATAAGCAGGCATATGATTAAAACTAATACGATCAGCATTGTTACAATTCCATAAAACACACAAGGAGAAATCATATTATAATGATGGTGGAAACAGGTCCTATAGTGCCTTGTATGCCACCCTTCCTAGCTAGGAACTATGTTTTATAATCTATAGAAGTTCTCTTAGGCTTGAATAGGGGATCCCATACCACCAAGATCAGCAGAAGTGAATCACATCAGGATCTGCTGTAGCTCTCTGTCTCTCTGGAAACTGATTTTCTCCAAGTGTCTTAAATCATGTATGCAGTACAATATTAATGGCGTGAGAATTTCTGCTAGCTGCAGCTGCATGTATGTTGTGTCTAGAGCAAGAGCCGATCAGCCCGAACAACATCTAACATTGTTATGATGACCTTGGAGGCTTCAGCACTCACTGTGCAGACTAAGGTCGAAATGTAAGTCTACGGATGTTGAAAACAAGCCATTCTCATGTGAAGCAATTCACGCAGCCTAACTTACAACAACAGTTACATATAGTTATGTTATGTTATGTTATGTTATTAAAATTTGTAGAGCGCACGTATACCCGTAGGTGTCTTGGCGCTATGGACGGGCAAGGAAGTCTGCACTGTCGGCTAGTTTTGGAATAGCCAAGTTTTCAAGCCTTTCCGAAAGCCAATGAGAGAGGAGGAATTTCTGAGCTCAAGAGGGAGTGTGTTCCAGAGTTTGGAGGTAAAAAAGTGAAAACTACGCCCGCCCCATTGCACGGTGCGGGTTATTGGTACCTGAAGAAGTTTAGAGCCTGAAGACCGCAGATTCCTGGTCCGTTCGTACCAGGAGAACAGATTTTGGAAAAAGGTCGGTCCTTTGTTGTTAAGGGCCTTAAAGGCTATGGAAAGAGCCTTGAATTTAATCCGTTGCTCCACCGGAAGCCAGTGCAACTTGCGGATTTCAGCAGTGACTGAGTGAGTTCTGGGGATATTGAGAAGCAGTCTGGCGGCCGGATTCTGCACGCTTTGAAGTTTTTTGAGACATTGTTTTTGGGCGTTGCCTAGTAATCCGTTGCAATAGTCCAATTTGAACTGGATCAAAGCCGTGACAACGGTTTTTCTGGCTTCTACTGGAATGTAGGGAAGAATTTTTCTAATCTTTTTTATGAGGAAGTGGCTAGCTGAAACAATAGCGTTTGTGTGATGAATTAGGGTAAGCTTAGGATCAAGCCACACCTGAAGTTCTTAACTTTTTCCGCCGATCTAGGGGGTTCACCCATCTCCCGTGGCCACCACAGGGTACCCCAGGCTGGTTGGACATTGCCGAATGTTAGGATCTCTGTTTTAGAGGAGTTCAACTTGAGGCAGTGGGTGTTCATCCAGCAGTTGACCGTGCGCATACACGTTTGAAATTGTGCAGCGGGAGATGATTCTTTTTTATGTATTGTTATGGCAATCTGTGTATCGTCAGCATATGACGTGAGGCATAACCCAAAGTTCTGAATTATTGGGGCCAGCTCTGAGACATACACGTTAAAAAGTGATGGGCTCAGGGACGAGCCCTGAGGCACTCCACAAGGGAGGGTGTAAGTGTCCGAGCGGGAGGCATCCAGCTCAACCGTGAGTCTTCTGTCTTTAAGGAAAGAGGATAGCAGAGCCAGTGCTGTGCCCCCGATCCCTATTCTCGTGAGCCGCTCAAGCAAGAGAGAATGGTCAACCGTATCAAATGCGGCTGACAGATCGAGGAGTATGAGCATGGCTGTGCCACCCCGACCCATCGCCATTCTGATCTCTTCTGTAGCTTTAATTAGTGCTGTCTCAGTGCTGTGCTCTCGGCGAAAGGCGAACTGCGATGGATCCAACAGGTTATTATCGTTGATGAATTGGGTCAGTTGGGAGTTCATAATTTTATCAATTATTTTGGCTGGTAGAGGAAGCCTGGCAATAGGGCGGTAGTTGGTAGGGTCAGTGGGCTCCAGTGAGGGTTTCTTGAGTAATGGGAAAATAGAGGTATCTTTCCAGGTTGAGGGGAAACAGCCAGTGATAAACATGGAGTTGAAGATGTCTGTGAGACCTGGGCTAACCGCATCACCGATTTCTTTAAGAATTATCGGTGGGCAGGGATCAAAGGGGGATCCAGATTTGGAATCTTGGATGTATCTGGCAACGGTCTCAACAGAGACGGGAGAAAAGGCAAGCAGAGTGTTGGTGGTACGCTCACTGCGAGAGGAGTCTGTTGATGTTAGAGGGGTGGAGTTCTGAAAGATGTTGAAAATATCCAATACTTTGGATTTGAAGGTTGTAGCAATGTTATCGCAAAGCTCTTGATCGCATTTAATTGCTGGACCTTTTATCGAAGTGAGTATGTTCACCACTCGAAAAAGTTCCTTGGAGGAGTTTTTTGCTCCCTTAATTTGTTTGGTGTAGAAGTCCTTTTTGTTAACTATTAGATGATTTTTATAATGTGATATTGCTGTTTTGTAAGCAGATTTCATGATGGGACAGTAATTTGTGCGCCAGCGTCTTTCTAATTGCCGGCAGCGCTGTTTTTCCAGCCGAAGGTCATCAGAAAACCAGGGGGCTGAGGGGGTTTGTCTATTACCTGAAACTTTCTTGATAGGAACGGTGATGTTAAAAGCGTCATTAAGCCATTTGGAGTATACTGGGGCTGAAACTTCGGGGGGCCCGAGGAATGAGGGGCAGGACTTTTCTAGCAGGGAGCGAAGAGATTGCTTGTCCATGAGATCCCATTTTCTTTTGGTAATACAAGAGGACTTCGGTACCTTGGACGATCCCAAGGGAGTAAGAGGAAATGAAAATGTAATCAGTGAGTGGTCGGACCACGTTAATGCCAGCGTTTCCATAGGCGCGAGGTTGTTAATAGAGGAAAAGAAGCCAGCCAGAGTATGGCCAGCCTCATGAGTGGGGGTGTGAATTTTTTGGGAGAGCCCTACTGCTTCCAGGGTTTCTAATAATGCTTCTGTCTCCCTGTTGGCTTTATCCTCGAGATAGAAGTTGAAATCTCCGAGGATGGTGAATTCATCATTTTGTAGGCTGGATTCCAAAAGGCTGTTGATGTTAGAGATAAAATGGCTCCTGAAACCGGGAGGCCGATATAGGAGAATACCTTTGAAGGTTTGTTTAGTATTCAGTTCTATAATGAAGAGCAAGGACTCATAAAGAGATGTAGAAGTCGGGTAAAACCTGACTGGGAAATGGTCCCTTAGTATGATTGCCACCCCTCCCCCACGTTTGGGAGGCCTGTCGACCCTTATTGTCAGGTAACCTGCCGGAGCTGCAGTAACAAAGTTGGGGTCAGATGCAGCATCGGCCCATGTCTCGGTCAGGCATAGTACATCCAAATCGTGATCGTTGGTGAGTTGGGATATTTCATATTTATGTTTGGCTAATGATTTCACATTGACTAGGCCACCCTTTAAAGTGGAACTCGTACCCGGTGGGGTGGGGTGGAGTGGTTATGTTCGCAGGGCTGGGCTGTCTGAAATGCCCTGGTTCTCAGAGGTTCTAGTAGGAAGAAGCCACAGGTGCAGGTTGTGGGTGGGTTGCCTGGGACTAATGTACAGCAGTTGGGGATTATAGTGTTAAGATGGCGAATATCTGTAGAATCGTAGTGCAAAATGTGAGGAGTGGAAGGAGCAGGGGTTGTGTGCAAAAGCAGCAAAAAGGTAAAAAGGTGTTTAAACTTCTAATAAGCCTATGCTAACATAGCAATGTGCGCAAGCAAGGCCCTGCCTTCACTACACCCTCCCTTGATCGGAACACGGACAGAACGGCGGGCAATTTAGAACGCAGAATTCAAGTTCGAGTGAGACAGAACCAAGTTCAAAATTTGCCAAACTGGACAATTGGGAGTAAAATTCCAAATTAGTAACCACAAAAAGATTTCAAAACCCAGCTGGGGTTGTATAATGTCCAACACATATCATGCATAGAAAAGAAAAAAAATGAACAAAATCATGAGTCCAATACGTGTCTATGAAGCAAAAAAAGTCACGTCAATCCAACAGCATATAGGCACAGTACGTTGCAACCGCCTCCAATAGGAAGTCTTTGTCATCATCAGAGAACATTGCAGCCATCCAAGGTAATAATGGGAAAGAACACACATGTTCTTCAACAGCCGGAGCCTCTAGCACCATCAGAGGACAACTCAGGTATTCTTCGAGATTACTGCGTTCCAGAAAGTCATGGGCTGCAGTCCATATATTCCAATTACCTAGGATTCCATGTGTCGCTGCGCAGGCTATTATTTCAATACCAGAACAGTCTAACTCATGAGCAACTAAGGGACTCATTAGTAGATCATAATTCGGGTTAGGAGACATAGTGTTGCAGAGACATAAATCCAGAGCCATTCAAAACCGCATTTCAGGCAAGACAGGCTGCACGCATGTAAAGTACAAGAATCGGAAAGATGATCCATACGTCACACTCAAGGTAGCCAGCGGGAGCGCCCCATAGTAATCAAGCATCCAGTTACGAAGCTGGAGCAGCCGATGCAGGTTGTCGTGGGGCACAGATTGGGCAGACATTTTTTAGCATGCAAATCAACAGCAGTATACCGGCAGCCAAGACGAGAATTAATGGTAATCTGCCGAAGAGGCTGGAAAAAATAGAATGAAAAAATGCCGGTATCACACCAAATATAGTTTGCAATGGAGTCACCAGGTCAGAACTTACCAAATTTAAAAAAGTATGCCAAGCCCGTGGTCGACGAGGCATTGAAGATAGTGTGAATCAAGGCATTGAAATGCAGGGGGAGATCAGTATTCAAAGTGTATGCACCTTGGTCAAGTGTTTGCCACGTGAAGGACAAATGTTTCACGCGAAAAAGTGAGGGCAACTTCTTTTTTGAGACAAAAGAGCCCTTATTCTGCTCATCTTGTTGAACTCTGCTTTCAAGGTCAGAATGGAAGGCCGGATGGATACATCAAGCTTCCCATGTGGAGGAGGAAATAGCACATTTTTGCAACAAAATACACGTTGGGAAACAGTCACAATATACGGAATCCCTGACAGCATACCACAGCAATCTTCATTATTTAAAAGCAAATAACTACCATTTGCTAGCAACATGAAAGTCGGAGTTATGGCTGGGACAGGATTTCCATTTAAATTGCACGCTAAATTCGGGGCGTCAGAATTACAATAGCCATGCACTTGGATGTTCCTGCTAAATAACAAGTGATCAGGTGTGGAAGTGCAATCTTTGCCTTTCAGAAAAACTTCTTTACCCTCCCTCAGGCACCTATAGGTAAATGGCAGAGACCAAATTTCATGGAGATAAGCGCTACCCAAAGGTTCATATCTGCCTATGGCATAGTATTTCATACATTAATCGAATTTAAATAGTGGAAATGGCAATGTTATTAACCCATGAATGAGCCATACCGCTGAATTATATTCGGCAACAGAAAAAGGCAGTGGTTCTAACATTTCAATATGCAAAAGTGAATACGCAGCATCATTCATAGACACAAATTGTTGTTTTACAGTCAAATTAAATGGTAAAAATAGAGAAGAGGTATTCTCCAGTATTAGGGGTGTCTTTCATAGATTCACATGCTTGAATATTCCCCGTCGTCGAAGTGGGAGTCCCACAGTACATAAAGATAGCAATAATGCTAATATATGTATATGTAATAACATAATACATAATAAAAATAGAGATAATACACACTGAAAAACCTCTACAATGGTTCCTCCATAGGAATGCATTATAAAGAGAAAAACTCATTTGTAACATATCAGTGTCATTATGTTAGTCCAAACTGCAGCCAATCAGGCTCAAGCACCCTCTAGAACCTTCTCCTCAGAAGCTCCAGTCCTCAGATTTTCTACCGCACGTCGTGTGAAGGGAGTCTCCCTGAGCTCTGCTCAGTTTTCTTCACTCAACTCTACTACTTCAGTTGTTTCTCAAGATGTCAAGTAAGAAGTCTTTGTTAAGGCCTTGCTCTTCCTGTGGGAAACTGCGTTTGTTTGAGAAGGACCCCCACCAAAAGTGTATTTACTGTTTATATCCAGAACACAAGGTGGCTGACTGCAAGTTCTGTAGAACTTTTCCTGCTAAAACTATCAGAGACAGGGAAGGTCGTCTTCTTCTGTGGTTGAAGCGCCTTCAGGACAAAGACGCAGTTTTGTCAGACGCAGAGAGTTTCCAGTCAGGTCCTTCAACTGCTGCTTCCAAGCGTGGCAGTGTTCAGGAGTTGCCTTCTCCTTTTCTAATGAAGAAAAAGCTGGCCTTAACAGTAGCCCAAGTAAAACCTACTGCTACTGTAACTTCTGTGTCTACGCCCATGAGACCTGGCTCTCAGGCGTCAATTCCAGCCTCTACAAGTGATGTTACACTTCAGTCAGCGCGGTCGTCGACGGGCTCGTCGACGACCATTCCAACGACGAAATTGGCTGCTGTGGCTTCGTCGACGATTACAGTGACGACGACGTCTGCTTCATCGTCGTCGACGATTGTCTCGTCGACGGCTTGCACATCGACGAGAGCCTCAATCTCCACAGTCTCGTCGACGATCCCTATTATCTCGTCGGCGAAGAAGCTTCCGTCGACGAAGAAATCATCGTCGACGCTAAATGTCCCGTCGACGAGTTCAACGACGACGAAGGTCCCGTCGACACTGAAAGCCCCGTCGACCAGCTCGTCGACGACTTAAATCCCGTCGACGAAGGCTTCGTCGATGAAGAAGATAACACCCAAGGATTCGTCGACGAAGCTCCCGTCGACGAAGGCTTCGTCGACGGCTGTGGCAAAACACTCGTCGTCGTCGACGAATACATCTAAAAAATCACCGTCTCCGACAGCTGCGTCTACGTCATCATCGTCGACGGCTGCTCCAGGGAAAACATCTACGTCGACTAAATCATCGACGGCGACGGCTACGTCGACGGCAGTTTGGCCTTTAAATTCTGGAGCGCAGCAGGAAGACGCAGCATCCACATCAGGATCAATGTCTTTCGCCACTATGCCCCTAGTGCCTTTGGACACTTCAAATTCTCCAGTCATTACGGAGCCTTCCATGGGCAGTTTCCAGGAATCTACACTCCAGTTGCCACCTCCTACTCTTCAGCCACCCTCACCAATGTTGGCTACTGACCAGGAAACAGAATCCATTGCGGACGACAATGTTTTTGGTGATGCCCACAGTCCATCGGACTTGATTATTAAGTGTCAAGACACAAGTTCTGAAGACGACGAGGAGGAGGACGATGACCAGCAGGAGGAACAATATGTACAGGTTCCAATGGCAACATTCCCAGTATCTCTGTTTTCCAACCTCCAGCATATGCTGGATGATTACAATAGGAGATTTCCTCCAACACCTCAGGGTACACCGAGCCATGCTACATCTGAGACAACAGAGCCTACTCAACATCAGCAGCAACCTTCAAAGCAGACTGCTCTTCCAGAAAGGCCCCGTCAAGCTATCCCCACTAATTCTCAACAAGATGTGGAGGATGAGACAGAGCCGGAAAGAGAGGAAGGAGAAGTTCCCCAGGATACAGATGATGACGAAGACCCGGATATGGCAGAATTCGATGATTATCGAATGCAAACGCCCTCTCCTCAGCCGGGCGACTCCGGTGATTCACCTCCGGTTGACATCGCTAGCTTCCATATATTGATGGATAAGGCGGCAGAGTGCTTCAAATTACCAAGAGCGCAGCGAGAGGAAGACTGCTTTCTCTATGACTTTAAAAACCAGCCTTATTAACAGGTCCACACCATACCTATTATCGACTTTGTGTGGAAGGAGGGAATAAAAATCATGCAGGCTCCTAACTCCTTACCTGCTCAACTCCCTCGGCTGGAAAAGAAATATAGGGCCCCGACTGGTTCACCCGCTTGCTTGATCTCGCATCCTAAGCCGGATTCAGTGGTGACCCAGGCGGCGCAATGACGAGCACGTAACCCTGCAACTCCTATCACTACTCCACCTGATAGAGAGGGTCGACGTTTGGATGTGATTGGGAAGAGGTTTTCAACCATGGCGTCTACATCAGACCGTGCCGCAAATGCATTGGCCATTTTAGGTCGTTTCGACCGACAAATGTGGTCAGACATTTCTGCGCTAGTCTCGTTGATTCCGGAGACATCCAGAGCGGAAGCGCACCAGATACTTCAAGATGGCAAGAGGGCATCAGAAGAGATGATTGACTGTGCTGTGGACGTTGCGGGTACTGGTTTTCGTATCCTTGCCAGTGCTGCGGCTCTCCGGCGTCAGGGTTGGCTAAAATCCACATAGTTTCGACAGGAGGTCCAGTCGAAGATACTCGACATGCCGTATGACGGTGAGTCTCTCTTCGGCTCTCACATCGATGAGGCACTAGAATCGATAAAGAAAGATACCGATACGGCAAAGTCGCTTGGATCCTTGCAATTCAAAAAGCAGCCTTTTCGTGGTGCGCGTGGACGAGGCACATCTTCAAGCACTTTTCGAGGAGGGCAGTCCCAGTACCGCCGGTACAATCAAGGACACCAGCGTTACTCCAACCAGCAGTCAAATCGTCAGCAGCAGTCAAAGCCCTATAGAGGAAAATCTAAGTATAGGGGCTCCAACAACAAACCTCAATGACTTTCAAGTTCCTCAGAGAGTTGGAGGGCGAATCTCACAGTTTTATTCCCAGTGGTCTATGATAACATCGGACCAATGGGTATTAGACATTGTACACAGGGGTCATGCCTTGGAGTTCACAGAGATTCCTCCAAATTCTCCTCCATCAGGCCCGCCACCTCCCCATCTCGAGGAACTTCAACATCAGGTTCGTCTTCTGATAGAAAAGGGTGCAGTCGAAGTGGTTCCTGTATCTCAGCAAGGGAAAGGTTTCTACTCACGGTTTTTCCTCATTCTCAAGAAGATGGGAGAGTGGCGGCCCATTCTGGATTTGAGGGCTCTCAATCTGTTCCTAAAACAACAATCTTTCCGCATGCTGACGCTATCGGAAGTCTTGCGACTTCTCTACAGTGGAGATTTTCTAACAACAATAGACCTGCAAGACGCCTATTTTCATGTGCCAATACTCCATCGGCATCGCCAGTTCTTGAGGTTCAAGGTGGGTCACATACACTATCAGTTCAAGGTGCTACCTTTTGGCCTACGATCAGCACCTCGTTTCTTCACGAAAGTTTTGGCTCCGGTCATGGCTCATCTGCGTCTTCAGGGAGTTCAGATCTTTCCTTATCTGGACGATTGTCTTCTAAAATCCCAATCTCCTCAACAGCTGGCTCACGACACACGTCTATGTCAGCAGACGTTCGAGTCATTGGGGTTAACCATCAATATGGAGAAGTCACACTTTGCACCGCTGCAAAGAAGAAACTTCCTGGGAGCAATTCTAGACACGGACCTGTCAAAAGCCTTCATCTCCCTCGAACGTCATCAAAAGATAATCTGTCTGGTCTCTCTCATCCGGTCAAAGCAGTCAGTTTCTGCGCGGACGTTAAAGTCGTTTCTGGGGATGGCATCGTCCTGTATCGCACTTGTGAGAAGTTGGCCTGATATGCAGTGCTCACTATTCTAGTGATCACTATGCATCAGTCCAAACGACCCTTATGGTGATTGGTTGTAAGTCAACCTTATAGACCAGCTATCCTAGTAGCGTGGATACGAGCAGTCTTCGGGCTAAACTCTAGAGGGCGTGTTAAGCCAGCTGTTATACCATCACAGATACCCCTTGAACACCAAGTGAAAGGACACCACACAAGTGTTATGAAAATAAACAGTGTATTTATTTAGATCACAACAGCCCTGTACTCTTTATGAGGACAGGGTACTAAGCACACAACAAAACTCTTATGAAAATACTTCAAGTTGCACAATTTACACAAATGCCCGAGGGGCACGAAAAACCATATACTCTAAAAGTGGAATGCGAAATTACTAGCAGGTAAGTACTGTACTAATAGGCTTTGGAATCGCTAGGACTACGTAACTGAACCTTCAGATTACTAGTAGGAGGCCTAGGGGACTCGGGTGCAGAGTGTGCACTCTCACGCGGGATGCGGGACAAAGTCTATGGGAGCTAGTAAAGACAAAGTTAGTGTTCTCGGGTGAACCCGATAAGGTAGATAAAAACGACAGTGGATCCTGACCCTTGGATAGTGAGGCTATGCTGGGGCACCGAAATGCCAAAGTTACCTAGCCCAGGGGCTGCAGCTGCATAGGTCTCAAAAGACGTCGGGAATCCTCGTAGACGAACCAGGAGCCTGAAGAAAGAAGTTGCTGGCAGGCGACCAGTGAAGATTGTTCGAGTGATCCAAGCCTGGATCGAAGATGGATGACACCTGAAAGCAGAGGGGACCAAGTTCGTGACCACTAGCCAGTAGTCAGATGGCACCAGGAGGGCACCGGATGGTAGTCACCTCGACTAGGTGAGTGGGCGATGCTGGGCTCTGCAGTCTCACGGACCAGGAGGCGTTGTCCGCGACCAGGATGGAGGTGCGAGCTGTCCCACGATGGATGATGCTGTCGACGTCGCTGGACCCAGGATTGGGGCAACAAGTCTTGGCAAATTCAAGCCCACGCGGTGGACCTAAAATGGCGTCTGGTGTAGACCAGGAGGGTCCGGGGTGCTCCTCTTTTGGAAGGGAGCAAGGGCCAGTCTGGAGCAACCAGACCAGCAGCGGTGATGTCGTCGTGCGTCGTTAGGAAGGACACAAGCCAGCGGGCTAGTAGCCAAACAACGCGGTGAGCAGCAAAATGCAGAAGGGCCCCACGCAGATCGTGGAGATGCTGGGGGGCTGGACTTCGGTGCTGGAGCTGCTCAGGGTTGGGGCTTCTCGGACCCCAAAGCACTCACCAGAGGATCCCTCGGCGGTCGTGCTGGATAGAAGTCGTGCAGTTCTGATGATGGCCGGTTCCTCGAGGTCTCATCGCACCTACGGTTCTCAGCTTAGCTGTAGAGGTAGGTAGAGGTCAGAGGTGCCAGGGAGCCGGGTCTCGTCGTGCTGGTCGGTTGGATTCCTGAGGAAGGACGTGCAGCAAACCGCAGAGTTCTTAGATGGTGCCTGCGGATGCAGGGTGGCTACTCCTTAGCCACAAGGGAGAAATCTTGAGAAGAAGTCGAGAGTTCTTTTCGTAGAAAGTAGTTTCTTGATTCAAAGATGATCTAATTTGGAAGGGTCCCCGCTCCTGCCTTTATCCTAAAGAAAGGGGTGGGTACGCGACTAGGTCCTGCCCTAGGGGTGGGACCAGGAAGGGGGGTGGTTACACCCCTCTCCCATGCCGGACTTTCCCCAGGCCAGGGGCTGGTGTGCCCCTGGAACTGGTTCTAGCCGACAGATGCGTAGTGAGCACCGGGGTGCCACTCTGCAGTCACCTTCCTGTAAAGCCCTGCCTACCCAGGATACACAAAACCCTGTCTGGCATGGTGCTAGCACCGCCCCTGACAGGAAACCCTTTGTCCAAGCTCTCCTCGCTGGAAGGACTCCCAGCAGCAGGAGGTCAGACTCGTGTCTGTGGTGGCAGCATCCATTTTGTGGAGCTGAGGCTTTAGTTAACTTTAACCGGGGTTCACAGTTACATACATGTCGTGTCCCTCTAGAAGGGTGGAATGCTAACCCCGTCGCCAGAATTGGAGAGGGGTTAGTATTCCAATTCGTATGACACCTTACTCGCCATGTTTTGATAAAGCGATACCAAAGATAGCATTTAACCGCGAGGATTATAATGCATTTAAGAGTATATGGTATGCGTTATCATGGAACAGCTATTAGGACTTGGTTCCGCAGGCTGCAAACGGGCTCAGCTCATGCCAGAGCACCATCTCACACGATTCCAAGCACTCTGCCTTCAGGATTGTCAAGGCCTCCATAGGAGTGACTGATAGGAATCTGTGTGTCCATTTTTAGGGTTAGATATAGGTATACTATATCTAAAGCAAAGGGTGATTACACCACCTTGCCCCAGCTGTCGTGCAGCCAGTTGTGTCAGATTTAGATGGCCATCCAGGGGTGGCATAATACATGCTTCAGCCCCTGGTAGGCCCTGAGTACACCTATGCCCTTAGTTACAGGGTCTGATAAGGTGGCCCAGTGCCAATTGGAAATGTACCTAAGGTACATGGAATCCATTTTAGAGAGATAGCAGTAGGCCTGGGGTCCTGATTGGCAGGGCCCCGGGTCAACTAAGTCGGAAAACCAGCAAAACACCAGGCAAAAAAAATGGGGGCAACCATAGTCAGGTATCCACCTTCCTGCAGCACTGTTCCCAAATTGCAGGTTACGCACTCATCCTATACAGGAAGAATTAGACCTGCAATGGCGCCAGGTGTCGGGGTCTTTCAACGACCTGGTGAGGGTAATGTCCCGCACGAAGTTTGCTTTGGTGGGAACAACCATCCAATCTGGACGAAGAAACTTTGTTTCTAGCCCAGTCTCCAGATCTGACGTTGACTACAGATGCGTCCATGGAGGGTTGGGGCGCTCATCTCCAGGACCTTTCCATAAAAGGCAAATGGACGGCGACACAACGAACCTGGCATATCAACCGGCTGGAGTTGATGGCTATCTTCCTAGCGCTCAGATCATTCTTGCCCGTAGTGCAGGGGGAGTCGGTGCTGGTTCAGACAGACAACACCACCAGCATGCACTACATGAACAAACAGGGCGGCACAAGATCTCAGCCACTGTCTCGACTGGCTCAAAGGATTTGGGACTGGGCTCTTCGTCATCAAATTTCTTTAACGGCGGTCCATCTGCCGGGGGTATCCAACATCCTTGCGGATTCTCTGAGCAGGCCCACGTCATCCACTCACGAGTGGGAGATACATCAGCCGACTCTTGACCTGGTGTTCCGCCGTTGGGGTCGTACCATGATAGACCTCTTTGCAACCCCAGTAAATCGGAAGTGCCGATCCTTCGCAAGCTGGCATCCCCACCCAGAGTCCAGCGGAAATGCCCTCCTCATGGATTGGAACGGGCTGCTTGCTTATGCATTTCCACCGATCCCGTTGGTGCCGAGGGCGTTGTGGAAGATGCTCAGGCAACCCTGCCACTTAATACTGATCGCCCCTCGTTGGCCCAGACAGGCATGGTTCTCAGAACTGCTTCTGTTATCCCAATGCACACCCATTCATCTGCATCCACGTCCAGACCTCCTGACGATTGGAGAAAATCAGTTTCCAGAGATACAGACAGCTATTGCAGATCCTGATGTGATTCACTTCTGCTGATCTTGGAGGTATGGGGTCCCCTATTCAAGCCTAAGAGACCTTCTATATTTTATAAAACATAGTTCCTAGCTAGGGAGGGTGGCACTATAGGACCTGTTTCCACCATCATTATAATATGATTTCTCCTTTTGTGTTTTATGGAATTGTAACAATGCTGGTCGTATTATTTTTAATCATATGCCTGCTTATGTTCGCAAAAATACTACATCTTAGAGCACGTCGTTAAAATAGACATTTTAAACTTTATTGTGTCTCTTTTTCCCCATGTTGTGTACTGAATGAGAATATACCGATATCTCCAGGATGTTGAGCTCATAGCCCAGGAACAAGACTGTGTACTCTGCAATGTGTGATTTAGTCAAGTTAAATTTGTAACCAAAGTCCACAAACATGCAAATGATGCTGTGAACGCAACACAGATGCGGCCATAACTCGTCGTCTGTAAGATAAATGTCATCAACATACGAACATGCATCAGGGTCGAGTCTCTCCAAAAGTGAGACTATGCGGGCGACAAAGACTCCTGGACTGTTTTTATAGCCCATAGCTAATCTTCTGAACTGTTTCTGTTTACCACCACAGGTGAAAGCTGTCCATTGACTACTAATAGAGGACAGGTTATGGCTAAAAAAGCCATTGGATATGTCAAGTGTATTCTTAAACCGTGTACGCACGTGACTATCCACAAGGGCTGAACTGTGAGTATTCTGTACCACGCAGGTCAGACAATGTGAGTTTAAGTGCCGGTAATCCAATACCAAACTGTACGAGCCAGCAGGCTTGGTCACAGTAAAAAGAGGATTATTCATCGGAGACACACACATTTCAATCACACCTTGATATTCCAATTGTTCAGCGCCAAGACACCCTAGGGTATATGCTGCGCTTTATAAATGCCAATAAATAAATAAATTCAAGGATTTGTGCCACAGGAGCTTTCGCTTCACGTCGCATGGGATATTGGGGTTGAGGCTGTGGCATCGACCGCAATGGTATCTCATATCTGGGAGAAAAATTGTCCCATCCACACTGAGTACGGTACAACGCTGGTGCAAGCACCTTAGTCCACTCTTTTGCAAAGAGCAGGGCCTGCTTCTTCGGCACCGTGTGTGCGAAAGCAGGGAGGATTACCTCCTCTCCTTGCGGAGCTCCCAGGACAAAAGGTGGGGGCCAATCGGCCTCCGCCAACAAAATGTCATAGGTAGTTGTCAGATTTTCTCAAAATACCCCTTTTATAGTACGTTGTATGTCACCCTCAATTAAAAGGACTATTTCATAAAGTCTTTCAGAGGGAGCTACTCTAGTGTCAGCAGTCTCAATAGCAACTAAAGTGTCAGTTGATGTCAACTTCAGAAATGGACGCAATGCTTCCCGCACTACTGTAATTTCCGCCGCACTGTCTAGCAGCATGAGCGCCCATGTCAGATTCCGAAGCTGCGTTCTCAATATCCGTGGCGTACCTCAGTGTTAAAGCGGCAACCTTCTTCTTCTGAAATTACCAAGCTTGAAAAGACCTATGTAACTATAGGTAGGTTAATCCGTCACCACTGTCAACCGTAAACAATAGTGAGGGGGTCGTGGACTGCTTTAAGCACTACTCGATAGTCTCAAAATAAGACCACTACATTATGTGCCATGTTGCAGGGATTCTGCTTATACACTGAACTGTGCACATAGACCCAGGACATCAGTGAATTGTGGTGGACCAAAAAACTCACTTCAGTACCTAGAACCCCTAACCGACTTGCATCAGTGTCACATTAGCTCTTCGTCCTATAGCAAAGGTACCAATGATTAGACAACCCAGAACATGCGACTTAGATTACTCTCAGGAATGGTGGGAATCAAGAACACTCTTTCGGTATATTCTCATTCCAGTACACAACAT
The DNA here is from genome assembly GCF_964263255.1 of Lissotriton vulgaris. Lineage (NCBI taxonomy): Eukaryota > Metazoa > Chordata > Amphibia > Caudata > Salamandridae > Lissotriton > Lissotriton vulgaris. The sequence goes on along the minus strand of NC_141687.1, from coordinate 34,488,563 downwards.
GGGGAAAAAGAGACACAATAAAGTTTAAAATGTCTATTTTAACGACGTGCTCTAAGATGTAGTATTTTTGCGAACATAAGCAGGCATATGATTAAAAATAATACGACCAGCATTGTTACAATTCCATAAAACACAAAAGGAGAAATCATATTATAATGATGGTGAAAACAGGTCCTATAGTGCCACCCTCCCTAGCTAGGAACTATGTTTTATAAAATATAGAAGGTCTCTTAGGCTTGAATAGGGGACCCCATACCTCCAAGATCAGCAGAAGTGAATCACATCAGGATCTGCAATAGCTGTCTGTATCTCTGGAAACTGATTTTCTCCAAGTGTCTAAAATCATGTAAGCAGTGCAATATTAAAGGCGCCAGAATTTCAACTAGCTGCAGCTGCGTATATGTTGTGTCTAGAGCATGAGCCGATTAGCCCGAACAACACCTAACATTGTTATGATAACCGTGGAGGCTAAGTCTAGGGACGTTGAAACCAAGCCATTCTCATGTGAAGCAATTCATGCAGCCTAACTTACAACAACAGTTACATATAGTGTTGTGTTCAAAAGCAGCAAAAAGGTAAACTGGCGTTTACATTTCGAATAGGCCTATGCTAACATACCAATGTGCGCAAGCAAGGCCCTGGCTTCACTACTGCCAGGTGCAATGTACGTACGAAATCAGGTCTTCCACAAACCACCTGCGACCCAAACGCCTATCAAAGTTTTTCTTAGTCGCAAGGGCACACAGGGCTCCGATCCCGCCGCCGAGACCGGGTGCCCCACCGCACATCATCATAGCCCGGTTGTTCAACTACTGAGACCGCAACATAATCTTACAAGCAGCCTGTGCGCAAGGGAGGCCTGGGAATGGCTGGACAGGTTGCTCACTCAGGGACCTAGACACCCAAAGGGTCTGAAGAGATCACATCCTCGTAGAATGGGGGATGGCGGCTCCTCAGGTGTGGATAATGAATAACGAAACCTGGAATAGCCCCAGATGGCCTTGTAGCTCCAGGAAGGGCAAAGGACGCCACCAGAGACTTCAAGACTTGAAAGGACAGTCGGTGAGGTGCACTTGGGCGGGCATGTAGTAGGGTGGACGGGAATCGGCTGAGCAGCATCCAGGGTAATTGCATGATGAACATGATCATTCCTTAAACTGCTAGCCAGCAGGTTCTAGGCAAAAGGAAGAGAGTGGGCTGATCCGAGAGGGGTCGGCCGGTTGAGCCATCGCCCTCCGGGCAAAGTAAGGTGTCTCCGGCCGGGGACAGGCGGAGCGGCATCCAAGACTACAGGGTAATGCATGATGAACATAATCATTCCTTAAACTGCTAGCCATCAGGCTCTAGGCAAAAGGAAGTGAGTGGGCTGATCTGAGAGGGGTCGGCGGGTTGGGCTGTGGCCCTCCCAGCAAAGTAGGGTGTCTGCTGGCTAAATAGGCTAACAGACAAGAAATGTTAGGGCGGCCAACCCCCTGATATGGTTACTATACAGTTAAGGGTGACAGAGACGCTCTGCAAATTGGGGTGGTGGGAAGTTCTAGCCCCCAGTGCAGGGAGGCAGGGTGGGGGGAGTTGAGGGAGATGTTTACTTGGTAGGATTTATCGGAGCAGTTGCACGAGACACAGTGCTTCAATGAGGGCCTATGCCCGGGGAAGTGGTGAGGGTTCCTGTGCAGCCACCAGCCAATCCGAGCCGACATGGTTACGTCACTTTAGGGGATGGGAGTGCATAAACAACACACACTCAAAATCATATCTTGGAATGTCAATGGCTTGGGGTCCAAGATAAATCGCACGTTGGTACTTCAAATTAATAAAAGACACACGCCTGACCTAGTTCTGCAGGAAACCCACATGAAGGGACACAACTAAACGGCTTTGGATGGATGGGGCTACACCTTAGCACACGCAGGGTAAACCTCAGTGTCCCATGGGTAGGGATCCTCCTCCAGTTGGTTGCGGCGTATATCGTAGGTAAAACATGGAGGGTTCGCTAGGCAGATTTTTACTCCAGACGGGTAGATGGGATGGGCAAATTCTGACTCTAGGTTCAGTATACACGCCACCAGGATTGCCAGGAGATACCCTATACGCCATTGGTGCACTGCTCCTCGAGCTGCCGAAGAGGTCTTTGATCTTTGGAGGAGACATGTGCGATGTCATCTCCCTGTCAGAGAATAGATAGTGGGGGAAAGAAGATTCAAAGAGAGGAACTCCCCTAAGTAACTTTGTATAGGCGCTAGAGTGGGCTGACTTATGGACAGCCCAGATCACGACGGGATGCCAATACACACACCTATCGGAACTACATGGCAGCCTGTCCAGACTACATTATCCATTTACTCTCAGAAAAGAAGCAGTAGCTTCTGAGACACTCACCTCCTATATACGACCACTCTCCGGTGGTCACTTTGTTCATGGGCAGATAGTAGAAAATGTCCTGCCGCCCTGGTTCAGCAAACCCTGGGTACCTTTAGAATCCTCAGGATGTTGGAAAAAAAGAAAGCTAACTTGGGATGGATACCTTATGTGGACAAAAAGTTGCAGGGGCCTAAGTGCGAACTACCCCAAATAGCCAAAAGAGGCTTAGCACTGAGTGGAGAGGCCTAGGAGCGAAGGGTTAAAGGGTATGATGTGTTGGGTCTCGGGCATGGCATGCTGGGGGACAATGGAAGCAGAAAGTCCTGGGCTTAGATTCAAAGTATTGCAAGTTGCTTGTTGAATCTCAGCCCTGACGGTTTTCTTGGGACGTGGAGGGAACACTTAACTTACCAGCTGCTGTACTTGGAGTATTTTCTTCTACGGATTACATTCAATAAAATAATATATTGCAGGGGTTGGAATATATCAGGTGCTTTAAATACCACCTATTACAAGTTTTATCCCCAAAATATAGCATGCCATATAGATTTGGGACCTTTCGTGGCTTTCAATGCATCAGTGGTGGTTGGTGACGTGCAAAAATCGTGGGCCGACATAAACAGAATTCAAACAAATAAGCAAACAGTTAAAAATGTAAAAATTAAAAAATAAAATAAACTTATCTTAGCCTGCAGCTCATCCAGTCCTCGGCCCCAGACTCCTCTCAGCGTGTGGTCCCAGAGCTCCTTATCCAATCCAGACGCTCCACTCATTATGTTCAGCAGAATGTGCGTAGTGTCTGGATCGGCTGGAGCAGGCTGCCTCAGCGCTGTGAAAAGCACTGGATACCCATGCCTGCTTTCCAACCAAACTAAGACAGCTGGGTTGCAGAGTTTGAATTGCACATGTCAGTTTGGCCGTAGCAACGTAGCCATCCAAACCGACATGCGCAATTCATACTGAAGGGAGCACGTCGATGCCGGACATGTGGCAGCACTAGTGCTCCTGGACCTCAGTGCAGCCTTCGACACTGTAGCACATCATACGTTGCTACAGTGTCTGAAGAAAGGAGGGGTGACAGGCATGGCCTGGTTATGGCTGGAATCTTTTCTCACCAACCGCAGCTTCTCGGTGGAGCAAGGAGGAGCACGTTCCGACACCTTTGACCTCGGTCAAGGAGTGCCGCAGGGCTCAAGCCTCAGTCCAACCCTTTTTAATTTATATGTCACCCCCGTGGCTACTACTGCGGAACGCTATGGGGTAGAAGTAGTGACATACGCAGACGACACACAGTTGGTGGTCGCTCTGACCCAACCTGCTGAACAAGCCGCCGCGAACTTCTCAGCATGCCTCCAGGAGATGGCTGGATGGATGGCGAAGAACTGCCTCCGTCTTAACGGTGACAAGACTGAGGTGCTGATTGTTGGAAAACCCCCCTCAGTCTGGTCATCTGCCTGGTGGCCGCAGACCTTGGGGCCCCTCCCTACCCCTAGTGATCAGGTCAAGAATCTTGGAGTATGGGTGGACTCAAAGTTGGACTACGACTACCACACCAGACGGGTAGCCGGTACGTGCTTCTCGATTCTACGGAAACTCCGCAAAACCATCGACCTGCTCCCAGAATCATCTAGGAAGACCCTGGTCCACGCCCTTGTCACGTCAAGACTGGACTACGGCAATGCCCTGTATCTAGGTGCCAACGCCACTAGCCGGCGGCGACTGCAGACAATTCAGAATGCTGCCGCTCGCCTGGTCCTCCGGCTGCCCAGAAGAGCCGCCTCAAAAACATCCCTACAAACACTACATTGGCTTCTGATCAATGAAAGAATCGACTTCAAAGTCCTTTGTATTGGTCACAGGATCGTACATGGCAAGGGCCCGGCCTTCCTTCGGAACCTTCTCTGCCCCTATACGCCCACCCGACAACTCCGCTCGTTAGGAGCAGGCCTTCTCGCTGTCCCCAGACACAAGAAAGCCAGAATGGGAGGAAGATCCTTTCGTACTTTGGCGGCACACAAATGGAACTCTCTCCCCCTGAGCTTAAGAGTGGAAACATCGGAGCTCATCTTCCGCAGGAAGCTTAAAACATTCCTCTTTCCTAAAGATTAGCCCGTCTGTTCTGACTGACGGAGTAGCTGGCTCTTCTGACAGCGCGGGGACACACTGACAGTGTAACCATGCGCTTTACAAATTCAGAAATAAATAAAATAAATAAATAAGGGGCCACTTGTCATTGCTGCCAATCAGCAGCAATGACACACTGGCCCGCCCTGCCCCCTCCTTTCGGGGGAAAAAGCTGGAAAAATAACATTTTATTTTCCAGCTTTCCGTGCAACAGTGGGGAGGCGAGGGCTCTGTAGTGTTGTACTAGGTGGGCGCAACCACTTTGGCCCACAGTCAGTGTTACTGTAATGCTTTCTTCCCCCCAGTCGTAAGTTCAATGGTTCCGCCCGACGTAGAGACGGAGGGCACGTTCTAGAGATAATAAAAAGCCCAGGGCCCTGGGCGTGGCGGGCATTGTACTGACCACTACTGCAATACTGTGTGGTCTCCAATCTATGTGTCCGGTAGGCCCAACCAGTACTTTACACTGGCGACGAGGGTGGTCTCGCCACCCCATCGCGTGCCACGCTCCGCCCCCCTGCTCCGGCGGACCTGCTCCTGTGGCCCCTGCAGTATGCCCCGCTCTGCTGGCCTTCCACCCCGCCAGCGGAGTGTCCCTGGCCGCCCAGCTACATCAGCCTCGTCAGGCGGCGGCCCAGCCGCGCCGCCCACCGCTCTGCCTCCGCAACTCACCGCTGACTCCTGGCTCTCCGGGCAAGTCGATCCCGTCACTCGAGCCCTGCCTGCAAGCGGCCCTGCCGCCCACATCCAGCGGATTCGGCCTCGTGGCTTCAGGTGCGTGCCCTCCGCCCAGCCGCACTCCTGCACTCGCCTGCTCCCGGCCCCCAGCGTCACGCCAGCCCGGCAGGCCTGCCGCGCAACGCCGGCGTGCTGTTCACCACGCATCGCGCGTGCACCACAGCGACGCTACCACCTCCCACGCATCTCGCGTGAGGAGGCCCTGCCGTTTCTCACGCATCTTGCGTGCAACGTTACCGGACCCCTCGGCAGCTGCCTAAAGTTGCTTGAAAGCGCACCTAGCGTGTTCCTGGACTCTTGGCCCTCTGGTGACAGGGCACCCCTTTGCTGTCTGACCTCCCGCCCCCTTCATGGCTATGGCCGCCGTGCCACCGCTGGAACCCTTTGCGGTCACGGGCACGCCTCCTTCTCAGGCTGCTCGGTGGAGGAAATGGGTGGAACGCCTGGAGAACTACTTTATAGCTGCGGACATTGCAGTCGAGTGGCGGCGAGCCATGCTTCTGCACCTAGGAGGGGAAGCCATACACGACATCTCGAAGGACGTGGCAGAAGGGGGCCCGCCCCGAAACTACACCACGCTACGCGACGCCATAACGGAATACTTCGAGCCTTTCGCCAGCGCGGATTACGAAAGGTTCCTACTCCGCCAAGCCCGCCAGCTCCCAGAAGAGTCGAAGATTTCTATGCGAGACTCAAAAAGCTAGCCAGCACATGCACTCTCCCAGATGTTGACGACGAGATCCGCGCTCAATTCATGCAAGGCTGCGCCTCCTCGAAACTACGAGAAAGAGTCCTAGAAACAGACAACATGCCCATGCGCGACATCCTGGCGTTAGGGCGATCTAAAGAACTATCGAAAGCTAGAGCCGCACATATGGAGCCAAAACCAACTGTCGCAGTCAAAGTTGAACCCGTGTGCGCCATCAAGACGAGCACCAAAGACACGCGCACGAAACCACCCCGAAGACCACGGCCAGGCCCAGCTCAGTCTTCTTCTCTCTGCTGTTACGCCTTCTATACTGTTTCCAATGATGCAAAATAAGTATATAAGCTATATACTGTTAATAAAATGTAGCGCGCTCTATCCCTTCTGACACCCTGTGTGGTGTTCGGAACATGATAATTTGGTCTTGACCATTCCTTTTTAAGGAATAAAACCCCTAAGAACTCTAACACCACGGACTCTGTTTTCTTTCATTTCCGATTGAGTTATTATTGATTAAGTACTTACCTGCATAGAAATTAAGAGTAAATTATTTATTTACATCATTTTGGCGCCCGAATAGGGACCCCTCCAAAACCTCACGCGCCGGTTGGTGCGTTGCAACCTATGTCCCCTGCCGTCAGTTAGCCGGAACATACGCGTATCGGCAGGATTTCCTGCATCTCCCTCTGACCCACGGAGGTGACGAAGACTGCGATCAGTACCCAGACGAGGCGGTGAGGAGTGCGGAGGATCCCGACCAGAGCCTAGCCGAAAGAAGCAAGGTCCGAGGTGTCAAGAGGCCCACCAGGTTTCCGAAGTTTTCCGAAGTTTTCCGAAGTTTTCCGAAGTATCGAGTCGAGTCCAGTCGAGTTTTCCGAGGCCTTCTGTTTCCGTGCTTCCCGGTGAGTACCATTGCTGGGTCGTATCTAGACGGGTTTGGGTACACAAGTCCGGTCTGCACTGTTTTTAGGCAGTGTATCTGTACTGTTTAGCAGTATATCTAGTATTCCGAATTTCTGAATTTTTTGCACTGTTACACCAGTGTATCTGTACTGTTGAGCAGTACGTCCAGTATAGCGGGGTAGTCATCTATGTCTTAAATGTTTTTTGTGTGATTAATGTCGTGGTATGAATGTGACTGTTTTTGTGCATTATTGTGTTTTCTTGTATAACTAGTTACATTCAGAATTAAGTATCAAGGATTGCGCATTTCAGTATCAAGTAAGCAGAATGCCGTTTTTCAACAAGTTAAAGCAGATAGGAACTAGGAAAGGGATGCTAGAGGAAGAAATTCCTATCCCTCCTAGGGACACTCCAGGCAATTTTATGTATAATAAGCATGGCATAGATGCCATATTGTATCTAGAATTATGGACCGATTATACAAAGCACCTAGAAGAGAGACACAGATGGCCAGTTAATGGAACATGGGATGCCGAGTGCATCATGAAGGTAGAAGAGGCATTACGGAAAAAGAAAGCCAGACAGTCTCAGAAAGATGCCATAGAATTTTGGCATAAGGAATCACATAAACGTGCTGAAAGAGCACTTCGTAGAGAAGACAGACTTAGAGAATCAGAAAAAGCTCGAGAAAACGAACTGGTTATTGAAGGAATCCGAGTAAAATCAGAACAAATAGATCGCATCCGAAATAGCCAAGTAAACGGCATGTATCTTATGGCCGAGGGTACACCTGACGCCATTTCAGAAATACCGAAAAATTTGCCGTCGCCATTAGTTCCAACTAAAGTAATGCATAAGACTACTAAAGACATATTCCTAAATTCCCACCTAGAAGATGTAGCTCCAGCTTACACCAACTTGCCTGTTCGTGCCCTGCCTACCGACAGGGACGGGGGCGGCACCCCGCCACCAGATCATGCCTCGCCAGTACCACAACAGACTTCTCCTGTCCCGCCAGCCCCGCCGCTTCCCGTACTCAAAACTGACCTACCGAAACCACGTTTGCCTGATCCACCTAAACGACAAGTTCAAGTTCAGATACAGACTCCACAGGGAGATAATGCACAAGCTTCCGCTTCAGGAGGTGCGACCGCGGGTCCTCAGACCCCGCCCCCAACTCACAGATTCAATCTCAGAGGTATGCAGAGTCCTCTTACGTACAGGTCTCCCCACTCCTCTAATTCATCCCGCCTTGACGCATTAAAAGAAAACATGTCAGTTTGCAGATATGATCCAGTACCCGGAAAAGACGATTTAATGATATTGGCATCATTACGGTTAAGATCTGCTACTGATAACTTGCTATGCTATGTAGGAATGAAGGAGCGTCTAGATAGAATATATGAGTTTGTTCAGACAGGAAAAGATCCCGACAGTATTAAGGACGCCATGGAGAAACAGAAAGTTGACATGCAAGCACTAATACTACGATTTTTCATAAATTGTCTGATAAGAGAACGAGACAGGCCCGGAACAGATCAGAGTGAATTAGATGCATTGAACAAGTGGGGTCAAAATATAGCTGAAAGAAAAAAGCACTGAAAAGACAACTAGATTGCATTCAAATGCCAGTTAACACCGCTTTACTGCAATACGTCGATGATCTGCTGATCACCGCACGAAGTGAGCCCGAATGTGAAGAAGCATCACTGACAGTTTTACATTTCCTGGCCGACAAGGGGCACAAGGTGTCTCCTTCGAAGCTACAATTCTGTGTTCAGCAAGTTGTGTACTTGGGTCACTTGCTGTCCAAAGTGGGGAGACAGCTCACTCCCGATCGCATTCAGTTAATTGTAAATATGCCGCAACCCCAGACACAAAAGGAAGTGCGGGCCTTCATAGGCCTCACCTCGTACTGCAGACAATGGATTCCCCAGTATGCATTTCTAGCTAAACCACTCATTCAGTTAACGACACAGGAGGCAGCAACTTCGACTGCCCTCCCTTGGACTCAGGAACACACACAAGCTTTTGAAGAATTAAAGAAAGCCTTATGTCAAGCACCAGTTTTAGCGACACCATGTTACAGCAAACCGTTTACACTTTTCGTTACAGAACGTGATGGTACAGCGTTGTCTGTCCTCACCCAAGATCAAGCAGGTTCACATAAGCCTTGCGCTTATTTTTCAAGTACATTGGATTCAGTAGCCCAGGCACTCCCTGCGTGCTTAAAGTCTGTAGCAGCAACAGCGTTAGCAATCCGACAGAGTGATTCAATTGTTTTAGGTCATCAGTTAACAGTTCAAGTACCACACTCTGTAGAGGTTTTGTTAAACAGAACCCAGACTCAACACTTGACTATAGCACGACTGACAGGTTATGAATTAACACTATTCCAGCCACACATAGAAATCAGACGCTGCAGCATCCTGAACCCCGCAACACTGTTACCAACAGTTATGACAGATCCAGCCCCACATGATTGTATAGAAATCATTAATGCAGTAACAAAGCCTAGACGAGATTTAACAGATGTTCCATTGACAAATCCAGACCTGACACTTTATGTGGACGGTTCATGCATGAGAACAAGTACAGGAGAATTAGTGGCCGCGTATGCCGTGACCACTGAAACTGAAGTTAAAGAAACACATCGTATTGACACACTGTCTGCTCAAGCAGCAGAGCTCATCGCTCTGACCCGAGCTTGTATTCTAGCCAAAAACAGAAATGTTAACATATACACAGATTCACGTTATGCATTCGGAGTTGTACACGACTTCGGAGTCCTCTGGCAAGAACGAGGTTTCCTGACCTCTCATGGGGCCAAGATTCAACACGGTCCCCTCATTCAAGCACTGTTAGAAGCAATACATTTGCCTTCGGGCATATCAGTCATGAAGTGTAAAGCACATACTAAAGTTACAGATTCTGTGTCCCAGGGTAACGACCTGGCAGACCAGACAGCAAAACATACAGCACTGACTCACACCCAGATTACTGATGTGACAAAGACAATAGTACCGACAAAGTGTATGACAGTTAGAGATCCCGCCCTAGACGTAATTGATATCCAGACACATGCTACTCCAGATGAAATAAAGAAATGGACTGAACTAGGAGGGATTCAGACAGATCAAGGTTGGATAACGAAGGAAAAATCTATATGGTTTCTCCCTGACTCAATGGTTCAAGTCATGATAAATACAGCACATAGCCCGGCACATCTAGGAGAGAAAGCGATGTTAGACAGTCTACAGAATCTCTGGTACAACAAACACTTACGAGCAGCAGCAAAACAGAAAGTGCGTACTTGCATGATCTGTTGTCAGTTCAATCCAGGTAAAAGCGTCCCTGTAGAGCAAGGTGGATTTCATCCTCCCGATCACCCTTTTGAAGTCCTCCAGATGGATTATATCCAGATGGACCGCTGTCGAGGTTTTAAATATGTTCTCGTAGTTGTCTGTGCTCTGTCCCGCTGGACCGAAGCATACCCAGTATCAGATTACACTGCTCCGACCACTGCCAAGCAGCTGGTTCGTGAATTCTTCCCACGATACGGCTTGCCTCGTGTCGTATACTCAGATAACGGTCAGCCATTCTCATCTGCATTAATGAAAGAAGTTTCCCTACTGCTAGGATACCAGTGGAAGTTCCATTGTGTCCGACATCCCGAAGCAGCAGGCCTTGTAGAAAGGCATAATCAGACAATAAAATTACGTCTTGCAAAGATCTGTCAGGACAAAGGGGTCGACTGGATAGTCGCCCTGCCCGTGGCACTATTCTACATGAGAATGGTCGCCCACTCGAGATCAGGGCTATCCCCGTACGAAGTGGTCTTTGGCAGACCACCGAATATGTGGGGGACGCCCATTCCGAAGAAAATCACTGATGTTGATTGCAATATGTTGACAGATTACCTTGCCTCCTTGATGTCTGCACTCCAATCATGTCGTTCACAGGTTGCCGCAGCTTTCCCCGACAACACTGATGTAAAGCCGCACGAGGTCCGTCCTGGGGATCTGGTACTCGTCCGGAATTTCGACCGGAAAAGTCCGCTGGAGCCCCGCTGGAAGTCCCCGAAGACCGTTCTTCTCACCACGAGGACCGCCGTGAAGATAGAGGGGAGAAAGGGGTGGGTCCACACGAGTCACATCAAGCTTTGCAATGAACTAAAAAACGAACTAAAACAGGACTCTGACTCGTCCACCCCCACCAAAGACTGTATAAAACCAAGTGACTTTACCGTTACCGAACGAGAAAAGACTCCCCAAGAACAATATCGTATGAAACTCCGATCTAGCAAGTCAGACAGTTTAATTGTTTAAGTCCTCCCCTAGGTGAATCGGTTAAATAGTTTCTGACATGTATCCCCTAGATCGAGATAGAGAGAGAGAGGAAGAAGCAAAGAAACGTACATACTGCAAATCACTGCGTAGTCACTGTATAGTGACGTTGTTAATAATGTTTTTCTTAAGTGTTCTAATTATTATTGCCAGCATTCTGCTACCCATTTATTGGCCTATTTTCAGGCGTGAACAATCTGCTTACAATGTCTCTGCTGAACACACTTTTAGTGAATTACCTGCACATGAACTCTCTTACAGACTTGCGCTGCGTAACAACACATTCATTAGTATGTTACACCACTCCCATCAGACAAATAATGCTACCGACTGCTGGATATGTGGCCGACTCCCTCCCTACCAGAATTACAAGGGAGCTCTGCCCCTCTTTCCGTACCCGTTCACTCACAATGGCTCCTGTGGTGCATGGTTTAAAATAATTAATTCCTTAGATCCTGATATTGCTGTTTTCGATGGAGGCTGGGTTTGGGGAAACTTGAACTCAGTTCTGTTAGATGTCTGTTACCCTGACAAGGAGGGACTCCCCACTCGAATAGGAACTGATCTAGAAAATGAAGTATATGGATTAGGTAACTACACAATTAGTCTCATGATCCTTACTGTTGAATCCGAAGCCGCTCCAGTTCTGCCCCATATGTTAGTATTACCAGTCACAGGTGAATTGTGTGTCCGAAAGAAAGGTTCAGTACACGTAGGTCATAGTAAATGCACTACTGTGGTCGAATTCAGTGATCAGGGTAAATCGTCTTTCAAAGCTATCAGTCACTCTTATTTTGTTTGTGGTCATACCGCATACATACGTCTGCCTCCAGACTGGGATGGTACCTGTTATATTGCATTCCTTCTGCCATCTGTTTTTCTAGCTCCCCCTGATTACCATAGAAATACGAATCTAGTCAAGAATAGATCCAGAAGAGATATCCCACTTGTCGACTACACAGAAACGGCATGGGAACAGTACACTGATTTCAATAAAGGATTCTTTTTCTTTCTAGGACCTGTCCAAAACAGTAAATTAATACGTAGATTAACTAGAACACTTGAAGCAGTAGTACATGAAACTGCCTCCGCCTTAGGTAACTTAACAGAGGAGCAATCTGCTATGCGGGTTGTTGTCCTTCAAAATCGTCTTGTTATTGACGTCATCTTGGCAGATAGAGGTGGAGCCTGTAAGGTCATCGGGTCAAGTTGCTGCGTTTTCATCCCACAAAATGCACCATCTGTCTATCAAGCTATTACCCGTCTGCATAAAATTGCAAATCAAATACATCAGAATCCAGGCACCTGGACTTGGTCTGGTTGGTTCTGGACAACGTTAACAGCTTGGGGATGGAAGATCCTATCCTTCCTAGGCATTGGCCTAGTCATAGTATTCAGTTGCTGCCTGTGTCTACAATGTGGACCGGCAATATGTGGACTGTGTGCCACTTCCTGTATTGAACATTCCAGTTGTCTCTCAAATCGTCAAAGAAAAAAATATGAACATATAATGTTACAAGAACAAACTGATCGATTCATGAGGATCGATATATCATGAAGGGTCCGTAGGGAACAAGGAGGGAATGAGGAAATATAAATTTTATGGTCAAGTTGTGTTCCCTAGCGAGTACCCCACCGTCTCCATGTACGAGTTAAAGTGCATGTAACTTCCCTCCTGTGCCAGCTATGAAGACGCAAATACATTTGCGTCCAACGTTAACATGTCCTCTTTCAGACCCACCATGAATGGGTTGAGTGGTCCGTTCCTAAGTATGCTATGCCAACGTCTTTTTGTAGTGTACTCCTACGTTTTTCAGCTCTGGCTGAAGTAGGCCCTGAATCTCTGCCACCGAACCTCTTTTCTGGCTTCTGACTCCGAGAATCTCTGCCCAGGCAGCCCCTGTACTCGTGAACTCTGACTTACTTTCAGCGCGGCCCCTCGCGCTCGGCTCAGCCTGCTGCCTGCCAAGATTGACTATAACCTTCGAGTTATCTGTTTCCCTCCCCGAAAATACATTCCTGCCTGCCAGCTCCAGTAAACATCTTTCCTCAGCTGCAGGGCCCAAGGGCCGACCTGTCTCTATGCAACTAATTCAAGTAATTCATAGCTTCTGTTGCCATGCTCCCCTGGAAGGCCCCGTGCCCCACGCTTCTCTTACAGACATTCAGGCGCTTACACATGCACTCACAGTCAGTATAGAATAGCTTCTGCCCCAGAGACCTTTCCGCCCAGATAGCTTAGTTCCTAAACATCAGATATCAGATATGATAGAAGCACAAGTTGATCTGACATGCCAGACTTCTGTCTCTTTCCGTCAGTGCAAATGTCAAGTCCCCAGCACCCTCCGACTCCATGTCATGCACACGTCATGCAGCTGCGCGCGCATCCAAGTTTCCGATTTCTGCTGACATTGCAATATTTTCTGTTAGTGCCACCCCTTTGGTGACACCTACCTGTGACGTTTCTAGAACACACCCCTAGTTCACGCCTCTTGATTACGCACATGTACCACGTGTATACTGTTATCTTGTCTTCTCTCTGCTGTTACGCCTTCTATACTGTTTCCAATGATGCAAAATAAGTATATAAGCTATATACTGTTAATAAAATGTAGCGCGCTCTATCCCTTCTGACACCCTGTGTGGTGTTCGGAACATGATAATTTGGTCTTGACCATTCCTTTTTAAGGAATAAAACCCCTAAGAACTCTAACACCACGGACTCTGTTTTCTTTCATTTCCGATTGAGTTATTATTGATTAAGTACTTACCTGCATAGAAATTAAGAGTAAATTATTTATTTACATCAACGCCAGCCCGGCAGGCCTGCCGCGCAACGCCGGCGTGCTGTTCACCACGCATCGCGCGTGCACCACAGCGACGCTACCACCTCCCACGCATCTCGCGTGAGGAGGCCCTGCCGTTTCTCACGCATCTTGCGTGCAACGTTACCGGACCCCTCGGCAGCTGCCTAAAGTTGCTTGAAAGCGCACCTAGCGTGTTCCTGGACTCTTGGCCCTCTGGTGACAGGGCACCCCTTTGCTGTCTGACCTCCCGCCCCCTTCATGGCTATGGCCGCCGTGCCACCGCTGGAACCCTTTGCGGTCACGGGCACGCCTCCTTCTCAGGCTGCTCGGTGGAGGAAATGGGTGGAACGCCTGGAGAACTACTTTATAGCTGTGGACATTGCAGTCGAGTGGCGGCGAGCCATGCTTCTGCACCTAGGAGGGGAAGCCATACACGACATCTCGAAGGACGTGGCAGAAGGGGGCCCGCCCCGAAACTACACCACGCTACACGACGCCATAACGGAATACTTCGAGCCTTTCGCCAGCGCGGATTACGAAAGGTTCCTACTCCGCCAAGCCCGCCAGCTCCCAGAAGAGTCGAAGATTTCTATGCGAGACTCAAAAAGCTAGCCAGCACATGCACTCTCCCAGATGTTGACGACGAGATCCGCGCTCAATTCATGCAAGGCTGCGCCTCCTCGAAACTACGAGAAAGAGTCCTAGAAACAGACAACATGCCCATGCGCGACATCCTGGCGTTAGGGCGATCTAAAGAACTATCGAAAGCTAGAGCCGCACATATGGAGCCAAAACCAACTGTCGCAGTCAAAGTTGAACCCGTGTGCGCCATCAAGACGAGCACCAAAGACACGCGCACAAAACCACCCCGAAGACCACGGCCAGGCCCAGCTCAGTCACCTCACGACCGCCCCTGCATGTGGTGCGGAGGAGCAACCCCCCACAACGGGGCATGCCCTGCACATGGAAAAATCTGCAGCGCCTGTGGGAAAGCCAACCATTTCGCGAGTGTATGCCTGTCATCACAGAGGAAAAAGTCCAACGGCCTGCCCCGAAGAGTGAGACAAATAGAGCCACTGCCAGATACCGCCGCCAACAGCGACATGGACGATGACGAAGCGGACGCAGCGTCCGTCCACGTGGTACGAATGCTAAACACGTTAGCCGCAACACCATCCGCAGAACCTATGTGCACAGTGAACGTACAAGATCAAGCGGTGGCGGCCCTAATTGACACAGGGGCAACGATCAACCTAATGGCAGCCAGCGTATACCGGACATTAGACACTCCACCAGTGCTCCATCCTACGAGGGTACAGGTGTACGCCTACGGCACCAGTCGACCCCTCCGCCTGTGCGGAGTCTTCCGGACAACAGTATCACATGACTCCCATCACTTACACACCAAAATCTACGTGTCGCAAGAAGGATCCGGGTTTCTGCTTGGCTGCAGGACCGCCCAAGGCCTAGGGCTGATTCACTTCGCCCTCACAGTCCAAGCCCACAGCCTCGACCATCTCGTGCTGTTCGACGGGATTGGCTGTTTGAGAGGACCCGCGTTCGCCTTCACATAGATCACTCAGTTGCTCCAGTGGCCCTCAGGCACCGGCGCATAGCGTTCCACCTGCGACCCAAAGTAGAAGCGGAACTACGTGTGCTCGAGAGGGCCGGAATCATAGAAAGAGTCAGCGGGCCCACTCCATGGGTGTCGCCCATTGTGGTGGCCAAGAAACCGAAGCAACCAGACGCTGTGCGGATCTGCGTGGACATGCGCATTCCTAACCTCGCGATCAAGAGAGAACGCCATCTGACGCCAACCATAGACGACATCATCGGTGAACTGTCAGGTTCAAAGTGGTTTTCGAAGATGGACCTTAGGTCCGGATACCACCAAATCCCTCTGCACCCGGACTCCCGCCCGATAACGACTTTCTCCACCCATGCAGGCCTGTGGAGATACACCAGACTTAACTTCGGGATATCCAGTGCAGCCGAAGTATTTCAGAACATTATTCAAAACGTTCTGCAAGGATTAGACAGTGTCCTAAACGTGAGCGATGATATCTTGGTCCACGCGGCGACGCTGGACGAACACATCCGGCGCCCCCAAGCTGTTCTTGCCAGGCTGCAAGAGCTGGGTCTAACCCTTCACAGGGAGAAGTGCGAGTTCCTCCGAAAGGACATCAGCTTCTTCGGATGCAGATTTTCCAACCAGGGCGTTGGACCACACCCCGACAAAGTCAAAGACATCCATGATGCTCCCGCCCCGACATCAGTGACCGCTGTCCGCAGTTTTCTTGGGATGGTGACATACTGTGGGCGTTTCATTATGGACCTGTCCGACCTCACCGGCCCTCTTCGTGACCTCACAAGATCCACAGCCACCTGGGAGTGGGGATTGGAACAGCAAGAGGCCTTCCAGAAGACCAAAGCGGCACTCTCAGCAGACACGACTCTGGCCTATTTCAACCCTCGCTATGAATCACAGCTTGTGGTGGATGCCAGCCCGACCGGCCTCGGCGCTGTCCTGACCCAACAACAACCATGCGGAGAGTGGGCACCCATCGCGTATGCAAGTAGGACTCTCACTGCGATGGAACAAAGATATTCACAGATTGAAAGAGAGGCCATCGCCATCCTATGGGGGTGCCGTCACTTCCATATTTACTTATACGGACACCCATTTGTGGTGATCACAGACCACAAACCACTTCTCCCACTATTCCAAGGATCATCCTCACGCCCCCCCCCTCGCATCGAGAAGTGGGTGATCCAGCTCCAGGAGTACCAATTCACAGTGGAGTATCGGCCGGGCTCCAGAAACCCCGCCGACTATCTGTCGCGGCATGCCCGCCGGTCACTGAAGCAGAAGCCGCTGAAGCCGACGCCACTGAAGAGTTTGTCAGAATGATTGTAGAGCGTTCGAGGCCTTTGCCAATCTCCCTTGAAGACTTGACACGAGCCACCAAGGACTATGACTGCCTTCAAATCGCCATCCAGCCATCCAGTCAGGTAACTGGAAACCACTCCAGAGCCCAGCGTCGTTCCGCACCCTAGAAGCCCAGGCAACACTAAAAGCACTCTACCAAGTCCGGAGCGAGCTATCTATCTCGCTGGAAGGATGCCTCCTGAGAGGCCCCCGCCTAGTACTGCCGGACAGCCTCACACAGCAAGCGGTCCTCCTAGCCCACCAGGCATTGTGAAATCGAAGAATCGCATCCGAACCAAACTCTGGTTCCCAGGGCTCGACAAGAAAGTCGAAGAAGTCATCCAACGATGTCCAGTGTGCCTAGCGACCAGCCTGCCCAACCCCCCAGCACCTGTAATCACAGAAGAAGGACCGACCGCCCGTGGGCACGGGCCAGCGCAGACTTTGGTAGCCTCCCAGGCGGGAAGTATATGTTTGTTGTGGTAGACGACTTCTCATGGTACCCCAAAATTGAAATCCTGCCCTCCACCGCAGCCTCCGAAGTGATCCCTAAGCTAGAGAAAATCATTGCCACCCATGGCCTCATAGGGGAACTACGCGCTGATAACGGACCCCCCTTCAACGGCTGTGAACTAGCAGAATATCTACAATCACACCGCATCAAACACCGGAAGATAACCCCAAGATGGCCTCAAGCCAATGGCGAAGTTGAGAGACTGATGAGAACTCTAAATAACACTATCCAAATTGCCATGGCAGATGGCCAGAACCTAGAACTAGCCCTCTTACAGTTTTTGAGAGAGTACAGACTGACACCCCACTGCACCACCGGGATTCCTCCAAGCCGACTATGTTTCAACAGAGCAGTGGTGGACACTCTCCCACACCATCCCATGTGGGCCTCAGCTCCAACTCCGTCCAACCGGTCCATGGAACAGCGAACAAAGTCTAACAGAGAAGCGTCAAGGCGAAGAAGAGCCGCAGACAGCCCCATTCAAGTTGGCGACCGGGTGCTGGTGAGAGATCGCCACCCTGGAGGTAAGTTCCACCTCCCGTTCGAGTTACACCCATGGACTGTCACCAACGTCAATGGCACCATGATCACTGCAATGAAAGGGAGAGAGAAAGTCACCAGAAACATGTCATTCTTTAAAAGGATCTCGAATGGAGAAGACGACGGGTTCCCTGACTCGGCAGAGCAATACCCAAGACCGACCTAAGGCCCACGAGAAACAGAGGAGGAGGACGCTCCCAGCGAAGAAGAAGCCCCGCAAGCAGACTCAACCACACCAGTCAGGAATGAACAAGAATCGCAGGTGGCCCAAAGCCACCCCGGAACTGCTGTAGCCAAAGACTCTGAAGAACTGACTCCCACCCAGTCAGGCGAGCGCAGCCAGAGCAGGTATAATCTGCACCCCTGCCCAAAGCCATCCCAGAAGTACCGTGGCTTCGTGGCCTGTTGCGGACGTTGAAAGAGTCCGAGCTGCACCTCAGCCGTCGCAAAAGTAAGACTGTTCCTTTTTGCATTTGAAAATCTCAGAGACTGTAAGCGGAAAAGTTGATATGTGATGTCATGTTTGTTTTGGTTGTTTTCCTTTAGGGTAAAGGAGGAATGTAGTGTTGTAGTAGGTGGGCGCTGTAGGAAGGTAGATACCTGACTATGTTTACCCCCAACTTTTTGCCTGGTGTTTTGCTGGTTTTTCGACTTAGTTGACCTGGGACCCTGCTATTCAGGGCCCCAGGCCTACTGCTCTCTCTCTAAAATGGATTCCATGTACCTTAGGTACATATCCAATTGGTACTGGGCCACCTTATCAGACCCTGTAACTCAGGGCATAGGTGTACCCAGGGCCTACCAGGGGCTGCAGCATGTATTATGACACCCCTGGCTGGCCATCTAAATCTGACACAACTGGCTGCACGACAGCTGGGGCAAGGTGGTGTAATCACCCCTTGCTTTAGATATAGTATACCTATATCTAACCCTAAAATGGACACACAAATTCCTATCAGTCACTCCTATGGCAGGCCTTGACAATCCTGAAGGCAGAGTGCTTGGAATCGTGTGAGATGGTGCTCTGGCATGAGCTGAGCCCGTTTGCAGCTTGCCGAACCAAGTCTTAATAGCTGTTCCATGATAACGCGTACCATATACTCTTAAGTGCATTATAATCCTCGCGGTTATATGCTAACTCTGGTATCGCTTTATCAAAACATGTCGAGTAAGGTGTCATACGAATTGGAATACTAACCCCTCGCCAATTCTGGCGACGGGGTTAGCATTCCACCCTTCTAGAAGGACACGACATGTATGTAACTGTGAACCCCGGTAAAGTTAACTCGAGCCTCAGCATCACAAAATGGATGCTGCCACCACAGACACAAGTCTGACCTCCTACTGCTGGGAGTCTTTCCAGCGAGGAGAGCTTGGACAAAGGGTTTCCTGTCAGGGGCGGTGCTAGCACCGACCCAGGCAGGGTTTTGTGTATCCTAGGTAGGCAGGGCTGAATAGGAAGGTGACTGCAAGTGGCACCCCGGTGCTCACTATGCATCTGCCAGTCTAAACCGGTTCCAGGGGCACACCAGCCCCTGAGCTGGGGAAAGTCCGGCATGGGAAAGGGGTGTAACCCCCCCCCTTCCTGGTCCCACCCACGGGCAGGACCTAGTCCCGTACCAGCCCCTTTCCTTAGTATAAAGGTGGGAGCGGGGACCCCTTCCAAATTAGATCATCTTTGAATCCTGAAACTACTTTCTCCGAAAGAAACTCAAGACTTCTTCTCAAGATTTCCCCCTTGTGACTAAGGAGTAGTCACCCTGCACCCGCAGGCACCATCTATGAACACTGCGGTTTGCTGCACGTCCTTCCTGCGGAATCCGACCGACCAGCACGACGAGACCCGGCTTCCCTGGCACCTCTGACCTCTACCTACATCGACAGCTCAGCTGAGATCCGTGGGTGTGACGAGACCTCGAGGGACCGGCCATCTTCAGAACTGCACGAAGCTTATCCAGCACGACCGCCGAGAGATCCTCGAATGAGTGCCTTGGGGTTCGAGAAGCCCTGACCCTGAGCAGCTCCAGCACCGAAGTCCAGCCCCCCAGCATCCACCAGATCTGCGTGGGGCTCTTCTGCTCTTTGCTGCTCACCGCGTTGTCCGGCTACTTGCCTGCTGGCTTGTGGCCCTCTTGACGACGCTCCACGACGACAACACCACTGGTCTGGTTGCTCCAGACTGGCCCTTGCTCCCCTCCAAAAGAGGAGCACCCCGGACCCTCCTGTTCCACTCCAGACGCTATTTTGAGTCTACCGCGTGGGCTTGCATTTGCCAAGACTTGTTGCCCCAATCCTGGGTCCAGCGACGTCGACAGCAGATACCTTCGTGGGACAGCTCGCACCTCCATCCTGGTCGCCGCCAACGCCTCCTGGTCCGTGAGACCACTCACCTATTCGAGGTGACTCCATCCGGTGCCATCCTGGTGCCCATCTAATCACTGGCTAGTGATTCAGAACTTGGTCCCCTCTGTTTACAGGTATCCTCCATCACCGATCCAGGCTTGGATCCCTCCGAATCTCTTCACTGGTCGCCTGCCAGCAACTTCTTCTTTCAGGCTCCATAGACTGCAACGAGGATTCCCGACGTCTTTTCAGATCTATGCAGCCGCAGCCCCTGGGCTAAGTAAACTCAGCATTTCGGTGCTCCAGCATAGCTTTGCTATCCAAGGGTCCAGATCCTTTTTCGTTTCAGCTCTACCTAGTCGGATTCGTCCGATAACACTAACTTTGTGATTCCTAGCAACCATAGACTTTGTTCCGCATCCTGCGTGAGAGTGCACACTCTGCACCCGATCTCCCTAGGCCTCCTGCTAGTAATCTGAAGGTTCAGTAGTCAAGTCCTAGCGATCCCAAAGCCTATTAGAGTAGTACTTACCTGCTAGTAATTTCGCATTCCACTTTTGTAGTATATGGTTTTTCATGCCCCTCGGGCATTTGTGTAAATTGTGCAACTTTGCGTATTTTCCTAAGAGCTTTGTATTGTGCTTAGCACCCTGTCCTCATAAAGAGTCCAGGGCTGTTGTGTTCTAAATAAATATACTTTATTTTCATAACAACTTGTGTGGTGTCCTTTCACTTGGTGTAACAGCTGGCTTAACACGCCCTCTAGAGTTTAGCCTAAAGACTGCTCTTGTCCATGCTACTAGGATAGCTGGTCTACGGTTGACTTACAACCAATCATCAATAAGGGTCGTTTGGAATGATACACAGTGATCACTAGAATAGTGAGCACTACATATCAGGCCAACTTCTCACAGGCGCAACCACTTTGGCCCACAGTCAGTGTTACTGTAATGCTTTCTTCCCCCCAGGCGTAAGTTCAATGGTTCCGCCCGACGTAGAGACGGAGGGCACGTTCTAGAGATAATAAGCCCAGGGCCCTGGGCGTGGCGGGCATTGTACTGACCACTACTGCCATACCGTGTGGTCTCCAATCTATGTGTCCGGTACGCCCAACCAGTACTTTACAGGCTCCTATGCTCATATGGAGGAACCGCAGCTGCCCGGCAGTTCTTACCAGGCTTTCTGCCAAAAATGATCTGAGGGATGGTCTTTATTGTAGGTGGTCCTCACCGGGTGAGGTAAACCTCTAACAACTTGTAATTGCAGTACAGTCCTTGCGCAAGAGGTGTCGGTACACACTGGGGAGCTCGTAATGAAGGCCTAGTGTATGTGACTGAGGGCAGAGTCAAATGATGGCAATGAATAGTAAATATGTGAATGTCATGTGTGCCTCACTCTTAAAATCTGTTTCTGTCACCTGCTTCTACATTTTGAAAGTATGCCAGCAAGAATAGGAGTAAAACACTGTGTTCATCGAGTGTGATTATTGTATGTACAGAGAGTTAAAGGAGTTTGGGAGCAGGCAGGCAGCAAGCAGGCAGGCAGGCAGCAAGCAGGCAGGCAACAAGCAGGCAGGTAGGCAACACGCAGCAGGCAGGCAGCAAGCAGGCAGGCAGGCAACAAGCAGGCAGGAAGGCAGGCAGCAGGCATCAAGGCAGGCAGCAGGCATCCCCTCTTGCTTCTAGTCCAGCGGTTTGGGAAGTGAAACAAGAGCCCTACCGAAGATGGCGCGCCATAAACAAGAGCGGGCCTTGTCTCTATAAATAGGAATCCCTCAGCCCGCACTGCACTCTGGGAGCCCTCTGCCTACACTACAGCCTTCGCTTCAATCAACAGATCGTCTTTGCTCGGAGCAGACATTTCTAATTAAAACTAATCTGCAGGGTATTCCTGGTTCATATAAAAGTGCGCACAGCTCTTTAAGAAAATCCAGCCTCCCCCTTCTTCTCCTCCTCGCTACTGACTAAAGTTCCATTTTGTAAACATTAAAGTCCCAGCCGTCGCTTTGCGTTTGAAGAGTGGGTTCATCCGCGAATCTTCAGCCCGTGCCGGGCACCGCTTTGTTTGAAGGGTGCGGTGCCCTTTGTGATCATGTTGCTCCCTCTTGTGGTGGCTATGGGGACTGCAGTGTGAATGAAGCCATGAAACCCGCGTAGCACCAATGGGGCAAAATCCATCGCTGTAATTAGAGTTCCAGCTGGCCGCTACCTTACCGATGCATCTATTATTATTATAAATAGAAGAACAAAAACACTCAAAAGTGTTTTAGAACTGTCGAAACAATCCCTAATTGAAATCAAAGCAAATAGAGACAGATTGCCATGTCATAATTTGAATGCATATGATTAAACACAGATTCTTATTTAAATACCAGTTGCTGGGTGTCAAACTATCTCAAACATGAGTACATGACTGGTGGCAACCTTAACTGTAATGCTGTAATCATCAGTGTACCATACTGACCAGGGCACAAGTCCTAAAAAAAAAAAGAAGTGGGGGAACTGTCCAAGTCAGGCAGTATGCAAGTAACATCATGACGCGTGCTACACGACGCATGACAATCCACGTGGCATCACAGGAAGTGACCTCACTGGATGTGATGCTCTGATATGTGTTTGTTATAACATATGCCAACTGAAAATGAAAAAAAATATGTTTTAAAACAAGTTGTCTCCTGTAAAACATATTTTATGTAAATAGGTAAGTGGATTACTGCTTTGAATGCAGAGATCCTTTTGTTACTTGCAGTTAATAAATTGTAATCCTTCTTGTAGACCCCAGTGAGAGATGAAGAGTATTTGATTCCTACACCATGTAACCCCTACTGTCTCATGTAACACATCTTGTACATTAATTTACACACTTGCATGATTTATTTGGAATGGATAATGTGTATGTTATGTAAAGCACTCTAACACTCGGCATTGGGATGAGTAGCGCTATAAAAGAAATAAAATAGTGCTTTTTAAAGTGTTATTTGTGTTAATACTGTGATAGACCAACCCATCTGACATTCTTACCGTGCATGGTTGTGGGAGGAATGGGCGGAAACAGAATCTTGGAGGCTTAATATGTGGCTCAATTTTGACAAAATTGTATTGAACAGATTTGGAATGTAATAAAGTCCATCAAACTTGAAGGATAAGGACTCTCCTGATGATGTTCTCTCCGTCAATCTTCTCTCTTCATATGAATGTTCACTCAAGCGGGTCAGGATGGAATACCCCCGGAGTCTCTCAAAGAGAAGACAACAGCGGTAAGTGAAGGTTCCTATTTTAAGTCTGTATTACCGTCTCCACACCAGGAGTGAAGGTTATGTTATGTGATGTTAGATATATTTGTTTAGCGCATGGCTGCCCCAGCACCGGGGCGTAACAGTGCTGATGGACGGGAGGCAGAGGAAGGTGAAGCGAGACGGATGAAAAGACAGCCGGGTATAAACTTTGTCTAAATTCCACAAAAGATCTTGTGCGCAGCATGCGCACACACCTTAAAGCTAGATGGATGAAAACAGCCATGTTTTAATCTGTTTTCTGAATGCCTTGTGATCTTGTGTGCTGTGTTCAGCAAGTGGCATGAAGTTCGATAGGCAGCCAGTGAAGACGGCACAAGAGATGGGAGGTGTGACAGTGCTTAGGGAGGGCAAAAAGAATGCGGGCAGCCACGTTCTGTGGACGGTGGAGTCTCTTGGTGACAGTTTTCGTTACACCAAGTAAAAGTCCATTACAATAGTTGAGATGCAACAGAACAACCGATTAAATATTTACTTGTCGAGTGGGAGCATAGAAAAACCACAGACTGGGTTTCAGACCGCGTAGATGGCCGAAGCGTGTACTTGCCTCCTTTTTGGCATGAAGCTTGCAAGAGAGGGCATTATCCATCAGGACCCCCAAGTTCTTGACTGCACTTTTAGGTTGGGATGGGGTGCCAAGGGCCGTAGGCCACCACTGTTATTCCCATTTATGGGTATCGCCCCCTACCTGAAGCACCTACGTTTTTGAGGAATTGAGTTGTAGATAATTATCCGCCATCCAGTTTGAGATGGTCAGAACATCTTGACAGAATTTCAGTTGGTCTAGAGCAGGATTGTTGGAAAAAGCGAATATCAATTGCGTGTCATCAGCATACGATATCATATTAATATTCTTGGATTTGGCCAGGAGGGCCAGAGAGCAGGCGTACACATTGAATAACGTAGGGCTCAGGGAGGTCAAGGGAAGGGGAAAGAATTAAACTGTAGCCATGCAGAATAAAGGTTTGAGACTCTGCATTTCCCTTTTAGGTTTCCATGTATCCCTCTTACTTACAACAGCCTTATCCCAAAGGGTACGCAAAATAAAGAAGAAACTAAATCAAGTATGTGAGAAGTTGGCCTGATATATGATGCTCACTAGTTCTAGTGATCACCTTGTATCAGTCCAAACAACCCTTATGGTGATTGGTTGTAAGCCATCCTTATATACCAGCTATCCTAATGGTAGCATGGACAAAGCAGTCTTAGGATAAACTCTTTTTGCATGTGAAGCCAGCTGTTTTACCACATATAACCCATTGAATACCAAGAGAAAGGACACCACACAGGTTGTTATGAAAATAAACAATATATTTATTAACTAACATACACCTCTGAACTCTTTATGAGATCAGAGGGCTAAGCACATGACAATCTCTTAGGAAAAATACGTTTAAGTTGCACAAATTACAATGGTGCCCTAGGGACACGACAAACCATATACTAAGTAAGTGGAATGTGAAAGTCGATAAAAGGAATGGAGCTGTCCAGAGGCTGTAGGATCGCTGGGACCACGTTATACTAACTCTAGGTAGGTAATAGGAGGCCCACGGAACGCGTGTGCAGAGTATGAACTCACACGCGAGATGCGTAACAGTGTCTATGGACAGTACAGTTCAAGAAAAAGGTGAGTACGGACAATCCTGACTAGGTAGAACTAAAACGACTGTGGAACTGGACACTAGGAGAGTCAAGCTACCATTGAGCACCGAAATGCTCGTGTTACCTCACCCACAGGCTGCGGGTGCATAGGTGCCAAGTCGTGTCGGGTTCCGGCGTTGAAGTCTGTGGAGCCTGGAAGAAAAGATGCTGCAGGCGATCAGGAGGAAGGTGTCCGGTGTGATCCAAGGGTGGATCAGTGAAGAGAAGAACCTGAAAGCAGAGGGGACAATGTTCAAAGCCACTAGCCAGTGACGGGAGTGGAACCAGGAGTGGAACCAGATGTCGTCGTCGCGATCAGGCGAGGGTGGACGCTTGTCTCTGCAGCCACGTGGACCAGGTGGTGTCTTCGATGACCAGGATGGAGTCACGAGCTGTCCCACGCAGGCTCTCGCTGTCGGCGGTGTCGGCTTCGGATTCGGAGTCAACAGGCCTTGGCAAAGGCAACCCACGCGTTGAGTGGAAACAGCATCTGGAGTGGACCAGGAGGGTCCGGGGTGCTCCTCTTTTGGAAGGGAGCAAGGGCCAGTCTGGAGCAACCAGACCAGCAGTGAAGATTTTGGAGTTCGTCGTCTAGGAGGTCACTAGCCAGCCGGCAAGTGACCAGACAACGCGTCGAGCAGCAAACAGGCAGAAGGGCCCCACGCAGATCTCGTGGATGCTGGAGGGCTGGTCTTCGGTGCAGGAGCTGCTCGGGGTCGGGGCTTCTCAGTCCCCAAAGCACTTGGACGAGGATACCTCAGAAGTCGTGCTGGAGCGAAGTGCTGCTTCTTTCAAGATGGCCGGTCCCACGTGTCTCGTCGCAACCACGGATCTCAGCTGTGCTGCTGATGTAGGTAGAGGTCGGAGAGGTCTGGGAATCCGGGTCTCGTCGGGCTCTGAAGTCTGGATCCTTGAAGGAAGACGACAAAGGGAAGCCGCTGGACGCTGATGGTGCCTGCTTGTGCAGGGTGGCCACTCCTTGCCCACAAGGGAGATTTCTTCAGTCTTCTGTGGAGCAGAACGTCGAAGTCCAGAGTTTCTTCTTGTAAAGTTGTTCAGGATAATCTCATTTGGAATGGGACCAGCTCCTATCTTTATCCGGCTAAAGGGGGCTGTACTACGACAAGGTCCCTCCTCTGGGTGGGACCAGGAAGGGGGGTGGTTACACCCCCTATCCTTTGTCCGGTCTTGCGCCAGAGCTGGGGCTGGAGAGCCCCAGGAACTTGTTTAGACCGGAGTATGCACAGGGACACCTTGTGTGCCACAGGCATGTCTCATTCCTTTCAGCCCTGTCCTACCTAATACACAAAATCCTGTCTGGGGTGGTGCTAGCACCTCCCAAGGCAGGAAACCCTTTGTCCAAGCCTCCCTCGCTGGAAGGACTCCCAGCAGCAGGAGGTCAGACTTGTGTTTGTGGTGGCAGCATCCATTTTGTGATGCTGAGGCTCGAGTTAACTTTAACCGCGATTCACAGTTACATACATGTCGTGTCCCTCTAGAAGGGTGGAATGCTACCCCCGTCGCCAGAATTTGCGAGGGGGTAGTATTCCAATTCGTATGACACCTTACTCGACATGATTTGATAATGCTATACCAAAGTTGGCAATAACGGCGAGGATTATAATGCACTTAAGAGTATATGGTATAGCGTTATCATGGAAACAGCTAAAGGACTTGGTTCCGAAAGCTGCCGACGGGCTCAGCTCATGCTAGAGCACCATTTCACATCATTCCCAGCACTCTGCCTTCAGGATTGATAAGGCCTGCCATAGGAGTGACTGATAGGAGGATATGTGTCCATTTTAGGGTTAGATATAGGGATACTATATCTAAAGCAAAGGGTGATTACACCACCTTGCCCCAGCTGATTGATCAGCCAGTTGTGTCAGATTTGGATGGCCAGCCAGGGGTGGCATAATACATGCTGCAGCCCTTGGTAGGCCCTGAGTGCACCTATGCCCTGGGTACCTAAGGTACACTGTACAGGGACTGGTAAGGTGACTCAGTATCCAATTAGATATGCACCTAAAGTACATGGAATCCATTTTACAGAGAGAGCAGTGGGCCTGGGGTCCTGAATAGCAGGGCCCCAGGTCAACTAAGTCGAAAAACCAGCAAAACACCAGGCAAAACGTTGGGGGCAACCATAGTCAGATATCCACTTTCCTACACCCCCCCCCCCCAAACGAAAGGAGATAAGGCTATCCTTGACCAGGTAATCCTATATTGCCTGAGTGGCCATATGATGTGGTATATGCACTGGCATGGTTACCCCCTATCTCATGGTCCACTAAGCAATCTCTCACCCTAAGGGTATCTAAGGGTCTCCACCATAGGGAATCTCTACCTGTGGTGTGTTTTGGCAAAGTAAAAGGCTGGTGTTGGGATGGAGTACTGAAGTGAGACTCCACTAATGTTGGGCTCAACTTCCTCCAATCACTATCCACCATATATGCCTTTCTTTCCAGGACTGAGTTGCAGTGTGCTCTCAGGGTTAACCTCTGGCTACCTAAAGCTGGAGGCTGGGTCCCTCTGTTTGGCTTACTGGAGGGACAGGTCAGGTTTGGGGCCCTTAGGTCCCAGGTTTGGCTGTGCCCAACAGTGTCCATCTGCGGGAGGTCCCTAACTAAGTTGAAGGGAGATCCCTCAGGAGTCTGTTTTATTTTCACTTGGCTAGGTCTGCTAGCTTCAGTGACCTTAATCTGCTGATTGGGGAGTTCTTTTGGACAGGGGGGCCCTTTGGGGTCCACCACTGGCCTCCCTGACCTCTACATCCCTGGGCTGACTGAGGCAGGGTAGAGAGGGGCAGGTTACCTGCTCCAGACTGGGTCCCACCTTGGAAGGGTACACTGACATCAGGGGTTCTGCCAGGCTAGGCCTGCCTACCTCTGGGGCAGTTTCTTCACAAGGGGTCAGATCAGTTCCCTGAGGAGGCTGATCCTTTCCTAAAGTCTGGTGGGAGGGAGATTTCTCTTCCTCCTCAATGCTCTCTGTCTGAGTGGAGTGATCCATAGTTTCAGGCGTCACAACACTATTATCTGTCTGAGTTTGAGCTGTGGCCATCACAACTCCACCAACCTTTTCAGGAAGGGACTCAGTTTGGGTATGGGCTGTTACCATTACAGCCTTGCCAACCTGTTCAGGGAGGGAATCTGTCTGAGATTGGGCTGTGACTGGCACAGCCCTCCTGACCTGTTCAGGGAGGACATCTTGGACTGGGGCTGTGGCTATCACTGCCCCACGAACCTTACCATGGGGGTTTACCATTTTAAAATGGATTTCTTGCTCTACCTCAGCCCAGGTTGAGATCTCTAAATCATTCCCCAGTAGGCAATCTACAGGCAAGTTTGATGACACTGCCACTCTCTTGGGACCAGTGACACCTCCCCAGCTGAGATTGACCACTGCCATGGGATGATCTCTCTGCACTCCATCAATGTTGGTCACCTTGTATGTGGCTCCAGGTATAAGTTGCCTTAAAGGGACTAGGCTCTCAGTCACCATGGTGATGCTAGCCCCTGTGCCTCTAAAGGCCTCAACTTTTAGACCATTGATGAGGGGCTCCTGTCTGTACTTGTCCAAAGGGTTGGGACAAGCTGTGAAGTTGGCAAACCCCATGCCAGTCTCACAGACAAGAGTATCTAAGTCAGGGGACCTGGTTAGGCCAGAGTCCCCAGGAACTCCCAAAATAAATCCACCCAAATTCTTGGGGGCACTCCCACCACCTGGGGGATTACTACTAGTAGTAACAGAGGCTTGGAAGTGTTACTTGGGGGCATGTTCTCCTTATTGTTGTTGGCCCTTGGGCAACTGCTGTCAGTTTTCCAATGGCCTACCTGTTTGCAGGTATGGCAATAAGGTTTCTTCTGGGTATTGGAAGGATTCTGGGACCCACCCCCCTCTGAGGATTTTTGGGGCCCTGTGGTTTGATCTGTGGATTTATTCCCACCCTTCCCTTGAGGCTTGGTTGATTCCTTCTTTTGGTCACCACCTTGGTTCTTAGGCCTAATCCTGGTTCTGACCCATTTGTCTGCCCTCTTACCCAATTCTTGTGGAGAGGTCAGATCAGAGTCTACCAGGTGCTGGTGTAATAACTGGTTCTGACAATTATTTAAGACTTTCTCTCTCATAATAAGATTATACAATCCTGTGAAGTCAGTAACCTCACTTCCCAGTAGCCAGCCTTCCAAAGCCTTAGTGTCACAATCAACAAAGTCAGTCCAATCCTGAGACTGAGTTTTCTGGGTGTCTCTGAACATCAACCTGTACTGTTCAGTGGTTAAGCCAAACTCATCAATCAGTGTATTTTTCAGGACTTGGTAATTGTTAGCATCCTCAGCTCTAGTAGTGAGGAGCTTATCTCTACCTTTACCTTCAAAGGAGAGCCACAATATAGCTGCCCACTGACTCTGGGGGATGCACTGGACAGTGCAGGCCCTCTCCTGAGCAGTCATCCATTTGTGGATGTCATCCCCTTGCTTAAAGGGGGGCACTATTTTACTCTGGTGTCTAGTATCAAAACTCCTGTCTTTATCTCCAGGGATAATGCTGCCACCAGTGGGGTCTGCCCCACTCAATTTCTGCTCTCTGGCAAAGGCAAGTCTTTCTTTGGCAAGGGCAAGTTCTTCCCTCTCAATCCTCAGATTGACTTCCCTCATCTTAGTTTCATGCTCCCTTCTCTGAGGGGATGTCATCCCTCTCTGAGAAGATGCCTGAGAGACATGGGTGTGAATAGATCTGTTAGAGCCTCTGGAGAGAGACCTAACTTGTCTATTCCCAAGGTTAAGCCTGCCTGAGGATGGGCCTGGGGCTCCCCTAGTTCCATTCTCATGTATGCTTAAGTTGTCCCTGGTAAGTCTGCTGACTCCTCCCTGACCATGGTTTACCTCTCCATCAGATGAGTCTCCATCTCCCTCTACTTCATCAGTTTCAGGGAGATTAGAGTCCTCCTCTACTGGGGTATGTTTACCTCTGTAGGGTCAGATGGGCCTGGATTAGAAGCCCTTCTGGCATCAAATGTCTCTAAGAGACCTATCAGAAAAGGAATTGTAGGGTTAGATCCCTGTTTTAGTTTCCTGGAGGTACACAATTGTCTCATCTACTGGAAGCTAAGGGCTGCATATCTTGACATGGCCTGTGGAGGGTCAATATCACCAAGGGGAGAGACTGTGTTCTCTCCTGTGATAGACATGCTTTTCTAGTGAGGTGTAAGTGGTGCACTTACCTACACTATGGGTTTACCTACTGATCCCTTGCTAAGAGTTGTAGTCACGGTGTGCTACTCCCTTTCTACTAGAACAGCTGGTTCAGGAGAACTCCGAGTATTTCTAAGCTTTGTTATATGTACCTATGGTACCTTATGTGATCTTTCAAATGATATCTCAAGATTATATTTGGTAAAAACAACAGCAAGCTCAAATCCCAACCGCTGCCACCAATGTGAGAAGTTGGCCTGATATATGATGCTCACTAGTTCTAGTGATCACCTTGTATCATTCCAAACAACCCTCATGGTGATTGGTTGTAAGTCAACCTTATAGACCAGCTATCCTAATGGTAGCATGGACAAAGCAGTCTTAGGCTAAACTCTTTTGGCATGTGAAGCCAGCTGTTTTACCACATATAACCCCTTGAATACCAAGTGAAAGGACACCACACAGATTGTTATGAAAATAAACAATATATTTATTAACTAACATACACCTCTGAACTCTTTATGAGATCAGAGGGCTAAGCACATGACAATCTCTTAGGAAAAATACATTTAAGTTGCACAAATTACAATGGTGCCCTAGGGGCACGACAAACCATATACTAAGTAAGTGGAATGTGAAAGTCAATAAAAGGAATGGAGCTGTCCAGAGGCTGTAGGATCACTGGGACCACGTTATACTAACTCTAGGTAGGTAATAGGAGGCCCACGGAACGCGTGTGCAGAGTGTGAACTCACACGCAAGATGCGTAACAGTGTCCATGGACAGTACAGTTCAAGAAAAAGGTGAGTACGGACAATCCTGACTAGGTAGAACTAAAACGACTGTGGAACTGGACACTAGGAGAGTCAAGCTACCCTTGAGCACCGAAATGCTTGTGTTACCTCACCCTAAGGCTGCGGGTGCATAGGTGCCAAGTCGTGTCGGGTTCCGGCGTTGAAGTCTATGGAGCCTGGAAGAAAAGATGCTGCAGGCGATCAGGAGGAAGATGTCCGGTGTGATCCAAGGGTGGATGTAAATGTAAATGTAAATGTGGCGTATTTGTATAGCGCGAACAGTGACCCGGAGGCATCCCGGCGCTTGTACTCCTACCACAAGGGAACCCCTCCTGGCTTTTCCTTGTGGGGTGTCCACTCCTGGGCATCCCATGGTGAAACCAGGCATCCCTTGTGTATCAGGGGGCCTTTGTGGAGACTAAGCAAGCTATTGCCCAGAGTTGCAGCGTGGGACCCATGCTTGGAATCGGCACTGAGGCGAGAATATCCGGTCAGAGGAATTTAAGTCCGAAACCCGCCGAGGCGGGAATCGAACCCTGGTCCCTGGCCAGCGTTCTGCATCAAGGTCTGCCGCTCTAAGCATTGAGCCACACTTCTCCACTTCTCTGGATCAGTGAAGAGAAGAACCTGAAAGCAGAGGGGACAATGTTCAAAGCCACTAGCCAGTGACTGGAGTCGAACCAGATGTCGTCGTCGGGATCAGGCGAGGGTGGACGCTTGTATCTGCAGCCACGTGGACCAGGTGGTGTCTTCGACAACCAGGATGGTGGCACGAGCTGTCCCACGCAGGTTCTCGCTATCGGCGGTGTCGGCTTCGGATTCGGAGTCAGCAGGCCTTGGCAAAGGCAACCCACGCGATGAGTGGAAACGGAGTCTGGAGTGGACCAGGAGGGTCCTGGGTGCTCCTCTTTTGGGAGGGAGCAAGGGCCAGTCTGGAGCAACCAGACCAGCAGTGAAGATTTCGGAGTTTGTCGTCTTGGAGGTCACTAGCCAGCCGGCAAGTGACCAGACAACGCGTCGAGCAGCAAACAGGCAGAAGGGCCCCACGCAGATCTCGTGGATGCTGGAGGGCTGGTCTTCGGTGCAGGAGCTGCTCGGGGTCGGGGCTTCTCAGTCCCCAAAGCACTTGGACGAGGATACCTCAGAAGTCGTGCTGGAGCGAAGTGCTGCTTCTTTCAAGATGGTCGGTCCCAAGTGTCTCGTCGCACCCACGGATCTCAGCTGTGCTGCAGATGTAGGTAGAGGTCGGAGAGGTCTGGGAATCCGGGTGTCGTCGGGCTCTGAAGTCTGGATCCTTGAAGGAAGACGACAAAGGGAAGCCGCTGGACGCTGATGGTGCCTGCTTGTGCAGGGTGGACACTCCTTGCCCACTTGCCACAAGGGAGATTTCTTCAGTCTTCTGTGGAGCAGAACGTCGAAGTCCAGAGTTTCTTCTTGTAAAGTTGTTCAGGATAATCTCATTTGGAATGGGACAAGCTCCTACCTTTATCCGGCTAAAGGGGGCTGTACTACGACTAGGTCCCTCCTCTAGGTGGGACCAGGAAGGGGGGTGGTTACACCCCCTATCCTTTGTCCGGTCTTGCGCCAGAGCTGGGGCTGGAGAGCCCCAGGAACTGGTTTAGACCGGAGTAAGCACAGGGACAC
Source organism: Lissotriton vulgaris (assembly GCF_964263255.1). NCBI lineage: Eukaryota > Metazoa > Chordata > Amphibia > Caudata > Salamandridae > Lissotriton > Lissotriton vulgaris. The sequence continues at coordinate 34,455,686 of NC_141687.1, read as the reverse complement.
CTTGTGTGCCCCAGGCATGTCTCATTCCTTTCAGCCCTGTCCTACCTAATACACAAAATCCTGTCTGGGGTGGTGCTAGCACCTCCCAAGGCAGGAAACCCTTTGTCCAAGCCTCCCTCGCTGGAAGGACTCCCAGCAGCAGGAGGTCAGACTTGTGTCTGTGGTGGCAGCATCCATTTTGTGATGCTGAGGCTCAAGTTAACTTTAACCGGGGTTCACAGTTACATACATGTTGGCAAGGGGGTAGTATTCCAATTCGTATGACACCTTACTCGAGATGTTTTGATAATGCTATACCCAAGTTGGCAATAACCGCGAGGATTATAATGCACTTAAGAGTATATGGTATAGCGTTATCATGGAAACAGCTAAAGGACTTGGTTCCGAAAGCTGCAGACGGGCTCAGCTCATGCTAGAGCACCATTTCACATAATTCCAAGCACTCTGCCTTCAGGATTGATAAGGCCTGCCATAGGAGTGACTGATAGGAGGATATGTGTCCATTTTAGGGTTAGATATAGGGATACTATATCTAAAGCAAAGGGTGATTACACCACCTTGCCCCAGCTGATTGATCAGCCAGTTGTGTCAGATTTGGATGGCCAGCCAGGGGTGGCATAATACATGCTGCAGCCCCTGGTAGTCCCTGAGTGCACCTATGCCCTGGGTACCTAAGGTACACTGTACAGGGACTGATAAGGGGACTCAGTATCCAATTAGATATGCACCTAAAGTACATGGAATCCATTTTACAGAGAGAGCAGTGGGCCTGGGGTCCTGAATAGCAGGGCCCCAGGTCAACCAAGTCGAAAAACCAGCAAAACACCAGGCAAAAAGTTGGGGGCAACCATAGTCAGATATCCACCTTCCTACAAAATATCTTGAGGAAAAAATACTATTTCCTCTTATATTACCATATATATTCATATATTGTCTGTTAAATATAATACAGGCTGGTTCTTCAAAAAGTGATTTGTGAGTTTATCAAGAGAATGTGCACGTGCACGTGCAAAACAGAAGATTTTTTATTTTTTATTTTTTTTATAACTCCTTATTCGTGGCTGCACATAAGGAACATTGCATTTGCTAGGTATCTCAGATGTAAATCAGTCACGGTTTTTTCCTTTTTCTTCCCAACACTTGACAATGGCAATGACTCTCTTTTCAATGCATCTTCAACCAACAGTATCTATACAGAAATATTTCAGTCTTTCAGTATATATTACTTGTCATCCCGTCGCGCAGGGAATCTGCAATGTTCATCCATTGTCTTCACAAATATCAGAAAAACATTTCAACCCCCCTCCCCCTCCCCAACAATTCCCTCCCTGGTCCCTCCCCTCTCCTGGTCGCTGTAATCGCCTCCCCAGGCCTCCCTCCTGGCGTTCAGTAAAAACTGTTATGCTGCAATACTAGGGGGTTCAACCTGCGCACCAACTCATACCTCCGTATCACCCACCCATAGGGTTTCACACTCAGTGCGTTCATCGCGGTCTAGCTTCCTGCGACAGCAGTAGATCTAACCCTTCTAGTTCCAGCAACATAACCTCACAATCCATTGCTATGGGGCGCTTCCGCTGTCCTCTCTCCTCCTCCCTTCTAAGGGCTGCACCCTCCGCCTGGCCCCATTTCACTAAGTCCCTCTGCCTCATCGTTATACCAGGGGGCCTGGGGGATTTTCAACGCATCGTCAACACCCTTACTGCCAAGAGGAGAGCCAGGTCTATAAATCTCAGTTTAGCCTTCATTGTTTTAGATCGTTTGCGGGATCCCACTAGACTATATAGGGCCTCTTCCGGTATCGGCATGTGTGTAATCCTGTGTAGTGACCGGCATATCCCCGCCCAATATCCCCACAGTTGTGGACAAGACCATAGCATGTGGATGAAGCCCGCCTCGTCTTCACTACATCGCGGGCAATGGTGGGGGGAGACCGGAAACATTCGGTGGAGCCTCTTAGGTTTTAAATACGCCCTATGGAGCACCATGGCCTGAATAAATTTGAATTTAACGTTACGTGATACCCGTTTAGGGTGCTCAAGTATAATCTGCCAAGCTTCATCAGTTAATACCGAGTCCGTGTCCTGCACCCAGGTGTCCCTAAGTGTAGTAAGTGAAATTGCTGTGTGTTCCCGGACCCCTGTGTATAACTAGCGCACCAAGTGTCCCCCCGTTCCCATGTGATACAGCAGATGTACTAATTCGTGTTGCAAAGGTTTGAGTCTTTGTGGCGCCCAGGTGTTCCGAATATAGTGAGTCACCGTAGTGTGTAATAAATAGAATCTGGGACGAGCCCCCGTGATCTGTATGAAGGCACCATGGTCCAGCAGGGCCTCGTCTCCGAAAAAGGCCCCTATCTCCTCTATTCCCATCTCCGCCCAGTGGCGCAGTGTAAGCCGCGTAAGCCTACCTTGTGGCATCGGGATACCTAGCAAGGGAATATTCTCCGCAAACGGGACCACCGATGCGGTATATGATAGAGCCTTTCTCCAGCATAGCAAGGCCGTACGCAGAAGTGGGTGACAGTCCTGAGGGATTCGACTCCACAGGGAGCCCATCCGTACCCGGCGTCTTGTTACGATTAAGATGCTTGATAGCGGCTCGTATCTCATGCTGTGTGATGGGGCCCTCTATCGCCTTTTGTGTGTCAGCCGTTAGGACCGGGAAGGGAAGGCCGCTCAGGAACTCAGTCACCTGTACCGGGTACTCCTGGCCAAGGGCGGCATACAATGCTCTCAAATGGTCATGAAATACCAGGTTAATCTTGGATTGCGTGTGGACGAGGGTGCCCGATGTGTTGTATATCTGGGTGATAGCCGGTGGGTCCGGTCGGTCCCGTACCAGATGGGCCAACAGGGTGCCAGATCTATCCGCGTCAGTATGCTGCCGACGCAGGTATGCTCTATAGTCGATAGTCCGTAGAGATTTCAACACCTCCGCGTGATCAATATAACCTGCCTGAGTTGTTGCAGCTTTAGAGTAACCTCCGGGGGGAGGGGAGGTGGGAGAAGGAGGTGTCAACCAGTCCTCAGTCTCCTTGCCAGTTTTGTCCTCTTCCACAGCGGTTCTAAGTCTCTCCCAGTCCTTCAGTGGGTTATAGTTAGTACAATTAGTTCGTTGGACCCAATTTTCTCCAGTCTTCCTGAAATTGTATGCTATCCTGCTATTCCCATTTGCTGGTCAGACCACTTTCTATCTAAATTCAGTATTACTCTACCAATCCCTACAACTCTTCCTTTTCCTCCTCTGTTAAACCCGAGAAGGAACTGGAAAAAACTGGATCTAATTGCCTTAAACAACGCTTTATGCTGTGATGCCTCCTCAGCTGACCAACAAGCCGGCATTGCTGCAACGATTACACAGACCTGGCACTCCAAAGCCATAGACCTATGTCTTCCTCTATCTCACAAAAAACTTAAAAACCATCGTCCCCCAGTACCATGGTTCAATGACTCCCTTAAAGCGGAAAAATCCAAATGCAAAGCATTAGAGCGGAAATGGCGGAAAAACTATTTACCCGAATTGAAACTCATTTACACCAAGGCTAGAAACAACTACCACAAATCATGCATCAAGGTAAAAGCTACCTTTAGTTCTAAAACCATCACTGAAGCCACCAATCGCTCAAAAACTCGTTTTAGCTTGGTAAAAGAACTGGCGGGCTCAAAAACAGTCGCAACCCCTCGACCTCTAAACGATCAACAGTGTGACAATCTTGCTCAATTCTTCATAGGAAAAATTGAAAAAATTCATCTGGAAATGACTAACTCTAGCCTAGTCAGACCTCTACAGGACCAAACTACAATTATGTCCGTAATCTCACCCTCACCAGATACCACTACTCCCACACACTATGAGGGCACTGTAAAGTCCTCTGCTCCTACAGCCCATTTAAACTGTTGGCCACTTTTAAATATGGACGAACTTAAAACTATTCTAGACAAAGTCAAATCTGGCTCGCCTAAGACCCCCTCCTATCACCATCATGAAACAACTAGACACCCCCCATTTGCAGGTAATTCTCTGAATGCCTCATTGCTACAATCCATCGTACCTGCACACTGGAAACATGCAATGGTGACCCCCCTCCTGAAAAAAAAACGGCATATCCTGAGGTTCTTGCAAACTATAGACCCATTTCTCTCTTGCCAGCCTTTTCCAAAATACTTGAAAGACATGTCCAGTTTCTTCTTTCACAATTCACCGAAGCTAACAACTCTCCACCCTTCTCAATCCGGCTTTCGGGCCAGTTTCTCCACTGAGATAGCACTATTAGGGGTCACCGAGAGGCTACGTTAATTTCTAGATGCAGGACAGACAGTCGCACTTATTTTGCTGGACCTCAGTGCGGCCTTTGATATCTTCTCTCACAAACTGCTAATCCACACTCTTAAATCCTCTGGCATATGCGGCTCTGCTCTGGATTGGATTATTTCCTTCTTGGACAATCGCACATTTCAAATCATGTCGGCCACAGCTTGCTCCAAAACTTACACCTCGCCTAATGGAGTGCCCCTGGGCTCGATCCTTAGTCCACTGCTATTCAATCTATACGTCAGACCCTTGGCGGATATTGCAGACCAGGCTGGACTAACTCGTTTCACCTATGTTGACGACTATCAAATTATTTCCTCCTTCTCTAATCCTAACCCCTTGGGACCCTCTTTTCTGAAAGATACATCTGCCAGTGCATTCCTCACCTTGCGAATATCCCCCTGCGTCAGCAGCATTCGGAAATTCTTTTTGTAGCTTCGCGCCGACGTGGACCGACGTCAGAGAGGCACTGCATCGCGCGCGCCTCCGCTGACGTCACCGACACCATATTAGGCCCATGCTGGCGTAATGACATCAGTTCCCTTTTTTCCGCGTCGTCGACGCTAACGGTTTTCTGGGATCGTACAGTAGCTTTGTAGTAACTTTGTTACTTTGTGATTATTTTCACTGTATCTTCGTCTTCTGTCGAGATGTCTTCGAAGAAGACTGGTTTTAAGGCTTGCGGGGAATGTGGCAAGACTATGTCCATAACTGACCCACATGAGTGCTGCGTCTGGTGTCTAACCTCCGACCATGACGTCGAGGATTGCCAATCGTGCCAGAAAATGACTCCGATGGCCCTTCGGGAGAGAGAGAGAGACGAAGCTCCTCGTTGCGAAGCTTAAAAATAAAAAAGAAAAGAAGACTTCAAAGTCTCGGTCTCGACGTTCGAGGTCGAGGTCTCGATCGAGGTCATGATCGGAGTCGTCATCTGCTCATGCTTCAAAGTCTTCTAGGAAGAAGCATAGGAAGAGGGGTCATGAGTCACGTCAGGAAAGGACTCCAGTTCGCGACCGAAGTCGCAAATGAGGCTTCTTCGAAAGGAAGTGGAGGTTTTGGCATCGGAAGCTCAAGACACAGATGGTGAGGCTTTGCGTCCGAATTCGCCAGGGTCACCTAAGCAGCAAGCGAACCCTTCTCCGAATCCGTCGAATCCTTCTGGTCGAGAGGATGAAGGTGAGGTGGAGGAGGTTGGTTATGATGAGGTGCAAGTGCCAGCCGGTTCGTCGACCCCGGTGCCGCAGGTCAAGGAGGAGGTCGACGTTGTGACGACTCAGCCTCCTCGAGAGCAACCAGGTGGACCTTATCCAGCCTTCCTGGCTCCTGGTCAGGATCCATCCCAGTTCTTGAATGCAATGTTCGGAGTTTACTCCAGGGCGATGTACCCCACTGGTGCACCTGTTGGTCCCACGGGTCCTATGGCATTTAACTTGGGCGTTCCCCAGGCTTATGCTCCTGCACCCTTCATGCCTTTCATGCCGGCTCTTACACCGCAATGGCATTTTCCGATGCCGGCGAAGCCTTCGACGCCGAAGCCGTCGACGCCGAAGCCTTCGATGCCGCACCAGTCGACGCCGATTCCATCGACGCCGGTGCGCACGACTCAGAGGCAGGATTCTGTTCGACCTCTACTTCGCCCGACTTCGGGTTCTACGCCGGCTCCGGCCCCACGGAGTCGGTTCCGGATCCGTCGGCTTCGTTTACTAAGGAAAGATCAAGGCTGAAGCCGAGAGACTTCTGGAGGAAGAAAGGTATCAGTTTGCTGATGTTGAAGAAGGGGAGCTACAGGATTCTGATGATCCTTTTGATGACCTGAGAGAGGCCAGTGGGCTTGAACTGTCTCCTGAGTGGGATTTGGCGTCTGTGTCAGATGTGCCTTCCAAAGATGTGATGCCATATCACGTTGTTATGAAAAAGCCCTGCAGCCCCCATGGTGCGGGGGACCCCGATCTTCTCTACAGGTAGGGGTTCCCCCTCTGCTTATGTGTGCAGCGCGTCTTTCTAAAGCAGCTGCAGTGTGCTGCCTGCTTTGAGCTGACGCAGATTGAGAATAAACAAAATAACGTATTTGTTTCTTTTCAGTCCGAGCCCGCTAGGTACCTTACAGAGGCAGGGTGGTGCCCCTGACACAATGTCCTCCACAGAGCACTGCACGTTTTAGAGGAAAGAGGCAGCACAGAACTCTCTGCACCAGAGGTAGGGTTGCCACCTTTCACAGAGAACAATGCCAGTGTCTTTTCACTATTTAAGATTCTGCACAGGCTGCACACCATTGTTAAGTAAAACTTTATTTATGAAATAATCTCTAATGATTCTAGCATTGCAGTTATGTCTTTGTTTACTTAAGTTATCAGTCAGGGGTCATTTGGACTGCTGTAGAACACATTCCAAAGTGTTTTCTTCTTACATTACCTGTTTAACCCGTTCTATGCTCATGACGGAGCCGCTCCGTCATGAGCCTCGGTTGAGCTGTGCTCATGATGGAGCGGTTCCGTCATGGCCCGATCGGCGCGCCTGAGCGGCGCGAATTTCCCGCCTGCACTGAGCGTTCCATTGAGCGGGCGCGTTCATGACGGAACCGCCCCGTCACGAGCACAGCTCAACCGCGGCTTGTGACGGAGCGGCTCCGTCACGAGCATGCGAGCGCCGCTCGGCAGCCCCACCCCCTTGGTGCGCGGCGGAATTCCGGCCGCAGCGAAGGGGTTAAAGTATGTACAGATAAGTGGAAAATCATAAGACCAGGACAGTAAATGCTAGTCATTGCAGGTGATTTCACAATGTTGCTATTAAAGGATGTGATAGAAACCCAGAATTCTTATTTCCATCTGGCAGGCGCTGAATAACTTTGAATAAGATGCCAGGCCAAATTTAGAAGCAATATGCTATTCATATAGTTTAAAAATAAGTGGCAAATATATACCAATAGAAGCCCAACATTGAAAAACAAAAGTGACCAGCTTTACTGAAATATTTACATGTGCTTCGTGTATTTTTGTTTAAACCAAAGTAAATCCTCTTCGTTTTATTAAACAATATTTAAATAACCACATTTTTTAATTTTTTTAAATTTATTTATACAGAAACACATGAGTCGGTTGATACAGAAAAAAAACCAGCAAAAGGAGAAAACATTTTTTTTCGATCCAGTACATCTCCAATACTTGACATTTTGAAGCAAAGCAAAAGACAAAATTATGAATGAACAGAATTATGTACGGGGCAGTCTTAATTAAATCCAACAAGAGATTATACAAAATCTAGATAAGTCTCCCCATTTACCTCTCAAGATAGTTTGTAACTAACCCCCAAATCTGTTCCCCGATCTTCTTTCTGCGGGGGCTCTTGAAGGCATAGAGACTATATTCCATATTGTGTATTGAAAAAAAGCGAGCCCGCCATGCTTCAAAAGCGGGGGGTTCTTGTTGCAACCATGCAGATGCAATACATAGTCTGTACACTGCAGTTACTAGAAAAATAAGTTTAGCATATTTCTTCGAGATGCTAGTATTCCCTGTACCCATTTCAACACCCAATAGTATCTGCGTTGCTGATAATTGTATCTGACTACCCACAATTGCCGAGACACATTTTTCTATCTGAGACAACAAGGGAGCTAACATAGTACATGTACAGAAAATGTGAACATCATCCGCTGAGGTAAACCCACACCGAAAGCATTTACCTATTGCATCTCCCGACCATTTAGACACCTTATCTGGGGTATAGTATAGATTATAGATTGATTTGAAATGTTGAGCCACTAACTTTGCCGACAAGAATAAATCTTTAGCCATAACTAATGAAGTTTCTATCTGAATGTCCTGTCTGCCTAGTTTAGCACACCATTTACTGTTCTGCTGCTCTAGATCATTTTCTTTAGTGTCTAACAGATGTTTATATAATGCACCAATTCTTACCCCTTTCATAATGTCTTCAATTAAAGAATTCGGTTTGAAGTTACCACCCAGACCCATTAAATAATTACGAATCTGTAGATATTTTGCGAAATGGTCTCTAGGGAGAGAATATTGTTCTCGTAATTGTTCAAAAGATTTACAATAACTAGCATCATACAAATCCCCCACCACTCTAATGCCTTTCTGCCTCCAATTAAATACAATTCTGTCCCAGACATCTAAAGGTAAGAAAAACGACGATGAAAATGGGGTATACCACGTTATTTTCCCAAGGCCCAGTAGCCTCCTAACTGTATGCCAGACCTTATATGCAGCTGTCATTGTCTTAAAACGTGTACGTTTGTAGTAGCTTTGTTCGAAATACTTAAATAGACAGTTTTTTACTTTTACCCCCAGCAACATTTGATAGATCGATGGAGAATCTGCAGGTCTTGCTGGATCTTCGCCAGTTAATAAAATTCCCATTCCTTGCAACATACACGCATAATAATAAAGTGTGAAATCCGGAACCGACCAACCTCCCACATTTCTTGGGAGAATCATGAAACGCCTAGCCCTTCTAGCCTTCCCTCCAGACCACATAAAACGCATACATACTGTCTGCAGTTGTTCCAGACAGGTCTTCGGGACTTCTAGGGGTATACATCGGAAAAAATATAAAATTTGAGTCAGAATCAGCATTTTTAATAGGTTACACCGACCTACTAATAAAAGATGTAAACATTCTGCCTGATCTAGTTTTTTCCGAGCACTGACTAAGAGCTGATCCCAATTACCTTTAACTAAGGCAGTTGTACTAGCACCTAACGTGACTCCTAGATATACCACCTCCTGACATAGTCTAACATCGGTGTAATTTGGTATATTTAAACTAAGTAGCTGGGTTTTTGCTGAGTTTAATTTGTATCCCGATGATTTACCAAATTCTAGGGCCAGATACTCTATCGCCTGCATTGCCATGATGGGTTTAGACGTGACCACTGCCACGTCATCGGCATATGCTAGCACCTTAACATGATATATATGTACCTTTAGTGGAACAATATTAGCATTGGAGTCCAGCATTCTTAAGAAAGGCTCAATGTATAGAGCAAATAGTAAGGGGGAACAGGGACACCCCTGTCTAGTCCCCCTACCTATTTGTACTGCCGCCGATTCTAGGCCCATGGTGCTGATCCGGGCTACCGGTTGCTGATACAAAACCTGTACTGATTTGATAAATTCAGGACCAAAACCGCGACTCTTCAAGTTATCCCACAGAAAAGACCAAGCCACACGGTCGAAGGCCTTTTCGGCGTCCAATAAAATTAAACAAAAGGGTTCCCTGGTTACCTTAGCATAATCAAGCAATGTTATCACTCTTCTAACATGATTAGTTGTACTATGTTGAGGAATAAACCCATGCTGTATTTTTGAAACAAGACCCGAAATAGCCCCAGAGAGCCTATTTGCTAAAATCTTCGAGTAAATTTTACCGTCTACATTTAGTAACGATATAGGGCGATATGATCCCGGTAAATTGCGTGGCTTGCCCTTTTTGTGAAATACCACTATAGTCGCTTCTTGCCAAGTTTTGGGGGCGGATCCTTTCTGTGCTGCGAGCATCGTTGCCCATAGGTCGTTTTTTAGGAGCGCAAAAAACGTTTTATATATTTCTAAGGGTAATTTATCTGGGCCAGCAGCCTTGCCCAGTGCCAGTCCGTTTACTGCTGATTCTAATTCCTCCAGAGTAATAGGCGCATCTAACATTACCCTATCATCTTCCGAAAGATCTTTCATACAATATTGACTAATCAGGGATGCAGAATTGCCACTATTATACACATCCCCCTGATAAAGCAGCTCATAAAACTGTCTAAATATCTCCAAGATGCCCTGTTCATCCTTAACAGGGTCACCTTTGTGATCTAGTATCTCATCGACCCGCTGGGCTGCCGCTTTTACTCTTAATCTTTGGGCGAGGCATCTTCCACTTGCCTCTCCATATTCATAATGACTTTGTTTTTTAGAAAGAAATTTTTTAGCTGCTTCCTGTGACCACCTCAGATTTATTCTTGCCTTCAGACGCGCTACTTCATTAATCTCTGCATCAATGTTACTCCCTGCCTGTATCCCTACCATAAGCGCCTCTTCGGCCGTGATCAGCTCTTGATACAATGCCTTTATTTCTGCTGCTTGTTTTTTTTGATTGTACAGACCCCAACTCAATACCTCCCCACGAAAAGCAACCTTAAAACAATCCCACACACACCCTACATTACTACTCCCCCGATTAATATTGAAAAACGATACAATCCACTCCTTCATATATTCAATAAAGAGTTGTTCAAACAATAATTTGCGATCAAAGGAAAACTGTTGTGGGCGTTCACCAGAAATGATACTGGAGAGCGTCAATACAACTGGCCCATGATCTGATGTCACTCTAGGATATACTTGGATTGTAGCCTGATTCAACATCAAAATAGAGACAAAAAAATAGTCTAATCGAACCAATGTGCGATGTGGAAAAGAAAAGAAAGTATACCCAGGCAGCCCGCTTCTTAGAACTGACCAGGCATCCACCAATCCATGTGCTCCCAGAAGTGACTGTAATGCTTTGAACACTTTCGGTTTCCTGCCTATATATTTCGCCTTCTCATTATTTAGCACATTAGGCGCTAAGTTTATATTGAAATCACCGCACATAATCAGTGGTGTGGGCCAAGCTGCCAGTTCCACATTTAAAAAACTAAGGGTTTCTGCTTCGTCTAAATTTGCTCCATATACAACACACACAGTAACTTTGATATTACCCACCACGCATTCTACTATCGCCCAGCGTATTTAAATAACCACATTAAGGTGCAGGATTCTAAAGCAGAGATCTTAACCTCTCTTGGCAGATGTATCTTGTTTGTTGAACCTGGCTCTTGTTATTTTGCCTTTCCCATTATAGACAGGACTACAAGTACCAGAATGCAAAGCATTAACTACTCATAGCTGAAATGGAAAAATGTGCGGTCACTGTGTAAGGTTAATTGATAATTTCTTGTACACTTATGGAGCATGGAAGCCTTTTCCTTCATTTTTTCCACGAAGTACATTTGTGTTTTCATACTGGTAGCTCCAATAGCAGGAATGTACAGCAGCATTGGTTATTTCAGTTTCCAAAATAAATCCTTTCCTCGTGTATAACAAGGCAGCCAGTAATACCAAGGAAGTGTCTAAGGAGCTGCGAGGAAGGAGACCAAACACATGATTTTATTGGGCATGTGATGATAGTGGCAGGCAGCCTTAAGGGAATTAATGCTGGTAGGGGAGTCATGATATTGTAAGATTTCTAAATAAAGTAAATTTGTATTGCTAGGTAAAATTCCTGACATAATTTGGGTAAGTTGCCCGCATAGGGTTCTTTAAAGTGCATCAGGGAAAATTCCTATTACAGGTGCTAAAAAGTTATCTGCTGGGTTCAAAGACAAAGTTTTCCCTAGGGTGTCAGAGTGTCACACGAGAGGCCTGAAAATGTCACACATAAGTTGACCTAAACTTGGTAGCCCTGTTTGACTTAAATGTAGGCATGGTGCCCCCTGCATATGCAATAAACTAAGTAGAGGAGTTCTCTAGGGACATGTGATTGAAAAGGTGGCTGCATCTCTTACACTGATTGTGAACCCTTTAATAAGTAATTTACGTTTTTTTTACCAACGCAATTGGAATTATGCAGCAAGGAAGGACCAAATTATGTGTCAGGGTTGACTAAATTATGCAAAAAGCAAATTACATGACATAATGTATCACATTTTGTGATAGTATTACTTCATAATGTTGTCATTTTAATAATTCAACATTGTGGGCAAATGGTTGGCCTGATTCATACAAGTTTAACATACAAATATAGTAAAAAGCAACAGAAATATTGCTGATCAACTGTTGCATAGGGCCTTCTACTGCACTGTCTGAGATCCAATGGTCACCAGGAGTCGTTCCAGAATGGGTCTGACTGCCAAAAATCAGCACTTGGATTTTGTCCGTGTTGAGCTCCAAGCAGTTGTCCTTCATCCTGGCTGAGACGTTCTTCATACAGTTGTGAAAGTTGGTCTTTGTTGTGGCAGGGTCCGCTTATAGCGAGAGGACGAGCTGTTTGTCACTTAGATTTTAGTAACGTTTGATCTGTTTGAGTTAGAAACAACATTTGTTTTTCTAAAATCTGTAGCTTATGCAGACAATAAGTTATGGAGCAAATATATAATGTGTAAAACGACACAGCCACAGAATCGAATAATTCCAGTGACCCTGTCTATTACCCAAAACAGCAATGAGCCATATTGCCCATGCCTGCCTAGGCCATTACATACATCTGCATTATGTTCTCTATGTTTTTATTGTATGCAATGTTTAATATACCACTATCCTGACTATCATTGGTATCCTTAGAAGTGAACTTTCTGGGGGATGCGGGAGCACACAATAAGTCACAGATAAACTGGTGGTACACCTGGACACTCAGAATAATGCATTACATGGAAATCAGAACTGTCAGTGTCATAGAATGGGAGTACTGTGAATTTATCGTAGATTAACTTGCTCTGCCAAAATAGAAATAACTTTCTGAATCTTCACCTTTTGGTGACTAGATTTAATTTGGATCTATGCATCCCTTACAAACCTACTCTCCTATTTAAGCGTCAGTAAGGGGAACTTTCACTCAGCCCCTAAAGTAAAACTTTTGTTATTAGAAATAATAATAATATTATAGTAAAATGTATGAACACAGCTCGGTTTTCAGTATGCCTGTATAAAAAGCATGCTCATCCCACAAGGATAACTTATTTCTCATTGATGCTAAACGTATCATGGAAACTCCTGCAGATGTCATTTTAATGCAGGCGAAGCGCTTCTACCAGTAAGTTGGCGACTGCGATGGATTGGCATTTTAGGGTGCCTCCTCACCATTCCTTGCAGGCGGAGCCGCTAAAGTTTTGTTATTCCACTGATCAAGAGAGACAGGCCTCATCCTGCCTCAAGCATGTATGCCCAAAGGAAGGACCAACTGCCGGTCTCTCTGTTGTTTCTCTCACCTGGAGCCTGTGTATCTGCACCTTGAATCAGCTGTGGCCGCGCCAAGGTACCAGTATCAAGATGCTGGACGCATACCTCGTCCGCTCCACTACAGCACTTTGGATTCCTTGTGCAGGTCACACGCCCAGAGATACCGATTGTGCCCCACTGACAGCTGATAGGCTGACCAGAGCTCCCTTTGTCTCCCCATGCAGCAGCCGCCTGCTCCAACCGCCCCTCCGCCCCGCAAAAGTTCTGGAGAAAGTCATAAACCTCCAACTTACCTAACAAATGGAGAGGAATCAACCTGCTAGACTCCTCCCAATCAGGACTCAGAGCCAACCACAGCACTGAGACTTATGAACAACAGACGACATCTGCACCCTTCTTAACAGAGGACAATCAGCCACCTTGATGCTTCTCGTCCTCTCTGCAGCCTTCGACACCATCTGCCACCACACACTCATCAATCAATTGCACCAAATCAGAAATAAAGACGACGCTCTTAGATGGAACCTGTCATTCCTTACAGGACGCACCCAGAGAATTGACCTCCCTCCCTTCACCTCAGAACCCAAGCATACTATCTGCGGTGTGCCCCAAGGCTCATTCCTCATTCCAACCCTTCATCATCTACCTGATGCTGCTAGCAGACACTGTCAGGACCCACAACATCAACATAATTTTGTGCACCGACGACACCCAGCTCATCCTATCGCTATTAGTGGACCCCACCACTACAAAGACCAACATTCACAACTGTATGAAGAAGAACGTCTCAGCTTGGATGAAGGACAACTGCTTGAAGCTCAACACGGAGAAAATTGAAGTCCTTATTTTTGGCAGCCACACCTCCCTCTGGAATGACTCCTGGTGGCCATTGGAACTCAGACCCACTTCCACTCCGAAAGATCATGCCCATCATCCTCAAGAGCGAACTCTCCATGAAACCACAGGTCAGCGCTGTCTTCTCAGCCTGCTTCCACATTCTCCCCATGCTCTGCAGAATCTTCAAATGGCTCCCCATCAGCACCAGAAAAACAGTGACGCAGGCCATCCTCACCAGCCATCTGCACTATGGCAATGCACTCTATGCGGGCACCACCAGCAAACTCATGAGAAGACTCCAGACAATCCAGACTGCAGCTGCCTGGCTGATGCTTAACCTGCCCGTTAGGACCCACATCACCCAGCATATGAGAGACCTCCACTGGCTACCCATCCAGAAAAGATGCCAATTCAAACTGCTGACGCACTCCTACAAAGCCCTCCACGACCAAGGACCTACAAATGAACCACCACCTGAACTTCCACCAACCATCCAGAAACCTCCGCTCCACTCATCTCGCCCTCACTCAGACACCCCTTATCCGCCTCTGCCACACCTGAGGACGCCCTGCTCCTTCATAGCCAAGCCCTGGAACGCCCTCCTCCTCCACCTACGTACTTCACCCTTGCTGACAGACTTCATGAAGGGACTCAAGAACTGGCTCTTTGACTGAAACCCGTAGCCAGGTGACAAGCTGTGCTATACAAGTACTGCATGATTGATTGAATGATGTGACTCATATAAATCATGGCATTTAGCGTTCATGACGCTGTTCAGTCAGAAAGCACATCGCCTTTCTCTGTGATCCTGGTGCAATAGCATAAGATGTGTTATTTTGTGATTTTATAATTAGGCCAATGGGTTGTGTGATGTCATTTCCATTGATGTCATCATTACTCTGATTAGTGGTATTAAAACGTGAAATATATTTTCCCTTTTGTATCCCAGAATGTTGGAAAGCATGCAATCAACAGGAAACACAACCAGAAAAAGCATGCAACATATGTACAAGTAAAAGTATCAAAACTCTAAATATACATATGCTTGGATTGGCAGGAGAAGTGAATGCTTTGTTTGTACCTGAAGCAGACAAAAAACAAACAATTGTAGGATTTTGTGCTCCTGTATTTATTGTCATCCTCCTCAACCTTCGAAACGAAACACAACTTTGTATGGTCACAGTGCATTGGAGAAGCAGTGTATGACATTGCTTTAGTACATTTAACACATTTTGTTCTCTGGCAGCAGGATAGGTCTACGACATGTCTGATGGGGCTCTAACAGTACATGTTACTTTCGAGTTACAATGTGGAGAAAGTATGGGGCGTGTGTCAGAAAAGGGCAGAATACACATGCTCTCTGGTTTCCATGTAACGTATAGCTACACTGGTGTTTGTGATGAGACTGTTGTGCACAGGCTTGATTATGAAACCTCCATCACATGCCATAGCCTTTCTCCACCTAGGCTACAGGTTAGGCAGTGATGTGTTAGCTGCCTCTGCTAATCTGAGTCCCAGTACCCCCTTCTATCACTGTCTCATTGAAACCTTCTGTCTCTATTCTAGCACCTACACTTGACTCCTTACCTCACAAGTCTTCTACTAGCCCACACTTGAGCCCAGTCTGCACTTCCCCCTTGAGTGAAGAGCTGGTGCAGAGGCCTGCCGCACATGAATCCACTCAGAACAGTGCACTCCCCGGGGCAGCGGAAGCGTGGAGTAGAGCAGGAGGTGGACTTACTCTACAGGGAGGTGGAGCCTGGAGCAGTACCCTTACCAGTTGATGAGAGGGGGAATGTATATTGCTTGTAAACATCCCAGCCACTGAATATTCCTTGCAGCATAGTAGTGCTGTGTTATGCGGAATCCGCCTCCTAAAGAGGCATATCTGGACTATGAGCTGTAGACGTGCTATGCCTTCCTTCATCAGGAAATCCCCAATACTATGTGAGCCACAACTACAAGAATCTGTGCTTCTCATAGGAGCTGACAAGATGCGACAAGTCTCAGCCCACTATATTGCAATGGTGCCCCTGCGGGGGCTTGTAATGTGTCTCTTTGAGGCCTCAATACTGGAACTTGGTGCTTCTGTCAGTTGTAGGCACCAGCCCAGAGCAGTGGCATTAACCCAGCAGTGAAGACAAAACTAGTCTTAAGTAAGTAATTACTGGAGATTTCGGCTGGGATATTTCATAGCTGTGTTCCTCTCCTTCCAAGATGCAGGGTTCATAGTGAGTAGCCATACGCTACCTCACTCAGCCCAGTGTGGATGATGCCTGTGCACTGCACCCCTCGTCACTGGAGCTGTGTAGGTGTGCATCATCCCATCGTCCCATCGGTGCCTGCCATACTACTCTGGCCACTTACAATTGCTTGTTATGCACTGCGGCCATCTTCCTTATGGGTTGAGTGCCCCTATGTCCTTTCTCTCTCTTCCTGCAAATAAACCAGAGCTCATCCACTTTTCCTTTCATTATTCCATGTGGTGGACATAATAGGATGATAAATACTGTCTTGGCACACCACACCTTGCCTGCCATGAAGCCCTCCAGAAACTGCTTCGAGAAAACATGTTACATGGATACTGCACGCTACCGCCATACCAGAGATCAAACCCACGCTCCCTTGCCTGAGACAGGCCTTGAATTTATAGGAGGTGATCATGTTGCCTGTGGCAATACCAGACATCATGCAGCTACAAACCCATCTTCAAGCTCCACCCAGCTGTAAAGTGTTAGGAGCAACCGCAGACTGAGGAAAAGGAAGGTCAACAAATGAAGAGGGGGTTTGTTTGAGCAGTGGAAAGTTACCCATCTGAAGCCAATCTTCCTCTTTCCTCTCTGAAGCTGTTGGCAAGGCCTTGTTCAACTCAATGTCCATGTGTTTTTCTAGACCCAATGTATTCGCTTTAGGGCCTGATTTAGTGTTTGGCAGATGGGTTTCTCCATCACAAACTTGACGGATATCCTGGCGGCCTTATTACAAGCGCATTATATCCTGCAACACTGCGAATAAGGTTGACAGGAAATCCATCACCTTTCAGATGGAGTAATCCATCTGCAAACTGTAAATCAGGGCCATCTTGTGTCACAGTAGGGCATGTGGAATATTTTGAGTCTGAACAGTATGTCAGGGTAGTGTCAATGCTGGTGAGCAGAGCGGGCACCTGCTGCAGATTATTAAAGCCAAGAAAGTATTTCTAAAAGGAGCAGGGTGACAAGATGGCGGGAGAAAAGTCTACCAATGACACAAACACAGAAAGCAATATTCCTCACTGAGGTTTGGTGGAAAAACATAGCAAGTATAAAACAAAGGGTTGGACACAGGTGGAGGCTGGGACCTGTCCCAGAGTCTCTGACATTCTTCGGTGACTGGCTGGTTCTGAAGCTCCCAGCGGGTGTACGGAATCCGGTCTGCATGCAGAGCTGGTGAGTTGTGCTGGGGCTGTGCGCGCATCCGTTGCCGGTCGGTGTGCCTTCCGACTGCACTATTAGAGCATCTCGTGATGCTGTTGAGATGCCTCGCTGACCACCTGGAGCAAGAACAGGTTGAGAGAGATTGTCAGTGATTGAAACTGGAGGCTGCTCCAGAGATATTGTCCCCCCAAAAAACAGCTAACAGCAGTCCCCCTGGAAGCCAACATGATCTAGTCCTAATTTAGGATTCTTGCTTATTTGAGGATCTGGGGTCACGGGATGGGAGAGGCAAAGGTTGGACAAACTACACAGAGAGTTGAGAACCTTCACTGCGCTTGCTCTTTATAGTTAAGTGTTAATTTTCACATTAAATACAGCATGTTCAACCTCCACCAGTGGTCGTCATAAATTAATTCCTGGGATACACTTTACCGTAGAACTAACATATTGTAAACCAACTTAACAGTCACTGCTTAGAGTAACTAACTCATCACAAGCTAGGAAAAGAGAGGAGATCGTGCCAGACATACAATGGCAACGTGGCACCTTTTCACATTCTGTCCTGATTGGGTACTCCATTTCAGCTATCTCATCATCAATTGGGTGAACCTTGTCATCTGGGCACTAGCAGCGATATAACCCCTCGTGTCCAGGCTTGTCCAGGGCCCACTGTTTACTGTTACTGTAGTTCGTTAGTCTGTGCTCGTGCAACCAATGGATCTATCTTTGTTAGACATATTCTCGTGCAACCAATGGATCTATCTTTGTTAGACATATTCTCGTGCAACCAATGGATCTATCTTTGTTAGACATTTTCTCGTGCAACCAATGGATCTATCTTTGTTAGACATATTCTCGTGCAACCAATGGATCTATCTTTGTTAGACATATTCTCGTGCAGCCAATGGATCTATCTTTGTTAGTCATATTTGAGGCAGATCACCTCGTCACGTTCAATACAGTCAACTCAGGGAGTGTAAGGTCTGTAAGAATTTAGGGGCCGATTCACTGAACTTATCTGAGACTAAATCCTAAACTTACTACTTTTGGTATTCACAGGAGGCATTTAGTAGTAGTAAAGTTAGGATCCCTAACTTTACTACTATTAAATGCCTTTTATGAATACCGAAAGTCATAAAGTTAGGATTTTGTCACAGTTTAGTAGTAGTAAAGTTAGCAATCCTAACTTTACTACTATTATATGCCTTCTGTGAATACCAAAAGTACTAAGTTTAGGATTTGGTCTCAGATCAGTTCTGTGAATCGGGCCCACAATGTCCAACTGCAAGATTCCAACCTTCCCACTCCTGCCCCTCTGCAGTTTGGTTAATGCTTCTTTCTCAGCTGTTGCCCGTTTAATCAATTCTGATCTAAAGTCTTTAATATTTGGTGGTTCTCAGGACCTTTCATTCATATTTGTTTGTTGCTTGGAGAGCAAATGTACCAGATCTATATATCTGCAACACAGCTTTACTTTTTAACTATTAACCCTGGGAAGTAGACTTCAGGGCCACCTCTCATAGTATTTCTTTCCAAAACCCCCAGCCAATGGACGTACCCACTCCATGTGTAAGAAACTATCAAATACACATCATGGACATCCGCCTGTTGCGCTAGGGCATAACTTTTGTGGTTGCGCCAGCGCTAGGTAGGTGCGATTCAAAGTGCATGACTCCGGGAGGGCCATCCATCACCAGGGTTTGTGATTGTGGCAGAACTCAGACCAGACTGTGAGCCTAGAGCGTGATGAAAGGTTCTGTATGGAAAACTAGATCTGCAGCCTCTCTTTACATGCCCTGTGAATTTATTTAGCTCCACAAGGCATCGAGTGGCAATAGCCAAGCGAATTCTGGGGCCGGTAGTAAAACGTTGGGCAAATCAGTCGCTCACCTCTCACTAGTTGAGATCTCTAATGAAATGAAGAGATGTCTTCTACAGAAACCATACCATGTGGCTGTGTTAATTGGTGCTGCATCTACGCCTGGTTCTGGCATGTGGAAGCGTTGCTTTCTGATGCACCAATGAAGAGGAAAATTAGCATGGCACCTGCATCTTGTCAAAGACAGACATGGATCTTGGCACTTCAAGTGGGCTGTCGGAGAAGGCAGTGAGGCCAACGGTGTTTGTGCCCTGTCCAACGCTCTTACCCTCCTGCGACCCAGGACTCCAAATGGACAGCAGGGGGCCTTGTGTGTTTTTCTACAAACAATCTCTCTTCTTCCATTGCCTTCAAAGCCACAGTTAGAGGGGTGATGGGGATATGGGAGGCAGAAGTACTCATATATTTTTCTACAGACACCTTTCTACTCAAATGGCATTTAAGGTCACAGTCATAGCACAATACCATGTAGGGTGAAGTAGTGGCAAAGGGGTGACATCTACTGAGAAACGCCTCCCATGTCCTAACCTCCAGGGGCATGGACTTCAGAAGGGTTGGTTACACCGTGCTCTATGGGCATCCTTCCCACTATCCCACCCCAGGTGGCAGCACACGTACCTCTCCATCACGAGTCTCAATAGTCTTGATCATTACTGTTTTCTTTGTGTGAACCTCGGCAGATCGTTGGTCCGGGCTGGTTTCTGCTGAGAGAGAAAGATGGTTAGCACTGAGACTCCCCATGGTACTTACATCAAAACCCACCTACATGCAGTGACGTCTCTAGTAGTGATTTTTATCAGGACAGACATTGGACCACAGTTTAAACTGGTGGGGCCACATACAAAGGGTATTCTCGTAAAGCTTGTGTTTGAGTATAGCTCTGAAGCCATGGTTTCAAATGGCTGGAGCAGCTTTTAGTCTCTACTCCCACCGGTTGGAAGCAAAGCTGTGCTCCCTGCCTGGGAGAGTGTGGACAGGGAATTACATTTGTATTCCCGGCCCACACTATCCCAGGCAGCTTTGTCCCGGTGGATGGGGTCCCCGGGACTCTGCAGCCATCAGACCCGGGGTATGGGGTCCAATGGCAGCATAGGATGTCATATTATAGCCGATCCTTAGTATAGCTTGGGAAGGGGAGCCTCATGCACCCTCGCCATTTAAAAAAGTGCACCAGTCCCAAGGGATGGTGTCCCCCAGTTCCTTAAAATGACTAAAGGGGGCATGCTCACTCCCTTAAAAAAAAAAAATTTGGCTCTGTGGTTGGGGTGCCTGGAGCCTATAAATGGCTTGAAGAGGTGGACCACGTACCCCTCTCCCACTAAAAAAGAAAATTGGCCCACGAGGATGGGGTCCCCGGTGCCTAAAAATGACTCATGGATACACCACATATCCCCTCCCTAAAACCATGTTTGTGCTGACTCCCTGGTCCATCCCAAGGGGCCTAACATTAAAAAGGACGAATTTTGCTCCTTTTTATATTTACCAGTTCCAACTATCTGTGGATTCTTCACTGATCCGCGGTACAGATAAGAATAAAATATAGATGTTTTTGGCCCCAGGGGGGTTTTTACAGGTAAGGTGAATGAGTCCACGGGTCCTAAAATGGCTACCCCCATATCTTTGTAGATTAAACAAATTCACACCAAATCACAAAAAGCCAGTTTTCTAGATCACGATCTAGCTGTCGGCCACATTTTAAGTAATTTCGTAAAGCTGCAGCTGTGTCTAATTTACCATAGAAAATTGGATGGAAAAAACACTTTTTGGAAACCCCCTTTTTCTCTTAGCCCCAGCTTGACAGATCACCCCAAAAGGAGCTGAGGTGGATGAGACTTTTGTTTGAAAAGTTTTGTGGAGATTTGTCAAACTGCGCCAACGTTCAAAGTTCATTTCCCATAAAAACATGGTCCGAACTATAACTAACCAGTGGCAACCGCCACTGAGGGGATATATATATATATATATATATATATATATATATATATATATATATATATATATATATATATATATAGATATATATAGATATATATATATATATATATATATATATATATATATATATATATATATAGATATATATAGATATATATATCATATTTAGGCTTGTGTTACCTGAAGCAATCAATTGACTGTGTATGTCACGTGTAGTGCTTCTTTGCTTTTCAATGCTGCTTCCTGGCACATTCAGCAGTTGTAGTGGTGGGGCACAAGCAAGGGACAGGACAAACATCTGGGGCACAGACCCCATCTGAACCCTTTCTAGAGACACCAGTGTAGATGTGGCAGTAGTCTAGGAAGGGATTGGGTGTATTGCTGGTGTACCTCATTGTTCATGATAGCAGAAGCACTTACCTCTGAAGTTGAGCGCAGAGAAGCTCTGGATTGGCATGGTGACCCTTCAGGAAAAGAGATGAAAAATCATGAGGTGTGGTACACTTGAACATGGCAGCATCTTCAGTATGAATGAATCCAGGTCTTATTGACCTAGTTAGAGTTACTAGTCTGTCCTAAATTGAGCTCCTTTGGACTGGATTTCATCACTGCCTCAGAGTGAGCTTTTGGGGGGGGGGGATCCTAATCTAGGTTGCCGGTGATTGAACTTCATAACAGTACAGAATGTCCTATTAAGGCCACCTTTTATAGTAATATTAGCACTGTCAATTGTCCAGGGTTGGGGTGGGAGAGGAAGTGTTCAAGGGATTGGACTAAGTGTCATTTTTTTAAGGCTGACATACTAGTTTATGGCAAGGATCAACAGGAGCATGATGGGATATTATGGAATGTGTTGGAGCGGTTGCATAATACAGGGCTGGTTGTAAAAAAGAAGTGTAAATTCAGGGTACCAACTGGGACTTAGCCATTGAGGATGCTACTAAAAAAGGGTTCTCAGTTCAGTTGGACTGAGGAGTGTGATCAAGCTTTCAAGAGCATCAAAGGTCACATTGGAAAGTTACCAACTTTGGGATAAATATGATGCTATTAAGAAAACGGTCAAAGGCTTAGGCACAGTATTGGCTCTAGTGGTCAATGGGGAGCTTAGGACTGTGGCTTTTGCTTCTCACTCATTGAAGGGTGCTTAAGACCATGATTCTGGTATTGAGCGAGAGGCGTTAGTTATGCATTGGGCAATTCTCCACTTACTCGTATCTTCTTGAGCAGAGAGATGGAAAATATGTCCCCTAGGATTAGACGATGTTCAGAAGGATTGTCCAGTTCCAATTTTATTGTTTAGTATGTGCTAGGTTGCAACAATAGTATGGCGGACTGTCTATTGAGGTTGTCAATTCCTTGTTCTGAAGATAATTGTGAAAGTACATTCGTGAGTTGGGTATGCGAGTCAGCTTTGGATGACAAAGAATGAGTGAATGCCATGTCAAATGATTCAGATTTTCTGGTATTGAAGCAGTTCATCGTGAAAGGGTGGCTAGACAAGAAAGAATTACCGTCCACCTTAGACAGATTATTTAGTGATAAGGATGAACTGGGCATTGCTGAAGGAAAAATATTCAGGGGAAAACGTGGTACACTAGGAGTTTTGAGAGAAAATTTGAAATAATTTGGCCCCTGAAGGGCATTTAGGAAGGAACATGGCAAAGGTTAGACTACGTGAATGATATTGGTGGTCAGGGATGGATCATGAGGACTGTTGATATTGTGCAAATATTGATGAGAAAAAAACTCACACTGTTCCTATGCCCTTATTAAGCAGAACCAAGGATCTCTTCAGCATTGTGAGAGAGTTCTCCTGCCTTTCAGCCACCGAGAACAAAATTCGCCCCTCCCAAGAACTCTGCGATACACTGTTGAACAACTTCCACATCTACAGCGATTGCGATCCCGACTCCACTGACATTGATAACCTCCTTACACCAACAGACACCACCTATAATCACCCCAGCACGCATGGAATCCTCTCACCACACAAAACAACACAGCCATCATAACCTCTGTCCACTCCAGAGCACAAATGGATCCTTCCCCCCACCACATCTTCAACCTTGGACACAAATAAATCAGCAGTGCACTCATCTCCTTTGCCAATGCATCCTTCACAACAGCACCTTCCTCACCATATAGAAACAGCAGAGGGCAGATCCCTCCTGAAAAATCCCTGTCAAGCCCAGCAAACTCAAAATCTAAAGACCCGTTTTGCTGCTCCAGTTCCTTGCCAAAGTCCTTGAGAAAGACATCAACCACCAGCTCATCAAAAACCTAGAAAGAAACAACGTACTCAACACCTTCCAATTTTACGCCCATGCCAACCACAACAACAAGACCGCCCTAATCGCTGCAATCTGCAAAATCAGAACCCTCCTCAAAAGGGGTGAAAAATGAGGCCATGATCTTTCTCGACCTCTCAGAGGCATTGAACACCGTATACCACAACACCCTCATCCGAAGACTTCACCACGTCAACGTCCAGGGAGATTGCATCCTTCCTCATAGGACTCATCCAGAGAATCTGCCTACCGCCTTTCACCTCCGAGCCCAAGAACATCATCTGCGGAGTGCCCTAAGCCTCCTCTCTCGGTTGCCCTCTGTTTAACATCTACATGGCACCCCTGGCTTACATCGTCCAAACCTATGGACTCCATATCATCGCCAATGCAGACGACACCCAGCTCATCCTCTTACTCACCGAAGACCCTGCTCCCACCAAAACAAACTTCTGCAACGGCATTAAGAGCATCACCAACTGGATGAGGACCAACTGTCCAAAGCTCAACACCAACAAAACGGATGTGCTGATTTTCGTGAATAACACCTCTCCGTGGGACGCCACCTGGTGGCCCCTCAAACTCAGACCCACACCTGCTGCTACTGACCACGCATCCAACCTCGGCATCATCTTGAACTGCAAACTCACCATGAAGCGTTGGTCACAGCAGTCTCATACGCCTGCTTTCACACCCTCTGCATGCTCCAAAAGATCTTCAGATGGATCCTCATCAATACCAGGAAAGCAGTCACGCAAGACCTCCTCACCAACCAACTGGACTAGGTAAACTTACCCTACCCTGGAATCACCACCCATACCCTCAAGAGACTCCAGACCATACAGAATGTAGAAGCCAGACTCATCCTCGACCCCCCAAACGGACCTGCATCACTGGCTCCCTGTCCAGAAGAGATGCCAGTCCAAGATGCTGACCCACACCTACAAAGCCCTCCACAACCTCAACCACCCCCTGACCCTCCACCAGCTCGCCAGACAACTACGCTCCGCCTCCCTCACCCTGGCACACATGCCCCGCATTCACTAAAGCCACAGCAGAAGTTGACCTTCTCCTACCCTTCCGACAAGTTCTGGAACGACCTCCCCCTCCACCTGCAGATATCAGCCTCATTCACAGACTTCAGAAAGGGACTCAAGACCTGGCTCTTCAACTAAGACCTGTGAGACTTCAGTGCCTGGATACCCCCAGTGGGGATTAGCCGGGCTCTATAAGTACTGATTGATTGATATTCCAGGAGAGCCTTGGATTAAATGTGGTCTGGGCATTGCTGGCCCCTTTGATCTAATGGCTCATGATGAACAGTATGTACAATTATTAGCAGATTACACATTTATGTCCCAGGAAATGGGAGATTTTCTCAAGGAACTGCCCAAATGCATTTCAAGACAGATCTTTATTTCCCTCAAGTTATTGGTTCAGCTGAGAGTATGAAAAAGATAGTGAAGAGCTGTGCGCAGCATGTACTTCTTAATACGAAATCCCTTAAAGATGTGTTGAGAGAAACGTGACGGCCACATCGGGTCACGCCGAATAGTGTAACTTTAATATCTCCATTTACTTGATGTAGAGGTAGGAACCCTCACTGTAAACGTAACCCAGTCTGGTTAAGTTGAGCACAGAATTAGGGTAACATAATTCTAAAGAAGATCTTGTTTTGCATAGATTGGAACACCAAGACAAGTATAAACATCATTCTAAGGAAGATCTGGTGTCAGGGTAGGACTGGCCGTAGCGGGCATCAGGCGTTTCCCGGGGAGGCTGGAATGGTGGGGGCTTATTTTGTTACTCGGGTCGGTTTTGCCGCAGTGCTGCTATATCGGCCCCCAATAACAAAAGCAGCAGCGGGGCTGGTCCGTCAAAATTGCCAAGGCTGGTGTGCGATCCCAGTCCAGCCCTGTCTGGTGTTGTATCGATTGGAACAGCAAGACAAGTATAAAGCACCTTTTGATGCAAAGAATTGTGTCTGAGAACGAAGGTGGGAGGTGGGTGACAGAGTAATGGTGAAAGGACCTGGTATGATAAAGATGGGACTTTCAGAATTCATGAGACCTTTTGTAATAATTTCTATTAATAAAATGTTGCAATTTTGGATTCAGGAGATGACCAAGTTAATAAATGTGGAAGATCCAACTTTTGTGCAATCTGGAAATCATACAATTGAGGACCTGGGTTGTACTAGGGAACTGACGACAAAAAGGACGACATTCAAACTTGGTTGGCATGAAGACTATATAATGGATGAGCTTTTGGATAACAAGCAGTGTCGATCTCATGGTTTAATGTTATACAATGTGATTATACATGATATAAGTTGGATTTGTTTTGTTTCAATGCATTTTTGCTTATTCTTAGGTATTGGGTATTATCTCTATGCTCTTTTGTTATAGGTTTAGTTTTTTTGTATATTGCTTTGAAAATTGTAAGGGGGAAGATGCGTTGTTGTGGGCTTGGATCAGATTGCTACGTGTGGCATATATTGTATGTCACTTTATGATGTCATAGTATTCTGTGCACCTAGAGGTTCTAGGGTTTGAAGAAGGGACCGTCAGTTGGGAGATCGCTGTCTCTAAGGGTTGGTGGTCTTATGCTGTAAGCTTCAAATAAACTCTTCCAACCATCTGTTGAAGTGATATTGTTGGAACTTAACACTGTCCCTTAACGTGAACGTTTTTCCACTGTTGAGAATAAAGTGATTTGGGGTCTTTGGATAAACGTATATACTAAGTATACTAAGAGTGACCTGTAGAGAATGTTCTGGTGTAGTGTCTTACAGAAGTACTTGTAACTGTCCTGGGGTTGGCTTCAGGACCTGCCATGACGGGGGCCCCTCTGACCATGAAGAGCAAGAGGCAGATGTGTCGCCTTACGTAAGGCTTCCTGAACTTGAATCCCCAGGTTACCTGCTCTCCTCGCCCTCCAGAAGTTTGCGGTAAGTTGCGATCTCCACGTCAAGCGCCATCTTGACATTGAGCAGGTCTTGATACTCCCGAAGGTGGCGGGCCATTTGTTCCTTCAGATTGCGGATCTCATCCTCCAAGCGGCCGATGGTGTCCTGGTAGCCATTGGCCTCTCCAGCGAAGCGCTCCTCCAGCTCCCTCATCTGGCGCATCAAGGAGTCATTCTGGAAAGAAAGAGGAAACAAAATCAAGCTGCTGAAAGGTTAGCTGCCTGATCAAATGTATGAGAAGGCACCAGGGGGGTCTTGGGTGGTCCTTCCGGCATCTGGAAGGGAAACAGCATTTACAACGCTGTCAATACCACGCAGGTAGTTAACAACGTGGTCAATGCAATGATCGCGTTGTTACCACGCGTGGCATTACATCGCAAGACATTTCAATGACTTGAGCTAGGTGGCGTGCAACACCAGGGAATGTGTTGTATTTTTAATCCAACACCTTCCCTGCGTTTGCGCTAACTGGAGTAGGAACAGTAATTTATACTATTCCTAAGTCCTGCGCGCCACCTAGCGCAAGTCGCTAAAACGACTTGCGATGTAATGCCACGCGTGGTTACACCGACCGCATTGTTACCTACCGCGTGGCAAAAGTACGCTTTGTAACGTGCTGTATTCCTGCGATTAACTTTACATAGTGTAAAACAAGATGGCTTGAAGCTTGTTTCAAATTTATGTATGGTAGGGGGTTGTTTAGTTTGTAAGGGCAGTACATTCTATGTTCGTGCCCTTACATTTGAATGTGATTTTTCTGGCAGTGACTTCCTTGCTGTAGGCTGAGAAGTCTGTATTAGCCTCCATGAACCCCCATGAGTAGGGTACAATGGATGCCTGTGGGCGGGCTGTACTCACGGTGCCCTTCAGTGCGTCGATCTCGCAGGTGTAGGACTGGATCTGATGCCTGTACTCCATCAGCTCCTGCTTGGATTGGCGGAGGGCGTCGGTGTTCTTGTGGGCGGCTTGTGTCATGTCGGCTACCTGAGGAAGAAGAAGAGGCGTACGGCATGAGTAACTAGGTCTTGCCCTACCTGCCTTCGGCTATCTATGTACCAAGCGAAGCCATTGATGATTCAACAGTATTGACAAAAAGATTACAACAAAATAAAGCTGTGCTGCTGAGGCGCTCCTCCACAAGGGAAGTCAATGCCCGGGGATCTACTGAGAAAGTCATATCCATGCTATAAAGAGGAATTAACGCCACAGGATGTACCTGGATCAATACCGAGGAATTAATGCACAGTCCAATACTGAGGAACTAACACTCATTGTTGTATTTTGGAATTAAAATCCAGGTTTGTACAAAAAAATGAATGCACAGATTTGTACTGAAAATAAATGCCCAGGAAATACCAAGAAATTAATACCCAGTGCTGTACTGAATAACTCAGCTGGACTGAAGAATTAGTGTCCAGGGCTATAGTAAGACATTAATGCCTACAACTCTAATGAAGAATTAATACATTGCATTCATTTCGTTCCAAAAGCCATATCAGCGGTGCAGTATTAATACCTCGGGCTTCCCTGAATGTCATATCTCTCTTTGTCCTCAGTTGCCACTCTTGGTCCTGAAAGCCATGTCTTTCTACTTCTGGCCCAGTTGACCCTGCCCTCAATGCCATGTGTTTCTTCGTGTGGACTCAGCTGCCCTCCCCAATCCCAGAAGCTATACTTCACTACTTATATCCCCAATTACCT
Source organism: Lissotriton vulgaris (assembly GCF_964263255.1). Classification (NCBI taxonomy): domain Eukaryota; kingdom Metazoa; phylum Chordata; class Amphibia; order Caudata; family Salamandridae; genus Lissotriton; species Lissotriton vulgaris. The sequence goes on along the minus strand of NC_141687.1, from coordinate 34,427,403 downwards.
GTATCCGCAATGCCATATGTCTCGTCTCTGACTTCAGTTGAGCCCCTCCCACATGAATTCTGTGCGTTTCTACTTATTGCACCAGGCGCCTCTGAGCTTGAGGTCATATCTCTCTTCTGCTGGCCTCAGTTGTGCTCTCTTCTGCTGCTAAACAGCTCTACTTACAGCCCCAGTTATCTGTGTCCTCAATGCCATATCGCTCTTCTTGTGGCCTTAGTTGCTCCCCTGTGTCCTGAACATTATGCCTCCAACTTTAATGCTATATCTCTCTTCTTGTGCCTTCAGTTGGGCTCTCTTCTACCCTGAACGCCACGCCTCTCTACTTACAGCCCTGGTTTCCTGTATCCTCAATGCCATATCGCTCTTCTTATGGCCTAGTTGCCTCTTCTCCTGAAGGCCTCAGTTGCGTCTATCCTCAGTGCCACATCGGCCTTCTTGTGCCCCCTCCGTCTTGAACCCCATGCCTCTCTACTTATAGCCCAATTTGCCTCTGCCTCAGTGCCCTCTCTCTCTTCTTCTGGCCTCAGTGCCCTCTCTCTCTTCTTCTGGCCTCAGTGCCCTCACTCTCTTCTTCTGGCCTCAGTGCCCTCTCTCTCTTCTTCTGGCCTCAGTGCCCTCTCTCTCTTCTTCTGGCCTCAGTGCCCTCTCTCTCTTCTTCTGGCCTCAGTGCCCTCTCTCTCTTCTTCTGGCCTCAGTGCCCCCTCTCTCTTCTTCTGGCCTCAGTGCCCCCTCTCTCTTCTTCTGGCCTCAGTGCCCTCTCTCTCTCTTCTGGCCTCAGTGCCCTCTCTCTGTCCTAAACACCATGTCCCTCTCCTTGACAGCCCCACACACCTCTCTCCTTAATGCCATATCACTTTTCTTGTGGCCTCATTTGCCCCGCCTCCTGAACGCCACACCTCTCTACTTATAGCTCTTGTGGACTCTGTCCTCAAGGTAATAGCTTTCTTCTAACCTTAATCTCCCTCTCTATCCTGAACGCCACACCTCTCTACTTATATCTCTAGTGGCCTCCGTCCTCAAGGTATTAGCTTTCTTCTTCTAGCCTCAATCATCCTCTCTATCCTGAACGGCAGACCCTTCCACCTATAACTCCAGCTGCCTCTGTCCTCAATGCCTTATCTCGCTTCTTGCAGCATCAGTTGCCACCTCTCAGCCCTGAACGCCAGGCCCTTCCACCTATAGCCCCAGCTGCCTCTGTCCTCCATGCCTTATCTCGCTTCTTGCAGCATCAGTTGCCACCTCTCTGTCCTGAACGCCAGGCCCTTCCACCTATAGCCCCAGCTGCCTCTGTCCTCCATGCCTTATCTCGCTTCTCGCAGCATCCGTTGCCACCTCTCTATCCTGAACGGCAGACCCTTCCACCTATAACCCCAGCTGCCTCTGTCCTCCATGCCTTATCTCGCTTCTCGCAGCATCCGTTGCCACCTCTCTGTCCTGACCGCCAGGCCCTTCCACCTATAGCCCCAGCTGCCTCTGTCCTCCATGCCTTATCTAGCTTCTTGCAGCATCCGTTGCCACCTCTCTGTCCTGAACGCCAGGCCCTTCCACCTATAGCCCCAGCTGCGTCTGTCCTCCATGCCTTATCTCGCTTCTTGCAGCATCAGTTGCCACCTCTCTGTCCTGAACGGCAGGCCCTTCCACATATAGCCCCAATTGCCTCTGTCCTCAATGCCTTATCTCGCTTCTTGCAGCATCAGTTGCCACCTCTCTGTCCTGAACGCCAGGCCCTTCCACCTATAGCCCCAGCTGCCTCTGTCCTCCATGTCTTATCTCGCTTCTTGCAGCATTAGTTGCCACCTCTCTGTCCTGAACGCCAGGCCCTTCCACCTATAGCCCCAGCTGACTCTGTCCTCAATGCCTTATCTTGCTTCTTGCAGCATCAGTTGCTACCTCTCTGTCCTGAACGCCAGGCCCTTCCACCTATAACCCCAGCTGCCTCTGTCCTCCATGCCTTATCTCGCTTCTCGCAGCATCCGTTGCCACCTCTCTATCCTGAACGGCAGACCCTTCCACCTATAACCCCAGCTGTCCTCCATGCCTTATCTCGCTTCTCGCTTCTCGCAGCATCCGTTGCCACCTCTCTGTCCTGAACGCCAGGCCCTTCCACCTATAGCCCCAGCTGCGTCTGTCCTCCATGCCTTATCTCGCTTCTTGCAGTATCAGTTGCCACCTCTCAGCCCTGAACGCCAGGCCCTTCCACCTATAGCCCCAGCTGCCTCTGTCCTCCATGCCTTATCTCGCTTCTTGCAGCATCAGTTGCCACCTCTCTGTCCTGAACGCCAGGCCCTTCCACCTATAGCCCCAGCTGCCTCTGTCCTCAATGCCTTATCTCGCTTCTTGCAGCATCAGTTGCCACCTCTCTGTCCTGAACGCCAGGCCCTTCCACCTATAGCCCCAGCTGCCTCTGTCCTCCATGCCTTATCTCGCTTCTTGCAGTATCAGTTGCCACCTCTCAGTCCTGAACGCCAGGCCCTTCCACCTATAGCCCCAGCTGCGTCTGTCCTCCATGCCTTATCTCGCTTCTTGCAGCATCAGTTGCCACCTTTCTGTCCTGAACGGCAGGCCCTTCCACATATAGCCCCAACTGCCTCTGTCCTCAATGCCTTATCTCGCTTCTTGCAGCATCAGTTGCCACCTCTCTGTCCTGAACGCCAGGCCCTTCCACCTATAGCCCCAGCTGCGTCTGTCCTCAATGCCTTATCTCGCTTCTCGCAGCATCCGTTGCCACCTCTCTGTCCTGACCGCCAGGCCCTTCCACCTATAGCCCCAGCTGCCTCTGTCCTCCATGCCTTATCTCGCTTCTTGCAGCATCAGTTGCCACCTCTCTGTCCTGAACGCCAGGCCCTTCCACCTATAACCCCAGCTGCCTCTGTCCTCCATGCCTTATCTCGCTTCTCGCAGCATCCGTTGCCATCTCTCTATCCTGAACGGCAGACCCTTCCACCTATAACCCCAGCTGCCTCTGTCCTCCATGCCTTATCTCGCTTCTCGCAGCATCCGTTGCCACCTCTATGTCCTGAACGCCAGGCCCTTCCACCTATAGCCCCAGCTGCGTCTGTCCTCCATGCCTTATCTCGCTTCTTGCAGTATCAGTTGCCACCTCTCAGTCCTGAACGCCAGGCCCTTCCACCTATAGCCCCAGCTGACTCTGTCCTCAATGCCTTATCTCGCTTCTTGCAGCATCAGTTGCCACCTCTCTGTCCTGAACGCCAGGCCCTTCCACCTATAGCCCCAGCTGCCTCTGTCCTCAATGCCTTATCTCGCTTCTTGCAGCATCAGTTGCCACATCTCTGTCCTGAACGCCAGGCCCTTCCACCTATAGCCCCAGCTGACTCTGTCCTCAATGCCTTATCTCGCTTCTTGCAGCATCCGTTGCCACCTCTCTGTCCTGAATGCCAGGCCCTTCCACCTATAGCCCCAGCTGCGTCTGTCCTCCATGCCTTATCTCGCTTCTTGCAGCATCAGTTGCCACCTTTCTGTCCTGAACGGCAGGCCCTTCCACATATAGCCCCAACTGCCTCTGTCCTCAATGCCTTATCTCGCTTCTTGCAGCATCAGTTGCCACCTCTCTGTCCTGAACGCCAGGCCCTTCCACCTATAGCCCCAGCTGCGTCTGTCCTCAATGCCTTATCTCGCTTCTCGCAGCATCCGTTGCCACCTCTCTGTCCTGACCGCCAGGCCCTTCCACCTATAGCCCCAGCTGCCTCTGTCCTCAATGCCTTATCTCGCTTCTTGCAGCATCAGTTGCCACCTCTCTGTCCTGACCGCCAGGCCCTTCCACCTATAGCCCCAGCTGCCTCTGTCCTCCATGCCTTATCTCGCTTCTTGCAGCATCAGTTGCCACCTCTCTGTCCTGAACGCCAGGCCCTTCCACCTATAGCCCCAGCTGCGTCTGTCCTCAATGCCTTATCTCGCTTCTCGCAGCATCCGTTGCCACCTCTCTGTCCTGACCGCCAGGCCCTTCCACCTATAGCCCCAACTGCCTCTGTCCTCAATGCCTTATCTCGCTTCTTGCAGCATCAGTTGCCACCTCTCTGTCCTGACCGCCAGGCCCTTCCACCTATAGCCCCAGCTGCCTCTGTCCTCAATGCCTTATCTCGCTTCTTGCAGCATCAGTTGCCACCTCTCTGTCCTGACCGCCAGGCCCTTCCACCTATAGCCCCAGCTGCCTCTGTCCTCCATGCCTTATCTCGCTTCTTGCAGCATCAGTTGCCACCTCTCTATCCTGAACGGCAGACCCTTCCACCTATAACCCCAGCTGCCTCTGTCCTCCATGCCTTATCTCGCTTCTTGCAGTATCAGTTGCCACCTCTCAGTCCTGAACGCCAGGCCCTTCCACCTATAGCCCCAGCTGACTCTGTCCTCAATGCCTTATCTCGCTTCTTGCAGCATCAGTTGCCACCTCTCTGTCCTGAACGCCAGGCCCTTCCACCTATAGCCCCAGCTGCCTCTGTCCTCCATGCCTTATCTCGCTTCTTGCAGCATCAGGTGCCACCTCCTGTGACCCTGTTGCACTTGTCCTGAATACCTTGTCTTTATTCTTGTGGCCTCAGTTGCTGCTATCTTGAATGCCATGTTCCTTTTTTTTGGTCTCAGTTGCCTCCCCACTGTCCTGAACGCCCTGTCTCTTTTTTTGTGGACCCATCTGCCTCCTTCTTGACTTGTGGCCACGGCTGCTGGCTATCATGATCCACCTTTGCCCCAAACCCTGATTCTTTAGCTTGGGCCTGCCCTCTCCCACCTGTGCCAGGGGGTCTTCCTTAGTCTTTACCTTGGACTTGTACCACTCTTCAGCCTCGCTGACGTTCTTGGCTGCAATGTTCTCGTACTGAGAGCGGATGTCACGCAGGGCGGCCGTCAGGTCGGGTCTGGAGACGTCCACCTCTACTTGCACCTGTTGCTCCTGGAGCTGAGCCTGCAGTTCCCGGATTTCCTGCGGAAAGACAGAAGTTCAGCCAAATCAATTGTCATGAATCTACTTAAGTGGAACTAAATACCATCATCTTTGGAGCGTCGTGTATTGTAACCACGGATCTAGGTTCAGAGCCCTTCTGTTCCCAGAAAGTTGATCAATGCACACTGGTCTGTCCACTCGTTATATATAGAATATATCTCAGCCCACATAGCTATTGACAGATCCTCAAACTGCCATAGCATCAGTCAGCAGCTGATAGAACCTGAAGGAAAGAACAATGGACCGAGCGGTATAAATACCAGCTACAAAAATCCACCAGGTTGTAGTCGTCATGTTGGTGAGGATCAGGCATTATCTAATGAAGTAACTTGGTCCAGATGCTGTGTTTCACAGCTCCATACAAGACTGCACAGGGTCTATAGAATAGCCAAATAGCTGGTTGTTCCTCTGCAATAGTGACCTACGGGCCAGGGATCATTTTGTTGCTGGTAATTCACCTGGACCGATAACTATGTCCACTCAAACTTTCCACCTTTATTTAGATCTTTGGCCAGTCCAGTATGATTTGAAAGCCGGTGGCTGCTCCTTGCAAGCACCTGATGGCATCCCGATAGTCTGTGATCCACCCCTTGTGAGGATGACGCTTGGTCTTCAGTCCCGGAAAGTAGACATATGCTTGGCTACCTCTTGAGACAGTAATTACAGCATGTGGGGTAGTTGCTGACTGCTTCAGTCCGCATTCAGGGTAAGCAATTAAACATATATCCAAAATAATGTTAAAAAAAAAATACTCAATAACATCTCTGACAAAAAGGCTACCATTTTCTTCTCAATCTCTAATTTGAATAGTTTTGGGAAAAATAGCAATCAAAAGTAAGCTCATTCTTAGTTGTATGGCAAATTACTGATGGATGTAAATGTGTCAATTAATTTAAATACTTAAGGTGTATTCCATACTATTGCCTTCTAGCTCATCTGTGCCGTAAGGAAGGAGATCAACCAAATGCAAACTAGTATTGGTCGTTCTCCATCGCGGACTGCTTGGGGACATCCCCCCTGAATGGCAACACAATGAGTCCCGGGCCAGTTTTGGCCTTGGAGTGTCTGCCACTTAGGGTGACTCGTACAGCAAGACTGTGATGGTTGGAAATTGGGTGAATTGGGCTGAACCTCTGGTAACTGCCCAAAGTGCACTCCATATCCTTTTTATTTAGTGATGATTTTGTTTATCTATTTTGAGCATTAACCATGTGACTGATCCTAAATTAGCAGAGCCCATTGGAGAATAAGAATCAATGTTCAGAATGTATCCTGTGGTGATGGGTTATCTAGGCCTGTGGAATGTTTGAGTATGATTGGTCATGTAGGGCTGCTTGTCTAAGTATGTTGGTCTTGTCGCATTGGTCACTGGTCAGGGGCGTCTCTAGCCTCAATGGAATTGGCCATGTGTCAACAGTGTCAGGTCTGATTACTTGGGCTGCTGATGAGTTAAGATTATCACTTAACAATTATGAGATATCTGCATTTTTACCTCTTCATGGATCTTCTTCAGGAAAGCAATCTCTTCATGCAGAGACTCAATTCTTCTCTCCAGGTCAATGCGGGCCAGTGTGGCAGAATCCACGTCCTACAGAAGGAGACAGAAAGAAAGCGATCAGACGCACAGATCAGTGGTTGATGGTGACTTATCACAAAACAGAAATCCATGAGACGCTTATAACAGAGACGTTGACCACTCGAGTATTGCCATCAGAGGTTTTATCTAGACACAGGAGTAAGGAATAAAAATGAAGCTGTCGCTAACAGAGGCATACACAAGACACAATTCATGTGACTGAAGGCGCTGGCACCAGTTGAGAGTTAGTGACTGGGCAAACGGCTCATGATGAACATGCAAGATCACCACTACAGACATCGGTCGGATAGAGGATGCGCTTCAGAACGATTCGGTCATATACGTGAAGCACAGTGATTAGTGCTCAGCTCGGGAAACATTTTTGTTGCACAGACTACGAATGGGGGCATTAAGAGGGTTGTCCTTGTAGAAAATGTGGATAAACAGGGATCAACTGTGCATTTAACAGTATATTGTTTCAAACCTATTGGCTGAAAAGCAATAGGTTTTGCAGGCTACTCGTGACATAGTCGAACACTTTCTTGTTGCACCACATATGTCGGATTACTCGCCATTAGTCTTTGGGGATAGGGTTCAAACCTCGCAAAAACCTTGTGAAATGGGATCAGACCAGTGCACTTTTCTGTCTGTTTTCCATAATAATGGTTTAAAATGCCATACAGTTAGAGTTATGAGGATCTGAATGTAATCGTTATCAGCTACCTATCATTTGCCAGGTATACATATAGCCACTTCTTTTCATTACCCCATCCCATTCCTTATGAGTAGATGTATCTTATGACTAAGCATTTATCTGAAGGAGATCATGGGAAAAGGATCTCAAAGTGTCAGTCAAAAAATGAAAATTAAAAGAGTTATGCTTTTCATTGGGCAGCTCTCACTGACTCGGGTGCTAGAGTTACTGTTCGAGTTACAGAGTCCTTACCGGTTCAGAAGCTGACATATCCAGAATCTTACACCACTCCAGCATCACACAGCTGTGAAAATGAGATCATGAAAAGTTGTATCTAGGCAGATCACGAGGTCTCCCACAATTGTTCTCATTAACAAAAAGATATGGTCTGTGCATGACAGAGGGCAGCATTGATGCTGCGGGGCAGTGGGCAGGAAGGGGTGTAAGGTGGATATAGGGGAAGTGATATATATATGGTGTGGACAGTGATTTGTGGAGTTATTTAAAGGGTTTCTTTCTATATTTCCAACCGAATTAAGCGCCTAGTTCCTAGAAGTCCTAGATTTGACAATACTGTGTTATGCTGTATCTGAGTCCTATCCCTGTTCCATGTCCTGTGGTACGCCATCTCTGCTTCCTAATGCTACTTATGGTGAGCCAAGTGTACAAAGGAAGTCAATTGACTAATGAACGTAAACGAAACAGAATCTTTGCCTCACAGTCTCCTAATGGCGTTCAATCTTTTATGTCTAAACTTTATGCATTTTGTCTCACCTGTAAACATTAGGAGTTCTTAGAAACAGGCTCAGTTAAGGTAGCTATTTCTGTAAGAAATCATTCGCAGAGCCCCCAGCACGGTGTGTCCTTCCATGAGGTTGGCAGACACAAACACGGAACCTCCACGGTTAGACATCAGACAGGGGAGCATTTCAGCCCTAGGAAACTTGAAGTTTAATGTGTGGCTTCACCACATTGCCCGAATGTCGCTTCTTGTGAATTGTATTAAAAAGGTGTGCAGGTTCCTCAGCACAGTGGCATTTCAATTGTGAGAGTTCTTCCACAGTCTCACTACAAGAACAACTCACACCTCAGTTGTTGTGTAATGAACAAGATGGGAACTATGGAACCAGAAACTGGGCTTTTTAATATAATCTCTGCTTCCAGTTGGGCCAAATTGTGCTCTTCTGTGTAATCACTTTCTGAACATATTTCCTTTTGTTTTTTAACATTGATAGGAAAAACTTACATCAAATCAAATGCTGGCAGTAGGTATGTGATAAGAAAACTGGCCTGTAACCCAAAAATCATTTGATTTTACCCATATGGGAGAGAACACCCAGTCTCGTAGTCCCCTCACTAAAAGATGGTGTAGTGAGAAGGTTATAAATCTTGAATGAAGGTGCCCTGCACTGTGCCTCTTGTTTTACTAATGGCATAGGTGTGAGGGCAAACGGGGGCATGCATGTTTTTAACTTCATGTTTGAAAGCTCTCCCCTTTAGTAAATGCCTCTCAATGAAGCGATATCATCTGATGTAGTTTAGTGAAACGCGTCAGCATGTTAGAGAAATACACTCCTGTGTATCTTCAAGAGATATTATCATATGTGTATAGGCGTGCTGCAAGATGTGTTTTAAAAAGGATGTGTTTCTAAAAGATCAGCTGTGCTGGACACCTCTTAGCTTCTTTCCGTTTACTCCAGACAGCATGTAAATCCATTCTCGCTGGCTGTTTTGACACGTTTCTAAATGTTAGCTCCCAGTCAAGTGGACAGCAGCCAGCGCTGCTGGTCACCGGGGATGGAGTGTGGGGTGGGAGGCGGGGGAGGGGGGCATGTCAACGTCAGGAAGGCATCCCTTTGAGTATAGCTGATGAAATGCCTCCACGGTGGCCTGCACAAAGAGCAACAGCTGTCCCCTGGCAGAAAGCATGAATTATCACTCAAAATCAGTGCTAATTAAATTACAAAAAAACATTCTTTTGTTCTCAAACATCATCATGACATTTTTGAAAAACATACATTTTGGCAGCTTTTCATGAGGAGTAAATAATATCAATGAGATTGAAACAAAAGAGATTTCCATGTAGTAAATCCAGGCGTGGAGCTCACCGATGCAAGCGAGATACAGTCGAACGTTGGACTCTCTGGCCTCATTTATGGGGTGTGGCGTAGGGCAGAGCAGCCTATCACCTTGTTGCGCTGTCCTACGCCGAAATGAAAGGGCCGGAACGCACTGTATTTATCCAATAGTGCACATTCCTGTCCTTCCCCCAGTGCTCGTGCCGCTCCGTCAGCTCAAGGGGCTCGTAAATATACCCTCTACCTCACAGGCCATTGCGCTCCCATGCCAATGATATGCTATCGGTTGCCTCCATTTGTCAGCGATGGGCACTTTACACCGGGATGGCCACAAAAACCATCCATATGGGTGACCACCATATATATGCCAGGAGTGATATAATGTTTAGGAATAAGAAACACTCACGATATAAATGAGGGCCACCTAATGCCATGGCCAGAACAATGCATAAAACAATCACAGTCTGCTAAGAAGCAGCAATGAAGAGAGCCATGCCCCGAGGTGAGAGGGGGTCTGGGTGCAGTGCCAGCCCAGGTGGGCAGAGGCAGAAAGAAAGGGAAAGAGGGACCTACCGCTCGGAAAGCAGCAAGATTGTTCTCTGCATCTTCCTTCAGCTGGATCTCCTCCTGCAACCTGGAGAAAAACACACAGGGTTACCAGAGGCAGAGTAAAGAGAGGCAGCTTTGAGGCAGAGGGAGGAGTCAGTCTCTGGAGTAATGGAAGCAGAAGTTCCAGGTATAGGTTGGAGAGTAAGACTTCGATCTGAGCGGGAATAGTCAGCGTTATTGACGAGGGAGGAGAACCAGATACAGGAATAATAAAAGAGAGTGGAACCTCAGATCTAGAGCAAAGCAACCAGTTTTAATCTAAGACAGGGGTCTTAAACCTCAAATGCATACCTCCCATCCCAAAGGTAAAAAGAACATGTAGCCTTCCAAACCTCCTATCAAATGATGGAGCCTGCTAAAATGTTTAAAAGCAATGGCAAATAATGCTGGCATGGTGCTTTAGAAGGGATTGTATTTGGCTGAACCCAAAGACAGTAGATCAAACATGACATTTAGTGCTGGAAGCCTCCACCTCCACACGCCAAGTATCACATGTAACATATCCCAACGGTGTGTAGAGCACAAGCAGTAGCGGTAGTTACTTGTTTCTGACATACATTCGAAGTCAGGAGGAAAGAACACATTCCTGACACCCAATGCTTTGGAGTTTGGGCAGTTCAGTGGAGGTCCTACCCTTGGCCACCTCCACTCCGATCAGGTTATGACTTCAGAAGCAGGGCAGAGTCCTCCACCGGAACCCACTCAACTCAACCTCCATGCGTTGATACTGAGTGGTGGCAATTGCTTTTGATCTGCCACCTGAGGTGGTTGATGCCACCCTCGCCATCAGACACTCTTGCACAAAATCCATTTCCGTCAGGAGCTGTGCAAAATGTGTAGCCGGGTGTGGTGCTTATGCCACTGGCCCTTCACAGGTGAATTGTTAGACATCCTAGGTTGTTTTGTCCTTTAGCCCAGCAAGGTCTTGCAGTGGGCACAGTGTAACCGTATCTGTCAGTCTTTGCCACTTCAACATTTGCCAGACCAACAACCCTTGTCCCTATCACCTGTTGTAATGCGAAGATTAAAGGTTTGACACACATATTCCCACAACGCCGTTTGCAATGCCATAGTGGGACCTTAACTTAGTCTAGACATCCCTCATTTGACACCTCTTGCACCTCCTGACCTTAAAGGCTGCCTTCGTCATTGCCATTACATCAGCTTCTCGTGTGAGTGATCTGCAGGCACTGCTTGTGTAGCCACCCTACACCACTTTTATCTGGACAAATTGGAACTAAGGACTTGGGCAGTCTTCTTACCTAAAATGGTGACTCCTGTCTAGGTTGTGCAATTCATCCCTCTACTCGTGTTATTCGCTCTCTTTCACTCCTCGAAAGAGGAGAGGCTTCATTGGTTGGACCCCAAAAGGGCTTTAAGCTTTTACATATTTTGTACCACGGATCATCGAGGAGCTGATCAACTTTTTGTGGGGTGTTCCGTAGCAAAGAAAGGGAAGGCTGTGCAGAAGAGAACCATGTCCAGGTGGGTAGTTCACTGCATCAAAATCTGCTATGCGTTGGCCAAGAAACAGCCCCTGGACGGTCTGAAGGGCCATTGTACCAGGGCCAAGGCTATTGGTGCAAGCGGTGCCTGTCCCCAATACCTGCCTGGCTGCACGTGGGTGTCATGCATACCCAAGCCCGGCAAGAAAGACACCTTAAATCCCAGAGACAAGGCTGCAGAGCGCCGGGTATGATACCTAAAGATCAGTACGGGCGCAGAATATTCAGCAGTAGAGACCAGTATCCGATGCCCAAAGCCCAGGGACAGGGCTCAGAATACCTGACAGTAGGTGAGAGCGCGAGACACCCAAAGCCCAGAGACACGGCGACAAAATATGGGAGAGCACATTATACCATGATAACTAATGCCCAGGTGCAGGGTGCAGAACGGCTGACACCAGGTGACATTTGGGTACCTAATGCCCTGCTGCCTCTCAGGGGACAGAGCCTTCCTTCTGTAGTCACAAAGTCGTTCCTCTGGCGTCTCTAGGCGCATCAGAACGTGTAACAACTCTAGTCAACTACAGATTCTACTCTCGGTTCACTGTCCTAGGAAAGTTAAAAGGCTGGGTTGGTCCTGCCCGGTCTCAACGCTTGGGATTCACAGAGATCTGTCCAGTGATGTACAGCTGGTGTGTAGAAAGATACACCAAAGGTAGTTCTAAGTCCTCTCTTGAAGTGTAGGGGTGTTGTGCAGAAGCGGCCACATCCTCTACAAGCCAGCTTTAGAATGCGAATTGTGCCTGCTGGATACATGGCAGGCTGATTGTGCGAGCGGGTGGCAGAGGAGAGGAATGCGAGGACAGGGAGGGCTGAGAAGGTTGAGATGGTGCATGATGGAGCCATGCCAGGGCTCAGTGTGGACATGAGGAGAGAAGGAAGAGAGGGACAGGTGAAGGATGAGAGGGAGAGGGTTGAGATGGTGAATGATTGAGCCATGCCAGGGCTCAGTGTGGGCATGGGTAGAGAAGGAAGCGAGGGACAGGTGAAGGATGAGAGGGAGAGGGTTAAGATGGTGCATGATGGAGCCATGCCAGGGCTTGGCGTGGGCATGGGGAGAGAAGGAAGCCAGGAACAGGTGAAGGATGAGAGGGGGAGGGTTGAGATGGCGCATGATGGAGCCATGCCAGGGCTCAGTGTGGGCATGGGGAGAGAAGGAAGCGAGGGACAGGTGAAGGATGAGAGGGAGAGGGTTGAGATGGTGAATGATGGAGCCATGCCAGGGCTCAGTGTGGGCATGGGGAGAGAAGGAAGCGAGGGACAGGTGAAGGATGAGAGGGGGAGGGTTGAGATGGTGCATGATGGAGCCATGCCAGGGCTCAGTGTGGGCATGGGGAGAGAAGGATGCGAGGGACAGGTGAAGGATGCGAGGAACAGGTGAAGGATGCGAGGAGAGGGTTGAGATGGTGCATGATTGGGCCATGCCAGGGCTCAGTGTGGGCATGGGGAGAGAAGGATGCCCGGGACAGGTGAAGGATGAGAGGGACCGGTGAAGGATGCGAGGAACAGGTGAAGGATGCGAGGAACAGGTGAAGGATGCGAGGAACAGGTGAAGGATGAGAGGAAGAGGGTTGAGCGGGAGAGGGTGGAGATGGTGCATGATGGAGCCAGGGCTCGGTGTGGGCGAAAGGAGCGGGCTGAGGAGACCAGGATGCGAGGGACGGGAGAGGGCTGAGCGGGAGAGCTCTTACAGGGCTCCCGGGGGAGAGGGGGAGCTCTCTGGCCCATGTCCTATTATAGGCAGAGCCTCCCAGGCCGTGATGTCAGCCTCAGACAATGCCGGGACGGAGGCCTGAGCCTTGTAGGGAGGTGGTCGAGGAGGCGCCGCCAGAGAGATGCGCTTGTACGGCAGGAGGGGCTCGGCCTGGCAGCTTCATGGGGTTATTTATACCCTCATAATCAGGCGCTGTTTATACCGAGCATAATCAGGGGAAATGTAGAAAATAACACACAGTGGAGCTTCGTACATGGAGCTGTGGATAGGACCGAATGACTCGGACCAGAGGGAGGCCTGTGGTATGTCACCTTAGGCTCAGGGGGTGAGCGCAACCTTACAGGACCTCTGAGTCTAGCTGGGCTCAGGGATGGGCACAAACATACAGGACCTGTCTCCTGTAGTGTCTATTTATTTATTTATTTTGAACGTTTTATAGAGCGCGAACCAGACCTTTGTGGATATCAGAGCGCTTTACAGGCAGTGATGAAAAAAGTTATGCAACACAATACCAAATACAGATATACGTGTACATAGTGTGCAAACATAACACAAACGAGAGAGGTAGATCACATCTGCATCCTACGTTGTGCAAAATAAAACAAAGAGAAAGGTGCGGGCCGAGAGAGCATCAGTGCCATGTAGGTTGTCTGTTTGCACCTATATAAGTCATGGTATCCTAAGGTAATGATCATGTGAATTGTTCCATGAGAATCACCTTTACTTCCTTTTTGAACAATGCAGTAGAAGCGATAAGTCTGGTTTCTGGGGGTAGTGCGTTCCAGATCCTAGGCGCCTTCCCTGAGAAGGAGCGTTTATAAGTTTTCGTCTTATTAAATCTGTTACCTCTGAGTCTTGCTGGACTCAGGATGAGTACAAACATACAGGACGTGTCTCCTGTAGTGTTGAGTGCCTCAGTCCTGGCACAGTAAGTTGTTGTGGTCTGTTACCTCTTAGTCTAGCTGGCGTCCGGCAGGATGGGCACAATCATACAGGACCTGTCTCCTGTACTGTTGGGTGTCTCAGTGCTGGCACAGTAAGCCTGTCAATGCAAGATCTGAATGGGTTTTGGGGAGATAATTACGGGATGCAGAGCCTGTCGCTGCTAGAGCTGGATAGCTTTAGGTTTAGGGAGATAGTTACAGGGTACAGAGACTGTCACTACTGGTACCGTTGGGGTGATAGTTACAGGACCCAGAGCCTGTCGCTGCTGAACCTGGATACGGTCGGGGAGATAGTTACAGGATGCAGATCCTGTCGCTACTGGACCTGGATAGGGCTGGGGTGATAGTTACAGGATCCAGAGCCTGTCGCTGCTGGACCTGGATAGGGTTGGGGAGATAGTTACAGGACCCAGAGCCTGTCGCTGCTGAACCTGGATACGGTTGGGGAGATAGTTACAGGATGCAGAGCCTGTCGCTGCTGGACCTGGATAGGGTTGGGGAGATAGTTACAGGATGCAGAGCCTGTCGCTGCTTGACCTGGGTAGGGTTGGGGAGATAGTTACAGGACCCAGAGCCTGTCGCTGCTGAACCTGGATACGGTTGGGGAGATAGTTACAGGATTCAGAGCCTGTCGCTGCTGGACCTGGATAGGGTTGGGGAGATAGTTACAGGATGCAGAGCCTGTCGCTGCTGGACCTGGATAGGGTTGGGGGCGATAGTTACAGGATGCAGAGCCTGTCGCTGCTTGACCTGGGTAGGGTTGGGGAGATAGTTACAGGACCCAGAGCCTGTCGCTGCTGAACCTGGATACGGTTGGGGAGATAGTTACAGGATGCAGAGCCTGTCGCTGCTGGACCTGGATAGGGTTGGGGAGATAGTTACAGGATGCAGAGCCTGTCGCTGCTGGACCTGGATAGGGTTGGGGGCGATAGTTACAGGATGCAGAGCCTGTCGCTGCTGGACCTGGATAGGGTTGGGGAGCTAGTTACAGGATGCAGAGCCTGTCGCTGCTGGACCTGGATAGGGTTGGGGAGATAGTTACAGGATGCAGAGCCTGTCGCTGCTGGACCTGGATAGGGTTGGGGGCGATAGTTACAGGATGCAGAGCCTGTCGCTGCTGGACCTGGATAGGGTTGGGGAGATAGTTACAGGATGCAGAGCCTGTCGCTGCTGGACCTGGATAGGGTTGGGGAGATAGTTACAGGATGCAGAGCCTGTCGCTGCTGGACCTGGATAGGGTTGGGGGTGATAGTTACAGGATGCAGAGCCTGTCGCTGCTGGACCTGGATAGGGTTGGGGAGATAGTTACAGGATGCAGAGCTTGTCGCTGCTGGACCTGGATAGGGTTGGGGGTGATAGTTACAGGATGCAGAGCCTGTCGCTGCTGGACCTGGATAGGGTTGGGGAGATAGTTACAGGATGCAGAGCCTGTCGCTGCTGGACCTGGATAGGGTTGGGGTGATAGTTACAGGATGCAGAGCCTGTCGCTGCTGGACCTGGATAGGGTTGGGGTGATAGTTACAGGATGCAGAGCCTGTCGCTGCTGAACCTGGATACGGTTGGGGAGATAGTTACAGGATGCAGAGCCTGTCGCTGCTGGACCTGGATAGGGTTGGGGAGATAGTTACAGGATGCAGAGTCTGCCGCTGCTGGACCTGGATAGGGTTGGGGAGATAGTTACAGGATGCAGAGCCTGTCGCTGCTGGACCTGGATAGGGTTGGGGAGATAGTTACAGGATGCAGAGCCTGTCGCTGCTGGACCTGGATAGGGTTGGGGGAGATAGTTACAGGATGTAGAGCCTGTCGCTGCTGGACCTGGATAGGTTTGGGGAGATAGTTACAGGATGCAGAGCCTGTCGCTGCTGGACCTGGATAGGGTTGGGGAGATAGTTACAGGATGCAGAGCCTGCCGCTGCTGGACCTGGATAGGGTTGGGGTGATAGTTACAGGATGCAGAGCCTGTCGCTGCTGGACCTGGATAGGGTTGGGGTGATAGTTACAGGATGCAGAGCCTGTCGCTGCTGGACCTGAATAGGGTTGGAGTGATAGTTACAGGATGCAGAGCCTGTCGCTGCTGGATACCTTTGGAATGATAGTTACAGGATTCAGAGCCTGTCGCTGCTGGACCTGGATAGGGTTGGGGTGATAGTTACAGGATGCAGAGCCTGTCGCTGCTGGACCTGGATAGGGTTGGGGTGATAGTTACAGGATGCAGAGCCTGTCGCTGCTGGACCTGGATACGGTTGGGGAGATAGTTACAGGATGCAGAGCCTGTCGCTGCTGGACCTGGATAGGGTTGGGGTGATAGTTACAGGATGCAGAGCCTGTCGCTGCTGGACCTGGATAGGGTTGGGGTGATAGTTACAGGATGCAGAGCCTGTCGCTGCTGCACCTGGATAGGGTTGGGGTGATAGTTACAGGATGCAGAGCCTGTCGCTGCTGGACCTGGATAGGGTTGGAGTGATAGTTACAGGATGCAGAGCCTGTCGCTGCTGGATACCTTTGGAATGATAGTTACAGGATTCAGAGCCTGTCGCTGCTGGACCTGGATAGGGTTGGGGTGATAGTTACAGGATGCAGAGCCTGTCGCTGCTAGACCTGGATAGGGTTGGGGAGATAGTTACAGGATGCAGAGCCTGTCGCTGCTGGACCTGGATAGGGTTGGGGAGATAGTTACAGGATGCAGATCCTGTCGCTGCTGGACCTGGATAGGGTTGGGGAGATAGTTACAGGATGCAGAGCCTGTCGCTGCTGGACCTGGATAGGGTTGGGGAGATAGTTACAGGATGCAGAGCCTGTCGCTGCTGGACCTGGATAGGGTTGGGGAGATAGTTACAGGATGCAGAGCCTGTCGCTGCTGGACCTGGGTAGGGTTGGGGAGATAGTTACAGGATGCAGAGCCTGTCGCTGCTAGGTGTGGGTGGGCTCGGGGACTATCCCATCTAGGGTTGGGTTGCTCAGGACATAGGGGCCGAGGTGAAGAACCTGCTTTTTGTGGGACTGGATGGCGTGAGAGGGTGGCCACAGATAGAAAGAGCTTGTTGTCACCTGTGAGAATTATTCCTCAGGGGAAAAATATGCCTGTACTTTTAATTTCATGTTATCCTGGGTTCGCGCTCAGGGGTTGCAGACAGTACCGCCTAACATACCGCACACATGCGCATGTGTATATTCTATATTGTATTGTAACATGTGTACAGCGCTTGCTTATTACCCGTATGTGGGGCTGAAGCTCTCCTGTTAAAGCCAGGGGCCCCGGCCCCCCATGGCAGATTCACCCGTTACTGGTAGTCTGCTGTGCCCTGCAGGCACGCCCGTGACGGGCTCAGCTGTGAACCCTGCCTCTTGCCCCATCAGGGTTCTTTCATTTGGATTCCTGGGGTGACCCTCAGTTCGCAGCAGCCTGACCCCCCCTGCCTGGGAGGAGCCAGTGGGGAGCGGTGGAGAGAGCACACGGGCCCTCGCCGCCCCACCTGTCCTGTCACTCAAAGAGGGCAGGGAGCCTGCCAGCTGTCGCTGAGCTGGGAATAGACCCACCAGCACTGCCCCTCAGAGCCGCCCCTCCATCAAGGGGCCCAGGCGGTGTCTTTGTGCGGAGTCCCGAGCAGTGGAGGTGCCAGGCCCCTGGTCTTTGTAGGGACGCCCTGACAAAGAGACCCGGGGAGGTACGCTGGCAGTGCCCATTCCCAGGCTCCAGGGTGCCAGGCCAGAGAGGTTTAATGCATGGGCAAAGTGGGCTCTGGCCCAGGGCGCCAGACTTTCAGGGGGGGGGGGCTGGTACAGCCAGCTCCGTCTGCAGAGAGTCTTGTCCTTGTGACCTTGAATAATTCTCAGTTTGTTTTAAATACCGTTTCCTTTAATCTATTATTAATGTGAGTGATGTGTGAGTCTTTTACAAGCTTTTTGCAAAGAAATGTGTTAATGTTTCATACAAGATCCATAAATACGTTTCTTTTAGACCAAAACAGGACCTGACATATGAGAACTGGGAGGACATCACAGAGATTATTTGCAGTAATATTCGTGCGCTGCGGCTGTGTCACAGCATTGAAAACACGTCACTATCCTTCAATATTTGATGTAAACACCTTTAGGATTTGAACAATGCGCCTGTGCAGCCAGTTACCCCTGGGTCCACCATTGACTACATATTTATGACCCAAGGGATCCTGACAAGGACAATGTCATACAACACGCTGGTGTCTGTACATAGTGACCACAACCCAGTAGTCGTGGAGGTAGCCTGGGGGCTGTACATGGGCCCTATGCCCCATCCACAAGAGGCACACATCTCTGTACGCTCAATCGATCAGGGGAGAAGGCTCAAGTGGGCCAAAGTAGTGCCTAATACTTTTCACTTTGAACTCCTACCAAAAATTAGCTGCCATCTAGAGGTCTGACAAAACATCTCATCTCCGGCAAGTGAAATTAAAGGGGCCTTTGAAGCAATCTGCAACCAAATTGTGACAGATCTGACGGTCAGCACGAGACGGGGAACAAGCAAACCCCATCGCTGGTTTGATGCAAACTGCTCCAAGGCCCATAGACTACTGATGCTTGCCCTAAAGCAACCTACAAGGGACACGAGTAATATAGCACACCTTAGGAAAGGATCACTGAAATAATATCGAGGGACAAAATATCGACTTGCCAAAATATCGTGGACAAAATATGGACAGTCGAAATATCGAGTTTGTATCTACAAACAGGTAAGTACAAAAATATCGAGTACAAAATATCGTTAACAATAATATAGATGTAAAAAATATCGACTTTATTAAAAACAGTGTTAAATTAAATTAATATTAAATTTTAATTACTAAAATATACTTAAAAATACTTAAATTAAATTATAATAATTAAATAATAAATGAAAATAATAAAAATAATTTTTTACAATCTTATTTGTTGACCCTGAACCCTAAAAATACCCCTTTACCCAAAAACCCAAAACTGACCCTGAACCCTAAAAATACCCCTTTACCCAAAAACCCAAAACTGACCCTGAACCCTAAAAATACCCCTTTACCCAAAAACTGAAAACTGACCCTGAACCCTAAAAATGCCCCTTTACCCAAAAACTGAAAACTGACCCTGAACCCTAAAAATACCCCTTTACCCAAGAACTGAAAACTGACCCTGAACCCTAAAAATAGCCCTTTACCCATGAACTGAAAACTGACCCTGAACCCTAAAAATACCCCTTTACCCTAAAACTGAAAACTGACCCTGAACCCTAAAAATGCCCCTTTACCCAAAAACTGAAAACTGACCCTGAACCCCAAAAATACCCCTTTACCCTAAAACTGAAAACTGACCCTGAACCCTAAAAATGCTCCTTTACCCAAAATGTATCAATATTATTTAATTACCAATTAATTATTAATTAACAATAACAATAAAGTAAATATATTAGCACATTAGCTGTAATTATTTTAATAATTAATATTATTTTTCCCAATTAATTACTTAAAAATAACACAAAATTATATATATTAAAAATTTACTCTAATTAATGTAATTAACTAATTACAATTAATTAATTACCAATTAATTACTAATACAAAATATGTTCAAAATTATATTAATTAATTAACGAATTAATATTAATTAATTATCAATTAATTATTAATTAAATATATTAACAAACATATATTAATTAATTAATTATTATTAAATTACTTCCCACCCTATTCCCCTATAAACCCACAACCCGCTACAGAATTACATTACGCAATTATTATAAAAACAAAATTCATTTAATAAAATATTTTATAACATTAAGACACACTTTTCACACATATTATTACATAAAAATACACTATAAAATATTATATATTATTAAAAATTCGATATTTTTGCTATCTATATTTTATACAGTCGATATTACTTCACTTACCTGAAAAACGATATTTTTGTCGTCGATATTATGTCCAGTCGATATTTTGTCCAGTCTATATTTAAAACTCGATATTATGTCCAGTCGATATTTTGGAGTCGATATTTTGTCTGTACACCCTTAGGAAACAGTACAAGACGGCCATCAAACTAAGAAAAGACATGATCAAGTCAACGGCCTGGGATAACCTTTTGAATGTAGACATCCTAAGGGACAGCAAAGAATTCTGGAATGTAATAAACCAGCCCTTTTTCACGGATATACCCAATTCAATCATGGATTGTGTGATTCCAGATGAAAAATGGATTAGTCATTTCAGCGCAGTATATGGTGGCGAGAGCATGGACAGTACCCCCAACCCACTCACCGCCCCGGAATCCTTCGCCCTGAGCTTTAACATAGGTGAAGTGGAAAAAGCCATCCACGAAAATTCAAAGAACAAAGCACCAGGCCCTGACGGAGCACCTGGCGACTTGTATAAATCTTCCCCTGCCATGTGGGCAGGTGTTCTGACCAATGTATTTAACGCGGCCCCTAGTAGCTATTACCCATCCTCCTGGGCAACATCCATCATCGTCCCGATATTTAAGAAAGGCAATCGGGACGACCCGGCCTGTTATAGGCCCATATCCCTCCTGGACTCCGCCGTTAAAATCTTAGGCAGAGTCCTGTTATCCAAGCTGAGGGAGAGCATAGAGAAACACTGTGGGCTAGCCGAAATACAATATGGCTTCAGGGAAAAGAGGGGCACAGTGGAACAGTGCTCCAATTTACATCTTCTGATCGCCAAGTAGACGGTCGCCAAGGAGGGGTCCTTATTTCTAGCATTTATGGACCTCTCCTCGGCTTTCGACTTGGTGAACAGAACAAAGCTCTGGGCCATGTTATTGGAGATTGGGATAGATGAGGCCCTGGTTAGATTCATGCCTTCACTACATCAGGATCTGTCCGCTAAGGTCAGGGTCACCAGGGAGGGAAGATGCAGCGCCAAATTCGACTCTAGGCGTGAGGTAAGGCAGGGATGTATACTAGCTCCCCTCCTGTTTACCATATACATCAACGGACTGGGGAAGTGCCTAGAGAAGACCGGGGGTGACGTTCCACGTGTAGGAGTATCTAAGATTCCAGCACTCCTATCGCGGACGACGCGGTCCTCATTGCTCGTACTGGTAATGCTTTGCAGAGTCAGGTCAATGCATACAGTACCTTCATGGACGATTTGGACATGAAGGTCAATGTGGGCAAATCGCATACAATGGTAGTAGGAGTGCATAGGCGCAAAAGCACGCTTAAAACCTTCAGGTGTAAGGGTGTGGAGGTCTCCAGAACGGCAGTTTTTCCCTATTTAGGGGTGCTTTTTGACGAGAGGGGGACGTGGGGCCCCCAGGTCAGAGCAAAAAGCCTATCGGTGGCCAGGTCATCGGCCGCCCTTATGGCCTTTTCCAAAAGACTGGGCGCTAGGCCAATGGAGGCCCTACTGAAGGTTTACACCTCGAAATGCTTGTCAATAGCCATGTACGGTGCGCCAATCTGGGGTTATGCACAGCTTGATTCTATCCAGAGAGCAGAGAACAGGTTTTTACGCTCATTACTATCAGTCCCCTCATCTACCCCAACCTACTCAATTCATTCGGAGGTGGGTCTAGACTATATAACTGACAGGATAAACCTGGCCCCATTGATTTACTGGCTAAAGACATGGCTCAACAAAGAGGTCACCCTGAACCACTCTATTATGGAGGACGTCATGTCACTGGAACACCACAAAAAGATCCCTTGGTTGGACTATCTGAGGAGTCATTTCATCAGTTAGGAAGATTGGAACTATTTGAAACACCTAACAGAATTACAAACAAGGATATAGTTTCGATCAAAAGGCAATTTTTGTCCCTGGCAAGATCCAGCCGAGAGGAAATAGAACTGCAGAAGCCCTCGGTTAGGACTCATTATCTAACAAAATGTTCCCCCTCCATGGAACTTTACCTTACAATAGTGACAAGACCATTTCATAGGTTACTCCTGACTAAATTTAGATTAAATCTGATCCCTTACCTACTGGGAAATTACCCATCTTGGGCCAAGCCAGAGTCAGCCCCCCTGTGCTCTTGTGACAACCATTCATTACAGGATACCATGCACTTTGTCCTGTTTTGCACACTGTTCTCAGTGCCCCGAAAGCAATATTTGCTTCCAATTTTAAGGGAGGCGGGCTTCAGACAAGTTAAACCGGCACTCCTATATTTACAATCAATGAGTACTGTCCGCATAATCTTTTGCATGGGAAGTTTTTTGGCCACAGCAGTGCGCATTAAAGCTAAACATGTACCTACCGTGAGCATATAATGACTCCCTTTCACTGTAGACTAAATTGCTCATTTGCACTGTACCTGCCGTTGCGGATATTTTTTAGCTTTTTAAATATGTATACTGTCTTTTATAAGGTTGCATTGTGAAGCCTTGGTCATGCATTTTAACCTCTTTTTAACATGTTGTACTAAATGTATTTGTAAATGTAATCATGAATCTTTGTATGAAATGTCTTTTTATGATTTTTATCAAAATCGAATAAAAGTATTTTGACTGACTGACTGACTGACCCGGCCATAGAGGGCTTGAAAGAGCTGAAATTGGATCATAAATTCAAAGCTGTTCCGAGCACGGGACCCCGAAATACGTTCGGTCCACGGCCCTCCAAATCCTTAAGCTGTCCCTGCGCCAGGCTTCGTGTTCCTGTCCCCCCATCTTGTGTTGGAGGGCGGTGGGTGGACTGGTAGAGCAGAGGGTCCTGGTGGAAGCGCATTCAGTTGCCCCCTACCCCCGGTAACATGTTGCCGAGCGCCTCATGCATGATGCAGAGTCCTTGAGTGGACCAGCGGTCAGTGTGGCTCCTGGAGGGCGGCTGTTCGGCCATCTGGTCATGACGGACACCAAGCCTGTGACATCCTAGTATAGATCTCTTTTCAAGGTCAGCGCTCACCGTCGCCGCCTGGCGGCTCCACCAGGAGTTTGAGGATGTCTCAGATTGGATCTTGTTTCTCCATTGCATTGACGGGACGGCAGGTGGGGCTCTGCCTTAGAGATAAGGCCTGGATTCCTCAGTTTCTGGATTGAGTCTGGTCTCAGGGAATGGGACACACTCATTGCAGGTTTGCTGTTTCTTCTTTTTTGCTACGATGTCTATTTTAGTGGCACTAGGCCAACTTAAGCATGTTACAACCACTGTAGACGCAGTCGAAAGATTGTATTATCTTGTCCTGTTCTACGGCTTACTTTTGAGGTGTTTCTGTGTGTCATCTGCATACATCCGGGCTCAGTGAGTTAACCCGGGGGTCAAAGATAGGTTAACAGTAGTAGGGATGAAGGAAAGAACACCTGCTATTGAAAGCATAGACCCCCTTCCTGAAGGGCTTGATGGTTACCCCAGGGGACAGCTTGGAGGGACCCTGCCAAGAGGTCTCAGTGATGGCCGCGAGTGAAGTGATTGAGGATTCGTAGTCTCCCCTCCTTGGAAAGTCCTGGATTATCATCCACAGACTGCGGGCCTTGAGCATCTTCATTAGCTACCATCTGTCTGGTCCCCTTGAATACCTCAGGAGACCCTTACTGAAGAGATTTTGATGCCCCTCCAACCCCCAGGGATATTTGTGAGGCACCTGCTCCGGAGGACTCGGGCTTCCTAGAGAGAGGAACACATAGAACACTGTGTCCGTAGAACCCGAAATGTCCCCTGGCAACAATACGGAGGACTCTCCCTCTGAAAAACATGCAGGTCCCGCAGCAGGTCTCATTGATGACCGTCCCTCTGGAGAACCCTTTGTATCCCTGAAACACGCTGTGGAAGAGCCTTCCCCCGAAGGACTCATTGATCCCCAGAGACGGCATGGAGAACCCTGTGTCTGTAGAACCCGAGGTGCCTCCTAGATACAATACGGAGAATTCCGCCTCTGGAAAACGTACAGGTCCCACAGCAGGTGTCATGGATGATCCTCCCTCTGGAGAACCCTTTGTATCCCTTAAACACGCTGTGGAAGAGCCTTCCCCCGAAGGACTCATTGATCCCCAGAGACGGCATCGAGAACCCTGTGTCTGTAGAACCCGAGGTGTCCCCTGGGGATGATACGGAGGACTCTCCTTCTGGAGAACTTGCAGATCCAGAAGAAGGTGTCATGGATGATCCTCCCTCTTGAGAACCCTTCGTATCCCGTAGACACGCTGTGGAAGAGCCTTCCCCCGAAAGACTCATTGATCCCAAGAGACGGCATGGAGCACCATGTGCCTGTAGAACCGAATGTACTCTCTGGAGACTATAAGGCAGACCCTTTTGAAGGATCAATGGTCCCTCAGAGAAGAGCATGGGGTACCCTCGATCTGGCAAACTCCAGGTCCCACTATGATTGCCACGGGAGACCCTCCTTCTAGAGAACCCGAAGGTCCCCTAGAGAAGAGCACAGACGACCCTGTGTGTGTAGAGCTCATGGTTGCCTCTGTGGACACTATGGGAGACCCTTCTTCTGAAGTATTCGATGGACCACAGAGAGCACAGAGTGTCCAATGTCTGCAGAACTCGAGGAACCCTCTGAGGACACTGAGGGAGACCCTCCATCTGAAGCACCCCCTCGTCACCCAGCGATGGCGTTAGAAGATTCACCAACTGTCAAGTCAAGTCAAGTCAGAGAATTTATATAGCGCACTACATACCCAGAGGGTCTCAAGGCGCTTAGAAAGGGGAGGAGGATTACTTGTCAAATATCCACGTTTTAAGTTGCTTTCTGAATGCTGGGTGGTTCTGGGTAAGGCGAAGGTAGGCGGGAGTGAGTTCCATGTTTTAGCAGCCAGGTATGAGAAGGATCTGCCTCCCATGGTGGTCTTGTTGATGCGAGGTACAGTGGCGAGGGCTTGGCTGGAAGAACGTAGTTGGCGGGAGGGGGTGTAGAAGGACAGTCGTGAGTTGAGGCATTCTGGTCCGATGTCGTAGAGTGATTTGTGTGCGTGGGTTAGCAGTCGGAAAGTGATCCTCTTATTGACGGGTAGCCAGTGGAGGTCTTTAAGGTGACCAGAGATGTGTTCGTTGCGTGGGATGTCTAATATGATCCTGGCTGAGGCGTTTTGGATTCGTTGGAGTTTCTTCTGGAGTTTAGCGGTAGTGCCTGCATAGAGGGTGTTACCGTAGTCCAGTCGGCTCGTGACCAGAGCATGGGTGACTGTTTTCCTTGTTTCGGAGGGGATCCCGCGAAATGTTTTTCTGAGCATGCGAAGAATGTTGAAGCAGGAAGAGGATACGGCGTTGACTTGTCTGTTCATTGAGAGTGAAGAATCCAGGATGACGCCTAGGTTCCGTGCGTGGTCTGTCGGGATGGGTGCTTTTCCGAGGGCTTCCGGCCACCAGGAGTCGTCCCATGCAGAGGGGGATGTACCTAAGATGAGGACTTCTGTTTTGTCTGAGTTCAGTTTCAGACGGCTTTGTTTCATCCATTCGGCAACTTCTTTCATTCCGTCGTGTAGGTTAGTTTTGGCGGTGCTGGGGTCATTGGTGAGAGATAGGATTAGTTGAGTGTCATCCGCGTAAGAGATGATGTTGAGGTTGTGTTGGCGGGCGATGGCCGCGAGGGGGCTCATGTATACGATGAAGAGGGTGGGGCTGAGTGAGGATCCTTGTGGTACGCCACAGATGACTTCAGTGGCCTCGGACTTGAATGGTGGGAGGCGGACTCTCTGGGTTCTTCCGGAGAGGAACGAGGTGATCCATTCAAGTGCTTTTCCTTGGATTCCGATGTTATTGAGGCGTTGTAGAAGGGTGCTGTGGCAGACTGTGTCGAATGCTGCAGAGAGGTCGAGGAGGATGAGGGCTACTGTGTCTCCATTGTCCAGTAGAGTTCGAATGTCGTCTGTTGCTGCGATGAGGGCGGTCTCAGTGCTGTGTTTTGCTCGGAAGCCAGATTGTGAGGAGTCGAGGGATTTGTTGGCTTTGAGGAAGGCGGCGAGCTGGTTGTTGACAGCTTTCTCGATGACTTTGGCCGGGAATGGAAGGAGCGAGATGGGGCGGTAATTTTTGAGTTCGGTGGGGTCCGCTGTGGGTTTTTTCAGAAGGGCGGTGAGTTCAGCGTGTTTCCAGTCTTCCGGGAAGGTGGCGGAGTTGAAGGAGCAGTTGATGACGTCTCGGAGGTGCGGTGCTATGGCGGAGTCTGCTTTGTTGAAGATGTGGTGAGGACATGGGTCTGTGGGGGAACCTGAGTGGATGGAATTCATCAGGCGGATTGTGTCCTCGGTGGAGATTGGGTTCCAGTCGTTAAGGGTGTTCACGGGGGGGAGAGTGTTCAGCAAATGGTAGGGTGGGTTGGTTTCCGGGTTGGTTGTCGAAGCTGTTGTGGATGTCTGCAATCTTGTTGTGGAAGAATGAGGCTAGGGAGTCGCAGAGGGCTTGAGAGGGGGTGATGTCGTTGGAGTTGGCCGAGGGATTGGAAAATTCCTTGACGATGTTGAAAAGTTCCTTGCTGTTGTGGGCGTTGTTGTCAAGTCGATCTTTGAATGCTGTTTTCTTGGCCTTTCGGATTAGTTGGTGGTGAATGCGGGTGGCGTTTTTGAAGGCGTCCTTGGTGCTGGTGGTTGGGTCTTTTTTCCAGGCCTTTTCAAGGGAGCGGCAGAGTTTCTTGGACTTCTTAAGATCATCGTTGAAACATGAGGCCTTTTTGCTGCCAGGTTTGCTTTGACGTTTTTTCAGTGGTGCTAAGGTGTCGGCGGTGTTGGATAACCATAGGGTGAGGTTGGCGGCGGCTTCGTTTGCGTTAGAAGAGTGGGCTGGGGTGTTTAGAAGGAGCGATGCGGAGATCTGGTCCGTGGTGATTTTGTTCCAGTTTCTTTGCAGAGTTGGTTGGAGGTGGTTGGTGGGTTTTGGTTTGTTGTAGGTGAAGTGAACGCAGCTGTGGTCAGTCCAGAGGAGATCCGTAGTGTGGCTGAAGGAGATATGATTGCTGGAGGTGAAGATGGGGTCGAGTGTGTGACCTGCGATGTGGGTGGGGGAAGTGACTAGTTGTTTAAGTCCGAGGTTGGCGAGGTTGTCCAAGAGGGTGGTGGTGTTGCGGTCGTTGAACTTTTCAAGGTGAAAGTTGAGGTCTCCCAGAAGGATGTAGTCTTTGGAGGGGAGCGCGTGTGGGGTGATGAAGTCCGTGATGTCTTCACTGAATTTTGCGCGGGGTCCTGGTGGTCTGTAGAGGAGGGTGCCTCTGAGTGTGGTCTTGGGGTCGATGTGGATCTGGAAGTGAAGGTGTTCGGAGTTAACGAGGTTGGCGTCAGAGCTGGTTGAGATGCGGATTGATTTCTTATGGACGATAGCAATTCCTCCTCCTGTGTGGTCGGTGCGGTCCTTGCGTGTGATCTTATAGTCTTCAGGGATGGCAATGGTGATGTCTTGGGCGGAGGAAGCGTTCATCCATGTTTCTGTAAGGAAGGCGACGTCAGGAGGGATGGTGTCTAGTAGGTTCCAGAGGTCAATGGCGTGTCTGTGGACCGAACGGGTGTTGAGCAAGATGCATTGTAGGTGGTTGGCGTCAGGAATCTGTGGTGTGGTCGTAGCGGAAATGTTGTCGGTGCCAATGAATTTGCAGGAGTAGCAGGAGAAAGGTCCATGGGTGTGTCCAGGAGCGGCTTGGACGCAGTTGGGGGCGCGACCGGGGTTAAGGGCTAAGAGGGTGGCGGCATCGTAGGTAATGCGGGAGGGCTGGGCAGCGCGAGGGGCAGGGGGTCTGGCGCTGGGCGCGGTCCAGGCGCGGACGGGCGTAGACGGGCTTACCTTTGGCGCACCTTTGGCGCGGTCGCTGCGCGTAAACGCTGCGCGTGGGAAGAACTGTCATATATGGATAGTGGGGGGGGGAGGGGCGAGGGCGTCTCAGCTGGGAGGCGGGGCGGGCTCAGGTCAGCGCACACGGAGGCACAACAACAACAGGGACAAAATGGAGGGGGGGGAGTAGAGCAAAGCGCCGAGGGATATCGCGCTACTAATTTAAATTCTGAACAGATATGGTGCAAGCGCTACAAAGTTGAAAACGGAACAGATATGGTGCAAGCACTACAAAGTTACAAACAATTACGATCCAACAGAGAATACAGTCAAATGCAGGCAGCGCAGTGCTACAATACCGAGTCTCGGTGGGGAGACAAGGGAGCGACCACTCAGGGCAGGAGCGAAGAGAGATCACAGCGTTTCTGGGGCTGGGAGCGCTGTACCTAGTAAGTGGGAGGGCGTCTCAGCTGGGAGGCGGGGCGGGCTCAGGTCAGCGCACACGGAGGCACAACAACAACAGGGACAAAATGGAGGGGGGGGAGTAGAGCAAGGCGCCGAGGGATATCGCGCTACTAATTTAAATTCTGAACAGATATGGTGCAAGCGCTACAAAGTTGAAAACGGAACAGATATGGTGCAAGCACTACAAAGTTACAAACAATTACGATCCAACAGAGAATACAGTCAAATGCAGGCAGCGCAGTGCTACAATACCGAGTCTCGGTGGGGAGACAAGGGAGCGACCACTCAGGGCAGGAGCGAAGAGAGATCACAGCGTTTCTGGGGCTGGGAGCGCTGTACCTAGTAAGTGGGTGGGCGTCTCAGCTGGGAGGCGGGGCGGGCTCAGGTCAGCGCACACGGAGGCACAACAACAACAGGGACAAAATGGAGGGGGGGGAGTAGAGCAAGGCGCCGAGGGATATCACGCTACTAATTTAAATTCTGAACAGATATGGTGCAAGCGCTACAAAGTTGAAAACGGAACAGATATGGTGCAAGCACTACAAAGTTACAAACAATTACGATCCAACAGAGAATACAGTCAAATGCAGGCAGCCCAGTGCTACAATACCGAGTCTCGGTGGGGAGACAAGGGAGCGACCACTCAGGGCAGGAGCGAAGAGAGATCACAGCGTTTCTGGGGCTGGGAGCGCTGTACCTAGTAAGTGGGAGGGCGTCTCAGCTGGGAGGCGGGGCGGGCTCAGGTCAGCGCACACGGAGGCACAACAACAACAGGGACAAAATGGAGGGGGGGGGAGTAGAGCAAGGCGCCGAGGGATATCGCGCTACTAATTTAAATTCTGAACAGATATGGTGCAAGCGCTACAAAGTTGAAAACGGAACAGATATGGTGCAAGCACTACAAAGTTACAAACAATTACGATCCAACAGAGAATACAGTCAAATGCAGGCAGCGCAGTGCAGTGCAGTGCAGTGCAGGGGACCTCCTCAGGGTAGAGTTCGGAGTCTATAGGGCCACAGACAGTTGTTAGGGAAACCCCTCGACCACAAGAGACCTCATGTGAATATACTGAGATGACGGGCAGGAGCGAGCAGCGCGTTCTAAGGGCCTGCCCTGGCAAGAATCATATAACGGGAGGTGCCTTGAAGCCCACGTATGGAGATGGCCCTTTTAAAAAGTGGGGTCCTTGCCCCAATGCCTGTTCTGCCATATCAAGCATGAATGGAGCCGCTGTCAGCTGGTATAAGGTGCCTGCCCAGCAGAACATTCCGCCATTCAGGAGGCTTAATATAGCCAACAGCTGACCGGGCTTCTAGACAGGCAGCCAAATGGAGGCCCAGTGAGTCTGCACTACCTGATGGCTTCATCCAAGAACCATGTGAGGGGAGTGGAGATGATTCTTTGGGGAGTTACCTTCTACAGTTCAATGGAAGAAAGATTAAGCAATAGAGGTATAATGAGAGAGAGAGAGGGGGAGGGAGTGAGAGAGAGAGAAAGAGGGAGAGAGAGAGGGAGAGAGAGAGAGACAGAGAGAACGAGAGAGACAGAGAGAGAGGGAGAGAGAGAGAGAAAGGGAGAGAGAGAATGAGAGAGATAGAGAGAGAGATAGAATATGAGAGAGAAAGAGAGAGAGAGAGAATGAGAGAGATAGAGAGAGAGAGAATGAGAGAGATAGAGAGAGAAAGAGAGAGAGAGAGAGAATGAGAGAGAGAGAATGAGAGAGAGAGAGAGAGAGAGAGAGGGAGAGAGAGAATGAGAGAGAGAATATGAGAGAGAATGAGAGAGAAAGAGAGAGAGAGAGAATGAGAGAGAGTGAGAATGAGAGAGAGTGAGTTGAGAGAGAGAGAGAGAGAGAGAGAGAGAGAGAGAGAGAGAGAGAGAGAATGAGAGAGTGAGGGAATGAGTGAGTGAGAGCGAGAGAGAGAGAGAGAGTGAGAGAGAGAGAGAAAGAGGGAGAGAGAGAGAGAGGTGTTGAGAATGTGGCTGCGCCTGTAGGGGAAGGCCTTGCTCTGACCTCCCTCAGGCGCAAAGGTTTCCCTTGCTGTTCCCTAGAGGCGCCACCTCACCCAAAGACGATGACTGCACATTTACTCATGTTTGTTTTAGATTCAGGAGGCCCAGCAGCTGTTCCTAGAAGAAGATGTTGTGTAAAGTTCACTCGATTATTTAAACGGTCTTGTGCCATAAGTTCTTCAAGAAAGCATAAGACATTGAAAGAGAGGGTCGGCTGTGGGTCCCCGCCCTCCAGCCGTGAGTTCTGGGGTTCGTCCTTTGCTTGAGGGTGCTGCCGTCTTCAAGGCCCTGGCACTTCGAGGACGATACTCGATACTCCGAGTTCTATTCGGGTTTTGGTCATTGGGCAACGAGCGAACGTTCTTTAAACATGTTGCATGTCTATTGTAATTTGTAATTGAGACTGTGTGTTCTTTGTTGGTTTTACTTTACAGACATGACAGCATATTAATTGCGGGTTTATGGCTTTTCTGTCTAGGAAGTGCTTGCTGTGTGCGCCCTTGAGTGTTATAAAGACACACTGCTATTCACTAGTTGTCCTTGCAAGTGCATTTATTGTACTTAATTGTCATGATAACATTACTGAATTTCCAGCTTTTTCCTCCTTAAAGGCATGGGCACATATTCCTTTTCTCAACGATGCAACAGAAAGGCATGCCCTTTCGTGCAAAATGTAGCTGCACCTGGCCTTTCGATTCACCGGTTGCATCACAAGACACCTCTTTACTACTTTTCAATACTACTACTACTACTACTACTACTACTACTATTTTTCATAACTCTCTTCTGTGAGTTTTACAGATTTTGCTTCATTGTGTGAATTTCTTTCTGTGGCACACAGTCACTCACTTTTACAAACACTTCCCTAAGCTGAGGTTAGATCTGTTGGCTTTCCACTGCTTGTTGTATATGGCTATGCTGCCGTTTGCTTTATTTATCATTTTCGAATAGTTTTCATGGGTGTAAAAAACATTTGAAGTTATTTCATCTTGAATCTGCTATTGTCAGTTTATACTTCAAAGGCGGAACCTTTAGCTTTTCCATATTTTCACAAGTATGTTAGTGACCTGGATATAAAAATAGCACTCGCGTCAGTAAAATACTGGCCGGCAGGAGGCAAACTGTGACTCTACAAGAAGCATTGGCACTTGTCAGATTCAAAGCCGTTGAAATATCTGCCCAGCCCTCCCAGCCTCACAGAGCGGCTTACAGACCGGCTGACATTTCCCCACACCAGCCCTCCCAGCCTTACAGAGAAGCTTACTCTCCCCATCCCAGCCCTCCCAGCCTTACAGAGCAGCTTACTCTCCCCACCCCAGCCCTCCAAGCCTTACAGAGCGGCTGACTCTCCCCACCCCAGCCTTACAGAGCGGCTGACTCTCCCCACCCCAGCCCTCCCAGCCTTACAGAGCGGCTGACTCTCCCCACCCCAGCCCTCCCAGCCTTACAGAGCGGCTGACATTTCCCCACACCAGCCCTCCCAGCCTTACAGAGAAGCTTACTCTCCCCACCCCAGCCTCCCAGCCTTACAGAGCAGCTTACTCTCCCCACCCCAGCCCTCCCAGTCTTACAGAGCGGCTGACTCTCCCCACCCCAGCCTTACAGAGCGGCTGACTCTCCCCACCCCAGCCCTCCCAGCCTTACAGAGCGGCTGACTCTCCCCACCCCAGCCCTCCCAGCCTTACAGAGCGGCTGACATTTCCCCACACCAGCCCTCCCAGCCTTACAGAGAAGCTTACTCTCCCCATCCCAGCCCTCCCAGCCTTACAGAGCGGCTGACTCTCCCCACCCCAGTCCTCCCAGTCTTACAGAGCGGCTGACTCTCCCCACCTCAGCCCTCCAAGCCTTACAGAGCAGCTTACTCTCCCCACCCCAGCCCTCCCATCCTTACAGAGCGGCTAACTCTCCCCACCCCAGCCCTCCCAGCCTTACAGAGCGGCTGACTCTCCCCACCTCAGCCCTCCCAGCCTTACAGAGCAGCTGACTCTCCCCACCCTAGCCCTCCCAGCCTTACAGAGCGGCTGACTCTCCCCACCCCAGCCCTCCCAGTCTTACAGAGCGGCTGACTCTCCCCACCCCAGCCCTCCCAGCCTTACAGAGCGGCTGACTCTCCCCACCCCGGCCCTCCCAGCCTTACAGAACGGCTGATTCTCCCCACCCCAGCCCTCTCAGCCTTACAGAGCGGCTGACTCTCCCCACCCCAGCCTTCCCAGCCTTACAGAGCGGCTGATTCTCCCCACCCCAGCCCTCCCAGCCTTACAGAGCAGCTTACTCTCCCCACCCCAGCCCTCCCAGTCTTACAGAGCGGCTGACTCTCCCCACCCCAGCCCTCCCAGCCTTACAGAGCGGCTGACTCTCTCCCACACCAGTCGGACTTTCAAAGGGGAGGACGCCTGAGTCGTCATTACCTCTGCTCTACTCTGGCCTTTGAGGGAGTCGGACATGACTGCCTTCGACCCAGCCCTTCCGATCTTTCAGATGTGAATATGTTTTCTTCCGGCTTCAAGCAGGAGTCTGGGTAGACTAACTCTCACAATCTTGCCGGCCTTGCTTTAGTCTCCCCTCCCCAGCCCCTCCGGCCATCAGGCAAACAGCCTGACTTGTTCTTACGCCTCCCACCACTCTTCCAGCCTTTTAGGGGTGAGCCTGGCTTTTCCCTAACATGGGCTTAGGAACCCTGGAAGACAGAAAGGATTTATCCCCCCTGGATTGTGAAGTGGTGGGGGTGTGGGGTACAGCACCCTCCTCCCTGCCGCCACCCCCCCCCCCCCCCCTCTCCCGTCCCCTCCGCCCCCCCCCTGAGTTTGAAGTGGCTCTGAAGATCCCCCTGCAGACGGCGCATGTTTCTCTGAAGCCGCGCTGCGCGGTACTTTTCTCCTCGAAGCGCTATGTCAGGGAGAGCAGACCCCGGGGCTGCAGGGCCTCTCTGTGGTCATTGAGGCGCTGCACTCTGATTGTCAAGCCGGGGTCGCAGCAGAGGGGAGCAGCTTTGCATTCATGGTCCAGTTTCAGCTCTTGCATGCCCTCTCTGGCGAGGTCACTGACTCAGGCGCACTCCTCCAGATTTGAAGTGAGTTCCATCTACGTTTCAGGGGTGGTGAAATGTGTTTTCAATATTGCCTAAAGGCAGCAGCTCACTAATATTACTGCGAATTATGTCGGTGACAGCCTCCCATTCCTCTTATGTCAGGTCCTGCTTTGTTCTGAAAGAAACCTGTTTTTCTGGATGTTGCATGAAACATAAACACACCATTTCTCCACAAAATGTCTGTGACAGACTCTCACACTTCATCCACATTAAAAATAAATGAAAGTAATGCCGTATTTAAAACAATCTGTTTAAGAATTATTCAAGGTCATCAGGAAAAAGACTCTCTGCAGTTTGTTTTCCTACTTGACCAAACTGTGTGATCCTGGCCCGCTGCTTTATCCCACTGTGTGATCTTGGCCCACTGCTTTATCCCACTGTGTGATCCTGGCCCACTGCTTTACCTCACTGTGTGATCTTGGCCCGCTGCTTTACCTCACTGTGTGATCTTGGCCCGCTGCTTTACCTCACTGTGTGATCTTGGCCCGCTGCTTTACCTCACTGTGTGATCTTGGCCCGCTGCTTTACCTCACTGTGTGGTCTTGGCCCGCTGCTTTACTCCACTGTGTGATCCTGGCCCACTGCTTTACCTCACTGTGTGATCTTGGCCCACTGCTTTACCTCACTGTGTGATCCTGGCCCTCTGCTTTACCTCACTGTGTGATCTTGGCCCACTGCTTTACTCCACTGTGTGATCTTGGTCCACTTCTTTACCTCACTGTGTGATCCTGGCCCACTGCTTTACCTCACTGTGTGATCTTGGCCCACTGCTTTACCTCACTGTGTGATCCTGGCCCTCTGCTTTACCTCACTGTGTGATCCTGGCCCTCTGCTTTACCTCACTGTGTGATCCTGGCCCACTGCTTTACCTCACTGTGTGATCCTGGCCCTCTGCTTTACCTCACTGTGTGATCTTGGCCCACTGCTTTACCTCACTGTGTGATCCTGGCCCACTGCTTTACCTCACTGTGTGATCTTGGCCCGCTGCTTTACTTTACTGTGCATCATTTACTTATCCATCCAGTTTGAGAGCACACTGAGGTCACCCATTACAGTATCTGTGCTCTACCAAACCTCACTTATATATAGTTAATATAAAATAATCTTCCTTCACAATTAATAATACAATAGGCTATATAAATACAGAACATGACAAACTCACATATTTGAGTAACTGGAGGCAACATCATCGGGGCAGGGGGTATTTTTCAATGTTCCAAGGTTAAAAAAAGTATTACTTTCAATAACATGTCACTTAATTCAGTGAGATATTCGTACGTACATAATTGAGACACTCCAACGTCGTACGTCGGAGTTCTGATGCGGCCGAAGTAGGTACGAAAGTGGACCTGTGATGTTGAAGAATGTGTGACAATAGATCGAGCCCCCACAACGAAACTCATGGGGCATTCTCCAGATAATTTCAGAGAATGCGCCAGTTAGAGGAAACCATCTCCTACCACATAACGCACCTTAGCGTGTGTGACACATAGATGGTCTCTAATATACTATTTTTATAGACCACCACCTTAACACCTATTTACATAAGGTCCTGATGAAAGCCAGCCAAATAAAGAGAGCATGGCTGAAACATGTTGACCATTAAGGATATCAGAGTCAATAATAAATGCCATTGATATCCGCCTCTCGCTTTTAACTACTGCCTAGGTCCCAGAGATTAAAAGTAAGTGTTTTTGTTACTTGGGACCATCTAGACAGTTTTTTTAACCCACATCCATTCACTCACACTGCACACTCACTGCACAAAACCTGCTCCGCTGCATTCAGGCGTTCAAGAACACCCAAGGTGCACTCGGTACCTTGGGTGGGACCCAATGATGAAGCATGTCACCAACCAGGTTGGTGAGTGAGGGTCTTCTATACACACAAATGTGTTTCCCCATAACAAACATACACTAGGAGCACCGACATTAAAGCTATTTCTCCTTGATTTATACAATTATACGCAGGGAAGTGAACTGGCTCCAGTACCTTTCCTCTCTCTCCCATTTTGATACTTGTGATGTGCCCACGTGTGCCATCACTCTTCCAGACTTCTAGAAGTGCGCCTGACTCTTCCCCAGTTCAGCTGACCTTTCAAACGTGAGCCTGGCATGTGCCACCACTCTTGCTGCCTGTCAGGGACCTGACACGAGTAACTCTGCCTCAATGTCTGGGCTTTTCAAAGAGAAGCCTGGCATTTGACTAACCCTTCCCCATGTCCTATGGCGTTTTACAGATGAGTCCTATGTGGCTGACACGACCCCGCCCCGGTCCGCCCTTCAAAAGCACTGGTCTCCCTCTGTCCCTGGTCATAGGGAGGCACTTCTGGGTCCTGAGGCAGGGTTTTCCCGAATGAGCAGCCATACTGTAATAACAATCAACCACACTGACTTCTAGTGACCAGGGTCCGACTGGAATAAAAAATAGGCCCGACCCGTATGCGAGTCAGAGAGCTAAAAAGTGGTCCACATTTGCAAATCAGGGCAGTTTTGAACTTTTAAAGACACTCAATGGCCATATTTTGAAAGGTATGGACATTGCATGCGTTCGTGCATCATGGAGGCAACGTTTGTCTCCTAAGCAAACACAAGGAGATGATGGGCGGAGCGCTGACACTTTTCAGACACTCATTGGTGCATCATGCAGGCAATGCTTGTCTCCTACAATTCACCTAGTGGAGATCCTCTCTCATATGTTAACCAACAGAGAGTATCTCAAACAACTTAACCTGAGCACCTCTTGGACAATAGAGCACGACTCCAACAAACCTAACCACTAGAGCACGCCTTCATCAACCTCACCACAAGATCCCATCTCTGGCGGACCACTGACAACTAGAAAAGGGCATGTCTGATCATGTAACCACTAAATCATGTTTCCAAGTCTGGAGGACATCTCCCTCAACCAACCACAAGACCACCTCTCCTTTCAATTAGCAGCTGGCCCTCAAGCAAAGTAACGACACATCTGCACTTCTACCGTTAAACCATATCTCCAGCACCAGAACACGTCTCTACACCTCCTCCTGTAGGCTCTGTCTCCTCAACCAGCTACCCTCATCTTCCATAGAGCACATCCGCTGGAACAAGCTAGCCTCATCCTCTAGACCACATTTGCTCTGCTAGAACATACCCTTTGGAGCTCATCGCCTCCATTAGAGCACACCTCCTCTGCAAGAGCACACAGCCAGAAGAACACATCTCCTTTCTGGAGCTCGACCCCTACTGCAAAGCTCATCCTCTCTGCTAGAGTGCCTCTCCAGCAGAGCGCATCTCTTCTGGAGCTCATCTCTTCCAGGAGAGCACGCTTGGTCTTATCAAGAGCGTCCCTAGTAGAGCGCATCTCTTCTGGAGCTCATCTCCTCCAGGAGAGCACGCTTGGTCTTATCAAGAGCGTCCCTAGTAGAGCGCATCTCTTCTGGAGCTCATCTCCTCCAGGAGAGCACGTCTGGTCTTATCGAAAGCGTCCCTAGTTATAGGACATCTCCTGTGGAGCTCGTCTCCTCCTGAAGATCCCTTCCCACCAGTAGAACACATCTCCTCCACAGCTCATCCCTCCAGTCTTCCCCCATTGGTTCCAATAGCCGACTGCCCTTTCTAGCTCATGCCCCTGCGGATCCCACTCACCTCTGCTTGAGCTTCTGCAGGTCGTCGGTCAGGTTGTCCCGCTCCACCTCCACGCGAGAGCGTTGGTTGGTCACCATGTCCACCTGCCGCCTCAGCTCGCGCATCTCCTCCTCGTAGATCTCGCTGATGCGGGTTGGCTCCTTGCCCTTGAGCCGGTTGACCTCGTTGACCAAGACCTGGTTCTGCTGCTCCAGGAAGCGCACCTTCTCGATGTAGCTGGCGAAGCGGTCGTTGAGGTCCTGCAACTCCACCTTCTCGTTGGTCCTGGTCTGCAGGAACTCCTGGTTCATGGCGTCGGCCAGGTTGAAGTCCAGCACGTCGGTGCCGGCGTAGGCCCGGAGCGGGGCCGCCCGGCTGGCCCGGAAGCTGGAGTATGAGGGGGCAGCTGAGCTCCTGGACACCTGGTAGGTCCTGGAGGACAGGCTGCTGGAGCTCCCCTTGGAGCCCAGGGAGGCCCTGGCCACCGAGGGCGAGGAGCCCCCGAAGGCCCTGCGGTAGGAGGACACCCTCTGGCTGGAGGAGTAGGACTGGCTCATGGTGGAGGCTGCTGGTGCTCCTGGGGGATGTGCGGGGTCCTGGCTGCTGGAGGCTTCCTGGGGTGGCCGGGATGAGGTGAGGTGGAGTGAGAAGGATCCGCCGGCCCAGAGACTATTTGTACTCTTGCTGACGTCAGCAGCGACCCCCCAGCTCCAGCACCCCCTCTCACTCTGATGCCTGAGCTTACCGTAACCTCACAACAGCTGTCAGGCTTTTTTGGGATCCGAGGAAGTTAAAGGACAGAGACACGCAGCGCGGAGGGGAAGGGGGGAGGGGGCACGATTTGTCCAACACCAAGCAGGACCTCCCACCGCTCTGTGGGGGCTGGGAGCAGCCCCGCAGCCCCGCAGCCCCAGAGGCTTGTAGGTGCATGTGGAGATCCCCAGCAATGGTACGGAGGGATCTCGGACAGGCTGGGAGGGCTGGGGCAGAGTCCGGCACCTGCCCGACAGGCAGCTCACTCGTCCCCGTCCAGGCTGCCCTGCATACCTCACAGCTGTGACCTGTGTTTGACCACAGTCCGGCTCCTCCCTCCACCAGCCAGACTTCCAGAGGTGTCCTCTAGTAGCTCGTCCTGCCCCAGCCCTGCTGGCTGGTCACAAGCCCAAGCCCATGGCTGCATCTATGACAAAGAGAAAGGAGCCTCGCCCATTGGCTGATAGGGGTCATGGATTCCCAGAATAAAAATGTACATTTAATCTAGTGCCTGGATACCCTATCGAGTTATTCGCAGCGCTATATAAATCTTGATTGAATCATGCGTCCAAGAAACTGCTGAAAATCACGATTGAAAATGAATTTTAACTTCTGAGAAGAGCAGGATGCTTGAAGCTAGAATGGACCAGTGCCGGGGGCGACCACTTCCTCTCTAGGAGGAGCCCCCGGGACTTCTGTGCGCGAGGTTCAGCAGTATCTAGTGGTCAGGCTTCCATGCGACTCCCGGGGGTGTTGTGTTGCTCTGTGCAGGGGCGTAGGAGACACTAAAATTCTGGGGGGGGACAGGGACACCTTGTGGACTTTCCAGTGACCCTATACAAATCACCTCCCATTAAACAAATACAATAGCATACTTTCGAAGTGAAATATTGAGAAAAGCAGGCATGTTGTCACAGTTTGCATGTAAGCTTTATTGTTATTTACATTCATATAGTAATCAGACCAAATGTTTAAAAAAATGTATATGAATCTTGCATCTTCATGCACCAAGCAAACAAATGTCGCTGACTTAGGTTGGGGGCGTCATGTTTGTAAGTGCATTATGGCTTGAAAAGTACCTACTGCTGCATTCCTGGTCTCCAGCAATTTTCAGGCAACAATACAAATGTGAAGATAACTTTGGTGATTAATGTTCTTTATTGAGAGAGATCGGAGGTTTGTCTAATGGTAGTTTTGACTCTTGGTAAGGTAGCCACAGTGGGGTAACATGCCTGCCGCAAAGAATGTGTACCACGCAGATCACAAAATGCATATCATGTAAATAGGTCAGTGAATTACTGCTTTTTTCGGAGAGATTCTGTTGGTATTTGCAGTTTATAAGTTAAAATCCTAACATTGAACAGTGAGCTATTAACCGTCATCAAAGAACTGCATGAAAACTTCAAGGTATAGATTAGAACGTTATGATTTTTGCCCAGTCTTTCCTTATCCTAAAGTTGGAAAATGGGTTCATTAGGATATAAATCAATTCTGATTATTAAAGAGAACCCCCCAACCATGGTGTTATGTTTTAAATTCTGAGTTTGTGCTTCTTTAGTGTTGCAAAGCCATCCTGTGCCCTGGGCACTCCCCAATGTTTTGCTGACTGGTACTGGTGGTACCTGACTCTGACTGACCCTGGCCTCTGCCTGAACAGGCACAGGGCCAGTGATATTTTGAAAGACACACTTAAAGATACTATGACAACACCTACATACACTAGGGTGCACTATGGGTTAGGGTACTGGCCCTTCCTGCAGGGTCATCCCCAAACCTTTTGCTTCTTCCTCCCTTATTTTTCCTGACCCGTGGCTGTTGGCAATAGGACTCTGCGCACTTTAACACTGCTGATCAGTGCTAAAGTGCATATGCTCTCTGTGTAAATTGTTATTGTGATTGGATATACATGATTGGCATATTTGTATCACCAAGAAGTCCCTAGTAAAGTGCACTGGGTGTGCCAGGGCTGGTGATGACAAATGCTACTAGTGGGCCTGCAGCACTGATTGTGCCCCCCACACGAGTAGCCCTAAAATGGTGTCTCGGGCCTGCCACTGCAGTGCCTGTGTGCAGTCTAGGAACTGCTGTGTCCTCCTGGTCCGTGTCCCCACTGA
Organism: Lissotriton vulgaris; assembly: GCF_964263255.1. Classification (NCBI taxonomy): domain Eukaryota; kingdom Metazoa; phylum Chordata; class Amphibia; order Caudata; family Salamandridae; genus Lissotriton; species Lissotriton vulgaris. The sequence continues at coordinate 34,387,614 of NC_141687.1, read as the reverse complement.
CCAGGCCTAACCCTTCCCTTTTTGTGCACATTAGTCACCCCTATGGAAGGCTCAAGGTACCCCCTGGGCAGGGTGCAGTGTATGTAAAAGGTAGAGCATGTACTAGTGCAGGTGACATGCTCTGGTAGTGAATTACAGCCATTTTCGTTTTTCACTATTGTAAGGCTATCTTGCTCCATAGATTAACATGGGGTATGCTGGCTACAGTGGCTTCCAGCATTTCTTCCCATAGGAACAAGATAGGACATAAGTATCTAGTATCCCTGAACTCAGAATTTAATAACACATCTTTTAGGAAAGGTTGTTTTTAAATCCTGTGTTTAAGAACAGTACTTTTAGAAAGTTGCTGTTCTCTTGTCTGACCTTCCTGTGTGCCTTGGCCTGTTTGTGTAATGACTGTCTGGTTTGGGAGTGACAGAGGCTGGGGAGCCCCCAGGAGCCTGGATGAGTCAGCCCTAGGCTGAATGACTGCATTTGCAACTTGAGTGGTGGGAGGAGATAGCACCTGGGCCTGAATAAGGCTGTGCCTGCCTTCCACAATGCTGGCTCCATCTCCTGCTGGGCTGCTGATGACCCTGCCCCTCACTCTGAAAGGAAAGGAGAAGCCAGGAAAACAAAGTACTCAAGAAACACCCAGAACTGGTTCAGACCGGGCTCAGGGCCCACATACACAATGAGAACAAAGACTTTTAGGGGTATAAGTACAGGACCCCTGACAGCAGAAAATTAGATCATCCTGGAATCAAGAAGGAACCTCTGCCAAGGAGAAAGCTGAATCTGAAGAAGGAAGACTGTCCTGCTGTTGCTTTGCTGGACTGACCTGCAGTTGCTTTGCTGCCAAGGAGAGGAGAAGGACTTTGCTGTTGTGCTGTGTCCCCTGTCTTGAAGGAATCTCCAAGGGCCTGAGAAGAGCTGGCTCCCTGTTCTGAAGTCCCAGGAACAAAAGGACTTCACCCCCAACTTCCCTGAACTCTACTGAGAGAGTTCTGTCCTTCCTAGAGTGCTTGATCCAGTTGTGGGGCCTCTGGAAGTTGTACCTGTGCTGGGAAGCTTGAAACTAAGCTTGAGAGACTTTTTGCAATTGAAAAGTTATCGCAATGCTCGCTGCGGAGCGCATCCCCGACAGTGCGAGAAGTTTCCCGCCGCTACAGAGGTCGAGATCGTCGCAGCGCCTGTTGCCGCTGTCAGAGCCGTCGCATCCTCTGTTTGCGGGACGCACCCGATCGGTGCGGGAAGCCTAACATCGCTGCGATTGTTGTCGCAGAGCCTGTCGTCGCTGGGTGAGATCGCCGCACTGCTTGCTTGTGGACCGCATCACGTCGCTGCGAGTGTCGTCGCAGAAGCCATCGCATCGAGGAGCTGCGAGAGAGAAGATCACCGCTGGTTCGCGCATCGTCGCCCCGGAGATCGTCGCAACTCCAAAGATCGCCGCATCGTGCCTTTGACAGAACAAACTTCCTACGGAACCTACGCACCGGAATCCATACAAGTGGCCTTCCTCCCCATACAGACCGGATTCGTAGCAACACGCCCGCTGCTGCAGCGGGGCTGTCGCATCGCCTCCCCAGGGTTTCAGGAGCAACGCATAGCTTGTTTTCCACCGCACCAGCTTCTGCTTTTGGAACTTTGTCTCAACTGAAAGGTACTGTGAGTAAACGTGACGCAACTGTGAACTTTTCACGCAGCTGTGGATTATTTTATCGCAAACTAAAGAACTTTTTATTACAACCTTAAGAACTCTTTTGAAACCATATTCTTGAACTGTGTAAGTTGGATTTTTGTCGTTTTGGTCTTGTGTAGTTTAGATTAAAAACCTTTATTTTTCTAAACTGTTGTGGAGTCAGTTTGTGGTGTTTTCACTGTGTTACTTTGAGTGTTGGTACAAATACTTTACACATTGCCTCCTGAATAGCCTTGACTGCTCGTGCCAAGCTACCTAGAGGGTGAGCAGGGGTTATCTCAGAGGGTGTCCTCCTTACCCTGACTAGAATCAAGGGTCCCTATTTGGACAGTGGTACCTACCTCTGCCAACTAGAGACACCCAGTTCTAACAGTACCCCTATGATTGGCATGACCTCTCCTATAAGGCCCTAGTACATAATAGGGCAGGAGAATTAGAACTACCTTTAAGTCCCTAGAATATAATAGGGCATGGCAGTGTAGAGGCCAGCAGCCCTTTCTGTGTTTGCATGTGTGCAGTGCTGAAGCCTGAGGTTGGTTTAAACGTAGCCCTGTGTTGTAGGACTGCTTTTAAAATGCAAATTGTGCCCAAACTCGACTTTTGGGTTTGGGGAACTTATAAATTGATCAACGACAATGCTGGGACAAAATTAAGTTAAGTGGAAAAATGTTTTCCACTTAACTATGGCTGTATCATATTTGCCACATAATATATCATCTGCTGCATAATCTAACGATTTGACCCAAAACAATTTTGTAGCTCAAACGGATCAAAAATGACTAAAAGAAAAGTGATTTATGTTGCTGTGAAGTGTAGGGCCCTTTGCAAAGGTTGACTGTTTTGCTTTTGCTGAGCGCGCTGCGCTGGTGATTTCTGCATTGCTTGCCTTACTGCAGGCTTTTTAATACTCCTGTTTTCTTATCTCGGTTATATCATTATTTGCCTTTCGCCCCCTTTTAACTTCACTGCCCACTCACCCGCAGTATAATTGTATCAAGCACCGCTGTTTGGCGGGTCCCTTTCCCGGCACTCCCGTTCCAGTTGCTCTTTGGCGGCCATATTGGGGGGGTAGAGGTACGCCCAGCGGCGCCTTTAGACACGGTGACGGTCTAGTCGTCACAAGGACGCTAGTCGTGTACTTAAGCAGGGAAAACCCAGGGAGAAGCCCTGTTTGCTTTTGCTGAGCGCGCTGCGCTGGTGATTTCTGCATTGCTTGCCTTACTGTAGGCTTTTTAATACTCCCGTTTTGTTATCTCGGTTATATCATTATTTGCCTTTCGCCCCCTTTTAACTTCACTGCCCACTCCCCCGCAGTATAATTGTATCAAGCACCGCTGTTTGGCGGGTCCCTTTCCCGAGACTCCCGATCCAGTCGCTCTTTGGCGGCCATATTGGTGGGGTAGAGGTACGCCCGGCGGCGCCTTTAGACGCGGTGACGGTCTAGTCGTCACAAGGACGCTAGTCGTGTACTTAAGCAGGTCACACTGACGCGCAGCGGAATCGCGCAGCGGGGTCGCCGGATCTCTGCCGGAGTTATGCCAGAGTTCTGCCCGTCTGCGCCCGTCCGCGCTGAGGACGCGCTGCAGGACGAGCCATGTTGGGAGGATGACGTCTCTTCGGTAGTCTGTCAGGTACTCCGCTCCTATTGCCTAGCTGATCTGACTGCTTTGAAACCTTCTCCCTTACCCTGTCACCATAAATCTACTCCCGAGACCCTGTTAAGCTCTTCTATCTGCCGTACTTGTTATAGTGACCCCCTCCCTATTTCGGCTTCTGGAAGTATACATGCCCCCTCCATCGATGGGGTCCCCCTATATTCGGAAAGGGTTTTTTTAATTAATGCCCGATCGCTCATTAAAAACAACATCGCTTTCCATGACTTTGTCTCGGCTAGGAATCCATCTTGGGTTTTTATAACGGAAACCTGGGCTTCGGATTCGTCGGGTCCGGACCTTTTGAATGCAATCCCGGAAGGTTACGCGCTACATAGATTCGATAGAGTAAAACGTAGAGGGGGAGAACTGCCGATTCTCTATTAATCCTCTTCTGTCTGTCGCATAAAAGTCCTCTCTGAGCCCTCCGACTCCTTCCAGGCCATGCACTTTTGCATTTCCTCATCTCCTTCGGTTTCCTTCACTGGTCTTCTTATCTATAGACCTCCCGGTCCCAGATCCAATTTTAGTCATGATCTGTTCAGAATTCTGGAACCTTACTTTGGTAAAACTCACTTTACTATTCTAGGGGATTTAAATTTCCATCTAGACGACCAGAGTTCGAAAGACACTCTCTCTTTGACGGATCCTCTCACGGCATGTGGTCTTCTTCAGCTGGTGAACAGACCTACCCATTTGGCAGGGCATATCCTGGACGGGTTGTTTTCCAACGACCCTAGGCTTTCCTCGGGCCACCCCGTACCATTGGTCTGGTCAGATCATTTGGCCGTGCCCTTAGAGCTGATTTCCTCTCTAGGACCTCTGACTTCTCAGGTTTCCGCCAATAGAATCCCCAAGAGGTGCCTTAGGAATATCACTAATGAGGCACTTGCCCCTATAATAGGATCCGTGGCCCTTTTGGCCACCAGAGACGCCGGTGCTGCTGCACAGGAACTCGACAACTCCATCGCTAGAGCAGTTGATGTTCTAGCCCCAGCATCCCTTCGCTATTCAGCAAGGGCTAAACCCTCTGCCCCCTGGTTCACAGAGTCTTTGAGACTCCCGAGGCAGAAGTGTAGGAGGCAGGAGAGGAAATGGCGGAAATCTTGGGAGCCGAACGAAAGAGACTGTCATAGGCGGTTATTGGGAGAGTATAAGGCCAGGATCATCAAGGAAAAACAGGAATTCTTTTCCAAACGCACGATGTCCCTTACTTCATCTAGGGAGCTTTTCAAGATTGTCGATTCTCTGTGCTCCTTACAAGAACCGGATCCGGTCGTAGGCTTGCAAGAGCTTTGCGACAGGATCTCTGAGTTCTTCCACTCTAAAATTGTGGATATTTATCTCACGCTAGAAGCACAGAGAAAGACTCTCGTTGTCAATTCCAGTTTGACCCAAGATAGTAGAGAGCCCTGGTCCAGAGATTCGGCTAAGACCCTTACGGTCTTTCCCCCCCTTACCATTGAAGATCTTGACTCCCTGTTGAACAAAACGAAATCAGGCTCCCCGCTGGACCCCTGCCCTTTAAAAGTCCTGAAGGATTGTAGGGATACCCTGTTACCACCATTACTGGAGGTGATGAATGGCACTATCCTCCAGGGTATCTTTCTGGCAGCTTGGAAAAAGGCAATTGTTAAGCCCCTTCTTAAAAAGCCTACCCTGGACCCAGAAAACCTAAAAAATGTTAGACCTATCTCCCTGCTCCCAGCCCCTGCTAAGATGCTGGAATCCCACCTTAACTCACATCTCACCGCTTTCCTTGATTCCTCTGGTTACCTGGACCAGTCCCAACATGGGTTCAGGAAATCACACAGTACGGAATCAGCACTTACTGTGGTGATGAATAATATCCGAACTAAGGTTGACCAAGGACAGTCCACCCTGCTAGTCCTTCTAGATCTTATGGCAGCCTTTGATACCCTGTCTCCCTCGACTTTAACAGCTCGTCTGAGGGAGATAGGGTTGCAGGGCCCAGCGCTGAGCCTGCTGTCCTCCTTTTTAGAACTTAGGGAGCAGAGGGTCAAGCTAGGAGAGTTCCTCTCCCCTGCCAAACCGTTGCAATGTGGGGTTCCTCAAGGGTCGGCGTTAAGTCCGACCCTGTTTAACATCTATGTGGCCCCACTTGCTAGGTTAGTAAAATCGCAGGGGATGGAGGTTGTATCATACGCAGATGATACCCAGATTATGGTGTTCCTGGCCCATTCGGTCAGCACCGCTGCGTCCATCTTCAGGAACTGCATGCAAGTAGTTGCAGAATGGATGATTCACAATTCCCTGAAGCTGAATGGCGATAAAACTGAGGTGTTGATCTTTGACAAGGACCAGGATGTCTGGTTCAGTGAGTGGTGGCCTTCAACGTTGGGAGCTTGTCCTACACCATCGCCCTCTGCCAGGAATCTTGGTGTCATTTTTGACACCTCGCTGACTATGAATCTTCAGGTAAATAGAACTGTGGCTACCTGTTGGGGAGTCATCAGGATTCTTAGGAGAATCGTCCATTATCTCTCCCCTCAGGCACGTAAGCAGACTGTAGTCGCGTTGGTGTCTTCCCGACTGGATTACTGCAACCCTTTGTATGCAGATATCAATAAGGGCCTTATTCAACGCCTTCAGAGCGTGCAGAACGCTGCGGCGAGATTTGTGTTGGATGTCCCCAAGTCTTTTTCTGCCACTTTAGCCAGGAAGAATCTCCATTGGCTCCCGATCCAGCACAGAATTGTGTTTAAAATTCTATGTCTGGCTTTTGGCGCACTTCTGGCAGGACCCTCTGATGCATTAGGCTCCCTGCTAACTTGCTATTCCCCCAGCAGGAGCCTTCGTTCCTCCAACATGAATCTTCTGTGTATCCGGCGCATCAAGAAAGTCAGATGGGGAGGCAGGGCCTTTGCCACCGTGGCCCCCCCGTCTGTGGAATGCCCTCCCCGCCGACATTAAGGCGCAACTATCGCTGTCCCTTTTCAGAAAAGCATTAAAATCGTGGCGTTTCATTAAGGCCTATCAGTAAGTTTGCTCTGGGGATATTTAGCTATTTGGATTAGGCGCCTTGACGCCCTATGGGCTAAGTAGCGCAATATAAGTCGGGTTTCATTCATTCATTCTTTCCCACTGCTGCATTTGTATGTTACACAGGTACTAATGAGGCAAAAGCTTTGCAGAGGCCGTTAGTATGTATAAATATGTCAAAATAATAAAGTTTCATAAAATGCACCACATTACGCTGCAGCTTTTTTATTGTTGCATCATTTAGTCAACACTGCAACATAATTTTGGCCTCCATTGCTGCATAACTCCAGTGGCCTGAAAGCAGGCTGCAAGTGTTTGTGGATGAAGCAGAGTCCATGAAGTTTGCAAACTTAGGGGCTGATTACGCTGGCTGATGGACTTCAGTCCATCCGCTATCGAATCGGGGAATGGGACTGCTGGCCTCCAAGGTGGCGGCCCCACGATAGGCATTACAATGCGACCGCCACTATGGCGTGCGCAGTGCCTATCTTTTACATTGCAGCAGGTGCTGCTGGCTGCATCATCTGCCACAATGTAAAAACTGACATGTTACATATATCACTACACTACATGGCAGGCACAATGCGGTGCCTGCCAAATGGTGCAGTGATATGTAGGGGGGCGTCTTAGATGCCCCCCAGGTCCCATGTCTGGGGGCTGGGGGAAAGGGGCCTGCTACAGGCCTCCAATGTCCCTTTCCGCCAACTTTTCCATGGCGGGTGAACCGCCATGGATAGGCTGGCAGGTAAGGGGTATTGTAATTTCTACTGTGGTGCCTGGTAGGCACCACCAGCATTGTAGGAACCACAAGCCCCTCTGCCGCACTGGCGGGCTCAAGGAGCCAGTCGGGTGCGTGGCGGTTGGTCTTTCCGACCGCCAGGGAACCACCCACCATTGTAATATGGTTGGTGGTGATGCAGTCACAGATGGCGGTTGGACCACCACTGACGGGATGACGTGGCGGTCCCACCTCCATTATAATCACCCCCTAAGTTTGGTGTGCATGCGAATCCTACATTGCCAACCCCTGGTAAGTTGCACCACCAATTGGTGCGGTGGACTGGCCTCAAGGATCTTGTGACCTCAGTGACAGTCACTGTCAATCTAGGGTGTGCTTCTTCGTATGCCTGCTCGCAAGACTTGAGGTGAACTGCAGTATGGATTGTGGTGGACAGGCCTTCAAGGTTAACTCACACTTGCCACCCTTAGGGTCCACCTGCGGGTGCTAAGACACCAGGGCTTCCAAGGTCCATCAGGACTTCTAAGGTGTAGCATCGGAATGAGCTTTGTCAGGAGTGTGGTCTGGTGGACTGGTCATGAAGGCTGAAAATGGTGCTCCAGTTCCAAATTCAGCAGCTCTGGCCAGAGTGCAACATCCTCTCCCACACTGAACACCATACCGCCCCACTGAGAGAAACGTGCACTGCCTTCAGCTACAATCCAATTGTGCTGAGACTAAATTCAAATTATGCACTAGACAACAGTAAAATGCTGCCTGAAAAAAATGAATAACATTCTAGGAAAAGCAAACACTCTTAAGGAATGCAAGAATAAGCAAATCATGTGAAATGTATTCAGGAGCAACATGGTTACCGTAACAGTTTAAAACTAATTATTCAGAAATCAGTAAGTGATTTTGCCTGAAAATTCAGGACATGGCTACAGGACCAGGAAGAGTCCTGTTACAATGGCCATTGCTTATATCCTTTCAAAATGTAAGCAGTTTGGTTTAAAAAAGACCACATCCCCGGACACAGAGCCGCAGACCACGTTTTATAAGCTAAAATAATTAAAACAGTTGGAAATGATCATATTAAACATTTCCACTCCATCCATCAACCAGGTATTTCAGTCCCTTTATGAATGGTTCCCCACCCTGAGAAAACAATGTTGTTCAAAGAAAGATAAAAGAAAGTAGCGCTTTCACTGGCAAACTCTGTAAAGTGGCGCTAATGTGTGTGGCTGTAAATAACAATCTGGCCTGTCTTCTGACCACTCTGTATTGCTTTATTTCGGTATTTCATTTTTTTTCTCTCCATCCCGAGGTGTTTCTTTGGAATAGTAAAACGGTCAGTAAATGAGGACATTTCCAGGCAAAGTGTTCCGCCTATTTTGTATCCATTTCACTGGGAAACGAAGAAAAGAAGAGGCAAGAGAGAGTACATAAGAACTCTTGAGATCAGAACTTAAGGAGGAGCGAGACAGAGACAGAAAGAGATGGAGGAATATAGAGAAAGAGGGGAGCAGGGCAGCTGCCAGAGGCAGGACAGGAGAAGTTGGCACTGTCCTTGCCTTCTCTGGGTATGAAGGAAAAGAGACAGAGTTTTTTTCCCTTCTCTGCCCTTCCCAAAACACCAGCCTTCCTGCAGCATAACAAAGGGCAGAGGGCGGGTGGCCTCTTTAATTCCAGGCAGGTCAAGTGCAGGGCCATTAGGTAGCCTTTTGCACGCTAATGGCCCTGTGAATGATAGAAGGGAGAGGGGAAATTCTTTTGTCCCCTCGTCCCCCCCACCCTTGTCCCACGTGTCCCCCACTCCAAAATCTGGGGGGGGATATATCCCCCGCGTCCCCCACACTTCCTACGCCCATGGCTCTGTGGGGCGATTGAGGTGGCGCATACAATAACATACAGCAGACGCATTAACCCGCGGAGCTATCTTGATGATATCAGATCCAGTGCCCTACATTCCCCACACATAGCGCTAGCAGAAGCTTTACCCACAGACCCGGGCGCATTCCGGAGCGGATGCGAATAGCGCAGCAGAAGAACTCACTCAGGCCACGGCGTGCGTGTGAATCAGGGGCACAAGAGATAGGGAAACACAGACCACGTGAGGGCAAGTAGGGACTCAGGGGCAGATTTACAAGCTCCTTGCGTCACTTTTGCGCCGTCGTTGCGTCACTTTTGTGACCCAACAGTGGCATAAAAGTTGTGGCCCATTTACAACGTGACGCATTGTATTGTAAATACGGCACGTCCATGGTGACGCAAGCGTTTTGAATGATGGCGCAGGGAAAGTGATGCATCTCTACAGATGCGTCACTTTCTTGTAAATCTGCCTCTGACTGAGAAGCAGCAGACCAAAATGTCCATGAAACGGGAGTGTGAAGCACGGGCTACAAGAGGACGAGTAGAGACTAAGGGGCAGATTTACAAGGGAATCGAGTGTGAATCACAGGAGAACAAAGGGACACAAGTGTGAAACACAGGGCACAGGAGAACAGAGGGAACCGAGTGTGAAACACATGGCACGGGAGACCAAAGGAAACCAATTGTGAAACACGGGGCATTGAAGAACAGAGTGAACTGAGTGTGAAACAAAGGACATAGGAGAACAAAGGGAATCAAGTATGAAACACAGGGCACTGTAGAACAAAAGGAACCGAGTATGAAATTCAGGGCACTGGAGAACAAAGGGAACCAAGAGTGATACACAGGGCACTGGAGAACAGAGGGACCCGATGCGAAACACAGGGCACCGGAGAACAAAGGAACCAAGTGTGAAACACAGGGCTCATGAGAACAAACAAACCGAGTGTGAAACACAGGGCACTGGAGAACAAAGAAAACCGAGTGTGAAACACAGGGCACTAGAGAACAAAGGGAACCGATGGTGAGAAACACAGGGCACAGAAAAACAAAGGGAACCAAGTGTGACACACAGGCACTGAAGAACAAAGGGAACCAAGTGTGAAACATAGGGCATAGGAGAACAACGGGTACTGAGTAAGAAACACAGGGAATTGGACAACAGAGGGAACCGAGTGTGAAACAGGGCACAAGAGAACAAAGGAACTGAGTGTGAAACACAGGGCACAGGAGAAAAAAAGAGCCAAGTGTAACACGCAGGGCACTGGAGAATAAAGGTAACCGAGTATGAAACACGGGGCACTGGAGAACAGAGGGAACCGAGTGTGAACCACGGGGCAAAGAAGAACAAAGAGAACAGAGTGTGAAACACAGGGCAAAGGAGAACAAAGGGCACCAAGTGTGAAACACAGGGCATGAGAGAACAGAGGGAACCGATTGTGAAACACAGGGCAAAGGAGAACAAAGGGAACGAGTGTGAAACATAGGGCACAGGAGAACAGAGGGAACAGAGTGTGAAACCGGGCACTGGAGAACAAAGAGAACCGAGTGTAACACACAGGGCACTGTAGAACAAAGGGAACCAAGTGTGAAACACAGGGCACAGTAGAATACAGGGAACCAACTGTGAACAAAGGAACCAAGTGTGACACACAGGGCGCAGGAGAACAAAGGGAACCAAGTGTGCCAGACGGGGCACTGGAGAACAGAGGGACCCGATGTGAAACACAGGGCACTGGGGAACAAGTGTGACACACAGGGCACTGTAGAACAAAGGGAACCAAGTGTGACACACAGGGTACTGTAGAAAAAAGGGAATTGTGTGTGAAACACAGGGAACTGGAGGAAAAAGTAACTGAGTGTTAAAAACAGGGCACAGGAGAACAGAGGGAACCCAGTGTGAAGCAAAGGGTAAAGGAGAACAAAGGGAACCAAGTGTGAAACACAGGGCACAGGAGAGCAGAGGGAACCAACTGTGAAGCACAAGGCGCTGTAGAACAAAGGGAACCGAGTGTGAAACATAGGGCACTGGAGAACAAAGTGAACTAAGTATGAAACACAGGGCACAGTAAAACAAAGGGAACCGAGTATGAAACACGGGGCACAGGTGAACAAAGGGAACCAAGTGTGACACACATGGCACTGGGGAACAAAGGAACAAAGTGTGACACACCCAGGGCACTGTAGAACAAAGGGAACCAAGTGTGACACACAAGGCAGTGGAGAACAAAAGAACCAAGTGTGACATACAGGGCACTGTAGAACAAAGGAAACCAAGTATGAAATACAATGCACTGAAGAGCAAAGGGAACCAAGTGGGACACACAGGGCACTGGAGAAAGAAGGAACTGATTGTGAAACACAGGGCACTGGAGAACAAAGGGAACCACGTGTGAAACACAGGGCAATGGAGAACAGAGGGACCTGATGTGAAACACAAGGCACTGGATAACAAAGAAACCAAGTGTGAAACACAGGGCCCTGGGAAACAAAGGAACCAAGTGTGACACACAGGGTACTGTAGAACAAAGCAAATCAAGTGTGAAACACAGGGCACTGGAGAAAAAAGGAACTGAGCGTAAAACACGGGGCACTGGAGAACAGAGGGAACCGAGAGTGAAACATAGGCCACTGGAGAACAGAGGGAACTGAGAGTGAAACACAGGGCACGGGAGAACAGAGGGAACTGAGTGTGACATAGGGCACTGTAAAACAAAAGAACTGAGTGTGAAACACAGGGCACTGTAAAACAAAGAAAACCGAGTATGAAACACGGGGCACAGGAAAACAGAGGGAACCAAGTGTCAAGCACAGGGCACTGGAGAACAAAGGGAATCAAGTGTGACACACAGGGCACTGGAGAACAGAGGGAACCAAGTGTGACACACAGGGCACTAGAGAACAGAGGGAACCTAGTGTGAAATACAGGGCACTGGAGAACAAAGGGAAGCAAGAGCGACACACAGGGCACTGGAGAACAGAGGGACCCGATGCGAAACACAGGGCACTGGAGAACAAAGGAACCAAGTGTGAAACACAGGGCTCAGGAGAACAGAGGGAACCGAGTGTGAAACACAGGGCAAAGGAGAACAACGGGAACCAAGTGTGACACGCAGGGCACCGGAGAACAAAGGGAACCGAGAATGAAATACAGGGCACTGGAGAACAAAGGGAACCAAGAGTGACACACAGGGCACTGGAGAACAGAGGGACCCGATGCAAAGCACAGGGCACTGGAGAACAAAGGGAACCAAGTGTGTAACACAGGGCTCAGGAGAACAGAGGGAACCGAGTGTGAAACACAGGGTAAAGGAGAACAACGGCAACCGAGTGTGGAACACAGGGCACAGGAGAACAAAGCGAACCGAGTGTGAATCACAGGGCACAGGAGAACAGGGGAACCAAGTGTGAAACACAGGGCACTGGAGAACAAAGGGAAGTGAGTGTGAAACAGGGGGCTCAGGTGAACAGATGGAACCGAGTGTGAAACACAGGGCACTGGAGAACAAAGGGAACTGAGTGTGAAACAGGGGGCTCAGATGATCAGAGGGAACCGAGTGTGAAACACAGGGCTCAGGAGAACAGAGGGAACCGAGTGTGAAACACAGGGCAAAGGAGAACAACAGGAACAGAGTGTGAAACACAGGGCACAGGAGAACAAAGCAAACCGAGTGTGAATCACAGGGCACGGGAGAACAAAGGAACTCAGTGTGAAACGCAGGGCACAGGAGAACAGGGGAACCAAGTGTGAAACACATGGCACTGGAGAACAAAGGGAACTGAGTGTGAAACAGGGGGCTCAGGTGAACAGATGGAACCGAGTGTGAAAGACAGGGCACTGGCGAACAAAGGGAACTGAGTGTGACACACAGGGCACTGGAGAACAGAGGGAACCAAGTGTGACACACAGGGCACTGGAGAACAGAGGGAACCTAGTGTGAAATACAGGGCACTGGAGAACAAAGGGAAGCAAGAGTGACACACAGGGCACTGGAGAACAGAGGGACCAAGTGTGAAACACAGGGCTCAGGAGAACAGAGGGAACCGAGTGTGAAACACAGGGCAAAGGAGAACAACGGGAACCAATTGTGACACGCAGGGCACCGGAGAACAAAGGGAACCGAGAATGAAATACAGGGCACTGGAGAACAAAGGGAACCAAGAGTGACACACAGGGCACTGGAGAACAGAGGGACCCGATGCGAAGCACAGGGCACTGGAGAACAAAGGGAACCAAGTGTGAAACACAGGGCTCAGGAGAACAACGGCAACCGAGTGTGGAACACAGGGCAGAGGAGAACAAAGCGAACCGAGTGTGAATCACAGGGCACAGGTGAACAGGGGAACCAAGTGTGAAACACAGGGCACTGGAGAACAAAGGGAACTGAGTGTGAAACAGGGGGCTCAGGTGAACAGATGGAACCGAGTGTGAAACACAGGGCACTGGAGAACAAAGGGAACTGAGTGTGAAACAGGGGGCTCAGATGATCAGAGGGAACCGAGTGTGAAACACAGGGCTCAGGAGAACAGAGGGAACCGAGTGTGAAACACAGGGCAAAGGAGAACAACGGGAACAGAGTGTGAAACACAGGGCACAGGAGAACAAAGCAAACCGAGTGTGAATCACAGGGCACGGGAGAACAAAGGAACTCAGTGTGAAACACAGGGCACAGGAGAACAGGGGAACCAAGTGTGAAACACATGGCACTGGAGAACAAAGGGAACTGAGTGTGAAACAGGGGGCTCAGGTGAACAGATGGAACCGAGTGTGAAAGACAGGGCACCGGCGAACAAAGAGAACTGAGTGTGACACACAGGGCACTGGAGACCAGAGGGAACCATGTGTGACACACAGGGCACTGGAGAACAGAGGGAACCTAGTGTGAAATACAGGGCACTGGAGAACAAAGGGAAGCAAGAGTGACACACAGGGCACTGGAGAACAGAGGGACCCGATGCGAAACACAGGGTACTGGAGAACAAAGGAACCAAGTGTGAAACACAGGGCTCAGAGAACAGAGGGAACCGAGTGTGAAACACAGGGCAAAGGAGAACAAAGCGAACCGAGTGTGAATCACAGGGCACAGGTGAACAGGGGAACCAAGTGTGAAACACAGGGCACTGGAGAACAAAGGGAACTGAGTGTGAAACAGGGGGCTCAGGTGAACAGATGGAACCGAGTGTGAAACACAGGGCACTGGAGAACAAAGGGAACTGAGTGTGAAACAGGGGGCTCAGATGATCAGAGGGAACCGAGTGTGAAACACAGGGCTCAGGAGAACAGAGGGAACCGAGTGTGAAACACAGGGCAAAGGAGAACAACGGGAACAGAGTGTGAAACACAGGGCACAGGAGAACAAAGCAAACCGAGTGTGAATCACAGGGCACGGGAGAACAAAGGAACTCAGTGTGAAACACAGGGCACAGGAGAACAGGGGAACCAAGTGTGAAACACATGGCACTGGAGAACAAAGGGAACTGAGTGTGAAACAGGGGGCTCAGGTGAACAGATGGAACCGAGTGTGAAAGACAGGGCACTGGCGAACAAAGGGAACTGAGTGTGACACACAGGGCACTGGAGAACAGAGGGAACCAAGTGTGACACACAGGGCACTGGAGAACAGAGGGAACCTAGTGTGAAATACAGGGCACTGGAGAACAAAGGGAAGCAAGAGTGACACACAGGGCACTGGAGAACAGAGGGACCCGATGCGAAACACAGGGCACTGGAGAACAAAGGAACCAAGTGTGAAACACAGGGCTCAGGAGAACAGAGGGAACCGAGTGTGAAACACAGGGCAAAGGAGAACAACGGGAACCAAGTGTGACACGCAGGGCACCGGAGAACAAAGGGAACCGAGAATGAAATACAGGGCACTGGAGAACAAAGGGAACCAAGAGTGACACACAGGGCACTGGAGAACAGAGGGACCCGATGCGAAGCACAGGGCACTGGAGAACAAAGGGAACCAAGTGTGAAACACAGGGCTCAGGAGAACAACGGCAACTGAGTGTGGAACACAGGGCACAGGAGAACAAAGCGAACCGAGTGTGAATCACAGGGCACAGGTGAACAGGGAAACCAAGTGTGAAACACAGGGCACTGAAGAACAAAGGGAACTGAGTGTGAAACAGGGGGCTCAGGTGAACAGATGGAACCGAGTGTGAAACACAGGGCACTGGAGAACAAAGGGAACTGAGTGTGGAACAGGGGGCTCAGATGATCAGAGGGAACCGAGTGTGAAACACAGGGCTCAGGAGAACAGAGGGAACCGAGTGTGAAACACAGGGCAAAGGAGAACAACGGGAACAGAGTGTGAAACACAGGGCACAGGAGAACAAAGCAAACCGAGTGTGAATCACAGGGCACGGGAGAACAAAGGAACTCAGTGTGAAACACAGGGCACAGGAGAACAGGGGAACCAAGTGTGAAACACATTGCACTGGAGAACAAAGGGAACTGAGTGTGAAACAGGGGGCTCAGGTGAACAGATGGAACCGAGTGTGAAAGACAGGGCACTGGAGAACAAAGGGAACTGAGTGTGAAACAGGGGGCTCAGGTGAACAGAGGGAACCGAGTGTGAAACACAGGGCACAGGGGAACAAAGCAAACCCAGTGTGAATCACAGGGCACAGGAGAACAAAGGGAACCGAGTGTGAATCACAAGGCACAGGAGACCAAAGGGAACCGAGTGTGAAACACAGGGCACAGGAGAACAAAGGGAACCGAGTGTGAAACACAGGTGATGACTACAGGAATGTCCATGATCAGCTCGTGGATTACATTCTGGAACACTTCTGCGGCACTTGATATCCCAAAGCTAAAACGGGTGTATCTGTAAAGTCCAACATGAGTGGAGAACATCGTAATTTTCCTGGACACCTGATCGAGGACTAGTTGGTGGTATCCCGACCGCAGGTCGAGCTTCGAGAACCAGCACGCCCCTGCCATCTCTCCGATCAAATCATCAATAGTCGGGGTGATCTGTCGCTCTCTCTTGATGGCTGCGTTCGGCAATCTCATGACAACACATATCCTAACGGCTCCAGGTTGCTTCGGTTTTCGGGCAACAACAATTGGGGGGATCCAAGGCGTGGGACCAGACACCTTCTCCATTATGCCCGCCTGCTCAAGCTTGAGCAGCTCCTGCTCCACCAATGGGCGTAGGTGAAAAGCCACACGTCGATGCCAAAGGGATATGGGTTGCACTGTGTGATCAATATGAAGGTGTATTTCCTTTCCTCTATATTTTCCGATCACCCCCAAAAGACCGAGGCAAACTCCGTAAGTATGTGCTGGGCTGATTCTTGGTGTATCCCGAATGCAAATGACACAATGCCTAGGTCCCCTGCTGCTCCCAAAAGTATGCCTTGTCCATCCATGGTGACATACACCTTGGTGGTGATTGACCTGTTCTCATGGGTCACTGTGGTCTTAAACTTTCCTTTAATTTCCAGCGGCTTGTCCTGCCCCGAACCGAAGACCGTGATTTTGGTGGGCTGTAGGTTGGGTGCCTGCTGCATGGATTTGTAGAGAGCGGCTGCCATTATGTTTAGGGTGGCCCCGGTGTCCATGACAGCCATGACATCTTGTGCTCCTACCTGTATACGGCAGATCCGATCATGTGCACCTTGTGTACTGCTTTTTCTTCTTCTTCGTCGTCGTCCATATCACTTGATTTACCACCTCCCTCGTGTAGCGCATTGACTGCTTGCCTGTGTTTTCTGTAGTGTTTGGAGCGGCGCACATTTTCAAAATGGTTGAATCGGCCGCAACCAGTGCATTTCTTGCCCTTCGCTGGACAATCAGCTGCTTTGTGAGGCGGGCCACCACAATACCCGCAGTATCGCTGAGTCCCTTGCGCACCGCTGGTGAACTGCTTTTTATTGCGACGGTCGGCCGGTTTCGTCGTGACTGCATTTACCGGTTCCACTTTGCCGGGTAACTGCAGTGCCGCCTCCATGTGCGCTGCCCTGGCTTTGGACAGGTCTTCGTATGCCCAAGGGTTAGAATATCCGATAGTGGCTTGCCTGATTCTTCCAGGATCCACTCGTGAAACTTTGGCGAGGCACACCCTTGTATAGTTTGCCCCCTGATCTCTTCTGTCTCGTCTCTAAACCACACGTGAATGTCAGGTTCTTGAGTCTGTGTAACAGGGGGGGAAGGCTAGGACCTGTGTTGTTTTGGCGTCTTTAAATTAACGCTAGACCAAACTATTTATTTTCATTTGATCTGGTACTTTATTTATACCTTTTCTTCAACTTTAAAAAAAATCTTTGTTGCTTACTCAAAACAGAAAGCGACAATAAAGTGTGTATAGAGAAAACGCTTATGTACATGTGGTTAACCCCTTCACTGCTGGCCCGTTTCCGCCCCTGTGCTGTAAACAAATGAACAGGGGCGGGCCATGACGAACCCCAGCCGTCATCAGCACACGAGCACCGTAGTGCATGACGGCTGGGGTTCGTCATCAGCATGCAAGGGGCTAAAAAACATTAACCCCTTCCATGCTGCCGCGATTCTGCTCCTGTGCTGAAGATTTCAGCGCGGGTGCGGTAATGACGGCCCCCAGCCGTCATCAGCACATGAGCACTGTAGTGCATGACGGCTGGGGGCCGTCATCAGCATGCAAGGGGTTAAACAACAACATTGTGTTTTGATTACACTATATAGACAAACATTGGTGAGAAACATCCAAGTCGCCTGGGAGGCTGGTGGTAGCAGGATGGGCAAACCCAGGGTGAGAACGACCGGCCTAGAGGTGGAGCATGATGGGGAGATGACTACCTAGCAAACTGGGCCCCATTCTGAACTAGAGTAGATCCAGCAGCAGCTGGCCAAAATCCTTGAGGCAATAGCAGATACTAAGTCCAGCCTCCACCAGGACATCAGCACAGTATCTGTCGGCATGGGACTGCTGTGGGCGGAGCATCGGAAGCTAGTGGAAAGAGTGGGAGCAACGGAGACCTCCATTGCAGAGGTGCAACCAGTGCAACACACACTGAGCACAACAGTGGAAGAGCTCTCAGAAGAGTACATGTATTGGAACGTAGAGCAGAGTACACACGGAAGGGTGTAACCGTTGGAGTAATATACACATAGTCGGGCTGTTGGAGGGAATGGAGGGCACAGACTTGCTGGCATTCCTGGAATCATGACTTCACAAGGAAGTGGCTCCGGAGGGCTTCTCTATCTTCTACACCTTGGAGAGAGCCCACAGGGTCTCTGCTCGACTGCCTGCACCTGGCTGACCGCCGTGACCCATGGTGGCACGGCTCCTGTACTTCCGAGATAGGGATACCCTGCTAGGAAAGGCACGCTTAGATGGACCCTTTATGATTAATAATAGCAGGGTGTCAATCTACCCGTATTACACTCCGGAGGTGCAGCGAAGAAGGGCCTCCTACATGGGGGTGAAGAAGGCCTTGCGCGAGGAGGGGTCGCAATATTCCCTTATGTTCCCGGGCAAACTTCTTGAAGCCTCTAAGTCAGGAGGACACTTCAGGAGTCTGAACCTCTCCAATGGGAGCCAAAACCCTCTCCCCAAAAGGAAGACTCATAAGAGACTCAAAAGAAAAATAATCAACCACCGAATCCATCACAAACAGACAAAGAGAGAGAAGCTGCCCTAAAGGCAGATCTCATGCACCCCAGGGTGTCTCCGCCTGAAGTTAGCTCACCCTCTGGAAGGGCGACTGAAGGATCAGATTCAGACTCTTCCCACACAGACAGCACCCGGCTACCGCTCATAACCCCCAGGGCGGCGGATGGTTTTTGACTTTGTGACTCTGGTGTATGGGGCACTATCACAAATATCAGCATAGCATAAGCATCTTTTCCCCTTGGGTCGGCATGGACAGCCACAACTGCTTGGATGAGCCTTCAAGCAGCCACCTCCATGCAGTGGCCACATCAGCGACTGGTTTTGTCCTTCTGTGGAACATGATATATTATTTACAGTTTGGGCAGCTGGCCGTTGCCGAGCTGCTCATGGCAGAGGGAGTTCAGTGCTGTTGGGGCTTGTTTATGTTTGTTGTTGGGGCTTACCCACTTGCAAGTCTGGCGAAACAAAATTTTATAGAATTGATGGTGATCGAGGGAAGGGTTGAGAAGAGGGTCCAGAGTTGGCATTCATAACAGCGGCACCTCCATTCCATACATTAGAATTCAGATCCTGGAATATTAGGGGGATGGGGACTGCGACCAAGTGGCATAACATACACCGATATTTAGGAAGAAGGGGGGTACAGATCACTTTCCTGCAGGAGACACATCTCATTGGTGGTGAGATAGAAAAACTATGTAGGCGCTGGAGAGGGCAGATATACGCAACATCCTATTCTGCTTATGCCAGAGGCGCACTCATTTGGATTCGAGCAGGTGTATCTTTTGAGCCATTACATACATTGATGGACAAGGTTGGCAGGTATGTGCTCCTGAAAGGAAGATTACTTGGACGTGAAATCCTGTTGGGTAGTATATGCGCCCTTAATCAGGATTAGATTACCTACTTACACAGCCTCTCCCCTCACATGGCTGCAATGGCAGCCGATAACATGTTTATGGGTGGGGATTATAAATGCTGAAGAAATCTGAACTCCTTCTCAGGGGTCTCACTGATACTTAGTCCATTCAAACCAATAATAAAGAATTTGGCACAGAAGCTGAAAATATAAAAGAACATTTTTATTAAACTCAAATGAGTGAGACTACGTCACACAGAAGCCTTAGCAACTGAATGAGGCAGTCTGCCTGAATGGTCTCACTTCACATATTATATGCTCTTTATCCTGCCCCAGGCATGTAAGGGAGTTGTATCAGTTAACTTTTTATTACATTCCTAAACGAATGGAAAATCTGGAGGGTCAGCAGGTGAGTAGCCTTTGGGGTTTTAGCAGGATATCGGCAAAACATTATAATTACATAGTTCACAAAGTTTATTCTGATTTAGATGGTACTGCAGGGCATGGCTTGATTACATGTACAGTATCCCAACCCAAAAGTTAATCATTAAGAATGTCCCATATTCAACCTCCAAAAGCCGGACAAACCTATAATTGAAAGCATAACCCATGTAATGAAGAAACATAAAAAGAAACAGTAACAGATGATGAACAAGATAAGGCATGTGCAAGGAAACTAAAAGTTAACAATGTCCTGAACATTGATTGGCAATCTCAGACAAAGATCGATCAGGGAAATTGGCTTTGCGAGGTCAGTTTCAGGTGAAGAGGTCAGTTTCTTACAGTTCATATCAGAGTCAAAAAGAAACCTTAGTTAATGTATACATGGACTAAGAAGGCCAGGCCTCTTTGTTCGCCAGGCTACCTTCACAGGCCTACGTGAGGACAACACAAAATGGTGGCACAATATAAAATGGAGTCAGTCTCGAGAATTACAGAACCTCAGACCCTCCTTTTGCCATTACGTAGGCAATAACCTAAGACTCATGTTAATCTAAATCTAGGTCTATATTGATATTCATTAGGTCGTCAAGGTGTTGCTGTAACATCATCTTATTATTCTCTACTTCTCTCGGGACAGGTCTCCGAACACACATAGCAGCACAAAGACTCACTTCTGGTGGACCATGGCAATTCAGTCAAATGAGAACTTAATTAACATTTACTTTATACAATTGCACTAGAATCACTTGTGCAACTGTGCCCAAAGTCTGTTTAAAGCCTCTCTGGCAGGCTTTTATTGTCCATCAAATCTGCTTTCATTGTCTTCTTCCGAATTGGGCCTCTTGATTCAGGCCTTCCATGAAAATAGTTCTTCTCAGTATCCGTTGGAGTGCCCTCCTGGCAAACACTCACAGCTCACTTGAAAGTCTCAATGTCTCAATGCAGTGCACCAGTGTCTCTCCTCTGCGGCAGACACTACAGATAGTGTGCTCTTCATTGATCATGGGCACAGATCATCTCGTGCATACCTGGGTCTACATTCTCAGGCTCCAACACTCATTATTTAGTGTCAGAGGACCCTCAAGCTGCTCTTTCATGGGCACCATAATGTAGTGCCTTTTTCCAATCTTGTATCCTCCGGTGCACTGCCCTTCCGTTGGAGCAAAGGAAAAAGGGGGAACGTGTGGCCAAAACTCAAGCCAAGGGGCTCAAGGGATTGCACACTGTCAGAGGTTACCAGCACATGACAGGTAGCTTATGCTCTTTTGCACTGAAACTCTGTGGCAAACAGGCCTCCTTCTACTCTGATGTCCGACGCTGTCTGATGAAGCAAGCACGATGCTTTGGAGATGCAGTTGATGAAGCACTTTCTGGGTGTTGGGACTGTAGGGCCAAGGTATGTAGCCCTCATCTGTAGCTGACACTGATGAGAATTAGGATTCGTCTTGATCACCGTTCTGCAGGGTATCATTCTTCCTTTGACTCTGGAAGATCCCGCAGAACCTAGTGATGTAGGAAATGTGACACAGTTGTTAGTTTCCTTCAATTTAGTACAAAAACACTTCAATGTATTTAACAAGGGGACTGCAAGCAGATTGCCTGCAATCTTCAATGGAGTGGCCATACGCCATGGGATTATTGTGATCTAAAATACACTGTCATTCTCATGGAATACAAAGACAAAGACAGTAGGCAAAACAGTGCCTCTAGCCTCTTCAATTGGGTTTCCATATGAGAGCATATCCTCTACCATCTAAGGGTAGATAACTACATGAGAATTCTATATGAATGGATGTCCTCACACATAGTGACATCGTCTAATGGGGTAAACATTTTCTCTCAATGTTTAAGTCTAAGTGTTCCTAAATTCCTTATCTAGAACACCTCAAAAGATAAATCACATAATACAGATTATCAGGGACATATAGATACCTCCCTTTTAATAATTGTGCATCGGGCGCACTATGCAATACAAAGGCTAATGATCAAAATGTGGAAACAAAAGACAAGAACTAGAGAGTCCTGGTGTTTCCATTATTAAAACATATCTGGTCCATCAAAAATTAAAGCAGCCGAAAAAAGGAACTGAAAACCAAATTAGAATAGGCATTGCATTTGTCATATTCAACAAAATAAACGTAAGGTATCTCCTATTGAGGTGGAAAACTTGTCTTACTATAATATTAAGTCAGTTAACCAGTCTATCACTACCCTGACAGTCAGACTGGAAAACATCGAAGTAGGCCTAAAGAAAATTCTTGAAAACCAGTCTAGTCATACCAAAGGGAATTCTACATAATATGATGGTCCCTGGTACATCACTGCAGTCTGGAAGTGTGAACTTGAACAATACACCAATTATAATAAATGGGCTGACTGGTGAAAGGAATACAGAAAAGGGAGATAGGAGTAGGACACAGCTAAAATCCCCAATAACTAGGCAAAATGCAATATCAGTCAGGGGAGAAGCGGCAAAAGAAAAATCTATAGGAAGAACAAAACAAATTACTCGAGTGATAGTCAAGTTTGTGACATAATACCAAGAGTATGGGTGATACACAAAAGTCACAGTAGTACACAAATTGTAACTCTACCACTGGCCCCTACACCATTTACCGTAATCTCAGCTAATGGTCCAGTTCCTTCTTCAAGGGAAAAAAAATGAAAAGTTTAGGTCACCTTTAGCAAGAGCCACAAATCTATAATTTCATCCTTAGGTCCAATCAAGAAAACATAAATCTAGGACTGCCAGTTCCTTGAGGGAAAGGGCAGTCATAGCTAACTGCAGGTGACACAATTTGATCCTGTATATCTCTTTTATTTTTCTTCAATATTATATAGCCAAATTTGACAGACACTGGTGAAGTGTTGTCTGCCTTGTTCACAGCATGAAAAATCATATCTGTGAAATTTAGTATCAGCGCAAATGTACCCAACTGTTGTGAGGCGATATGCATCGTCATGAAAAATCCCTTCACAACACAGGGGAACTTGTAATAGTATCAAAAGCAACAACATAAAACAAAAACATGCAATAACCTAAAAAACACACACATGCCAAGCCATCAGATATACGCGCTGTATATCAAGCACAAAAAGCATAGACAAAGTACAATAGCATATGTAAATAAGCGGTGACACACAACACCATTGCATGCACTTTATGCACTGTGAACCTGCAGCCCAAAACCCAATATTCTGGCCTGCTTAATTTGCCAGGCTTAAATTCGAAATTACACCAAAATTACTTTCTTTTACTTTCCTCGCCCCCCCCCCCCGTTTGACAGCAGATCACCAGTCAGTGGAGATCAGCTGTCAAATACAACTTACTGTGTCGCTTCTGACACACAGGACCAGCAGGAACAATTCATAAAAGGATAAAATGCAAAATCATGAAAAAAATACACGAACATTTCTTTTCAAAGAAGTCATAATAAAAAAACACATCCTTTTTCAACATACTGCTGATACTGCACATGACACACAAAATATCAACTGTAACCAACCATCTTTTTGTAAACATGCTAAACCACCTTAATTTTGACTGTCCAAAAATAAAACTCTTTCACAGACACTCTGCGTGTCCCGTGCGCCAACCCCCTTTAAGGCCCTGCTATTTTTCTTTCTTCAAGGCTGGTCAGGAATACACTTCTCGGAGACAAAGCCCTAATGTAATAGGCTGCAGATGTCGACGTGAAAGCCTCGCAATGTGCAACCTTTAATTTGTTTGTCAGAGAAGCTTTTCCAAGCAGTGATTTCTCCATCTGTTTTCACTTACTTCTAAACCCCCATCTCACTGACCTTAAGGTCAAAATCTGCCTCGCGTGCTCCGCGCTCCTCAGCCCCCCTTCTCTTTTCCCTCACTCCGACGCTGACAAAGACAAAAAGCCTTCCTAACTCTCTCTAACCTACAATAATCAACCCTATTGAAAAACACATGTTATATAAATGACTTCTTTTAGGGGCTAAAATGTATTTATTCTTAGATTATTAAAACATTTACTGTGAATAATTCGCAGAACATAATAACATAACATACCAGCTTTAGAACAAATGTTTGCTACCACCCTATGCAATGGTACTAATTTTATCAATCTTAAATGGATGAACGTCTCAGTAGGCCCAGCTAAAGTTAGAACCTTCAACCCTGATATTAAAAACAAACCTCTGCACTGGGCACATTGGCTCACTGAGCCACTAAAAGCAACCCCAAATGAGAACAACCTGCAAATTTGTATTATACCTAAATGTATGCATTTACTGAAGCCTAAGGCACTTTAAAAGCTACTCTAAATGAAAAAAAATGCTGCCTAAATAGTGCCCTCACCCAATTTCGACTTTGCCACCTGGGGCACTTAAAAATAAATATCCTATAATTGTGCTACATATTAATCATCCTCAGAATGTTCTTTTCAGATTGCAGAGATTGGACATTAGACATATCTCATATAAATCCTTAGAACAATGAGTTTTTTACGCCTGCGCCAAGTGAAATTCCATATGAAAATGTCCTCAGTATGTGATATAACACAACTTAAATTAAATTTTAATGCTAGGAAGTCAAGTATGAGTATTAAGCTTTATAAATATTAAAAAACGAATTTAGAAGCACTTATTTTTAATAATTATTTTTCATAATTAATAATTATTTTTACTAAACCCAATCATTTTTGAAAATTCCACATATAAGAGCAAGCTGCATCTCTTGCCTATCATTTTTAGATGCATTCATTTATGAGCCTAAGCACAGAAGCCTAACTGAAAACATGACAGATTTTCGCGCCACTTTTTTCTTTTTGAAACGACAATTATCATTTAGCAACAGAACCAAGAATATGCTTACAAAAATGCTTAAAGAGAGGAAAACCGCAATTGAAATGTCTTCCTGTGATACAAAATAATGAACCTTAGTTTTGGAACCTTTTTAAAACAACATTCTGAAATGCAAAGATTCACCCGTGTTTAACTGATGGTGAAGTCCTGCCTGATTAAACATTCCTGTCTATTCATGATTGCTTCGTGTTGCTTGCTTAGCGGCAGCAACAGCTGTTTCTTAGTGTTGAAAATGTGGGCACGGTGGCTGTCTATTTAAAACTAAAACTAAGACATTTCAGGTTTCAAAATGCGTGTGCAATACAGCAAAATCCAATGTATTCAGAGGATGTGTTTGCCTGTTAATATCTAATACAATGTATCTAAGGAAAATGCTGTAAGTTTATTTTTTGCAAAATACACAATTTCGTTTTTGAGGGCTTTTTATTCCTAGTGAATGTGAATTTTAATTTTATTTTTTTTAAGCATTTAACAGTTTGTACATGTGTGTAATTGCTTACTCTATAAATTATATAGCAACATATAGCTATTTTAGCATATCACATGGTAAATTGCTGGATTTTTATTTAATTTCTATTTAATATTAATTAATCCGACATTTTATTTAACAAACTGAAAACATCAAAAACCCACAAACACACATTGAGCTCATTTCAGACATAAACAGAAAGGGTTCAAACACTCAGGACACACAATACAGCGCTTTAGCCATTTGTTTCATAAATTGCGACATCACTCACTATTCACTTACAGAAGTTACACTAATGGGAAAAACCACATAGACATTTAAACACACATTTAACCCACAGATCAACACATAGGACTGAAACAAAGGACAACCCATAGACTGTACTTAAACCAAACCATTTGTAAATACTAGTTGTAAGTCATATTTACAAGAAACGCTTCTCAATAGTGTTCCAAAAGACTGCAAAAAACAGTCCAACAGACTGCTGTATGTCCAAGAAACCGAAATACACCCAATTCACTAGTTTTTGCTGGCAGAGCACGGAAAAAATTGCTCTGCATATCTCCATTCACAAAATTGCACAGAACAAAGGATCCTTATATGTATTATGTCCATATTTTCATTCCCTGGGGATACAAAATCACCAAGGAAGAAATATGTTTTTATACCCAAACCTATTCAGGTATTCCCTCTAGGGAATCTAGCTAATTTTAATTCACATCTCACTATGGTACCTTCCAAAAAAGCAACACATTCTTTGATGTGAGCTTGAAAACAGGCATGCCAAAAATATTGCAGAATATACAACATTATACCCAAAGTAGTGCTTAAAATACTCTTCGTACGTGCACCGTTCAACAAAATCAGATAGAGAAAAATCTCCTCATTACCTGCCTACACAAATTGCAATTCGCATATACAAACCTATACAAATCCAAAGTTGGCCAACACAAATTCCAAAATTCCAAAGCTATATCAAACAAATGGTTGTCCAAATTCTAACTGCCAAGTTCTAAATGACCTAACGGTCTTTTTTTTAAAAATACTCACGCCAAAAAGGTTCTCAGTCAGGAGTGACATCATGTGGAGGATCAAAATCAGAGACAAAGAATCCCTAGAACCTCCGTGCACAGAGTACCTCCTTAGCAGAGTCCTGTCCTGTCCTCCTCAGTAGATTTCTGTCTTCTGACAAGATCACTCCCTCAGATAGCCACTTCTCTGATGAGGCCCGCATTGGCCGCGCCATTTGAAGAAATCTGAACTCCTTCTCAGGGGTCTCACTGATACTTAGTCCATTCAAACCAATAATAAAGAATTTGGCACAGAAGCTGAAAATATAAAAGAACATTCTTATTAAACTCAAATGAGTGAGACTAAGTCACACAGAAGCCTTAGCAACTGAATGAGGCAGTCTGCCCGAATGGTCTCACTTCACATATTATATACTCTTTATCCTGCCCCAGGCATGTAAGGGAGTTGTATCAGTTAACTTTTTATTACATTCCTAAACAAATGGAAAATCTGGAGGGTCAGCAGGTGAGTAGCCTTTGGGGTTTTAGCATGATATCGGCAAAGCATTATAATTACATAGTTCACAAAGATTAATCTGATTTAGATGGCACTGCAGCGCATGTCATGATTACATGTACAGTATCCCAACCCAAAAGTTAATCATTAAGAATGTCCCAAATTCAACCTCCAAAAGCCGGACAAACCTATAATTGAAAGCATAACCCATGTAACGAAGAAACATAAAAAGAAACAGTAACAGATGATGAACAAGATAAGGCATGTGCAAGGAAACTAAAAGTTAATGATGTCCTGAACATTGATTGGCAATCTCAGACAAAGATCGATCAGGGAAATTGGCTTTGCGAGGTCAGTTTCAGGTGAAGAGGTCAGTTTCTTACAGTTCATTTCAGAGTCAAAAAGAAACCTTAGTTAATGTATACATGGACTAAGAAGGCCAGGCCACTTTGTTCGCCAGGCCTACGTGAGGGCAACACAAAATGGTGGCACAATATAAAATGGAGTCAGTGACGAGAATTACAGAACCTCACTGCATAACAGACGTTAACCTGGATCACTCTCATCCTCCCTTGCCGGGAGCTCAGGCATACCGCACAGCAGCGTGGTTTCGGGACTGGAAGGCACAATGGGGACTGATGGACATAAGGAGGACACAAGATTTAGATGATAAAGACTATTCCTATTTCTCCACTTTACACCAGTTACACACACAAATAGACAAGTTCATCTGTATGCTCGAGCTTGAACAACTGATTACACATGCAGAATACCTTGGACGCACTTTGTCAGACCATAGCCACATACTACAGACTATGTCACCGGAGGGAAGACGCTCCTGAGTCCCGCTGTGGCGCCTTGACACGAATATGCTAGAAGACACCTGCTTTAGAGAAACTTTGGGATCAACCATATATGTATATTTTGACATTAACACACATTGCGACTACAGCACTGACAGAGTGGGAAGCCTTTAAAGTGGTGAAGAGAGGGTTCTTTTTGGGACAATCCGTGGGAGCGTAGCGCGAATTGCACCTAGAAGTCAGACAGCTAGAAAATCAACTACATGGCTTGGATAATACACAAGGGCAGGACGAGACGCAATATCAACACGTGAAAGACACACAAGAGTTGTACCAATTAGCTCTCGAGAAATTAAGATGCTATCACTATAAGGGCTATCTTGCGAGAGTGCAGGAAGAGGAGGGTAAAACGGGATGGGTTTTAGCTCAGTTGATCAAACCAGAAATCAGAGGCTCCCCAATCACTCACATTCAAACCGAAACGGGCCACTCTGTTTAGAATGCGGAGGCCATCAATGCCGTCTTCCGTGAGTATTATACAACACGATATGATACTCTCCCTATGTACCGCACGACTGGCGGAAAAGCTTTCTATCTCTGGCTCCACTTAAACAACTGGACCAACAAGACATGGCAAGGCTGGTTGGTCCCATTGACCCTCACTAAATACAAGTGGCTATTAAAAGCATGGCCACGGGCAAAACTCTGGGCCCAGATGGGCTACCAGCAGAATTTTACTCCGCCTATGCACTTAGACTAGTCCCCCGCCTGGCATCTGTCTATGTAGAATCACTGCGACTGGGGCGTCTCCCCAACTCTGTTAGGGACGCACTGGTAGTTCCCCTCCCTAAAACCAAATTGGAAAGCCCACGGGTCTTGGATTATCGCCCTCCCTCCATGCTCAATATGGATTTTAAAATCCCCAGTAAGCTGATGGCCTAAAGTCTGCTCCCACACATGTCCACACTGGTCAACGCAGACCAGAACAGCTTTATTCCGACAAGAAGCACCTCTCATAATTTACGTCGTCTTTATCATCTATTATACCATCCTACTATGCGGCTTCTCCCCAATGCAGCACTCCTGGCAATAGACCTATAAAAAGCATTTGATACGATTATATGGGACTTTCTATTTGACACCATGCGACACATGGGTCTTAGTGAGGAGTGGGTAAAATGGGTTCAGCTGCTCTATGAACAACCTACCGTCAGGGTTAGGATTGGAAGGGTAGTCCCCACGCAATACCATATCTTCCGGGGTACCCAACAGGGATGCCCCTTGTCGCCACTTCTGCTCGCTTTAGCGATACAACCACTGGCAGCACTATTCTGCGAGTGAGGTGTTGGGCTGGAGATAACAGTTGGTGGCCACACGCATATTACATCGCTATATGTGGATGATCTCCTGATATACCTGGAGGATGCCGGAAGTGGTGCCACTTCAGCACTCGATATCTTGGATAGATTCTTTGCTCATTCATTAGTAGTGCCCCTATCTGGTTTAGACACCTAGACACCTTACTTAGAGATCTCACCAGGGATAAGAGCCAACAGGGAGTGTCCTTGTTAACACTACAGCGCCCAGTTGAGGAAGGGGAACTAGGAGTGGCGAACTTCGACCACTACTATTTGGCCTGTCAACTACAGTGGCTGGCACAATGGATAGAGGGCGTGGGCCCTGAGGGCACTGATTTGACTGATACAGGGGACCATACACCCTTGATATTAGCTAAAATGCTAGACCCGGCTGTGGTGATTCCACTCCAGTCATTATTGCAAACCACAGCATTACAATGCTGGAGACGCAATGTGGCCACACGGGTGAAGACCCCCCTATATGCGCCTGCCCCTGATAGGCCTCCCGCACGGCGTTCCTAGGAGGATATTCACTCCTGGACAAGTGTCTCACTGGACTGCAGTGGGGTTGGAGACTGTAGGAGGTTGGAGACTGTAGGGGGTTGAAGACTGTAGGGGATTGCTACCACCAATCAATGCAGGTCCTGATGTGGGACTTGGTTGAAAGTGCTGGAATGGAAAAAGGAACTGATGTATCATTAAAAGGTCTCCTGAAACAACAGATTCAAATACATGCCGTGTAATTACACACACAGGACGTACATGACACTACATAGGATTTTGGTTACATTTGGGAGAGAAACACGCAACTGTAAAAGATGTAAGTACAGCAATGCTGATTTCACTCATATGGTATGGAGCTGTATGATAGTAAACAGATTCTGGAGTGAAGTTTTAGGACAAATGGGGACAACAGTAGGGCGTACCCTCAAACTCACTATGGAGACCTGTATATTTGGACTATTCCATAGACCAGCCAAACAGAAGGTCGGCTCCCGATTTGTAGACCTGGCTTTAATCCAAGCCAAAAGGAGAATAGCATTAGCGTGGAAACCAACAATAGGGCAGATATCGCAGGCTGGAAAAGAGATGTGACACCCTGGGCCAGAGCGGAGCAATGGGCTTTGGCTAGGGAGGATGCTCGAGGACTGAGACGACATCCTATGGCGGGACCCTAGAGAGAGCTCCTAGAAAAATGGGAACCCCCTGATGGACACACAGAGGAAGGCGCTGGTACTAGCTCACTCTCAGATAACGCGAGTGGTACCAACCTTTAGGTCAGGAGTAAGAATGACACGAAAAGTGGTCCCTTGAGTTGCAATGCCCCTCTTCCCCCAGGACACCTTCACTTGACTGGACAGACGAACAGATGCGAGACTGTCGGCCAAACGTCCCCTCCCTCATGAGATATCACCGAAGGTAGCTTACACTGACTCGCCACACAGTTATGGTTACTTCGTTTATTGTTATTTAATTTTTTCACTATTATTATGATAGCTTTACCCTCCTCTTGCAGTATCCCCTATTTAAAACACGAAGTGAGACATCTAGTTATAAGCACTGAGACACCCTCTGGCATGATAGATTGGACCCATACGGGCCGCATATCGCACATCAAAGCTGAGACCCCCTCCTTGATCATAAAACAACTCTAGACTATGACTGAGTGAGATAGCCCAGCAAACTGTATGTATAGGAAAGTGGTATATAGATATGTGACCTGAGAACCAATTGATGTTACCACCTAGTTTGGAGGAATGCTGAAACATTAAGGGCCATATGTATGAAGGTACCCATTTGCGAATCTCAAATAGCGATTTTTTAGAAATCGCTATTTGAGATTTGCAAATTGGATTGTATGTAGAAATTCCCATTTTTTGCGATTTCTTAAAATTCCTTAATTGCGATTCGCAAATTGCGAATCGCAATTAAGGAATACTTTCCCATTCATTCGCAGTTTCAAAATCGCAAATTGAGAATAATTTCAAGGGTCCAGGGGTGTCCAAAGGACACCCTGTTACACCCCTGAAATTAGCATGGGTGCACATGTGGTGCACATACATGCCCTAAGGGCATGTATGTGCTTCACAGTGCATTTTGAAAAATGCAAAAAGGTGCATTTTTCAAGGAATTCGCAAATTACCACCAACTTGAAGTTGGTGGTAATTTGCGATTCCTTAAGGCCAATTTGCATTTTTTAAATGCTTCTTACATTGCATTTAAGGAATCGCAAAATATGTGATTCCTTAAATGCAATCGCAAAATAAGGAATCGCTAATTTTGCGATTCCTTATTTTGCACGCAGATTTACTTAATACATACCATTTAGTCAAAATGCAAACGCCGAAATTCTGCAAATTTCGGCGTTTGCGAATGCAAATTGGCTTGATACATATGGCCCCTCATGACTAACTGCAAATTTCTTGCATGCCAAATATGTACTGTTAAAGACCTTGTTTGAATACCCAAATGCCAATAAAAAATAAGTTATAAAAAAGAAGGGTCTCGTAGCAATGTAAGAATGTCTGTGTTGGACTTGGCCCGCCTGGCAGGTCCGCCCCTGAAGTTTTTATGGTATATGTAACCTGGGGATGGTGATTCCCCCTCTGAGTGCGTGTGAAGAGAGAGCGACCTACCCTTCCATAGGAATACATGGGGAATGGATGAGTCCTCTGTAGTTCCCGATGGGTAGGGTGTGCAGGGTCAAGTCTGGTATGTATGAACTCGTGAGATTGAATGCTGCGCAACGGTATATGTGGCATGAGTGTGTCTAGTGTAGAAGTCCCCCTTTTAGAAGTTGGTATATTTGTGGAATGTATGCCTGGCGTATGATTGGCCGAGGCTGGCTGGTGAGCCTGGCTCCCAGGATCTGGGAGGGTCTGCCCCGGTGGTGAATGGAGTGTTTAGCATGCTGATGTGAGGGAAGGAGTGAGCCTGGGTCTGCTTGTGGATTGACTGTCTGGGTTGAGTGTCATGAATGAGGCTGGGTTTCCCCAGACAATGCTGGCTCCACCCCCTGGGATGCGGCTGATGTTCCTAGCCTGGCCAGTGTAAAGAATCCCCCCATAACCAGTTCCAGCTGGTTCTCTCCCTGCCTGCCCCTTCAGACCAAGAATGTGTGTATAAAAAGGGTGCTGTGACACTCTGGACTTGTTCTTGTTCTTAATTTGAATCTGCCAGGGGCTGCTGCTGCTGCTTGGGCTCGGGGTTGGCTTGCCTCCCTGGGCCCTGCCCTACTCCTGGACTGCTGATGGTCTTCTCCCTTGTAGGAGCTGCTGTGCTCCACCTGAGGTCCTGGACTCCCTATGGACTTTGTATTTCTGCAGCTAGCGCTGGGGGAGCGCTGTCCCTTCTGCCCAGCGCCTGGAAGCGCTGATCCCTGCCCTCTAGCCCTTTGGGGCACTTCATCCGTGTAATAGCGCTGGGAACGCTATATTCCCCAAGCCGGTGCCCACCTGGCATCCGCCCCGTTCCACGGAGGTTTTACACCCCTAGCGAGTGCCTACCTCGCTTATCCCCCCGTATTGCCGTGTTCTTCGAGGGAGCCCACTCCTCGTCATTTCCACCGAGTTCACCGCCCCCGCCCGGGACCCTCGTGACGCCGCCCCCGGGCCGCGCTGGTATTGGTCGGCCCATGGAGCGCGACGACGGAGGAGCAGCGGGAGCGGACTCCGCGCTCCTCCCTTGCCCAGGAGAACTGCCGCTTCCCCCCCGGGGCCCCCAGGAGCGAGTGGGAGCCCCGGAGAGCGAGGAGAGACCGGCGCGCCCACCGACCGGTGAGTGCAGCAAGGAGGAGGGGCGTCGGGTCACATTGCCGGTGCCCGCCCCTTCCCATCAGTGAATCCCCTGTGTGCTCCGTGGTCCCATGGGGGCCCCCAGTGATGCCGGGTCCCCCGAGGGGGGCCCCGTCTGCCCACACCTTTTCTTCCTGAGCCCGGGGAGGCTCCACCTTTGGACTTTGCCCCACCGAGCCTGCGAGGCTCCCAGTCCACCTCATGCTTCCCGAGCCGGGAAGGCTCCAACGCGTCCCTGTACCCTTGAGCCCCGAGAGGCTCCACCACTGCCCCCTGTCTCCCTGAGCCCCGAGAGGCTCCACCACGTGTCCCTGGCCCTGCCGAGCCTGCGAGAGGCTCCACCATTGCCCCCCTGTTCCCTCGAGCCGGCGAGGCTCCGCCCAGCATCTTTGCTCTGGAGTCCTGGAGGCTCTCTCATGGTGTCATCCTCCCCCGAGCCTGCAAGGCTACATCAAAGCCCCTCAGCGGCCCAGCACTTCGTGGGCTGCTGCCACGTTTAGGTTTGCCCCGGGCCCCTTGCAGCCCACCCTGAACATTGAGACTCTAAGGCGCCCTTGCCCCAGGAAGGCCATCTGGCCTATGGGGTGCTACTGACTAATATCAAAGTGATGCTGAGAATTATTATGTGTTGCCCTGCTGATGGGGGCCTCTGTTGTGTTATGTACCTTGTCCCTTCCCTCCTGAATACCCGATGTCCCATGTATGTGATCCCTGGTCTGGTCTGGTGGCTCAGTGGACTAATGCGTCCACTGCAGGGGCCTGTGTTCGACCTCATGGTCACAGGTTCAAATCCCGGCGGGTCCACTCAGCCTTTCATCCATCTGAGGTCGATAAAATGAGTACCATTGAGTTGGGTAACAATAAACATCTGTTATTCAGCGCCAAGAAACCGCTGGGTGAACGTGCGCTTTACAAATACACATGTTATGTTATGTTATGTTATGTTATGGTCAGAGTGAGTTCTACTGCTAGTTCTAGGAAGCTCCCAGTGGATATGTGATCCATCATGTGCATACCCCTGGCAGGGGCCCCTTGGCCCCGCCCTGTACCTTCTTCCTTGTACCCCCGGCCTGTGCCTCGGGCCCCTTGTACAATGTTTGTTCCTATGTGTCCTTCTTAATACAAAGACTATTTTCATATACTTGGTGTGGAGTCCTTTTGTGGGAGGCCCTGGAGGTTGTTGTTGGTGGGTGCGTGCGCAAATGCTTCACACATGTCCTCCGAGATAGGCCTGACTGCCCACGCCGCGTTACCTAGAGGGTGAGCAGGGGTCGACTTTACATAGGAGTGGCGGTCTCTGACTGGCTGTGGCGCAAGCCCTGGCCGGCCGGGGGTCCCATTTCCTACAGTCTGGATGATCACTGGTTCCTGATCAAGCGGTAGGAGTGCCAGATGGAACCTTCTCAGGAATTAGTGTTTGTAGGACTGAGGCTCAGGGCCTGTACGTGGTCTTATGCTGGCCTGGGAATTTTCCCTGCACAGTGCATAGTCATGTCCCCTGCTCTGCCTTCCTGAACTGTGAGTCTCTGTTACAGGGGTTTTTGGATTTTCTCGTGCGTGGAGGTCTTGCACTAACTTTGACTCACAAGAGTTCTGGACTTGTCCTTAATTTAGAGTGGCAGAGCGGGTGGACAGGTGGACTACTGTCCATGCCATGGGTCTCACGCATGTAGCACAGTGGTGGAAGCATGCCTTGTTTTATAGTGATTATAACCTGATAAGGCCTTTTTACCGGAGTCATGTGAGTGGGAGCCACTGGCCCACTCACCCAAAATTCTGCTGCTCACAGTGAACCTGGAATCACAGCGCCAACATCCTGAGCGTTTGCTTCTGTGCACATGTAATGGTGTTCTGTACAGATTGGTGCATGTGTCAGCCAGAGCGACAGGTCTGTGGTTTCCAATGTGCAAGCCTTTTTTCTGGATAGATGCATAGGATGGTTGGTCATTGCTTTCCCCGACAGTGGACGTGTTTTGCTGATATTGATGAGACTGGAGGAAGCGAACCCAGACCTGAAGGGCAGGAGCCACGTGTTACATCCTGGTGGGTGTAACAAGAATTGTGGAAGAGGATCCCACTCTGAGAAGGCGAGTGTGTGGGAGATCCGAGCTGTCAGGTGGCAGGTAGGCTCCCTCTCAGTAAGATCGGTTTTAAATAAACCTGGCCTTACTTTTCCCTGTGTAGGGTTTGATTTCTGTGCACTGCGCCTGAGCAGGAGGAAAGAAAAGCGTCACCTCTTCAGGAGAGGCGCTCTGCTGAAGGGATCGAAGCATTGACTATGGTGCAGGGTCCTCCCAACTCAGGCTCGCATTCCGAGCGAGTGGCGGGGTCCAATCCCACCAACGGACTTGGGCCGCTTCCTCAGAGGACCTGCAGTCCTGCTGAAGTGTGCCAGGGGGCTCTGTGCACTACCCCGGTGCCTGCTGTGTGGACTGTGAGGCCGCAGCCCTGCTGAAGTGTGCCAGGGGGCTCTGTGCACTGTCCTGGTGCCTGCTGTGTGGACTGTGAGTCCGCAGCCCTGCTGAAGTGTGCCAGGGGGCTCTGTGTACTGTCCCGGTGCCTGCTGGGTGAGTCCGCAGCCCTGTCCGTCCGGGCTTTACCATCTGCTAAAGCTTGAAATCCAGAGGTGGGTACCCCCTACGAGTGTGGAGTACGTGGCATGTCCCAGATGTGTACACACCCATCAGGAGAGCGAGGGGGGAGCCAGTGCACAGGACAATCAGTGTATGAACCTAGGCTGTTACCACCTGCCGCGTGGCAGTACGGCTTTGGTGTGTGTAGAGGGCATCTCACGTGCGACTACTAGTGACATGCTGTATAGTGCCAATATCGGCCCAAACCCAGACATTTCTTCATACAACACACCCCTCCACCAATAACCGACACAACACAAGTGGAGAAGTGTGGCTCACTGGTTAGAGGAGGCATACCCTGAAGCAGAGGTCAGACCCGGGACCAGGGTTCAATTCCCGACGCGGCAGGGTCTGAGCCCAAGTGTCCACGGACTCGATAATTCTCACTTCGGTGCCTACTCGAATCACGGGTTCACACTCTGCAACTCTGGGCAATAGCTTGCTTAATCTCCACTACGCCCCCCACGGCGGGATGCCTGGCTTTCACCTTGGAGATACCCAGTACGGGTTATCTCACAGGGAAAAGCCAGGACGGGTTCCCAATGCAAGCGCCGAGATGCCCAAGGGTAAGTTGAGCGCTATATAAGAACACACACACACACACACACACACACAAGTTGATGGAGAAAGTTGTTGCAGTTTTATTAGCATATACATCATGCCAGCATGTTGGGTTATCTTACGGGCGATCCAGAGCAGGCCGCCTCTCGCGACCCGCCTACCTGATGAGCGATAACCCCCGCGGTGTTAAACGGTAGGGGCGTTGTCAGTTTTGGGAGGAAGGTCTAACCCCTCACGCCCCTCCCCCTGGGGGGGCTGAGCGTTGGCAACCCCCGGTTTCTCAAGTACACAACCGCCCGAAGGACTAACGGGGCGCCGTCTATCCTCCAGGATCCAC
This sequence comes from Lissotriton vulgaris, assembly GCF_964263255.1. Lineage (NCBI taxonomy): Eukaryota > Metazoa > Chordata > Amphibia > Caudata > Salamandridae > Lissotriton > Lissotriton vulgaris. The sequence continues at coordinate 34,351,465 of NC_141687.1, read as the reverse complement.
CGTGGATCTCCCTGGGGGATAATTCGCTCATGCACCCTTCCGTGCTCCTGTAGAGGGTACCCTTCTGTACCTTCCTGTATTGGATCACCCTGTAACTCAGCCTGCAACACAAAGACAAGTCATTAGTAGCAACAAACCCCCCCCCGATCTGCCCAAGAGCAGGGTAAGCGGATGGGAGGGAAAACGCCAGGCAGTCGCAAGTCCCGCGATGCAGGGTCAGCCTGGGGGTGGGGGCGAGGGTCAACTCGCCGCTGCGTCGGGAACAAAGAGGGCACTTTACCCTCGCCCCCTGGGCTATATAGCCCTTCATCCCCTCCCCCAAGAACAGGAAGTGACATCACGGGGGACCACTGGTCCCCCCAACCACTAGACTGCTCAGGGTCTGTGCCATCCTATGGCACTAAGGGTGGCCGCCCTCGTAGGTGGCCACCTTTGGTGTCCCGGGGCATCCTATCATAGTGCCAATATCGGCCCAAACCCAGACCTTTCTTCATACAACACACCCCTCCACCAATAACCGACACAACACAAGTTGATGGAGAAAGTTGTTGCAGTTTTATTAGCATATACATCATGCCAACATGTTGGGTTATCCTACGGGCGATCCAGAGCAGGCCGCCTCTCGCGCCCCCACACTTGTTGCAGGAATGGGCAAATTTACAAGACTTCCCCCAGGCGCAATGACCGGTGTTGAAAGAGCGACAAATGGCTGGGGACGACCTCCTGAAGGACCCTCTGTTGCCCCCTCTATTCCTGTAGCCACCCCGAAAGGACTGTCTATCCTGCTGCTGTTCGCTACGCTGCGTGGAGTTGCTGGTGTCCTTACTTCCCTGCTTCTTGTCCAAGGCACCCCCATTGCGAAGCAGGTTAGAGCCCATGTGGTCTAGCCACAGCTGAACCTCTTTCTGGTCCCATCTCATCTCAGGACACAAGGACATCCTTCTCCAAAATTCTAAGTCGTATGGCACCCAACCTTGACCGCCCCAACGAGCGGCTTCTTTTCTTATCAGGGTACTGTACTGGACAAGCGCCTGCGCCTGCTCAGGGTGTTTCTCTAATATCACCCCCTGTAAAATAGCAAATGCATCTAGCCAATTTTCTATGGTCTTTTCCTGCCACTGTTGGTATTTGGTCTTTTTGTCCTCTTCCTTCACCCCGGCCTTCCTGGCATCAGTCCCTTCCTGACCTAACAACAGTAGCGAGAATATATCGATCAATTCCCGCCTCCATATCAATTCCTTGGCCACTAAAGGGACTTGCCATGCCAGGTGACAGTGACCTGACAACAGGGGTGCGGCCGCCACTTGGGGCTCGGGGTTAGGAGTGAGCGGTGATGCTGCCAAGGGGACTAAGCCAGCAGTGCTTCCTGCAGACGAAATGGTATTAGATGACAAAGATGATATCACAGCACAACTACCCAATGTAGGAGACACAGACGTACCGGAGTTTAGAGCGGGAGTGACCACCCCCGTGGCCACGGGGATCACAGTATCGCTGACGATGGCAGGCGCCGGTAACGCAGGAGGAGCGGGCGCCTGAAGAGGGGTAGGTGACACAATGCCTCCGCTCGTCAGCGGCGTAGAAGGACTCGCCAATACGGCAGGGGTGTTGAGCACTTGCGGGAGAGACGAAGTGGAATGCAAAGCAGCTGCCGGCGGAGCGCCCCACACAGAAGCCGCCGCCTTTGCTACCCTAACATTGTCCTAAGGTCTACACACAGTCATGGCGGGTGGGGCGGGAGGGACCCTGGCTCCAATGAGCTCTCTCATAAAGTCTTTAAGGGAATCTGACAATAGACCCAGGTCCTCCCGAGTGGCATAAACGGGCGGGATCAGAACAGGGTCCTTGGGAGCGGCGGCTGATATACAAGGCAAAGCGTGCCATGGCGGGGGCTCGATTTGTGTGATCACAGTTCTGCTCTAGCCTACTGGAGCGACTGTTGACACACAAGGCAATGCGTGTCTTGGCGAGGGCTCGATTTGTGCGAACACCGTTTTGCTCTTGGCTGCTGGAGGGTCTGGTGGGAACTCTTTGGACATTTGCTTCTTCGCCCTTTTGGACGATCGAGTCGGACCAACCTCCTGCATTTCGGAATCGGACTGGGGTGCCTTGCAGATGACCCAAGAGTCCACCCCTTCACCCTCCTTCAAAAGCCCATTAGCCCAGGATAGACCCTTCCCCTCGGCCATTCCAATAAAGGCAGCCCACTGTGCTGCTTGGCTCGCATCCGGCAGCGAGTCTTCCACCTGCCACATCTAGGAGAATAGCGATGGGGATCCCTGGCTTTCCATAATCGACGGAGGATCGGTTCAAAATCTGAGGGTAGGAGGATAAGAGAAAATGAGAAAACTACCAAGCACTAGGGTGGCACGGGCGAACCTCCACGGGCCCATTAACGTCCCAGTCCCTGAACCCCCACCTACTTACTCCATTCGAAGAAACTGGGCGTGAGTTAACTCCGGATCCGACCAAAACTCCTCTCTCGCACTGCTGAATGTAGAGAAAGAGAGGTTTAGCAAAGTATTCATACTAAGTTGTCCATTAGTTCATGCCATCCTATACTTGGCACCTCCCTGCCCCCATCCACAATGCGTTACGCCCTATGCCCCTTATAATACCTGCTCCCAATCCTGTTCTCACGGTTCTCCAGAGAATGTATTCTTCGGGCACTTCTCTCTGTAATTAGAAAATGAAATTAGACTCGCACCACCATATTTCACCTCATAGGCAGCCTACTGACCACAGTAAGCCAAGCCTGCTTCCTCATTCTCTGTTCATAATGTCTAATCCAGCAACCTTCTCTTGGTGGTGGCCTGCAGCAAAAGTAACAAGATCATTAGTTCTTCAACCGCCCCCTCCCCCCCTACACCCAGCCCCAGTAAGCATACCAATTATAACATCTCAAAATAACTTGGCCTATACTCTTCCTAAATTCGTTCCCCATGAGAAGAAAGCAGACAAGAATAACCCTAATTGCCACTTATACCTGCGCCACCTAGTGTGTGACCAATCCGGACCGAACAACTCCGTGGTGTCTGCCCTGCAGAAAGATAAATCAACACATCAATCTCCCCCCCCCCTTCTCCCCCCACTCAAAAAGGCCCACCAGCTACTCCACTCCAAACCATCTTTGTTATGCACAGGGTATTTCTAATATACATAAAACGGCATAACTCTCTAAAATATTCATGGCTGTGTAAATGCATTAGTAACAAGGGAATCCATACAAGTGCAATCATTCAAGCGAAAGCGAAATATTGACTGCAGCAAGCCCCCAGGGAAACGAATGCGTGAAATGAAAACATCCAGGCCGAGGAGTGCGAGGGAGGGGGAGGAGCGGGGAGGGGGGAGCCGCGAGGAGCGCATGCGCAGGGGCACGCCTGCGCGACTCGCCTGCCCTGGACACACCAAGACCCAGCGGCTCAGCATGGGCCCCGACGACGGCGGAACTGCCGGGGGCGCGATATGAGGATAACAGGCCTCCCGCTAATGGGCCGGTGTCGCGACAAGTCCCCGCAGTGAGTCTGTCCATCATGGGCTCCACCACCACGAGGACAGCCACCGCTCTGGACAGCCCCGACGGACAGCGAGGGAGAACCGGAAGCTGCTCGCTGGCCGCTAGACCCCGGAGCAACGCCCGCCTAGGGCCCGGAGGGGGGAGAGGGCGGGCTTCCAAAGAGGTGCCCCCGCATGGGCCCGCAAGGAATCACTACGTGGGGGGGCAAGGCGGCTAGCGCCCCCTAGAGTGGAGGGAAGGCGGCGGGCCAAGGCTGGCCCCACAACCACTGAGGCCAGGCAGGACCCCGGAGAAAATGGCGGAGCATCAGGCAACACGGGCCCGCCCGCGGAGACCGACCCACACAGCACCAGTGCAGGGGCGGTCCCACCGGGGGAGCGGGCCTGAGCAGGACTGCCGCTGCCTAACAGCCCCCATCAGCCTGGCGAGGAGGAGGACGAGAGCCACCCGACAAGGCGACCCAGGCCAGGAGACCCCGCGCAGGCCACGCAGAGGGCAGGTACCCCCCGTGACGCCGCATCCCCCACTACCCTGCACCTCTACCTAAAAAGGCCCCAACCCAACCCGCACCCGGTCGGGCAAGCTAGACCCAGCGAGAACGGGGCCAGCGCAGCAGCTGCAGACCTCGGGAGAGCGCCCCCAAACCCGCGCCGGAGGAGGCTTGCAAACGTAAACAGAGCGCCCCTCCCGAGGCCCCCCCACCCACGGGCCCTAGGCTAGCCTTGTGAACCCCTAGCGCACCACCCTCCAACGCTACCCTAGAATCCCAGTCCTCACCTCAACACAAAAACGCCGAGCAGTCGCAAGTCCCGCGATGCAGGGTCAGCCTGGGGGTGGAGGCGAGGGTCGACTCGCCGTTGCGTCAGGAACAAATAGGGCGCTTGACCCTCGCCCCCTGGGCTATATAGCCCTTCATCCCCTCCCCCAAGAACAGGAAGTGACATCACGGTGGGACCACTGGTCCTCCCAACCACTAGACCGCTCAGGGTCTGTGCCATCCTATGGCACTAAGGGTGGCCGCCCTCGTCGGTGGCCACCTTTGGTGTCCCGGGGCAGCCTATCATTGTACTTGATTTCTCTTCTGAGTAGGTAGATCCCAACCGACTGGGCTAAACCACCGGCTAGAAGCTTCTGATAAAAAAAAAAACACTTTTGGGGATAAGTCAAGTGCAGGGATCAAGATTTTGTAAAAATGACTGTGTGTACACCCTGAGATTGCTTTTTTTATCCAATGGGTAGCCATGACATGGTTAAAAGGTAGCGAAACCTGGATGTAATATGAAAAGCAGTGTTTTATACATCCATAGACAAAATCATTTTGCCTACATTTTTCAGCAGATTTTTAAAAAGCCCAATTGTATCTCCAGCTTTCTCCAGGGTATATAAAGTCCCTGCTTAAATGCAATTACGTGGCATCTACTTTATGATAGAGCCATGAGTCTCTCATACCTGTTGGTTGTTTTCGAATCTTTCATTGACATCATTGTTTTTCTTGTTTCTATATCATGAGCATGGTGGGAGGAGGCCTGTCCTGCAGTCTCACATTCGTACCCAAAGCTGCAGGCCTCTGCCCCGCTGGACCATCCAGGCGCGTGAAATGGCAATCCCTGTACTTAGGAAGAGCTACTTGAGAACCGAATTAAGAGGAAAATGCTGGGAATAGGTCTGTGCCCTAGTCAGAGAGGTAAGAAGCCTCGCTGAGGGCAGATATAAGACTTGCAGCTTCCGTACTGCAGCGCTATTTTACTGCACAAACGCAATGCTGTCCCTGGCGCTTTGTGGAAGTGGCGGGCACCGAGGAGGGGGTCTGGTTAAGTTCAAGGATCAGTGTCTTTTGGGTCCAGGCCTTGAACGCTCGGGAAAACATGATCGCATATTGATAGTTTGAGCCAGAGCTATGCAGTTTCTCTCCTAAGGGCAAAGGAATTCTACAATGTCTTCTTTTCGCCAGCCAAAGGCATGCTGAAGGCAAGCCCGACCACCGCTCACTGCACTGCTGCTGCCACCACACTCGCACCGCCACACCTACACTCATTACTCCAACACCCACCACGACTACAACTCCAGCCCCACCTGCTCAAGCACACTCCAAACAGCCTCTACCCACACTCCACTCCTCACCCTCATGCATGCTCCTCAACACCGCTCACTCAGCAAACACACCACTGAGATATGAGATCTGCTGGACGACTGTGCCTTGGACCACCTCTTCCTCAAGGAAACATGGCTGACCCCGGCAAGGGCACCAGAGAGCCAAGCCGATATTAGATCGGGAGACAACACCGCCAACTCAGGCCCAGGAGAGAAACCGCGATCAATTTCAGAATCCCCATCAGCTGTACTGCCTCCATGGACACCGAAACAAGCTATGTGGACCACCTAAACTTTAAACTCTTACAGCCTGATTCTTCAAAGACCCGTTTTGCGAGTCTTTAATAGCGATTCATAAGGATCGCTATTACAGACTCGCAAAACGGGATTCATGTAGGAATCGCAAAATAAAATGCGATTCCTACATATTCCTTATTTGCGATTAGCAAATTGCTAATCGCAAATAAGGAATAACTCCCCATTCATTCCTATGGGCCAAAAGGCCCATAGGAATGAATGGGGAGTATTCCTTATTTGCGATTAGCAATTAGCTAATCGCTAATAAGATAGCGATTTAAAGGGTGCCAGGGGTGTCCAAAGGACACCCTGTAGCACCCCTTAAATGCAAATTTAAACAGGTGTTGCGCACACACATGTCCAAAGGACATGTGTGTGTGCAACATGCAACTTAGAAAAATGCTTTTAAAAGCATTTTTCTAAGTTTTCGCTATTTACCACGAGGTTTGACCTCGCGGTAAATAGCGGGCCGAAATTGCGAATTCGCAATTTTTAAATGGATGATGAATTGCATTTAAGGAATCTCAAATAGAGATTCCTTAAATGTAATTCCTCGCAAAATAGCGAAATCTCTATTACCGATTTTTGCATTTGGGATGATGAATCCCAAATGCAAAAATCGCACTCGCTAAAGGCCAGATTCTCAGAATCTGGCCCTTTGCGAGCGCAATTCAGCTTGATGAATCAGGCTGTTAATCACCTCTAACTTCACCCTCTGCGGCACCCTGGTCTGCTAGCACCCACGACCCCACACCTAGTTTACCAGCAACTTTAGAGAATTCATCGCTCATGTGTCACATACCCGAACCCCTCCCACACTGCCGGCCACATTTCAAACCCTATTTTTACCTCATTCAATGACTAACAAACCAGTATATGTCACTTGGACCGATCATACCCGTGTCAAAATCAACATCCCGCACCACAGAAGAAAAACCACTACAGGTCTGACCCGCCGCTGCTGAAACGTAGTAGAGAAGGATTAAGCTAACACCCTCTCCAAGATCCACCCCAAGCATACAGACATCCTACCAGTAGACATCAAAACCTTCCATGACCGGATAACTACCCACGCTGACTCTATGGCCCCTCTCAGACAAGGCCAACCAGCAAAAACAAGAACTCAGGCCAGCTGGTGCACAGAAGAACTCTGGATCACTAAATGACACTGCAAGCAACTGGAAGGCAGATGGAGATTGAGCTAAGAAGCCACAGACAGGTACTCCTTCAAATCCACCCTGAGACGCTACTGCAGCAAATCCGGAACACCAAGCAAAGGCCTGAGCAAACCGCATCAATGATAGCTCCAACAGCAGCAAATCATGTTCTGTATTATTAAGGACTTCACCACACCCACAGCCACCACCAGCAACATCACAAGAACTGTGCAATGAACTCTCAGTCTTTTTCAGAATCACAATATACCACCTTCCCCCTTACCCCAGCAACCTTGCAGCCAGTCTGCCAATCTCAGATGAAAAACTCACCATGACTGCTTGGAACACCATCACTGCAGACAGAACCGCCACAATGATGAAGTCCATCCACTCTCGGCCCCATCAGAACCATGCCCCCAGCACGCCTTCAACAAAGGACTCAGCCCTATCAGCAAAGCCCTCCCCCACATCCTCCACTTGTCCAACAACACAACCACATAACCGGAAGGCTGGAAGGACGCAGCTGTAAATGCCTAACGGAAGAAGCCCTCAGCAGACCCTGCCAAACGTGTGTACTACCAACCGGTCCCCTTGCTACTCTACCTAGCAAACATCCCTGAGAAAGCCATCAACAGACACCTCACCAAACACTACATCAACTACCAGGTCTTAGACCCCTTGCTGTCAGCATTCTGACCCAGCCACAGCAAAGAGACAGCTCTCACTGCAGCCGCAGACAACATCCAGATGATTCTTGGCCAATAGGAAACTGAGGCCTTCACCTTACTGGATCTCTGAGTGATATTTGACATGGTATCCCATCCCATCTTGATCAGACGACTGCACGGGCCGGCGATTCAGGGACCTGCACTCTAATGGATCTGCACATTGCTAACAGGAAGAACTGAAAAGTTAACCTACCACCTTACTCCTTTGAAGCATGGCCACTTGTTAAATGTAAATGTAATTGTGTGTGTCTTGTTAAGCGCACTGCTACCCGGAGGCGTCCTGGCGCTATAGACCGCTGGGGAACCTGTCCTGGCTTTCCCTGTGAGATGTTCCCTCCTGGGTATCTCCAAGGTGAAACCAGGCCCAGGCATCCCCGGCGTTAGGAAACAATAGGTGTCGTAAACAAGGAAGTTGTTGAATGAAAAATACACTAAACAATATTTTGATAATAGTTACATGATGTGTTCTTAGTCTCCCCAAAATCATAAAAACGCCTACTAAATGTGGCATATTTATGCCTGTAGTATTCACTAAGTGGTAACTGTTCCTAAAAAAAGAGGGAAAGACAACTTATTATGGTTGAAAAAAATGTCCAAGCGGTATCTCAAAACGGTTGGGTTCGGTTGAAGGTGGGGGAATTTCTCCTTCATTTGTACTCGCTCAACCATCAGCCAACATGCAAGCAACCTCTGGATCATTGTTGATAAGAAACAGGCTAAGCATGTCTGCCCAGGTCAATTCCATCACTGCGTTCTGCTTCCACACTGAGGATGCTGATAAAGATATACTGGTGGCTACCAAACAACAACAAGAAGGCCATCACCTTATCACCAGTAGGTGGATTATGGGTCCTCTCTCTACACAGGGATCATCAATCATCTCACGAGGAGATTGCTGACAACCCAGAATGCAACTGGCAGGCTTATCCTTAACCTCCCACGCCACTCTCATATCACACCACACCTGAGGGAGCTCCACTGGCTCCCTGTACACAAGTGCGCACAATTCAAACTCCTCGCCCACACATATACAGTACTAGACAACACTGGCCCAGCAGACCTTCACCTTCCTCAACCTTCCAGGCACCTACGCTCAGCCAGCCTATCACTAGCCTGTGTCCCACTTATTCACAAAAGCAGATTCAGATATCTTGCCTTCTCTTACATCGCTCCTAAAGCGTGGAATGACCTCCCACCACCCATCAGAGCCTCCTCTTCTTGAATTAAGCAAGAAGATGAAGGCTTGGTGTGAGAAGTTGGCCTGGTATATGATGTCCACTATTCTAGTGGGCACCCTGCACCAGTCCAAACAACCCTTATTGATGGTGGTTGTAAAGTCAACCTTATAGAAAGCTATCCTAGTGGTAGCTGTGGAGAGCAGCCTTCAGGCTAAGACTTAGAGGCGAGTTAAGGAAGTTGTTTTTAAGCATGGGCGGAAAATCCGTTTCGCTCGCGGATTTTGCGGATTTTCGGTAAATTCGCAATCCGCGAGATTCGCGAATCTCCCGCAAAATCCGCAAATCCGCGAGCAGCGGATTTTATGGCTTGCTCGCACTGTTCGCGTGAGTTCGCGGCTTTCCAGTACAACTTCGCGCCCCGCGAATAAGCGCTAAATTGCAGAAATACGATCTTAGCAAAACTGAAACTACTTACCAGGTTCAAAAGTTCAGGCTCATCATTAGCAGCCATTTCCTGTAGTGCTTCCTGAGGGGCCCCTCCAGAGTTCAGTTGCCAGTTGCAACTATTATGTGACCCTGCTCTGAACCTCAGAATAGTTACACATATGCCACAAAGGTCCTGAATTACAGCTAAGGGAGACAAGCAGGAGCCAGGCTGGAAGTTCAAATCCATTAATCAGCCCCTAATTCATTATTGTCAGTTGGGGCAGGGCAGGTGTTGTAACTAATTTTGCAACAATGAAAGCACTTAGCAAGTGCAAAAGATCACTAATCAGGAAGCACTAAGGAAGCAGGTGCCAGCTAAAAAAATATTCTGTGACACATTAATCAGCCCCAAATTAATTCAGGTCACTTGAGGCAGGGAAGGTGTGCTTTGCTTTGCCACAATAATGTAAAACTGGACAACCAGAGGGTGCTGTGATGAAACAGAGGGTGGCATGGGTGGGCCAGAGGGTGGCATGAGTAGTCAGAGAGTGGCAGTGGTGACAGAGAGTGGCAAACACAAAAAAAAAATAATCCGCAAATTCGCGAGAATTCGCGGATTTTGCGGATTGCGAGTTCGCAAATCCACAAAATTCGCGAACGCGAGCTTCGCAAAATTCGCCCATGCTTCGTTGTTTTACCAATCATAATCTCTTGAATGGTCAAATGAAAGCACACCACACAAGGTATATATCAAATATATATGTATTTATTCTAAACACAAGCCCTCTGGTCTCTTTATGAGGTCAGAGGTAAAAGTACAATACAAGAAACGTAATTAGCACACGATAAGTTGCACAGTATATGTTATGCCCTAGGGGCCTCACAAACCATATACTAAAATAGTGGTTTAAGAACCACGTGAGAGTTAGAAAGCAGGCCTAGGGCCTGTGGAATCGCTGAGGCTACCTAGAACCACCAAAGGTTAGGATGTAGGAGGCCCACGGGAGAAGCGTGCAGTGTCTAAACACAGCCGCGGGTTACCATTGACTTTCTACGGAGAACGAACAAGTTACAATTTTAAAGATTAAGGACACTTCTAGGTTGACTATGATGGAACCCTTTTAGACTAGAACACTTCGAGAGTCAAGACCCACGGGAGCACTGGAATACTCGTGTTACCTCACCCAGGGAAGCCGGGTGCATAGGTGTCTTTTGGTGTTGGGTTTCGTCATCGATTCCAATGGAGAGCTGCAAAGAAGGGCTGCAGGCGACCAGAGGAAAAGTGTCCGGGTGGATCCAAGGGTGGATCGAAGATCTGAAGAACCTGAAAGCAGAGAGGACAGAGTCTGGGTCACTAGCCAGTGACCAGGATGGCGATGGGAAGATGCCAGCTAATGTCAGATGCTTTAAGGTGAAAGAGGTGAAGCTTGACTCTTCAGCCACGAGGACCAGGAGGTGTTGACGATGACCAGGAGCTGGATTCAAGCTGTCCCACAAAGGATGTCGAGTGCTGCAGCGTCAGAAACAGCAACCCTTGCAAGATGACAAGATTGGCTTGGGTGCAGACCAGCAAGATCTGCGGTACTTCTCCTTTGCAGAGAAGTGAGAGCACGTCTGGAGCAACCAGGAAAGGTCAAGAAATCAAAGATTGGCCTTCGTGGGGGCTCACTAACCAACGGACTAGGAACCGCGAAAGGGCCTCAAGCTGAAATGCACAAAGCGGGCCCACGGGACACTCGTGGAGTGTAGGTCTCTGAGCTTCGGTTCAAAAGGTGCTTGGGGCAGGGGCTTCAAATACCCCAATACACAACTTCAGGATACCTCGGGAAGTAGGTGCAGTTGCAAAAGTGCAGGATGTCCAGGAGTTCCGATCCTACGTCTCTCGTGTCCGCTATGGGTCTCAGCTTTGCTGGGAGCTCGGGTCAGCGTCAGAGATGTCTGGAAGGCCATGTCCTGTGTCGTAGATTCTTCCGGATCCGGTGGGAGCCTTGAAAATGCAGACTGGCAAAGATGCAGTTGGTGCCTGTTTGAACAGGGTGGTCACTCCTTGACCACAAGGGAGATTTCTTACATCTTCCAGTCAATATGGAATGTCGAAGGTCCAAGATATATGTTGCAGAGTTTCGCCCATGGCAATCTAAAGTCCTAGTGACTAGGTTCCTATACTTATACCAAGTTTAGGGGTTGGACTAGCTTTAAGGTCCCACCTATGGGAGGACCTGGGGAGGGGGTGGTTACACCCCTTCCCCTTTGTCCAGTTTCACGCCAGAGCTGGGGCTGAGTGCCCCAGCAACCGGTTTGAACTGGGAAATGCATGGAGCACCTAGTGTGCCCCAGGCAGTGTCTGAAAATCATTCACTGAATGCAACCCACCCTGCCCCAATACACTAAAGCCTGTCTGGGGAGGTGCCAGCACTTCCCTGGACAGGAAAACTATTGTCCAGGCCTCCCCTGCCAGAGTTTCGTCCTGAAGCAGGAGGGCAGACTTGTGTCTGTGGCAGCAGCATCCATTTTGTGATGCTGGGGCTCTGTTTAACTTTAACCGGGGTTTACCAGTAACTACCTGTCTTCTCCATCTAGAAGGGTGGAATGTTACCCCCGCCACCAGAACTGGCGGGGGGGTAGTATTCCAAAGTGTTTGACACCTTACACAACATGTTTTAATAAAGCCAAACCAAAGTTAGCATTAACCGCAAGGATTATAATGCACTTAAGAGTATATGGTATGGCTATATCATAGAACAGCTATAAGGAGATGGGTCTGAAAGCTGCAGAGGGGCTCAGCTCATGCTAGGGCACCGTCTCACATAAAACCAAGCACTCTGCCTCCAGGATTGTCAAGGCCTGCCATAGGAGTGACTTATAGGTTAATGTGTGTGTGTGTATATATATATATATATATATATATATATATATATATATATATATATATATATATATATATATATATATATATATATATATATATATTATATATATAGATATAGGTATACTATATCTAAGAAAGGGGTGATTACACCACCTTACCCAGGCTGCAGGTGCAGACCTGTGGTGTCGGTTTGAAAGGCTAACCAGGGGTGGCATAATACATGCTGCAGCCCCTGGTAGGCCTTGAGTGCACCTATGCCCTGGGTACCTAAGGTACCATATACAGGGGCTCACAAAGGTGACCCAGTAACCAATCTGGTATGTTCCTAAAATACATGGTATCAATTTAGAGAGAGAACAGCTAGGCGGTGGGCCTGATTAGCAGGACCACAGCCATACTAAAGTCGAAAAACCAGTGAATCTCAGCAAAAAGTGGGGGTAACCATAGGAAGCAGACCCTACTCTCCTACACTTGGCTCTTGCAGTACGTTTCCTCCATGTCCAGAGCTAGTATCTCATACCTGCAGAGCACCAGGATACCCCTCAGCTGATGGTGTACTATACAAATACTTATAACATAACAAACACACCTTAATACTGAAAAATATCACCCCTGCCATGAATGTCTGTCTCCCATATGTCATACTAGCAGCCAGGTCCATCCTCCTGCTATCCCTAGGATGCATACAGCTCAGCATCAGGTGCATTGACCCTCTGAGATATTTTCCAGGTTCTTATCCACATGTCCACTCATTCAGTGAGAGCACCGCCTATCATGTGTTCATGAATGCAGTCGTAGGAGGGAAGCTGAGAGGAGTTAGTGCCAGTGTAACAGGAGGAGGCCCTTTGCTCACACACTGCATGTGACAGGAGGCATGTGAGCTCAGATAGGAGCTAGCTGCAATCACAAGGCCCAGTGTCACCGTCATAGAAATAGAACTGCTCGTATAATCCTGCATATAGACCCTTTACAACCGCACTTTATCACTGACGCCTCTGCATATGTGGACGCGGAGTCATCCTGGCGGGTCGCTGATTCATCGCTCCTGTCTTATCCGCAGTGAGGTCTCCTTCGTCCCATCGCAGAGAGGCAGAGGGGACAGGGGTGGCATAGGAGACCGTGCCACCAGTGAGCACACCAACCCAGGTGTCTAGCTCGGATGTGGGACTGGCAAGGTATCTCAGAGCCAAAGCTGCCAAGGTTTCAGAATGCTATGTGTGACATGTGACTGACACTTTCTCACGAGCACTATCAAGCAAAGAAGATGAGGGAAACATACATACATATACATATATATATATATATATATATATTTATTAATCTCTTCTCACTTCGAAAAGAAGTTGCATCGCACAAGAAAACCTTCTTTTAGGCAATTTAAACATTTATTTTCAACGGAAACTCCAAAGCACTCCAAACACCAACGCATTTCGATCTCCCACTGAGATCGTGTTCACGGTGCCGCCCTTCTCTTCTCATTAGGTTATAAAGGACTTGTTTGCATTAATGCCCTCCCCCTTCCATCCAGGCAAGGCATTCTGGTCAATGTGGTGCTATTTACAAAAAAAGGTGAGTATTTACAATTAATAAATACATATTCAACCGAAATTGATCAACAATATTGTAAACTTATGTCAAAAATTAATTATAAAGTAACAAATTTATGCTCAAATGTTAAATTCACATTAATTTAAACATATACTTTGCTAGCTTTGCTCATGAATTTAAGCAAGTTTTAGAGTTCATTTCCTTAATGCCTCCAGTGGCAAAAGGACATTATCAGCACTTAATCAAGGTCTTGTTCTATTTACTTGTTGCCATGTTTCTTATTGTCTTGCTACAACCAAACAATTGTGTAGTTTTTAGAAACATATCTATGGCCTATTCATCAAAATCTTGCTCTTACCGATAACATGTGTAGAGTTCTGTGTATTAACTCTCATCTTTTCATACCTTTGCATAAACTTGTAGTGCACCAAAACTGAAAAAGACTAAACATTATTTTTATAAAAAAACATAGACGATGATGCAAAGATCTAGACATGATCGATAATGTTCTGCCAGATTTACATAAGTTCATTCCAGATGTATGTACATTTCCTCACTCTGGTTCAGACCATACGGACTCATGGTTCGTAATTTGAGGATATATCTCGATTCTTTTTTCCTCAACATCAGTTCTCGATTTCCTCCTCTCACTGGTTTCTTTACTGTATCAATCCCATAGATCTTAAGATGTTTCCACTCACTGTTATGATGGGACTCCATATGTTTGGCAACTGCATTGCTTCTGTCCTTGTGTATGGTTGCCCTTACATGTTCCAAAATCCTCTTTTTTAGTTCATTCTTTGTACTGCCCACGTATTTTAACTCACATGGGCATTCAATTACATAAACAACAAATGGTATTGTACAAGTAATAAGCTCCTCAATTTTCCAAATGTTTCCATTTTCCAACATAATTTCCTGGGTTGGTTTACATATTTGACAGATCTTGCAGTTGAAACATTTTTTAAAACCTTTTCCTTTCAACCATGCTTTTTTCTCTTCTTTGAAAAAGTGACTCTTTGTCAGGCGATCTTTGAGATTTGGTGCTCTGCGAAATGTCATTTGTGGTGTATCACCTATGATGGAGCCAATAGTAGTATCCATTTTTAAAATTTTCCGATTCTTTTTGAGAATCTTTCTGATTTGTTTGGACTCATTTGAAAAGGTTGTTATGAATCTTATCACATCTTTTTCACTCTCTTCTTTTTGGATTGGTTGCAATAAGCTGTTTCTGTCCTTTCCACTTGCTCTTTCCCAACCTTTCTTCATGTGGTTTCTTGAGTAACCTCTTTTTTCAAATCTTTGGCTCATAGATGTACTTTGTTTCTCCCATTCTCCTTCTTCCGAGCATATCCTCCTTAATCTCAAAAATTCTCCGTAAGGAATGTTCTCAAACAGACACTGCTGGTGAAAGCTGCTGGCATGCAGTGTCGCATTAGTTGCGGGTTTTTTTCTATGCAGGGTTGTGTGTACCTCATTGTCTTTTATGTAAATCTCAGTGTCCAGGAAAATTATTCTGTTGTCACTCAGTTCGTAGGTAAATTTTAAATTGGCAGGTGATGAGTTTAGGACTTGGAAGTAATCTTTGAAATCATTTTCTGAACCATCCCAAACAATTAGGAGATCATCAATAAAGCGTACCCATAGTATCACTTTATTTAACATGATATCATTCTCAGGTTGCCATGCCCATTTCTGTTCCCACCACCCCATGGTGAGACACGCAAAGCTTGGGCTAAAAGAAAAACCCATAGCAGTGCCTTTTGCTTGGGCATAAATTTCTTCTCCAAAATATATATATATTACTTATGGTACTTATGGGTGAACCAGTCTACAGGAGCATTGTTGAAAGGCATCCGAGGAAGGCCATGTCAGGCCGAAATGCATCATGCCGATTCCGCTAAATAAAAGCATCTCCAACGCTATCCCCGCTGTGGCCTCTGCTTCTTCGGTTTTGGGAGGAGTTCCTGTCATGTTGTGCGCGGTGTCCAGAGACGCGCTTCAGAGGCCCCGTTCTACCAAAAGGCCCGGGCTTTTCTGGTCTCTGCTACGGCAGTTCTCGTTGGTGCAAGGTATTGCAAAAGTCCCGGGTCTGCCTCCAAACACAGAAATATCCAGGGCGGCTGCACAGCGGGCCGTGACTTCACGTCGGATGGGAATTAGTACTGACTCCTTCATCCCTTACCTGGCGAACTCCTGTGAATGTGAGGTGAGAACGGAAAGGGGACCGGAGGAGATGCTCAGCTTTTAATTTTCCTGCATTTTGACTAAGTTGGCCCTTGCAGACTCTGCCACAAATCGCCAATTCATTTGTGAACACTCCAAGGCAGCACTTACCTGGACAATGGATTCTGGGGCTTGTAGTTTCAACTACCTGCAAGCAGTGAGCGGGATTCAGAGGGGGTGTGGCGAGCCTGAACCAATGACACAGTGGCGGGGAGAGTACTTATGGGTGAACCAGTCTACAGGAGCATTGTTGAAAGGCATCCGAGGAAGGCCATGTCAGGCCGAAATGCATCATGCCGATTCCGCTAAATAAAAGCATCTCCAACGCTATCCCCGCTGTGGCCTCTGCTTCTTCGGTTTTGGGAGGAGTTCCTGTCATGTTGTGCGCGGTGTCCAGAGACGCGCTTCAGAGGCCCCGTTCTACCAAAAGGCCCGGGCTTTTCTGGTGTCTGCTACGGCAGTTCTCGTTGGTGCAAGGTATTGCAAAAGTCCCGGGTCTGCCTCCAAACACAGAAATATCCAGGGCGGCTGCACAGCGGGCCGTGACTTCACGTCGGATGGGAATTAGTACTGACTCCTTCATCCCTTACCTGGCGAACTCCTGTGAATGTGAGGTGAGAACGGAAAGGGGACCGGAGGAGATGCTCAGCTTTTAATTTTCCTGCATTTTGACTAAGTTGGCCCTTGCAGACTCTGCCACAAATCGCCAATTCATTTGTGAACACTCCAAGGCAGCACTTACCTGGACAATGGATTCTGGGGCTTGTAGTTTCAACTACCTGCAAGCAGTGAGCGGGATTCAGAGGGGGTGTGGCGAGCCTGAACCAATGACACAGTGGCGGGGAGAGTACTTATGGGTGAACCAGTCTACAGGAGCATTGTTGAAAGGCATCCGAGGAAGGCCATGTCAGGCCGAAATGCATCATGCCGATTCCGCTAAATAAAAGCATCTCCAACGCTATCCCCGCTGTGGCCTCTGCTTCTTCGGTTTTGGGAGGAGTTCCTGTCATGTTGTGCGCGGTGTCCAGAGACGCGCTTCAGAGGCCCCGTTCTACCAAAAGGCCCGGGCTTTTCTGGTGTCTGCTACGGCAGTTCTCGTTGGTGCAAGGTATTGCAAAAGTCCCGGGTCTGCCTCCAAACACAGAAATATCCAGGGCGGCTGCACAGCGGGCCGTGACTTCACGTCGGATGGGAATTAGTACTGACTCCTTCATCCCTTACCTGGCGAACTCCTGTGAATGTGAGGTGAGAACGGAAAGGGGACCGGAGGAGATGCTCAGCTTTTAATTTTCCTGCATTTTGACTAAGTTGGCCCTTGCAGACTCTGCCACAAATCGCCAATTCATTTGTGAACACTCCAAGGCAGCACTTACCTGGACAATGGATTCTGGGGCTTGTAGTTTCAACTACCTGCAAGCAGTGAGCGGGATTCAGAGGGGGTGTGGCGAGCCTGAACCAATGACACAGTGGCGGGGAGAGTACTTATGGGTGAACCAGTCTACAGGAGCATTGTTGAAAGGCATCCGAGGAAGGCCATGTCAGGCCGAAATGCATCATGCCGATTCCGCTAAATAAAAGCATCTCCAACGCTATCCCCGCTGTGGCCTCTGCTTCTTCGGTTTTGGGAGGAGTTCCTGTCATGTTGTGCGCGGTGTCCAGAGACGCGCTTCAGAGGCCCCGTTCTACCAAAAGGCCCGGGCTTTTCTGGTGTCTGCTACGGCAGTTCTCGTTGGTGCAAGGTATTGCAAAAGTCCCGGGTCTGCCTCCAAACACAGAAATATCCAGGGCGGCTGCACAGCGGGCCGTGACTTCACGTCGGATGGGAATTAGTACTGACTCCTTCATCCCTTACCTGGCGAACTCCTGTGAATGTGAGGTGAGAACGGAAAGGGGACCGGAGGAGATGCTCAGCTTTTAATTTTCCTGCATTTTGACTAAGTTGGCCCTTGCAGACTCTGCCACAAATCGCCAATTCATTTGTGAACACTCCAAGGCAGCACTTACCTGGACAATGGATTCTGGGGCTTGTAGTTTCAACTACCTGCAAGCAGTGAGCGGGATTCAGAGGGGGTGTGGCGAGCCTGAACCAATGACACAGTGGCGGGGAGAGTACTTATGGGTGAACCAGTCTACAGGAGCATTGTTGAAAGGCATCCGAGGAAGGCCATGTCAGGCCGAAATGCATCATGCCGATTCCGCTAAATAAAAGCATCTCCAACGCTATCCCCGCTGTGGCCTCTGCTTCTTCGGTTTTGGGAGGAGTTCCTGTCATGTTGTGCGCGGTGTCCAGAGACGCGCTTCAGAGGCCCCGTTCTACCAAAAGGCCCGGGCTTTTCTGGTGTCTGCTACGGCAGTTCTCGTTGGTGCAAGGTATTGCAAAAGTCCCGGGTCTGCCTCCAAACACAGAAATATCCAGGGCGGCTGCACAGCGGGCCGTGACTTCACGTCGGATGGGAATTAGTACTGACTCCTTCATCCCTTACCTGGCGAACTCCTGTGAATGTGAGGTGAGAACGGAAAGGGGACCGGAGGAGATGCTCAGCTTTTAATTTTCCTGCATTTTGACTAAGTTGGCCCTTGCAGACTCTGCCACAAATCGCCAATTCATTTGTGAACACTCCAAGGCAGCACTTACCTGGACAATGGATTCTGGGGCTTGTAGTTTCAACTACCTGCAAGCAGTGAGCGGGATTCAGAGGGGGTGTGGCGAGCCTGAACCAATGACACAGTGGCGGGGAGAGTACTTATGGGTGAACCAGTCTACAGGAGCATTGTTGAAAGGCATCCGAGGAAGGCCATGTCAGGCCGAAATGCATCATGCCGATTCCGCTAAATAAAAGCATCTCCAACGCTATCCCCGCTGTGGCCTCTGCTTCTTCGGTTTTGGGAGGAGTTCCTGTCATATATATATATATATATATATATATATATATATATATCCATCATACAGTTGCCTGTTTTCGAAGGAGCCAAACAAGGTGCGTGAAATTCGCCATATTTTATTCAAAAGAAAGTTCCATGGACAGCTCGGTGCTTCACACCAATGAATTCATCCCCCCGACGCGTTTCGTGTCTCCTGACACTTAATCATGGGTTCAGGGATTGAGTGAAGCCGGCAGCTGTAGCACCTTTGAACACGTTGGTTACCGCCCAAATGGGTGTGGCCACCCCGTGGCCTCTTGGTCCATGTAGTGCCAGGCTGCCCTTCTGCTCACCCAATATACAAGTATTTCCTCAGTGGGTTTTGGGAACACACTTTCACTGCCACATCACTGATTACATCTTTCAAAGGCCGTCACCTTCCCAAAGCCACCGCGTCGATTGGCGCAGTGGCAGGACTGCACAAGGGTGCAGCGTGGCTCTCTCAGCACGACTCAGGCGGAGCCGTTAAAAATCCATCATACAGTTGCCTGTTTTCGAAGGAGCCAAACAAGGTGCGTGAAATTCGCCATATTTTATTCAAAAGAAAGTTCCATGGACAGCTCGGTGCTTCACACCAATGAATTCATCCCCCCGACGCGTTTCGTGTCTCCTGACACTTAATCATGGGTTCAGGGATTGAGTGAAGCCGGCAGCTGTAGCACCTTTGAACACGTTGGTTACCGCCCAAATGGGTGTGGCCACCCCGTGGCCTCTTGGTCCATGTAGTGCCAGGCTGCCCTTCTGCTCACCCAATATACAAGTATTTCCTCAGTGGGTTTTGGGAACACACTTTCACTGCCCCATCACTGATTACATCTTTCAAAGGCCGTCACCTTCCCAAAGCCACCGCGTCGATTGGCGCAGTGGCAGGACTGCACAAGGGTGCAGCGTGGCTCTCTCAGCACGACTCAGGCGGAGCCGTTAAAAACCCATCATACAGTTGCCTGTTTTCGAAGGAGCCAAACAAGGTGCGTGAAATTCGCCATATTTTATTCAAAAGAAAGTTCCATGGACAGCTCGGTGCTTCACACCAATGAATTCATCCCCCCGACGCGTTTCGTGTCTCCTGACACTTAATCATGGGTTCAGGGATTGAGTGAAGCCGGCAGCTGTAGCACCTTTGAACACGTTGGTTACCGCCCAAATGGGTGTGGCCACCCCGTGGCCTCTTGGTCCATGTAGTGCCAGGCTGCCCTTCTGCTCACCCAATATACAAGTATTTCCTCAGTGGGTTTTGGGAACACACTTTCACTGCCACATCACTGATTACATCTTTCAAAGGCCGTCACCTTCCCAAAGCCACCGCGTCGATTGGCGCAGTGGCAGGACTGCACAAGGGTGCAGCGTGGCTCTCTCAGCACGACTCAGGCGGAGCCGTTAAAAATCCATCATACAGTTGCCTGTTTTCGAAGGAGCCAAACAAGGTGCGTGAAATTCGCCATATTTTATTCAAAAGAAAGTTCCATGGACAGCTCGGTGCTTCACACCAATGAATTCATCCCCCCGACGCGTTTCGTGTCTCCTGACACTTAATCATGGGTTCAGGGATTGAGTGAAGCCGGCAGCTGTAGCACCTTTGAACACGTTGGTTACCGCCCAAATGGGTGTGGCCACCCCGTGGCCTCTTGGTCCATGTAGTGCCAGGCTGCCCTTCTGCTCACCCAATATACAAGTATTTCCTCAGTGGGTTTTGGGAACACACTTTCACTGCCACATCACTGATTACATCTTTCAAAGGCCGTCACCTTCCCAAAGCCACCGCGTCGATTGGCGCAGTGGCAGGACTGCACAAGGGTGCAGCGTGGCTCTCTCAGCACGACTCAGGCGGAGCCGTTAAAAATCCATCATACAGTTGCCTGTTTTCGAAGGAGCCAAACAAGGTGCGTGAAATTCGCCATATTTTATTCAAAAGAAAGTTCCATGGACAGCTCGGTGCTTCACACCAATGAATTCATCCCATGACGCGTTTCGTGTCTCCTGACACTTAATCATGGGTTCAGGGATTGAGTGAAGCCGGCAGCTGTAGCACCTTTGAACACGTTGGTTACTGCCCAAATGGTTGTCCGTCTATGTATTCGCTCTAAGACTCTAAGACTTGGCAGCTGGAGGGCAGTGCTGGCGCTGTTTTCCTACCCCACAGGGTTTTATACATAGACGAAGGGGCAACAGGATCCACTTGGTGAATGAACCTCGAAGTCCGTCAGGCAACAACATGGAACTACGTCTACCAGCATGCCTGTTCGCCCACAGGGGCGGGACTTCTCATTTCAATAAAGTCAGCGGTTCTTACAAACGCCTGTGTCCTACTTCGTGCCGCCAGTGATCAAGGGCTCATGGGAGCTCGAAACGCGTATGGCCTTTAGGAATCACTCAGCCTGCCTACATGCTGCCGCTTGCGAGGTGCTGTGCAGTAATCCCCTCTGTGTGTGGCGTTCCAGTCCGAGGACAACTTGTGTTTCATGTTTAACGGCTAGTCCAGCCGTCGGAATGCCCTGACCGTGACCAGCGGTTCCTGTGCGCTCAGAACCACGAGTGCGCCTTGGACAGGGGGAGCCTCATCCGCTCTAAGACTTGGCAGCTGGAGGGCAGTGCTGGCGCTGTTTTCCTACCCCACAGGGTTTTATACATAGACGAAGGGGCAACAGGATCCACTTGGTGAATGAACCTCGAAGTCCGTCAGGCAACAACATGGAACTACGTCTACCAGCATGCCTGTTCGCCCACAGGGGCGGGACTTCTCATTTCAATAAAGTCAGCGGTTCTTACAAACACCTGTGTCCTACTTCGTGCCGCCAGTGATCAAGGGCTCATGGGAGCTCGAAACGCGTATGGCCTTTAGGAATCACTCAGCCTGCCTACATGCTGCCGCTTGCGAGGTGCTGTGCAGTAATCCCCTCTGTGTGTGGTGTTCCAGTCCCGCCACAACTTGTGTTTGATGTTTAACGGCTAGTCCAGCCGTCGGAATGCCCTGACCGTGACCAGCGGTTCCTGTGCGCTCAGAACCACGAGTGCGCCTTGGACAGGGGGAGCCTCATCCGCTCTAAGACTTGGCAGCTGGAGGGCAGTGCTGGCGCTGTTTTCCTACCCCACAGGGTTTTATACATAGACGAAGGGGCAACAGGATCCACTTGGTGAATGAACCTCGAAGTCCGTCAGGCAACAACATGGAACTACGTCTACCAGCATGCCTGTTCGCCCACAGGGGCGGGACTTCTCATTTCAATAAAGTCAGCGGTTCTTACAAACGCCTGTGTCCTACTTCGTGCCGCCAGTGATCAAGGGCTCATGGGAGCTCGAAACGCGTATGGCCTTTAGGAATCACTCAGCCTGCCTACATGCTGCCGCTTGCGAGGTGCTGTGCAGTAATCCCCTCTGTGTGTGGCGTTCCAGTCCGAGGACAACTTGTGTTTGATGTTTAACGGCTAGTCCAGCCGTCGGAATGCCCTGACCGTGACCAGCGGTTCCTGTGCGCTCAGAACCACGAGTGCGCCTTGGACAGGGGGAGCCTCATCCGCTCTAAGACTTGGCAGCTGGAGGGCAGTGCTGGCGCTGTTTTCCTACCCCACAGGGTTTTATACATAGACGAAGGGGCAACAGGATCCACTTGGTGAATGAACCTCGAAGTCCGTCAGGCAACAACATGGAACTACGTCTACCAGCATGCCTGTTCGCCCACAGGGGCGGGACTTCTCATTTCAATAAAGTCAGCGGTTCTTACAAACACCTGTGTCCTACTTCGTGCCGCCAGTGATCAAGGGCTCATGGGAGCTCGAAACGCGTATGGCCTTTAGGAATCACTCAGCCTGCCTACATGCTGCCGCTTGCGAGGTGCTGTGCAGTAATCCCCTCTGTGTGTGGTGTTCCAGTCCCGCCACAACTTGTGTTTGATGTTTAACGGCTAGTCCAGCCGTCGGAATGCCCTGACCGTGACCAGCGGTTCCTGTGCGCTCAGAACCACGAGTGCGCCTTGGACAGGGGGAGCCTCATCCGCTCTAAGACTTGGCAGCTGGAGGGCAGTGCTGGCGCTGTTTTCCTACCCCACAGGGTTTTATACATAGACGAAGGGGCAACAGGATCCACTTGGTGAATGAACCTCGAAGTCCGTCAGGCAACAACATGGAACTACGTCTACCAGCATGCCTGTTCGCCCACAGGGGCGGGACTTCTCATTTCAATAAAGTCAGCGGTTCTTACAAACGCCTGTGTCCTACTTCGTGCCGCCAGTGATCAAGGGCTCATGGGAGCTCGAAACGCGTATGGCCTTTAGGAATCACTCAGCCTGCCTACATGCTGCCGCTTGCGAGGTGCTGTGCAGTAATCCCCTCTGTGTGTGGCGTTCCAGTCCGAGGACAACTTGTGTTTGATGTTTAACGGCTAGTCCAGCCGTCGGAATGCCCTGACCGTGACCAGCGGTTCCTGTGCGCTCAGAACCACGAGTGCGCCTTGGACAGGGGGAGCCTCATCAGCTCTAAGACTTGGCAGCTGGAGGGCAGTGCTGGCGCTGTTTTCCTACCCCACAGGGTTTTATACATAGACAAAGGGGCAACAGGATCCACTTGGTGAATGAACCTCGAAGTCCGTCAGGCAACAACATGGAACTACGTCTACCAGCATGCCTGTTCGCCCACAGGGGCGGGACTTCTCATTTCAATAAAGTCAGCGGTTCTTACAAACGCCTGTGTCCTACTTCGTGCCGCCAGTGATCAAGGGCTCATGGGAGCTCGAAACGCGTATGGCCTTTAGGAATCACTCAGCCTGCCTACATGCTGCCGCTTGCGAGGTGCTGTGCAGTAATCCCCTCTGTGTGTGGCGTTCCAGTCCGAGGACAACTTGTGTTTCATGTTTAACGGCTAGTCCAGCCGTCGGAATGCCCTGACCGTGACCAGCGGTTCCTGTGCGCTCAGAACCACGAGTGCGCCTTGGACAGGGGGAGCCTCATCCGCTCTAAGACTTGGCAGCTGGAGGGCAGTGCTGGCGCTGTTTTCCTACCCCACAGGGTTTTATACATAGACGAAGGGGCAACAGGATCCACTTGGTGAATGAACCTCGAAGTCCGTCAGGCAACAACATGGAACTACGTCTACCAGCATGCCTGTTCGCCCACAGGGGCGGGACTTCTCATTTCAATAAAGTCAGCGGTTCTTACAAACGCCTGTGTCCTACTTCGTGCCGCCAGTGATCAAGGGCTCATGGGAGCTCGAAACGCGTATGGCCTTTAGGAATCACTCAGCCTGCCTACATGCTGCCGCTTGCGAGGTGCTGTGCAGTAATCCCCTCTGTGTGTGGCGTTCCAGTCCGAGGACAACTTGTGTTTGATGTTTAACGGCTAGTCCAGCCGTCGGAATGCCCTGACCGTGACCAGCGGTTCCTGTGCGCTCAGAACCACGAGTGCGCCTTGGACAGGGGGAGCCTCATCAGCTCTAAGACTTGGCAGCTGGAGGGCAGTGCTGGCGCTGTTTTCCTACCCCACAGGGTTTTATACATAGACAAAGGGGCAACAGGATCCACTTGGTGAATGAACCTCGAAGTCCGTCAGGCAACAACATGGAACTACGTCTACCAGCATGCCTGTTCGCCCACAGGGGCGGGACTTCTCATTTCAATAAAGTCAGCGGTTCTTACAAACGCCTGTGTCCTACTTCGTGCCGCCAGTGATCAAGGGCTCATGGGAGCTCGAAACGCGTATGGCCTTTAGGAATCACTCAGCCTGCCTACATGCTGCCGCTTGCGAGGTGCTGTGCAGTAATCCCCTCTGTGTGTGGCGTTCCAGTCCGAGGACAACTTGTGTTTCATGTTTAACGGCTAGTCCAGCCGTCGGAATGCCCTGACCGTGACCAGCGGTTCCTGTGCGCTCAGAACCACGAGTGCGCCTTGGACAGGGGGAGCCTCATCCGCTCTAAGACTTGGCAGCTGGAGGGCAGTGCTGGCGCTGTTTTCCTACCCCACAGGGTTTTATACATAGACGAAGGGGCAACAGGATCCACTTGGTGAATGAACCTCGAAGTCCGTCAGGCAACAACATGGAACTACGTCTACCAGCATGCCTGTTCGCCCACAGGGGCGGGACTTCTCATTTCAATAAAGTCAGCGGTTCTTACAAACGCCTGTGTCCTACTTCGTGCCGCCAGTGATCAAGGGCTCATGGGAGCTCGAAACGCGTATGGCCTTTAGGAATCACTCAGCCTGCCTACATGCTGCCGCTTGTGAGGTGCTGTGCAGTAATCCCCTCTGTGTGTGGCAATCCAGTCCGAGGACAACTTGTGTTTGATATATATATATATATATATATATATATATATATATATATATATATATATATATATATATATATATATATATATATATATATATATATATATATATATATATTCGGAATAAGATCCCAGCTATTCAAGTGTCACACTGACAGCATCCAGGCACTCATGGGCAATGTTATATCAAAGCTTGTTTATTCGGCAATTACATCTACGCGTTTCGGGAGTCAAGCTCCCTTGATCACGATGTTTTTCGCGTGTCAAAGCAATCACTTTTCAAAGCATGAGAAGGGTGATAGGAATCAAAAAGGGACTCACAAAAGAACACACTGTTTGTGAAAATACAGCGGCCATTTTGACATTCTCCCAATACATTTAAGAGAGATATTTTGATGTACAAAGCATTGTTTATCCTCACTTTACACAGTATTTATAGGGGTATTTGAAACTGTTCTCAATAAATGAGACATTCTTAACAAGATCCCTTAAACAGACAGTTTCAGATTTTTTTTAAAGTGCAAGTGCATGTTTATATTTCAGAAAAGTACATTGGCTTTAATGTACGACAGTACCTAAGTTAACTGAGGCAAGTGCCTTTTTCCATCAAAGTCAAACCCTATCTGTCAAGTGAGGAAGAATTCATCTATACCTCTCATATTGTCAAAACACAACGATGTATCCCATTTTAGCACAGTACAGTTCCAAGTGAATGTGTCCTGGCTCTGACAATCATAATAAATTTCTTGTATTCCTGGGAACATTGCTTGTCCTAATGCTGTCAATCAATATCAACCTTATTACAATCATAAAGTGCAAGTGCTTTAGTCAATAGACCATTATATATTGTAAACAATTAGACTGGATATTGCACTAAGAAGATGGAAAGTGCTAGTGCTTAAACAGTTTAGTACAAAAGTGCAAGTGCTTTGACTTCAAATACAGTACTTCATATATATATATATGCTTACACTTTCCACGGCTCGTTTCAGGGGGAACCGCCCGTAGTCTGGTGGTGCGTCGTGCTGGCAGAGCCCCGCCAGATATTCACTTTCAAAACAACATTCAAGTTCCAACGCACTCTCAGAAGCCAGGATTGTACACAGTGTTGTTTATTGCTGTTACGTGTTTCGGAAGCCTCTGCTCCCTTGAGGCTTCCGAAACGCGTAACAGCAATAAACAACACTGTGTACAATCCTGGCTTCTGAGAGTGCGTTGGAACTTGGATGTTGTTTTGAAAGATATATATATATATATATATATATATATATATATATATATATATATATATATATATATATATATATATATATATATATATATATATATTCAGCAAAAAACTTCTCAAAAGAGAAAGACGCCGCACACTACTTCGTTGGTTGAATTTGTTGGTTTATTTTCTGTAGGTTCCCCACCGGTGGGAAACCCACAGAAAATAAACCAACAAATTCAACCAACGAAGTAGTGTACGGCGTCTTTCTCTTTTGAGAAGTTTTTTGCTGAAAGTAAATATTGCGAGGGTGTCCTGAACCTCGCCGCCGGCACCAGCTTTGGATGCTCCTCTCATACTTGGGACATTTGCTCGTGATATATATATATATATATATATATATATATATATATATATATATATATATATATATATATATATATATATATATATATATATATATATATTCAAGCAGAAACTCCCGACTGCCGCCGAGAACGCCATGTCCCCACCTCTAATGAAGGCGGTCCGTGGCAAGGCGGTGAGCCTTCTTAATATTCCAAAACACACTGTATACTTTCCCGTTTCTGGAAAAAACAGCCGCCACGAACTCTCTAGTGCTCAAAACAGTATTTTATTGCAAAATCTCCGGCAAATTCACTCTACACGTTTGGAGACACGAAGTCTCTTGATCACGAGTGCTGACCTGCGGATTTTCATTGGTTTATGTGCAAATACCAAAACAATACAAGTGATAACAGACTTCCATTAGTCAGATATCGATAGGGAGAAAAATGGCATGTTTCTCTAAGTTTTTTCAATTCACAATTCATTATTGCCATAATTATTATCACATGATCTGTTGTTTACAGAAAAAATTAATTTAGCAGTACATTTGAGTTTTACTGTTAACTGTTAACTCGGTATCATGTGATCAAGCCTCTGGCTCGAGGCGAAACTCGTCATGCGGACTTGCTGGGTGTTATTCTGTAACTGTTGAAATAAAACACTGTTTGGCACAAGAATTCGGATCTGATTTGTTCGTTCTAAAACCAGTCCAAGCTGAGTGACTGTGATGCGGCAGCGTTGAGCGAAGCGAATGGAAATATAAATGTATATATATATATATATTCACTGAAAAAACCATAGGTTATAGACCATATATAGTTAGGAATTAGCATTTACAAAACCTTGAAAATTCACTGAAAAAACCATAGGTTATAGACCATATATAGTTAGGAATTAGCATTTACAAAACCTTATTTTACTCACACAAAACCCTTGAAATTCGTATATATAGTTAGTTGCACTAACTATATATCGCTCACCCGCAATCCACTGCTGATCATGTCACATATTACATCATTCATGACATGGTCAGTGACATCACTGATGACATCACTGATGACATCTCAAATGACATCACTGATGACATCACTGATGACATCTCATTTGACATTACTGATCACATCACTGATGACATCATTCATGTGATAATACGTTGAACCTCTTCAGACTCTAATATAACCTTAGATACACTCAGTGTAAACAGACACTCACAGACTGTCACTCATCCATGGAGTTACTCACACACCTAGTCAGTCATGCAAAGAATCAATCACACCTCCATTTCCTCAACTTTACAGTTATAC
This sequence comes from Lissotriton vulgaris, assembly GCF_964263255.1. Taxonomy (NCBI): domain Eukaryota; kingdom Metazoa; phylum Chordata; class Amphibia; order Caudata; family Salamandridae; genus Lissotriton; species Lissotriton vulgaris. The sequence continues at coordinate 34,323,393 of NC_141687.1, read as the reverse complement.
ACACCTTACTTATTCAAACATATACTAACACATATTTACTCTCTTATACAATCCCTGATACAAGTTCACAATGATCCATACAGCCACTCACACATTCACTGGCTCTTATGCACAGTTATTTATATATGTCAACTCTCACATGTACTGTGTTTTACATATGTACTTACTTTGACATGTAGCACTGAGATATCCATTCACTCACCAATACACTCATGCACACAGTCAACCGCCCATACAACTGTTTCCACATGCACTTTTGAACCCATACATCTAGTGAATCAACTGCTCACATATCTATGCACAGAGTCATACACCTCCCAGCCACCCACACACACACTCAGTCTCCCATACAAATACTTGGGCAACCAATCAATAACCCATATAGTTACTCATATAGCTACTGATCAACACATGCAGCAGTTTACAGAACAACAGACATAATGATGCACAAATTAAGACAGTTTAGTCACTAACCCATGCACTCAGTGAGACACATTTAATCACTCACTCATACAGTCAGTCATGCACCTACTAAATCCTTCATCCAGACACTTATACATCCACTCATTCTTCAATATGTAAGACATATTTTAACTTTACAGAAACATACAGTCTCTGGATGTTGTCATCAGTGATGTCATCAGTGATGTCACTGACCATGTCATGAATGATGTAATATGTGACATGATCAGCAGTGGATTGCGGGTGCGCGATATATAGTTAATTGCAACTAACTATATATACGAATTTCAAGGGTTTTGTGTGAGTAAAATAAGGTTTTGTAAATGCTAATTCCTAACTATATATGGTCTATAACCTATGGTTTTTTCAGTGAATTTTCAAGGTTTTGTAAATGCTAATTCCTAACTATATATGGTCTATAACCTATGGTTTTTTCAGTGAATTTCAATGGTTTTTTAATAGCAAATATCAAAAGGTGTAAAATGTATTCTTCTTTTAAAGGAAAAATATATTTTATATGTATTTAATATAATTTTTTTATGTATATACATTTTTTGAGGGAGCGAATTTATCAACTATCATGCTGAAGAAGAGTGTGGGGAAAAAAAAACAAAGAGGAGGACTAAGAGGAAAGAACAATCAGTTCAAAAATACAATTGCCTTGAAGTGCTTTTCCACACATTTACATTTAAATAACCCATATTAGAACATACAAAATATCTACAGAGGAGACGGTGTACATTGAATTTTAGACTCTTCATTGGTACCTACATGTTGGTACTTACATCACCCACACAACACAACAGCTCTATTCTGAGCTACCCTACCTCAAAGCACTATAAAATATTATTTTACTATTTCCCTTGGTTTTCCCCTAGTTACGCTTTCCGGAACGCTACCCGGTGCGCGGACCGGGCGCTAACCGTGAGAAAATTTGAAAAAAAAAGGTTGGTTTTTTTTCGCATATATGGGCCTCCTCAGCCACCCTCAGAAAACCTAGGGGGTCAGGATATGTCTCCTGTGCACCCTTATACCCATTCCCAACATTGTTTAACCTCCATCTTGTGACTAAATTCGTCCGAAACACAAGATGGTGGACTCCCGTTACGCTACCGGTGAGCTACCTGGTTCGCGTACCGTGTAGTGCTTCCACCGCGAAAACTCGAAATAAAAATTATTTTATTTATTTGCCCAGCGGGGCCCTTTAATAGCCCCCACATCAATCCTAGGGGTCAGGAGGGGTCTACCTTGCCCCCTTTCATTCATTTCCCCCTTCCTTTATTTCCACCTCTTGTCTCTCGATCCTACCGAGAAACAAGATGGCGGCCAGTCCGGACTGTTTAGAATATTGACAGTAACCGGAGAGCCAATCCGCTTCTCCTCGCGAAGTTCCATTATGCATCTGGTACGCGAACCGGGGCGCTAACTGGGACGCTGTCACAGATATATATATTTTTTTGAACGTTAATTTCTCAAAATCCACTGGAGCACATATCTTGAGACCTAGCAAAGGCACATTGGGCAAAACAGTCTCTACAATTTTGCCAAGTTTCATAGAAATCCATTCAGCCTTTCGAGCTAAAAGTGAGTCCAACCGCCCTATGGAAAACTCAATGTTAAAAACACGTTTTGGGACCCCCCTTTTTTCTCGGCCCCCGCTTGACGAAACCCCCCCAAACTTTCAGGGGACGCTCAGAAACAAAATGTGCCATTTTCCTGAAAAACGCCAAAGTTATTCAACATAGAATTTTCAGAAATCCCTATTCAAAAAAATCCCTATATTGTATATTATGATAATATTTTTGTTTAAATATAGGTTTTTTTTTCATTTTTGACTTTTGTGCGCTTCCGGTGCGCGTACCGGTGCGCGTACCGTGCGTTCCCCCCGCGAAAAACGCAAAAACATTTTTTTTTTGAGACCCCGCGGGCCCTTTAATGGCCCCCATATCAAACCTAGGGGGTCAGGGGGGGTCTACCCTGCCCCCTTATGGTCAATTCCCCCCTTTGTTTTTGCCAACTCTTATGACTAGATTTTACCGACAGACAAAATGGCGGCCGCTCCTGACTGTTTCGAATGTTTACAGACAACTGAGAGCCAATCAGCTTTCTGCGCGCAAGTCGCGTGCGCGCCCGGTGCGCGTACCCGTGCGCGTACCGGAACGCGGCTATAGATATATATATTTTTTTGAACGTTAATTTCTCAAAATCCACTGGAGCACATATCTTGAGACATAGCAAAGGCACATCGGGCTACCAGTCCCTACAATTTTGCCAAGTTTGGTGGAAATCCATTCAGCCGTTCGGGCTAAAAGTGAAATCGACCGCCCTATGGAAATTAACATGGGGAAAACGCGTTTTGGGACCCCCCTTTTATCTCGGCCCCCGCTTGACGAATCTCCCCCAAACTTTCAGGGAAGGACCGGAGCTCGAAGAGGCCACTTTGAGGAAATTTTCAGGCAGATTCGTCATCCGGCGCCAAAGTTATTCCAAATAGAATTTTGAGATTTAACATTGAAAAAAATCCTAACTATATATACCTACTGGCGACCGCCAGTAGGTAATATACATATATATAATATTATATTTCAGAAATTACAACCATTTGAGCAACAAGAAACTCTAAGATACTCTTAAAACTGCTGCAAATCACCAGAATTGGAAGGGCAGTATTCTAGTGGCCTTGTAAACTGATTGGTACAGCCAAGTTCTTTCAACAAGGATACTGAACTCCTCCTCTGTGTGAAATCCCTTAGGTAGCATTACTTTAATAATACCTTGTCGCTGGTAAAGTCAAAACACTACACTGCTGCACCTAGGTGGGGAAAAATAAAAAAAGAATGCAGCTGCCGATGTCCTTGAGAAGTGTTTGTGTGACTCTATGTCTGTCGCACTCACTGGCTCAGCCGGCTGCAGACACTCTCACCGCTGTACAGTGGCGAAGTCAGGCTGTCCCCAGTCACGATGCTGGTGAGGAGCTCTCGATGCAGAACTGGCCATGGCGGCACTGCTCGGCTAATATGGGCGGCGCGCCTGCCCTAAACACCACCTGCTGAGCATGTGCTCAAGAAGAGCTCTAGTGTTGCCTGGCCCTGAGGGCCCGGGCTAGGGCCCAGGCTGAGGAGGAAACAAACATCGAAGCACCAGAAATGGAAGGGCACTCCACTACCCAGTCACTTGGCTCAGTGTACGAGCAATTCATACATGGCAGGTACTGAAGTGTTTAAAAAGATGTATTTAGGGGTGTATGAAGGGGGGCTGGCAGTCCCGGGTGTCAGGAAATACGATTGGGCCGCTCACCTCATCGATGTCAATGGATGGGTCCCCTCCCCCCCCCCCACTCCCGCCATCCCCCTTGAGGAACCAGCTTGCAGGGTGGATAGACTAGCCCTGGGTGTTCATAGCCATCCGGGGGAACTGGACCACCAGGGTAGGGCTCCACACATCTGCCGCCACACACGAAGACGGGCATCGACATGTGGCATGAAGCAACTGGTTATATGTCGTTACCACGAATTCCGTTGCAACGCATGCCTTTTCCACGCATGCGTTACCACGGAATTCGTTTTCCCCTCATCATCTTTTCCACGTCGTTGTTACGTTCTAAAGAGGAAGCGGAAGTTTATTCCGCTTCCTCTCTTTCGACGCTGATTTCTATGGCACGGCAGGATCGTTTTTTTATGGGGGGGGGGACCCCCCCCCCAACCCCCCTTTTTAATCCTACGGGTTTTTTTTTTCGTGGTTAAGACTATCGTTTTAGGCATACGCGTTGAAAAGACGTTTACGTGGTAAGTGCCTCGTTGTAAACGTTACGCGTGGTAATGCCTTCGTTGTTAATGATGTTTCCCGAAGCAACTAAAATGACTCTCGGACCAGACCCCATTATGGGAAGGTGACTTTCTGAAAGAAGTGCGATGGCTACAGGGTTTCCGGAAGTGGAACTTGATTGGTATCGACGTGCTCGGGGATGTCTAGAAGGGTGGCAAAATTGTCACATTCGATACCTTGCGGGAGGGCTTTCAAACGGGAGGAGGTGAATTCCTTATATTATATACCGGCAGCTGCGTTCCGCACTAGATTGCCATTTGGAAAAAGGGCCTACTATTCTAGAATATTCCCCCCTAGAGGATAGACTCCTATTAGATCTCATGATTGAGAAAGCAGTATCACTCACTTAAAAGAAACTGGTAAACAACCCTCCGGATGGTTTGCGTTCCCTGAGGGAGGCCTGGGAATCGGATGTGGGGCTGCTGGAGGACGATGATTGGGTGGAGGCCTTACAGATCACCTGTGGAACAGCCATCAGAGAGCGTTTCAGGCTTGTTCAGCTCCGCATCCTTCATAGGTCTAATGCCTCGAGGATGCTGCCGGTCCCGATTAATGGGTGTGGCTCCGAATTATGTGCCAGGGGATGCGGTGAGAAGGGTCTTTCGTTCATATACTGTGGCTTTGTCCCAGGATTCAGGAGAGGCTTAATCCGCATTATGAAGGCGGTAGTGGGTGCGCAGGTCCGAATGGAGTCCAGGTGGCACATCCTTTGAGTTACAGGTGAGATCACATGGCCACAGTGGGCCAAGCTTAGGGTCGCAAAAAGGAACATTGCACGTGCATGGGGGGTGATGGAGCCTCTGACAGTAGCAGCATGGCTGTGTGATATGGACTGGTGTTATAATGCAGAACAGGTGGTTACCAAAGTCGTGGATGCCCACGCAAGTGGGAGAAAATCAGGGGGGCCTGGACATTGTATAGAGGCCTGTGAAAGGTTTCAGGGGCGGACGTCATGTGGGCTCACCTGTGATGGTCGTAAGACAAATTTTATTTGACTGTGTCCAGAAATGCGTCAAATGTACTTGCGCGCTGCAATGCAAGATCTGATGATGACGGTGTGTTCGCCATAACATGTATATATATATGTATATTGGGATTTGCTTGTCTCTGAAGCCTGTTCTCTGGTTTAATAAAAAGATTTTTTTTAAAGATATAATTAGTAATAACAGTAAATAGATTGCCGGCTCTCTCAGGCACTTATTGATTATTCACCATCGTCACAGGGCAGCTGAGCCCGGGTGATGGCGCCACGGCCCCCTGGGCTGAGTCCCAATCGTGTGTGATACCACCGCCGGGGTACCGTCAATCATGCTGCAACCGGCGAGCACAGCACCCTGCTGCACCCACTCACACGGTGACTGGCCCCTGGCGCTGCCTCGGTGACTCCTGAGTCAGCGCGCTGGGCCTGTCTGTGGATCGTGATTGGATCCATCTTTACGCCAGGTGGCGGTGTCAGCAGCTCTCGGCCGTCAGTGCACGCTTTCACCAGGCACACACACACACACACACACCACCAGCCATCAGTGCACACTTTCACCAGGCATACACACAACCGGCCTTCAGTGCACGCTTTCACCAGGCACACACACACACCACCAGCCATCAGTGCACGCTTTCACCAGGCATACACACCACCGGCCGTCAGTGCACACTTTTACAGGGCACAGACACCATCAGTCATCAGTGCACGCTTTCACCGGGCACAAACACCACCAGCCATCAGTGCACGCTTTCTCCGGGCACAAACACCACCAGCAGTCAGTGCACGCTTCCACCAGGCACACACCACCAGACATCAGTGTACGCTTTCACCAGGCACACACACCACCAGCCCTCAGTGCACGCTTCCACCAGGCACATGCCACCAGATGTCAGTGCATGCTTTCACCAGGCACACGCACCACCAGCCATCAGTGCACACTTTCACCAGGCATACACACCACCTGCTGTCAGTGCACGCTTTCACCAGGCACACACACCACCAGCCATCAGTGCATGCTTTCACCAGGCATACACACCACCGGGCCATCAGTGCACACTTTCACCAGGCACACACACACACACCACCAGCCATCAGTGCACGCTTTCACCAGGCATGCACACCACTGGCCGTCAGTGCACGCTTTCACCAGGCACACACATACACACCACCAGCCATCAGTGCACGCTTTCACCAGGCATACACACCAACGGCTGTCAGTGCACACTCTCACCAGGCACAGACACCATTAGTCATCAGTGCACGCTTTCACCAGACATACACACCACCGGCCGTCAGTGCACGCTTTCACCAGCAACACACACCACCAGCCATCAGTACACGCTTTCACCAGGCATACACACCACCGGCCGTCAGTGCACGCTTTCACCAGGCACACACACACACCACCAGCCATCAGTGCACGCTTTCACCAGGCATACACACCAAAGGCCGTCAGTGCACGCTTTCACCAGGCACACACACACACACACCACCAGCCATCAGTGCACGCTTTCACCAGGCATACACACCACCGGCCGTCAGTGCACGCTTTCACCAGGCACACACATACACCACCAGCCATCAGTGCACGCTTTCCCCAGGCATACACACCACCAGCCCTCAGTGTACACTCTCACCAGGCACAGACACCATCAGCCATCAGTGCACGCTTTCACCAGGCATACACACCACCGGCCTTCAGTGCACGCTTCAACCATGCACACACACCACCAGCCATCAGTGTATGCTTTCACCAGGCATACACACCACCGGCTGTCAGTGCACGCTTTCACCAGGCACACACACACACCACCAGCCATCAGTGCACGCTTTCACCAGGCAAACACATACACCGCCAGCCATCAGTGCAAGCTTTCACTAGGCAAACACACCACCGGCCGTCAGTGCACGCTTTCACCAGGCACACACACACCCCACCAGCCATCAGTGCATGCTTTCAACAGGCATACACACCAATGGCCGTCGGTGCACGCTTTCACCAGGCACATACACACCACCAGCCTTCAGTGCACGCTTTCACCAGGCATACACCACGGCCGTCAGTGCACACTCTCACCAGGCACAGACACCATCAGTCATCAGTGCACGCGTTCACCGGGCACAAACACCACCAGCCATCAGTGCACGCGTTCACCGGGCACAAACACCACCAGCCATCAGTGCACGCTTCCACCAGGCACACACCACCAGATGTCAGTGTACGGTTTCACCTGACACACAGACCACCAGCCGTCAGTGCCCGCTTTCACCAGGCACACACCACCAGCCATCAGTGCATGCTTCCACCAGGCACACACACCACCAGCCGGCCAGGCCACACACACCACCAGTGCATGCTTTCAACAGGCACACACACACCACCAGCCATCAGTGCATGCTTTCAACAGGCACACACACACCACCAGCCGTCAGTGCAAGCTTTCACCAGGCATACACACCACCGGCCGTCAGTGCACACTTTCACCGGGCACAGACACCATCAGTCGTCAGTGCATGCTTCCACCAGGCACACACCACCAGCCGTCAGTGCACGCTTTCACCAGGCACACACACACACACCGCCAGCCATCAGTGCACGCTTTCACCAGGCATACACACCACCGGCCGTCAGTGCACGCTTTCACCAGGCACACACACACACACCACCAGCCATCAGTGCACGCTTTCACCAGGCATACACACCTCCGGCTGTCAGTGCACGCTTTCACCAGGCACACACACACCACCAGCCTTCAGTGCACGCTTTCACCAGGCATGCACACCGGCCGTCAGTGCACACTCTCACCAGGCACAGACACCATGAGTGCACGCTTTCACCGGGCACAAACACCACCAGCCATCAGTGCACACTTTCACCGGGCACAAACACCACCAGCAGTCAGCGCACACTTCCACCAGGCACACACCACCAGACGTCAGTGCACGCTTTCACCAGGCACACACACCAAAAGCCATCAGTGCACGCTTTCACCAGGCACACACACCACCAGCCGTCAGTGCACGCTTTCACCAGGCACACACCACCAGCCATCAGTGGATGCTTCCACCAGGCACACACACCACCAGCCAGCCAAGCACACACACACCACCAGTGCATGCTTTCAACAGGCACACACACACCACTAGCCATCAGTGTATGCTTTCAACAGGCACACCCACACCACCAGCCATCAGTGCAAGCTTTCACCAGGCATACACACCACCGGCCATCAGTGCACACTTTCACCGGGCACAGACACCATCAGTCGTCAGTGCATGCTTCCACGAGGCACACACCACCAGCCGTCAGTGCACGCTTTCACCAGGCACACACACACCGCCAGCCATCAGTGCACGCTTTCACCAGGCATACACACCACCGGCCGTCAGTGCACGCTTTCACCAGGCACACACACACACACCACCAGCCATCAGTGCACGCTTTCGCCAGGCATACACAGCACCGGCGGTCAGTGCGCGCTTTCACCAGGCACACACACACCACCAACCTTCAGTGCACGCTTTCACCAGGCATGAACACCGGCCCCCAGTGCAAACTCTCACCAGGCACAGACACCATCATTAGACGCTTTCACCGGGCACAAACACCACCAGCCATCAGTGCACGCTTTCACCGGGCACAAACACCACCAGCCGTCAGTGCACGCTTCCACCAGGCACACACCACCAGACGTCAGTGTGCGCTTTCACCAGGCACACACACCACCATCCGTCAATGCACGCTTTTACCAGGCACACACCACAAGCCATCAGTGCATGCTTCCACCAGGCATACACACCACCAGATGGCCAGGCATACCCACACCACCAGTGCATGCTTTCAACAGGCACACACACACCACCAGCCATCAGTGCCCGCTTTCACCAGGCATACACACCACCGGCCGTCAGTGCACACTTTCACTGGGCACAGACACCATCAGTCGTCAGTGTACGCTTACACCAGGCACACACCACAAGCCGTCAGTGCACGCTTTCACCAGGCACACACACCACCTGCCATCAGTGCATGCTTTCACCAGGCACACACCACGAGCCGTGAGTGCACGGTTTCACCAAGCACACACACACCACCAGCCATCAGTGCACGCTTCCATCAGGCACACACACCACCAGCCGTCAGTGCAGGCTTTTAACAGACATATACACCACCAGCCACCAGTGCACCATTTCTACAGGCACACACACCACCACCCATCAGTGCACACATCAATTGTTAACGCATCCACAATTACCTATTGTAGCAATCGCCGTATGGCACACTTTACTTTTATCTCCAATGTTAGTGATGTGGACAAACGCACTGTGTTTCAATCGATTTTACGTGAGTAGGTAAATTTGTTTCACATAGGTCGGTGGTGCAAAGGTAGGTTACCCTGCTGAGCGTGTTCAGGGTGTTTCAAACTAGATTTTGACATGTGTTTCCTGAGCGTCAGGACTCACTCCTAGCTTGCACTCCTTTATATTTTCCTTAAATGATTACTCCATTGTTTTTGTTTAGTTGTTTGCAAATTTTATTTTCATTTCCAAACGTTGTTAGTTAGCGAGTTTCTTTTTTCATGTAACATTTCATTTTCTGTACAATATTTTTCACTCAATTTATATTTCAAACCCAATGCATTTCAAGCGATAATGCCCTTCTTCAGGAGGTTTCCTTTATCTGAAAACATGAATATATCCTCATGAGTACACATAAAATACATTTTACAACCTTTGTAATGCACAGTATCCATGATAATTTGACAATGGGTGATGCTTCAGAAACCATAAATGAACCGTGAATGTGCGTGGGATGACTAGTAGACATCAAAACGGTGTTTTGTGATACCTACCAGCCCAGTTTTAACAAAGTGTCGGCATGTCGGTACTGACCTTGAAAAAACTTGTGGTTTGTATTCCGAGCTGTGGAATCAAAAAGAGAGTAAAATGATAACCCGGTCGTTATAATCAGTAACTGTTTTTACTGATTAAAAATAACAAAGGAGCTGTATCCTTACCCGATGTTGATACGTGTCTCCTCTCCTCGCTAACTCGGCGTGTGTCACTCTCTACGCGCTGTTTCCCTGACTCTATGGATTATTCCCGATCACGTGGTGTCGACAGTGGGCCGGTGTTTTGGGCGGGAGGTTGTGCGGGGGTGTGGTTTAGCTGTTGAAAGGAGGTGGAACGCATGAGTGTGTAGATGATGCATCAGACGTTCTCATTGGTAACAAATAATAAAAGGATGTACATAAATATAAACAATTGTTAACGTGTCAAAACGGTCTATAGAATGAGACTGTTCCATGGAATGTTCAATAAAATGTTCAGGATTTTAAAGAAAACAATTTAAATCCATCCGTTCATTTAGTCCTTTTGGATGTGTGGTGCACAGGTGATTGATCCAGAATACCTCCCTCCTTAATAAGTAGTTATTATTGTCTCTTCCTGGGAGGGTTGCAACCATTTCCAAAATGCAAAATTTCAGCTGGCTCACATTATGATTCGCTTCGTTGAAGTGAACTGCCACCGTGGATTTCTGATTTTTTAGTCTAATATTGCTTTTGTGCTCAAAAATCCTTGTTTTTATTTTTCTTTGAGTTTTCCCCACGTAGGATAAGCCACATGGGCATCGTAACATGTAAATGACGTTGCTGGAGTCACGTGTGCCTGAAACTTTCAAATTTATAGACGTGCCTTTGGTGGGGTGATTGATGGTACTACCTCTGATGATGGCGGAGCAATTGCCACAGTTGTGGCATGGTAGTGTGCCAGTATATTTTGTATGTGCTTGTTTTTTGGTTGACTTGAGTAGTTCCTTCAAGTTTCTGGTTCTCTCATATGCAAAGATTGGCAATTTGTTGAATATTCCTTTGAAATCTTCCTCCAGGGCTAGTAATGGCCAATGATTTCTTATGATTCTTTTTATTTTCGAACTGCGTGTTGAAAATTTGGAAACGAACACGTTTCTTTGTTCATATGGTTTGTTGGTTGGTGTTAGTAGATGATGACGTTGCAATTTATATGCTCTCTCAGCTGCTGACTCCAGAATGGGTTCAGGATATCCTCTCTTTTTAAATTTCTGTAGTGTCTCCGTTTTATGTTTGACGTATAGTTCATTGGTGGATGCAATTCTTTTGATTCTGAGAAGTTGTGAAAATGGTAAATGATGTTTCAAGGACCCTTGGTGAAAACTGTTGTAGTGTAATAGGTTGTTCCTGTCTGTACTTTTTGTGAAAACGCTGTTGGTGATTTTTCCTTCTTTGTTTGTTAGTAATACATCCAAAAATGATAACTCTGTTTTGTTCAGGGTGAATGTAAATTGGATTCTCTCATTTTTTGAGTTTAGGTTAAGTAGAGCTTGTCTTAAGCTTTCTTCTGTGCCTTTCCATAAGACGAAAACATCGTCTATATATCTCCTGTAAACAATCAAGTTGTTTGTCCAATTCTCATCCTCCAGTATGTTGTCTGTTTCAAATCTGTGCATGAATATATTTGCGTAGGTGGGCGCGGCACAATTGCCCATAGATGTTCCGGGCGCTTGTACATAAAATTTGTCTGACCATTTGAAATAACTGTGATACAGTGTAAAGTGTAACAGTTCCATTATGAATATCTTCAGGCCCTCTGTTTTGTCCTCTTGTATAAGCATGCTTTCAACTGCTGACATACCTAAATCATGTGGTATGGAGGTGTATAACGATTTGACATCGATACTTGCCATTATCATATCTTTTGTAAAGTTTGCTTGTTCTTCTTCCAAGATGTTTAAAAAATGGGTGGTGTCCTTGATATAGGTGCTCGTTTTCTGTACAATCGTCTGCAGGTGTTCATCCAAATATTTTCCGATTGGTTCGTGTATTGAGCCCACGGTCGATACAATGGGACGTAGTGGAGGGAATTTTGGGTCTTTGTGTATTTTGGGTATCATATATATATATATATGGAATAGATGGATTTTCCTTGATAAGATATTCTTTCTCCTTTTGACCTATGATACCATTCTCCATTGCTTTTTCAATGATGGTTCTCAGGATTTTTTCAAATTTTTTGGTGGGATCCGTTATCATGATGGTGTACGTGTTAGGATCTTGAACATGATTTTCAACGTTTTGTAGGTAATAGCTGGTGTCCATTATAACTAAGGCGCCGCCTTTATCTGCTTGTCTTATTGTAATTGATTCGTTGTTGGCCAGTTTCTGTAATACGGTCATATCCTCTTTCGTCATGTTTGAATGTTTTGATTTTGGTGCCTTGAATATCGCTTCAATTTCAGTGATAACTACTTTCTCAAATGCATCTAACACCTTATGACTTGTGGGAGCCAGAAATTTGCTTTTGCTTCTTAGACCCATGAGTGTGTTTTCCTTCGTTGGAGTGACCGATGGTTCAATGATGTTACTGAAAAAATGTCTTAGTCTTAAAGATCTTAAGAATTTGTATAAACATACTTTGGTTTCCAAAAAGTTTGAGTGATACGTTGGGACGTATGATGAACCTTTCTGCAATGTTTTGAGTTCCTTCTCACTCAGATCTTGACTGGATATATTTATGACTAGGTTTTCGGATTCTGACTCCTTGTATTTAATGCTACCGCGTCTTTGTTTGTTTGTTTTTTTGCTCCTCCGGGTTCTACTTCCGGTCCTGGGCCTGTCTCTAAAGAAGTCGCTGATGGATGTTGTGATGTAGAGGCTGTGGTTCCTTTATCAGTTGTTTGACTCGTTGTTTCTGCGGATTGACCCGGTCTGGGTCTTCTATCAAATGTAGGTCGTTTCTACTGTGAATCATCCGATGATGTGTCATCCGTTGATGCGTTAGGTTTCTGTTGGCGTCTTTTGGCGTATATGTCCGCCCATGAGTAAACTTCGCCCAAGCGGTAGTCTGTGGTGTCCCTTTTGAACTTCCTCAGTTTTCTGTCATTAATTTCCTTCGTATATTCATCCAGTTTTTTATTGATGTCCTCTAGAATTTGGGTCCATTCCTCTTTAGTTGTTATGTTTACCAATTCATCTTTGACTTGATTCACTTCCTTGTTTAAATCCTCTATTAGTTTGGCTAATTCTTCTATGATCAATAATATCAAGTCGAGTGAACATTTGTTCAGTATTGCGTGCCAACGTTCAGTGAATCTCGCGTTGTTTTTGCAAAGTGTGGATTTCAAAGATATCCTTAATCCGCGCGGAATCCGTTTAGCTTTGTGGTACTTAATGAGAGTACTTGCGTGCAGTTTTTGATTTACGATCCATTTTGATATGTACAATTGTTTAATGGTTGATGCTTTTGAACTGGTACTCGGACATATTTCCTCTGTTTCCTCGATAAGAGAGTAAATACGACTTGTGTCATCTTGGTTGAATACAAGAGTTTCAGCTCTTTGTTCCGTGGTATGTGCTATTTCTGCAAATTGCATGTTTTATGCTGTTCGTTGTGGTGCGTGCCACGTTGCTCAGTGTGTCATATATGTCCAATGTTAGTGATGTGGACAAACGCACTCTGTTTCAATCGATTTTACGTGAGTAGGTAAATTTGTTTCACATAGGTCGGTGGTGCAAAGGTAGGTTACCCTGCTGAGCGTGTTCAGGGTGTTTCAAACCAGATTTTGACATGTGTTTCCTGAGTGTCAGGACTCACTCCTAGCTTGCACTCCTTTATATTTTCCTTAAATGATTACTCCATTGTTTTTGTTTAGTTGTTTGCAAATTTTATTTTCATTTCCAAACGTTGTTAGTTAGCGAGTTTCTTTTTTCATGTAACATTTCATTTTCTGTACAATATTTTTCACTCAATTTATATTTCAAACCTAATGCATTTCAAGCGATAACGCCCTTCTTCAGGGGATTTCCTTTATCTGAAAACATGAATATATCCTCATGAGTACACATAAAATAAATTTTACAACCTTTGTAATGCACAGTATCCATGATAATTTGACAATGGGTCATGCTTCAGAAACCATAAATGAACCGTGAATGTGCGTGGGATGACTAGTAGACATCAAAACGGTGTTTTGTGATACCTTACAGCCCAGTTTTAACAAAGTGTCTGCATGCCGGTACTGACCTTGAAAAAATTGTGGTTTGTATTCTGAGCTGTGGAATCAAAAAGAGAGTAAAATGATAACCCGTCGTTATAATCAGTAACTGCTTTTACTGATTAAAAATAACAAAGGAGCTGTGTCCTTACCCAACGTTGATACGTGTCTCCTCTCCTCGCTAACTCGGCGTGTGTCACTCTCTACGCGCTGTTTCCCTGACTCTATGGTGTATTCCCGATCACGTGGTGTCGACAGTGGGCCGGTGTTTTGGGCGGGAGGTTGTGCGGGGGTGTGGTTTAGCTGTTGAAAGGAGGTGGAACGCGTGAGTGTGTAGATGATGCATCAGACGTTCTCATTGGTAACAAATAATAAAAGGATGTACATAAATATAAACAATTGTTAACGTGTCAAAACGGTCTATAGAATGAGACTGTTCCATGGAATGTTCAATAAAATGTTCAGGATTTTAAAGAAAACAATTTAAATCCATCCGTTCATTTAGTCCTTTTGGATGTGTGGTGCACAGGTGATTGATCCAGAATACCTCCCTCCTTAATAAGTAGTTATTATTGTCTCTTCCTGGGAGGGTTGCAACCATTTCCAAAATGCAAAATTTCAGCTGGCTCACATTATGATTCGCTTTGTTGAAGTGAACTGCCACCGTGGATTTCTGATTTTTTAGTCTAATATTGTTTTTGTGCTCAAAAATCCTTGTTTTTATTTTTCTTTGAGTTTTCCACACGTAGGATAAGCCACATGGGCATCGTAACATGTAAATGACGTTGCTGGAGTCACATGTGCCTGAAACTTTCAAATTTATAGACGTGCCTTTGGTGGGGTGATTGATGGTACTACCTCTGATGATGGAGGAGCAATTGCCACAGTTGTGGCATCGTAGTGTGCCAGTATATTTTGTATGTGCTTGTTTTTTGGTTGACTTGAGTAGTTCCTTCAAGTTTCTGGTTCTCTCATATGCAAAGATTGGCAATTTGTTGAATATTCCTTTGAAATCTTCCTCCAGGGCTAGTAATGGCCAATGATTTCTTATGATTCTTTTTATTTTCGAACTGCGTGTTGAAAATTTGGAAACAAACACGTTTCTTTGTTCATCTGGTTTGGTGGTTGGTGTTAGTAGATGATGACGTTGCAATTTATCTGCTCTCTAAGCTGCTGACTCCAGAATGGGTTCAGGATATCCTCTCTTTTTAAATTTCTGTAGTGTCTCCGTTTTATGTTTGACGTATAGTTCATTGGTGGATGCAATTCTTTTGATTCTGAGAAGTTGTGAAAATGGTAAATGATGTTTCAAGGACCCTTGGTGAAAACTGTTGTAGTGTAATAGGTTGTTCCTGTCTGTACTTTTTGTGAAAACGCTGGTGGTGATTTTTCCTTCTTTGTTTGTTAGTAATACATCCAAAAATGATAACTCTGTTTTGTTCAGGGTGAATGTAAATTGGATTCTCTCATTTTTTGAGTTTAGGTTAAGTAGAGCTTGTCTTAAGCTTTCTTCTGTGCCTTTCCATAAGACGAAAATATCGTCTATATATCTCCTGTAAACAATCAAGTTGTTTGTCCAATTCTCATCCTCCAGTATGTTGTCTGTCTCAAATCTGTGCATGAATATATTTGCGTAGGTGGGCGCGGCACAATTGCCCATAGATGTTTCGGATGCTTGTACATAAAATTTGTCTGACCATTTGAAATAACTGTGATACAGTGTAAAGTGTAACAGTTCCATTATGAATATCTTCAGGCCCTCTGTTTTGTCCTCTTGTATAAGCATGCTTTCAACTGCTGACATACCTAAATCATGTGGTATGGAGGTGTATAACGATTTGACATCAATACTTGCCATTATCATATCTTTTGTAAAGTTTGCTTGTTCTTCTTCCAAGATGTTTAAAAAATGGGTGGTGTCCTTGATATAGGTGCTCGTTTTCTGTACAATCGTCTGCAGGTGTTCATCCAAATATTTTCCGATTGGTCCGTGTATTGAGCCCACGGTCAATACAATGGGACGTAGTGGAGGGAATTTTGGGTCTTTGTGTATTTTGGGTATCATATATATATATATATGGAATAGATGGATTTTCCTTGATAAGATATTCTTTCTCCTTTTGACCTATGATACCATTCTCCATTGCTTTTTCAATGATGGTTCTCAGGATTTTTTCAAATTTTTTGGTGGGATCCGTTATCATGATGGTGTACGTGTTAGGATCTTGAACATGATTTTCAACGTTTTGTAGGTAATAGCTGGTGTCCATTATAACTAAGGCGCCGCCTTTATCTGCTTGTCTTATTGTAATTGATTCGTTGTTGGCCAGTTTCTGTAATACGGTCATATCCTCTTTCGTCATGTTTGAATGTTTTGATTTTGGTGTCTTGAATATCGCTTCAATTTCAGTGATAACTACTTTCTCAAATGCATCTAACACCTTATGACTCGTGGGAGCCAGAAATTTACTTTTGCTTCTTAGACCCATGAGTGTGTTTTCCTTCGTTGGAGTGACCGATGGTTCAATGATGTTACTGAAAAAATGTCTTAGTCTTAAAGATCTTAAGAATTTGTATAAACATACTTTGGTTTCCAAAAAGTTTGAGTGATACGTTGGGACGTATGATGAACCTTTCTGCAATGTTTTGAGTTCCTTCTCACTCAGATCTTGACTGGATATATTTATGACTAGGTTTTCGGATTCTGACTCCTTGTATTTAATGCTACCGCGTCTTTGTTTGTTTGTTTTTTTGCTCCTCCGGGTTCTACTTCCGGTCCTGGGCCTGTCTCTAAAAAAGTCGCTGATGGTTGTTGTGATGTAGAGGCTGTGGTTCCTTTATCAGTTGTTTGACTCGTTGTTTCTGCGGATTGACCCGGTCTGGGTCTTCTATCAAATGTAGGTCGTTTCTACTGTGAATCATCCGATGATGTGTCATCCGTTGATGCGTTAGGTTTCTGTTGGCGTCTTTTGGCGTATATGTCCGCCCATGAGTAAACTTCGCCCAAGCGGTAGTCTGTCGTGTCCCTTTTGAACTTCCTCAGTTTTCTGTCATTAATTTCCTTCGTATATTCATCCAGTTTTTTATTGATGTCCTCTAGAATTTGGGTCCATTCCTCTTTAGTTGTTATGTTTACCAATTCATCTTTGACTTGATTCACTTCCTTGTTTAAATCCTCTATTAGTTTGGCTAATTCTTCTATGATCAATAATATCAAGTCGAGTGAACATTTGTTCAGTATTGCGTGCCAACGTTCAGTGAATCTCGCGTTGTTTTTGCAAAGTGTGGATTTCAAAGATATCCTTAATCCGCGCGGAATCCGTTGAGCTTTGTGGTACTTAATGAGAGTACTTGCGTGCAGTTTTTGATTTACGATCCGTTTTGATATGTACAATTGTTTAATGGTTGATGCTTTTGAACTGGTACTCGGACATATTTCCTCTGTTTCCTCGATAAGAGAGTAAATACGACTTGTGTCATCTTGGTTGAATACAAGAGTTTCAGCTCTTTGTTCCGTGGTATGTGCTATTTCTGCAAATTGCATGTTTTATGCTGTTCGTTGTGGTGCGTGCCACGTTGCTCAGTGTGTCATATATGTCCAATGTTAGTGATGTGGACAAACGCACTCTGTTTCAATCGATTTTACGTGAGTAGGTAAATTTGTTTCACATAGGTCGGTGGTGCAAAGGTAGGTTACCCTGCTGAGCGTGTTCAGGGTGTTTCAAACCATATTTTGACATGTGTTTCCTGAGCGTCAGGACTCACTCCTAGCTTGCACTCCTTTATATTTTCCTTAAATGATTACTCCATTGTTTTTGTTGTTGTTTGCAAATTTTATTTTCATTTCCAAACGTTGTTAGTTAGCAAGTTTCTTTTTTCATGTAACATTTCATTTTCTGTACAATATTTTTCACTCAATTTATATTTCAAACCTAATGCATTTCAAGCGATAACGCCCTTCTTCAGGGGGTTTTCCTTTATCTGAAAACATGAATATATCCTCATGAGTACATATAAAATAAATTTTACAACCTTTGTAATGCACAGTATCCATGATAATTTGACAATGGGTCATGCTTCAGAAACCATAAATGAACCGTGAATGTGCGTGGGATGACTAGTAGACATCAAAACGGTGTTTTGTGATACCTTACAGCCCAGTTTTACCAAAGTGTCGGCATGCCGGTACTGACCTTGAAAAAATTGTGGTTTGTATTCCGAGCTGTGGAATCAAAAAGAGAGTAAAATGATAACCCGTCGTTATAATCAGTAACTGCTTTTACTGATTAAAAATAACAAAGGAGCTGTGTCCTTACCCAACGTTGATACGTGTCTCCTCTCCTCGCTAACTCGGCGTGTGTCACTCTCTACGCGCTGTTTCCCTGACTCTATGGTGTATTCCCGATCACGTGGTGTCGACAGTGGGCCGGTGTTTTGGGCGGGAGGTTGTGCGGGGGTGTGGTTTAGCTGTTGAAAGGAGGTGGAACGCGTGAGTGTGTAGATGATGCATCAGACGTTCTCATTGGTAACAAATAATAAAAGGATGTACATAAATATAAACAATTGTTAACGTGTCAAAACGGTCTATAGAATGAGACTGTTCCATGGAATGTTCAATAAAATGTTCAGGATTTTAAAGAAAACAATTTAAATCCATCCGTTCATTTAGTCCTTTTGGATGTGTGGTGCACAGGTGATTGATCCAGAATACCTCCCTCCTTAATAAGTAGTTATTATTGTCTCTTCCTGGGAGGGTTGCAACCATTTCCAAAATGCAAAATTTCAGCTGGCTCACATTATGATTCGCTTCGTTGAAGTGAACTGCCACCGTGGATTTCTGATTTTTTAGTCTAATATTGTTTTTGTGCTCAAAAATCCTTGTTTTTATTTTTCTTTGAGTTTTCCCCACGTAGGATAAGCCACATGGGCATCGTAACATGTAAATGACGTTGCTGGAGTCACATGTGCCTGAAACTTTCAAATTTATAGACGTGCCTTTGGTGGGTTGATTGATGGTACTACCTCTGATGATGGAGGAGCAATTGCCACAGTTGTGGCATGGTAGTGTGCCAGTATATTTTGTATGTGCTTGTTTTTTGGTTGACTTGAGTAGTTCCTTCAAGTTTCTGGTTCTCTCATATGCAAAGATTGGCAATTTGTTGAATATTCCTTTGAAATCTTCCTCCAGGGCTAGTAATGGCCAATGATTTCTTATGATTCTTTTTATTTTCGAACTGCGTGTTGAAAATTTGGAAACGAACACGTTTCTTTGTTCATCTGGTTTGGTGGTTGGTGTTAGTAGATGATGACGTTGCAATTTATCTGCTCTCTCAGCTGCTGACTCCAGAATGGGTTCAGGATATCCTCTCTTTTTAAATTTCTGTAGTGTCTCCGTTTTATGTTTGACGTATAGTTCATTGGTGGATGCAATTCTTTTGATTCTGAGAAGTTGTGAAAATGGTAAATGATGTTTCAAGGACCCTTGGTGAAAACTGTTGTAGTGTAATAGGTTGTTCCTGTCTGTACTTTTTGTGAAAACGCTGGTGGTGATTTTTCCTTCTTTGTTTGTTAGTAATACATCCAAAAATGATAACTCTGTTTTGTTGGGGGTGAATGTAAATTGGATTCTCTCATTTTTTGAGTTTAGGTTAAGTAGAGCTTGTCTTAAGCTTTCTTCTGTGCCTTTCCATAAGACGAAAATATCGTCTATATATCTCCTGTAAACAATCCAGTTGTTTGTCCAATTCTCATCCTCCAGTATGTTGTCTGTCTCAAATCTGTGCATGAATATATTTGCGTAGGTGGGCGCGGCACAATTGCCCATAGATGTTTCGGATGCTTGTACATAAAATTTGTCTGACCATTTGAAATAACTGTGATACAGTGTAAAGTGTAACAGTTCCATTATGAATATCTTCAGGCCCTCTGTTTTGTCCTCTTGTATAAGCATGCTTTCAACTGCTGACATACCTAAATCATGTGGTATGGAGGTGTATAACGATTTGACATCGATACTTGCCATTATCATATCTTTTGTAAAGTTTGCTTGTTCTCCTTCCAAGATGTTTAAAAAATGGGTGGTGTCCTTGATATAGATGCTCGTTTTCTGTACAATCGTCTGCAGGTGTTCATCCAAATATTTTCCGATTGGTTCGTGTATTGAGCCCACGGTCGATACAATGGGACGTAGTGGATGGAATTTTGGGTCTTTGTGTATTTTGGGTATCATATATATATATATATGGAATAGATGGATTTTCCTTGATAAGATATTCTTTCTCCTTTTGACCTATGATACCATTCTCCATTGCTTTTTCAATGATGGTTCTCAGGATTTTTTTAAATTTTTGGGTGGGATCCGTTATCATGATGGTGTACGTGTTAGGATCTTGAACATGATTTTCAACGTTTTGTAGGTAATAGCTGGTGTCCATTATAACTAAGGCGCCGCCTTTATCTGCTTGTCTTATTGTAATTGATTCGTTGTTGGCCAGTTCTGTAATACGGTCATATCCTCTTTCGTCATGTTTGAATGTTTTGATTTTGGTGTCTTGAATATCGCTTCTATTTCAGTGATAACTACTTTCTCGAATGCATCTAACACCTTATGACTCGTGGGAGCCAGAAATTTGCTTTTGCTTCTTAGACCCATGAGTGTGTTTTCCTTCGTTGGAGTGACCGATGGTTCAATGATGTTACTGAAAAAATGTCTTAGTCTTAAAGATCTTAAGAATTTGTATAAACATACTTTGGTTCCAAAAAGTTTGAGTGATATGTTGGGACGTATGATGAACCTTTCTGCAATGTTTTGAGTTCCTTCTCACTCAGATCTTGACTGGATATATTTATGACTAGGTTTTCGGATTCTGACTCCTTGTATTTAATGCTACCGTGTCTTTGTTTGTTTGTTTTTTTGCTCCTTCGGGTTCTACTTCCGGTCCTGGGCCTGTCTCTAAAAAAGTCGCTGATGGTTGTTGTGATGTAGAGGCTGTGGTTCCTTTATCAGTTGTTTGACTCGTTGTTTCTGCGGATTGACCCGGTCTGGGTCTTCTATCAAATGTAGGTCGTTTATACTGTGAATCATCCGATGATGTGTCGTCCGTTGATGCGTTAGGTTTCTGTTGGCGTCTTTTGGCGTATATGTCCGCCCATGAGTAAACTTCGCCCAAGCGGTAGTCTGTGGTGTCCCTTTTGAACTTCCTCAGTTTTCTGTCATTAATTTCCTTCGTATATTCATCCAGTTTTTTATTGGTGTCCTCTAGAATTTGGGTCCATTCCTCTTTAGTTGTTATGTTTACCAATTCATCTTTGACTTGATTCACTTCCTTGTTTAGATCCTCTATTAGTTTGGCTAATTCTTCTATGATCAATAATATCAAGTCGAGTGAACATTTGTTCAGTATTGCGTGCCAACGTTCAGTGAATCTCGCGTTGTTTTTGCAAAGTGTGGATTTCAAAAATATCCTTAATCCGCGCTGAATCCGTTGAGCTTTGTGGTACTTAATGAGAGTACTTGCGTGCAGTTTTTGATTTACGATCCGTTTTGATATGTACAACAATTGTTTAATGGTTGATGCTTTTGAACTGGTACTCGGACATATTTCCTCTGTTTTCTCGATAAGAGAGTAAATGCGACTTGTGTCATCTTAGTTGAATACAAGAGTTTCAGCTCTTTGTTCCGTGGTATGTGCTATTTCTGCAAATTGCATGTTTTATGCTGTTCGTTGTGGTGCGTACCACGTTGCTCAGTGTGTCATATATCTCCAATGTTAGTGATGTGGACAAACGCACTCTGTTTCAATCGATTTTACGTGAGTAGGTAAATTTGTTTCACATAGGTCGGTGGTGCAAAGTTAGGTTATAACGACCGGGTTATCACTTTACTCTCTTTTTGATTCCACAGCTCGGAATACAAACCACAATTTTTTCAAGGTCAGTACCGACATGCCGACACTTTGTTAAAACTGGGCTGTAAGGTATCACTAACAACGTTTGGAAATGAAAATAAAATTTGCAAACAACTAAACAAAAACAATGGAGTAATCATTTAAGGAAAATATAAAGGAGTGCAAGCTAGGAGTGAGTCCTGACGCTCAGGAAACACATGTCAAAATCTGGTTTGAAACACCCTGAACACGCTCAGCAGGGTAACCTACCTTTGCACCACCGACCTATGTGAAACAAATTTACCTACTCACGTAAAATCGATTGAAACAGAGTGCGTTTGTCCACATCACTAACATTGGAGATATATGACACACTGAGCAACGTGGCACGCACCACAACGAACAGGATAAAACATGCAATTTGCAGAAATAGCACATACCACGGAACAAAGAGCTGAAACTCTTGTATTCAACCAAGATGACACAAGTCGCATTTACTCTCTTATCGAGGAAACAGAGGAAATATGTCCGAGTACCAGTTCAAAAGCATCAACCATTAAAAAATTGTTGTACATATCAAAACGGATCGTAAATCAAAAACTGCACGCAAGTACTCTCATTAAGTACCACAAAGCTCAACGGATTCCGCGCGGATTAAGGATATCTTTGAAATCCACACTTTGCAAAAACAACGCGAGATTCTCTGAACGTTGGCACGCAATACTGAACAAATGTTCACTCGACTTGATATTATTGATCATAGAAGAATTAGCCAAACTAATAGAGGATTTAAACAAGGAAGTGAATCAAGTCAAAGATGAATTGGTAAACATAACAACTAAAGAGGAATGGACCCAAATTCTAGAGGACACCAATAAAAAACTGGATGAATATACGAAGGAAATTAATGACAGAAAACTGAGGAAGTTCAAAAGGGACACCACAGACTACCGCTTGGGCGAAGTTTACTTATGGGCGGATATATACGCCAAAAGACGCCAACAGAAACCTAACGCATCAACGGATGACACATCATCGGATGATTCACAGTATAAACGACCTACATTTGATAGAAGACCCAGACCGGGTCAATCCGCAGAAACAACGAGTCAAACAACTGATAAAGGAACCACAGCCTCAGCATCACAACAACCATCGGCGCATTTTTTAGAGACAGACCCAGGACCGGAAGTAGAACCCGGAGGAGCAAAAAAACAAACAAACAAAGACGCGGTAGCATTAAATACAAGGAGTCAGAATCCAAAAACCTAGTCATAAATATATTTAGTCAAGATCTGAGTGACAAGGAACTCAAAACATTGCAGAAAGGTTCATCATACGTCCCAACGTATCACTCAAACTTTTTGGAAACCAAAGTATGTTTATACAAATTCTTAAGATCTTTAAGACTAAGACATTTTTTCAGCAACATCATTGAACCATCGGTCACTCCAACGAAGGAAAACACACTCATGGGTCTAAGAAGCAAAAGCAAATTTCTGGCTCCCACGAGTCATAAGGTGTTAGATGCATTTGAGAAAGTAGTTATCACTGAAATTGAAGCGATATTCAAGACACCAAAATCAAAACATTCAAACATGATGAAAGAGGATATGACCGTATTACAGAAACTGGCCAACAACAAATCAATTACAATAAGACAAGCAGATAAAGGCGGCGCCTTAGTTATAATGGACACCAGCTATTACCTACAAAACGTTGAAAATCATGTTCAAGAACCTAACACGTACACCATCATGATAACGGATCCCACCAAAGAATTTGAAAAAATCCTGAGAACCATCATCGAAAAAGCAATGGAGAATGGTACCATAGGTCAAAAGGAGAAAGAATATCTTATCAAGGAAAATCCATCTATTCCATATATATATATGATAGCCAAAATACACAAAGACCCAAAATTCCCTCCACTACGTCCCATTGTATCGACCGTGGGCTCAATACACGAACCAATCGTAAAATATTTGGATAAACACCTGCAGACGATTGTACAGAAAAGGAGCACCTATATCAAGGACACCACCCATTTTTTAAACATCTTGGAAGAAGAACAAGCAAACTTTACAAAAGATATGATAATGGCAAGTATCGATGTCAAATCGTTATACACCTCCATACCACATGATTTAGGTATGTCAGCAGTTGAAAGCATGCTCATACAAGAGGACAAAACAGAGGGCCTGAAGATATTCATAATGGAACTGTTACACTTTACACTGTATCACAGTTATTTCAAATGGTCAGACACATTTTATGTACAAGCGTCCGGAACATCTATGGGCAATTGTGCCGCGCCCACCTACGCAAATATATTCATGCACAGATTTGAGAAAGACAACATACTGGAGGATGAGAATTGGACAAACAAACTTGATTGTTTACAGGAGATATATTGACGATATTTTCGTCGTATGGAAAGGCACAGAAGAAAGCTTAAGACAAGCTCTACTTAACCTAAACTCAAAAAATGAGAGAATCCAATTTACATTCACCCTGAAAAAAACAGAGTTATCATTTTTGGATGTATTACTAACAAACAAAGAAGGAAAAATCACCACCAGCGTTTTCACAAAAAGTACAGACAGGAACAACCTATTGCACTACAACAGTTTTCACCAAGGGTTCTTGAAACATCATTTACCATTTTCACAACTTCTCAGAATCAAAAGAATTGCATCCACCAATAAATATACGTCAAACATAAAACGGAGACACTACAGAAATTTAAAAAGAGAGGATATCCTGAACCCATTCTGGAGTCAGCAGCTGAGACAGCAGATAAATTGCAACGTCATCATCTACTAACACCAACCAACAAACCAGATGAACAAAGAAACGTGTTCGTTTCCAAATTTTCAACACGCAGTTCGAAAATAAAAAGAATCATAAGAAATCATTGGCCATTACTAGCCCTGGAGGAAGATTTCAAAGGAATATTCAACAAATTGCCAATCTTTGCATATGAGAGAACCAGAAACTTGAAGGAACTACTCAAGTCAACCAAAAAACAAGCACATACAAAATATACTGGCACACTACCATGCCACAACTGTGGCAATTGCTCCGCCATCATCAGAGGTAGTACCATCAATCACCCCACCAAAGGCACGCCTATAAATTTGAAAGTTTCAGGCACATGTGACTCCAGCAACGTCATTTACATGTTACGATGCCCATGTGGCTTATCCTACGTGGGGAAAACTCAAAGAAAAATAAAAACAAGGATTTTTGAGCACAAAAACAATATTAGACTAAAAAATCAGAAATCCACGGTGGCAGTTCACTTCAACGAAGCGAATCATAATGTGAGCCAGCTGAAATTTTGCATTTTGGAAATGGTTGCAACCCTCCCAGGAAGAGACAATAATAACTACTTATTAAGGAGGGAGGTATTCTGGATCAATCACCTGTGCACCACACATCCAAAAGGACTAAATGAACGGATGGATTTAAATTGTTTTCTTTAAAATCCTGAACATTTTATTGAACATTCCATGGAACAGTCTCATTCTATAGACCGTTTTGACACGTTAACAATTGTTTATATTTATGTACATCCTTTTATTATTTGTTACCAATGAGAACGTCTGATGCATCATCTACACACTCACGCCTTCCACCTCCTTTCAACAGCTAAACCACACCCCCGCACAACCTCCCGCCCAAAACACCGGCTCACTGTCGACACCACGTGATCGGGAATACACCATAGAGTCAGGGAAACAGCGCGTAGAGAGTGACACACGCCGAGGTAGCGAGGAGAGGAGACACGTATCAACGTCGGGTAAGGACACAGCTCCTTTGTTATTTTTATTCAGTAAAAACAGTTACTGATTATAACAACCGGGTTATCATTTTACTCTCTTTTTGATTCCACAGCTCGGAATTCAAACCACAATTTTTTCAAAGTCAGTACCGACATGCCGACACTTTGTTAAAACTGGGCTGTAAGGTATCACAAAACACCGTTTTGATGTCTACTAGTCATCCCACTCACATTCACGGTTCATTTATGGTTTCTGAAGCATGACCCATTGTCAAATTATCATGGATACTGTGCATTACAAAGGTTGTAAAATTTATTTTATGTGTACTCATGAGGATATATTCATGTTTTCAGATAAAGGAAATCCCCTGAAGAAGGGAGTTATCGCTTGAAATGCATTGGGTTTGAAATATAAATTGAGTGAAAAATATTGTACAGAAAATGAAATGTTACATGAAAAAAAGAAACTCGCTAACTAACAACGTTTGGAAATGAAAATAAAATTTGCAAACAACTAAACAAAAACAATGGAGTAATCATTTAAGGAAAATATAAAGGAGTGCAAGCTAGGAGTGAGTCCTGACACTTTACTTTTAAACATATTCATCTAAAGCGCAGCATGCCACCATTCCCTCACACTCTGCCCCCTCACACACTCTGCAATGGAACATACACTCCAAATACCACTCAGTGCCACATAATTACACTGCACTCAATGCAACATACACTTCAAATACCACTCAATGCCATATAATTACACGCCACATAATTACACTGCACTCAATGCAACATACACTTCAAATACCACTCAATGCCATATAATTACACGCCACATAATTACACTGCACTCAATGCAACATACACTCCAAATACCACCCAGTACCACATAATTACACGCCACATAATTACACGCCACATAATTACACTCTACTGAATGCAACACACACTGCACACAATACCACTCAGTGCCACATAATTATATGCTACATAATTACACTGCACTCAATGCAACATACACTCCAAATACTACACTGTGCCACATAATTAAAGACCACATAATTACACTCTACTGATTGCAACATACACTCCAAATACCACTCAGTGCCACATAATTACACGTCACATAATTGCACTGCACTCAATGCAACATACACTTCAAATACCACTCAGTGCCACATAATTACACGCAACACAATTACACTCTACTGAATACAACATACACTCCACACAATACCACTCAGTGCCACATAATTATATGCTACATAATTACACTGCGCTCAATGCAAAATACACTCCAAATACCACTCAGTGCCACATAATTACACACCACATGATTACACTGCACTCAATGCAACATACACTCCAAATACCACTCAGTACCACATAATTACACTCCACATAATTACTCTGCACTCATTGCAACATACATTCCAAATACCACTCAGTGCCACATAATTACACGCCACATATTTACACTTCACTCAATGCAACATACACTTCAAATACCACATAGTGCCACATAATTACACGCCACATAATTACACTGCACTCAATGCAACATACACTCCAAATACCACTCAGTGCCACATAATTACACGCCACATAATTACACTGCACTCAATGCCACATACACTCCAAATACCACTCAGTGCCACATAATTACACTGCAATCAATGCAACATACATTCCAAATACCGCTCAGTGCCACAT
The DNA here is from genome assembly GCF_964263255.1 of Lissotriton vulgaris. Lineage (NCBI taxonomy): Eukaryota > Metazoa > Chordata > Amphibia > Caudata > Salamandridae > Lissotriton > Lissotriton vulgaris. The sequence goes on along the minus strand of NC_141687.1, from coordinate 34,295,710 downwards.
AATTACACGCCACATAATTACACTGCACTCAATGCAACATACAATCCAAATACCACTCAGTTCCATATAATCACACATCACTCAATGCAACATACACTCCAAATACCACTCAGTGCCACATAATTACACACCACATAATTACACTCTACTGAATGCAACACACACTCCCCATATTACCACTCAGTGCCACATAATTACTCACTACATAATTACACTGCACTCAATGCAACAAACACTCCAAATAGCACTCAGTGCCACATAATTACACGCCACAAAATTACACTCTACTGAATACAACACACACTCCCCATATTACCACTCAGTGCCACATAATTACTCGCTACATAATTACACTGCACTCAATGCAACATACACTTCAAATAGCACTCAGTGCCACATAATTACACGCCAGAAAATCACACTCTACTGAATACAATATACACTCCCCATATTGCCACTCAGTACCATATAATGACATGCCACATAATTACATTCTTCTTAATGCAACGTAAATATACTCCACATAATACCACTCGGTGCCATATAATTACACACCTCATACTTACACTCTACTCAATGCAACATAAATACACTTTATATATTTGTGCTACTTTTTCTTTTGTATACCTTTATATATTCTTTTTTTTTAAATCATAAGAATATGAAACATCTTGGAACGTTAATAGAAAAATAAATGTCCTATTGTAGGAGTCAGCATGCACATTGAACACATGTGCATCTACAAAAGGATGCATTGACCGCGTCATCACTTCTTTTTTTATGCCATTATGTACAGCAGCCATAATGCAGTATGACTAGAAATATTGGCAAACTAAACAAAAACAATGGAGTAATCATTTAAGGAAAATATAAAGGAGTGCAAGCTAGGAGTGAGTCCTGACACTTTACTTTTAAACATATTCATCTAAAGCGCAGCATGCCACCATTCCCTCACACTCTGCCCCCTCACACACTCTGCAATGGAACATACACTCCAAATACCACTCAATGCCACATAATTACACGCCACATAATTACACTGCACTCAATGCAACATACACTTCAAATACCACTCAATGCCATATAATTACACGCCACATAATTACACTGCACTCAATGCAACATACACTTCAAATACCACTCAATGCCATATAATTACACGCCACATAATTACACTGCACTCAATGCAACATACACTCCAAATACCACCCAGTACCACATAATTACACGCCACATAATTACACTCTACTGAATGCAACACACACTGCACACAATACCACTCAGTGCCACATAATTATATGCTACATAATTACACTGCACTCAATGCAACATACACTCCAAATACCACACTGTGCCACATAATTAAAGACCACATAATTACACTCTACTGATTGCAACATACACTCCAAATACCACTCAGTGCCACATAATTACACGTCACATAATTACACTGCACTCAATGCAACATACACTTCAAATACCACTCAGTGCCACATAATTACACGCAACACAATTACACTCTACTGAATACAACATACACTCCACACAATACCACTCAGTGCCACATAATTATATGCTACATAATTACACTGCGCTCAATGCAAAATACACTCCAAATACCACTCAGTGCCACATAATTACACACCACATGATTACACTGCACTCAATGCAACATACACTCCAAATACCACTCAGTACCACATAATTACACTCCACATAATTACTCTGCACTCATTGCAACATACATTCCAAATACCACTCAGTGCCACATAATTACACGCCACATATTTACACTTCACTCAATGCAACATACACTTCAAATACCACATAGTGCCACATAATTACACGCCACATAATTACACTGCACTCAATGCAACATACACTCCAAATACCACTCAGTGCCACATAATTACACGCCACATAATTACACTGCACTCAATGCCACATACACTCCAAATACCACTCAGTGCCACATAATTACACTGCAATCAATGCAACATACATTTCAAATACCGCTCAGTGCCACATAATTACACGCCACATAATTACACTGCACTCAATGCAACATACACTCCAAATACCACTCAGTTCCATATAATCACACATCACTCAATGCAACATACACTCCAAATACCACTCAGTGCCACATAATTACACACCACATAATTACACTCTACTGAATGCAACACACACTCCCCATATTACCACTCAGTGCCACATAATTACTCACTACATAATTACACTGCACTCAATGCAACATACACTCCAAATAGCACTCAGTGCCACATAATTACACGCCACAAAATTACACTCTACTGAATACAACACACACTCCCCATATTACCACTCAGTGCCACATAATTACTCGCTACATAATTACACTGCACTCAATGCAACATACACTTCAAATAGCACTCAGTGCCACATAATTACACACCAGAAAATCACACTCTACTGAATACAATATACACTCCCCATATTGCCACTCAGTACCATATAATGACATGCCACATAATTACATTCTTCTTAATGCAACGTAAATATACTCCACATAATACCACTCGGTGCCATATAATTACACACCTCATACTTACACTCTACTCAATGCAACATAAATACACTTTATATATTTGTGCTACTTTTTCTTTTTTTTTTTAAATCTTTATTTTGCAGTATGGTAAAAAGGAAAAATAAAAAATAGGCGACATACCGCCACGAAACCCCACACAGGGGGCGCAAAGAAGGGGGAGGGACCCATCTAAAGGGGAAGGGCGATAGAGCTCCATAGTCCATCCATAATAGGGATTCTAGTCCAACATAGGTAGTGGTAGAGCGAGGCAGCGCTCAAAGTCCGCTCGTGGCACTGTAGCCCTCCCCAAGCATAGTTAGTCGCAACGAGAGAAAAGGGGGAAAGGAGAACAGAAGACGAACACCCCAACTATCCCCCACCCATAACCCTCCCCAACATCACCCTCCCCCCAGTGACGGCGACTAGCATTCATAGCACTCAACACAGGCATTCTTGAAATCAAATCTGGAAAAGATGGAGAGATCGCAGTGTTGGCGGGCACACAGCTGAGGGCAAACCTCGGGATAGAAATCTCACAAGTGAGCCCCAATTATACATGAAGTTCTTAAAGTGCCCCAGGAAGATGTCGGAAAGGCGTTCCATGCTTAACAGACGCCACAGTCGGGCATGCCACAAGGAAATAGCCGGGGCAGATGAGGATTTCCACGCTGCCGCTAGGGTCTTTTTGGCCGCCCCCAAACACAACCACATCATTCGCTTATCCGCCCTGGTCTGGTGTTCAAGCAGCGGGTCTCTAAGTCCCAGTAGGACAAAGTCCATGGAGTTCGGTATCGGGTAACCCAAGATGTCTCTAATGTGGGATAGAATCTCAGCCCAGTACGGCTGGATGGTAGGGCAGTCCCACCAAATATGTTTAAAGTCTCCCAACATCCCACAGCCCCGCCAACACCTATCTGAAGTAGCTGGGAATATGCGGCGCAACTTGGAGGGATATAGGTACCAATCAAAGATGACTTTCATATGTGCTTCTCTGAGATCAGCAGAGTGATTGTGTGCTGTCACGTCTCTCCATAGGGCCCGCCATTCGACAGCAGAGATGTCCCTCCCCAGCGTGGATTCCCAGTGATCTTGGTATCGTGGGCGTGGTGACACGGCAGAGTCTAGTAACAGCTTGTACAGGAAGGAGACCGCACCCCTCATGTTAGTAGTGTGAAGAAGGAAGGACTCAAATTTTGACAAGGGTCTGGTAGCCGCGTCCACCACTGCAGGCGATGTAGCCCAATGCAGGAGTTGGAGATGCCTGAAGCGCTCCGTCGGGAGGACACCATAGTCCCTCATACAGTTGTGGAAAGTGAGGGGTTCGGCGCCATGGAACAAGTGGGTGAGTGCTCTACAGCCACCCTCCCTCCATCCGTCAAACGGTCCCTCCTCCAGAGCCGGTGGGAAAGCCGGATTGAAATGAATTGGGGTGAAAGGGGACTGGAACGTGGTCCAGCGGTCGTCACCGCTTACCGTGTCCCATACCTTCAGCACCGTGCTCGTGGGGGTGCTAATGTAGGCATTCCTGGGGCGGTCCGCCTTAGGTTTCCAGGCTAAGTCCCAAACGGAGCGGCCCGCCACACTACGGTCCATGTGGAGCCAGTGCTTCTCCGACTGCTGTTGGGACCACTCTACTATGACCCTCAGTTGGGCAGCTTTGTAATATAAGTGCATGTCCGGAAAGCCCACCCCCCCCTCCAAGCACGGGCGCCTCAGGACGTGGAATGGGAGCCTTGCTCGGCCACCCTGCCAGACATACCGGAGCATCATGGTCTTCAATTGGCGGAAGTAGTCCAGCCCTATCGGAATAGGTAGCGCCTGAAATAGATACAACAGTTTGGGAAGGAGCACCATTTTAAGGGCGTGCACCCTGCCTAGCCACGAGATGTATTTAGGCTTCCAGCGTTCCAGCTCAGCCCTCACGGAGGATAGCATCGGAGGGAAATTAGCGTGGAACAGGGCATTCACGGTAGAGGTCAGTCGTACGCCCAAGTAGAGCAAGGACTCTGAAGCCCAGGCAAGTGGAGTGAGCAGTCCGGCCGCGTGCACCTCCCCCGCCGAGAGAGTCAGGTTGAGGATGTAGGATTTATCGAAATTTACCTTAAAGCCCGCCACTTCCTCGTAGGCCGAGAGCACTGAGTGGACATGTGGTAGCGACCGCGCCGGATCCCTGATGGACAGCAGAACATCGTCCGCAAAGAGCGAGATCTTGTGCTGTTCGCCCGTAAAGGGAAGGCCCAAAATCCCCTCATTATCCCGGACTGCTAACGCTAATGGCTCAATACTCAGAGCAAAGAGAAGGGGTGAGAGGGGACAACCCTGGCGCGTCCCTCGGGAATGGCGAAAAGGCGTGGATCTATGGCCATTGACCAATACACGGGACGTAGGCCCACTGTAATTAGCCTCAACCATCTTCACGAACGCGGGTGAGAAGCCGAAAGCCACTAGCGTCCGATGCAAAAAGCCCCAGTCGACGCGGTCGAAAGCCTTCTCTGCGTCGAGCCCCACGAGCACCGCGGGTATGTGGAAGCGCTCCGCCTTCTCGATGAGGTGTATGACGCGGCGCAGGTTATCATGGGTCTGTCTGCCCTTGATAAATCCCGATTGATCAGGATGGATCAGGGCCGGCATCAGGTCCTGCAGCCTAGTCGCCAAGATAGAGGAATACAGTTTGGCGTCTATATTGAGGAGTGCTATCGGGCGGTAGGATGAACAAAGAGTAGGATCCTTCCCCGATTTGGGAATAATGCTGATTAGCGCTTCAGCCATAGAGTCTGTGGTTCTGCCATCAATCGCCATGGCGTTGAAGAGGGAAACCAGGTAATCGCATATTTCAGAAGCAAATGTTTTGTAAAAGAGGGCCGTGTAGCCATCAGGCCCTGGGGCCTTGTGCAGCTTCAGGTTTTTAATGGCCTCCAAGATCTCCTCCCGGGTGACGGGGGAGGATAGCGATTCGTTCCATTCTCTAGAAACCTTCGGGAGAGACAGGCCCTCTAGGAATTTGGACTGTGCGCCGGGATCGAGAGTGTCACTCGAATAGAGTGCCGCGTAAAAGCGCCCGAAGATGGCTGCTTTGTTCGCGTCTCTATGCTGGACAGAGCCCGCCTGGTCGCGAATACCCCCGACATAGTCCCTCTCGTGTTTATCCCGCAGTTGTCGGGCCAAATGACGCCCGATCTTGTTGCCCTGGGAGTAGGAGGTACGCCTGAGTCTCAGAAGGGTGAATTCCGCCCTGTTATTGTAATGGGCCCTCAGTTTCCCTCGGACCGCTGACAGGGGGCGTAGGGTCACCCTGGAAGGGTTCGCCTTGTGGGCCTGCTCCAAGGTAGCCAATTCCAATTCCAAAGCCTCCCTCTCCTCGCGCCGCAGTTTATTCAGGTTCGCGTTGAGAGCGAGGCACGTGCCCCGCAGGGAGGCCTTGCAAGCGTCCCACGTGGTATATACCGACGTTTCCGAGGGTGGGTTAAGGAGGAAGAAATCACCAATTGCCTTACGTAGCGCCTTACACGACGTCTCATCCCGGACCAGAGCCGCTGGAAAGTACCACTTACGCCAACCATCCCCCCCAGCGGCCCAGCGCAGACCCAGAACAACAAGGCTGTGATCCGATAGCGAAAGTGGAAAAATATTCGCCAGTTGTACATCTCCCCGAAGAGCCTGGTTGAGTAAGATATAATCAATACGGGAGTATGTGTGGTGTACGTTGGAAAAGAAGGTGTAGTCTCTGGTCTGTGTGTGAAGAAAGCGCCAACCGTCAAACAACCCTAGATCTCTCAGCTGCTGCTTAGTTTTGTCCGAGAAGACGCCTGTGTCCGCCCTGCGGCCCCCAGAGCTATCCTGCCCTCTATCCCACACCATATTGAAATCGCCTAGCATTATTAAGTGACCCTCCACAAAGTCCCCCATTCTGTCCAGCAAATCCTGCAGAAAGCCATTCTGACCCGCATTAGGGGCATACAAGACAGCAAAGGTACACAGGCGGTCCCGCAACAGACCTTTCACCAGAAGCCAACGGCCGTCTCTATCCGCACTCACACCCATGGGCTGAAAATGAAGGGAAGCCCGAAAGAGTAGGGCCACCCCTCTGTGCTTCGTGGCCGCAGAGGCCCTGTAGATAAGGGGGAACTGCCGATGCCGAAGCCTCAGTTCATCTTTCCTAGCCAGATGGGTTTCCTGGAGGGCCACTATATCCAGATGGTGATCTATGATGTACTTCCAGAGCTTCTGCCTCTTCTGTGGGGTGTTAAGGCCCTTAACATTCCAAGTCCCTACGCTAACAGGCATAAGGGCTCATACAGATACCACGCCATGTTCACCGTCAAACAGCCACGAGGTCCGCACCAGACTCGTACTAGCCCCATAAGCCAAACCCAAAGAATTAGAACATCCACGGGTTCTCTAGGGAAGAAGCCCAGCCACAACCAACTCAGGAGGCCCTCCCGGCCACCCCGCGAGTCCCATGAGGCAACCACATCCCCAAGGCACATAAGGGTCAACAAGGACAGTTCCCAGAACCCTACGTAAAACACAAATGAAAGTAACGATAATGAACCTGTCATTTCACATTCACCACACAGTGTCGCCGCCACCCCTCGAACTCCCAGCCCCAACCCAAAACACCCCGCTATGTCACCCATAATCAGAGCGTCAACAAACCCCCCCAGCACCCCTCCAAGAACAAAGAACAACAAAACGCCACTCAAGGCACTGAACCTGAACCTCGCAGTCTTCAGTTCCAGCAGGTCATGGTTCAAAAGTCCCCCACTGGACTGTAATAGGGGCAAGGGAGTCCACCTCGGGACCCCCAGGTCCGAAATCCGGGGTGTCTTCTCCAAAAGTACCTTAGTACCCCGCGGACCTCAGGCCAAGAGCCCTCTCCGACGCCACTTCGCTGAAGTGGGGTCAAGCTGCTCCAGAGCTCAGTTGGGAGTCCGCCACAGTGGCGGAGGCCACCGAAGCTACCGCTGCATCCCTCTCCTGTGCACTAGCCGCCGAATCTGGTCGCCGCCGCTCCGGGGATGGGCCCACCCTGTGCCACGAGGAAGAGCGCCGTCGCCTACGGAATGGCGAGCCACGTGCCTCCTGCGATGGTGTCGTCTCTTCGATGCCCAGCAGCTCCTTCGCCTCCTGCAGGGAGTTGATCTGTCTCAGTCTATTCTCCCACCGAAAGACGATCCGGAAAGGGTGTCCCCAGGAGTAGGACACCCCGCGCTCCCGGAGGAAGGCGGTCACAGGTCGGAAGTCCCTCCGCTTCTGCAAGGTTGTCGCCGCCAGATCCTGGTAAAGCTGGGGGTGATGGCCCCTGAATTGCAATGAAGAAATGGTTCTAGCCTTCCTCAATATCCTCTCCTTCATCTGAAAGTCATGCACACAGACAAGGATGTCCGGTGGTGGGCCCCCACCTCTCCTGGGTAGCCCCACTCTGTGCACTCTGTCCATCAGGATATTCCGCACTTCTTCATCTTCTAGGATCTGAAGGAACAAGGCGTGGACGTACCCACGCAGGTCCCCCGCTTCGCCATCCCACGGTACCGCCTTAATACGGATGTTATTTCTTCTGGAGCGGTTTTCCAAATCCTCTGTGTGGGTCTGCAAGCTCAGATTCTGCTCCGTGAGACGTAGGATGTCCTGCTGGAGTTGGTGCACATCATTCGCCATGCTAAGGTCATGGTCCTCCAGCGTCGCCACCCTCTCGCCGATCCCATCGACATCCCTCCCTGAGGTCCGAGGCCAGCTGTGTGCGAAGTTCGGTAATGTCCTCCTTGATGGTAGCGAAGAGTTCCTTCATGAAGGCCTTGGTCGCCGGTGCTTCATCATCCGACTGTTTAGAGGAACCACTGGCTCCCGGCGACGCAGGTTGCTGCGATGATTTGGGGGCCCCCTCCTTCCCCTTATTCCCTCCTCTGCGCTGTGAGTTGGACATGGCCGTGAACTCCGTCACACTCCTTCCACCAAACTCTAGACAGACGCAATCGGGAGGACAAGTCACAGACAAGGGACTCACAGTGTCGGGCCTCCTGTCGGCGGTGTAGGTCCCCTCTTCCCGTGTTCATGCAGGCATGCCCAGGCGGCAGGGCGGCTTCCTCCTCTCAGGGCGTTTACTGCACGTCGGTGCTGGAGTTAGGCACCCACCTCCAGCGTCCACAGGACCACGCGGGCCGTCGCGGGAAGAGACCTCCTCCCGGTGGTCAGTGAATGCAGTTCGCCACCATCCGGTCTCCGTGTCCTCCAGCTGCGTCCCCTCGTCCACTTCAGGGTGCAGGGGGCAGACCCTCAGGTTTAGCGGTCAGCCGGTCGCAGGTGTGGGGAGAACGCGGTGGGCGTCTCCAGCCAGCAGCTCAAGCCAGAGAGATCGCGAGGACGAGCGCCAAACAGGGGTTCACCAAGATGGCGGCGCCAGCCTGCACGGCGGGACACCCACCTCAGGCAGCTAATCGTCCCGACCGCCGGTGCGTGCAAAGTGCTCCTCCGGGCAAGGCCAAGCAACGTTGAGGGGGCGCCCCTGTCCGCAGAAGTTGTGATAAGCGATGGACTCCCAGGGAAGCTAGTGAATTGTTTCATCAAGCACCCACGCGGCAGCACCCATGGGACGAGGGGCGTCCTTGAAGGCAGTCACCAAAGTTTTTCCTCCATGCACCGATCTTCCCCCAGGATGAGGATACCTCAATAACGTGGCGCTCTCCCCCACCGGCCGCCAAGCAGGGTCCCTCCAAGAGGCCGTCTCATGTGTTGTCGCGGAGAGAAGCAGGTCCTCGGCCCCAGCAGTTCGGTCCCCTCGTTCTCCAGCCGAGTCCCTTCCGCTATGCCTGGACGCGTGAGTCACCACCACGGCCCCACTGCTCAGCCAGCCGTGATCGTGGGGGGCCACTCCGGGCTTCCCCCTCGGCAGCAGTCCGCGCCTGAGACAAGCAGGCCAATCGCCCACCAGGGAACCTCCAAAATGGCGGTGCCGGCCCGCCCGCCGAGTCCGTCCACCCCAGGCAACAGCGTCCTGGTCACTTGGACCAGTCCATGGGGCTCATCGCTCAATGCCCAGCAACGTTCAGGGTGAGCCCACCTCAGTACAGGATGCAGGTAGGTCGATAGAGCCGCCGCGGGTCAAGCCACCGCCCAACTAGTCGAGGGCGCCGCCTCAGGTCTACAACCGGGCCAGGTCACGGCTGCTGCGACTCTCCTCTCGCCATCCGCCGGCTCCGCTCACTCCACAGTCGCGCCGGCTCACCTCAGATGTGTCGTGGCGGTGGGAGAGCGAACCACGCTCCCGTCCAGTCTGCCTCCGCCGGAGCTCGGCCCGCCCGTCCTCGGCCCCTCAGCGCCGTAGCCGACGAGTCTTCCACTACATCGCGCTGTGATCAGCGCCGCCACAGGCAGAGTGCACTCCGCTCACTCCAGGCCTACGCCGGGGCCGTCAGCACAGGATGGGCCCCAGAAGGGCCGGGCGACGCTCCAGCCGGGCCGGACCTCCCAGCACGCGAGGCCGCTGCTCCACAGGCCGCAGCTCAGTTCGGCTCCGGGGGGATGCGCAGGCACCAAATCGCCCCGCTGTCGGCACCGGAGCTCTGCGCCAGTCTTCACCTGTAAGACAGCGCCGTGCAGCACTCCCGGGACCCCGCTATCAGAGGCTGATTCGATGCGGCGTCGGAGAGGCTCAAAGATGCGTCCTACTCCGACGCCATCTTGGCCACGCCCCGCTACTTTTTCTTTTATATACCTTTATATATTCTTTTTTTTTTTAAATCATAAGAATATGAAACATCTTGGAACGTTAATAGAAAAATAAATGTCCTATTGTAGGAGTCAGCATGCACATTGAACACATGTGCATCTACAAAAGGATGCATTGACCGCGTCATCACTTCTTTTTTTATGCCATTATGTACAGCAGCCATAATGCAGTATGACTAGAAATATTGGCAAAGCGAATAGGTATTCTATGCTTGTTTCAATGAGTTACCATGTTAAAGTTAGACCTAATGCTTGTTTTGTCTTAAGCAAATGGATTATGCACCCTTATACATTTATGTAAACGTGTGTGTACATGTATGTGTGTGATTTGCACAGAATTCCTGGCTAAAATATTGCACACACACAAAAATATATAAAACATGCAGTGAAAAAAACAAATAAATGAGAATTGCTCTCTGTGTACAATGCATGTATGTAACACAGAATTTACTGTTTGATGAAATAGTGTAGTTTCGAGATGTAAAATAGTCCCTCTTGAATTGCAACTCAAGTTCTACATAGGAAGTGGAAACATACATCATACAACAAATTAAAGTATACAAACTAAGTGATGGATGCATTGCTTGAATTAATCTCAACCGCTGCTAATCCCTCGTGCCGCACCCAGGTCCATGATTATTGTGCACACCAGGCCCCCTCAGTTTGGACCCAGCCATATGCAACAAATAGCATGAGGTCAGAGAGTAAGACTCCTCTGGGCAGAGCCAAAGCCCACTCTGTGTATATTTCAAAGAATTGGTAACAATAGCTATTACATTCAGCTGTGCTTGCAAGCCGGACCCAAAATGAAGAGAAAACCTCTCCTACACCACAACAGGATATATCAATCATTCGGTAAGAATGCCAAAAGTCTTCCTTATTCTGATCAGATCCACGATGCAACATTCTGCTTCCATGAGCTACAGAGCATTCTACTGGAATCCAGCCTGCCAGCGCACACATGCGCATGAAGGGTGCACTCACAGACCTTCTCCAGCGCCATCATGAATCAAAGTGTCTCCAAAATAAAGGAACCAAGACAGCAAGCATTCCCAATCCTTGAGCAGCACGACCAAAGGCACTGCAATATGTGTTGCTGTATTATAGAAGGCCCACTTGCTCCCCAGTAGACTTCTCCCCCCACAAACCTGCAATGCCACCCTTTTCTCTTCATCTGCTGACTCCAAAACAGAAACAACCCCTAACAACTTGCTGTGTTTGGGCGCCTTCCCCTCCCCCTTATGTCCTTCTACATTAGATGCATCAGAAAGAAAAATGACCTCAAACTCACTGAACTAATCAGTTGTAGGCCAATCTCTAATAAACCCTTTACAGGTCAACTGTTTTCAAAAGCTGAGTTCACTCAGATCCCTTCCTTCAGAACAGAAAACCACCACCTCTCTGACCACCAAGCAGGATTCTGCCTAGGCAGGGGCACCGAATCCGTTCTAATGCCCAGCTGTGATGACCTGGAAAGGGCTGAGGACAGAAATGGAGCGGCTACACTACATAAGTAAGTTTTACTTAGTAAGTACATAAGTTTCCTGACTTTTAATCTCCTTCCTTTTCTCTTGTATTGTGAAATATATATTATATATATTATAACTCAGTTTTTTCTCCTCTTTAACAGATTTTATTTTTACAAAAAATATGTTATTTACTTTTCATTACTTATAAGGTAAGTTTAACAAAGAAAATAGAACAGGAAGATATTTGAGATCTCACTTGAAACATGGTAGCTGCTGGGTCTATTTGCCGCCTTCAACACATATCAGACACTAATATTGAGGTTCGAGGAGTTTGTCGATCGAGGGAACACCCAAAACTGGATCGGTTCCTATGATCGTGGCAGGTACAGGATCATCTAATTGCACTTGCTCCTGTGGTCCATTTCACCACAGACTGTACCCCAAGGCTCAGTCTTTGTCAAACTGCCTAACCCCCCACCTATTTATTTATTTTGTAGAGTTTTTTATTGCGCTGGCTAGACCCAGAGGTATTGGAGCGCTTTACAAAAGGTTCCACAGAAAGTACAAAATTACATCAGTTACACGTTACATCAGTTACTAGAAAAACATTTCAAGAGAGTAGAAGACGAAATAAATGGAGCTTAGAAGGGTAAGGGGTGGGGTAAAGGGGTAGGAAGTAGATAGGATGGAGAGGCATAGGAGAGTTTGCCCAAAGTCCAGCTGGGTAGGTGATGGCCGAGGGGGAAGTCCACAGCCCTCTCCTCTTTAGCTATCGAGTAGCTCCACCGGTCATCAGCCAAACAGCTATCATCAATCTCTTCAGCTTAACTTGCCTTTGACAGCACCTACACCATTCTATAGTAGGAAACCCTATGGGGACCTTTTAAAACATGACTGCTGTCTCGGTGCCACTGGCCAATGAAGAATGGGCTAGCAGTTGGGACTCACCTCTGCTGAAACTGAGACTCTAATGTAGAGATGGAGTGAATCCCCTCCTGCAGCCACGCGGCCCATGGAGTTTACACCGCACCTTTGACATGAACTCAAGTAAGACATCTCAGCGACCGTGGGCTCCCCCTCTTCCTGGTCTCTCAAATGAATCAGGTCACAAGATGTGTCTCTCACAGATGCAAACTGAAGTATCTTCCTCATTCTAGTTATCTGCAGCTACTATACAAAGGGTCTGTACCTAGGGGCCCAGTCTTTGTGCTCTGAAAATTGCAAAGAATTCAAATCACAGCAGCAAAGCACCGCCTGCCTCTGCACCAGTGGAAACACAAGACACCAGGGCTCCAAGCACTGCACTGGCGTCTGGCCAGACCGTCAACCTTCAAGGGTTTATGTATCATCCACAGGGCCAACAACAGCAAAGCATCTTTATTCATGCAAGCTAAGTCTCAGGCACTCGCAGAATACTTAGGACCTGAATTAAGGTTTGGAGGGTGGTACCCATCAGAGTCAAGGTGGCGGATTGTATTATCTCTGCCACCCTGACAGACTACTGTCTGCTACATTAGGAGGAGACTTCTGGCTGAAAGGAAATGTACATAAAATGTGGTGTGAGGCTGGGGTCGAATTAGACAGCGCCCAAAGCGGAGTTTATTTCTGAGAAACAAACTGCTAAAGACCCCGCAGCTTGGAAGGTTTCTCCCAGGCTGTGAGAGTCCTTCTTGTTGTTGTTTTATGCCCCAGCACCAGGTTTTACCTACTGATGACGGACAGAACAAAAGACATTACTAACACCATCCACTTGAAGTAGGCAGGCAGTGTAATGTCCTTCCTCAGTCGGCCATCGGAGGAGGCTTTCTGTTGAGAGAACCGACATTGGCTGCTTCCTATGGTCTGTCTGTCTCTAAACGAAACAGACTGACCAAGAGGTTGGCATACAGGATACGCTCTCATGTTTGGACGAGTCCTCTGTCCACCAAACTCTAAATCAGACCCTTGTTCTTGTACTCGCACCGCGGCCAGTTATCCCATCCAACAAGAATGACATTCATAAGTAGAACCTCCTTCTCCATGCTAGAAGCAAAGACGAGAAACACTCAACATCACCTGAAAAGCGGAGTCTTTTCTAACTAGCGATGCAGAAGCTCGCCAGCTCATGAACACATTCTGCTGCTTAGAAGGAAAACAGAGACATGGGATGATAAAGGACCGGTCCCACCGAAGACCCAGACCTGCCCCGATCAAGGATGGAGGTACATCGAGATGAACATCTGTATCTCACCTACTTAATCCTACATGACGGGTAAGAGTGTTGAATTGGGGAAACGGCCACTACAACGAAGCCGTTTCCACGAAATCCTTAACCACGCATGCAGTACAACGCATGCGTGGTTAACACGAAAGCCTTTACCACGCATACCCTTACTACGAGGTTTGTAGTAAAGGCATATGTGGTAAAGGAAAAAAGAAAAAAAAGGGGGCCTTGGGGGGGTTTCCCCCCCCAAATAAAAACTCACCAGAAGTCACGTCAGGAAACGCAGATAATCAGCGTCGTAAGAGAGAAATCGGAAAAAAAACTTCCGCTTCCTCTTAACCACGTATGACGTCACTACGCAAGTATTAGAGGTAAAAGTTGTGCGTGGAAAACAAATTCCGTTGTAACGCATGCGTGGTAAAGGCATGCGTTGCAACGGAATTCGGTGTTACGTCATACATTCGTTGAATTGCATCATGGCCTCCGGAGGATGCTTCTTGGTACTGGGCACAACTGGCCCGTTCCTCTGACGTAGGTGACTGCCCTTAGGCAGGTAGTGAGGGATGGAACACAAGGGGCAGATCTACAAGAAACGAACGCAGCGCGATGCAGCAATTCATTTTGCTGCGCCGCGCTGCGTTAGTTTAGAAGCACAGGAATGCGACATATTTACAACAATATACCACATCTCTGTGCTTCCCCCTGCGCTGGGGCACAAACTGTTGCCATGCGCTGGTGATGGCACCCTTGCACCATGGTGCAAGGATGCCTGTGTCGTGGGGAGATTGATTTTGTGGAGGGAGGGGCACCTTCCTGCACAAAAACAATCACTTGAGGTGATTTCCTCTTCCATTGTGTGCTGTAGAATGCAGCACTCATTAAAGGGGAAAAAACCGAAGAGAAATGAAAACATTTCTCCGCGTTGCACCTCGCTACGCTACCCTTAGGGTAGCTTAGTATTCTGACGCATTTCAAGATTTACGATTTCTGGAAATGCATCAGTGGACATGGGTGTTGCGTGCCAACACCCACAGCAACACCCATGTCCCGCCCCTAACATGTAAAGTGTTGCATGAACAGGGGCAATATTTACAGCATAGGTTAAGTCACTCAGAGTGATTTTATCTGTTCTTGTAAATATCACTTAACAGGGTGCGCCACCGGTGCGCAAGGGGATTGTAAATCTGCCCTGTGATCTGTATGACAGGCTTTCATGGGTGTGTTTCATTGTAAGGGGTTTGCCTCTGTGAAAGCGTGGTGCAGTATGAGGAGTGCAGCACGCTGCTCGCGCCTCTGCAATCATGATTCCTTCATTATATATGTGCTTCGAAGTACTCCGACACGGTTAGCATGTCACTTATTTGGAAATCCACGGTGGGCAGTCCTGTATTCCAGAGGTGGTGCATTCACGCCTGAAAAACCAGGCAGAGCTGTTTGCACCATTTCTGCAGCATTTTTAGGGGCTTATTTACAAGCCACTTTTGCATCATTTTTAACATGGGAAAAGTGACGCACGGGTGGCGCAAGGGGCTTGTAAATAAGGCGCCTAATACTTAATCAGTCAAAAAGGTACTTCTGCACTCTTCATCAGCGATGCACCTCTGCACCAGGGTAAACACGGAGGAAACCATGAATCCGTATGCAGTGCGTGTACTAGTGAAGCATCGTTTTAAGAGGGTGAGAGAATTCTGTTCCAGGAATAACCCCGTTCATTAAAAGAAAGCCAACTGGGTTTGCACTATTTACACCCTTTTACAACAGGAAAATATAACCTGGTCAGTTATTCTTGGCCTAACAAGTACGTGTCCGTGGGGCATTAATGGGGTTGTTTCTGAGGCGCCCTCGTAAACGTCAGAAATACGTCATAGCTTGCCCCGGAAGCCCCGTTTACTGCCCCAGCAGCTGCCTCTCCCTCCACAGGGTTCCTGAGGGACCCTTGTCATGCAATCTGTGCTCCAGGACAACGCGTTCTAATTTATGTCACCGTTTAGTGAATGTAAACAAGACATATGACCCTTTGAGATGTTTCCAAACCACCCACCATGGCTCTAATCTTAGGATATCCGGAGGGGAGAAGAAAATATCCTCTTTGTCCATTAGGAAGCTGTATGGCGCTTTGCAGGCCGTAGCGCCTCCTTTCGAGGCTGGGAGTTGAAGCGCCTTGCAGCCCGTAGCGCCTCCCCTCAAGGCTGGGGGTTTAAGCGCCTTGCAGCCCGTAGCGCCTCCCCTCGAGACTGGGGGTTGAAGCTCCTTGCAGCCGGTAGCGCCTCCCCTCAAGCCTAGGGGTTGAAGCTCCTTGCAGCCCGTAGCGCCTCCCCTTGAGGCTGGGAGTTGAAGCGCCTTGTAGCCCGTAGCGCCTCCCCTCGAGTCTGGGAGTTGAAGCGCCTTGCAGCCGTAGCGCTTCCCCTTGAGGCTGGGGGTTGAAGCGCCTTGCAGCCCGTAGCGCCTCCCCTTGAGGCTGGGAGTTGTTCTGATACTGCTCTGTCTTCTTCTAAGAGTTCATCGCAGTGAGATGTTTCATGGTCCTCTGCTCTCGATGGGACTAAGGAACAACTTAAAACAGCACAATCTCATTAAAGGAGAGAGGGTTCTCTGTCTTTTAGTGCCAATATCGGCCCATAGCCCAAACCCCTCACAACAATTTCCCATAATAAGAGACACCACACAATGTTTTGTTGGAAAAAGTTGTTGCAGCTTTATTTGCATAAACATTATGCCAACATGTTGGGTTATCTTACGGCCGATCCAGGGTCAGGCCGCCTCTCGCCACCTGCCCACCTGATGAGCCATTAACCCCCTGTGGTGTTAACCGCGGGGGTGTTGTCAATTTTGGGGGTAGGGCTAGCCTTTCCACCCAGCAGACCTCCAGTCCACCCCTTACTCATGCCCCTCCCCACTACGGGGGGCTGAGCATTGCAGGCAACCCCCGGTTGCTCAGGTCCACAACCACCCGAAGGACTAATGGGGCGCCGTCACTCCTCCAGGATCCCACCGGGGATCTCCCTGGGGATAATTGGCTCTCGCACCCTTACTGTGCTCCTGTAGAGGGTATCCTTCTGTACCTTCCAGTGTTGGATCGCCCTGTAACTCCGCCTGCAACACAAAGAAAAATAGTATTAGATGACTACCCCCCTACTGCCCGACAGCCGGTTTAGCGGTAGGGAGGGAAATCAGCATCTGGGCAGCACCTCTCGTCCGGGACAGGGGGGAGAGGGTCCGTCCACGCGGCCAATCGGGGGTCAAAGAGGGCGCCAGGCCACATACCTTCAGCTCTGCCCCTCCCCCGCCGGAAGTGACCTCATTGGAGACCCTCCGTGTCCCCAACACTAGACCGCTCTTTGGGGGTCTGTGCCATCCTGTGGCACTAAGGGTGGCCGCCCTCTTAGGTGGCCCCCTTCGGGGGCCCGGGGCAGCCTGGCAGATCCTGCGGGTTTTTCTTCAACAACTGGTGTTTCATCGTCAATATCTTAATAAAACGAAAATATGCTTTTTTCATTTCATTTATTGACATGGCTTGTGCAACAAGCAGTCAAACAGAAACATTGTGTGGGATTATTAAGTAAAGCATGTGATTATATTGTATGTCACAGGGGAAGTTGAGGTGTGCTCCACTGAATAAACATGGATAACATGAATATTCTCTGACATGAGACGTAAGTCGTTTGTTGGGTGTGCAATAAATATTGTTGTTTGACAATTGATCTCCTACTTTACACAACACGATGCTTTTGAACCAGTACACTAACCCTTAACTTCTTTGATTGTTCTGTTATTCGGTGAAGTCCAACCATCAAGTCTGTTCAAGGGGTGAGACCTGGGTTCCCATTCTTGGCACGCTGGGCTGTTCTCCATACCCAAAGAGCCTACATTTGACAACTACAGCAGCGATGGCATTGTAGGGCTTCATGAGGGCAGGGGAAGGGGGGGCTTGCCAGGCAGCTGCTGAATCTCAGGCACATCTGCTACCAGGACTTGCACCAGCTGCTTCTCTAAATCTTATCTCCGCGGCTGGTTGGGCGACCTACAGGTTTACTAGTTGATGATAAGAAAAATGATTCAGACACCGGAACCTCAGTTTCCACTTTTATTGTATTCTTCAGGATATATTCTTCTAGCCTTGCCACACTAGAAAAAGTAGTTTAATGTATAGTGTTACATTGTCATCATATATCGTTTTGCTGAGATTCAAGCTAACAACAGAAGGTAAGCTGCGGCTTAGCCGAGACAGGGTGTATGCTAACTTGGAAATGTCCATCTTTTGCTTGGCACCACCCCAGAATTTTTGCCTTGACTGATTTTGCTGGTTGTCGAACTCTGAGCGTTTTACTCCTGCTAACCAGAGGTAAAGTGTCTGTGCTCCCTCTTTCAACATGATGAAATTGGCATACCCCTGATTGGCATATTTAACTTTCCTAGAAGTCATTAGTATAAGGTACCAAGGTGTACCAAAGGCGTGTAAGTTAGATGTCACAGCCTTTAGAACTGTTGGGTCCACCAGGAACCACCCAAGGTAGTGACACAGGGGACCCACGGGGTATGCGTGCAGTGTGTGAACACAGCCGCGAATCACCATTAACTTCTATGGGGAAAGTCACGGTTGGAATTTTAAGAATAACTGACACTTAGAGGAGGACTTTGAGCAAACCCCTTTAGACTTAAAGGGTTCTAGAGCCAACACCCACTGGAGCACCGGAGTACTCGAGTTACCTCACCCAGGGAAGTGGGGTGCATAGGTGTCTTTTGGTGTTGGCTTTCGTTGTCGTTTTCAATGGCGATCTGCTACAAAGTGCAGCTGCCAAAGAAGTGGAAAGTGTCCAGTGTGATCCAAGCCTGGATTGAAGATCAGAAGAACCTGAAAGCATAGGGGACAGAGTCTGGGTCACTAGCCAGTGACCAGGGGCACGATAGTTGAATGCCCACCGATGTCAGGTAATTTCCGATGAAGAAGGTGAAGCTTGACTCTTCAGCCACGAAGACCAGGAGGCGTTCACAACAACCAGGATCTGGAATCAAACTTTCCCACAAAGGATGTCGAGTGGTGCGGTGTCGGTGCCCGGATTGGACCAAACAAGACTTGGCAAGAGCAACCCACACAGGAATCAAAGAAATGCGTTGGTGTGGGCCAATAAGGTCCGAGGGACTCACCACTTGGTAGAGAGTCAGGGCACGTCTGGAGCAACCAGGGAAGTCCAAGGAAAATCAGAGTTGCCTTTGTGGGAACCCACCAGTTGATGGACCAGGGATCACGAAGGAGCCTCGAGCGGAAAGGCAAGAAGCAGACTTACGGAACACTCATGGAGTGTAGGCCCGCATTCCTCAGTGCAGATGGTGCTTGGGGTTGGGGCTACAAGTAACCCAAAGCACGACTTCAGGAAAGCTCGGGAAGTCAATGCACTAGCAAATGTACACAGTGCACAGGGATTCCGGTTCCACGTCACTCGTGAGGGCTGTGGGTCTCAGCTTTGCTGGGGACTCGGGTCGGCCTTCGAGAAATCTGGAAATCCTCTTCTTGGGCTGCAAATACTTCGGAGTCCGGCAAGAGCTTCAGAGATGCAGACCGGCAATTGCTTCATTGGTGCCTGCTTGAGCAGGGGAGTCACTCCTTGACCCCAAGGGAGATTCTTCCATCCTCTAGTCTTTAGTAGAGCATTGAAGCTCCAGGATTCAGTTTTCGAGTTTCGTCGAGGTGTAATCTAAAGTCCTGTTGCAAGGGTTCCCTTACTTATACTAAGAAAGGGGGGTTGGACATACACCCATTTCCTTTGTCCAGTTTTGCGCCAGAGCAGGGGCTGGTAGCACCCTGCAACCGGTTTGAACTGGGCTATGCACATAGACACCAAATGTGCCCCCAGTGCTGACTTCAAAGCACTCTTAGAGTGCACCTACCCAGCCCCAATACTCTAAAGTCTGTCTGGGAGGTGGTTACAGCTCCCTGTGACAGGAAACCTATTGTCCAGTCCTCCCCTGCCAGAGTTTCGGTCAACAGAAGGAGGCCAGACTTGTCGCTACAGCATCCATTTTGTGATGCCAGGGCTCTTTTAAACTATTACCGGTTAGACCAGTGTGTACATGTCTCTCCCTCTAGAAGAGAACAGAAATTGATCATGTTTTTAAATGATTTATTTACTCATGGGTATCAACAAAAGCATAATCATTGGTACCACATCAAATAACAAAAACATTCACGAGGATTGATCTTATAATATACTTAGAAATCCAGTCCTTGTCTTGGCGGAACGGACAGAGATAACCAGGTGGCTGGGACCCTATGGAGCAGAACAGCAGGGTCTTTTCATAGTACCCTGAGTTTTGGACTCCACCATGCTTAACAACGGGACAGAAAAGTAGACTCATTGAATGGTCTTATCAAGGTTCCTTATTATCTGGACATTTACCTATTGCTGACAACGCGATTCAGACTCATTTTCTGCCTGAGTGATCATTTTACAATGTTAAGAGAGATTGGATTCTACCTTTATTTTTATATGATTCGACCGTAGTTAAGGCGACAAAGAATCTACTGCAGTGAATGTACATACGTCTTTTCCGGAAAATCTAAGAGGACCAGGCCCCTGTGCCAAAGGCATAATAAGAAAAGAGAAGCACCAGGAGCATATATTAGAAATTTTGAGCTCGGATCTAGGATTTTTTCACATATACCGGAAAATTGAGCCCATGACAATTTCAGGCCCCCTTGTAACACCATTTAAGCATTGAGGAAGGCACGGTGGTGACGAAACACGCGTTGGCTGTGTCCTTTGTTCTACGGAGTTGTTTCATTGTACTACATGACAAGGACTGGATTTCTAAGGATATTATAAGATCAATCCTTGTGAATGTTTTTGTTATTTGATGTGGTACCAATGATTATGCTTTTTTTGATACCCATGAGTAAATAAATCATTTAAATAAATGATCAATTTCTGTTCTAATAGATGATTCCTGTAGCAGGAGGTATCTCCCTTCATCATGGTGTTTCTTGTTTTAGAGACTCAGATACAAAGTTGTACATGTAAATGATTAGAATGCCAGGGTTCTTATTTTTGTATATGTGTTACAAGTCACGTACGTGCCTTGTGTTACCGATACTCTGAGTAGTGGGGTATCTTACTCTGAGTGGCACCTACTATATGATTGATGATTAGTTTGACTTTGCTAAACTGATCAAACTTGACCTGTGTCTGATAAATGTTTTCCTTTTGAAGTGCGACAGTATATCCACCACTACCTTGTGTGGCCCTCAGCATTCTACTCAGACTAGGGCCCGTCTTTCACCTCTAAGGCATGCCGGGACACTATGAGCACCCTTGGTGCTTCTGTGCTTTTTTCTGCTCCCATTATCCTAATGGCAATTCAATATTGGAACGGAAGAACCATGACTTAAAACTGTCCTTAATAGCTAGAGTATCAGATTCAGGACATAGTTGGATTCATCACCTGTATGCTGTATAGATGGCTCTAAATAATCTGTCTATATGAATGTTGGGTGGTCGTACTCAATTTGAAATATTGGGCCTGATTCACAGAACTAACTTAAGACAAAATCCTAAACTTACTACTTTTGGTATTCACAGAAGGCATTTAGTAGTAGTAAAGTTAGGATTTTGTCTTAAGTTTGACTTAAGACAGACTTAAGACAGACTTTAGTTAGGATTTTGTCTTTAGTCTGTCTTAAGTTTGTCTTAACTCAAACTTAAGACAAAATCCTAACTTTACTACTACTAAATGCCTTATGTGAATACCAAAGGCAGTAAGTTTAGGATTTTGTCTTAAGTTAGTTCTGTGAATCAGCCCCTTTGTTTGGGGGTGCCAATGTTTGTACCAGATCTTGATAATTCTGGAGCAGTGGCAGAAGATGTGCCCTTTGACATCAATGAATATTTAAGTGTCTTACAGGAATTACAAGACTTTCAACATGAACACTCAAATTTAATTTCTAAAGAATTTGCCACTGATGAAGTGATGGTGCAACCAGCAGTTTCTGACTAGATTCCTGTTGGGGATCTAGACTGGGAGGAGATTGCAGATAGAATCCTATGATGCACAGGTGCCTATTTTTGGTGTCCAAGGTGCTCGTACTATGATTTGGCCACTGCATAATGGATGTAAACAAAAACATGTTTCTATTAGTAAAGTTACACCATGTGGCCAGTTCACTGTAGTAGGCCACCAGGGTATCTGGGTAGCACCTTGTCACCTCTCCCTACCCTGTAGAAAATCGCTCTACATGCAATAATTAGTCCTAATCGTGCTGCTGCTTGGTTGGGTTCTTCGGGTGCTGAACTTTCGATCATACAGGTTAATGATGAAATCACAGGATGTGTTTCTGATGTGATTTTGCTGTTTTCTACTGTAGCTCCTTGCAATGAATTTGTGTATAATCAACCACCTTTGGAGGTGTCTACCAACTCTCCTTCACTGAATGAAGTTCCTGTTTTTATTCAGAATGCCTCTGATAATTTTGTCAACATTGATTGTTTTTCCTCAGACACTTTGCATACCTCTTTGCGTGGTGTGTGTCAATTATTCCTTTGGTTGAAACAGACTAACCGTGTTCCTCCTTGGTCTTATGTCTGGATTTTTCTTTCACTACTTCTTTTTGTCCTTTGGGTTGTATTTGTTACAGTTTTCTTTCTGTTGCTCAATGGACACTATCACCCTAATTATACTTCTCCAGAACTGGTAGCTGAGGTGCTTACTCCCCATTTTCCCCTCACATAAGGTTTGGAGAGACTTGTCCCTTGTCAACATTACTGTATTCCCTGTCCATGATAGTATTGAACAGGATAAAGTTCCCTATGATATTTTCGGTCCCAGAGAAACATTGCAAATTTTGTAATTAGTTAAAGTTGCTATAAATTACATACTTACCCCGGGTTCCATTTCAGTTGAATGGATGTTGTGACTGTTACTAATATGCTATCTTAATTAGAATAATACATAGCATTTGAAAATGAGGATTTGTATTTGAATTCTGCAAATTATGGTGAAATGTTTTGTTATCATCGTTATACCTATCCCTTTTTACACAGGCCTAGTATTCCACTTGCGTTTTTTAATTATATGCAGTGGGAAACACTGTTTAATACCACCAGTGGGTAGTTCTGAACATATATTTGAAAAAGTTTTCTCCAGACATGCAGGTACAGGCAAGAATTGTTATTGGCTAATGTCTTACGCCTTCCCCACAAAAGAAAAACATGCTCACGCAAAAAAGTTAATTTATTCAGATTCATTTCTTTCAAAACTCTCTCTACAGGGTTATGAGTATTGGAAAGATAAGATTGCACTAACATTTATTTGGGGAACATGCTATTGGCATTACAAGAGACTAAGGGCCCGATGTAGGTAATCCCAGATTACCAATTCTTAAATACCGAATCATACCGATTCGGTATTTAAGAACTGGCAATCGGGATGTAGGTATATTTACCGAATTATTTACAGAATCGGAATGATTCAGTAATTACCGAATCGGTAAATACCGATTCGGTAATTGCCATTCATTCCTATGGGCCTGGAGGCCCATAGGAATGAATGCCAATTACCGAATCGGTATTTACCGATTCGGTAATTTAAGGAAACATTGAAGGGTGGCAGGGTGTCACTTTGACACCCTGTTGCACCCCTCAATTATGTATAGGTGCACATGTTGCAGACATACATGCCCTAAGGCATAAAAGGCATGTATGTCTGCAACATGGCACCGTTTAAAAAGCAAAAGAAATGCTTTTTAGAGGGTTTTCATTATTTACCACCAACTTCTAGTTGGTGGTAAATTATGAGCTCTTACACCCCAGTAGCACTGATTTCAGTGCTACCCACATCCCAAAATACAAACTCGGTAATTTTACCGATTCGGTATTTTACAGAATCGGTGAAATTACCGATTCTGTATTTTGACATGCCCCTACAAATCAATATCCAAATACCGGTCGGAAACGGCCGAAAATTGGTATTTTCGGCCGTTTCCGACCGGTATTTCGATACCTACATCGGGCCCTACATGTCTTGGGTTTGGAAATGGTCAACATTTTAATATACCTAGGGCCAGATGTAGGTAAATATCATTTACAGATTCTAAAATACCGAATGTTACCGATTCGGTATTTTAGAATTGTAAATGATATGTAGCTAATGATTTGGTAAATTTTATCGAATCGGTAAAATTCGGTAAATACCAAATCGGTATTTATTGATTCGGTATTCCCCATTCATTCCTATGATCCTGGAGGCCCTTAGGAATGAATGAGAATTACCGATTTGGTAAATACAGAATCGGTATTAGGGGGTAGACTCACAAGGGTGGCAGGGTGTCAAATTGACACCCTGTTGCACCCCTGTATAGTGCATGGGTGCACATGTGGCACACACACATCCCCTAAGGGCATGTATGTCTGGCACATGGCACAATTGAAAAAGCAAAAATTGCTTTTTTAAGGTTGTTCAATATTTACCACCATTAGTTGGTGGTAAATACCGAATCCTTAATACACATGAGCACTCTTGGATGTGCTTGCTACATATCCTCTACCGATTTGGTAAATACCGAATCGGTAAATACCGTTTCGGTAACATCCGATTCGGTATTTACCGATTCGTAGTTACCGAATCGGTAATTTTTGGGCTCCGACATTACAAATTCCCAATACCGGTCGGTAACGGCCGAAATTCCGTGATTTCGGCTGTTACCGACCGGTATTGGGCGAGCTACATCTGGCCCCTAATTTCCTCTGTTGCAGAGTTTCATAACTGGTAACAATTTTCTATTTTCAGAGAAGAAGAGCTTAATGAAATGTTGTAGGATGGGATGTACAATTCTTCCTTTTCTGGTTCAGATAGGAGAATATTATGGCACGTTGATACCAATGGTTGTAATGCTCGTATTTTTAACTCTTCCAAAGGGTTTTAGGCAAATAGACTACTCAGTCAGTGCACTTCGGGGTTGTCACTATGTAACTTGGGAAGCGGTGCCAGCAATGGGTAGGACACTCAACATTGTCAGCAGTTAAAAACCATTCATCCCTCCTTTGAGATAATATGGGTTTGCAGGATTTTCTGTTGGGCTCAAGATCTCCTTGTTCTAAATGTTTTATCTACGCCAGTGATAATGAAACATGAATCTTTTCTCAACAAAAGGCAGCTGAATGTTAGCTGCAAATTGATAGAGATCATTTGGAAAGAGCTTTGGCTGTTTTCGATAATGGGATGATCACATGTTCAATTCGTATTTATTCAATGTAATAATAGTGTTTCATTTGCATTCGATATCATACAAAATGACATACCTATGCTTTAACACGGCCAAAGTCAGGCGAGGTCGATTTTCAACTGAGCTGCACTTTGCAGGTTCTGACATGGAATACAACACCGTGGAATTATTTCATTGCAACTGAGTTTTTTAAGCCTTATAAGTTGATACACATTGAGAAAATAATGTCTAAAAAAAACACTTACACCTTCTTGTTCTATAGACAGGACTGTGCTGGTGCAGAATTCTGTTTGCACTGTTCTGATGCAGAACGGTGTTTTGGGGTCTGTAGACTGCACTGTGCTTGTGCAGAATTATGTTTTGGGTCTGTGAACAGCACTGTGCCAGTGCAGAACTGTGTTTCTGTTTCTGTAGACTGCACTGGGGTTTTCCAGAGTTATGTTTTTGGTCTACAGACTGCACTGTGCTGGTGGAGTAGGATGTTTTTGGTCTACAGACTGCACTGTGCTGGTGGAGTAGGATGTTTTTGGTTCTGTAGAATGCACTGAATTGTGATCTCAGTTGTATAAACTGGAGCCAGCGATGCTTCGTGGAATGGACTCACAACCAGCTCATCGTGGGGAAGCGTCTGGCACTGGAGACATGTCTTGATGGCTGCCCTGCCAGCCCACTCTGAACAGGCGAGTGCTTGGAGACAAGGCCTGGAGAGACAGGAGAAGGCTTGGCTTCTCTTTGGGAATGCTCCTGGCAGATGACTCCCGCTGGGGGGGAGGGGCAGTGGCGTGGAGGGAGGAGCCACCTGGATCAGACAGTGACGGCCTCCATACCTCTGCAGATGTTTGTCCTAGCAACAGCTGACTGTTTACAGCCGCGCGGGCTTGGATAAGGGCAGCTATGCCCTTGACGTTATCACTGCCTTCCGGGCTTCAGGGGCTCCCCCCGCGGTGACCCACGTGCCAGTTTCCCCCCCACCCCCTCTGCCGGCGGCAGGAGAGGGGCGACTCACATGGTCCCAGTGGGGCCTCTTGGACGGAGGGTCTATACCGTGGCCTTAGCCCTCGCCCCGCCGGTCCGAGGGCCCCGGGGTGCGCTGGGGGCTGCTGCAGAGTGACACCCTGCCAAGCCCCCCCCCCCCCCCCCGGTTGCCCTGGGGGCGAGACTGAGCGCTACATTCAGTGGTGTAGCTTGGTTTACACACAAGTGGCAGGGCAGAGACAGGAGCGACCTCGCAGTAGTGGACATGCCTTTAGGATGGAGTGGTGTCCACTCTGTGTCCAGAATACAGAGAGAATCGCACCAAAACAGCTTCATCATGGCGGCCTGCACGTCACAGGGAACCCGTGGGCAGCAGGACTCAGACTTACTAGGGAATGGCTGAATGAATCCGCCCCTGGCCCTGGCATGCTCGGTGTGTAATGTTGAATGAGTGTGAGCCCCGTGGAGCCCATAGGCCGCAGTCAGCTGTGAGGGGGCCCAGGTTGCATCCCAAGCAGGCTCGGCTCCAGGAATTTTTGTTTGGGTGGGCCAAGGGCGCATTTGGGTGGGCCACTGCGGGCTCAATGTGTCGCTTCTGGAGGTAGCCTACAAATAGAAAAAACTGTACTCCTGCGTGTGATAGAAGGGGATAACAGGAGATTCAGGGCCCTCCATTATTTTCCAAATCTCTTTCTAATCGTTAACACTCTCAAAAAGTGTTTTGATCCCCATGTAAGGTCCTTTTGATGGGCAGATGAGGTTTCTGAGGTGGGAGTATCAGGCAAGTAACACTACTCAGCCTGCCTCGTTGCCAGCCTTCAGAGAGAATCTCTCTTCATTAATACCTCCATCTGACCCCAGACTCTGCAGTACACTCCCTTCCAGGCCTGATCATCAATTTTCTACAATCTCTCTACCGTGCACCTTAACTCACAGCTAACCTTGGTCCCCAGCCCCATATCAGGCACCACCTGGTTTCATTCTCCATAATCCCACTAAAAAGATTTGTAAAATCACCTTCAAACTGAAAACCCTGAATATAAGAGTAAATATAATTAGCACACACTTTAAAATATGTTACACAGTGGCCCTAATGACCCAACTGCTAATTAAATAAGCAAAAACATTACAGGGTCTATTATAGCGCCGGTGCAAAAGTATTTATTGGTGTCCCACCACTGACCTCTTACTCGATAGACACCTTTACTACCACCCTCCAACAGTGCACTTCATCTCTCCTTAGCCCCTTTCAGTCATGACCTCCTCATCATACTCCCTCCCTACCTGCCACCCACCAGTGCCCCTCATCACTCCAAAGCCCCTCCCCATGACCACCTCCTCAGACTCCCACACAAATACCCTCCACCAGTGCCCCTCATCGCTCCATAACCCCTCCCCCATTGACCTCCTCCTGAGTCCCTCACTGTCACCCTCCACCAGTGTCCCTCATCGCTCCAAAGCACCTCCCCCATGACCTCATCGGATTCCCTCATTGCCACCCTCCTCCCAGACTCCCCCACTACCACCCTCCACCAGTGCCCCTCATCTCTCCGTAGCTCCTCCCCATGACCCTCCCCTCCTCGGATTCCCTCATTGCCATCCTCCAACACTGGCCTTCATCTCTCCTTAGCCTCTTCCCCTCATGACCTCCTCATCAGACTCCCTCCCTACCACCCTCCACCAGTGCCCCTCAGCGCTCCATAGCCCCTCTCCATTACCTCCTCCTCAGACTCCCTCCCTACCACCCTACACCAGTGCCCCTCATCACTCCAAAGCCCCTCTGCCTCATGACCTTCTCCACAGACTCCCTCCCTACCACCCTCCACCAGTGCCCATCACTCCAAAGCAACCCCCCTCATGACCGCCTCCTCAGACTCCCCCACTACCACCCTCTACCAGTGCCCCTCATGACCTCCTCCCAGACTCCCCCACTACCACCCTCCACCAGTGCCCCTCATCTCTCTGTAGCTCCTCCCCATGACCTCCCCCTCCTCGGATTCCCTCATTGCCATCCTCCAACACTGGCCTTCATCTCTCCGTAGCCTCTTCCCCTCATGACCTCCTCCTCAGACTCCCTCCCTACCACCCTCCACCAGTGCCCCTCAGCGCTCCATAGCCCCTCTCCATTACCTCCTCCTCAGACTCCCTCCCTACCACCCTCCACCAGTGCCCATCCTTCAAAAGCAACCCCCCTCATGACCGCCTCCTCAGAGTCCCTCCTTACCACCCTCCACCAGTGCCCATCATAACTCCAAGCAACACCCCCTCATGATCTCCTCCTCACACTCCCTTCCTACCCCTCCACCAGTGCCCCTCATCACTCCAAAGCAACTCCCGCTTATGACCTCCTCCTCAGAATCCCTTCCTACCACCCTCCACCAGAGCCTCTCATCACTCCAAAGCCCCTTCCCCATGACCTCCTCTTCAGACTCCCTCACAAACAACCTCCACCAGTGCCTTTCATCTCTCCGTATCTCCACCCCTCATGATGCCCCCGGCCCCCCTCAGATTCCCTCATTGCCACCCTCCAACAGAGCCCATCATCACTCCATAGCCCCTCTCTCATATGCATTTTATTTCTTGTATAGCGCTACTCGTAGTGTAGGGTATCACAGTACTGTACATCACACACACATTATGCAGACACAAAGATTCATAAAAGTATCCAAATCAGCCTATAGGGAATGTCACATAAGCTAATGAAGATTACCAGGTGTAGGAATCACATCTCATCCATGCTGCTGGGCAATATGTATTAAGAGGATTGGGTCTGGAGAACCACAAACACAGGATTTAAAGCATACCCCAGTGGTTGGCTGTACTGATTCGAAATTATATCTGCCCAAACTCTGTATTGCAACATTAGAATAATGAAATACTGGGACAATTCGAACTAACTAGCAATACAAAAAAAAAAATCTAATTATACCATTCTGGTTTGTATACACGTCTTTGATCACACTGTCCTATGTATCAAAGGATCTCTGTGACAAAGGCAGTAACCCACTGAGCTATCCACGTTAACTACAGTTCTATTGCATTTAAATACTACAAACCAAAAAAAGAACGCTCTCCAGCAAGATCAACAATCCCCAAGGTTATTTGGACATTTAGTTGTCGTGCATCCTTGCAGAACCACTCATGAACGATACCAACGATTTAAACACACAATGAAATAAACACGGCATTCTAAGTATGTCTTTCTCACAGATTTAAAAAATACAATAGCCACACATTCTCTTACCTGCTCCTTACGAACTCTGTCACAGCCGGATCAGTTAAACAAACAGCTCAAGGGGCCAGGAAGGTCAGGAAAACGAAACGGCAAAACAAACTCCTCTTTACCAGCAGAAAAGAATTAATTATCCATAAATCCAGTTCCAACGAAAGGCTTCGTCCCCTTCTCAGTGCCCCTAATGTACCTGCACGAGTGGGCGGGGACACAGCCCACCTGCCTAATAGGAGATGCGTGATTGGGGGTGCGAGCCCAGGCCCAATCACGCAATTCCTAAAGAGAGATAATGTTCGAAGAACGTTTTAACTTGCAGTGGCCATATTCTGCTGGCCTTGCTGACGTCACTGCCAGGGCCAAGGGTTATGTTTGGGTGGGCCAGGCCAAAGTTTGGGTGGGCCAGGCCAAAGTTTGGGTGGGCCCGGCCCACCCGGCCCATCCGCTAGAACCAGGCCTGATCCCAAGAGAGGGTCGGCCGCTGAGAGTGCCCCCCCGGATCCTGGCATGATCTCTCTTGAAGCTAAGGACGTCTGCAGTCAATCAGTCTGGATTTGCAGAGCGCAGCAGATCACCCAGGAGTGTTTCCAGGCACTGGGATCCTGCCATGGTCAGTCGAGAAGCCATGCCTGGAGTCCCTTTCTGAATTCTGTGAGAGAGGGGCTGTTTGGAGGCGGAGGGGAGGTCAGTCCAGCCCAGGCCATGTCTTCACAGGGGCAGTCCCATGCCACCTTCGCCGACATCATACGTCAGGGCACTTTGATGGAAACCCACAGCCACACACATTGAGAAATTCACAGAACGAACAACAAGACACACGTTGTAGATGTTGTGCTTGTTGCCTGTGGGAGAAGACTGTCATTTCTGTGACTGAGCAGTCTAGCCCTTGGGTCGTTCTAAGATATTGTTTCAGAGGCTGCGCGTGGCTCGCTGTGGGCTGATCGTCTCTGGCGGGCTCACAGCGGCCGCGGCCGCCATCTTGGCTTGGGCAGGACCGGCCAACTCCACCCACGCCACTCCCCCTTCGCTACTCCTCTATTTAAATGGCCCATATGTGTCAGCGCAGCGGACGAGCGCAGAAGGCGCGACAAAGGCGCGCCGGAGTTGCGCCAGAGTCAAGCCCGTCTGCGCCCGTCCGCGGCCGGCCGGGGCTATGGGCGCCTCACTATACCCCTTTACTTACATATTCTCCATCCCAACTCTGCTCACACTGGAACCCCGGTGCGATTGGTCCCTCTGTTTCTGATCATCTGACCCACCTTGGTCTGCTCTCTCTCCCCTCCCGCACTCCACCTGCGATCATATCACAGCTGATCTCTTCGCCCTCCACCCCCCGCTTATTCCTTCTCCCCCCCCTAGCCTCCTCACTCCGGTATTCAATACTGCGGCCACACTCTTGAACACCAGGTCGGCGGTCAGCCATCAGTACGAGCTATTCGATTACATCGATACACATGAACCGGATCTCCTGTTTCTAACGGAGACCTGGTTCAAGGCTGACTCCCTGCCCAACGTTCTAGCTGCACTGCCCCCCTCATACTCTGCCATTCGAGCGGATCGCCCGGAGGGCAGAAGAGGCGGAGGAGCAGCCTTGATAGCTCGCACTGACCTTCACTTCCAGATCCTTCCCTTACCTCCCATTCCTGAAGTAGATTACCTGGTAACCCGCTCGACTTCCCATCAGGCCCCCCTGACCTCTGTTCTTATTTACCGCCCCCCTCACTCCACCCCTTTTTTTATTTCCAGTCTCCAAGATCTCCTGGCCACACTGGTGATAAACAACTTGTCAGTGTTAGTCCTAGGGGACCTCAACTTCTGGCCAAATAATCCTGCTGAAAGCTCCCTCTCCAAGGAGTTCACGGATCTCATGACCAGCCTTAATTTTACACCTCATATCCACAGTTCCACGCACACACAGGGCCACACGTTGGATCAGATCTGGACCTTGAACATCCCCACTACACCTCCCATCATTTCCCCTTGTCCCTGGTCAGACCATTAGTTTATTTCATTTTCCCTTGCTCTAGCCCCTGAGACCAAGCCCCTGCTCCCTAAGAACACCTGGGTTAGGAAATGGGGCAAAGCCGATATGCCATCCCTCTGCTCGTCTCTGGCCAAAACCAGCCCTGACCTTTCCGGCCTTGCAGCCCCTGCTCAGCTGACTACTATTAATAACTGGCTGACCCAAGCGGGCGATGAATTCGCCCCTTTGAGACGAATTACTGTCAAGCGAGCCCATGCAGCCAACCGCTGGTTCACTTCAGACCTTAAGGAGAAGAAATTGGCTGCACGGAGAGCCGAGAGAGCATAGAGAAGAGCGTATTGCCCTGTGCTAAAAACCACTTACCTATCTGTTCTTAAGATTTATAAACAAGGCATTCTTGACGCCAAAACTGAATTCTATTCTAATAGGATACTGGCAGCGGAGTCCCAATCAAAATACATTTTTGCCACTGTGCATGAATTGGCCTCATCCGACAGAGCTACGGCTATGATTCCCCCCTCCCAATCCCTCTGCGACTCGCTCAACGAGTTTTTCATTGAGAAGGTCGCAAAGATTAAAACCAACATTCCTCTTCCATCTTCCACATTCATTAATCCCTCCCCCCCTTCCACCATTCCCAAATTAACCAGCATTCCCCCCTTGACCAAAGCCACACTCCTCCCACTGCTCCAAAGGGTGAAGTCGGGCTCCCCCTTGGATTTTGGCCCTCTCACATCCTTAGAGAAATCTTCCTAGCTTGTCCTACCCCGCCCCTCACACTCCTTAACGATTCACTCAGTAACGGGGTTGTTCCTAGTTTCCATAAATCCGCGGTTGTCATCCCAATCCTAAAAAAGGCTGGCGCCAATCCATCATTCCCTTCTAACTATCGCCCCATCTCTCTCCTGCCTTATTTGGGTAAGGTTTTAGAAACCCATGTTACCAGCACCCTGAGCACCCACGTGGAGATAAACCACTGCCTCTCCCCTTGCCAGGCGGGCTTTCGGCCCCTCCATTCCACGGAGAAGGTGGTGATCTCAGTGATGGACGGGCTACGTGAAGGCATTGACACCAACCTCCCGCAAGCCCTCATCCTCTTAGATCTGTCCGCCGCTTTTGACACGGTGGACCACTCCATCCTCCTCACCCGTGTCAGGGCAGCGGGCATAGAGGGCCTAGCCTTCTCATGGCTCGAGTCTTTCCTGAGCGAGAGGGCTCAGGTGGTCCACCTTGC